>NC_141693.1:1195554977-1197053147 GCF_964263255.1 Lissotriton vulgaris | reverse complement strand
GGAGAAACCCCACAAACTCCCCGACCTTAGCGGATTGTCTTTTCAGCCCGCTCAGGCCAATCTCCACGCTGCTCACCTAGGAGAGCAGCGTGAGGATCGGATGAGAGTCTATCACGAAGGCTGCTGGGAAGAGAAAAGGAAGCGCGACATGACGGGTACTTTATTTTTTTAATTAATATTTTATTACTAATCCCCCCCACCATGCAATGTGACCCCTCCTGCGTTCCCTCCACCCGCCTCACCACCTTTGTTTGTGGTGGCAGCCACAGCCTGGATTGATAGTTTTTTGTCCATGGTACCTGTCTGACATATCCTGTCCCATCATTCACTGCTGAATAATGGTTCCTATTCTATGTTAACAAAAAGAAATTGTTGTGGGATGCCTGAAGGTCGAAAATATAAGTTAACTGTATCAGCGGAAGTCAAATGTTGTAGAATAACTCTATATCCCCCTACTAGGAGGATAAGTGAAAGTGTACCCTGGTCTCGAATCTAAACAAATAAAATGTGTTTTGATAAACTAAGCAACTAGTGTTATTTTGATTCAGAAAGTGGTACCTTTAACCGCATTGACGGAGACCTTCGACTTACAAACTGCTAACTCCGCTTTAGAGGTTCAAAAACTTCAGACTGCAGACTCAGAATCTTAAACGCTTTGTGTAATTCAGGCAGACCATTACCAACTCGTCCAATACCCCTGGGGCCTCATTTATGAGAAATGACGCATCGCTGCGTGAAAGCAGCGATGCGTCACTTCTCAGTGCGCACTCCTTGCGACATGATTGATGCGTCATAGTTATAATATGATGCATCATGTCGCAAGGAGTTACAGATACGTCAGTATTTCTGACGTATCTGTAAGCGCAAAAGTGACGCATTGCTGGAGTGTGTCACAAAAGTGACGCAACTCCAGCAATGTGTCCTTTCACATGGGTCAAGCCCCATGTGGAAGGGCCTGCGTCAGTCTTACGCCTGCCATGAGGTAGGCGTAAGATATTGACGCATTTTCGTCCTAGAAGTGGCGCAGTGAAATCTCATAGCTATCACTGCACCACTTCTAGGACCTTTTCTTGCCTCAATACGCCCCCTTGCATACTGTAGCAAAGTATAAATGAGGATCCAAGCAGGTAGAGACTTGTCATGAAGAGATTTATTCGCAGCACAAAGTAAAACAGCAGATCACCATCTGGCCAGGCACCAACTGACCAAGCTGGAATTCTTAACTGGAATCATAACATTAGGAACATACTAAAGTTCCACGTAGGAAACAGTGAAAACAGACTGAACACAAAAGAGCTATTTACAACACATACATTATACCTGGCGCAGGTGTAATGTGGCGCAAGGGTTTGCAAAGTGATGCATCTACCTAGATGCGTCACTTTGTAAATATGACGCAACAAGGCGCATTTTTTTACGCCACTGGTGCGTCACAAAAAGTGACGCACCAGCGGCGTAAACGTGACGCAAAGCCTCATAAATGAGGCCCCTGGTGTGGTGCACATCTTCCAAAATCTGGAATCTGGACTAGTGACTGGTTTTGAAACAGTGTTCAGGCTTATTCCATTCTCTGATCTCAAGTTTACTTTATTGATTTCCTACAATTCTTCTTATCATTGGCTGTGGCATTCTAATTTTTCTTCTAGTAAAAAAATTAACCAGTCCAGTGGAACAACATGGAATACTCTTGTCCAACTGAGATTCAATGCAAATATACCCTAGTCTTCTGTTTGATTTTGAATGGCTTTCAGAACTCAGTGGATACGGGACAATAGCATTTCGCCAACTGAGTGCTCCCCAAGTGAGACATGTTTTCTGGTTCAATGACTGCCGGCAAACACCAAATTCGATCTATCACTGGAGCTGCCCCATGACATCAATCCTTGTGCAAAAGGCTCGAAAACCTTTGATATTGCACCAGTCTACTGGTTGTGAAATATTCCCAGTTTGAAGGACAAACTTCCCAGTTCAAGCCAACTACATCTTCCGTGCTCGAACCCATCGATGAAGCAGGTCTGACATCACCTGTAGGCACTGCCAAACTGCAGGATCTACACATGTCCATCTGCATCATCTTCGTTGACAGTTGATTATTATTATTATTATGGTAAAGGCTTTCGTTGTAACCACGCATGCGGTGTAATGCATGCGTGGTTAAGGTTTTCGTGGAAACGGCCTCGTTGTAGTGGCCGTTTCCCGTTGATTATGATTCTACTCCACACTCGCACTTCAACAAAGGCCCTTGCAAGCTATGGCGATTACATGACACCATCACCTATCGGAAAGAAATAAGGTCTGAAAACGTTATCACAGAAGCAAAATAACGGTTTTTTCTTTTTTAAACAAACTAACGAAGAGCATATGTGGGCAGTTCCTGGTTCAACCTTCAACAATTTCTTTTTTTTTAAAGCCTCATGTATAAATTAACATAACCGGATTGCTTGGTTAAATAGCATTATCAACACACAAATATTCCTAGAATGTATTTATATTATACCAAGATATTATTCAAACGCTTAATTTTAGATATTTTTACGTTTGAGATATTTTTTGCTATTATGCCAAGCTTTATGCTTATTATGTATATAGAAAAAGATCAAGTCGAGGATGTTTCCTTTGTTTCCTTCAATGCTAGTTTCTTTTATCCTATACTGTAATGTTGATACACAGTGTCAAAGTCTGCTGATAGTTTGAGGAGTAGTAGTGCTGCTACACTCTTTCCATCCTCAGTTGTTGTCCCTTCACCTGTTCATCTCGTCTGAGGAGTATGGGGAGCTGAATAGGTGCAAGGAAGGACAATGCCCCTTGGTGTAACTGTGATCGCCCCACCCCCACTACCTCAAGGAGCCTGAATTTTTAGGAGCCATAGACCACTAGAGGAAACATGTCCTACATGGTCTGTATGACATATTTAGTGTACTGTGTTAGGCATTGGTATTTAACACAATCCGTAGAAAATCTACAGATTGTGTTGGTCCTGAAGAAAGCCTGCTGACCCTTAGTAGCACCTGTAACAGGCAGAAACATTTCAACCTTTCTGAGTTATAGATGTTAGGGGTCATTGCACTCAGCTAAAGGACCTTATTAACCACATGCGCGCTCCTCTGATTCTGCCCATATGCTGACTTTTTAAAAAACCCATTGTTCATGACGAGCTGGGCTCGTCATCAGTGTTTGAGGAGGCTACACCATGACGAGCCCAGCGCGTCATCAGCCTCGAAGGGGTTAATAAACGAGAATTAGGATCCTGAAGGCTTTTTTAACTTGCACTTAGGTGTTAGTAAGAACTCTGCTTACAAACCGCGTTGAGCCCACCCACTCACACTAGGTGCAGTGGGTGAGGATCCAATGATGAAGCATGTCCCTCGTGGTACCAGTGGGTGAGGATCCTACTAATATATCCATGTGATGCAAGGGTTGCACTGATTCACTGGGTGCAGATTCTTTTCCAATTTTATATATATATTGAGACCAGTTAATTTGACATCTTTCGTTAGGCTTTCATCAGTTGTGAGGCTTTCCCTCTCTTGTGTACTGATTAAGGTTTAGAGAGGCTGAGTGTTGCCCCAATTTACCTTCTCACTCCTCCTTGTTTTTCTGCATATACCATTAAATTTATCTATCAAACAATCCCACAGAAACATATATTTACATGCACTGAGGAGCATTGTCAGTCCCCGCCCATAAATAGCCCTGAGAGTTTCAAGAAAAGATAATAATTTTTTTAATAGTGGTGACAGATTTGTCCCATTTGCCATTTGTTATTCTCAAGAAGATTTCCAATCACAGCTCTGTATATTCTACACGGTATATTGACTCATTTGTAAAACAGGGTCGGGCATATTAGAAAGGAAAATATAAATGAAAAGCTTGCTTTGGAAATAAATTGGGCAAATTAAAGGCATTGATACCCTATTTAGGAGATGTATAATTCCAGGAGAAATTATGGGGGTCATTAGGATGGTGGAAGGACCGCCAGCGCTGGGCTGTCCTTCCACCATCACCAAGTGTATAACCCACTTCCCAATTAGGATGGCGGTGGGTACCGCGGTGGACGGTGCAGGGCCCCTAGCAGACACCATCCACCAAATGAGGATGTGAGTATAGGAAGCCATGGAAAGGCTGGCGGGGATTGGGTTTGGGGCCTGTTGTGGGCCCCCCTGTTTGGGGGATGTAGCTGCACTGGTGGGGGTACCCATGGTACCTCCCTGCATTTCCTTCAACTGCATGGCAGGCATCGCGTGGTGCCTGCCACGCAGTGCAGGGAAATGCAGTGCATGCCAATTTGACAGTACAAAGGGTGCTACATCCAGCAACCCCGCCCACAATGTTAAGGGTCCAGGATGCGACCGCCTGTATGGCGGGCGCATCCTAATATGTGTGGTGGGACCGCCACATGTCTTGTCTGGTGGGTGGTCCCAGCACCGCAACGATGCGGGCAGACTGATGTCCGCCTGCCATCGTAATTAGCCCCTGAGTTTCAAAACAAAATGAAACTTTTTTTCATGCTGGAAATAGAAGACAAATATTACTGATTTACCATTTAACTGAAATGGTGTACAATGGAACCCATAATTTAATTAAGTTAAACTAGGAGATAATAGCCCATTGTCCAATACATTCGTGTGTGTGTATGAACACATTTCTTTCTAAACTGCTGGTCCATGAGCAAATAGACTAGTCCCTCGATATAACATATATTTTCCTATGACTATAACCACAGATAGTGTTGGCAAGCTATATCAAAGATGGTTGACTCAATCCAATTTAGATGCAAAGCTTAGTGAACATGTGAATTTAAGTGATTTTCTACTGGGCTACATCCTGTAAAAAACAAATGTTTTGTATATGCCCTAATATATGCATATTTCTTGTGATCGTTAATCTCTTAACCCCGGCGCTAGTGTGGCTCATTACACCTCTCTGCAACACTCTGCAACACAGCCCCCTGGCACATACTGGAGGTTCCTGGAGGGCTAGTTGGCCCCCAGGGACCCCCATTATGCAGGGGAATTAGTTCCCCCTCTGCAAACGCACCAGGGGGCTGCGTTGCAGATAGGTGTAAAAAGGGGCGAGGCCTCATTACACCTCTCTGCAACGCAGCCCCCTGGCGCATACTGGAGGTTCCTGGTGGGCTAGTTGGCCCCCAGGGACCCCCAGTATGCAAGGGGAATTAGTTCCCCCTCCGCAAACACACCAGGGGGCTGCGTTGCAGAGAGGTTTAAAAAGGGGCGTGGCCTCATTACACCTCTCTGCCACGCAGCCTCGTGGTGCATACTGGAGGTTTCTGGTGCGCTAGTTGGCCCCCAGGGACCCCCAGTATGCAAGGGGAATCAGTTCCCCCTCTTCAAACGTGCCAGGGGGCTGCGTTGCAGAGAGTTGTAATGAGGCCACGCCCCTTTTTACACCTCTCTGCAACGCAGCCCCCTGGTGCATACTAGAGGTTCCTGGTGGGCTAGTTGGCCCCCAGGGACCCCCAGTATGCAAGGGGACTTAATCCCCCAACTTAGAACGTGCTACAGGGCGCGTTTGCACAGTGGTAAAGGTAGGGTTCGGGGCTTGAGGTGATATGTGTGCAAACATGCCCTGTGGTGCGTTTTAAGCAGGGGAATTAATTTCTCTTCAATCCAGAGGTCCCCTAGGGGCCAACTAGTCCAACAGGTACCTCCAGTAAGCGCCACGGAGCTGTGTTGCAGAGTGTTGTAAAAAGGAGGCATGCCCTCTTAACACCTCTCTGCAACGCAGCTCCCTGGCGCATACTGGAGGTACCTGGTGGGCCAGTTGGCTCACAGGAGACCTCAGGATTAAAGAGGAATTAATTCCCAAACCTAAAACGTGCCACAGTACATGTTTGCACACATGTCGCCTCAGGCTCCGCCCCCTTCCTTCACTATTGGGCACAATATTCCTCTAAAATCAGCGGATCTAGAAATTCTGATTTACTCACCTGTTATCCCGAGAGACGTCAGTGATGCATCTTTGATCCCAGTACGGACCCTGAAAAGTAAATCTAAGCGTACCTACCAGTAACTTGTATTTCCTTCCATAGGAATCTATTGTGTGGTTTTCACCAGAAAAGTTTCTAAGTGTCTATTTTTGAAATGTACAAATATTCCTCTAAAATCAGCCGAACTGCGAATTCCAATTTACGCACCTGTTATCAGGAGAGACCTCAGTGCTGCATCTTTCAGCCCACTACTGATCCTGAAATGTAATTCTAACCATACTTACAGTAACTTTAATTTCCTTCAATAGGCTAACATTGACTGGTTTCACATGGAAATTCTTCCAAGTGTGGAGTTTTGGAACTTTAAAAAATTCCTCTAAAATCAGCCGAACTACGAATTCTGATTTACTCACCTGTTATCAGGAAAGGCCTCAGTGCTGCATCTTTCAGCTCACTACTGATCCTGAAAAGTAATTCTAACCATCCTTACAATAACTTGAATGTCCTTCCATAGGCTAACATTGACTGGTTTCACTTGGAAATTCTTCTAAGTTTGGAGTTTTGGAACTTTAAAAAATTCCTCTAAAATCAGTCCAACTACGAATTCTGATTTACTCACCTGTTATCAGGGAAGACCTCAGTGCAGCATCTTTCAGCTCACTACTGTTCCTGAAAAGTAATTTTAACCGTACTTACCAGTAACTTGAAATTCCTTACATAGGATTTCATTGCCTGCTATATAAAATATATATAAATTAAACAAATATAAAATAAAATAAAAAAATATTACAATTTCAAAAAATTTTAAAACAATTTTTTCAATTTATATTAAAAACATGTAATGTAATTTAAAAAATAAAATATCTAAAAATAAATACTTTAAAACAATGTAGTAAATCAGTATAAAAAAAACAATTAATACATTTAAAAATTATCATTTACAAAACCTTTGAAATTCACTGAAAAAACCATAGGTTTCAGTCACGTTATAGTTTGGAATTAGCATTTAAAAAACCTTAGTAATTCACTGAAAAAAACATAAGTTTCAGCCACGTTATAGTAAGGAATTAGCATTTAAAAAACCTTAGAAATTCACTGAAAAAACCATAGGTTTCACACATGTTATAGTTAGATGAACATTTCACTCATACAAAACCGTTGAAATTCCCCTGTTATAGTTAGTTCAGCTAACTATAACTTGCGCGCCCGCAATGTACTGCTGATGACGTCACATATTACATCACTCATGACATGGTCAGTGACATCACTCGTGACATCTCACATGACCTCACCGATGACATCACTGATGACATCATCCTTGTGAACAAGTGGCAGACCTCCTTTCAGCGTAATATAACCTTTGATACACACATTCAAAAATAGAAACTAAAATTTTCAAAACAATGGAGATACCAATACCTGTTACAACAACTTATTCAGTAATTCCAAAATCTACCTACACATCCACTCATTCACCAACAGCTCTATATAGTCACTCATACATGTACTCACTCATCATATGTACTCATACACCTATACATCCTGTTACACACCGATACTCATCCATAGAGTTACTCACACACATACTTACACATGCAAATAAACATACCTTTACTTGCATATACAGCTGTACACACTGCTACACTTACTTCTACAGAAACGTATACATACTTACTCTCTTAAACAATCACTTATAGAAACACATACTTATTTATACGGGAATTCTTCCAATCTCTCACTCTCACATACTTGCTTATATATATCAATACTCATATATACTAGTTTAACCCTTTAAGTGCTGCCGTCGGCCAACGGTCGTCGCAAGCACTACCTTGCCAGTGCTGCGCACCTCCGTTGACCGACGGGGCCGCACCCGTTATTCGAATGTTCAGCACTGGGCGCTGAACGTTCGACGCTCCTAAGGTGTTAAAACATATGTACTGACTCATAAAGACACTATTGAGACAGTCATTCACTCACTAACACACCCATACACACACTCATCCACCCATACAGTCCTGCACACATGCTGTCTGCAAAAAACATACAAACAGTGAGTCACTCATTCTTGCATCTATACGCTAAGTAATATCCCCCACCAAAACAAACAGACACTCATACTGATATTCAAAAAACAAACTAATAACCCATATACACACTCATGTAGCTACTCACCAACCCATGCAGCCACTTATACACAAAGTGAGACACTGATACAGATATTTTAATATGTAAACATTACTCTTTAATACATGTATTAACTAAGATACACTAAATAAGTCGGTTATATAACCAATTTTACAAAGAAAACATTGATTTAAACACTTATTCACCCATTTATTCTTCCGTCGACCTTTAGATATACATATATAAAAAATATTTATATTTCAGAAAGACACATTCACTGGATGATATCATCAGTGATGTCATTTGAGATGTCATCAGTGAAGTCATCAGTGATGTCACTGACCATGTCATGAGTGATGTAATATATGACGTCATCAGCAGTGCATTGCGGGCGTGCAAGTTATAGTTAGCTGAACTAACTATAACGGGGGAATTTCAATGGTTTTGTATGAGTGAAATGTCTAGCTAACTATAACATGTGTGAAACCTATGGTTTTTTTCAGTGAATTTCTAAGGTTTTTTTAATGCCAATTCCTAACTATAACGTGGCTGAAAGCTATGTTTTTTTCAGTGAATTTCTAAGGTTTTTTAAATGCTAATTCCTAACTATAACGTGGCTGAAACCTATGTTTTTTTCAGTGTATATATATATATGTATTCCTTGGATTCCCTCGCCGCCTCTCCTTTTTCGGCAAAAGTCACCACAGCAGTGTAAGTTGAAGATTACGTTCATTTAAAACACCATTGTGCAAATCTGCAAAGAAAGGACGGCCTACGCGTTTCGGCTATGATTAGCCTTCCACTGGACCGTCCTCCACGTCTAGACAGTTTATAAAGTGCTCAGTGCTATTACCCTTGTTTGTGTTTACAGTTCTTACAAACACTAGACTGCTAACCTCAATCTCATGACATAGCGCAAGACAGTCGCCATTTTCTCTTTTCTTTCACTGTAAAGTACATCAAAGTGCTGGTGCAATATGGCAATTGATCAACAGTTCAGTCATCGGAATCAAATTCTGGTCAAAAACATTAGACTGTAATAATGTTGTAATTAATTATTAGGTCAATTGAGTTATTGAGGTAAATAAATAAGTATTTGAAGTAATTTGTGCAAAAATTGCAATTTCTTCTACGCATCCAATATCGTTGTCATTATACCCTCCAAGTCATTACTCTTGGTTCTTTGTATGTCACTCATGCACTCATATATATATATATATATGTATGTATATATGTGTGTATATATATATATATATATATATATATATATATATATATATATATATATATATATATATATTTGAAATAACATTATTTTATCGTTTGTTTAAAAAAACGGGTTACGGTGCAGGTGTAGGTAAAGGGACAGTAGGGGTTATTTTAGGGTCACAGATGAGTAGAAGTAAAGGAGGGTAGCAGTATTTTTAGGGTATTGGGGTGGGTAGCAATTATGGGGTACAGTGATTTTAGGGTTTAGGGGTTGGCAGAAGTAATGACGTAGGGGGATTTTAGGCTTATGTCGTGGATAGAGGTAATTTCAGGGGAAGGAAGAGGTAGCGGGAGAAAAATGTGATTTTAGGCCTAATATACTGAGCACAATTCACTTTAAAATTGGTTGAGATATTAGCGTGGTAAGTCACATGTACGTCACAGGAAATAAGCATCAGATATTCATGTAGAATGAATATACATAATTTTGATCTATATAACCAACTCAGCCAACATGAAACAAAGTTTGCACGCATCTCTTTGAGATAAAGGAACCACAATCATTTGATATAATAGAAGGAAAGTCTGTCTGAACATGAGAAAACATCAATAATATATATATATATATATATATATATATATATATATATATATATATATATATATATATATATATATATATATATATATACATACACACATATGTGTATATATATATATATATATTATCTTACATTTTGCACTTTAACTGAGTGATGAGAAAAAATGAGGAAGGGAGATATAAATAAACATGTAGGATCTTAAATCACCTTGTGTAAACATAGCATGGTCAACAGTCTAGTTGCTGTTAGTTGAAATAGTGGAAGGGCTTCCTGTTCAAGCACTTTTAAATGATGATCTACACATTGGGAACCATATGGTCCAGTTGAAGGCAGAAGGGCATCGGCCACTATTTTTTATACTTTTTGTAATTAAAATAAGTAATTCCAAATAGCATGGTGTGTGGTACTGCCTGCTTTGAATACTATGAAATACAAGGGATGGAGATTATAGGCACAAAAACCCCCGATTTGCGATAGACAAAACAGGTCGGGCACAGACTCCGTGATAACATGCTTGTTTATTTTCAGTTCAAGAGTCCATATGATGCGTTTCGGCCACCGTCCTGCGGCCTTGATCACATGTCGCTCCTTTTTAACTGAAAAAACAAACAAGAGTTACCTGGTCCAAATGAATGTCTGTGTGTTGTGTCGCACAAAACAACCGCTAGACCAACATGTCGTCACAATGATAATGCTGGGTTGGAAAAAATTCCCATCAGCCCACCATTATGGTGGAGTGTCGTCATGTGGGATGCTTATCGTAAACCCAAATCTCTCCCAGTGCACCTGATGATGATGCGGACATGGATTTCGAAAATTACTTCTCCAAACCACAGTATTTCAAAGGCAGGACTGATGGAGTGCAGTGCTCGTGAAAAAGAAGATAACGTGTAAATAAAATTGGCTCCTGAGACAAAAAATGTGTTTATTAGGTATTATCCCAGGGTCAAAGGTTAAAAAACAGCGCCTAATAGTCTTAAAGAATGACTATATGCCGGCGCAGTGCATGGAGGTCGACATGTTTCAGCTTATGTGGACAATGAGTCCAAGCTTTCTTCAGGACCTAATGATGTTAAGCATCTGCATTTTGTGAAGACTAGGTGCATTGACCATTTGGATTAATCCTGCCGGAACTTTGAGCCCAAATGTTCTCTGGTGTTTATCCAACTATTCGTGAATCTCCTAAAGAAAAAGGACAACAAAGTGTGAGAAACACATGTGGTATATTGGTGATTAAAACACAACACAACAAAACAGACAAAGCGCTAAGAAAGTTTTCTTCGCTCTTCAGGAGCTCTAAATCTCTCCTGATTTTGATCCATCAATTTCAGGATTTAGAAACATTCGACTATAAGTTATCACTCACCCAGCATTCTGTGGGAGAACACCTCACCCGGCACCCACTCGGGAAGAAGGAGGCCCCGCTCTGTTAGAAATGGAAAAGTATAAAAGGACCTCAAAAATATATTTTCAAGGTACACAGTGTACATACTCAACTAATCCAAAATAGGTACTAACAATACCAATTGATTGAAAAGGAGACTCAACCCCTAGAGAAGCCATCGTTATGACCAAGCATGGAATGGCTATGATTGTGATTATATGTAAAATCCAGCTTGACAAAAAAGTTAGATAGGAAAAGCATGGTGGAGAAAAACATTCCCTAGGTCTAACTGAGGAACATGTTTATCAAGAGCAAGTTGGTTAAACCAAATGGGTTATCTCATAAATGCCAACCAAGTATCCAGGTTTAAAAGCACTACAGAGAAAAAAGCACTATAGAAAAAAAGCTCAATGTGCAAATCCCTTGTTATTAGGTCCTGAATGCTGAAGGAACCATACCTGTCCGTCGGTACCTCTAGGGCCAGCGTCCGAGCGGGAGTGGAGGTGGCTTGGACTGTGCCTGCCTTCTTGTTTTATACCCGATCTAATTGGGTAATTGGTGGCCGCTGGCCGTTAACGTAGGTACGCCGCTTTCATTTGGACCAGGTAACTCTTGTTTGTTTTTTCAATTGGCATAGGGGTTTGAGCTACCGTGGTCGTTAAAAATTCCCCTTTGACCCCCCCACCTGTTTTCTTCAGCTCCTTTTTAACTACCATTTTCTTACACATTGTTTTTCTCTCGTGCATTTTCTTACAAATTCATCACATGATTGTGGCCTTGTGACTTATTAGCTATAAACATAGGAAAAAGACTATAGAGTTGTCCCAGACACAAGAAAGCAAATACTTTAGAGTAATTTGATCGGTTGCTGGAGATTGGATACAGTATGTAGCTATATTATTGTAACATACTGTCAACATTTTGTAACCAATTTATATAGAATCTTGCTGCATAGTGTGCCAGGAAAGCCCACGGATGGGACACAGATCCTTTTCATTAAAATATAAATAACCAACTGTTAAGATATTGTTTAAAGTTTAGATCTGAAGACTATTAAACATTAAATTCATACTGTACTTAAATACAGCAACTGATATTGAAAGTCCGCATTGTATGCAAAAAATAGAGTCAATCTCCAAAATATATAGTACGCTATGCAGGCTCTAATGATGATCATACTAGAATATGTGTCATGACAAATAGAGTCTATATAAGCCATGCAACAAAAGTGCAAAACATACAAAGTGCTTACGTATAAAGTGCAAGTGCTGTATGTAACATGTTTTTTATCTCTACTAAATAGTCACCTAAAATCGAGTTCATGTGTAAAAGTTGTGTGTAAAAATAATTATAAAATTGCAATGTGCAGTAACCAATGTGCTAACTGTTGCTCTAATGGAAGTTCACATCTTATATGGTAAATACCCTCTGTTTAAATGATACATATGTGGGGTCATGTCATGTCACTAACAATATGGCCTCAAAACGAGAGAGCAAATAGAGATAATAAATACGATATTCAGCAGTAAAGATAACAGTAGAAGGAGCAGTACAAGATGTATACACATATCAGTAAAGAAAGAACTAACTGAGTCAATCCCATCTACAGTACTTGAACAGGCACTTGTATAATAATATGCATTTATAGGTAGTTGTGCAAATCTTCACTCATGTTGAGCCCATTGGGTCTTTTGGTATACAATTCAAGTATGTAGCACATTTCTAGCTGTCTTAAGAGCTTTTTGCGATTACCACCTCTTGTTGAAATGGGGACGTCATCAATCACATAATACCGTAGATGGCTGAGGTTGTTGTTATGAACCTCTATGAAGTGTTGTGCTACTGGATATGTGTGGTCAGAATTGACACTCGCCCTAAGGTGTTGGAAAATGCGCACATGCACCTGTAACTTGGTACTACCCACATATTTGAGGTCACAGGTGCATTGCAACACGTATACTGCAAATTCAGTTTTACATGTCAATTTCCGGTTGATTTCAATTGGTTTTGAATGTAATACTGCAGTTACTTGGGTAGGGTTAATGTCAAAACGACAAGCTCTACAAGTGCTACATTTAAAATAAAACTTCCTGTCAGACAGCCAATGGTTTTGGAAATCACCTCCAGACTACTTTTCACCAGAGGGTCCCTCATAGCATATGCTCGGCGATAGATGAAAGTAGGCCGTTTGGGGACTATAGACCCTATCGTTGGATCAGTCAAAATGATTTGCCATTGCCTATTTAAAATGAATCTAATGGCTTTCTCTTCTTGACTGTATGTGATGAACAGATGTGCTTCTACTGTGTTGGTCTCACTGGTAACAAGGGTTTCGCTTGCTACGCTCTGCGACATACTATTGGTACCCTTCAACATCTGTTCTCTTGGTATGGCGTTGGCTTTTTTAATTGCTTTAGTGATGGTCTGTTCTGTATACACACTATCATGAATCTCAAGTAGGCTTCAGTTTGACATTGTTTCAGATCACTATCTAAACTACATATTCTACTTGGCCGTAGCATCTCATCATAGGGGATACTCTCAATTAGGTGCCACGGTTGGAAACTCAACGCATGTAATGTTGAGTTTCCTGCTGTGGATTTGCGATGCAACTTAGATTGAAGTGAGTCATTATTAACATACATAGTTACATCAAGAAAATCAATGGTAGTAGTGCTGATGTTTGCTGTGAATTCTAAATTCTTATAATTTCTGTTCAGTTCGGATACAAAATTCATTGCACTAACCTCAGTACCACTCCATACACCAAAAACATAACTGATGTAACAGAAGCAGGTTATAATGTTGTTGGACCACACTTTATGGTGTACTGACCTCACTCTATGGTGTTCGCCCTGAGAACCTGCTCCTCCTACCATAAAAAAAAAAAAATATATATATATATTTCTTTTGTACATAGAAAACCAAAAGTTACAGGGACGTTATAGTTAGGCTCAGATTTCACCCATACAAAGCCAGTGAAGCTCAGCAGTTATAGTTACCTGAGCTAATTATAATTTACCCCCCACTGTACTGCTTATGACCTCACATATTACATCAATTATGACAAGATAAGCGACATCACTGATGACATCTCACATTACCTGACTGAAAACATCATCCAGTGAGTGTAAGTGTTTTCTTAGAGTTTATGATTTTTAAACACATATACTAAGCTACTACAAGAGTTACATTTGTATACTAGGTGTACTACTAATAAGTGATACTACTTCTAATACTGAGTGGCTGTGTGACTGTGTGTACCTTTGTGTGAGTGGGTGTCTGAGTGGCTGCATGGGTCTGTGAATGGGTGTGTGAATAACTTTATTGTTGTGTAATTCCTATATATCTATATAGGATCTGTGCGTTTAGACAACATAAACTGTGGGATTGGTGTCCAAACTGATTCCATGATTTACAAAAAGTGAGCAACCCAAGAATACCCTTGAGGGCTTGGGTAATGAAAATGAATGGGTGAAGATGCCTTCAAGGGAATTTATTTTATGCGTGCTTTATTTTTTAGACTAATTTTAGGAAGGACCGATTAGTAATCCTTATTGAGAATCAATCAAACACTGTGGAGTTTCAATTCAGTTTAAACAATTTGTTTCAACAAGACTCAACATACAAAAAACAACACAAGGTGTATTAGAAAAATATAATTTTATCCACATTTTTTTTAAAGAAATCACTTCATATACAGATAAGTGAACAAACAGAAAATTAGGACTGTGGGTACACACATAAGTAAATTAATACGTGACTCAACAGAACCTAAAAACACCTATCCCAAATCACACTGAATAAAACAAGACAGGGATAAGATGAAATGTCGACGTTTCGGTTTCCTATTAATTAATTGCGGAAACCATCTTCAGGACTGAAGTCAATTGGGGTCTGTAAAGAGAAAATTGCAATCTGACTTCCTAACGCTGCCCGACTATGATTGCTTGAGGGCTGCCACGGTCTATTTTCAAGGTGGAACCGCTTCTATTTGGTATGTTAGTTGACTTCTTGACTTTGAAAACAAATTTGTGGGCTTCACTGTATTGATGCTGGCTTTTATTTAAAAGGAGGTTTCTGGCCACACCTGTTGATAAGCTGTATGTTGAATGAAGTTGTAGCTTAGACGCGGTGACCAAAAACTAATACAGGTACATAGAGAAGTTTTGCCACACGTGGAGGATTCAGGGACAGTTGTGCAATCAACCATACGGCGATAATCTAATAAAAATAATGGAGGTAAATTGCAGCGTGGCAAATAATTAGTTCAAGGTGACTTATCGCTGTTCGGCGGTATGTAAAGCAGTGTGTACAGCTCCAAGCCTCGCTGCAAGTAGAAAGTGAATTTCACTGAAAGTATTCCAGTAACCATGCGGTCGTGGTCTAGTCAGGACAGCAGTGGCAGAGTGCTGCGCAGCATGTAGTCAGTTCAGAGCTGATTCCAGACACCCCCACCGAGTATGTTCGCCTGTTTACCAGCTAGCTCAGAGTGCCACTATGAACTCCTCTTACCAGGGTGAGAATAGCTTTTGGCAACTATCAAACATTGCAACCCTGTCCCATCAGGGATTCTGGAAAAGGTAGAGTTTTGCTCAGTCACTCGCGCTCACTTTGTCTCAGAGAGATACACAGAATAAACAGTGGGGACATTTTCAATAAGCTTTTATTGAACCTGCGTCGTTATAGTGCAAAATAGGTGTGTTGAAATAACCATAAGACAGTAAAAGATATAAATGGTTATAAGCACTAACAGAGTAAATGGATGGTAGATTTCTACCATAGTGCTAAATCAACGGATATATGCAATCATATAAATACATGGCAATAATAAGGCATACTTCACAATGCAACCGTAACTAGATGTACCTAAATGTACCTAGCATGTATGTAGGTGTAGAGCCACGAATCCCCCTAAGAAAGAGCCAACCCCTTTACCTGGTGTGAGAGAATAATGGGCCCCATCTTGGTCTCGAGATGGACACCCCGCGAGGGATGTCAGACCACTGTGTGCTGGAGTATCTGCACATTGTGTGCTGGAGTGTCTGCACGCAGGAACCTCAGCGTCTGGCGTCAATGTGTCATCATGGAAATATTTCTCCTCTGCCTACTTCAGCAAAGATGTGGTGTATATATACCCAAAAGGTACCCTCAGGGGATTCTACATTGCTGTGTCATTTTGACTGAAGGTTGACAGACAGAAGGGATGACCCTTATACATAGTTATTATGCAGAAGATTGTAATCCTACTGTGATTCTGAGAATCCTCATGCATAATTAATGAGGCTTGTTTTCGGGGGAAACCACACAACATCTATGCATCACTTAACTAGGTAAAAGGTCAATACTAAAACCCGTTATGTAGTACAATGGTACGGTAAATATAGGTGAAGGGTCAGGTGACTACTCAAGCCTATATTAGGGTACCCTACAAAACATATTAGTATGGGCCTAGAAGTGAGTGTGTCGGTAGCTGGGTTAGTGAGTGAGTAGCTGTGAGTGTGGCTTCATTGGTGAGTATGTGGGTGTCTGAATGGCTGTATGAGTGAGTAACTGACTGGGTGTGTAAGTGGCTGTATGAGTGAGTGGCTGTTTGAGTGGGTATTTGGTGAAGTGAGTTGATGTGTGTGTGGCTGTATTGGAGCGTGACTGTGTGAGTGGCTGTATGGATGGGTGGGATGTTATGTGAGTACTTGTATGGATGAGTGAATGGGTATGTAAGTGGGTGTATGAATATATGAGTGCTTGTATGGGTGAGTGAGTAGCTGTGTTGAGAGGCTGAATGGATGAGTGAGTGGGTCAGTGAGAAGCTGTATGAGTGAGTATGTGGCTGTGTGAGTGCCTGTATGGGTGAGCGACTGGATATATGAGTAGCTGTATGGGTTAATGAGTGGGTGGGTGAGTGGTTGTTTGAGTCAGTGAGGGCATGTGTGAGTGGCTCTATGGATGAGTGATTGGTTGTTTGAGTACTGGTATGGGTCTGTGAATGGGTATGTGAATGGTTGTGTGGATGTTTGAGTGGGTGTATGAGAGGTTGTATAGGGGTATGAGTGGGTATGTGAGTGGTTCCGTGGATAATATCATCAGTAATGTCATCAGTGATGTCATTTGAGATATCATCTGTGATATCATAACTGACCATATCATGAGTGATATAACATGTGAGGTCATAACCAGTAAGTTATAGTTAGGTTAGGTAAGTATAAGTGCTGAATTTCAATGGTTATGTACGAGTGAAATTTGAGCCTAACTGTAAAGTTCCTCTAGCCTTTGGTTTTTTTCAGTGGCGTTCTCAAGTTTTTTTATTTTCAGAGAATTTCTACATTTGTTTCAATTTTATTTCCTAACTGTAACCTGTAACTTTAGGAGTGGGTGTGTGAGTGGCTGTAAGTGCTTGTGGGTGGGTGTGTAAGTAGCTGTAAGTGTCAGTGAATGGGTGTGTGAGTGTTTGTATGGGCTTGTAAGTGAGTGGTGAGTGACTGTATGGGTCTGTGAGAGGGTGTGTGAGTGGCAGTGTAGGCCTGTGAGTGGGCATATGAGTGCCTTTGTGTGTCTGTGAGTCAGTGTGAGAGTGGTTCTATGGATCTGTCAGTGGGTGTGTGAGTGCCAGTGTGGGTGTATGAATGGGTGTATGAGTGCCTATGTGAGTCTTTCAGTGGGTGTATGAGTACTTGTGTGGGTCTGTCAGTAGTGCTATGGGCCTGTGAGTGGGTATGTTAGTAGCTGTGTGGGTCTGTGGGTGGGTATGTGAATACCTCTGTGGGCCTGTGAGTGAGTGTGTGAGTGGCTGTATTGGGCAATGACTGGGTGTGTGAGTGGCTGTATGTGTTTGTGAGTGGGTGTGTGGGTAGCTGTATATGTCAGTGAATGGGTGTGTGAGTGTCTGTATAGGTCTGTAAGTGGATGTTGGATGACTGTATGGGTCTATGAGTGGTTGTGTGAATGGTAGTGTGGGTCTGTGAGTGGGTGTGCAAGAGCCTTTGTGTGTCTGTGAGGCAGTGTGTGAGTGGTGTTATGGATCTGTGAGTGGGTGTGTGAGTGCCTGTGTGAGTGGTTATATAAGTGCCTGTGTGGGTCTCTGAGTGGATATATGAGTGCCTGTGTGGGTCTGTCAGTGGTGCTATGGGTCTGTGAGTGGTTGTATGAGTAGCTGTGTGGGTCTGTGAGTGGGTATGTGAATACCTTTGTGGGACCATGAGTGTGTGTGTCAGTGCCTGTGTGGGCACATAATGGCCCATGGGGTGGTCCTCAGGACCATTATGTGCTTCTATGGGCTCCAGGAGGGGGGCATGCGGTCCTCTTCTTTTACTATTGATGGGCCAGCCCTGGGGCGATGGTGGTCCCTGGGGCCATGTATGGCCCAGGAGGGGGGCCAAACGCATCCCTCCTAGTTTTAAATATGTGGTTGGCGTCTGGGAGGTAATGCATCCCCCTTGTAAAGTTTTAATGCAAGTTAAATGGTGGTGGAGGTGGTGGTCTCTTGGGCTTCCACCAGCCGCAGGGGAAGTCCATATGACACCCCTTAAAAAATAAAGTTCCAGGGAGGAGGTAGTCCCAGGCACTCACATTAGCCCATGGTGGGGGGTTTGTGCAAACCCCATCCAAATTTCTAAATAAGCCCCAGGGCAGCCGGTTGTCCCAAGAGCTCAAATAAGCCTTGGGAGGGGTGCCCCATGTGCCCCCCTTCTGTTATTTGTTATATACCTACATGCTCCCCATACCTGGCCCACCCACGTCTATAGTCTTAACAAGCCTGTGAGAACACCCTCATTTTATTTTCAATTTTTGCCATCGATTTGGGACTCCGTTGGGATTTTGCAGCAATAAAATTAAACGAAAATGCTTTTTGGCCCTGGCAGGGTACAAGGGGAACCCCAGGACCAGAGCTAGGGGGTCAGGATATTCTTAACCTGCCCCCTTTTCTATTTTAAATGTTTTATGTGGGACTCAGCAGAAACTGGGTCCCAAGATGCCTGCCAACACTTACTGGTCTAAGTGTTGGCAGCCAATCAGATTCCCATACAGGGACTGTCCTATCCTTGGTGGATTTGCATCCCTGTATATACAAATTTGGTTTTCTTTTAATATTTCATAAACTACTGCACAGATTTACACCAATTCAAAAAAACGTCGCTTTCTGAACAAAGAGATACCTTTCTGCCAAATTTGGTGTTATTTGTTCCAGCAGTTCGGGCTGCTTTCCATGCACACAAGACCACATTTGACACTTTTTAAAGACAATTTTGTGAAGATTCGTCAAATGGCACCTAAGACATAGGCAAGTCAAAAAACACTTTTTCTAGGGAAACTAGATCCTAACTATAACTACCTACTGGTGACATATACCCCAGAATGGTGGTAGACACTTTGGGGCAGATTCACAGAACTAATCTGAAACAAAATCCTAAACGTACTTCTTTTGGAATTCACAGAAAGCATTTAGTTGTAGTAAAGTTAGGATTTTGTCTTAAGCTAGGATTTTGTCTTAAGTTAAACTTATATTAAACTTAGGTTTGACTTATGTTTTGGTCTTAAGACAAAATCCTAACTTACAGGAATTTACAGTATACTATGTAGATGATCTTTTTTCACCTGGCACCTACATTTGTTTAGCGCTTGCTAAGTTATAAGGCAACACAACATAGTGATTTATTTTGTTTCTCTGGTGCCATGAGTAATCATAAGTTAAAAGCAGCCATCTTGTTTTTAGGTGCAGTTTGGTTGTGTTCTGCATAACGCTTTCCAATCTAGGTAAGTATTAGGTTTGGTATTTCTTCCTAGTCCCACTGTAGTAAAATGATGATAGGTAGGGAAAAACATGTATACGTTTCTATATGTTTTCTTCAAATGTACAGAGCACCACAGTACTGCTTTGGGAGTACGCAGTCCCAAAAATAAATTTTATAAACAAATATGTTAAAGAATGTTAAATTACATTATATTTTGCAAATATAGCGTACTAAAGTGTATTTTCTATTTTTAACATTTACATATACACAAAAAAAGACTACGGAGTAGCACCATAATACCTACAAATTACCTTGCTACATAAAAAAATGCACAGTTATGAAAATATATAATATAAAATTCTCTACATATTACAACTTAAAGTTGTAATAAGTAGTGAACACCAATAACACCTAATATTTACCTATATCTAAATTCCTAACCCATAATGCAGTGAAATGCAGAACACAGCAAAACTGTGATAAAAACGACATAGCTGCCTTTTACCTTTAGTAAATACAGCCATTAGCCAATCACATACTAACTTCTCATCAACATGTGCTGTGGTATACTGCAAACTTACCGTGGTATACTGCTGCACAATATATATTAACGATTTTGATAACTTAAAACTTTTACACTACTTACAATATTAACACCTACTATCAAAAATTTCCATTTACAATTCATATTGTATATTCCTGCCACATTACAGCTACATTTGTTCACACACTTTCACGCTACCATTGTTCAAATTAACATACTCCACTATGTCCTACTCCACTCTGTGCCACTCTACTATATGCTATTACACTGTACTCCCCCTACTCTACATCACTCCACTCTGTCACTCCACTATACGCCACTCCACTCTATGCTAATCCACTATCTGCCACTTCACTTTACTCCACCTCTCCCCTCACCACTGTAGTCTATGCTAGTAGACTGTATGCCACTCCATTCTATGACACTCCAGTGTACACCACTTCAATGTACACCCCTCTGCTGTATACTACTCCGCTGTGTTCTATTCCACTGTGCTTAACTTCACTTTACAGCACTACAATCTATGCTATTCTACTCTATTCCACTCCACTGTGCACCACTTCAGTGTGTCCTACTGCACTCTACGCTATTCCACCGTGTGCCACTCCATTCTACACCACACCACTGTATGCCCCTGCACTAGACGCCATTCAACACAAAACTAAGAATGCTATTAGACCTTAAAACAGTACATTGTGTGCCATGCCAGAATACACCACTCAACTCTATGCTAATACAGTCTAGTTTATACTACTGTATGACACTGCACTCTACGACACTCTACTTTACCTTAATTCACTATATGCCACTCCACTCTACACTATGTCACTTGGCTGTACACCACTAAACTCAACTTTATTCCACTCTGCATCACTCCGATATATTCCCCTCCACTCTACGCCATTCCTTTCTATGCAACTACACTCTATGCTAGTCCACTGTATACCACTACACTGTTCTACATTCCACTCTACTCCACTACACACACTATGACACTGTAATGTATAACAGTACACTTTAAAACACTCTACTGTACTGTACTACACTCCACTTAATGACACTCCACTCAGCGACTGTAAACTAATGATTTGAAAACAATTCTTAATAAAAAATTTAAATACCGAAATTCAATTAAAACAAAGTTATTATTGCATTAGTAGGGCATTATGGGGCTCTCCTTGCAAGGACAAGTGAATAAAAAATAAGCTGCTCATTTTTGCAAATAATTTAAAAAGGGACAAGCATATGGCAAATAGAGGTGTCCTACTGCTATCAACTGTAAACGGACTGAAACAGTTTGACCGGCGATTTGGGGGTTATATACTCAAACATATAAAGAAGGAAGCTTTGTGGAAACTTATTATCCAAGAGCTTTATGATGCAAAATTATTACCCCTTGATAAGATTGGAAATCTTTAGAGAATCGTAGCTCAAAGACACTTTTGGACCTACCTACAAATATGATGATTAAGGCAATTAGGCAGGATTTAGTTTTTGGCTCCTGGTCTCTTCTTGGATGCCCATGAGCTCTGCATTTTTGATTTTGCAGTATCTGTTCAGCACTCTAATACTGAAAGATCCGCTGACCCAGTCTGCCCAATCTCTGAATTTCATCCATAACTTCATTGCAAATTCAGTGCTAGGTATAAATGTTTCACCGATCTGGAGCAGTTTGCTGCTTAAAAAGTTATTAAATGTGCCAAAACATTGAGTAAGAAAGACTACTATCCGTCTAGAAAAGAGTCAGTCAATAGTGCTGATGACAAATAGTCTTGGTGATGCTGAGACTTCTCCTTATGTGTATAGGATACCTGACAGAAGGGTAAGGAGTAAGGAGTAAAACCTTGTGATTTTGAATATGTGATATTCCTAATTGTAGATTTACTGGTTTCCCAAATAAAGTTGATGAAAACCTTGGCTACTGTCTGTGTGAAATTAAACTGAAATATTCGGCAGTACACCTCCTACTAAACCGTCCACTTTTTATGGAAAAAAAAGGTCCTCTGTCGTTTGTTAATGAATCATGGGATTAGAGGGCATAATGATGCACAAGTCAAAAAGAGGAAATGGGAAATGTACACCAAAAAGTAGCTACACTTTTTTTTCATTTCAAAATCCTTTATTCGGTTTCCATAATTTTTTTGGCAACCATAAAACTACAGATAAAAACGTATACAAACAGTGAATGCCATCAGTACACTCAATAAATTGCGAATACTATAAAAAATTTAAAATGGATGGGAATTTAAAACAAGATATTTCAAGTTAAAGTGCGGGTGCGCCAAAAATTAACCAAGATTTGAGCGATGTTTGACACAGACCTTCAAGAAACAGGCTATAGATTTAGCGTACATTTCATTTTCCAAAAAATTAAGCGCGAGGACAGTTGTGCGACAACATCTTAAACCCATTAATCTCAGTATAGAAACAATCCATCTTCTTTGCGGATAGTCATAAAATCTGCAAAATAGCACTGTGTGGATTAGGGATTGTGTAGAAGTATTGTCACAAGGACACATAGAGAGATTCTTGGCCAATCGTTCTGTTTCGGAAAAGTTGTTAAACGATGAAAGATCTTTAGAGAATCGTAGCTCAAAGACACTTTTGGACCTACCTACAAATATGATGATTAAGACAATCAGGCAGGATTTGGTTTTTGGCTCCTGGTCTCTTCTTGGATGCCCATGAGCTCTGCATTTTTGATTTTGCAGTATGTGTTCAGCACTCTAATACTGAAGGATCCGCTGACCCAGTCTGCCCAATCTCTGAATTTCATCCATAACTTCGTTGCAAATTCAGTGCTAGGTATAGATGTTTCACCGATCTGGAGCAGTTTGCTGCTTAAAAAGTTATTAAATGTGCTAAACTATTGAGTAAGAAAGACTACTATCCATCTAGATAGACTGCATCTAGAAAAGAGTCAGTCAATAGTGCTGATGACAAATAGTCTTGGTGATGCTGAGACTACTCCTTATGTGTATAGGATACCTGACAGAAGGGTAAGGAGTAAGGAGTAAAACCTTGTGATTCTGAATATTTGATATTCCTAATTGTAGATTTACTGGTTTCCCAAATAAAGTTGATGAAAACCTTGGCTACTGTCTGTGTGAAATTAAACTGAAATATTCAGCAGTACACCTCCTACTAAACTGTCCACTTTTTATGGAAAAAATGGTCCTCTGTCCATTGTTAATGAATCATGGGATTAGAGGGCATAATGATGCACAAGTCAAAAAGAGGAAATGGGAAATGTACACCACAAAGTAGCTACACTTTTTTTCATTTCAAAATCCTTTATTCGGTTTCCATAATTTTTTAGGCAACCATAAAAGTACAGATAAAAACGTATACAAACAGTGAATGCCATCAGTACACTCAATAAATTGCGAATACTATAAAAAATTTAAATGGGATGGGAATTTAAAACAAGATATTTCAAGTTAAAGTGCGGGTACGTCAAAAATTAACCAAGATTTGAGCGATGTTTGACAAAGACCTTAAAGAAACAGGCTATAGATTTAGCGTAAATTTCATTTTCCAAAAATTGAAGCGCGAGGAAAGCTGGACAACAGCATCGTTCTGTTTCGGAAAAGTTGTTAAACGATGAAAGATGTTAAATCTAAAATGGGTCAATTAGAATTTCTCATACATATTCAGATTGTACATTAAGTATGGCTGCCCTGTGAGAGTGGTCTGGATAGCTAACATGTGCTGGAGTGAACTTTTACCAACCTCTCTAGAAAGTCGTAACTGCCCTAGATGGGATAAACATAGTTTTTTTAGATCTTTCCTCGTTATTTCAGAAATAGTAAGTGGATGGTTAATAAATCTCACTAGATCTAGATCATCAAAATAAAATTCACATAGACAAGCCAGCTGATCTTGTGTAATTTATCTAGCATGAGGCAGTCATTTATGAAGCGCCGTGACAGTTCGCACTGTTCTGATGTCCATACGCAATGCCATAAAAGGATTGGTTGAATTTTAATAGTATCTAGTATAAATTCCAATCCTAACAGTAGGTCGAGGAGCTTAGAGGGACTGCTAATAGATATCTCAGAAAGCTATTCTCAATCTTCTGTAAAACATCCACATTAGCATGATCCCACACCCCTGCGCCATAAATGGCTACACTAATGCATTTTGCCTGATAAATCTTGATAATTTCTGGGGGGAACCTTGTAGTGCAGTTCCTATATTCCCAATAGGCTCTGTGCATTGGAATAATATATTCAGCAGTGTAGACGTAGGACTGAGGTCGACTAGGTCTATACTGACTATATTAGACTTAAGGTTTGCCAGCTAGCTCAGAGGTCACTAGAAACGTTCTCGAATAAACGAGGAGGAGTTTAACCTCCCTGGATAGACAAGAAGGGATTAGCTTATGACAACCATATAACATGACTACTTTGCTCCCTCAGAATAAGAGTGTATCTCTAGAGTCGTGTGAAAACAATAGACAGCTATTTCACTCAGTCAATCGTGCGTACTTAGTTTTACCAGAGTGCAGAGAAAAGAGAGACGGGCGTTTTCAATAAAAGGTGTAATTTATTGAGCAGTCTTCTTTCTCATGCAAGAGAAATGAATTGCCATAATTGCAATACTTAATGTAAAGTAAAGTGCGTACAGTAAAAGGAGTATTATGAAATAATACTGTAAAAGCACTGATGTGGTTTCTTAGCCATAAGATACTTTAAAATGGATAAAATATACACATACATATATACATTGACTAACATACTCAACTGGTGCTTCTAAATACGCCTACCCCGTTGTTCCTGACTTAAGCCTAATACGTGGGAAGGAGTAAGTAAGTAGCAGTTTAAGTTAAGTTGGTTTTGCCAAGAATCTCACTCAAAAATTCTCTTTAAGGATTTAGTCAGCTCCGTACCTGGATAATAGAATGCAGGAGGTCTGGTATCTCTCTTTCAGGACTCGATATCCCAGCGGCCCGGGAAGGTGGCTGAGAACACCGGAGCTGGATTTCTCGGCAGGAGAAAAGACAGCGTCTCTCTTAGTGCGTCAAAAGGGAGGGGAAGCGTCCGTGGGCTCTCGCATCAGCTGGGCTCTCGGGCAAGTAGATAGCTGCTCGGCTCCAAAACACCACTGTGTGTTTGCTTAAGGCAACGTTGGTATATTTATAGCTGAAAGGTGCCGGGTTTGACGTAAGGTTGGACATAAGACGTCAATAAAGATGTCACTAAGAACAGGCCGTTCTTACAGTGCCTCACAGGAGTTCTAAGACGAAATCAAAACAAAAGCAAACGGGGATTTCCCAGGTTGCTGGAGGTTTGGTTTGTTTAGATAACTCGTTGTGCTTTCTAGGAGTCCGGGGAAGTAGCCTTGCTTAATGTGACTGCATGGGCTACAACTAAATATTGATATGATTCCTATGCCATTGTAGGGATATTATTGATTATAACTGTACAAGGGCATAATATAGAAATATCGATTTAGGTTCCTAGATAAAAACACAATACCCACTCCACGATCTAATGTCCATCATTACTAAAACTAAGCAATAGTAAACATTTAAAGGTGCATGTGTATTCCAACCCACCCCAAAATAAATTTTTCGCATTCGAAATGGTGTATGCGAAATACACGAAAATGATTATTGGTACTGTACGCTTTTCAAGCAGTGTAATCATTCAGTTAAACATGCTTATATATATCAGCTGAACGATTTGCGAAAACTACACATGAAATGGCTCTTAATACAGAAAAGAAGGTCAAGACCATTCCATCACATATGAATACAGTTGCTATAAATGTGCTAGAGGCTGAGGGAATATATTGTCTCTAGAGTTCCTAAAAATAGAAGCTCTGTTCTTTAAGAATAGTTCTACTTCAAGCAGAGTACAAGTGCCAGAAAAAGGCAAATATTTTGGAAGTTTGAAAAAAATAATTTCGCTTTCAGGGGAGAAAATAGTTCCAAATGTTTTCAGTAGCTTTTGTTTATCAAAGCTGAAGGTCGAATTCGAACGAGCTATGTGCTCGTTGCTTAAAAGGTTATTCTTTCTGTTCAGGGGAGAACATCATTTCAGACAGACTCGCAAAAAATTGGTCTATGACATCAGGTGAAAGTTCGACCAAGTTTAAAAGTGCCGCAACAGTGCAGTCGTGAGAATGATTGCTATCATCGATGTCAGGATGATCAATGCTCACAGAAGGTCGTACCTGGGTGATGCTGCTCTCATCTCGTACTTCACTGCCACCTAATCGTAGTGGTGAAGTCTCAACGAACGCAGTCATCAGAATGGGTAGCTGCTGGGGACAACACGATGCATGAGCCGTTACAGGACTTAGCAAAGTATCTGTATCCAATGGTACTGCTGATGGTAGTGTAAGACAGACGTCCAACACGCATTCTTCTCCGCATAGCATACATTGAAGCACAGGTAGGATGCAATTTTGCCAGATTGGTCTGAAAAAAAGAAACCAGGTCATATTCCGATCTCTTAACCGGGCTAATCCAAGGACTTTAGTTATGATTTGATTGATTTGATTGATCTATTTGTATAGCGCGCGATTGCCCGAGGGCGTCTTGGCGCTGAGATATACCACTGGCTCATTAAAGGTGTTGACTAGAGCTGTTTAGAGAAAAGCCATGTTTTAACTTCCTTTCTGAAGGATTTCAGGGATGGACTGGTTTTTATGTCTAGTGGTAGTTTGTTCCAGATTCTTGCTGTGTGTACCAGGAAGCTTCTTCCGCCCCAGTTAGTTCTCCTGAATCTAGGGACCCTCATGAGTTTCATTGGGCTGGATCTGAGAAGTCTATTTGGCTCATATAGTTGCAGATGTGTTCTTAGAAATTGTGATCCAGTTCCGTTGATTGCTTTGTATGCCAAGCATAGTGATTTAAATTGTATCCTACTTACAATTGGGAGCCAGTGCAGGCTTTTTAGTTTATGGCTTACTTTTTCAAACTTTGGTATTCCTAGTATCAGCCTGGCTGCTGCGTTCTGCAGGCGCTGTAGCTTAAGTAGGATTTTCTTCCTTGCTCCGGCATTTAAGCCGTTCCCGTAGTCCAGTCTGGACAAGGCCAGTGCTGTCACCACTGTCTTGCGTGAATCATACGGTAGGTATGGTAGAATCTTTTTGATCATTTTTAAGATGTACCAGAGTGATGAAGCTAATTTGCTTGCTTGAGCGTCCCGATAGTGTATAGCTAGGATTGTTTCTTCCATTGTTGCTGGAGTCTTGTCTGCGACTTGGCTTGCCATATCGGAGCAGTAGAATCAAAAATAAAATTCCTGCTACGAGTCCCAAAAGTAGTGGTAGGCCGCCAAAGACAGAATGGACAAAATTGGGAAAAATGCCCAGAACTGTTTTGAAGGGTGTTAACAGTCCCGAAAAAATTGTCTTAAATATATGTGGGATACCACTGGTATCAGACATATTTAGGATTCGGCTTAGCATTTCTACGAAATGCACGGGGCAATTTGTTGATAAAAGGTTATGTATCTCTGCCGTTGTCCTTGCAACCAGAAGATCATAAGTTTCTTTTGATGACGTTAAAGGCACGGTTGTCTGTAAAAGAACAGACTTCATTCTGCTTAAAGTATCAATTCGAATAGAAGAGATATTCAAAGAAGGCCAAATTGTCCCCTCCGTATCTGGAGTGCTGTTTGGATACAAAACTTGCATACAGCAAGTGACCATGGAACTAACACTTACGAGATAGGCTTTCCCTGGCACTATGCCACAACAGCTGTGGTCCACTATTAGAATATAGCTCCCGTTAGAAAGCTGTCTAAAGAATGGCTCTATTGTGTTGCAGGTGTGCCGTGCTGGTAACATGAAAGGTTATTTGAAGTCCCCTCACAGGCCCCATGCAAATTAATACCTTGGCACAGAAGTATACCGCTTAGTGATTGTTTACAATTGTTACCACTTAGAAATACATTCTGTTTCTTTTCACTATAACATGTGTGTGTGTAAGGCAATTTCCATGATGACTTAATGTACCCTTTACCCAACCTTTCATACTGGCCCGCTGGTATATACTCTTGGCAGTATTTAAATTGGAAAGTTGTTATCGGAATTGTAATTATTCTGTGTATTATCCATTCAATGACAGGTCTTTCTGACATTGTCAATGGTAATCTCTCAAGTTTTTCAATGCTCAGAATCGTATAGTCTGCTCCTTTTTGTGCCAAACTGATTTGTTTATCAGTAAGGTTAAAGATAGAGAATAATGACGTTGTGTTTATCAAACGCCATGGCACGTAGCCTATACGCAGATTTTGCAACGTCCAGCCGAGTTGTACAATTGAACGTAATTGGGACTGACCGTGTTGTAACATTAGTAAGTCCTGATCTATTATATCAATAGCAGATGATACAATACTGTCCAGTGAATATATTCTGGAGGACAGAGTCATTAACCCATTGTCCACAACAGAAAGTGATTTTTCCAAATTAATACGATCAATTTCTCGTATTTTTTCTGCTGTCTCAATTTGAGTTACTTTCCAAGCTTCGTTGTATGCAGCGTATATACCGGCCGCGATGAAACGTTTTTGACGCTGTTTGCGTGGTCCCATTATGAAATCACGCAAGTCAGCACCGTCGTTAAGTAAAGTCAAGTGTTGCTTAATTTCAGCCAGTGTGGATTTCTGTAGCCACTCAAGGCATAGTTTCCATACACTGTATGTTGTTACTATCCCTGGATGTTGTCTCTGGGAGTATCTAGTGTCTGGTCTGGTCATTTTGAACCCCTGTATTTTGTTCAGGAATCTATCTTGACAGTTATTTGTGTCTGTTAGCCAGATCAACCAGTTTTTCCAATCAGGATGTGTTCTGTTTTTGTGTAAAATATGGGATACGTCTATCTCAACATCTGTAGTGGTATTACTATCAGGTATTGGCTTTGGAATAGACGGTTTGTTTAAGTCTTTAATCTTAGCTAGGTTAAGACAAGTAGTCTGTTGAATGGTGTAATTCAAGAATATTATTTGTTCTGGGATCATGCAGGCTCTAAACAGTGCTTCTAAACCTTGTACCTGCCAACTTTTGTACCCCAGATTGTTTTTGTTTCAATGTTGTTTTTCCAGAATTCAAAACCAAATGTAATCATTTTTTCATAAAATGTTTCAGAATAGATCAATTTAGTATTTGTCAACATTGTTTTTATCCCTGTCTTATTTAACAATTTAAAATAAAACATTTCTGCATCACTTGTGTTAAACCCTGAGAAGTATGGGAATTTCTCATAAAATGTTTTCGAACTGCTTTTAGGTGGAGTTGCACAATGTTCCCATTGATTATACTTAAAAACATTTCTAGGTTGAGCAGATTTATGTAAATAGTGATGTGCAAAGTGATTGTAACAGTACATTTGTTCATAATTCGATGAGCCCTGTAAGTAATCCGTTCTGTAAATTTTGCTGACATTACTAAATCTGACATCATATTATTGATGCTTTCAAAGTCCCAATCATCAGAGAATGTACTTGGTTTTATAAAGTCACTTAATGAAACTTTGAACTGATGTGGATATTTCAAGAGTTCAACCGGGCCATAGATTTCGTAATCCGTTTTGTCCCAAGCTACCCCACCGGGTATTGGAGTGGCTGTGACATTCACTGATGATATTTCTCTTTTCTCGATGTGAGATGGCTTGTGTGGCTTTAGGACCAAGTTGATGTTCTGACTTGCTGTGTCCATTGTACTGTATTTTCCCTCAATGAATTTTCCCAAACAAAGTACCATGATGAGCCAAAGCAGGAGGAAAAGTACGCCTAACACAATCCAAAATTCAATCAATGGAGAAATCAGATACGTTTCTTTGAGTTGATGAAATAGTTTAGTTACTTTGTCTTTGAAAGTTTTTGTTGTTGGCGTTTCTTCAGGTTTGCTTGGATCTTCAGAAAAGTTATCGAAATTGATGAAGTAGCCAGATGCAGTTCTGTCAATTGTTGGAATTGCTTCCAAATTTTCCTTTGCTTTTTCATTTTTTCCTTCATTAGCATAGTCTGAGGCTACATCGTTGTAGACAGGTGTTTCTTGATGAACTGTTGCAATTTGGGTTTCAAGAGGCACAAGTTCCATGGCATTGTTGCCTAGTCCTTTTTTATTCACTGCAGGTTTATCAAATGTGATTAGTCTCTCAGTTTGAACCTCTTGGATTGTAGCAAATTTTGGTATTCTGCTATTTCTTGGGAGTCCACTGGGCTTACTACTTATTATTGGCCACATAATTGTGGTTTTACCAGGTCGATGGATACAACTCGGTTCTCCTTTTTACCAGCAAGGGGCGGTAGTACAACTGATCTTGTTCCGCTGATAGCTAAGACAGGTACTGCTTTTCTGTAAGAAGACCCAAATTCCTTCTTCACCGCGACCTTCTCTCTGACCAGATCCCCAATCTTTGGAATCCATACATGCCTTGATGGGACAGGTGGTTTATTTTCAGTGGCTGTTGGCTGCTGTTTTAACTTTATGTTGCTCAGGGCCTTTCTTGTTTCATTTCAGTCCTGTAAAATAGCCAAACGATCTTTGATATCAAAGCATTTCTTTTCTACCACTGAAGTCTGACTATCTAAGTCCTGAATATGCATTCTAGTACCGAACAATAGTTTGTACGGACTGAAACCTTTTAGAGAATTTCTAGGCAGATTATTAAGACTACGTTGGGCACTTGTTAAATGTTGGACCCATCCATCACCGGAACCTAATACCCTCACTGTTATAGATTGCTTTATGTCCCGGATTTTACTTTCCACAATCCCATTTCCCTCAGGATAGATGGGACAAGAGTATCGCAATGCAATGCCCATGCTGGCCATGGCCTCCTTATAAGCTCGAGAGCTAAAAGCAGGACCCTGGTCAGAATGTAGCATGCCAATAGCGTATGTGCCGATAAAGACTCGCAAATCTTTTATAACAGTTCTAGCGTCAGCCGAGCGCTGGTGTCTGTATTTTTAAGCGAATCTAGTCTTAAAAAGAAATTAATAGGACGCTGGATTTTACGTATAGATAGCATTATGCTAACTACAAGAAGGGCCATGGCAATACTCTGGTCGGTTCGCTACTGCGATCTCTGTTGCAGTTTGGACAGCTCTTTGCAAATTTGTAATGTTGCAGGCTCATCCCCGGCCACCAGTATTCTGATTGTAATTCTTTCAGAGATTCCTTGATCTCTTGGTGCCTTAGACCCAATCCCATGCGTGCGTCTGCTATTAAGAAGATTCTCCTGTTCGTGTTTGGAATTACTCTATCCCCCACTCCAGGGATTCGAGCAAAAGGAACACAGTTTGCATTAAATATGTATGTATAATTGAGTGGATAGTTCACGGGTAGTGCTGCACAGTCGGTTTTTGAAAACGTTTTTACCTCCAGCATGGTTTCCCCGTCTATGTATTTTTCTGAACGCTTTTTTGTGGCTACAGAAGCTGGTTGAGCTGCTTCCGCTGTGGCTGTATTAGCCAATGAATTATCTGCAACGTGAACGCCATCACGTTGATGACTCAGTGTATGTATCACGTGAGTCTTTCGTAGTTCTTTCTGCAAAATAACTACCTGTTCCCAAAGCTTCTTATGCTTTATTGTGGCACCTGTGTCATCTTTGTAATCATTTGGAACCCAGTTCTGCAAGTCATTATTGTAAGATTTGACGCAGAAATGTGAATCACACACTATTAGTGTCGGGAATTCACGATCTGCATTTTCAAGCGCCATCTTTAAAGATCAGTTTTCAGCTCGCTGAGCCGAACAGTTTCTCAGTGATTTCTCAGTGATTCAGTTTTTGTTATTTTTGGTCTGAATTTACCACAGTGCTAGCGACCTTTAACAATCGTGCATGCTGCATTGTAGGATTTATTATCCACATCGTAATGTTGTACAAATCTGTCCATATAGATTACACAAGAGTACTGTTGGAGAGGCAGAATTTCGATTGGCAGAGGATATTCTTCTTCATATTTTAGATCTTTCAGTTTTTTCATGTTCGGGTCAAAATAGTATTTCACGTCTTCTGCAGCAAGAGAATTTCCCACTGTATCCATTCTGGATCTAATGCCACTGTTTTTAGATTAACTGGGCTTAATATCGCCTCAAGGGCTGATTCTGCTGTATAAACAGTTATTCTTTTGCCTTGGGCTTGGGCTCTTTCTTTTGCTACAACAGTTTGAACCGCATTTACAATATTTTCTGTAAGACTGAATGTTTTTTCAGCTTGTGTGTACAAATGTGATTTGTAAGCTATTGGTACCGTTTCTCCCTCATTAGAGGTCAGGTACATGAATCCGCATCTTCCTGGGATGATTCGGATTACAAGGTTGCATGTGTTGTCGCGAGTTTGTAATTTTGTTTTAGCTAACATGTCTGTTTGCAATTATCTCAAAATTTCTGTGTGTTTATGAGTCCAATTGATTGGTTTAAAATCAGGTTTTATTAATTCATAGAGAGGTTTAACCCTCTCTGCATAATTTAGAATGTAAGTTCTTCCAAAATTCAGGAAACTTAGTATTGATTGAAAGTTCTTCATATCCTAAAAACAGGACAGTTAAGTGGGCAATTCGTGACTTTTTAAAGTTGAATTTAATATGAAAGTATTATGGTGTTCACTCTTTTCAAGTGAATATCCAGGTCATCATCTGTGAGATAGATGTCATCGACATAAGATAATGACTCATCATCATATATTTGTAGTAACTCTGTTACCCTTGCTGAAAATAATCCTGGGCTATTCTTGAATCCCTGTGGGAGTCAACAGAAATTTTTCTGTGACCCCATTATTGATAAAGCGGTTAAATACCTGCTTTCAGGTGCAATGATTTGACAAAAGAATCCATTAGAGATGTCTAATGTTGTTTTGTATTTTTGTTGAACGATGTTATTCATTAGTGCTGCACTGTGTGAGTTTTGTACTGAAAATGTCTTGCAACATGAGTTAAGGTGTCTGTAGTCCAAGACTAGACGATATGAATCGTCTGGCTTAGAGACAGGAAACAAAAGATGGTTCATTTGAGAGGTACATATTTCGATCACCCCTTGGTATTCAAGCTGATCTAAGATCTCCCTGACTTGTTTTTTAGCTTCTTGCTTAATTGGGTACTGCCTTTGTGCAGTGGGTTGACATTTTAACTGGATTTTGTGAGGAAGGGAGTCCTCATCCCATCCTACATTAGTTTTTTTATATAATGCAGGAGCTTGGGCTACTGCCCATTTTCTTGCATATGTATATTTTCTATGAATTTGGAATATGATTTGAGAAGGCAGGCATAATCATTTCTTTGCCATGAGGGCACTCCCTGACAAACTCTGGTGGCCAGTCTTTCTCAGCTAATAGGATGTCATAGCCTTTTGAAAGGTTATCCCAAAACAGACCCCTTACTTTCCTAGTCTTATCTCCCTCTATACGCAATGCTATTTCGTATATTTTATGAGGTTTGCTAACTCTGGTATCTGCAGTTTGCACCTGAATGTATTCATTCGTGTCCACTGTCTCCAGATGATTCATCAGGATCTTGCAAGCTATTGTCACTTCTGCTGCGCTGTCTAGCATTGTCTGGGCCCACTCTCCGTTTTTCAGCTGTGTCCTCAGTATCCTCGGCATGTTTGATTATTTTAATACTGGCTACCTTCTTTCTTGGAAATTGTAATTTTTTACTTTGAGCAGGTTCCTTGTCTTTGGACTTAACGTGCTCTTCCCTGTGTTCTGACCGTCCTCTTCTTTCCGATTTCTGCGAGGAAGTCTGAAAAGATCGAGAGGGACGTGTATCAATATCTTGATATCTATCAGGCTTTTTCAAATTATCCCTATTTCTAAGGTTGTATCTTTTCTCAGAGGGCTCCCTCTGGGGAGACTTATGTCCTTGATCTGGAGATCTTTCTCTTCGCCGAGGAGACCTTCCTCTGGACTGGAATCTTTTTTCTTTGGGAGTGGGTTGTTTATTTCCATCCCAGCTCTTTTTTGGAGTGTTTAGATTATTTTTAATAAATATCTTTGCAGGATTTTCAGTTAGTTGGGGTTTTACTGGTTTCCCACCCAAACTATCTCTTCCTAGTTCTTCGTAGGATTTTTCTATGATTATGGCAAGTTCAATTGGTTGATCTGCTATATCTGTTTCTTTCAATTTCTGGAGGTAAGTTATATCCTCCATTGGCAATTGAATTAACTCTCTATATGCCTTTGTTACTTCTTTTATTTTAACTAAGAGTTCTTTGCTTGACATTTTATCAATGTCTGGATGTGGTGTGTAGCTGGCTAGAACCGGCCACGTTGCTCCTGGTCCACCAAGTGGACCGAGCCTGGTTATGTGATTTTGATGTTTTAGGGTGCCTTTAAACAAAAGCAGGTGCTCTTGGTAATTTAGTGGGATTTCAACATCCTCGAAAGGAGTGTATTCATCCGGGGGTTCCTCTATTTGTAATAGTGGAATTTGTGTGTTACAGCGTTTGCTGCTGGAAAGTTTATCCATGAATAGAATACCTCTGTCTGCCGATATTCATGGGCCTCTACCACGAATATGACTGTACCACCTCGTGATGTCAGTCCATTTTCAATAAGTTTAAGAGTTATAGTTTTTCTTATGTTGACCGGAATGAGTATAGCATTTGGGTCATTCTGTAGGAGACTCGTGTCATCCTTTAGGAGTCGAGCTGCTATTCTAGCTGCCTCCCTTTCGTCTTCACTTTCCCCCATTTTACTGGCAGAAAGGTTTTTGTTGCAGATCAAGTTTCAAGGAAACAAAGATTAGGTGCACAATATTTTGGAACACTGTATCCTTCAACGTTGACTAAACCAAAAACTATAATTAGGAATCTCTTCCTACTAAGTTCCGGCGGATTTTAACCTCTTACCCACTCCAGACGCCTTTTGGAGTATTTATGGGAAAAAGGGTCTGTGTGAAAAAGCACGACTGAGTTACTCTAACGTCTTGCGTTAGATTTATCGCCTTACCAAACGTTGGGCGCCATGTAGTGTAGTTCCTATATTCCCAATAGGCTCTGCGCATTGGAATAATATATTCAGCAGTGTCGACTGAGGTCGACTAAGTCTCTACTGACTATATTAGACTTAAGGTTTGCAAGCTAGCTCAGAGGTCACTAGAAACTTTCTCGAATAAACGAGGAGGAGTTTAACCTCCCTGGATAGACAAGACAGGATTATTTTCTTTCAACCATATAACATGACAACTTTGCTCCCTCAGAATAAGAATGTATCTCTAGAGTCGTGTGAAAACAATAGACAGCTATTTCACTCAGTCAATCGTGCGTACTTAGTTTCACCAGAGTGCAGAAAAAAGAGAGACGGGCGTTTTCAATAAAAGGTGTAATTTATTGAGCAGTCTTTTTTCTCATGCAAGGAAATGAATTGCCATAATTGCAATACTTAATGTTAAGTAAAGTGCGTACAGTAAAAGGAGTATTATGAAATAATACTGTAAAAGCATTGATATGGTTTCTTAGCCATAAGATACTTTAAAATGGATAAAATATATACATACATATATACATTGACTAACGTACTCAACTGGTGCTTCTAAATACGCCTACCCCGGTGTACCTGACTTAAGCCTAATACGTGGGAAAGAGTAAGTAAGTAGCAGTTTAAGTTAAGTTGGTTTTGCCAAGAATCTGACTCAAGAATTCTCTTTAAGGGTTTAGTCAGCTCCACCTGGGTAATAGAATGCAGGAGGTCTGGTATTTCTCTTTCAGGACTCGATATCCCAGCGGCCCGCGAAGGCGGCTGAGAACACCGGAGCTGGATTTCTCGGCAGGAGATAAGACAGCGTCTCTCTCAGTGCGTCAAAAGGGAGGGGCAGCGTCCGTGGGCTCTCGCATCAGCTGGGCTCTCGGGCAAGAAGATAGCTGCTCGGCTCCAAAACCACCACCGTGTGTTTGCTTAAGGCAACGTTGGTATATTTATACCTGAAAGGTGCCGGGTTTGACGTAAGGTTGGACATAAGACGTCAATAAAGATGTCACTAAGAACAGGCCGTTCTTACAGTGCCTCACAGGAGTTCTAAGAAGAAATCAAAACAAAAGCAAACAGGGATTTCCCAGGTTGCTGGAGGTTTGGTTTGTTTAGAGAACTCGTTGTGCTTTCTAGGAGTCCGGGGAAGTAGCCTTGCTTAATGTGACTGCATGGGCTACAACTAAATATTGATATGATTCCTATGCCTGTATAGGGATATTATTGATTATAATCGTACAAGGGCATAAAATAGAATTATCGATTTAGGTTCCTAGATAAAAAACACAATAACCTCTTCCCTAGCTTCTGAGCAAATGCTACTATGGCGGTAGTGGCCCTCAAAAATAATAATTTTCTCGCATTTATAGCCTGCGTCCATGAAGACTTATTATCAATTAAAATTCCAAAGTAAGGGGTAAGAATTGGTGCACTCTAACTTAGTGTTCTCGATAAAAATGTCTTTTGTCTTTTTTGGTCTGATGCCTGCATGCATTACGTACTTTTTTCTTATATTAACTATAAGATCCAGACTTGGCATAAAACTGCGATAGTTGTCTAAAAGATGCTGGAGCTGCAGGTGGGTTTCTTCCAAGATAACTGTGTCTATAATAATGCCGGTATTGAACGACGACCAATAAAAGGCAGGTCCTGGCTCCCTTCCAACATTGCTGCTTCTAGCCCGTTGGTGTAAAGGTTAAATAAGAAGGGAGCCAGGACACAACCTTGTCTGACCCCCTTCTCCACTCCAAATGATTCTGTAAGTTCCCCCCTGAGTCCGTACCTGACTCTTACTGATGCGTCTGAGTAGAGCTCTCTGAGGAAATTTACCAGAGGCTGGTCTAGGCCCATTGCCAGGAGGATAGACCACAACTTCGTATGGCTGACACAGTCAAAGTCTGCAGTCAAATTGACATAGGCCATGTGTAAATACCCCCATTTGGCTCGAACGTATTTCCCCAATAAGAGGGAGAGGTTTAGGATTGCTCCACAGTTCCCAGACCCTCTCAGAACCCATACTGTAAATCAGAGATTATATTATTGTCCTTGGCCCAATCCTGAGGACGTTCTAGGAGGATACAGCCAGCGACCTTACTAAGGGAATCTAAAAGGGATATAGGTCGATAACACGTTGGGCTGTTTCGATCACCCTTTTTAAAAATGGCTACCAGAATTGACGTGGACCTTGATTTAACTAAGCCTATGGTGTTGGCAGCCTCGATAACTCTAGTGAGGATAGGGGACCATAGGTCCACATTATATTTGAAGAAATCCACCGGGACGTTAGTGAGATCGGGTACGCTGACCGGTTAGGGAGAGATCCCCTCACTTTTTTTTCTGAGAGTTCAGAATTTACATATGATGGAAAACTGAAAATTTTGGAAAACCGGTTAACCCAGGTTTTAGCGTCCACAGCTACATCTATCTTGGGCACTTCGTTCGTATCAGAGAGAAAGGGGGATCTGACTACTCTCCAAAAAACAGCACTGTCATTCACAGAACAACTCTTATGGAGTTGGTCCCATAAACCATTTCTTAGTTCAATTTTACGCCTTTGTAAGGCTGTGTTGTAGGCCTTTCTAAATCTAATGATTTCTTCTTTCTCCCGTTTAGGCTTATGGAGTGCGATTTTAAATCTGGAATAAGCTCTTGTGCACTCCGTGTTAAACGACCCTTTTTTACGATTCCCTTTTTTGTTTTGTTTATGGAATAACTCTTCTTGCACAATTCTAGTGATGTTAATATAGCTGGACAATATTTTTTCATGGGGAGAGTCAGGATTAAAACATATTTCTAATAGGGGCAACGCTTGTTTAACCACTTTCGCTGTTATTGAAGCTGGGTCAGTTTTTGCCCATTTTATGGAAAAACCATTTAGTCTATCTAGATTCAGAGTTTGCCTTTCCAGAAGGCTCAAGGGATTGGGCTTCTCCAAAACGGTTGCCAAAAACAGTGAAAGACTTTTAGGGAAATGATCACTATTGGCGTTATTAATTGTGGAGAACTTACGCATGGTAGGTGCCATACCTTGAGATGCAAATATAAAATCAATTGTACTGGAGAGCCCCCTCCCATTAAATGTAGGAGAAAAGGGGACTACAGGAGCTACCAATTCATTGGCAAAGCCCAGCTCCAGGGCAAACAGAATTTCATTCATGTGATTACCGGTGTTAGTGTGAGAAAAATGTGTTAAATTATTCTCACTCTCGTCCTGGATTCCGCACTTTTTGCTATTATTATCTTTGCAAAGTGATCAATTAAAATCTCCACTGCAAATCAAATTGAACGATTTGTTCAAGTACTTATTTCGCAAGTCTTGTAAAAGGGAAAAAATATTATTTAAAACAACAATTAAATCAACGTGATTGAGATTATTATAAAAATTTACCAAGAAGTAAATGGATGACTTATTTATAATTAACTTAAACATTTGATAATTACTCTCTAACCTCAACTGGACTATGTCCTCAAGTACAATGTTTTTTTAGATGTACGTTGTTAGGCCCCCCTTCAGCCTTCCTGAGACAGAAGGCAGGGCATTCGAAAAATAGGTCTTAAAACCTTCATGGTGAATTGGGGTACTTGACCAAGTCTCTTGAAGGCACACGATGTTATGTTTCCTCACTAATTCTAGCCAGGAATCATTTGTCATCTTGGAACGAAGCTCCGCTATGTTCCAAAAGACAATGTTGAACTTTAGATCTTTGAGTTTGAACAGGTCTGCCGATGCATGAGGGATTGAGTCTGGGTTCGCTATAGATGTTATCATCTCTGGTTCATTCTCAACCTCTCTTAAATGGAGCCCCGCAGCATCCGGAGTTTTAGTCAGCACCAGGGGTGGCGTGTTTAAATCTGAGTGGTTAACTACATATGAACTATCAAGAGAATTGCCCAATATCTGCATTACAAATTGACTGGGAGCCTGGTTAGAAATAGCAGGCAGTGAACATCCTGTTTAGGTGTCCGCGACTTTCAGTCATTCATTATCGTCCAAACCTGAAAGAACATTGAATCTAATATGGATAGGAATGGACTGTGGTTGATTTTGATGACTAAATGGGTTTCTCCAGTTGGGAGGACTCAAGTAACTTCTTCGAGGGGGATAAAAGAACCATAACGGTAGAATGTTAATCCCGACAGGATCTATGATATGATTTGCACCTTTCCTCAAGATTTCATTTACTAGCAACTGCAAGCCAAATGTTACAACTACACAATCACCAGTTAGCATTTTTTCCCTTGGTCCCACCCACTGAACTCTTCTGACCATCTTAAATTCGTGGAATAACTGTCTGTTCAACTCCACTCTAGTACTCAGCCACTGTAGTGATTTGTTTTTAAGGGATATCCATGACTCCTCATCAGCAGTGTGCTTTTTAGTACATTACCCAAAATAATAATGTAGGGGGTAGCTTCCTGGGGGAGATCTAAATGGGAATCTATAGCGAGTGAGTTTCCAGAAGGGAGTGTGTTTGGATAAACTTGTTGTTGTACATGATGGGTGGAAGTTGCCTGGGGAGTACCAGCCAAGGGACTTGTTAATCTTCTGTTGCAATCATTAGCCGGAATGGTAGACAAATGCTATGCCCGATTATCGTTAATTGCAATAGATTTATTATCATTAGAGGCTCTGTTATCTGCTGTATTAGCTACCCCCCGATTTGCAATACCCAAAGTTTGTGTAGAATGTGAATTCTCTGCCAGGGTTTTAGTATGCGTACTGGTTTTGTCACGGCCTTTCGGGTTTTGGGGCACTACTGCTGCTTGATTTAACTTAGTACTGAGAAAATCCTCCATGTTGGTCATTCTGGATGATAACTGATCCAGCCTGACCCTCACATAAAGGTGTAATCGCTCTACTAGAGATGGCAGATTCTTAATGTCGAGTTGCATTGTGGGACTACAATTAGATATAGCCTTTCGAGTGGATTGGCCTTTGTTCTGGCCTTTGTTCTGCCCCGGTGGTTTTTACCATTGCGGGGTACATTTCTCTGATTTTTCAAATTAGGCGGGGGATGGATAACAACTTGAGCTAAGCCTTTGTGTTTCACAATATTTTGCGTGTCCAAGGGGAAGGGTTTTTAACTTTTTGGGGGGGCGGTTGCACTGGAGAGTCACTGACTATGGATAAAATTTCGGCAGGCTTGATTGAATACATCCATTAGGTTTTTTTATTCCCGCTAATTTCCCTTGGTCCAAATCTTCTTTTCCATCTTGGTATACGGAGTCCTGGCTTAACCTAGAGGAAGTCCCTTCAATTGACTCTTCAACTGATAGAATCTTTTTATCCAACCCTCCTACCGCTCCGGTTAAATAACTCAACAAGGTTTGCTGTGAGTCAAGAATCAACTTATTGCCCCCAGATGGTACCCTACCTCCTAGAAAATACAGATAACACTAGCTTCCCCAGAACACGTTTACCAAGAACAAATATATAAGTTCAAAGAACAGAAACCATGAGAATGGGCCCAGCACGGCCACAAACGGTCACAGCCCGGACGAGCCGGCGCGTGTCCCGTGCTGCAGGAGCCCGCGCACAGTTTTGAAGGCCCGGGGGCGGGAGACCTGCTGCACGCCTCTCGTGAGACTGCGCTGCCCTCTGGAGGTCGTAGTCCTGGGCAGCGCGCGGTCCGCGGAATGAAGGTGCACCAGCCAAAGGCACGCAGCTGTCCCCACAGCAGTCAGCAGTCAGTGGTTCCCCACAGCAGAAGTCCCTCGTCGGCAGAGTCAGGTGAGCTTTTGCCACAGATGGAAAGTTTACCCGCTGCAAGAGATCCACAGGCCTCCAGGCGTGTTTCGCTGGTGACGCGAGTCCGCTTTGATTCCTGGGACTCGTAGTTGCAGCCCCTTCCTGGCGGCAAGCAGCAAAGTGTGGCAGGTCAATTTAAGGGCTTACAGTCCTGGCTCCACTGATGCTGTAAGATTTACCTTACCTTAGTCCATTCACATTGATATTGATATCTAGTAGATCAAGTTTGAAATTAATCAGTCCAGCAGACTATATATGATTTTAAAAAATATTCTTAATTTCATCTCATTACATTATAGTAGTTACAACCAACGTGTTACGTTCCAGAAAGCAAATGGGACTACTTCAGAACTTTTTGTGTGTAATCAATGGAGTCGTCTCTGCTGTCCAAAAATATGAGGGTCAATCATTGACTGACCCTCTCTTGATTTGCCACACCTGGTTTTTCAGGGTGTGTGAAAACGAAACCGCATTTTATCAAGTTGTAATTCCGCATGGCATAACTTGATTTTTGGGCTGCTGTAGGCGTCATACCTTAATCCCCTTTTTCTGCCAGGGAGAGCATACAGTGCTACCAACTGTCATAAATCACCTTCCCCTCCGATCCCACCAGGCAAGCCCTGATCTGGAACCCTCAAGAGAAAAGGTAAAGAGGAAGGCCAAAAAAACACCCAGTGCTGAAGCCTCAATGCTGACTACAAGGGGGGTACACCTGGGTTCAAATTGAAAGAAAAGCCCAAGATAGAGATGGCTCGTGAATCCTGGTTGACAGCCTATACCCTAGGTGTAGAAGTTCCTTCCCTTACTCCCACCATCCTTCTTCCCTCACCCAAATCAGAAGTCCCCACATACATTCACAACGATCTATAGTAGTTATAGCACCTTTGAGTCATACATTTTGAGAAGATATCCAGCGCACAGTGCAGACCATCACACATGTTCAACTATCGCTGGATCCACTGATGAGTATCTTGGGCAACATGGACGGGGCTCGAATCTTTCCTACGACCACCCCCTAAGGCCGCTTATTGTCTCATCTGATCCTAGTGGTGCTGCAGTGTGTGACTCAAATATGGAAACAATCGTTACCTCCTTTGTTGGTCACGTGCTGGGGGAATGGTTGTCCATCTATGCCATGAAAAAAAAATTGTCTTCATATGACGCACCTTTAATTCCCATATCAAGTATTTGCAATGGGCAGGAGGGCTCCATATGACAATTTCCAAAACATTGCATTGATCGGATATCCACATCATGACCTCCTCTGACCCGGAGGAGCAATCTGTAGGAACATAACTTCAACTTCAAAGAGCACCTCGATTGGAGTTGATTCACTTTCCCTTTTTTCCTTTCCTTCTCTATTTCCTGCCCCATCTCCTCTTTTTTGAGATTGTCCAAGGAGACATGACGAGTTTCTTCTTATTCATTGCCCTATCATTTGACTTCCTCACTATAACCATGAGTATGTGAGCTCTCTCCCATTTACCTTGAGTAATGTTTACTGCTTCCAGTGGGACTTTATTGTATGTCATGTTTTCTTGAAAATGGAAAATAAAATTGTTTTTAAAAAGTCACTAATTTCACCTGTACTCAACACTCTGCACCTTGGCACATATGCAGACAGGCTTAACTGAGAGGCGATGTGTCAATTATTTATGCAGTACACAAACATTAATAAAGTGACAACACAATAAAAATCCCAACCCAATTAAGACAAATAGTATACATTTTTAATACATAAAATGAGACCAAAATGACAAAACTCCCATCAGTAGATCCAGATATATGCAATTTTATAGGTTTCATTAAAAATAACACCAAGAATCAGAAAGCGGTAACTATAGGTGGCTGGTCTTACTAGACTGGGACAAAGTCACACAGTCGGTATGACTACGATGGCCCAGATATGGGCACCAGATTGTTCCAGATGAAAACTTTACCTTCTTAAAGTCCAGCGCACAGAGTTCAAACTTCAGGACTTCATAGGAGGAACTCAAATGATGCCTCCCAAAGGTTCTGGAGGGAGGCACATCTTGGAGATCAGATACTCACTCACTCCAGCAGAACCAAGATGGCAGGGCCAGTTGAAGGTACAGACAGGGTCAGTTGCTACAGGTCAGCTGAGAAGTTGAAGGGAGGCCTCTGGAGCTTGTTGTGTCCCTGTAGCTCAGAACTGGAGGTCAGTCAACTGACCCTTGGAGTCACCCGGGTAGTCCTGGGATTGTGCAAACAAAGCAGGCCTCAAGCAGCAGTGCAGTCCTCTGGTAGCAGCAGGGCAGTCCTCTGGGGAACAAGGCAGGCCTCAAGACACAGGGTGGTCCTCTGGGGAACAAGGAAGCCTCAAGACACAGTGCAGTCCTTGGGGAACAAGGTAGTCCTTCTTCTGTAAATAGCAAACAGGCCCAGGAAGGTGCTGATGAGTAGCTGAGGAGTTCCAAGATTAAGTCCTGGTGCCACCCTTTGAAGTGAGGGAAACTTCTAGTTTGCCCCACATCTGGTTCTAGATGTCCCTTACTTCCTCATTATTCCCAGGATCCAAGAGGGTGACAATAGGATGGTGTCAAGTTCCTTTGTGAGTTTACTGGAAGCAGCACTTTTAAATGTATCTGGGATAGGGAACACAGAGGCCTCTGACCTCTGAGGTTTCTCAGAGTGGGGAGCAACAGCAGCTCTGCATGATAGTCACCTTCCTCTGCTTTCCCTCACACCAGTTCAGGCATTGTAGCCTGAGATTTGTGGTGCTCCAGTTCATTGGCTGCACCCTCAGGCTGAACAGATGACATAGGTGAGTCCTTTCGCTCACTGCCGCTCCATCTGGGCTCCCATTGCCTAAGTTTGGAGCAGCAACCTAAGCTTTCAGGGTGCCCTGGGTGGCCGCTCCTCTGATCTCTTCTAAAGATGTTGGTGGAAACTCATTTCTCAGTAAATGGGCTCCTAGGGGCTAACTTGGATCCTCCTCAGTGGTACAAGAGTCATAGCATGGAGAATGTCCTGCCCAAGGCTCTTGAAGAATGAGAGTGTAGATTGTGCACACCTTTTATTTTGAATTTTATCTCTGTCACTATTCTTATTTTAAACTGTGTTGCGTGCACCTGTGACCTATGTCTGCCTGTACATATATCTAAAAAACAAGAGGGGGACAGGTACCTGATGGGCTACCTGGTCTCACACATGCACAGCTTTGGGGATAAATACAACTCCCTAATCTAATTCACATTCTATTTTATTTTATTTTTTTTGTCCTCATTTGCCTTACCCTCAATATGGGAGATACCAACCACCTTGCAGGACACAAGGAAGCGAGTTGTTATATTGGTGGCAGAGATGTCCCAAAACCAAAGGGGCTTTCTTTGACTCCACCTAGGTGTATTCCAACCTGCAGGACCATTATCGTAACTAGGCTAGACCCGGTCCAAGGAGTGTCCATGGCATAATCATAGGACCCGGGAAAAAAAATAAAAAAAATAAAAAACCCGGAATACTATCTCCATTTGATCAACAGATCCCAGAAAGCCAAGTTACATTTACTACACGATCTATTGAGGTCAACTTTAGATGTTTCATATAGCGACGAAAGCCACCCAGAGTGTGATGGGGCTGTTTTCTCTACCCAATGTATACAGATTTGCCTTCTTGCCAGTAAAATTGCATAGAAGAGGAAGGACCTTGCTTTGCCAGTGATGTTGTCTTCCAACCTAAAGATGACAAGTCGTAGAGTTATTGACAAAGATACATTTAGAATAGAGTTTAAAGTATTCTTCACTTCTTCCCAAAATCTGGCAATGTCGGGGCAATCCAGGAACATGTGAACATCACAAGTTCCAATAAAGTTACATTTATTGCACTTTTTGTCGGGAGAAACTTTGAAACTTTCAACGGTGTTATATATGCACGATGAGCTGAGAAGAGATGATTTCGTCTTAGCCATGATGGTTTCACGATTTTATGAAGAAGACCGAAGGAGTTTAGCCACATCTCCTCACATTGAAGACCAGTCACCTCCCCCCATAACTCATCTGGAAGGAGAAACTCCCCATCAATTTCCTCCAACATCTGCCAATACCATATGGCTACTTCTTTCCCTCCCATTGGTCGTTCCACTAACCGTTGCTCCAGTATGCTAGCCTTCCCAATGTGGGCGTCTATGCGGCGCTGGGATCTCGCCCAGCTTTCCAGTTGAATGTACTTAAATCTAGAAAGCCCAAGGCCAACGTGATCGTATAACTCATCCCAGGCTATTAGTGATCCTTCCTTAAATAGCTGACCCCATCTTGTGATCCCGGTTTGTTCTATTATGGAAGACAGACTATCTCTCAAACATGATGGTAGACCAGGGGAGTCCCAGATCGGAGAGAAATTCGAATATTAAGACAACCCCAATTTTTTCCTAATAATAAGCCAGGCTTTAGTCCATGACTGTAGGATTTTAAGTTTGATTTTTTTAAAGAATTTCTGACTCCCAAATTTGAACATGAATCTGTCTACTGCTAGATTCGCCCCCATTAGCATAGCTCTATACATTGACCCGGTAGGAAGATTAGATGGCATTTTTAAAAGCATCCTAGAGTGTGACATCTGGAAGGCCCATGCATAGTACAATAGATCCGGCAATACAAGACCACCCTTCTCTCTTCTTCTCCTCAACTTTTTCCATACTATTCTGGTGGATTTGTAGTTCCAAATGAAGGAGTTAATTTCTCGCTGACATTTTTCAATTATTTTAGGGTCAAATCTCATGGGGATAGCATTAAAAATAAACGTGAACTTTGGAAGAATACACATTTTGACTAGATTTACCCTGCCCATTGTAATAAGTGGCAAGTGAGACCAGGACTTTAAAAGTCTTTTACTCTCACTGTATATTCTATCCAAGTTGGTTTGTCCAATGCTGCCCACTTCTTGGGAAACTCTTATCCCTAGATAGCGCATGGTGGTTGAAATATTTACCCCAAGCTGCATATCTGGTAGGTTCCATGCCATTATTTCACTTTTACTCGAGTTAATGTCATAACCCGAAATATGACCAAATTCTTCAGCCCGCTGAATGACGCCTGGAAATGCCTTTACTGGGTCAGATGTTAAAACCAGGATGTCATCTGCATAGAGTGCTACCCGCCTTTCCCATTCACCGAAGCTGAAAGATGGAATGTTAGCCTCCTCCCGCAAAAGCTGGGCAAACAGTTCGATATATAGGTTGAAGAGGAGGGGGAAAGCGGGCAGCCCTGCCTTGTACCTCTGGTTATAATAAAGGCTTCCGTCAAAACCCCATTGACCAACAACCTGGCCGAAGGGGCACCGTAAAGCTGGTTTATAGTTCTGCAAAAACCCTCCCCACAATTGAATTTTTTAAGTACGTCATTTAGATAGAGCCAGTTGACTCTATCAAAAGCCTTAGTTGCGTCTAAGGTTAGGGTATCTAAAGGTAGAGAAGTGTGGCTCACTGGTTAGAGGAGGCAGACCTGGAAGCAGAGGTCAGCCCGGGACCGGGGTTCAATTCCCGGCTCCGCGGGGTCTTGAGTCCTAAAATGTCCATGGACTCGACAATTCTCGCTCCGGTGCCTACTCGATTCACGGGTTCACACTCTGCGACTCTGGGCAATAGCTTGCTTAATCTCCACAACGGCCCCTCGCAGCGGGATGCCTGACTTTCACCTTGCGGATACCCTGACGGGGTTATCTCACAGGGGAATACCAGGACGGCTTCCCTAAGCAAGCGCTTAGAAACCGCTCGGTGATTTGCGCTATATAAATTCCTGTACATTTACATTTACACATTTACATTTACAGGTAGGGAAAAGGCTGTGGCGATGTCTATGGCCCCCATCAATTCATGTGTTAAGTCTGATAGTTGTCAACCTTTAATGAATCCTTTTTGATCTAAATGAACTATAGTACCAATAACACTAGCCAATCTTGTTGAAATAATTGTTATAAAGATGTTATAATCATTATTGAGTAATGATATTGATCTATATGACCCGAACTCAAGGAGAGATTTCCCTGGTTTCGGGATAAGTACGAATTCACATTCTATTATTACAGTTCATAAATTGTTTTTGCAATGCATATATTTCATTTAATCATCATCTTATATTCTGAAGAATATTTCCGCTGATTATAAAATCATATTAAATCACTAAATTATATTTATACATGTGTTTCAAAATACAAAACATAAAGGAGAAGATCCAGTTGTGCCAAGGCCCAATGCATTTCGGAACGACCTGTTCCTTCTTCAGGGGACGATAATTTGTGGGGAAAAAAGTACCAAGACTCAGCTGTTATGGTAGATGATTCCTTATCTCAATTCGGGACTTTGCGTCTCGATTAATATTAAAAAGCGATGGCACCTTCACGCTCCAAACTCCGTATCATCAACCTTGTACTTCACTGCTCCAAACTCTGCTTTGCGTGATTATATCCTCTAAGGTGATGAGGTTATACCAATTTCCCATGTGAAAATATGACTGCTACCTATCCCAATGCCTATGCATTCAGTAACTTTTTTCCTCGAATTCCTTTATGGTTTTGTATAATTCTTCACTGAGGAGTAAGATGAGATCTAGCAAACATTTATTAAGAATTGCATACTGGGAGGAGGAGCTACGCGGGCATCCAAGATGGTCGCGTGAGCAGAGAGCTCCCGAGATCCGCTCCGCCCTTCTTTATCTATCCTGCACCTATCCTGATCAATTCGACGGGCTTTTGAAGTGCTACTCTCACTGATGCTGACGATCCTTTTTTGGTCGAAATCGGACCTCGGGGACCATTTTTCTGTCGGCTCCAACTTTTTGGCCTGCCCACGGACGTGACCGGGGACTCGGCTGCCTACTATGGCCAAGCTGTAACGCAACAACAACGGCTGCCTGACATCTGGCCCACCGGTGGTGTACCACTTTCACTTTCGGTTTCCGGCCTCATCGTCCCTGTCTCCTCCTACTTTGTCTTTGCCTGCTGCCCTCACAGTGCACACTTTCCACCATTGGGCTGGCAAGGAGGCCTGCCATATTCCCTCCTCGACCTGCGCTTCGGAGTTTCTGGACTTTTTTCCGTTCCACTGCCACTCTTTGGTTCTTGACCGCCATCGACTGCAACATGGCGACAAAACCTGAGACCGGAAAACGCAGGAACACTGTAACCCGGGGGGGGTCGATCCAGTCTAATATGATCGAACGCTACACCCAGCCGAGAGGCTCCCCCGGTGTCACAAGCGTGGGCGCTGAAGGACCTCAGACAGACATGTCGTCTTCTTCTGAAGTATCGCTCCAAGACCTGTTGGCGGCCATCTCTGGACTTAAGGCCGATATGAGTCAGCAGTATGAAGCCATCGTGTCCAAGATAGACACGGTGGCTGTGGATGTTACTCTTATTCGGGCCGATCTTGCCAAAACTAACGAGAGGGTGAAGGCACTGGACCTGAAGGCGTCGAGCCTGGTAACGGACATGGCGGAGGCACAGTCTGAGATTGGGAATCTGCGTGCCTCGCAAGATCTGCTGCTTAAACGTATGGAGGACTACGACAACAGGGCCAGGCGGAACAACATACGCCTGGTTGGAGTGCCGGAAAGTGATGGTGCTGCCTCGATCGATTTATTGGTCGAGGAACTTATCGTTGCAAAACTCGCTCCGGTTGGACTCAGTAAGTTCTTTGCCGTAGAGCGCGCCTATCGTTTTCCAGGAGGACGGGTGAAACCAGGAGGCCCACCGAGGCCTATCATTGCAAGGCTATTTCACTATCGAGATAGAGACGCTATCCTTCAGGCCGCCCGTAAACACAGCCCGTTGAAATATGACAATAACTCTATCTCCATCTATCCCGATTTCACTCCCCAAGTGCAGCGACAACGATCTGGGTTCCTCGGAGTGAAGCGTCGCCTGAGAGACCGGGGACTGAAGTACGCCATGTTGTTTCCAGCCCGACTGCGGATAGAGTTTAGAGAACGTGCCTACTTTTTTGATCAGCCGGAGCGTGCTGCCGACTGGTTGGACTCGTTGCCGACGGAGGACTCTGAGAGCGGAGGCCCTGGTGGTGCGGAAGGTGGTGCAACGGCCCAGGAGTAACATGGGCCCCCGGGGGTCCAGATTGAGACTACGTACTGTACAGAGTAAATTAACTGTGTGCTCTATGGTTATGCCCGTGGCGGTGCGGGAACGGGTGATTTCTCCCTTCCTCCTCGGGGGGTTCTTTGTGTAGATAAGATGGGGCGACAGGCACACTGCAGTTGGGGGTGGCTTTTTAGTCAGCAGGGGTGCAGGGAGGGGGGTGTTGTAACGGGTTTCTGTTGGGGGGTTGGTTTCTGGGGCCTTGGTGGTGTTTCGTTTCGTTTGTTATGTCTCTTTTTTCATGGTATTTTCTTGATTGCAAATATTCCGAACTTGGGGTTGTGGAGGGGGGTTGGGGTGGATTGCCTATGCCGCAATGGGGGGGGGTGAAATGCGGGTTCTTTCTTGGAACGTCAACGGGTTGGGTGACAGGATCAAGCGGGGTATTGTGTTGCAATTTTTGAGACCACATGCCCCAGATGTTGTGTTCCTTCAGGAGACCCACTTCATTGGAAATGCTTGCAAGGCCCTCGACCGCCGGGGTTATCGCCTGATCGCACTTGCTGGTTTCACTTCTGGGTCCCGGGGAGTGGGTATCATGGTGAAGTCCTCCCTAGCTTTTGCTATTGACGAGGTTATCCTTGACGACCGTGGGCGGTATGCTGCTGTCTCCGGGAGGTGGGAGGGTAAACAGATTGTGCTGGTTGTTGTCTATATTCCCCCGGGGCTGCAGGCTACCACCTACGCTGATCTCGGCAGGACTCTTCTTGGCCTTCCTGATGGATTGTTAATTGTGGGCGGGGACTTTAATTCTGTTATGTCTGGTGAATGTGATCGACTTCCCCCTAGAGTCCTGCTGCCGTCACAAATGTGGCTCAATGAGATGGCTGATACTTTTGGCCTGGTCGATGTTTGGCGCTCACTGCACCCCACACTCCAGCAATATACTTTCCACTCGGGTGCGCATGGCAGCCTCTCTCGTATCGATTATTTTTTTATGTTAGCTTCCACTCTGTCCACTGTCCGGGAGGTACAACATCTTCCCCGGGGTATCTCGGACCATTCCCCCTTGATGATTAAGATTTCTGTGGGTGGTCTACTTGGTAACAGAATCCCCCCTGTCCCTCCCTGGCATTTTCGTAGCCCCCGGCTCCGCTCAGATTTGGTGAAGGCAATTGATTGTTATTTTGACGAGAATGTGGGCTCAGTCACCTCCCCTACTGTTCTTTGGGAAGCCTTCAAGACGGTTATCAGGGGTTCCGCTCTATCACTCATTGCTGCTGAGCGTAGGGTAAAGAGGGAGGCTGTTCTTGCTCTTGAAACTGAGATCACTGCGCTTGAAAGTGAATTGGGTGGGGATGACACGCCTGCATTGTTGCACACTTTGGAACTAAAACAAGCTGACTATAGAGCTTGTGTCACTGATGCTGCTAAATTGATGCGAGCGAATCAACTAGGCCGACTGTATGATGTGGGTGACAAAGCTAGCAAGCTCTTGGCATGGCTGGATAAGGCTGAACGAGCGAGTCGTGTCGTGCCTGTCATTGTTCGTGAATCCGGCGAGAGTGTCTCCGATCCTGGTGAAATTGTTGATTGCTTTGTGGACCACTTCCGGAAGGTTTATACGCCTGTTAGTGATCGGGATGAGGCTGATTCCAGGCTGCTATTGCGAGATATTGCCCTGCCTACTGTTTCGGATGAAGATGGTCTTGCCTTGGAAGCCCCTTTCACCGTTGATGAGATTGCCCTTGCTATCCGATCTTTGCGCTCGGGGAAGGCGATGGGCCCGAATGGGTTGCCCATTGAACTTTACAAACTTTGTCCGGACAAGATGGCCGCCCACCTGCGCAACATGTTTCTCGAGGCGGTTGAGGCTGGAAGCCTCCCCCTCGAGCAGCGCCTTGCTACCATAGTGGTCATTCATAAAGACGGCAAACCTCGTGACCGCTGCACTTCCTACCGCCCCATCTCTCTCCTGAACGCGGAACCCAAAATCCTGGCCAAGATTCTGGCCAATCGGTTGCTTAAGGTGATTTGCGACTTGATCCATCCGGATCAATCCGGTTTCATCCCGCATAGGAACACGGCCCTTAACCTGGGTAGGCTTCACAGTGTTCTCGCGAGGGCTCCAATTCTCGCCGAGCCGGCAGTGGTTGCCTCCTTAGACGCCACTATGGCTTTCGACACTATCGAGTGGCCCTATCTCTGGGCGGCTCTCGCTAAGTTTGGCTTTGGTCCTAACTTCATCGCATGGGTCAGGCTCCTTTATGAACGACCATTGGCTCAGGTCGTGGTAAATGGTAGATGCTCTGACCCTTTCCCCTTAGGCCGCGGTACCCGTCAGGGCTGTCCCCTCTCCCCGCTTCTATTCGCATTGGCGCTTGAGCCCCTTCCTGCGTGGCTACGGTGGGAGCCCTCCATTAAGGGGATCAGATGGTCCCCGGATCTCGAGGATCGTGTCTCCTTGTACGCGAATGATATCCTTCTTTATCTTACTTCCCCTCAAAAGTCGCTTAACGTCCTCTTCGACGTTCTCACATCCTTTGGTAAGAACTCGGGATTAGTCATCAACTGGACCAAGTCCTGTGTTTACGTCATAGCCGGGGCGCTCCCGCCTCTGCCTCGCAGGTTTCCCATATTGGTAGCGACTGATGGCTTCAAGTATCTGGGGATCTATGTCTCTATGGTCTCTTCGGTCCGCTATGAGCGGAACTTGTATGCTCCGCTCCGCAGACTCAAGCAGGACGTGCGACGGTGGCGTGAATTGCCTCTATCCCCATTGGGCCGAGCGGCACTCTTTAAAATGATGTCGCTCCCCCGGTTTCTTTACGCCCTGCAGAATTTTTTCGATCCTGTCCTTGCTCGCTACTTCCGAGAGGTTGAGAGTTTACAGCGACAACTGATTTGGGATGGTCGTGCCCGTATCGCCTTGTCCAAGCTCACCCTCTCATGGTATGATGGTGGTATTGCGTTGCCGGATATTAGACGCTATTACTGGGCCTCACACCTGAGCGCTATCAACCATGCGACGTACGCTTCGGAACCCGCTCCCGCCTTTGCTTTGGATAAACTATTATTGCCCGGTGGCAACTTCATTAGGGCTCTGTACTCAAAGGCACCCTTTCGACTCCTTACAGGCCCGACGAAATGTGCTGTGCGGGCATGGAGAGATGCTACTGTGGCCACGGGCTGGGGTGGTAGGCTGACACGTATGACGCCTTTGTACGACTCGGATCGGTTGGGTAATCTGTGGAAGGCGAAGGGATTCGAGAAGTGGGACATGATTGGGATCAGTAAGGTGGAGGATCTATGGGCTCGAGGCGCTGTTAAATCCTTCGAGGTATTGAAATTGGAATATCGGCTCGACGATAGGGAGCACTTCCGGTATATGCAGGTTCGACATGCCTTGTCCTCCGTCTTTCCATTTGGTACCGATATCCTGCAGTCCTCCCCCTTGGAGGATCGTGTTTTAGACGGCCATGTCCCCGATAGCACGATTTCCTTAATATATAAGAAGCTTGTCAACAACAGGGCTGACCAACTTGAGAAACTTCGTGCTACCTGGACGGCTGACGGGCTCGAGCTCGACGACGAGGACTGGCAGTCAGCTGTATCCTCCCCTAAGGAGGTGGCTATCCCGGCTCGGCTTCGCTTTGTCCAGTTGAAGATCCTCCACCGAGTATATATGACTGGTATGCGTCTGGTGCGGATGGGTTTGGTTTCGGATGGACGGTGCAGGCGTGGGTGTGGTATGGATGGTACTTTCCTTCATGTTCTGTGGGAATGCCCGATGATTGCAGCCTTTTGGTCTAGAGTGCATGATGTTATGGGTCGTGTCACCGGGATCCCACTCCTTCCCGAAGCACGACGTTGCTTGCTGAATGTGTGGGAACCGTCAGATTGTAATGCTGCCCAGACACTATGGGTCACTCTGGGCAACATGGTTGCAAAAAGAGATATAGCGCAGCTCTGGGGCTCTCCTAGACTACCATTGCTCAGTGCCTGGAAAGAGAACATGGACTGGTGCATGTTCCGAGAAAAAACTGTTTATGAGGCGCGGGGGCGTCCCAAGAAATGGTCCAGGGTCTGGGCGCAGTGGAATTCGTACCGAGGAAACATTTGCTCCCCTCCACTTGACTATGAGGTTCCTCTCCCCTCCTCTCCATGATTGACGTTCCGTTCCCAATTCCCAATATAGCCTTTGCTTTCTCCCCCGTGCTCGCCCCCCCTCACCATATAGGTTCCCTTATTTATTAGCGCTTTCCCCCCCTCTAGCGACCCTTGCCATTATGATACCATGTGTTTGTCTGTTGTTGTTCTTTTCGACAAAATCATAAAATTAAACCTTTCTTATCCTATTTGATACGGTGCTATGTTCCGTCCGACAATGTAGCCTCGAGAAATTGCTTTAACAACGTACTGTCTTCAAACTTACCTTTTAACCATCCGTATATGTCATAGCGGCCGGCCCTGCGGGGTTGTAGGCAGACGCTGTGTATTGTGCATTCATAAATAAAGGTTTAAAAAAAAAAAAAAAAAAAAAAAAAAAGAATTGCATACTGCATATGTCCTACCTGACAACACTCAAAGCAACAGGGTTAGAAATGGAGCGCTCCTAGGCCGCAGCTCACCAGACCCTACTCCCTGTTTCTCAGGAGGTGCAAGAAACCCCCCCCACCTTCCTCTGGGACCTGCCTGTGTCTCCCTGGACCAGCCCCTCATTCTGCTGGCGGATCCTAAACCACCCATCTTGAGTTACTCCCAGGTACCTACTGCTGAGCCAGTGGTCTGCCTCCTTAGTAAGCTCCCAGGGGTCAGTAAGCTTACTATCTACTAGGTGATGGTACAGCTCCGAAAACAATTGCTGAGCATTTGCTTTTCGGCAGTCAAATTGTACAGCCCTTTGTAGTATCCATATTCCTGCCTTTCACCTAACCATTCAGTCCTGTGCAGAGGAAGTCCACAAAATCCACCCTGGACTGTTTGGACAACTTCTGGCTACACCTAAATGTTTGCCTATACCTTTCAGCGATGAGAACATACTTTCTGACAAGGGTGACCTTCCTGTGGGGATTCCTGATGCTGTCTTCCTTTCCTAGGGCCAACAGTGCATTCCTTCCTTCATTGGGAATGTGCCTACGGAGACTGGTTGCTCAGGGGCCGTCTTCATCCATCTCTAGGGAAACTTCATGGGTTTCAAACCACTTGTTAATATCATTCCCCAACAAAGTTAGGCACCAGGTCCTTGGGGATGTGGGCCCACCTGACTCCACGGGGCACTGGGGTATCGCTGCCATCATTGCTGCTGGATTCTGAGGCTAGTTTAGCTTTGATGTCCAGCTCTTTAAGACACACTCCATGAGCTAATACCAGTTTTCTTTCAGCCATAGCCCTTTCAGCCTCAGCTTTCTTTTCTCCAGGGCCAGCTTCTTTCCCTCCAGGAGCCTGTCAGCTTTAGCCTTCTCCTTTGCAAGGCTCTTTCTGATTAGACTTTCTCTTCTCTGCAGCCCTCTGGGCAGCTGCCTCTTCCATTTTCAGTCTAGCTATCTTCAATCTGAACTCCCTTTCTGCTTTTCTGTCCTCTAGCTCCTGTGGTGACAGGTTGCTGGAGGAGATACTGCTGCCTGCTGTGGATCTGGTAGAGACTCACTTTGTTGCCTCCCTCCTCTCCCCTGTAGCCACAATAAGGGATTGTCATCATCCGATTCCATTTCCTTCTTCTTAAAAATCCCCCTCCTCATCCTCTGATACTATAAACTGTAACTGCGGACCTCCTCACAGGCCCTGAAGGCTTTCTGGAACTCCTGCTTCTTGGAGTTCTTGTTTGCTGGGAGAACCCTGTGAAATAGTGTGAGTTCAGCCACAGTGTTGTGGAGCTCCAATTCCATGCTTGCAGCAGGCAAAGTCACAAATGCACCAGGTCAGGTAGAATTGAAGTGAATTTGGAAAACCAAAAGAGGCCAATCAAGGACAATTTAAAAATAGGTCAAATCTGGTGTCAAGTTATTTATATGGGATATTAGTGTTACACGAAATCATTAAGTGGCACGGTACAAATGCAAGCACTGGTTCGCATCACTGAACACTAATTTAAGAAATTGGGTTATTGCTTGAGGGGATGGAAATGCCACTCAGGCAACAACCTTAATCCTCGTCAGGGAGAACCACAAAAGTCACTAAATTAACCTGTGCTTACACTCTGGTAGCTTGACACAAAAGCAGTCAGGTTTAACTTAATGTCTAAAGTATTTATGCGTATGTCAAGGGAAACCAGTGGGTTTCTTTAAAAAGCCCTCACCCACCAACCTAGTTGGTGGCATGCTTCATCATCGGGCCCACCACAGTGGCACCTAGCGTGCCCCGGGTGTGCTTCGACGCCAGATTACTGCGGAGCTGGTATAATTGCTGAGAGTGCAATGTGGTGAGTGTGAAGGTGAAAGTTAAAAGACCATACAGAAATCCCAGCACCCGAGGGTAAAAAATATTTTAATAAAACTGGGTATCTGTTGGTGCGTTAAAAAGGCAAGTAGACACGTTGGAGTATGGATTATGACCTCCAGTGTCCTGTGTGGTCTACATGTTTCAGCCTGGCCTTTCTTAATTTGAAACAGGCTTTCCTCAGGACCAAGTGAGTATGTGTGGGGTTATTAAAACTAATTTACAGTGAGTGTTAAAGGTTTTTATGTGTAGCACGCGATAAGGTGCTATATGGGAGAGAAGGGGGTTCCCTCTCGCTTTGCTACATATAACATAGAAGGGAGACATACAGATGTACAGGGAAGAGTCATATTAGCATATTATTGCAAAAACAATCGTCATTCCACCGTCTTATAAGGTGAGTGAGCGAACTATATATGGCTAAAGTGTGGTCTTGTCAGTGGCAAGACTCATGTGATCGTTATCTAGACGCCGGTTGTAGTGGTGGGCTAGAAAACGGAAATGCCAATGTGAGGTTCAGGTAAGTGAAAGAAGATTATTCTTGTTGTATCCTCACACAGTGTTTATCTGTTCAAAGCCTCCTTGGGTCGCCTGGCAGAGAAACAGACCCTAAAGGAAGGTAGTATGGTTTTTAGAAAGATATCCGACCTGTAAGGGAAAAACCTCAACACCTTACCCCATTGTTGCTGTAGCGCGCAGCCTCTTTACTCACGCAACTGTCGATCTGATTCCTCCTTGGACCTCTAATCCTTCTGCGGCGCCCGGTTTGTGAAAGCCAGGTTGGCCGAGCATCTTATTTAAACCCTCCGTAATTATCTGCACCTGGGTCGGAGTAGAAATAGAGGGAGGGGTGCCGCACTGAAAGCGCTATGTCATGTGCGCTGTGCGCGTGCGTGCGCTATGCGCATGCGTGCCGGAATAGTGGTCCTTTCTCGGCGCGCTGGTTAGCGCATGCGTGATGAAATGAATGGTTAGCGCATGCGCGGAGAAATGAAAACAACCGCGCATGCGTGTGAGGGGAGAGTTAGCGGTCGCGCTTTACAGAAATAGGCATTATATCTCTGGGATGAAGTTAAATTATGAGCACAAGGCCAAATATCCTTGCGAAAGGTGGTGAATCAAAAATTAAAATTCAGATTAGGGTAGTGTGAGACTGAATGGGCTATGCACAGATTGGAGAAGAGAAGGAAATTTCATACATTAATTGTTAAGAGAATTCCATGGTATGGAATCATTTAGCCCGTCAGTGTGGGTTGACAGACGATAGATCCAGCGTTGCTCTTTTTGGAGGAGAAATCTTTCATTGTTTTCAGTGATGGGAAATTGTTCAATCACAGTCCAGGAAAAATCATTTGGGGTGTGATTGTGGGATAGAAAGTGGTCTGTAAGTCTGCTTATGTTTTTGCCACATCTGATGGTGCTGCGATGTTCCGTCATTCTTGTCCTTACTTTACGGGTAGTCATGCCCACGTATCGTAGGCCACATCTGCAAGTCATGAGGTACACCAGGTTTGATGAATTACAGTTGGTAAACTGGCGTTGTGTCCATACCTTGCCAGGTTCTAGGACCAGAGTTTTGGAAGGGGCTGTGAGGTGGCATACACTGCAATTATTGCACGGTTGGTGTCCCGTAATTTTTGGTAGGCCCCAAGCATTGAGGACGGTGTTATCGGGAGTCGCATTACTTGGTCTGGGTCTGGTGTGTACTAGGGAGTCTTTTAGATTCCTCGCCCTTTTGTATGCGAATCTTGGTTTATCCCAATTGCGATTGCCTGAGTTAATGATCTTCCAGTTCCTATTGATTATATTTGAGACCTGGTTTGATACAGTATTGTAAGTGGTGACGCATGTCAACGTTGGTTCTTCAGGAGGCCTGGTTGTTACCTCAAGGAGTGCCTCTCTATTCTGGTTGCGCGCCCTCTTACAGGTGGTGTTCAGGATCCTGGTGGGGTATCCCCTGTCTTCCAATTTATGAATCAAAGTGGCTGATTGTTGTTTGAAGTCCTGGATCCGGCTACAATTACGTCTTAGTCGTAAGAACTGTCCGTAAGGGAGATTTTCCCGTAGAGGTCTGGGGTGGAAGCTGTCAAACCTCAAAAGTGAGTTCTTCGATGTAGGTTTGTGGTGGGTTGTAGTTGTCAGGCCATTCATGTCCGCCTTGATGTTAAGATCCAGGAAGGCCAGTTCCGAGGTACTGCTCATACAGGTGAATCTTAGGTAGTTGTCACAGGTATTGATCCATGTGAGGAATTGGTCCAGGGATTCTTGATTTCCTTCCCAGATGACCAGAATGTCGTCGATATATCGACGCCACATTTTGATGTTACTTGTGTACGGATTGTTCAAGGATTGTATATGTGTTTTTTCAAAATGGGCTACATAAAGACCAGCTATGCTGGGGGCGAAAACGCTCCCCATGCTTGTCCCATTAGTCTGTAAGTACAGCTTGCCCTCGTACTCAAAATAATTGTCTTTCAATGCCAGGGTGGCACATTCCATTACAAAACTGCGAGGAATGTGATGGTTCCAAGTAGTACCCCTTAGGACTTCCTCTAGTACTTCTAGTGTTGCGTCCTGGGGTAAACTAGTGTAAAGGCTCTCAATGTCCAATCCGACAAGGATTTGAGTGGTCGGGTTGTAGTTGATTTCCTTGATTACATTGAGGAGATGTTTAGTGTCCTTGACGTATGATGGTGTGAGTTGCACCAAAGGGTTCAGGAAGAAATCACAGAAACGAGAGAGAGGCTCTAAGACTGATTGGTTCCCAGACACAATAGGTCTTCCCGGTGGAGGGGTTACTCCCTTGTGTACCTTCGGGAGAATGTAGAAATATGGGATCTTGGCATTTTTGCTGCACAGGTAGTCGGCCTCCTGTTTTGAGATGTGTTCTGCGTCCCGGGCATTTTTTACAAGGATCTGTATTCTCATGGTCAGTTCCTCGGTGGGATCCTTCTTGAGTGGTCTGTAATTTCTAGTGTCGCTGAGTAATCTGCGACATTCCTTGTCATAATCCTTTTGGTCCATGAGCACAATACCTCCACCCTTATCAGCAGGTTTGATCACAAGGGCGGGGTTGGCTTGGAGGCGTCTTATTGTATCACGTTCCCGATGGGACATGTTGTTGAAGGTGTTCTTCTCCTGTATATGCTCCACTTCATTGTAGACTGCCTGTTCAAAAGCAGCAATCTCGACAGGTATGCTGGCGGGTGGTGGAATGAACGTGGATTTTAGTCTGAGACCTGTCTCGTTGGGGACTTCCTCTTGAGGGTCGTTGGATTCTGTTCTCTTTTCGAAGAATGCTTTCAATTTGAGTTTTCTAAAGAACTCCGCTAGTTCCATGTGTAGTTTGAAGTGATCCAGTTTGGCTGTAGGGACAAAAGATAGGCCCTTATTCAGAACTGTTATTTCTTCATCTGTCAATTCTGTGCTCGAGATGTTGAACACCAGCTGATCCTTGGTTCTCACAGCTGTAGCTATTTGCTCGGTCCTGCCTGTTCCTTGGTTTTGTTCCTCGTGTTCGAACTCACTGGTTCCGCTTCTGGTGTCCAGTGGACCTGTGGTGAATTTCTTCTTTTTCCGCGGTTCCAGCGGCCCTGTGATAAAAAAGGGTATCTTTGGTTTTGGTTCCCCTGAAAGTAAGGCATCTGTCCTGGTGCGTACATCGGAGGGAAACCGTAGAAAGGAGGCGGTATTGGTCCAAATTGTGGTGGCCCAAAGTTATGGTTCTGTGGTGGACCCTGCCAGGGTTGCTGCCAGTGTTGGCCTCGTCGTCCTCTCCCTCTGGATTGGTTCGATCCGGTGCTGGAATTGCTGGAGACTGAACTATTGTCCCCGGAGCTGTCGGAGTCTTTTCTCACTGGGGTATAAGTGTCGTCTGAATAAGGGTATGTCTTTGTGAAACTGAATCTTTTCAGATCTTTCTCAAAATTTTTAATTTTTGTCTGAGTTAAATATTCTTTGTAGTCAGCCATCTCTCGGTTTTGATCTTCTAGTTTCTTTTTGAAACCAGTTAGAGTGGTCTTGAAATGGTTCTCAGTAGCCTGAATTTCGATCAGGATGGCGTCAGAGAGTCGTTTGGCGGTTTTGATGATGAGGACGAGCCAGTCCCTGGTACAATGCCAGGCGATCTGGGCCCAATCTTTCCTGAAAGTGGCGTCATCTAGGAAGATTCTGGGAGCGTTGGTGACTATAAGACCTTTGGGAGCAGTGTTAGTGCGTAAATACTGTGCTAGAATCACGCCATGTAAGATGGTCCGTATTTTGTTCCTTTTCTTCTCAGTCAGTGCGTCCCAATCAGTGGACTGTGTAATGGTTGCGGGGATATTGAAGTCTGCCGCAAGAGACGGGTCGGATAAGATTTCACTGATGTCGTCTTCAGTGTACGTTAGACCGGTGTTTTCTGCCATGTTGTTTTGCTATTTGGAAAAATAGACTCTCGCAGCTGTGCGCTGCCTAAATATCACTAAATCAAAGGAGAGAGGGAGGACTAGGTAAGCTAGTCTGAATCCCCGCTTTTATATGTAAAGAGGCTTTTATATGTAAAGAGGCTGCGCGCTACAGCAACAATGGGGTAAGGTGTTGAGGTTTTTCCCTTACAGGTCGGATATCTTTCTAAAAACCATACTACCTTCCTTTAGGGTCTGTTTCTCTGCCAGGCGACCCAAGGAGGCTTTGAACAGATAAACACTGTGTGAGGATACAACAAGAATAATCTTCTTTCACTTACCTGAACCTCACATTGGCATTTCCGTTTTCTAGCCCACCACTACAACCGGCGTCTAGATAACGATCACATGAGTCTTGCCACTGACAAGACCACACTTTAGCCATATATAGTTCGCTCACTCACCTTATAAGACGGTGGAATGACGATTGTTTTTGCAATAATATGCTAATATGACTCTTCCCTGTACGTCTGTATGTCTCCCTTCTATGTTATATGTAGCAAAGCGAGAGGGAACCCCCTTCTCTCCCATATAGCACCTTATCGCGTGCTACACATAAAAACCTTTAACACTCACTGTAAATTAGTTTTAATAACCCCACACATACTCACTTGGTCCTGAGGAAAGCCTGTTTCAAATTAAGAAAGGCCAGGCTGAAACATGTAGACCACACAGGACACTGGAGGTCATAATCCATACTCCAACGTGTCTACTTGCCTTTTTAACGCACCAACAGATACCCAGTTTTATTAAAATATGTTTTACCCTCGGGTGCTGGGATTTCTGTATGGTCTTTTAACTTTCACCTTCACACTCACCACATTGCACTCTCAGCAATTATACCAGCTCCGCAGTAATCTGGCGTCGAAGCACACCCGGGGCACGCTAGGTGCCACTGTGGTGGGCCCGATGATGAAGCATGCCACCAACTAGGTTGGTGGGTGAGGGCTTTTTAAAGAAACCCACTGGTTTCCCTTGACATACGTACTCCACTGAGTCTAACCTGCATAAACCTAGCTAGTCTTTCTTGATTTTTTGACATATAAAAGCGGGGATTCAGACTAGCTTACCTAGTCCTCCCTCTCTCCTTTGATTTAGTGATATTTAGGCAGCGCACAGCTGCGAGAGTCTATTTTTCCAAATAGCAAAACAACATGGCAGAAAACACCGGTCTAACGTACACTGAAGACGACATCAGTGAAATCTTATCCGACCCGTCTCTTGCGGCAGACTTCAATATCCCCGCAACCATTGCACAGTCCACTGATTGGGACGCACTGACTGAGAAGAAAAGGAACAAAATACGGACCATCTTACATGGCGTGATTCTAGCACAGTATTTACGCACTAACACTGCTCCCAAAGGTCTTATAGTCACCAACGCTCCCAGAATCTTCCTAGATGACGCCACTTTCAGGAAAGATTGGGCCCAGATCGCCTGGCATTGTACCAGGGACTGGCTCGTCCTCATCATCAAAACCGCCAAACGACTCTCTGACGCCATCCTGATCGAAATTCAGGCTACTGAGAACCATTTCAAGACCACTCTAACTGGTTTCAAAAAGAAACTAGAAGATCAAAACCGAGAGATGGCTGACTACAAAGAATATTTAACTCAGACAAAAATTAAAAATTTTGAGAAAGATCTGAAAAGATTCAGTTTCACAAAGACATACCCTTATTCAGACGACACTTATACCCCAGTGAGAAAAGACTCCGACAGCTCCGGGGACAATAGTTCAGTCTCCAGCAATTCCAGCACCGGATCGAACCAATCCAGAGGGAGAGGACGACGAGGCCAACACTGGCAGCAACCCTGGCAGGGTCCACCACAGAACCATAACTTTGGGCCACCACAATTTGGACCAATACCGCCTCCTTTCTACGGTTTCCCTCCGATGTACGCACCAGGACAGATGCCTTACTTTCAGGGGAACCAAAACCAAAGATACCCTTTTTTATCACAGGGCCGCTGGAACCGCGGAAAAAGAAGAAATTCACCACAGGTCCACTGGACACCAGAAGCGGAACCAGTGAGTTCGAACACGAGGAACAAAACCAAGGAACAGGCAGGACCGAGCAAATAGCTACAGCTGTGAGAACCAAGGATCAGCTGGTGTTCAACATCTCGAGCACAGAATTGACAGATGAAGAAATAACAGTTCTGAATAAGGGCCTATCTTTTGTCCCTACAGCCAAACTGGATCACTTCAAACTACACATGGAACTAGCGGAGTTCTTTAGAAAACTCAAATTGAAAGCATTCTTCGAAAAGAGAACAGAATCCAACGACCCTCAAGAGGAAGTCCCCAACGAGACAGGTCTCAGACTAAAATCCACGTTCATTCCACCACCCGCCAGCATACCTGTCGAGATTGCTGCTTTTGAACAGGCAGTCTACAATGAAGTGGAGCATATACAGGAGAAGAACACCTTCAACAACATGTCCCATCGGGAACGTGATACAATAAGACGCCTCCAAGCCAACCCCGCCCTTGTGATCAAACCTGCTGATAAGGGTGGAGGTATTGTGCTCATGGACCAAAAGGATTATGACAAGGAATGTCGCAGATTACTCAGCGACACTAGAAATTACAGACCACTCAAGAAGGATCCCACCGAGGAACTGACCATGAGAATACAGATCCTTGTAAAAAATGCCCGGGACGCAGAACACATCTCAAAACAGGAGGCCGACTACCTGTGCAGCAAAAATGCCAAGATCCCATATTTCTACATTCTCCCGAAGGTACACAAGGGAGTAACCCCTCCACCGGGAAGACCTATTGTGTCTGGGAACCAATCAGTCTTAGAGCCTCTCTCTCGTTTCTGTGATTTCTTCCTGAACCCTTTGGTGCAACTCACACCATCATACGTCAAGGACACTAAACATCTCCTCAATGTAATCAAGGAAATCAACTACAACCCGACCACTCAAATCCTTGTCGGATTGGACATTGAGAGCCTTTACACTAGTTTACCCCAGGACGCAACACTAGAAGTACTAGAGGAAGTCCTAAGGGGTACTACTTGGAACCATCACATTCCTCGCAGTTTTGTAATGGAATGTGCCACCCTGGCATTGAAAGACAATTATTTTGAGTACGAGGGCAAGCTGTACTTACAGACTAATGGGACAAGCATGGGGAGCGTTTTCGCCCCCAGCATAGCTGGTCTTTATGTAGCCCATTTTGAAAAAACACATATACAATCCTTGAACAATCCGTACACAAGTAACATCAAAATGTGGCGTCGATATATCGACGACATTCTGGTCATCTGGGAAGGAAATCAAGAATCCCTGGACCAATTCCTCACATGGATCAATACCTGTGACAACTACCTAAGATTCACCTGTATGAGCAGTACCTCGGAACTGGCCTTCCTGGATCTTAACATCAAGGCGGACATGAATGGCCTGACAACTACAACCCACCACAAACCTACATCGAAGAACTCACTTTTGAGGTTTGACAGCTTCCACCCCAGACCTCTACGGGAAAATCTCCCTTACGGACAGTTCTTACGACTAAGACGTAATTGTAGCCGGATCCAGGACTTCAAACAACAATCAGCCACTTTGATTCATAAATTGGAAGACAGGGGATACCCCACCAGGATCCTGAACACCACCTGTAAGAGGGCGCGCAACCAGAATAGAGAGGCACTCCTTGAGGTAACAACCAGGCCTCCTGAAGAACCAACGTTGACATGCGTCACCACTTACAATACTGTATCAAACCAGGTCTCAAATATAATCAATAGGAACTGGAAGATCATTAACTCAGGCAATCGCAATTGGGATAAACCAAGATTCGCATACAAAAGGGCGAGGAATCTAAAAGACTCCCTAGTACACACCAGACCCAGACCAAGTAATGCGACTCCCGATAACACCGTCCTCAATGCTTGGGGCCTACCAAAAATTACGGGACACCAACCGTGCAATAATTGCAGTGTATGCCACCTCACAGCCCCTTCCAAAACTCTGGTCCTAGAACCTGGCAAGGTATGGACACAACGCCAGTTTACCAACTGTAATTCATCAAACCTGGTGTACCTCATGACTTGCAGATGTGGCCTACGATACGTGGGCATGACTACCCGTAAAGTAAGGACAAGAATGACGGAACATCGCAGCACCATCAGATGTGGCAAAAACATAAGCAGACTTACAGACCACTTTCTATCCCACAATCACACCCCAAATGATTTTTCCTGGACTGTGATTGAACAATTTCCCATCACTGAAAACAATGAAAGATTTCTCCTCCAAAAAGAGCAACGCTGGATCTATCGTCTGTCAACCCACACTGACGGGCTAAATGATTCCATACCATGGAATTCTCTTAACAATTAATGTATGAAATTTCCTTCTCTTCTCCAATCTGTGCATAGCCCATTCAGTCTCACACTACCCTAATCTGAATTTTAATTTTTGATTCACCACCTTTCGCAAGGATATTTGGCCTTGTGCTCATAATTTAACTTCATCCCAGAGATATAATGCCTATTTCTGTAAAGCGCGACCGCTAACTCTCCCCTCACACGCATGCGCGGTTGTTTTCATTTCTCCGCGCATGCGCTAACCATTCATTTCATCACGCATGCGCTAACCAGCGCGCCGAGAAAGGACCACTATTCCGGCACGCATGCGCATAGCGCACGCACGCGCACAGCGCACATGACATGGCGCTTTCAGTGCGGCACCCCTCCCTCTATTTCTACTCCGACCCAGGTGCAGATAATTACGGAGGGTTTAAATAAGATGCTCGGCCAACCTGGCTTTCACAAACCGGGCGCCGCAGAAGGATTAGAGGTCCAAGGAGGAATCAGATCGACAGTTGCGTGAGTAAAGAGGCTGCGGGCTACAGCAACAATGGGGTAAGGTGTTGAGGTTTTTCCCTTACAGGTCGGATATCTTTCTAAAAACCATACTACCTTCCTTTAGGGTCTGTTTCTCTGCCAGGCGACCCAAGGAGGCTTTGAACAGATAAACACTGTGTGAGGATACAACAAGAATAATCTTCTTTCACTTACCTGAACCTCACATTGGCATTTCCGTTTTCTAGCCCACCACTACAACCGGCGTCTAGATAACGATCACATGAGTCTTGCCACTGACAAGACCACACTTTAGCCATATATAGTTCGCTCACTCACCTTATAAGACGGTGGAATGACGATTGTTTTTGCAATAATATGCTAATATGACTCTTCCCTGTACGTCTGTATGTCTCCCTTCTATGTTATATGTAGCAAAGCGAGAGGGAACCCCCTTCTCTCCCATATAGCACCTTATCGCGTGCTACACATAAAAACCTTTAACACTCACTGTAAATTAGTTTTAATAACCCCACACATACTCACTTGGTCCTGAGGAAAGCCTGTTTCAAATTAAGAAAGGCCAGGCTGAAACATGTAGACCACACAGGACACTGGAGGTCATAATCCATACTCCAACGTGTCTACTTGCCTTTTTAACGCACCAACAGATACCCAGTTTTATTAAAATATTTTTTACCCTCGGGTGCTGGGATTTCTGTATGGTCTTTTAACTTTCACCTTCACACTCACCACATTGCACTCTCAGCAATTATACCAGCTCCGCAGTAATCTGGCGTCGAAGCACACCCGGGGCACGCTAGGTGCCACTGTGGTGGGCCCGATGATGAAGCATGCCACCAACTAGGTTGGTGGGTGAGGGCTTTTTAAAGAAACCCACTGGTTTCCCTTGACATACGTACTCCACTGAGTCTAACCTGCATAAACCTAGCTAGTCTTTCTTGATTTTTTGACATATAAAAGCGGGGATTCAGACTAGCTTACCTAGTCCTCCCTCTCTCCTTTGATTTAGTGATAAAGTATTTATGCAGCACACAAACAGTAATAAGGTGACAACATAACACAACACAAATCACAAAAATGTAAAGAACATGGTGTAATTTTAATAAATAAAATTAGACCAAAATGACAAAAATCCAATCAGTAGATCCGAAAACATGCAATTTTAAAGGTTTAAGTAAAAATAGCTTCAATAAACAGAAAGCCTTAACTGTGGGTATCTGGTCACGCTAGACAGGGCCAAAGTCACAAGTTCAGGCCAACTGCGATGGATTGCAGGCCAGCTACAGGGGACTGGGTTTGTTCCCCTGAAAAAGGTACCTTCTCAAAGTCAGGCGCACAGAGTTCAAATACTCAGGATTTCACAGGAGGAGTTCAACTGATGCCAGTCAATGGTCCAAGACCTGAAAAGGCACTTCTTGGGTATCGGGAACTCACTGTAGAAAAGTCAAGCAGGGCTCAGTCAGCTCCAATTGCCGCTCCAGGCAGGTCCAAGCAAGGTCAGTTGCAGCAGGCCAGCTGAGCAGTTGCAGGGAGGCATCTGGAGCTTGTTGTATCACTGTAGGAGGTCAGCCAATTCACCCTTGAAGTCACTCTGGTAGTCTGGGACCAAGCACGAAGACAGGCATTAAGCAGCATCACAGTTCCCTTGCTGGAGGCAGTCCTTTGAAATGTAAATGGGACAGGGAATGGGTGTAAACATTCCATTCTAGCTGGAGGACCCTCTCTCAGCTATACTCAGGTATTATTGTTCACTGTCTGGACATGCTGTCCAGACAGCATGTCTGGACAGGATATGCATTCCCGATGGGGAGAAAAGAACAAGCCCAGGCAGTTGGAAACTATTGAAAGGCCTCAGAATGTTTAGGTCAGTAAAATGCCAACTTTCTAAAAGTGGCATTTTTTAAATTGTAATCTAAACTTCGACTTTATCATTAAAGAGGATTTTAATGTACAATTCATTTGAGTCCATACATGACATTTCTACCTTCTCCCAATCAAAACATTAGCAGTTATTAAATGTAATAAGGTAACCCACTGTTATCCTATGGGACAGGTAGGCTTTACAGTAATGAAAATAGAAATTCAGAACTTTGATTACCTGGACATGTAAAACTTAATAAGTCCTACTTTTTAAATACAATGCACCCTGCCATAAAGGCTGTTTACTGCCTACTTTAGGGGTGGAATATATGTATTAAAAAGGAAGCTTTGGGCTAGCAAAAGGTTTAATTTGCCAGGTTAATTCAGCAGTTAAAACTGCGTTACAGGCTGCAACAGCAGGCCTGAGATATGTTTTAAAAGGCTACTTTTAGTGGGTGGCACAGTGTGCGCTGTTGCTAACTAGTAGCATTTAATGTACAGGCCCTGGTTTCCCTTGGCACCATATGCAAGGGACTTACAGTAAATAGATGTACCAATAAGGTGTAAGCCAACTGCACCATGTTTAGTGGGGGAGCACAAACACTTCAGCAGTGGTTAGGATTGGTAAAGTGCAGATATTCATAAAAGCCAACAGAAATGTGTTTGGAAAACAGGAGGAGTGAAGGCAAAACGTTTAGGGTGAACCTGCAGAGAGGGCCACGTCCAACACATATTCAGAAGGCCGAGAGGGTGGTGTTGGGTTTGCCCTGACAGAAGGTGAAAGACAAAGGCACAATTTAGGAGGAAGTATTCTCATTGTCCACCATGTGCATCTGTCTATAGAGACACTGTCAAGGAGAGGGGAAGTATGAAGGAGCTTTAAAGGGGAATCACCACCCCACCCTCCAGCTGTGGAAACCTAACCCATTTTGAAGGCAAAAAAATGAATGTCCTGAGGTGTCCCCTTAATCCACTAAAGAGCCCAAGGGGTCACCTCTTGACTCCATCATGTGAGTTCTGAATGGAGTTAGGTGTGTTATCCACCTTAAATGTTGCTGGTTCTCACTGGTGTCATGGACTCTGGTTGAGAGTAAGCATGCGGTCCTGTGGCTGGCCTGTGGTGTCTCTCTGAGCTTGGTGGCTTCTGGTCTGCAGAGAGATTGGGATAGTCCAGGCAGACCTCTTCCAATCTGATTTTAGCAGGAGGGAAGAGGCATCACACAGTCCCATGGCACAGGAAGCACCTGTCTGTGAGCATAGTGTTGTTCTGGTGTAGCTCTTCTTATACTGAGTACACTCTATGAATGCTGAGGTCAATAAAGTGCTGAAAGCTTCTTGCAAATGCATAAAGCGCAGTTTATGTTGTGCCTTTCTCTGATGGGTGGACCCCTATGTGAAGGAACTCACTGAGATGATGGTGGTGGGGATTCTTGTGGTAGGGTCAAGCTTCCTCTGGAGTCTGCATGTAATAAATTATGTAATTGACTGTTCCTTTGATGTGCATAGGGTAAGACTTGTGGTGGTGAACCTCAGTGGTTTTGGCTTCCTGTGCTTAATGGGATCTTTCAATCATGGAGACGATGTGACTAGGCTCCCTGGGGGTCTATGTGATAAAGATTCATCTGATAGAAGGTCAGTTTGTAGTGTATGTGAATGATGGGATAAGACCTGTGATGGTGACCCTTTGTGCTGTTGGCATCCTGTGGTTGATGGGGCCTTCTAGTGATGGGAAATCCATGGGATGTGGCTCACTTATTTGTAAGGTCTCTCTATGATGGCATGGTAGAGTGCACAGAGGTTGGCATTAGACTTTGGGTTAGGATATTGCAAGGTTGAATTCACAATTAAGGTAGAAGCTGGGTTGTGGTAAGAGATATGCTAATATTAGGGCCTACGTTAGAATTAGAGCTAGGGTTGTAGCTGGGGGGTATTGTTTGTAATATGGCCAGGGTCATGATTAGAGTTTGGGTGACCTTTATCATTATGGTTAGGCTTAGAATAAGACATTTTTAGAAGTAGGATTAGTGTAATGTCGAGATAATTTAGAGTAGGCATACCGTTAGAGTTAGTGTAATGGGAGGCGTAAGGAACTATGAATAGCATTTGTCCTTCTGTGGCGTTAGGTTTGGACTTTGATGAGCGTTAAAGTTAGATTTATGGCTAGGGATAGGTTTACAATAAGGTATAGTGTTACGATTAGGGTTAATGTGAGGGTTACCATTAGGGTTATGGGCAGAGTTTGAGTAAGGTCTAGAGTTATTGGTAGAGTTAAGATGAGGGTGAGACTTAGGGTTGGCTTTGAGGTTTGTAATAGTGAGAGTTACAGTGCGGTTATGTTATTGATATTCTCATCACTGACAGCTTTCAGCTACCATGACAATGGGATGTCCTGATTGATCCCAAACACTCTGAGCCGGTTTTAGACCCATGTATTTTCTTTTAACACATGTTTTAAAACATGAAAAGGTAATTTCACTCTTGCGATCTGTTGGACTTGGCCCTTTTTGCTGGGGAGGTGCAGTGGCTCCAGAGGGGCTGAGCGAGTCAGCACTAGGCTGAATAGGCCAACCTGCATTTGGAAAGGCGGGAGGAGTAGCACCTGGGACTGTGCCTGCCTTCCACAATTCTGACTCCGCTCCCCTGTGGTGTGTCCGGGGCCAGAGCCTACAATGACAAAGGAGGTGGTCGTGCACCTGTAGAGAAAGGTGTGAGTGCTCCAAGAACTGGTTTGGACTGGGCATAGAGCCCTGTTCCAGGTGGAGACCAAAAGGCATAGGCAGTATGAGGGTTGGGGCTGTGAGCCCATGTAAAATTTACTTCTTGGGGCTTATGCTTACTTTGGGCTGGCAGGCTCTCGGATTGCCAGGAGCAACCACCACGGGGGGACTGACCTGCTGCCCTGCTTGGCAGATGAGGGATCTGTTACTTTGCCCAGGAGACCAGATGTGCTGGCCTGCCTGTGCACCTTCATGGGGAAAAGAGCTGCCTGGTCCCTGCTGGTGCAGCTCATTTCCCCTGCTTTTCTGGTCTTGGTGGGGTGAGTGGGTTGCTGGCACCCCTCATGGAGAAGATACAGAGTTAAGGGCTGGACCTAGCCCCGGAGCCCGAGGTGCGAGCTCCCCAGCTGAGGCCCAATTGATGGGAGCCTAACCCGCATTTTTTGTGCCAGGGGAAGGTATGGCGACCCAACACCTGACGTGTGTGGTGGGCACTCCACAAATAGACTTCTGAGCTCGAGACGGGGGCTCCGACCGCAAAGCGAAACCGGAGGTCAGCCACTTTTTGCCTGACCAGGGGCGATGCTGACCCAGAGGAAAAGCCATTCGCGGACGTGGCTGCCGGAAGTCAGGAAAGCTTGTGCAATGAGGGAGTCGGGGTCGGTGGAGACTTTACTCCGAGCTGGACGACCTCTGCGTTGCAAAGGCGGAGCCGGACCCTCGCAGGCTCCCTGTTGGAGTCCTCAAAGTCCCGGAAGAGAAGCCCCGGTGAGTGGGGCATGGGGAGAAACAATGTGGGTCGCTGTGGGTGCCGATTTTACTACAAGAGGAAGCCCCGGTAAGTGGGGTTCCCAAGGCACCCTGTTGGCACCTGCTTGTGCCAGTTACACACGAGAAGCCCCGCTGAGTAGGGTGTAGTGTAGTTCCTATTTTCCCAATAGGCTCTGTGCATTGGAATAACATAAACAGCAGTGTAGACGTAGGAATGAGGTCATCTAGGTCTCTACTGACTATGTTAGACCTAATTAGTTTTGCCAGCTAGCTCAGAGGTCATTAGAAAGTTTCTCAAATGAGCAGGGAGGAGTGAACTTCTCTGATTAGACAGGAAGGGATTCAGTTTCTGACAACCGCATAAACATGACAACTTTGCTCCCTCAGAATAAAGAGTGTATCTCTAGAGTCGTGTGAAAACAATAGACGGCTATTTCACTCAGTCAATCGTGCATGCTTAGTTTCACCAGAGTGCAGAGAAATAGAGAGACGGGCGTTTTCAATAAAAAAGGTGTTATTTTATTGAGCAGTCTTCTTTCTCATGCAAGAGAAATTAATTGCCACAATTGCAATACTTATCATGAAGTAAAGTGTGTACAGTAAAAGTAGTATTATGAAATAATACTGTAAAAGCATGGATATGGTTTCTTAGCCATATGATACTTTAAAATATATAAAACATATACATACATAAAAACATTGACTAAACGAACTCAACTGGTGCTTCTAAGATACGCCTACCCCAGTGTACCTGACCTAAGCCTAATACGTGGGAAGGAGTAAGTAAGTAGCAGTTTTAAGTTAAGTTAGGGTTTTTTGCCAAGTATCGGATTCAAGAATTCTCTCTAAGGTTTTAATCAGCTCCGTGCCTTGGTTATAGAATGAAGGAGGTCTTGTATCTCGCTTCTCAGGACTCAATCTCCCAGCAACCCGCGAGGGTAGCTCGGGAACACCGGAGCTGGATTTCCTCTGCGTGAGAAAAGGCAGCTTCTCCAGCGCGTCAAAAAAGGAGGGGAGGCTTCCTTCTGCTTGGGCAACAGCTGGGCTCTCGGACAAGTAGAACGTCACTCTGCTCCCTACCACTGTGTGTTTGCTTAAGGCAACGTTGGTATATTTATACCTGGAAGGAGTCAGGTTTGACGTAAGGTTGGATATAAGAGGTCATTGAGAACTAACAGTTCTTGCTGGACTCTAGGGGGCATATTATCAAGGGGGTTTATCTCCGCTTTTTTGGCTTTAAAAGCCAAGAAAGCGTAGATAAAATTATCTCCCTATTACCTAGCTGTCGCTAACAAAAGTTAGCGACAGCTAGTAGGAGATAGCGACCATCTTGGGCCCCACTTTGCATGTCAGAGAAATTTATCACTAATGACATGCAAAGTGGACGTGCCAAGATGTTAGCGACTGGAAACAGTCGCTAACATCGCTATCTCCTATTACCAACTTTTGGAGATATTCGCGCTAAGCGCGAATATCTCCAAAAGCTAACACCAGCCCTGAGCAGTTCTTAGCCATGTTATCCAATGGGAGGTGGATAACATGGCTAAGAGCATTATCTCGGTAATGCATGAATGTCGCTGACTTTTCAGCGATATTCATGCATTTCGGCCGATTTTTATTGCATTTGCGGTAAACCTTGGTAATACCAAGGTTTATCTGCGATAAAAATCGCCGCAGGTCGGCGATAAATTTTTGTCTCTAACCAAGCAATAGCGATAATTATCGCTATTGCTTGGTAATATGCCCCATGGAGTTCTTGTGCAAATCAAAACAAAAGCAAGAGGGGGATTCCCGGGCTTCTGGAGGCTTGGTTTGTTTAAAGAACGCGTTTGAACTTTCTAGGAGTCTATGGGAGTAGACTTGCCGTGCTTTGGACTACATGGGCTATTACTAAATATGGATCTGATTCTTATGCCTTTATAAGGGTACTTATTTATTAAAACCACATAAGGGCATGAATCTGGAATATCGAATTAGGGTCCTAGATAGAAATACAACACCCACTCCACGGATTAATGTCCATCATTACTAAAAAATAAGCAATAGTAAACATACGATGCATGTGTGTTTTCCAACCCACCCCAAGGTTATCATTCAGTTAAGTTCATATATATCAGCTGAATGAATTGCGAAAATTATAAATAAAATTACACACAACATATGTATACAGAAGAGAAGGTCGAGACCATTTCATCACATACTTATAGGATATTGTACATGTGCTAGAGGCTGAGGTAAAATATTGTCTCTAATGTTTCTAAAAATAGAAGCTCTGTTCTATAAGAATAGTTCTACTTTAAGCAAAGTATCGTGTGCCGGGAAAAATGGAAAAATATTTTGATTTGAAAGGAAAGGAAAAATAATTTCGTTTTCAGAGGAAAAAATTGTTCCAAATGTTTTCAATTGCTTTGTTTAACAGAACTGAAGGCCAAATTCAGAGTTCAGGGAACGCTGTGTGCTTTTTTGTTTAAAAAGTTACTCTCGTTGTTCAGGGGAGAACATCATATCAGACAGACTCGCAAAAACTTGGTCTACCACATCAGGCGAAAGTTTGACCAAGTTTGAAAATACTGAAATTGTGCAGTTCTCTCCGTGATTGCTATCGTCGATGTTTGGATCAGCAATGCTCACAGAAGGTTGTACCTGTTTAGTGCTGCTTTCCTCTCGTACTTCAAATCACGAGACGTTATGTCTCAACTAATGCCGTCATCAGAATAGGTAGCCGCTGGGGACAACACGTTGCATGAGTCATTACAGGACCTAGCAAAGTATCGATATCCATTGGTACTGCTGATGTTAGTGTAAGACAGACGTCCAACACGCATTCTTCTCCGCATAGCAGACATCGAAGCACAGGTAAGATGCAATCCTGCCAGATCGGTCAGAATGAAAGAAACCAAGTTGTACTCCGATCTCTTAGCAGGGCCAATCCGAGGACCTTAGTGATACGGTCTCTGTATCGTATTGCTAGGATCGTTTTTCCATCATTGCTGGAGTCTTGTCTGTGGATTGGCTTGTCATATCGGAGCAGAAGGAGCAAAAATAAAATTCCTGCTACTAATCCCAAAATTAAAGGTAGGCCGCCAAAGACAGAATGGACAAAATTCGGGAAGATGCCCAGAACTGTGTCAAATGGTATTAACAGTCCCGAAAAAATTGTCTTAAATACATGTGCGATGCCACTAGTATCAGACATGTTTAAAATTTGGCTTAACATTTCTGCGAAATGCACGGGGCAATTTGTCGATAAAAGGGTATGTATCTCCGAAGATGTCCTTGCAACTTGCAGGTCATACGTTTCTTTGGATGATGTCAAAGGCACAGTTGTCTGTAAAAGAATAAACTTCATTCTGCTTAAAGTATCAATTCGAATAGAAGAGATATTCACATAAGGCCATATTGCCGCCTCCATGTCTGGATTGCTGTTTGGATACAATACTTGCATACAGCAAACGACCCTGGAAGTAACAGTTACGAGATAACATTCTCCTGGCACCAATCCACAACAGCTGTGGTCAGTTATTATAACATAGCTACCATTGGAAAGTTGTCTGAAGAATGGTTCTATCTGTGTTGCAGGAGTGCCTTGAGGGTGACATGTAAGGTTATTTGAAGACCCTTCGCAGGCTCCATGCAAGTTAATACCTTGACACAGAAGTGTACCGCTTAGTGATTTTTTACAATTATTACCACTAAGGAATACCTCCTTTTTCCTTTCACTATAACTTTTGTGTGTGTAAGGTAAATCCCAGGTTGATTTGATGTAGCCTTTACCCAACCTTTCATACTGGCCTGCTGGTATATATTCGTGGCAATATTTAAACTGGAAAGTTGTTATCGGAATTGTGATTGTTCCGTGTATTATCCATTCAATGATGGGTCTCTCTGACATTGTCAATGGTAATCTCTCAAGTTTTTCAATGCTCAGAATCGTATAATCTGCTACTTTTTGTGCTAAACTGATTTGTTTATCAGTAACATTAAATATAGAAAATAATGACGTTATGTTGCTTAGACGCCATGGCACGTAGCCTGAACGTAGGTTTTGCAACGTCCAGCCAAGCTGTACAATAGAACGCAATTGAGACTGACCATGTTGTAACATTAGTAAGTCTTGCTCTATTATATCAAAGGCAGATGATACAATACTGTCCAATGAATACATTCTGGAAGACAGAGTCGTTAACCCATTGTCCACAACAGAAAGTGATTTCTCCAAGTTTATACGATCAATTTCTCGTATTTTTTCTGCTGTTTCAATTTGCATTACTTTCCAAGCTTCGTTGTATGCAGCGTATATACAGACTGCGATGAAACGTTTTTGACGCTGTTTGCGAGGTCCCATTATGAAAACTCGCAAGTCAGCACCTTCTTTAAGTAAAGTCAAGTGTTGCTTAATTTCAGCCAGTATGGATTTCTGTAGCCACTCAAGGCATACTTTCCCTACACTGTATGTTGTAACTATCCCTGGATGTTGTCTCTGGGAATATCTTGGGTCTGGTCTGGTCATTTTGAACCCCTGTCTTTTGTTCAGGAATCTATCTTAACAGTTGTTAGTGTCTATGGGCCAGATCAACCATTTTTCCAATCAGGATTTGTTCTGTTTTGGTGAAAAATATGGGATACGTCAATTTCCATATCAGTAGTACTGTTGTAATCAGGTACGGAATAGACGGTTTGTTTAAGTCTTTTATCTTAGCTAAATCAAGACAAGTAGTTTGTTGAATGGTATCATTCAGGAATATTATTTGTTATGGGATCATGCAGGCTCTAAATAATGATTCTAGACCTTGTACCTGCCAGTCTTTCGTTCCCCAGATGGTTTTTGTTTTAATGTTGTTTTTCCAAAATTCAAAACCAAATGTTGACATTTTGTCATAAAATTTTTCAGAATAAATCAATTTAGTATTTGTCAGCTTGTTTTTCATTCCTGTCCTATTTAACATTTTAAAATAAAACGTTTCTGGATCACTGTTGTTAAACCCTGAGAAGTATGGAAATTTCTCAAAAAATGTTTTCAAACTTCCTTTTGGTGGTGTTGGACAATGTTCCCATTGATTATAAGTAAAAACATTTCTAGGTTGTGCAGATTTATGCAAATAGTGATGACCATAGTGATTATAACAGTATAACTCTTCATAATTTGATGAACCCTGTAAATAATCATGTTCTGTAAATCTAGCTGACATTATTAAATCTGACATTATATTATTAATATTTTCAAAATCCCAATCATCAGAAAAGGAACTTGGTTTCACAAAATCACTTAAGGAAATCTTGAACTGGTGTGGATACTTCAAGAGCTCAATCGGGCCATAAATATCATAGTCAGTTTTGTCCCATGCATTACCCCCAGGTATTGGATTGACTGTGATGTTCACTGATGATGGTTCTCTTTTCTCGATGTGAGAGGATCTGTGAGACTTTAGGACCAATCTATGTTCTGGCTTGTTGTGTCCATTGTATTATATTTTCCATCAATGAATCTACCCAAACATAAAACCATGATGAGCTAAAGCAGGAAGAAAAGTACACCTAACACAGTCCAAAATTCAATCCATGGTGAGATCAGATATGTCTCTTTTAGTTGGTGTAGAAGCTCGGTCATTTTCTCATTGAAAGATTTTGTTGCTGGCTTGTCTCCATGTTCACTTGGATCATCGGAAAAGTCATCAAAGTTGATAAAATAGGCAGATGCAGTTCTGTCAATTGGTGGGATTGCTTCCGGATTTCCATTGAAATTTGCATTTTCTTTTGTTACATTTGTACATTCTGATGCTACATCGTTGTAGATTGGTGTATCATCACGCATTGTTGCAATTTGGGTTTCAAGAGGCACAAGTTCCATGGCTTTGTTGCATAGTCCTTTTTTATTTACTGTTGGTTTATCGAATGTGATTAGTCTCTCAGTTTGAACCTCTTGGATTGTAGCAAAGTTTGGTCTTCTGCTATTTCTTGGGAGTCCATTGGGCCTGCTATTTATTATCGGCCACATGTTTGTGGTTTCACCAGGTCGATTGAAACAATTCTGTTTTCTTTTTTACCAGCAAGTGGCGGTAGTACTACTGATCTTGTTCCGTTGATAGGTAAGACAGGTACTGGTTTTCTGTAAGAAGGCCCAAATTCCTTCTTCACCGCAATCTTTTCTCTGACCAGATCCCCAATCTTTGGAATCCAGACAGGTCTTGCTGGGACAGGTGGTTCTTCAGTGGTTGTTGGCTTATTCTTTATGTTATTAGGGGCTAGATGTAGGTAATTTTATTTTATCACTTCTTAAATACCGAATTTTACCGATTCGGTATTTAAGAAGTGGTAAAATAGAGGGGGCGGGATGTAGGTATTACAGAATCGGTAAATACCGAATCGTTAAGATTCGGTATTTACTGATTCTGTAAATACCGATTCAGTAATGCCCATTGATTCCTATGGGCATTGAAGCCAATAGGAATCAATGGGCATTACCAAATCGGTATTTACCGATTCGGTAAATACCGATTCCAGAAAGGGTGCAGGGGGTGTCACTTTGACACCCTCTAGCACCCCAAATACAGGCATGTGTGCCATGTGGCACACAGATATGCGCTAAGGGCATGTCTGTCTGTCACATGGCATAGGTGTGCATGCACACATGTGCATGCACACCTGGATTCGGTATTTTACCATCCAATTGGATTGGGTGATAAAATACCGAATCTGAAAGGCCTTTGGGACTCAGAAGAGTCCCACCTGCATCTAGAAGTTACCGAATCGGTAAGAATACCGATTCGGTATTTTACCGATTCGGTAAATTTACCGATTCAGTAAATTTACCGAATCGGTAAAATTGCCCCCCTACATCCCAAAAACCCATTTACCCATCGGTAACGGCCGAAATAGGCCATTACCGGCCGGTAAATGGCCACCTACATCGGGCCCTTAGACTCTTTCTGGTTTCATTCAAGTCCTGTAAAACAGCCAAACGATCTTTGATATCAAAAGATTTTTCTTCTACCACTGAAGTCTGACGATCCAAATCCTGGTTAATCATTCTAGTTCCAAACAAAAGTTCATACGGACTGAAACATTTTAGAGCATCTCTTGGCATGTTATTAAGACTACGTTGGACACGTATTAAATGTTTGGCCCACCCATCACCCGAACCTAATACCCTTGCCGTTATAGATTGCTTTATGTCACAGTTTTTTCTTTCCACTGCCGCATTTCCCTCAGGATGGAAGGGATAAGAGTACCGCAATGCAATGCCCATGCTGGTCATGGCCTCTTTGTAAGCTCGAGAGCTAAACGCAGGACCCTGGTCAGAATGTAGCATGCCAATTGTGTATGTGCCGATAAAGACTCGCATATCTTTTATAACAGTTCTGGCGTCAGCCGAGCGCTGGGGTCTACATTTTTAAGTGAATTCAGTCTTAATAATTATGGGGACGCATTTCTCCGCCTGGATTTCTGCATTATAGATCGCCTGATGCTCTCTAATAGTGGTATCTGGGCTGTTGTCTGGTCCGGTTCGCAACTCCGATCTCTGTTGCAGTCCTCACAATTTCTTGCAAAATTGTAGATATCTATGCTCATTCCCTGCCACCAGTTATTTGATTGTAATACTATCAGAGATTTCAGGATCTCTTGGTGCCTCAGACCCAATCTCATGTGTGCGTCTTCAATCAAGAAAACTCTCCGGTTCGTGTTTGGAATTACTCTATCCCCCACTCCAGGGATTCGAGCAAAAGGAACGGACTTTGCATCAAATATGTATGTATTATTGAGTGGATAGTTGAGAGGTAATGCTGCATAATCGCCTTTTAATGACGCTTTTACCACCAGCATGGTTTCTCCATCTATTTGTTTTTCTGAACGCTTTTTAGTGGCTACGGAAGCCGGTTGAACCACTTCCGCTGTGGCTGTGTAAGCCAATGAATTCCCTGCAACGTGAACGCCATCACGTCGATGACTCAGTGCGTGTATCACATGAGTCTTTTGTAGTTCTTTCTGTAAAAGAACTACTTGTTCCCAACGTTTTTTATGCTTTATTGTGGCACCTGTGTCATCTTTGTAACCGTTTTTGCTCCATGTCTGCTTGTCGCTGTTATATGACTTGACGCAGTAATGCGAATCGCACACTATTAGTGTGGGTAATTTGCGATCGCCATTTTCAAGCGCTATCTTTAAAGATCTTATTTCAGCTCGTTCAGCTGAACAGTTTCTGAGTGATTCAGTTTTGGTAATCATAGGTCTGAATTTACCAGAGCGCCAGCGACCTTTGACAATCGCGCACACTGCATTGTAGGATTTTTTATCTACATCGTAGTGTTGTGCGAATCTGTCCATATAGATTACGCAGGTATACTGTTCGAGAGGCAGAATTTCGATTCGTAGAGGATATTCTTGTTCATATTCTAGATCATCTAGTATTTTCAGTTTCTGGTCAAAATAGTATTTCACGTCGTCTGTAGCAAGAGAATTTTCCCATTGTATCCATTTTGGATCTAATGCCACTGCATTCAGATTGCGTGGACTTGTTAATGCTTCAAGGGCTGATTCTGCTGTATAAACAGTTATTCTTTTGCCTTGGGCTAGGGCTCTTTCTTTTCCTACTGCAGTTCGAACCGCTGTCAGAATTATTTCTGTAGAGCTGAATTTCATTTCAGCTTGAGTGTACAAGTGTGATTTGTAAGCTATTGGTACCTTTTCTCCCTCATTGGAGGTCAGGTATGTGAATCCGCATTTTCCTGGAATTACTCGGATTACAAGGTTGCGTACGTTGTCGCGAGTTTGCAATTTCGTTTTAGTTAACATGTCTTTCTGTAATAATCTCAAAATTTCTGTGTGTTTTTGAGTCCAATGTATTGGTTTGAAATCAGGTTTTATTAATTCATAGAGAGGTTTAACCCTCTCCGCATAATTTAGAATGTATGTTCTTCCGAAATACAGGAAGCCTAGTATTGATTGTAAATTTCTCAGCGTTTTTGGTGCTTGGAGTACTGCACACTTCTCTAAGAAGTTGTCTGGCAGGCTTTGCCTTCACTTGATAATTCATATCCTAAAAATACGACTGTTAGATGGGCAATTCTTGACTTTTTAAAGTTGAATTTGTAACCTTCTGATGCGAACCCAAGAATTATAGTGTTCACTCTTTTTAAGTGAGTCTCCAGGTCATCGTCTGTCAGATAGATGTCATCGACATATGATAATGCTTCATCATCATATATTTGTAATAATTCTGTTACCCTTGCTGAGAATAATCCTGGGCTATTCTTGAATCCTTGTGGGAGTCGGCAAAGTTGTTTTTGCGACCCCATTATTGAGAAAGCGGTCAAGTACCTGCTTTCAGGTGCTATAGTTTGACAGAAGAATCCATTTGAAATGTCTAATGTCGGTTTATATTTTTTGTACACAATATTGTTCATTAGTGCTACACTGTGTGAATTTTGTCCTGCAAATGTTTTACAGCAGGATATTAAATGTCTGTAGTCCAAAACTAGACGATCTAAATCGTCTGGCTTGGAAACAGGAACCAAAGGATTGTTCATTTGTGAGGTGCATGTTTCAATCACCTCTTGGTATTCAAGTTGATCTAAGATCTCCCTGACTTGCTTTTTATCTTCTTGTTTAACTGGGTACTGCCTTTGTGCAGTATGTTGATTTTTTTAACTGGATTTTGTGGTGAGGAGAGTCCTCATCCCATTCTACATGATTTTTATATAATGCAGGGGCTTGGGCCACTGCCCATTTTCTTGCCAATGTGTATTTTTTTTTAATTGAAATATGATTTGAGAAGGCAGGCATAATCATTTCTTCGCCATGAGGGCACTCCCTGACAAAGTCTGGTGGCCAGTCTTTTTCAGCTAACAGGATGTCATAGCCTTTAGAAAGATTTTCCCAAAAGAGACCTTTAATTTTCCTAGTTTTATCTCCCTCTATACGCAATGTTATTTCATATAGTTTATGGGGCACACTAACTCGTGTTTTTCTGCAGTTTCCTCCTGAATGTATTCATTCGTGTCCACTGTCTCCAGAAGATTCATCAGGATCTTGCGAGCTATGGTCACTTCTGCTGTGCTGTCTAGCATTGTCTGGGCCCACTCTCTGTTTTTCAGTTGTGTCCTCAGAATCCTCGGCATGTTTAATTTTAATACTTGCTACCTTCTTTCTGGGAAATTGTGTTTTCTTACTTTGATGAGCATGTTCTTTGTCTTTGGACTTGACGTGCTCTTTCTTGTGTTCAATCAATCAATCAATCATGGCATTTATAGCGCGCACTACTCACCCGGAAGGGTCTCAAGGCGCGTGGGGAGGGGGGTCTGCTACTGCTCGAACAGCCAGGTCTTGAGCTGTTTCCTGAAGGCAAGGTGGTCCTGGGTCAGTCGCAGGTGGGCGGGCAGGGAGTTCCATGTCTTAGCCGCTAGGTAGGAGAAGGATCTTCCTCCAGCGGTGGCTCTCTGGATGCGAGGCACGACGGCGAGGGCGAGGTTCGCCGATCGCAGCTGGCGGGTGGGCGTGTAGAAGGTCAGGCGGTCGTTGAGGTACCTAGGGCCCAGGTCGTGGAGGGATTTGTGTGCGTGGGTGAGGAGTCTGAACGGGATCCTCTTGTTGACAGGGAGCCAGTATAGGTCTCTCAGGTGGCTTGAGATGTGGCTGCGTCGGGGGACGTCCAGGATGAGTCGGGCGGAGGCATTCTGGATGCGCTGGAGTCTCTTCTGAAGCTTGGCTGTTGTTCCGGCGTAGAGGGTGTTTCCATAGTCCAGTCTGCTGGTGATGAGGGCCTGGGTGACCATCTTCCTTGTCTCAGTGGGAATCCATTGGAAGATCTTGTGGAGCATGCGGAGTGTGTGGAAGCAAGATGAGGAGACGGCGTTGACTTGCCTGGTCATCGATAGGGAGGAGTCCAGGATGATGCCCAAGTTGCGTGCGTGGTCTGTTGGCTTGGGTGCGGTGCCTAGGGCTGGGGGCCACCAGGAGTCGTCCCATGCGGAGGGTGATGTTCCCAGGATGAGGACTTCTGTCTTGTCCGTGTTCAGCTTTAGGCGGCTGCTGTTCATCCATTCGGCGACGTCTTTCATCCCATCGTGAAGGTTCGCTTTGGCGGTGTCGGGGTCTTTGGTGAGGGAGAGGATCAGCTGGGTGTCATCGGCGTAGGAAATGATGTTCAGGTTGTGGTTGCGGGCGATGGCAGCTAGTGGTTTCATGTAGATGTTGAAGAGAGTGGGGCTGAGCGAAGATCCTTTCGGGACGCCGCAGATGACTTCGGTGGCCTCTGAGCGGAACGGCGGGAGGCGTACTCTTTGTGTTCTTCCGGAGAGGAATGAGGTGATCCAGTCCAGGGCCTTCCCCTGGATGCCGGTGTCGTTGAGTCGTTGGACTAGGGTGCGGTGGCAAACAGTATTGAATGCAGCGGAGAGGTCTAGGAGGATGAGTGCCGCTGTTTCACCGTTGTCGAGCAGGGCTCGGATGTCGTCAGTGGCTGCGATGAGGACGGTCTCGGTGCTGTGATTGGCTCTGAATCCGGACTGCGATGGGTCGAGGGATCCGTTCGTCTCGAGGAAGGCGGCAAGTTGCTTGTTGACGACCTTTTCGATGACTTTGGCCGGGAAGGGGAGGAGCGAGATGGGGCGGAAGTTCTTGAGGTCGGTCGGGTCCGCTGTTGGTTTCTTCAGTAGTGCGCTGAGCTCGGCGTGCTTCCAGCTCTCAGGGAAGGTGGCTGTGTTGAAGGAGGCGTTGATGATGTCTCGGAGATGGGTTGCGATGGTGGGGGCCGCTTTGTTGAAGATGTGGTGGGGGCACGGGTCGGTCGGATCTGGGGGCACGGGTCGGTCGGCGATCCGGAGTGGATGGTGTTCATCATGCTTGTCGTGTCTTCGAGGGTCACCTCGGTCCATGTCTGGAGGATGGCGGCTGGGTGCGTAGGTTCGACCGGTGGGTGCGGGGGTTGAGCGCTGAAACTGTTGTGGATGTCGGAGATCTTGCGGTGGAAGTACGAGGCGAGGGAGTCGCAGAGGTCCTGTGAGGGGGTTATGTCGTTGTTGCCGGTGCTGGGGTTGGAGAATTCCTTGACGATGTTGAAGAGCTCCTTGCTGTCATGGGCGTTCTTGTCCAGTCGTTCCTTCAGAGATTTTTTCTTTGTGGTGCGGATGAGCTGGTGATGTCTGCGGGTGGCAAGTTTGAGGGCGGTCATGTTGTCGGTGGTCTTGTTGAGGAGCCAGGTCTTCTCGAGAGTGCGGCAGGCCTTCTTGGAGTCCTTGAGTTCGTCTGTGAACCAGGGAGCCTTCTTGCTTCTGGGTCTGGTGAGTGGGTCCTTCAGTGGGGCGAGGTCGTCAGCACTTGTGGTCAGCCACTGCGTGAGGTTGCAGGCTGCTGTGTTAGGGTCCGTTGTTCTGACGGGTGGGTTCTGGCTGAGGGAGGTGGCGAGCTGGTCGGTGGTGATCTTGCTCCAGTTCCTGTGGGGAGCCTGCTTCGGGTGGTGGTGGACCGTGTTCTTAGCGAAGCTGAAATGGACACAGCTGTGGTCTGTCCAGTTGAGTACGGTGGAGTGACTGAAGGAGACGTGCTTGCTGGAGGAGAAGATAGGATCGAGCGTGTGGCCGGCGTAGTGGGTGGGGGTGTTGACCAGCTGCTTGAGTCCGAGGTTGGCGAGGTTGTCCAGCAGGGTGGTGGTGTTGTGGTCGTTGTTGTTCTCCAGGTAGAAGTTGATGTCCCCGAGGAGGATGTAGTCGGTGGAGGGGAGTGCGTGTGGGCTGATGAAGTCCGTGATGTCATCGCAGAACTGTGAGCACGGTCCCGGGGGTCTGTAGATGAGGGTGCCTCTGAGGGTCGTCTTGGGGTCGGTGTGGATCTGGAAGTGGAGGTATTCGGCGGCGCTGAATGTGATGCTGGAGTCAGTCAAGATGCGAATGGTGCTCTTGTGTACGATGGCGATGCCTCCTCCGGTCTGGTTGATGCGGTCCCTCCTGATGATCTTGTAGCCGTCCGGGATGGCTATGCCGATGTCGGGGGCTGAGGAGGCGTTCATCCAGGTTTCCGTGAGGAAGGCGACGTCTGGGGATGCGGTGTCGAGGAGGTTCCAGAGTTCCGCGGCGTGGCGGTGGATGGAGCGGGTGTTGAGCATGATGCACTTGAGGTGGTTGTTGCTTCCAGTCTTGGCAGGTGCGGTGCAGGTTCTGTAGCAGGAGAAGTTGCAGGCTCGGCAGACGAAGGGTCCATGGGTGTGTTGCGGGGATGCTTGGTAGCATCCGGGGGCTCGGGCGGTGTTGAGTGCGATGAGTGCGGCGAAGTTGTAGGTCCTGCGGGGGGCTGGCGGGCGTGGGGGCCAGGGGTTCTGGCGCTGGGCGCGGTCCAGGCGCAGACGGGCTTACCTTTGGTGCACCTTCAGCGCTCAAACGGCACTCCCGCTGCGCGCGTCCGCTGCGCGGTCTCTGAGGGGGCGTCATAATTAAGGAGCCGGGAGGGCGGGTCAGGCGGGGTGGCCAATGGGCAAGGAGGGGAGGCGGGACTGGAGGCGGAGGAGGAGACTGGGGCGGCGGCGGGAGAACAGGGGTCAAGTAACCGGGTCAGCGGCGGCGGTCAGCGGGTGAGGGGCAGCGGCGGCAAGCAGAGAGCGTCCGGTGGTTCCCGTGAGGCAGGCAGGCAGGCTGCAGGCAGAAGGCAGCGACTTCACTCACCACACACAGCGGTAGACAGGCAGCGGCAAGCAGGCAGGCGGCAGAGCAGTGGGGAGGAGCGACCGGCTGTGGGGGCACAGGGGGTCACACTGACCAGTCCGCCACGGTCCCTTTAAATAAGGAGCCGGGAGGGAGGGTCAGGCGGGGTGGCCAATGGGCAGGGAGGGGAGGCGGGACTGGAGGCGGAGGAGGAGACTGGAGCGGCGGCGGGAGAACGGGGGCCAAGTGACCGGGTCAGCGGCGGCGGTCAGCGGGTGAGGGGCAGCGGCGGCAAGCAGAGAGCGTCCGGTGGTTCCCGCGAGGCAGGCAGGCAGGCTGCAGGCAGAAGGCAGCGACTTCACTCACCACACACAGCGGTAGGCAGGCAGCGGCAAGCAGGCAGGCGGCAGAGCAGTGGGGAGGAGCGACCGGCTGTGGGGGCACAGGGGGTCACCTGTCTGTTCTGACCGTCCTCTTCTTTCCGATTTCTGTGAGGAAGATCGAGAAAGATTGAGTGAGAAGGATCGAGAGGGACGTGTATCAATGTCTTGATATCTGTCAGGTTTTCTTATTTTATCCCTATCTCTAAGGTTATATCTTTTTTCCAAGGGTTCCCTTTTGGGAGATTTGTCTCTTCCAACCGGTGATTTATTCCTCCGTTGGGGAGACCTTCCTATGGACTGGAATTGTTTTTCTCTGGGAGTGGATTGTTTATTACCATGCCAGCTCTTTTTGGAGTATTTAGATTATTTTTAATATAGGTTTTTCCAGGATTTTCAATTAGTTGGGGTTTTACCGGTTTACAACCCAAACTATCTCTTCCTAATTCTTCATAGGATTTTTCTATGATTTTAGCAAGCTCAAATGTTTGGTCTGTTATATCTGTCTCCTTCAATTTTTGGCGGATTGCCACACATGCTGCTTCTTCTTTAATGTTGGCTAATAATATAGCCGAGACCTGCTTAAAGTCCTTCAGTAATTTCATACCAAGAGTTAAAGCAGGTTCTGGACCGTATTCATTTTGAATCTGTCTTAGGACATCTGGTATAACCGCCATAAACGGAACACCATGTGTTTTTGTGTAGATAGAAGCAAAGACTGTACCCCAAGTGTCACAGTCCTCCACATGTGCTGCGATCCCCATTGTGGGGCAGATAGTCAGAATTCTGTGTTTTTCGTGTGGGGTAGTATCAGGAAATACTGCCTCTATCTGGGCGATTTTTTGAGCTAACCAGAATGGAATTTGTTCCAGTTTTGCGGGTATTTTACCAAGACACGATTGTATGTTCTGTGGTGTAATCTTGTTTGTGTTCCCCTGATGAGGGGTCAGTTGTGGGATGTTAGTTGCTGGTTGGACTGTTGCAGTCTGCATGACATATTGGACCAATTGTCTATGTATTTTAACTAAAGGTTTTAGCTGAGCTAAAAGTTCCCGGTCCGACATTTTATCAATGTCTGGGTGTGGTGTATAGCTGGCTAGAACCGGCCACATGGCTCCTGGTCTACCTAGTGGACCGTGCCTGGTGATGTGATTTTGATGTTTTAGGGCACCTTTTAAACAGAGCAGGTGCTCTTGGTATGTTAGTGGGATTTCAACGTCCTCGAAAGGAGTGTATATGTCCGGAGGTTCCTCTATTTTGTAATAGTGGAAGTCTTTTGTCACAGCGTGTGCTGCTGGAAAATGTATCCATGAATAGAATACCTCTGTCTGCCGAAACTCATGTGCCTCTATCACGAATATGACTTTGCCACCTCTTGGTGATAGTCCATTCTCTATAAGTTTAAGAGTTATAGTTCTTCTTATATTGACCGGCATGATTATAGCATTCGGGTCATTTTCTTGAAGACTTGAGTCTTCCGCTAAGAGTCGAGCTGCTAATGCTTCTTTCTCTCTTTCGTCTTCACTTTCTCCCATTTTACTGACAGAAAGTTTTGTTGCAGATCAAGTTTCAAGGAAACAAAGATTAGGTGCACAATATTTTTGGAACACAGTATCGTTCAACATTGACTAAACCAAGAACTAATACATAGGATTCTCATCCTACTAAGTTCCGGCGGATATTAACCTTTCACCCACTCCAGACGTCTATTGGAGTTTTTACGGGAAAAAGGGGTCTGTGTGAAAAGCACGACTGAGTTACTCTAGTGTCTTGCGTTAGATTATCGCCTTACCAAACGTTGGGCACCATGTAGTGTAGTTCCTATTTTCCCAATAGGCTCTGCGCATTGGAATAACATAAATAGCAGTGAGACGTAGGACTGAGGTCATCTAGGTCTCTACTGACTATGTTAGACTTAATTAGTTTTGCCAGCTAGCTCAGAGGTCATTAGAAACTTTCTCGAATGAGCAGGGAGGAGTGAACTTCCCTGATTAGACAAGAAGGAATTCAGTTTCTGACAACCGCATAAACATGACAACTTTGCTCCCTCAGAATAAAGAGTGTATCTCTAGAGTCGTGTAAAAACAATAGACGGCTGTTTCACTCAGTCAATCGTGCATGCTTAGTTTCACCAGAGTGCAGAGAAATAGAGAGACAGGCGTTTTCAATAAAAAGGTGTTATTTTATTGAGCAGTCTTCTTTCTCATGCCAGAGAAATGAATTGCCACAATTGCAATACTTATCATAAAGTAAAGTGCGTACAGTAAAAGTAGTATTATGAAATAATACAGTAAAAGCATGGATTACGGGCCACATGCATCATTGGGTAGAATTGCGATTCGTAATTTGCGAAAAATAGGGAATCGTAAATTACGAATCGCAATATGGAATGCATGAATATTTTTGTGATTTTTTACCGAATCGGTAAAAATCGCAGAAATATGTGAATCGCATTTTTTATTGCGAATTTATTGCAAATTCGCAATTTGCGATTTCGCAAATTGCGATTTCGCAAAAAAATTGCATTTTCATGCATCACAGCCAGGACACACCCAGGAAGCCAGGAGTCTGATTGCACACACCTGCAAAGCTGATTCAAACTGAAAAAAGGCAGTTGGTGCATTCAGCTCTGTTTGTCTGCAGTGGAGGAGTATTTTGGAGTGCTGCTGTGGGAGAAATGGAGACAGAAACTGCCAGTCAGGATTTACAAGACAGAAAACGAAAAATTAAGTTCAGTGAGCATGAACTTGAGATTCTAATTGAGGAGGTGACTTCGCACCACGACCAGCTGTTTGGGAAGCTGTCTTTAAAGGCCCCTGAGGCTGTAAAAAGGAAACTTTGGCTAGCCATACAGGCTAAAGTTAATGCAGTGGGGGTTGCCCACCGGGACATCACCAACCTCCAAAAGCCTTGGTACGAATTACGCTCACGCGCAAAAGAAAGTATTGCGACAAGAATGAAAAGTTGCAAGAAGACTGGTGGAGGCTCCCCTAACGACAAACCCACAACTCCCCTTGAGGATTTGGTTGAGGGGACACTTGTAACAGAAGCTGTAATAGGAGTGACAAAGATAGACACCTCTGAGCATGCTGGCACTTCTCAAGGTAAGATTTTTTTTTCAAATACAAACTTAAATTAAATAGGGTTGCAGGATGTATTTAGACATGTATTAGATGCTGTAACATAATTCTAAACTTCTGTGACATCCTCACTTGCACAGAACTAGTGTAAAAGGCAATTTTATTGAACAGTGCAATGCATCATGGGAGTTGTAGTTTTTAAGTCCAAAATTTTTTCATGACTGCAATATGTACATAGTCTGTTGGCCTAAAAAGTAATTTTCAAAGACATGGTAAATTAGGTTTCAAAAGGCGTCCTTCATCTGGAACACATGTAGACTTTATTTGTATTTATTTTTAAAAAAAGACATTACATTGACATCATGCATCATTTTTTTCATTTTAGATTTACAAAAGGAAAATGAAATAAACACTTTTGATGAGATCAGCATGGAAATACATAGCCAATCAGACAATAATTCTGTGACTTGATCACCCTCTGTGCACTTCAAAAAAATTTGAAAATCAGTGCGTAAAGTACCGCAATTAGACTCTGAGGAAGAGGCAAATGTCACAGAAATTGTGGTTGATGATTCTGGAAAGCCTGCCACTTCGAAAAAACAGTTTAGTGGTCATAGAAGAATCCAACAATTCTACAGAAGAAGGCCTCGCTCTTCCAATCCAAGAGACTCCACAGTGGATGACGTCCATGCAAGTGCAGTTGAGCTTAAATTATTGAAAGTGCAGTGTCTTCAGGGTAAAGATCTGAGAGTAATAAAGTGGAGAATGAGTCATATGGTAGAAGACCTCAGTGGAATCAATAAGACATTGAAAACATTATCCAAGGTGATTGAAGGGGTGTATAATGCCTCAAATCAGAATTTTGAGCGTTTAGTAAATGCTTTAGTGACAATATCTGATGTCTTTCAAAGTCAAAACATTGCCAATTGTAATAGACATTTGAGAACTGTGGCAAGTATGCACACGTATGCCCGGGCTCTGAATAAGGTGACCAGCAGCAATGCACGTCTCATCAAACACACAATGCGCATGCAAGAGGAAATAAAAAAATGTTGTGCAGATCTATGCGAAGGATTCAAAAATATGAAAAGTGGGGTTAATGTGCTGCCACCTGATGATAACCAGAATACAGCTTATGAAGGCAATGTTAAGAATAATTCTGCAGGAACCAGTGGTGATGCACACACCAATGACGTGTGTGAACGCCGTAGCAAAAGAGGGAAAGAAAGTAATATTTGCCCTGCCATGGTTTCAGATTCAGTTAAAAATAAAGCTTTAGGTTTGCGTGGAAGGAAGAAGTGATGACATGATATTCTTGCATTACATTTCTTTCATTTTCTCTAAACAATGATATGGACTAAGAATTATATTAGTGAAATATCTGGAATTTATTTTTTAGGAGAAGTCATGCTTTGAATTTTTTTTTACAAGTTCCATATGTGTGAAACATGTTAAAATAAAGTGTTTAAATTTGGAAACAAAAAAAAAATTCCTACCTTTTTTTAGAAGTAATGTTGTGTTATTTCTGCCCTTCTTCTTCTCCCTTCCGCTGCGTCCGGTCCATGAACTCTTGCATGTGGTTGTTGTGGCTGGTTGAAATTATTTGGTAGCAAATCGTCTACTTCTAGTTCAAGGCCTCTCCTAGTTGTAGGTTGTGCAAGACTGCACATGTTGCAACTATTTTGCAACAAACATCTGGACGATATTGCAAGGCTCCACCAGTCTTATGCAGTATGCGGAACCTAGACTTCATGACCCCAAAGGTCCTCTCTATTATGCTGCGGGTTGAGATATGGGCATTGTTGTACTGCTGTTCTTTGCGGGTAGTTGGAGTCAGGTATGGGGTGAGAATGTAAGACCTCACTCCATATGCACTATCTCCTAAGTTGAAAGGTGATATATGAAAATAAACATCAGACACATTGAAATGCATGTCAGAAACATTACATTTGGCAGTAAACATAAGCAATTTACCTAATAAATATCCATCACCAAATTCTCCAGAAAGCAGGCAATCATAAATGGCACTATGTTTAAAAATGTATGAATCGTGGGCACTACCTGGGTAGCTGGCAACTAAGTCAGTGATGATTCCTTTGGAATCACAGATTGCTTGTATGTTTAAAGAGTGGTAATTTTTCCTATTTCGAAAAATGTACTCATTTGCAGATGGGGGACAAATGGGGACATGTGTTCCATCAACACATCCTATGACATGTGGGAAGTGTGCCATGTTATAAAAGTCTAACTTGGTCTGCAGCAACTCCTGATGCGTTGAGGGGAAAATTATGTGGTGGTTTATCCTATTGAGCATTGCATTGAGGAAGTCATTGAAAAATCTGGACAATGCACTCTGTGAAACACCCCCCACAACTGCAATTACACCTTGGAAGGAGCCAGAGGCTAAAAGGTGTAGGCAACATAAAACCTGCACATGGTGGGTATAGCTTGAGTTCTACGCGTTTGCCTTTGCAGTATGGCGTCCAACTCTGCAATTAAATCAATGATGGTGTCTGCATTAAGTCTATACTTATCATATATGTCAGCCTGTGTCTGCCCAAGCAAAGTGATGCGCAACCTAAAAACCCTTTCACTGAGTACTCTTCTCCTCCTCCCTGCTGCTCTCATCCGCCATCTACGTGCTAGGAAAATTGCTGCTGCCATCCTGGAAGAGATCCTGAGTCATTCTGAAGTCCCTTTTATAGGTCGTTAATCATTTACACATGTGTAGTGAAAAAAAAAATACCACCTGCTATCACTTCTTCTTATTTTAGCACTTCTTAAATGTGTTTTCTGAGAATTACTCTAATGTGCGAAAATTGGTGCATTCCGTTTTTTGCACTTTTTAATGATTCCTTAAATTTGCGATTTTTTAAAGATTCGCAAGCAGAATTGCGAGTTTTTAAGGAATCGCAATTAGTTTTGCGATTTCTTAAGAAATCGCAAAAGTAATTGCGATTCCAAAATGAACAAAAAAATGATGCATCACATTTTCAGATATTGCATTCGCAAACGGCCGAATTTTGCGATTCGCACCATTTGCGAATGCATCTGTTGATGCATGTGCCCCATGGTTTCTTAGCCATATGATACTTTAAAATATATAAAATATATACATACATAAAAACATTGACTAAACGAACTCAACTGGTGCTTCTAAGATACGCCTACCCCAGTGTACCTGACCTAAGCCTAATACGTGGGAAGGAGTAAGTAAGTAGCAGTTTTAAGTTAAGTTAGGGTTTTTTGCCAAGTATCGGAATCAAGAATTCTTTCTAAGGTTTCAATCAGCTCCGTACCTTGGTTATAGAATTATGGAGGTCTTGTATCTCGCTTCTCAGGATTCATTCTCCCAGCAACCTGCGAGGGTAGCTCGGGAACACCAGAGCTGGATTTCCTCGGCGTGAGAAAAGGCAGCTTCTCCAGCGCGTCAAAAAGGGGGAGGCGGCTTCCTTCTGCTTCGGCAACAGTTGGGCTCTCGGACAAGTAGACCGTCACTCTGCTCCCCACCACTGTGTGTTTGCTTAAGGCAACGTTGGTATATTTATACCTGAAAGGTGTCGGGTTTGACGTAAGGTTGGACATAAGACGTCATTGAGAACTAACAGTTCTTGCTGGACTCTAGGAGTTCTTGTGCAAATCAAAACAAAAGCAAGAGGGGGATTCCCGGGCTGCTGGAGGCTTGGTTTGTTTAAAGAACGCGTTGTGCTTTCTAGGAGTCTATGGGAGTAGCCTTGCCGTGCTTTGGACTGCATGGGCTATGACTAAATATGGATCTGATTCTTATGCCTTTATAAGGGTATTTATTTATTAAAACCACATAAGGGCATGAATCGGGAATATCGAATTAGGGTCCTAGATAGAAATACAACAAGGGCTGGGAGGGCACACTGTTGGTGCCTGCTTATTGTGCCTACAACAAGGAGTCCTGATGAGGGAGGTTCACAAGGCACACTGTTGGTGACTGTTGTGATTCATACAGCTGCACCACCGGATCGCGGGAAGCTGCAACATGGGGGGGCCTTTTTGTGTCTCTCAGAGACACTGGTGAGTTGCACCCTTGCACCCATTTTTGGTTCCGGATCATAGGGGCCCGTACCATGCTGCATCAGCAGCCTGGTGGCTCAGACAAAGCCATGTGCTTAGATAGCCCTGACTTTTGGACAGAGGGCATTCCTGGACAGCCAAGACAGGCCCCCATGGATGGCCAGTTGGCCTGGAGGGCACCTTGTGTTCTGGTGGGCCGTATGGCCCTAAGGTGATGTGTGCACCTCAGGAGTGTACTGTGGTGCACTGATCATTTAGAACGTATGCCTAAGATGTGATGCATAATGCGTTTATGCTGCCTACAATGTTACCAGTAGTTACTTACTGTGATTTCCACTAATGGTGTGTTCTAATGGTTAAGCCAGTGGCCCGAATGGCACTGTAATATACATAATCTCCTGTAAAGTAATACCTAGAGCCAGGTGGCGCATTGTACATATGTGATTATGCTCTGATGTGTTTGATGGATAATACTAAGCCTATTTTTATTTAACCTTGTGTGGAGTTTCTTTAGTGTGTTGCGCAAACGATTTACACATTGCTTCTGGGATAGGCCTGACTGCTGTTGCCAAGGTACTAAAGGGGCGAGCAGGGGTTATCTGCAGTGTGTAACTCCCTTACCCTGACTGGAGTGGTGGTTTCTGCCTGGCTTAGGCGCATGCCCTAGCCAGCCAAAAATCCAATTTCTACCATTCGTTGCCAGCGGTGGGGTAGGACTTGCGTTTGCGCAGTACCACAGTGACGTATTGTTGCACTACAAAACTCAGCATTTTAGACAATCACGTGATTGAGGATTTCTCCTAATTTTATTATTTCTCCTTGCAAAAGTCATTTTTTATTGTGTACTCCAGTTGCAGCTCTTACACCTAGGTCTCTTGTGTTGCACTTGTGTCTTAGTGCCTTGCCAAAAAATGGAATCTGACTTTATTGTAGGTGATCTGTTCAAATACAGTATGTTGGAGTAGAGAGTGTTCTGTGTGGAGAGAGACATAACAGTGATTGGTTCAGACACCCAGCTAAGCCTTCAGAAAATCCTGCTCCAATGGCAAGAGGATGAATGGAGACTTGAGTACTCTGAAAGGCAGAGTGCCTTTGTCCACATACCATGAGGGTGGTGGGTCTGAGGGTGGTGCTGTAGAGTCTGCACAGGAAGGAGAAAATGATACAGCGGGGACGCCAGTACATACAGAGGACCCCGTAGAGAGGGATTCCCTTGCAGGGTCTAGTGCCGGGCGCAGTGCCTCATCCCTTTCCCTATCCCCAGAGGGTGGGTAGATAGGAGGGAAGAAAGGGGGCACCAGCTGGCTTTGGAAAGGCTCAGGTTAGAGCATGCCGAAGAGATATCGCAGCTGTGTGTGGAGGTGAAAAATACCTTGTTGGCTCAGGAGTTGAGACTCAAGGAGTTGGTCCTTGAAGAGAAAAAGCTAGAGACTGATAGGGTTTTAGCGCAGGAGAGGATGGTGGAGGCAGAGAGGGCCTTCGCCAGAGAAAGGCTAGCTCTGGAGGATATGTCCCATAAGTGCAGTTTTAGTGGTCTGGATTCACCAGTGAGGGTGGGGTCGAGTGGTGGTAGCAAAAGTGAGTCCAGTGTAGGAAGCCCTACTCTCAGACCCCAGAGTGTGGTACATAGTTCCCAGGAAGAGGGTGTCACACCTGAAGGGTATAGGTTGAGGTTCATTGGCAGTAGGAAACTGCCTCACCAGTCTTGGGGGAGTGTGTGGATAAATGTTGTGATGCACTGGAAGGTTGGGTGATGGGTAGCACGACAAACAATTTTGAAGGGCTGTTCAATCTAATTGTCAGAGAGCACATGCTCTGTTGGTATTTTCTATGGTTATTCCAACACCTGTTGGAGTGTGAGATCTCTTATCCCATGGAGCTTGCACTGGAAGCAGACCTCTGGGTGAGTGCCAGAGGGTCTGAGAAGGAATTGAGGAGTGTTCCCAAGAGTAGTGGCTCAGGTATTTCCCAGCCCAGGGTTCTTAGTAGCCCAGATAGGTCCCAATGTATTGGGAGGGGTGTAGGAGCTCATGTCCTGTCTCTGGGGAGGAGTGAGGATGGGATGCATCCCAAGGTGCCCAGATCCAGTCTCAGGGCCTGAAGGGTACCCTAAGGGAACACCGGATGGGGAGCCTAGGCTGTACTTGTAGGCCATCCGTTGAGGGGATCACCTAGTGTCAGGAGAACTTGGAGCGTCTGGAAGCTGAGCTCCATCAGTTCTGGTGTCTGGTGGTGCCATTCCTGAGTGGAGGGTATAGGAGTCCAGATGGAGGAGTGAGAGAGGGAGAGAGCCCCCAGTGGGAGAGCCAATGGGTCAGGGTCCAGCCATAAGTGTTGAGTCTTCTAGGAGTGATCATGGTGACACCACTTTGTTTTGGGAGGTCTTTATGTACTGACAGAGGGACAGTGGTCAGGAGATCAGCACCAGGCAGACTGTCACACAACACATGAGTTATTTTTTACCGTTAGGGGGGCATGCGTGCTCCCCGGGAATTCCTGGTGTGCCATGCAAGTGCTCAACTGCAGGGTTTAGTCCCTGGGTTGGGAGGCCAGGTTTAGGTTCTGCCCGAGCTGGAGGTAAGCACATCTGTAACCAGTGTCCCTACCATTTTTGTCTTCTGGGGGTACCTCTCCAGGTGGGAAGGTACAGAACTCTGGAAGGGGATGTAGAGGAAGGTAGTCCTTGCCTCTGACCCCGGTTAAACCTGAGGGTTTAGATCATAGGTTGGGAGACCAGTTGCAGGAGAGAGGTCCTGAACTGGTGGTAGAATTGTGTGGGAGGGCTGATTCCAGCGTCCTGGCAGTTGTGTGTTCTGAGGGTGCGTCTCCTAGGAGGAGAGTGTGGAACCCCAGAAGGAGGAGTAGTGGGAGGAGAGCCTCACCTGTGACTCCTGGTGAGCCTGAGGGTGCAGACCCTGGTTTGGAGGATCAGTGGCAGTTTAGAACTCCACTGATGAGAGGTAGAGTGGAGAATGGATACTATGTACCTGAGGCTGTTGGACTGAAAAATGCTTTAGGTCGACTCCTTCTGGCATTTTGTGAATTAAGTTAGCATTTGCAGCACTATTTTGTATTAGCCGCCATTTTGAGTAATGATCAAAACAAACTTCTGTTTCACATCGTGTCTGCCTCATCGAAAAGCAGTGTTTTTGTGCCCACTGTACGTGTATCTCTTCAAGTTTGAGTTTGCTATGCTATTGAATAGACTGTTCATAATATTGCATATTGCTTTCTGTCTAGATAGGCATGCTCCCACAACTGAGAGTGGTGCGGGCAGACAGAGTGACCTTAAATGCAAGATAATGTGTACCCGGTCCCAGGAATGTAGCTTATCCTTCTGTATTTCCTTTGTTCACCAGCTACCAGACTGGAAAATTCCTGTCTATGAAGAACCGGGTTTTAGAACCCAGCAGCGCCAGGGGCACGCCCAATGTCTTTGGGTTCACCTGTCTGAGAATACAGAGACACGGGATACTTCTCGGTGACGTCAAAGACCAAATTTATTGGCTGCAACCAGGAACAGAGGTCTACGAAGCACAACACGGGTGGTTCGTCAGAGACTGTACAATTCTCGTATTGCGAGACATCGTCTTTTATGCTAAAAATCACATTCCTGACTATCATCAATTGCTTACGAACTGTCCAATCACACAGTGACATTTCAAAGGATATCGCATAATGACAAGCCCACTTTCAGTTGTCCAGCCCACCATAAATGACAAGGCAAAATCCAACATCCTTGCTCGGACAGGCTGGACAAACCCATAATAAAAGGACCTCAACCCAAACCATAAATAGGCCATAAAAGAAGGAACAGAAACAGATGAGAAGCAAGATAGAAGGGTGTGTGCGTGTACCATAAACTCAGCAATGTCCTGCTCTTTGATCTCTATCTGACCAGCTGCCTAACAAGGAACTGGCTCAACAAGGTCAGCTTCGGGCAATGGAGTCAGTTCGTTCAGGTCACACAGAAGTCAGCTAAAGGTGTACGTGTCCCAAAGACTCGTTCAGCCGCAGTCATCGGCCTATGTGAGGGCAACCACAAAATGGCTGCTGTACACAAAATGGAACCCGGAGGTTCAAACGAAATCCCTGAATACACAGTGTATCCATCAATCGAACATGACGAAAACACTCGTACATACCGCTCTCGTCATTTGCGGTCCGCTGATACCAAAATCGTCTTGATACGACGACCTTTATTGAACGGGTTCAGAATCACGGAACCTCAGACCCTCCTTTTGCCCTTACATAGGCAATAAACCCACACTCATGTCAGTCTGAATCCAGGTCTATATTCATCAGATCATCAAGATGTTGCTGTAGTATCATCCTATTACTTAGCAGCTCTCTCTGGACAGGTCTCCTTGCACACGAAGTAGCACAAAGTCCACATATAGAAGGAGCACACTGAACGCAAAGACAGGACAGGAAAAGGATGGCTAAGATCATCCCAATAACCATCAGAATCTTCCATCCCCAGGTGGATAACAATCCCCAAAGCCATCCCATTGACGACCAATCTCCTTCGTCCACATGTACAGACTCGGAGATCTTATGTAGCTTGGAAATGGCTTGGTACACTGTCGGAGCATTGTCTGGAATGAAAACGCAGCAGCTCGATTGAATCAATTTGCATACCCCTCCTCTATCTGCAAGTATGACATCTAACGCAACTCTGTTCTGAAGAGTCATAAGGCGATCCGACTGGAGCTCAGCAGTCAAGTTACTAAGAGCACCGGCAGTCTCGACTATGGTGGACTCAACCACTCTCGTCAACTGTCGAATGTTCCTGCTGTTAGCCATAGGTCCCCAAAACGGCAGAAAACCCTTCAAGAAATCTCCTAATTCTTGTCCTGCAGTATCTTCCTTACTGAAGACACCTCTAACAACTCTCGTCTTGTGGTAATCTGCCGCAGCTGTATACGTAGGAGGCAACAGGAACGAAACAAAACATGTGCCAGAGAAATCAGGGGGCAACCATGTGTACGCTCTGTCATAGCAAATGAAATAGGTACCCTTAGCTGCTAAAAACGATGGGGAAGTCTGGGACGCAAAAACGTACGTCTCAGTGCAAACACTCTTCCCTAACTGAGCTCTTGGATTCTTGCCATTACCTTGCAAGACAATAATGACCCTGATGGGGTACAATCCAAATTGGAGAGGATCTTTTCGCTCGCTGGTTCTCACTCAGACTAACTCCATATCCAGTAACGTTCCATCCCAATAGACGCTAGTGTCTCATCTTTCGGGATAGTCTCATAGGAACTAATTCCTCTAATCATATCGACTATACCCTTAAGTAGAGCACTATTCTTTGGACTATCCTTCACAGAACGTAGGAGGTTAACTTCACGAGCATAGATAAACATCGTTCTGTATGCCCACACTGAACCATTATAACTAAAAGGCAGGACCAGGTAAGGAAAACCTTTATCAGTAGTATGAGGCATAAGACCACACACCCAACAATTAGTCGTGTTCACTACTAGCTGGTGTTGGTGCAGAAGCTGAACAAAGGAGTTATTAACGAATTCCAATCTCCTAATAGATTCATGTTCGGGCAGAGGGTGTAAAGAATGCGAAGAAACAGTAGGAGGAGGCATAGGTTGTGTAGTGGGTGCAAATGTCACTTGAAAAGAGAATATTATATATCCCATCAAAAACATCATTAAACTAAATAACATCAACGAACATAATATTAAAAAACGTTTTCTGCTCATCACTGTACATATTTTACTCTTGAAGCTCATTCTTTCAACAGGTCTCTCCATCTCGAAAAACTCCATCCTCTAACCGTGCTGTTCGCGGCGGTTGGGTGTTCCGTGCTAAGGAATGCATCTGTCAGTCCAGGGAACGCCCTAAGACCAACCAGAACCGTCGACCTAGTGTCTTCGGCTTGCACTCACAAGTCTTTGCACTGCGACCTTACAGCTGAACCAGGATGGCGGCTCGAGAAACAAAAATCAAAACAGTTCCTCAGAGGAGAGAACACTATTTCAAAAATAGCAAAGAAAAGAATATTACTTTATTAGTCCCACGACTCTTGGTCGCAAATTATAACGGCCTTTGCCAGGCAATGTTTGATCATGAAACAAAAGTTCAGGTTCGGAAGTGTCCAAACGATTTGACGGAGGCACAGCTTCTTGCAGAAGATCGTCGCTTTCTCGTTCAGAGTTTGTTCCAATCAAACATGCATCGCTAAAAGGCAGAAAACGAGGCACGGTTTCGGTTTCAGAGTCAGGAATACCATTCTGGACCCACTGGTCGTACGACAGAGGCAAAGGGGCCCTCTTACAATGTACGCCGTGGATCCAGTTCTTTTTACCGCGCACTCGCACTGCTGATCGCGTGGACAGTAGCACCAAGTAGGGACCAATCCAGCGGGGCTGATCGTTCTTGGTCCGCTGGAAGTTTTTCACGAAAACCCAGGTTCGATAACATGTCCTGGATCTCCAGATGCTTGTGGCAATATGTCATGAACCTGGTGATGCAAAACACGCAATTTAGCCGTCAATCCGTAAAGGTAATCAAGCAATACAGGGTGCTCTATTTCACTAAATTTGGTCGGCCGCGGCTCTCCCCATATATTTACCGGGCGACCAAAAACTACCTCATAGGGACTAAGTCCCATTCGTGAATGTACAGTCATTCTTGTTGACAGAAGTGCTAATGGCAAGGCATCGGGCCATTGTAGACCGGAGTTCGCCTGAATCTTGGCCAGTTTCAGCTTAAGGGTGCCATTATAGCATCCTACCAAACCAGCTGATTGGGGGTGATTTGCAGCATGGAATTTTTGGCGGATTCCTAAACCCTCACACAGTCTCTTCATCACTTGACCCACAAATTCACTCCCATTGTCACTCCAGACCATTCTCGGCAATCCAAACCTAGGGAAAAATTCCTTAATAAGGGCTTTAGCTGTGGACAAGGCAGTGTTATCTTTCAGGGGATATGCTTCTACCCATCTTGAAAAGGCACAAACAACCACGAGCACATATTTTAAATTGTTGCACCTCTCCATGTCGATGAAATCAAGCTGCAAAACCTCAAACGGGTACGTCGGAGGCGCAAAATGACCAGCTGGAGTTGGAGTACCCTTACCAGGATTGTACATCAGATAAACTATACAATTCTTAACCAAGTTCTCTGCAGACTTAGGAATTCCTGCATTTTCCCATACTGGAGCTAACAACTTACAAATCCCTTTCACACTGATATGAGCCATTCCATGCGCCATCGTAACCACTGGAGGCACGTACGCATCGGGTAACAACCATCGCTGATGCTCTGACAACTCATCCCAACAACCATTCAAATCCAATTTACCCTTACTTTCTCTCCATTCATTCATCTCTTTCTCTGTAGCTTCAGCTTGAATGGACTTCACACTCTATCGTATCTTCACACATACTTCTATCCAGAACCCATCTCGCTGGACCCGTAACATACATTCGACTCATCACATCTCTCGCCGTTTCTTTCGCAACTTCATCTGCAAACGCATTACCACGACCAACATCATCAGTAACTTTCTTATGCGCACTGCATTTCACAATCGCAACTTGCAACGGCAAGGTAAGTGACTCAAGAAGTTCATTCGCCAACTGACCATGCTGAATCTTCGTTCCATGAGACGTGAGGAACCCACGTTCCTTCCACAAGCGACCAAAACTATGAGCCACACCAAACGCATACTGGCTATCAGTGTACACAGTCACTCATTTCCCTTTCGACAACACACATGCTCTTGTCAATGCAATCAACTCTGCTGCTTGAGCTGAATTATGTGGGATACGTGCAGCTTCAACAATTGTATGCAAAGTCGTAACAGCATATGCCGCAGTCATATTACCATTCGGAAGTTTGAAGCACGAACCATCAACCCATAAGGTACCATCATACTTTGGAAGAGGAATGTCCCTAAGATCTATTCTCCCTCTCGTTTCTTCCTCTGTCCTAAGAAAGCAATCATGCTGCTCAGAAACATCTGTCTCAACTGAAATCGGCAATAACGTAGCTGGATTCAACGTGTTGCATCTCTCTATATGCACATGACTCGCTAAAAGTGTCAACTCGTAACCTGACAATCGAGCACTAGTTAAGTGCTGTGTCTTGGTCCTGTTCAACAAGGTATCACTGCATGTGGAACAATCACAATCAATGTATTATCCATCACTAAATCAGCAGACTGTCGAATGGAGACAGCCGCTGCTGCTGTAGCTCTCAAACAACTCGGCAACGCTCTAGCTACCGGATCCAAAGTCGACGAAAAATACGCACATGGACGTTGCTTATCGCCGAACTGCTGAGTCAAAACTGACAATGCACATCCCTCTCTCTCGTGAACATAGAGTGTAAAAGGCTTACTGTAGTCGGGAGTACCCAACACAGGAGCCGAACACAACGCATCACGCAATTCTTAAAAACTCTTCTGACATTCGTCAGTCCAAGGAATAAGATTCGGAGTATCCTTAACAGTAAGGGCTATCAAAGGCTTCGCAAGAAGCGAAAAATTCAGAATCCACTGTCTACAATATGATGTAATACCCAGAAAAGCACGCACTTCTCTCTGTGTCATTGGCACACTCATTTTCGCAATCGCTTGAATTCTTTCTGGGGTCAATCTTCTTCCCTCCTTCGATAAGAGGTGACCTAAGTAGGTCACTTCTTGTCGACAATACTGCAACTTCGAAAGAGACACCTTATGAAGGAAATCAGACAAATGACGCAACAACGACAAAGTAGCCTCTTTACAAATCTCTTCATTGTCAGCAGCAACTAACAAATCATCAACATACTGAATAAGGGCAGCACCATCAGGTATAACAAACGTATCAAGCTGTGTTTTCAAAGCCTGACAATAGATCGATGGACTCTCACAATAGCCTTGAGGAGCGCGCTTAAACCGGAAACTTCGGCCTCCCAAAGAAAAGTCAAAAATATCCCTACTCTCCTCGGCAATCGGGATGCTGAAGAAAGCATTCTTCAAGTCAATCACCGAAAACCACGTGGCAGAGGCTGGAATCAAAGTCAGTAAAGCAGTGATATCTGGCACAATAGGAAACTGCGGAACTACAATCTTATTCACCTCGCGAAGATCAATCACAAACCTACACACAGGCGGTTGTGAAGAATCAGTACGTTTCAGAACAGGCAAAACCGGATTATTGCACACATTACCCCTCGTTTCTTCAATCACTCCTTTCTCAATCAGATCATAGATAATCGTTAAAAGTGCTCTTTCACCATCACTAGAGATCCCATATTGGGGAATACGTGGCAATCTAGCATTCGCTTTCAACGTCACAACATATGGTGGAATCTCCAAAAGACCCACATCATTAGGACCAGTAGCCCAAAGAGAATCAGGAAAAGAAGACAATTCAGCTGGAAGTAGATCTTTAGACAAGTAAATCGGAGAGATCACTCTCTTACCTAATGTAAGCTGTACTCCTGAAGGAGAGCAATGTAACTTGCATATAATCTTTTCAACAAATCCAATCCCAACAAGTTCTCACCACAACCTGTCGTCAGAATAAGGGGTGCTTCGAATTCACAAGGTCCAACAGAAAGAGACAACGGACTAGAAATCTGATTACGAACCGGGGCTCCAGAAAACCCTACTGAAACATTTGTCAAGCCAGACAAAGGTGCGCCAGGGAGTTTAGAGTGCATAATAGAACTCTTCGCAGCACCAGTATCCAACAGAAAAGGCTCCGACACACCTGATGCAATCACTTCAACATAAGGTCCACTCTGATCTACTGGCACTGAAACAACTCCCTCTCTTTGTCTATGGCTATCCTAGCAATCATTACCATACATATTCTCACCTTCTACATGATAGTCGTCCGCATAGTACTGAGCCGTCCTACCAGACGCACCATTCTGCTGATCAAAACTATTCATCGAATTCTGTGGGAGGCAAGGAACGCGCATTCTGGGGAAACACACCACGTCCTCTACCTCTAGGAGCTTGCTGAACACCTCGACCTCTCACACCAGAAGCACCAGTCGTGCGCTGTAACAGAACCGGACAACTATTCTTGAAATGACCTTCTTCTTTACAATACGCACACTGATTAGGGCCTACAGGAAAACGCTGTTGAGAAGACTAGAACCGTTGCGAGTTTCTCTGATACTGCTGAGGTTGCTGATAATCACACTGATTATTACGAGGCGGATACGCTTGCTGCAAAAGAACCTTCGTCTTTAACTCTTTGGTCTTCTTGTCGGCTCTATCTTTCTCATCCTTATCCCTATTCTCGTAGTACTGTGCAGAAGCCAATATATGCGCTGACGAAGAAACAGCCCAAGAACTCTCAGAATCCTTCAACTTAGTGCACAAATCTGGAAGCAAATTATGCACGAACTTATCGACAAACAATCGTTGACCACCTTCCGTACTCATGTCCTGACCACTATGGTCGATAAACGTCTCTTCAAACCTAGTGAAGAAATCGGACACACTTTTGTCTTTCTTCTGCTTACAGGCAGACAATTTGTCCCAGTTTACACGCATAGCAGGCATCAAAGTCTTCATGTAATTAATAATCCTACCGGGGAGTTCTGCAACTAAAGGCTCAGGTTTAGCACCACCAACTTGTCGGCCATCTGCAGCACCAATATTAGCCCATGTATCACCTAATTCCTGCGCATGATCCGTATGACGAATCAGTCCCCATAAAGGCTGTGGAACTACATTCCCAAACAACATGTCTATATCAGCTAAATTCATAATACATGAGTCTGCAGTCTGTGATAATTCCTTATAGTACCCTGCAGGATTTTTACATGGATCAGGCAAAGTCTGCTTAAGGGGCAAAACTTCAGCTCGCTTCCATGGAACATGTACCCAAACACGCTGAAAATGTGGCAGAATAGGTGGATTAGCAGCTACATCTCCCGCTCTCCAAACTGGGGGAACCTCTCTCATCGGATATTGACGCACTGTTCTCCTAACAGAAGGGTCAGGCTCAAACAACGGCTGAGAAGGAGACTCACTCCTAAATGACAGCAATGTCGCAACTGCTCTTTCAACGTCGATACCCACTATAGTTCCCTTCGCAAACTCGGACTGTACGCGGAACAACTCAGACGGAGTCTGTCCCAAATCACCATCTTCCCATTATTCACGAAGGAAAGTACACATCTTCTTGAAAACATATCTCTGCTTCGGTGCTTCCCATTGACGGAAGACATCCATAACAGACTCTAAATCATACCGTAAAGGAATAGTAACCCATTTATGTGCTAAATTATCCAATACTTCCCGCTCATCGGGACCAGGCAGTTGGCTACGCAACTGTGTACACGCCGAAACAGGGGTCATACCTAATGACCCAAATAGAGGAGAAAAGAGACCAGTAACAGTATCAGTCATTCTCCGTCGAACAGAAGGAGAAGTTGACATAAGAACAGGAGACAAGGCAGACTGAGAGGAAACCAACGTAGGAACAGTAGCAGACGAAGCAGCAAGTACAGGAGACAAAGTCGTAGGAGTTGGAGACGGAACAGGTAGCAAAGTCGGCGGCCCTTGAGAAGGCTGTGCCAAAGGAATAGGAGCCAATTGAAGAGGAGCTGGCGGTTGTAGAACAACAGGAGGCAAAGCAACCGGAGGTTGCGCAACTAAAGGTTGCGGAGGTGCTGTAGCACTCTGCACATAAGGGGGTGGCGAACTCAACAAATGTGACATCAAAGGATCTTTCTCAAGGTCCTTCGTTGCACCTTGCTGTTGAGGTGGCAAAGCTGGATAACACTTATCAATCGCCATTTTACGTTGCCTGTGCAACTGCTCACTCGCTTGTTCTTCTTCATTATCTTTAAACTGAATAGCAGCTTGCATTATCGAAATCTCTTTCTCTCTTTTATTTCTCTTCGCTAACTTAATTTCTTTCTGTTTGGCTTCCTTTCGCCATAGGCGGAAAGAGTCCAACATCGCCGGCCGGGCTTTCTTCTTAAAAAGTTTAACTTCTAAATTATCTAAAATCTCCGTGTCATAACTACCATATTGGGGCCACTTTAGGACACCATCCTTCCTAGTATATCTAATCCATACTTCATGATACGTGATAGGGCCCACGCCATGTTTTAAATAGAGCTCATAGGTCGGAGGCACCGGACACGAGTCCTCCAATCGGGAATCCCTATTACAACCACAACAAAATATCTTTCCAAGTCTGCTAAGACCAGGCATCTTCGCTCACTAGTCTAGCTTCAAACTTCAAGGGAATATCGAATACGATAACCTCGTGAATACACAAGTCCCTCAGCTTTGGAGCTTGCAAAACCCCAAATCAAAGATCCCAAGGGGATACCCAAAACAAAACTAAGGACTGGGAGACGCTCCACTCATACTTAACTGAAATATCGATGACGCCACCAGAAGACCAGTCTATTGTCTCGCCATACAAATCATTAAACGGCTCCAAGACAGGGCGACAGTCAGGGCAGCAGTCCTTCATAGCCGTCGGAAAGCGGGGAACCTCGCAGCAAAGACTTTCGGACCACGACGACGTGCAGGTGTCGATGAAGTGGCAGGCCTTCCTCCAGAATTTTCACACGAAGCTCCTCACGATCTTCAGGCTTGGACCGGTACCACTGAAGTCGCCCCACATTGGGCGCCAACTGAAGAACCGGGTTTTAGAACCCAGCGGCGCCTGGGGCACGCCCAATGTCTTCAGGTTCACCTGTCTTAGAATACAGAGACACGGGATACTTCTCGGTGACGTGAAAGACCAAATTTATTGGCTGCAACCAGGAACAGAGGTCTACGAATCACAACACGGGTGGTTCATCAGAGACTGTGCAATTTTCGTATTGCGAGACATCGTCTTTTATGCTAAAAATCACATTCCTGACTAGCATCAATTACTTACGAACTGTCCAATCACACAGTGACATTTCAAAGGATATCGCATATCGACAAGCCCACTTTCAGTTGTCCAGCCCACCATAATTGACAAGGCAAAATCCAACATTCTTGCTCGGACAGGCCAGACAAACCCATAATAAAAGGACCTCAACCCAAACCATAAATAGGCCATAAAAGAAGGAACAGAAACAGATGAGAAGCAAGATAGAAGGGTGTGTGCGTGTACCATAAACTCAGCAATGTCCTGCTCTTTGATCTCTATCTGACCAGCTGCCTAACAAGGAACTGGCTCAACAAGGTCAGCTTCGGGCAATGGAGTCAGTTCGTTCAGGTCACACAGAAGTCAGCTAAAGGTGTACGTGTCCCAAAGACTCGTTCGGCTGCAGTCATCGGCCTATGTGAAGGCAACCACAAAATGGCTGCCGTACACAAAATGGAACCCGGAGGTTCAAACGAAATCCCTGAATACACAGTGTATCCATCAATCGAACATGACGAAAACACTCGTACATACCGCTCTCGTCATTTGCGGTCTGCTGATACCAAAATCGTCTTGATATGACGACCTTTATTGAACGGGTTCAGAATCACGGACCTCATCAGGGCATGTCTTCAGGGGTATTGGAAATATACTTTATGCCTTACCATGTTGCCTAAAGTCAGTTCTTCCGCAGCGATCTAAGTAGGCTGGTCAGACCGGACTCCACTCAAGTGTATGACTAATAAATAACTTTGGTTTGTATTCTATACTGTCAGCCCGACTCTTCATTTGTTTGGAAGGCTGAGAAGTGGTCGCGAGTGATCAGGATGACCCTAATCAGGTCACTTACTTCAGTTGGCGCCCGAGCAGGGACCCCATCGGGTGAGTGACCCTTCCTTGCCCACGGACAGGTGAGGAGGTCGGGCCATGTCGGGTCGGTTTGGCGGACCAGGGATCCCTGCAAGAGAGAGTCTTGAACTCACAGCTGGCCCGTCTGTCAGACCAGGCGGTGCCCCGCCCAGTGGTCATCTGGGCTGGGGTCATGATCGGCAAAACCCTTGGATCTGACTGGTCTAAAGAGTCGGCAGTGGAAAATGAATTTGTTTGGCCTATGTGCACCAGGTGAGTCTGCTTTGGTTTTTTTGTGGCTATGGCGCTATGTTGGTTTGAATTCATCACGGTCTTTTTGGACAAGCGCTTGGAGTTGTTTGAGTTCTTTGTGAACATGGTACCACTTTGGTTTGTATTTGATCAGGTCTGAGGACCAGTTTTGGTAAGATATTTGCAAATATCTGCTCGCCATAACAAGTGAACCTGTTTTTTTGTTTTGAAAGATGCTGTGTACCAGTAAGATGTTTTGTTTGGGCTTTCGTTGTTGTTTTACTGATGCTCTATTGGAAGAAAGACAGCCAGAGCCACCAGAAGGCACCTGTAACTTTGATATGTAGTTCAAACATGGCATGACACAAATATACAGGGGATAGTGTCGAGTGGCAGTGGCCGTTGACGGGCACTTTTGATGAACAGAAAATTAATTTCCTGCAGGATAAATTGTTTGCGAAAAGAAGTAAGAAGTAGACAGTCGATGTTCGATTCCCTCAGAACATGGTATTAGGAAGCTAGACAGAGACGAATGAAAGCAGAGAAGGAGGCCCGGAAGGGAAAAATGCAGACATTGACCCAGAAAGCAGTGGTGTATGATAGGGAGAAAACAGAGGAAGGATAAAGTGTGCTGATACAAGATTTCAATTGCAATGTGAAAAGTCTTATGTTGTTTGAGAAGAAAATGATACATATATGGAGGAATTGTTAGTTTCTGGACCTCCACCCCCTTAAGCCCCGCAGAAAATATATCCTGCCATCCCACAGTCACGATTGCCTGTTTCTTCTGTTTCTGATTCTTCTGTCATTGATCCGGTTGCTTTCGCCACCGTACCTTTTGCCCTTTCTTCGGTTTCGCCTTCAGCACCTGAGATGGCCGCGGGTCTCCCTGTTACGCCTTTTGTTTCAGCATCTCTCTCTCCAACTCTTAAACCTATGACACAGCCTTTGGTGACATTGGCGCACATTCCCTCCGTTACTACTCCTTCTCTTTTCCTTCATTCACCGATGGTACTGAATAGTGGAATGACTGTAAGGGTATTAGGGGATGAGAACTGGGTGACGGTTAGGGAACGATTGGGGCGAATATTGATATGATCTGATGTGGGCGATGAAAAGAAAAAGCTGATAGCCAATTAGGTCACTCAGTGGGCACGTCACCCCATTTACAGTGTGGAGGATGTGTGGAGTGAGATGAAAGATTATGAGCCTTTTGTGTAGCAGAATGCCCTTAAGCATATGTCAGTTACTCTTTTTGAACTATGGGAACAGCGTTTTAACAAGGCTACATCTCAGATTATTTGTGATATTAGGGACAATATGTATACTGCTGATATGGCACCTGGTCAGGTCTTTGCTAATGTTGTAACACTAGTTGCTTATTGGGGTAGGCTACTTGAGAAAAGCCTGAAAACAATGTCCCAATTCCCGATGAGGGAAGTCCACCCTACATATCACCCTGAGATACCAGAGCTATGAGAACAGTGCAACGTTGTTACTAGACCCCGGGTAGGGGCCCGGTTTCAGGAACATCGAGTTTATACTCTATGGGAGAGGAGTGCGGTTTTGTCCCGTAAGACTCAGTTACTCGACCCCAGAAAAAATCCTACGGCCTATTATAAGGAATTAACATAGTCTGCTTTGTCAGCTATGATGATGCTAGCAGGTTTTGAGATGTTCTTTGGTTCATTGGTGCCCGTGGACATTTGGAGACAGGTGCACACACAGAAGCATGTTGTGGAATTGGGTGGTACCTGAGATCAGAATAAAGCATGGGACCAGGAGAGGAAGCCTGGTGAGAAGCATAAGGCTGAGATACTAGCTTTGCCTGGCGGGATTATTACATATATGCACTCTCTCTTTCCACAGAGAAGGGTAGACTGGGATAAGTTAATGGCATGTTGTCAGAAGAAAGATGAAAGTCGTCTGATTTTTTTATTCGATTTGAAGGTGTGTTTTGGGATTTTAGCGGACAGGACTTGACGGTGGAGGGAGGTGTCCGATTGTTCGTTAATAGATTTGTTACAAACCTGCTTCCTGAGATCGCTACTCGGCTGCTGGCTTTGGAGAGCACGTGGACTACCTCCTCCCCTTCTGTAATACTGAGTATGGAGCAGTACTATGAGCACAGAGAGAATGAGGAGAAAGAGAAGGTGGAGAAAAAGCATAAAGATTTGAAGACAAAGGTGTTGTTGCAGCAGGCTTCAAGGGGGAATGGTAGAGAATGTGATGGTGCGGACATGCAGCTTCCGCTTATTAGCCAGAACACTACATCTGTAGGGCTAAATCAGGGTGCGTATTGTAAAGAGGAGGGACACTGGCGGAGCGAGTGTCCTGTGTCGTTGCAGAACTTGCAGCCCCTAGAGGACAAGGTTCTCATGGACGGAGTCATGGGGATGTGGGTCAGGACAGAGCCCAGCATGCTGCCGCCTCACAGGATCGTTGGGATGGCAACTGTTTTGATGACAAAAGGGGTGGCCAGTATCACCACAATGACTATGATTTTGATGAGGTGACAGGAATGTCACAGCTAGGACAGCCAAGGACCGGGTGAGGGACCAGTTCAGATACCTGTAGATCAGCGCGGACGTTATGCAGATTTGCATGGCTCAGCTAAGGAACTCCCAAACACTGCTAACCCGGGGCAGCTCTGTCTGGCCATAATAATGTTTCAGTAGGATTCTCTGGTGTACCGGTTGTAAGTTCATTTCCAAACCTCTTATATTGGTTATAGGTCCTATTACTATGGATTCACCATTTCTGTTGTCCTCTCATTGCGGAGAGAATTTGATGGGCTTGGATTTACTAAAGAAGTTACATGCGACTATTTATTGTTCCCCGGAAGGCGGTTACATGACAATGGATCAGAATGTGCACCCTTTCCTGATGAATTTAGAGATGTGCCGCCCACGTTGAGGGCCACAGGTGACACGGATGTAGGACTATTGTAAATTCCCCCGGTTTCCATTTAAGTTAAAGACAATGCCATTCTGCCTCATATTCCCCAGTATAAAATACCACAAGCGGGGGAGCAAGCTTTGTTACGGATTATACAGGATCTGATTGAGTCTGGAGTTGTTGAGGTGATAACAGCGAATGTGTGTAATAGCTCTATTCTTCCTATTCTTAAGAGGGCACCTTCAGGTCCATCCAATGACAATTCAGATGTTTATTGTTTTGTGATTCACTTGCATGCAGTTAATAAAATAGCAGTGCCTCAGTTTCCGGTAGTCCCTGAAATTACTGTCCTTCTGAAGATGATTCCTTCCTCTGCTAAATTCTTTTCTGTCATTGACCTGAAAAATGCATTCTTTAGTATCCTGATCCATCCCGACAGCAGACACTTTTTTGGTTTTGTTCTAGCTGGCAGAAGCTTCAGATTCTGTTGAGCTCCTCAGGGCTATACTGAGAGTTCTAGTATATATAGCCAAGCCTTGAAAGCCCAATTGGATTCTCTCACCCTTCCTTCAGGTAAAGTATTGCTCCAATATGTGGAGGATAGCCTCATTGCTTCTTACACTGAAAAGGGATGCAAGGACAGTACGGTTAAGTTGTTGTTGCATTTGGCTCACTACGGACATAAAGTGTCCCTTTCTAAATTTCAATATTGTCGACGGGAGGTCACCTACTTAGGTCACCTACTGTCGAAGGAGGGTAGGAGATTGATCCCAGAGTGCATTGGTACCATTGTTAAAATGCCTATCCCTAAAACTCAGAGGATGTGTGCGCTTTTATTGGCATCACTTCCTACTGTTGGCATTGGATCCCTAATTATTAGTTACTAACAAAGCCCCTGCTTGCGCTCACCACTAAAGATGTGCATAAACCCTTGCCTTGGATACCTGAATGTCAGCAGTCTTTTGAACAATTAACAGTTGCGCTTTGCTCTGCACTTGTGCTTGGTATGCCTGATTACATGAAACCGTTTGTGATGTATGTACACAAGACGGCCGATTGTGCTCTCTCTATCTTAAAACAGGCCTTTGGAGGTAAGAAACGGCTATGTGCTTATTTTTCTGCTCTTCTTGACTCTGTCGCAAGAGCCTTCCTGAGCTGTCTAAGAGCGGTCGCGGCAGTGGCCATCTCTACAAGGCAATTGGAGGGGCACGTACTTGATACCAACCTCACAGTCATGGTACCTCATGCTGTGGATGCACTTTTGAATAAAACCAAGACACAGAACCTCACCAGTGACTGTCTGACCGGTTATAAATTGACCCTCTTTGCACCGCATGTCACGATTAAAAGATGTGCCACTCTAAACCCAGCCACATTGCTACCGCTCCCTTCTGGAAGTGAAGAAATTGATTTACATGATTGCATTTTTCAAACGGAGGAAGAGAGGAAGGGACGTGTATATTTGACTGACGTTCCCTTATCTGAACCCGAAGTGGAACCATATGTCGCTGGCTCTTGTTTTCAGCTACCAGATGTCACTACAACAGCTGCATATGCAATTACAACACTGCACACAGTAGTTGAGACGTCACAAGTTCATTACCAGTCCGGTTAAGCTGCGGAGCTCGTTGCCCTTACCCGAGCTTGTGAGTTGAGTGAAGGACTGTCTGTCAATATTTATACTGATAGACAGTAGACCATCGGAGTCGTGCATAACTATGGGCGACTCTGGGCAGAGAGGGGGTTTCTCACATCTCATATTCTGAGAATACAGAATGGCCCTCTTATACATAGGCTTTTGTCAGCCCTGATACGTCCCAAGAAGTAAGCAATAATCAAATTTAGCGCCCACAAGGCAATAACTCATGATGTGGGTAGAGGGAATGCATTTGCAGATCAGACAGCTAAGGAGACAGCCCGAACGAAGATGAAAAGGATGTTTGTAGTGGGTCCAGCTAGGTGGGTGCCCGAGGTTACTATGTTTGAGGATACGTTGGCGAATGTCAAGGAGATTCAGAGTGAGGCAACGATTGAGGAGTTAGCAGTATGGCAGGAAAGCATAGCACCTTTGGATGAGGAAGGGTGTTGGACAGATAAGTCAGGGAAACAGAGGTGGATGTAACCTGATGCATACGTTCTCCCCTTAGTCACTATGGCGCACGGGCAGAGCCCATATCAGTGGAAACGGTATCTATAAATTGTTAGATCCTGTTTGGCACAATGACAATATCCCAAAGATGGCTGTCATTTAGTCAAATACTGCATGGTGTGTATGATGCATAATCCTGGGAAGGGTACCCTTGCACCACCTGCCACCAGGCAGGTTGCTCGCCTCACCACCACGCAGCCCCCTGTGTGACCCGCTGCCACCCGTGCTGAGCCACCTGCCTCGCCTCTGAGTACTGTTCTGATTTGTTCTGCTTTGTCTCTGGTCCCCATCCTTTGTTCTATTTTGGTGCCCATCTGTTGCCCATCTGTTTCTGGTGTCCATCCTTTGCCTTATATTGTGCCCATCTCTTTGCTTTCTGCACCCCTTGCACTCTGTCCCCCTGTGCCAGTTTTCCTTGCCTCTGTGCCCCTTTCTTTCTTCTTTCTTTTTTCTCCCGCCTCCCGTGTCCATCGCCGTTTCCCGCCACTGCGCCCCTGCGACTCACCCCCTGCATCCCATTTGCCGCCCCGCTCCCACCTCCCAGCTGCTCCTCCCTCCCTCTGCCCCTCATATGAAGGCTGTACAACGGCCACGCGCAGTGGGTGCGCCACTGGCGCACCAAAGGCAAGCCCGTCTGCGCCCATCCACGCCTGGACCGCGCCCAGTGCCAGAACCCATGGACCCCGTGCCCCCCGCAACGCCCAGCTGCACTTCGACTCCAACACCCTCCACGCACTCAACACCGAACGAGACCACCCCTGCTACCGGGCCACCCCAAAGAGCACCCAAGGGCCCTTCGCCTGCTGGAACTGCAGATTCACCTGCATCCAGCCCACCAGACCACCAACCAGAGAACCCAACCACCTCCGCTGCATCCTCCTCAACATCCGCTCCGCTCGCAAGCACGCCGTCGAACTCTGGGACCTCCAAGACTCCACTGCCCCCGACGTGGCCTTCCTGACGGAGACCTGGCTGAACGCCACCTCAGCACCAGACATCGCCATAGCCATCCCACAGGGCTACAAGATCTCCCGCAATGACCGCACCAACAGAGTTGGAGGGGGAATCACTATCATCCACAGGGACACCCTCAGAGTCTCGACCAACAGCGACGACACCCTCACCACTGCCGAGCACATGCACTTCCAGATCCACACCGACCCCAACACGACCCCTCCAAGAAACACTCGTCTACAGACCACCCAGACCAAGACCACAGTTCTGTGACACCATCGCCGACCTTGTCAGCACCCACGCCCTCGCTTCCACGGACTACATCCTCCTCGGGGACCTGATCTTTCACCTCGAGAATAACAACGACGCCAACTCCACCGCCCTGTTAGACAACCTCGCCAACCTCAGACTCAAACAGCTTGGGACAACACCCACCCATGCCGCCGGACACACACTGGACCCCATCTTCTCCACAAGCCCCCACTTCTCCTTCAACCACACCACCGAACCCCACTGGGCCGACCACAGATGCGTCCATTTCACCTTCAGGAAACCCAAAACACACCACCGCACCCAACAGCTGCCACGCTGCTGCTGGGGCAAGGTCACCAAGGACCAACTGACTACCATCCACGCCCTGAGACCACCCATCAACCCCACCGACCCCGACACAGCCTCAAACAGTGGATCAACGACTGCACCAACACCCTCGCCCCTCTCAAGACCACCGCAACCAACCGCACCAACAAGAAAGCTGCCGGGTTCACCGAAGACCTCCGGATCTCCAAGCGCACCTGTCGGAAACTGGAGAAGAAATGGCTCCACGACCGAACACCAGACGGCCACACAGCCCACAAGAGCGCCACCGGCAGACACCACCAACTCATCAGGACCGCCAATAGGACCGCCTTCAAGGACCGCCTAGACAACAACGCACGCAACTCCAAGAAGCTCTTCAGCATCGTGAAAGAACTCCAGCTCCAACACCAATGACATACCACCATCACAAGACCTGTGCGACTCCCTGGCCACCTTCTTTCACCGCAGGATCACCAACATCCACGACAGCTTCAACTCCGAGACCCCCGCACCCACCACCGAGTCCAACACTCCCGCGACCACTACTCGAACCAGCCGCCTGACCGCCTGGTCCAACGTTAACGACGAAGACACCATCATAACTATGAACTCCATCCACTACGGATCCCCATCCGACCCCTGCCCTCACCACGTCTTCAACAAAGCCAGCACAACCATCGCGCCCCACCTCCGAAAAACAATCAACAGCTCCTTTGAGACAGCAACCTTCCCGGAAAGCTGGAAGCATGCCGAGATCAACGCCCTTCTGAAGAAACCCAAGGTGGACCTCAAGGACCTCAAGAACTTCCGGCCCATCTCCCCGCTCCCGTTCCCGGCAAAAGTGGCAGAGAAGATTGTCAACAAACAGCTATCCCGCTACCTCGAGGACAACAACATCCTGGACCCTTCCCAATCCAGCTTTCGCAGCAACCACAGCACCGAGACCGCCCTCATCGCTGCAACTGACGACATCAGGATCCTAATGGACAAAGGGGAAACAGCCGCCCTCATCCTCCTGGACCTATCAACAGCGTTTGACACAGTCTGCCACCGCACCCTATCAGCATGCCTCCATGACGTCGGAATTCAAGAGAAGGCCCTGGCCGGGACCACATCCTTCCTCTCCGGCAGAACCCAGAGCGTCTGCCTCCAACCCTTTGGCTCAAAAACCACTGAGATCATCTGCGGCGTCCCACAGGAATCCTCCCTCAGCCCGACGCTGTTCAATATCTACATGACACCACTCACCCACGTCGCACGTCAACATAACCTCAACATCATCTCCTATGCCGACGACACCCAGCTGATCATATCCCTCACCGAAGACCTCCACACCGCCAAAACCAACCTCCACCGAGGAATGAAGCTGAACTCAGACAAGATGTAGGTCCTCATTCTCGGACCCACCCCATCAGCCTGGGAGACCTCTTGGTGGCCCACATTGCTTGGAACAGCCCCGGAACCCACAGACCACGCAAGCAACCTGGGGGTCATCCTCGACTCCACCCTCTCCATGACCAGGCAAGTCAACGTCGTCTCTGCATCCTGCTTCAACACCCTCCGAATGCTCCGCAGGATCTTCAAGTGGATCCCTCCCGACACCAGAAAAACCGTCACCCAGGCCCTCGTCACCAGCAGACTCGACTACGAGAACGCCCTCTACTCAGGAACAACAACCAAGCTCCTGAAACGACTAAAACGAATCCAGAACGCTTCGGCACGTCTGATCCTCGACGTCTCCCGACGCAGCCACATCACACCCCACCTGAGAGGCCTACACTGGCTCCCCATCAACAAGAGGATCACCTTCAAACTCCTCATCCACGCGCACAAAGCACTCCACAACACCGGACCTACATACCTCAACAACGGTCTCAACTTCCACATCTCCACCCGAAGCCTCCGCTCAGCCAACCTCGCCCTCGCCACAGTTCCCCGTACCGAAAAACCACCGCCAGCGGCAGATCCTTCTCCTACCTCGCCGCCAAAACCTGGAACGCTCTCCCTACCAGTCTACGACAGATTCAGGACCTGCTGGCCTTCAGTTCTCAAGACCTGGCTCTTCGATCAGTAGCGCCCCCAGCGCCTTGAGACCCTCACGTATATGTATCACGCTTTAGAAATGCCATGATTGATTGATTGATTGATCGAATGTTGCACACCCTCCTTTCCCTTTTGAGGTCCTCCAGTTGGATTGTATATAATTGGATTGAGTCAATAATTTGAAATATCTGTTGGTGGTTATTTGTGCATTCAGTAAATGGGTTGAGGCGTACCTCACTAAACAGAATCCAGCCATAGCGACTGCAAGGCACTCTTAAAGGGGTTCTTCCCTAGCTTCGGCTTGCCCCGTTTGATTTGGAGTGACAATGAAAGTCACTTCAATGCGAGACTCATACAGCTGGTTGGCGAGGGACTCCATATCAAACAAATGTTTCATGCTGCAAATCACCCCCAGTTAGCAGGTTTGGTTGAGAAGTACAATGGTACTCTCAAACTGAAATTGGCTAAAATTCAGGAGAGCACAAGTCTGCAGTGGCCAGATGCTTTACCATTAGCTAGCTTGTCTACTAGAATGACTGCCCATTCTAGAATAGGATTGTCACCCAATGAGGTTGTGTTCGGGTGCCCAGCAAATTTCTGGGACGTCTCTTGTCCTCGAGTTTCTGAGATTGAATACCGTTTTTAGAGGATTATTGTATGAGTTAACTAAAAGTCTGCGTTCTATTCACCAACAGATCCAAGACGCGCTTCCGTCAGCATCTGAGAGGCCCAGGCATAACATTCGGCCTGGAGACTTTATTCTGACATGAAACTTTCAGGGGGAAGGAAGTTTGGAGCTGTGGTAGAAGGGGCCAGTCCAGGTGCTCCTCCCCACGCTAACGGCGGGCAAGGTTGCTGGCCGAAAGAATTGGCTCCACTGCCAACCCTGCCGAAAAGTGCCTCTTTCCCTGCCTTATGGCCAGTGGGTCCGCAACAGCATTGGGGACTCGGAGTGGGAGCAGGTACCCCGCTTTATCCCCTTTTTGGATGCCCAGCTAGCGTGGACCCAAACAGAGGAGGAGAATGATACACTGTTGAATGCAACTGTGCCCCCTGAGGTTAGGGCCATTCAGGAGCCCTTTTCTACTGACCTGAGTCCCAGTCCATTGGCCCTTCTGTGTCTGACACCCTTGTGCCCCATTTTCCTGACCCTACTGTGCCTGTAGTAACTAGGTATAATCTGCGCCCCTGACAGAGGAACAGTGCACCAAAGGAAAAGTCAGATTAGATGGGATGGACTCAATAAGTCAGGCAACAGTAGCATAGGGAGGAACAAGATTAGTGCATTGTTCAAACACTGGACAGGATAGATTGAACGTGCTCCCCTGGAGTGGGGGTACTTTATCCTGTATGATGTGGGATTCTTTCCAAGAGCTGCTCCGACAGCTCCACCACCGGTGCTCAACAGCACCAACGTTGATGAACAATAGGAGTCTGCCAGCGAGGCTCTAAGGGATGCTGGGAACATTTGCTTCCTGCCCTTAGTTTCTTGAGATTTCTCCCCCCTTGATTTCATAATGTACCCGTTTGGTCAGCCCATTACTGTAGAAGAGTAGGAATTTGCGTCACCACATTTAGAGCAGTATGGATCTGGTTGGTCTAGTTGGTCTATGAAGAGTAGAATGTTTTTTATAGTGATTATTGTGATTTCCTTAATAACAAAACTTGGAGTAGCATGGTTCTTGGAAGAGAAATACCCAGTGCATTACCTGGTGGGTATGACGCCTGTTCCCTCCGAACATATGTTTGTTACTTTGGCCCCTCACAAAGGGGAATAGCGCAAAACATATGTAGAAGATGCAAATGCTGCACCAGGCCCATGGTACATCTAACATTACTGATTGTTGGATCTGTGGCTTACTCCCCTCAGTTACACATAGAAGAGATATCCTGTTATCGTTGCCATTGTCCTATCTGGGGGGCGGTGAGGGATGTTTTGACCTGTTTACTATGGTATATATTAATTTTCATTCTTCTACTATGAATGTGACATCTGCAGATTACCACACGGTGTAAGAATATATACGTGTTTACCAAGGGTTTACTCCAGAAGGACAAGGGGTCCATTATACATTGCCCCCGACAGCTTGCATGAATGTATATGAACAGCAAGAAAATACAACATGGCTTTGAAATGAATTGTTAGACTTTCAGAGGATCAATGCTATTGAATACTTCAAATGTTTCAAATGAGGATGAAGTAATGGCAATACCAGTGGTCAACACAACAGCTGGTTTCTGTGTCCAGGGAACAGGAAAGGTAAATGTAGGAGAGATCCATTGCAATTACACCTATATATTGACACAATCATTAGTCCACCTTTGCTATCACCACAAATTTTTTATTTTGTCTGTTGGTCCCAAGCTTATGTTTGGCTTCCTAGAGGACGGTTAGGTACATGCTACCTCTCTTTCCTCCTTGCCCCAGTGTATATAGCACTGCACCATCCAATTACCATAAAGACCATTGATTACAGCGTAGGAGTGCACAGCTGTTCCACATTAGAAGGGTTAATAATACAAAAGATATAGATCAGACAGACACCACTTTGCAGCAGTTTACAGATGCCATGAAGGGTATTATATCCTTTTGGGGTCCGATGTCAAATAGTCTCTGTAAGAAGTTGGCCTGGCATATGCTGTCCACTATTCTAGTCGGCACCTTGCACCAGTCCAAACAACCCTTATTGATGGTAGGTTTAAAGACAACCTATATAGAAAGCTATCCTAGCGGTAGCTGTGGAGAGCAGCCTTCAGGCTAAGTCTTGAAGGAATGTAAAGCAGCTTGTTTTACCAGTCTATAATCTCATGAATGACCAAATGAAAGGAGACCCACACCAGGTATATATATAAAATATATGTATTTATTCTAAACACATCCCTCTAGTCTCTTTATGAGGCTAGAGGCAAAAGTACATCCATTAAACTTAATTAACACACAGTAAATTAGCACAATATACGTTGAGCCCTAGGGGTGTAACAAACCATATATTAAGAAAGTGGTATAAGAACCACGACTGACATATATACAAAGCCTAGAGCCTTTAGAACTGCTGGGGCCACCAGGAACCACCCAAGGTAGTGACACAGGGGACTCACAGGGAACACGTGCAGTGTCTAAACACACCCGCAAATCACCATTAACTTCTATGGGGAAAGTCACGGTTGGAAATTTAAGATTAAGGACACTTAGAAGAGGACTTGGAGCAAACCCCTTTAGAACTAGGAGGTTCTAGAGTCAACACCCACGGGAGCACCGGAGTACTCGAGTTAATTCACCAAGGGAAGCCGGTTGCTTAGGTGTCTTTTCGTGTCGGGTTTTGTCGTCTATTTCAATGGCGAGCTGCTGCAAAGTGGAAAGTGTCCATGTGGATTGGAGATGTGAAGAAACTGAAAGCAGAGGGGACAGAGTCTGGGTCACTTGTAAGCATGGGCGGAAAATCCGTTCCGCTCGCGGATTTTGCGGATTTTCGGTAAATTCGCAATCCGTGAGATTCGCGAATTTCCCGCAAAATCCGCGAACGGAGCGGATTGGGTCAAAAGTTCAAGCTGACTTTTGTAACTCTTTTAGAATGGGGCCGACAAGCTGCCAGAGCCATTCTAAAATAGATACAAAAGTCAGCTTCAACAGGAAGCTCGAATAGATAAAGTAAAGCAGGTGCTGCTCAAATTCAGTTACACAATCATTAATCACCCCAAATTTGGTGTGATTAATGATTGTGTAACTTAATTTGACCTTCAACTGGAGCACCTGCTTTACTTTATCTATTAGTGCTTCCTGTTGAAGCTTTTTCTAGCTATTTTAGAATGGCGCTGGCAGCTTGCCGGCGCCACTCTAAGTGGGGCTGAGGGCAGAGGGGCACAAAAGTGGGAAAGTGGGCAGAAGGGGACAAAAAATGAGTGGGGCAGAGGGCAGAAGGGCACAGAAACGAGTGGTACAGAGGGCAGATGGGCAAAAAAAACGAGAGGCTGGCAGTGATTAAGCAGGCAAAAAAAAAGCCTGCGAAATTGCAAAGCGCCTCGCGAACACCCGCAAACACGCAAAAATAAAAAAATCTGCAAATTCGCGAATTGCCATTTCGCAAAATTTGCCCATGCTTAGTCACTTGCCAGTGACCAGGAAGGTGATGAACGGATGCCCACCGATGTCGGGTGATTTCAGGTGAAGAAGGTGAAGCTTGACTCTTCAGCCACGAGGACCAGGCGGTGTCGATGACAACCAGGTGCTGGATTCGAGCTGTACCACAAAGGATGTCGAGTGCTGCGGTGTCGGTTTCCGAAGTGGACCCAACAAGCCTTGGCAACAGCAACTCACGCAGAAAGCAAAGCAAAGATTGGCTTTGGTGCAGACCAGCAAGGTCTGATTGACTCACCCCTTGGTTGAGAGTCAGGGCACATCTAGAGCAACCAGAAAAGCCCAAAGGAAAGAAGAGTTACCTTTGTGGGGACCCACCAGTCGACGGACCAGGGATCGTGAAGGGCCCTTAAGCAGAAATGCTAGAAGCGGGCTCACGGAATACTCGTGGAGTGTAGGCCCACAATCTTCTGTGCAGATGGTGCTTGGGACTAGGACTACAAGTAGCCCAATGCACAACTTCGGGAAACCTCAGGAAGTGGATGCCCTAGCAAATGTGCAGTGTCCAGTAGTTCTGGTCCCACGTCATTCGTGAGGGCTGTGGATCTCAGCTTTGCTGGGATCTCGTTTCGGTCTCTGAGAAGTCTGGAAGTCCATGTCCTGAGTCGCAAATACCTCGGGGTTCCGGAGGGAGCCTCGGAAATGCAGACTGGCAAGATGCTTCTTTGGTGCCTGCTTGAGCAGGGGAGTCACTCCTTGGCCCCAAGGGAGATTCTTCCATCTTCTAGTCATGTAGAATGTCAAAGTTCCAGGATATAAGTATCAGAGGTTTGTCCAGGTGTAATCTGAAGTCCTAAGGACTGGGGTCCCATATTTATACTAAGTTAGGGGGTTGAACATACTCTGGGGACCCACCTATGGGAGAGTCTGGGAAGAGGGGGGTTACACCTTTGTCCAGTTTTGCACCAGAGGAGGGGCTGAGTGCTACTGCAACCAGTTTGAACTGGGATATGCACAGGGACACCAAGTGTGCCCCCGGCACTGTCTGAAAAGCATTCTCTCAATGCACCCACCCAGCCCCAATACACTAAAGCCTGTCTGGGAGGTGATACACATCCCTGTGACAGGAAACCTATTGTCCAGGCCTCCCCTGCTGGAATTTTGTCCAGGAGCAGAAGGTCAGACCCGTTTCTGTGGCTGCAGCATCCAATTTGTGATGCCAGGGATCTTTTAAACTATTACCGGTTAGGTCAGTGTGTGCATGTCTCTCCCTCTAGAAGGGTGGAATTCTACCCCCGCTGCCAGGACTGGCAAGGGGTAGGATTCCAAAGTGGTTGACACCAAACATGACATGTTTCCATGCAGCCATTCCAAAGTGAGCATTTACCGCGAGGTTATAATGCACTTAAGAGTATATGGTCTGGCTGTATCACAGAGCAGCCTCAGAGAATAGGCTCCGAAAGCTGCATGGGCACCCTCTCACACAAAACCAAGCACTCTGCCTTCTGGATTGATAAGGCCTGCCATAGGAGTGACTTATAGGTTTATATGTGTCTGTGTTTAAAGGTAAATGTAGGTAGCCTATATCTTAGTAAGGGGTGCATGCACCACCTTACCTAGGCTGCAGTAGCAGACCTGTGGTGCCATTTTGGAAGGCTTCCCAGGGGTGGCATAATACATGCTTCAGCCCCTGGTAGGCCTCTGGGGTACCTATGCCCTTAGTACCTAAGGTACCATATACTAGGAACTCACAAGGGTAACCCATTAACCATTCTGGAGTGTACCTAAAGTACATGCAATCATTTTAGAGAGGAAGCAGCTGGGCTGGAGTCCTGAATAGCAGGCCCCAGCCAGACTAAAGTCGAGAAACAGTGAACACCAGCAAAAAGTGGGGGTAACCATAGTAAGCAGATCCTACTCTCCTACACTCTCATCATTTGTAGGCTCACCAGAGTTGTAGAGGGGGTCATCAATACAATGGCTGGGATTCTGACAAATATTACAGCTGAGCTCTAGGCTACGAGGCTTGTTGCTTTACAAAACCGGATGTTGTTAGACGCCATCCTTGCTGATTGAGGTGGGGCCTGTTGCATCATGGGCAGCAGTTGCTGCATGTACATACCTGACCACGCCCCTAATGTATACTCTGCCATTCAGAGGTTACACAGGCTTGTATCCGACATACACCAAGGCAATGGTACAGGGTCTCTTTTTGGGTGGTTCTGGGTTCTATTTACGTGCTGGGTTTGAAGATTCTTATCTTCCTAGTTGTAATCGCTGGTATGATTCTTACCTGTTGTTTGTGTATACATTGCCTTCCTGCTTGCTGTGTGTACTGTGTAAAAACACTGACACCCAGACCGAAGATTCTAGTGCATGACCAAAAGACAATGGCCATGATGATGCAGGGTATTCAAGACCTGATGTCCATAGATGAAGGAATATTTGAATACTGATAATGTGTATATTAACATGTAATAGTAGTCTTTCTAATTTGCAAGAAGTTATTTGTTTCCTAACACTAGACAAAATTGTTAGCAAATGCTAAAAGGAGGGTCTGTTGGACTGAAACATGCTTTCGGTCGGCTCCTTCTGGCATTGTGTGATTTAAGTTAACATTTGTGGCACCATTTTGTATAAGAGAAGGTGCGTTCCTGGATCTTACCATCAGACTAGAGGGGGGTAAGATTGATACCACCATGTATCGGAAGCCAACAGTCTACTCCTCTTTACGAGCCTCCACCCTAGAGCCCTGAGACTAAACCTTCCCTTTGGACAGTTCCTGCGGGTTAGGCGTAATTGTACCAACCTTACAGATTACAAAACTGAGTCCAGCATCCTATCCCGTAACCTTAAAGACAGAGGTTATCCAACCAGGGAGATCTACAAGGCATGAAAACGGGCACAGAATAACCACAGAGAGGCCCTCCTGGAGTATAATACTCCAACCCCCCAAGACATTGATCTCTTGACTTGTGTGACAACTTTCTCTCCAGTCTCAAATGAAATCAAGAAAATCATTAAGAGACACTGGCAGATCCTCAACACAGGAACCCTCAACCTTGCGATCCCTAGATTTGCTTTCAAATGGTCTAAAAATATAAAGGACATCTTAGTCCACACCAGGCCTAAACAAGCTGAAACCCACAGGCAAAATACACTCTGGCAACTCCCACCAGTAAAGGGACACTACCCCTGTGGTTCCTGTAGTGTATGCCCCTTCACCAGTATTACCAAGTCCATTCAATTGACTGAGACTTTCCTGTGGGAACTGCGATGCCATACCAACTGCAACACCCCCAACTGCATCTATCTTCTTAAATGCCCTTGCGATCTACAGTATGTGGGCATGACCACCCGCCCCATAAAGATCCGCATCTCAGAGCACAGAAGCAACTTTTGTTGCAAAAAAACTAATACTAAAATGTGCAAGCACTTTGTAGACCAAAACCATACTGCTGATTCACTGAGATGGCTTATCCTTGAGACACCTAGCAGCAAATCTAAACAGAACTTGTTCCAGAAGGAACAAAGGTGGATTCATAGGTTATCCTCGGATAGACGGGGACTTAATGAGGACATCCCGTGGAGTGCGCTGTAAATAACTGCTGTTCATATACCTCTTAACTATAACTGTAAACACACCAACACGAGGTTGTGCATATAACCCTGTCTCCTACCTTGTCCAGCGTGAACTACTAATAATTAATCTTGTGACACAAGTATACTATAATTTCAAGATTAATGAGAGTATTCCATTACACGTAGTCCCCATTCAATCCCTGGCAAACACCCGATTTTCCACTAACAAGTGTATGCATTACAGCGATACTATTGAATACTGGTCCCTTCCAAGATGGCCCCCATGGTTACGCCAGATCACACATGACGCAACAGGCGGGACTAGCTCCAACATTGATAGAATGTATCAACGGCAAGATTAATGAGAGTACTCCATCACACGGAGTCCCCGTTTACTCTTTAATCTTTAATCATTAATCCTTAATCTTTGACTAACACCCGGCTTTTTTCAAACTAGTGTATGCATCAGACCAATACCACCGAATACTGGTCCCTTCCAAGATGGCCCCCACGGTTACACCAGATCCTACATGATGTAACAGGCGGAACTACCTCCAACATTGATCACGCCCCAAACAAATATTTAACAGACCATCACGCTCTGAATCGGGACTATCTGGATCCCGGTAGCGATGGGTAGGCACACGGGCACTGACTGAGGCAGTAAGAAGTAAGTGATCCACCCCGTCGATAATTACAGACATGCAGTTGCGCGGCAAGCACACTGCTGCCCTAAACACTGGCGAGGTCTCCTGTGAACCCGACCTTTTAAGCGCTTACTCTTGAATGCGATATGGGCAATACGAGGCAAGACTCTGTGTCTCTAGACTGACCCTATAAGCGCTGAGTCTATAATGCGGTATGGGTACCGCAAGTCAATACAAACGACTGGGGACCGAGGTAGGGAGAATACTAGGGCTCCCGCTCTAGCACATCGGTTAGGCTCCCCCTTGTCTATTTTACGCAAGCCTATTCCTTGGTACCGCGAGGGAGTGCTTACTGTCAATGACCACAGACATGCTAACCTAAGTGCTTGAACTAACAATATTGGGCATGTGACACAACCAAATCCCAGTATTGATAATCAGGCAACCCAGCCAACTAGATACTGACACTATCAAAGCACATGATTGACTTTGGACACACCGCTTTAGACACCCTTTCCTACCTAGTGGCAATAACAAGGGTTGTCAATATCCAACTCTATGTGGCATAACATTATTGACGAGGATCACGAGTATGACCTTTTTCTGCCCACATGGGGATGACACAGTGGTTCAAACTTACCACCAACAAACTGCCTTCGCTTACTTTAACACCAACAGGCAGGTGTTTAATAAAACAATTCATTCAGCTTGCACTGTTGCTTGTTTCCCTCCTTAGCCTTAAACCCCTTTTGGTTCCACCCTCGATGTCAAACCTACCGGGTACTGTTGACACCTATACAGCTTGACCATTAGGTGAGTAACATGTTACCCTTGCCACAGGTTGTGGATCAGAGACTCTGAAGAAACTGCTGCTGTTTTTAAAGTTTTGTTTTTAATCTTTGGATGCTGTGTTGTGTGGAATTGTAATATAAGTCAACACATACTGGTCACAAGCCACCACTAGTATGTCAACGCTTGTATGTCACTATATCCACAAAAACACAGCGTGTTCACGGTCACAAGGGGCAATTGTTGTCACTGAACTATGGTAATGATTTCTTTTGTCTCCTCTAGGCAAGAGCTGTCCCACACAGGTAGTACAACTGCTAATACCAACTGACACTTTATTAGGTCATGTTTTTTAGAGATAGATGTAATTAATTAGGTCCTGAAGAATCGCAGCCAGTGTGCAAAGGCGAGAAACATGTTGACCTCACGATATGTAATGTAGTCCTGGATCGTGACGTGGAATCCTAATTTCCTGCGATCACAGGCTATCCACTGTTTTTACTTGTGGCAAGGGACCACCAGAATAAATTGATCTCCGGTACCTTGTGCCATATTTTAATCCACTCATCTACACTATCCCTTCATCTGGCCCCTCACTCTCACTTCACCCATAGGCAGTTGGAAAAAGATCTCCGCTAAAGAGCCCCTCTTTGAGGTGAGCCCGTTGGACATTGCACCGCCTGCCCAACGAGGATTAAAGGCCTATGATGAAGCATGACACTCGCAAGGGTGTGTGAGGCCATTAAATCCAACAAATTGGATACCCAGGGTAGCCCTCCACTGAGCACTACCCCTACCCCCCTTGTGACCGCACCTTTCCTCTCGTTTCTCTTGTAGGAACAGCCGAGTCGCTTTTGGTTAGTCTCTGTTCCTTGGGGCTCTGACTTTGGCTGGACCTTCCATTCTCTATTTTCCGTGAATGGTAATTTGAGCCCTTGGATCTCCACCTGATCCACCTCCTCCCCTTCTATTGGTATATACCATTTTGTATAAGCCACAATTTTGAGTGATGATTGAAACTAACTTCTGTCTCACCTCGTGTCTGCCTCATCAAAAAGCAGCTGTTTTTTTGCTCTCTATATGTGTATCTCTTCAAGGTTGAGTTTTCTGTGCTAATGAATAGACTGTTAATATTATTGCAAACCGTTTTGTCTAGATAGGCTTGCTCCTACAGCTTAGGGCAGTGTAGGCAGGCAGAGTGACCTTGAATGCAAGATAATGTGTACCTGGTCCCAGGATTGTAGCTTATCCTTCTGTGTCTCCTTTGTTCACCAGATACCATACTGGAAAATTCCTGTCTGGGTGTGTCTTTAGGGGTATTGGAAATGTACTTCATGCCTTACTATGTTTCCTAAAGTCAGTCCCTCGAGTGCATGACTAATACATTATTTGGTTTGTATTCTCTACTGTCTGACCGACTCTTCATTAGTTTGAAAGGCTGAGAGGTGGTCACGTGTGACCCAGGTGACCCTAATTGGGTCACTTCCTTCAGGGCTACTGCCCCCCACTCTGTGAAATGGCAAGGAGCAGAGACATCTGGATGGCCTAGGGCCTGGTCCTGGCCGCGGACAACTAGGGAATCCCAGTGGGGTAGCTTAGTTGGTCCTGGGAGCTTAGACAGAGGGAATCACATGGGTTGAGATTGGTGTAGAACTGGAGTGTGCACCTGAAGTTGCGGGCCTGCATCCGTGTTCTATCACCCCGAGCAGGGAAGCCCATTGAGGTATTAATTGGTCTACTCTGGCTTTAGGCTGGAAGGGGGTTGTGTTGGACTTGGCCCTTTTGCAGGGTCATCTCTGAACTTTTTGCCTTCCTCCTGCTCTTTTTTCTGGCCTGGCGTTGGTTGTTTCAGGACTCTAGGCACTTTATCACTGCTGTCCAGTGTAAAGTGCATGTGCTCTTTATGGTAAACGTGGGAAAATTGGTTTACCCATGTTTGGCGTCTTTAATTTACATATCAGTCCCACCAAAAAAGCCTTTCAAACCTGTCTCAGGCCTCTGCCATTGCAGGGACTGCGCGCGCAGTTTACTGCCGCTGTGACGTGGCCCATAAAGTGGGTGCCACGTCTGTGACTCCCTTTTACTACATGTCAGTCACCCCTAAGGGATGCCCTAGCTAGCCCAATGGGCAGGGTTCATTGTAGGTAGAAGGTAGGACATGTGCCTCAACTGTGTGGCATGTCCTGGTAGTGCCTATCCACAATTTTGGTTTCTCGCTACTGTGAGGCTGCCCTCTCATAGGAAAGAAATTGGGGATTCCTTGATATATGCTTCAGTGGTAATTCCTGACCCGAGAGGAGTAGAGTGGTCAAGTTTGGTATATTTGGTTTCTCACTACTGTGAGGCTGCCCTCTCACAGGAAAGAAATTGGGGATTCCCTGATATGTGCTTCAGTGGTAATTCCTGACCTGAGAGGAGTAGAGTGGTCAAGTTTGGTATATTTGGAATAGTGGTAATAAATGTTGCGTAATGGTGTCTGCAGATGAGAGACAGGGGGAGCGCTGCTCATTTCCCCTGCTTTTCTGGTCTTGGCGGGTAGAGCGTGTTACTGGCCCCCCTCGTTGAGAAGATGCAGGGTTCAGGGCCTCCTTAGCCTTAAACCCCTTTTGGTACCCCCCTCGATGTCAAACCTACCGGGTACTGTTGACACCTATACACCTTGACCATTAGGTGAGTAACATGTTACCCTTGCCACAGGTTGTGGATCAGAGACTCTGAAGAAACTGCTGCTGTTTTTAAAGTTTTGTTTTTAATCTTTGGATGCTGTGTTGTGTGGAATTGTAATATAAGTCAACACATACTGGTCACAAGCCACCACTAGTATGTCAACGCTTGTATGTCACTATATCCACAAAAACACAGCGTGTTCACGGTCACAAGGGGCAATTGTTGTCACTGAACTATGGTAATGATTTATTTTGTCTCCTCTAGGCAAGAGCTGTCCCACACAGGTAGTACAACTGCTAATACCAACTGACACTTTATTAGGTCATGTTTTTTAGAGATAGATGTAATTAATTAGGTCCTGAAGAATCGCAGCCAGTGTGCAAAGGCGAGAAACATGTTGACCTCACGATATGTAATGTAGTCCTGGATCGTGACGTGGAATCCTAATTTCCTGCGATCACAGGCTATCCACTGTTTTTACTTGTGGCAAGGGACCACCAGAATAAATTGATCTCCGGTTCAGCTGGCCCCTCACTCTCACTTCACCCATAGGCAGTTGGAAAAAGATCTCCGCTAAAGAGCCCCTCTTTGAGGTGAGCCCGTTGGGCATTGCACCGCCTGCCCAACGAGGATTAAAGGCCTATGATGAAGCATGACACTCGCAAGGGTGTGTGAGGCCATTAAATCCAACAAATTGGATACCCAGGGTAGCCCTCCACTGAGCACTACCCCTACCCCCTTGTGACCGCACCTTTCCTCTCGTTTCTCTTGTAGGAACAGCTGAGTCGCTTTTGGTTAGTCTCTGTTCCTTGGGGCTCTGACTTTGGCTGGATATGTGCTTCAGTGGTAATTCCTGACCTGAGAGGAGTAGAGTGGTCAAGTTTGGTATATTTGGAATAGTGGTAATAAATGTTGCGTAATGGTGTCTGCAGATGAGAGACAGGGGGAGCGCTGCTCATTTCCCCTGCTTTTCTGGTCTTGGCGGGTAGAGCGTGTTACTGGCCCCCCTCATTGAGAAGATGCAGGGTTCAGGGCCAGACCTAGCCCTGGAGCCCGAGGTGCGGGCTCCCCAGCTGAGGCGCCATCAGCGGGAGCCTACCCCACATTGTTTGTGCCAGGGGAAGGTGCAGTGACCACGCACCTGCAACATGTGATGGGCACTCCACAAACTGACTTTTGAGCCGAGACGGGGGTTCCGACCTCAATGCAAAACCGGAAGTCAGGTGCTTGTTGCCTGACCAGGGGCGAGGCTGACCCAGAGGAGAAGTCAATCGCAGACGAGGCCGCCGAAAGTCAGGCAAGCTCATGTCTGGAGGAGGGTGGGGTTCCTGTGTGCCGGTGAGAGCCCCGCGTGTTGTGCAATGACGGAGACGGGGTCGGCAGAGACTTTGCACCGGTCTGGACGACCTCTGTGTTTCAAAGGAGGAGGCGGAGCCTCGCAGGCTTCCTGTTGGAGTCCCCAAAGAGAAGCCCTGCTGAGTGAGGCTTGGAGAGGAACACAATGGGAGCCTGTGGGTGCCGATTTTACTTCAAGGGGGTGCCCCGGTGAGTAGGGTTCACAAGGCACCCTGTTGGTGCATGCTTGTGCCAATTGCACACCAAAAGCCCCGGTGAGTGGGGCTGGGGGGCACACTGTTGGTGCCCGCTTGTTGTGCCTACAAAGAGGAGTACCTATGAGGGGGGTTCACAAGGCACACTGTAGGTGGCTGTTGCGATTTGTACAGCTGCACCGCCATATTTCAGGCAGCTGCAACGTGGCGGCAGCCTTTTTGTATCACTGAGAGACATGGGTGAGTTGCACCCTTGCCCTCATTTTTGGTTCTGGCCTATTGGGGTCCGTACCCTGCTGCATCGGTAGCCTGGTGGCTCAGACGAAGCCATGCATGTGCTCAGAGTGCCCTGACTTTTAAACAGAGGGCATTTTGGGACAGCCCAAGACGGGCCCATGAGGAAGGCCAGTTGGCCTGGAGGTCACCTTGTGTTCTGGTGGGGCGTAAGGCCCTAAGGTGATGTGTGCACCACAGGAGTGTACTGTGGTGCACTGATAATTTAGGATGTATGCCTAAGATGTGATGCATAATGTGTTTATGCTACCTGCAATATTACCAGTAGTTACTGGTTGTGATTTCCACTAATGATGTGTTCTAATGGTTATGACAGTGGCCTGTTTGGCCCTGTTATATATATAATCCCCTGTAAAGAAATACCTAGTGCCAGGTGGCACGGTGTATATATGTGAATATGCTCTGATGTTTTTGATAGATAATACAAAGGCTATTTTTGTATAACCTTGTGTGGAGTTTCTTTTGTGGTGTACCTAGTGTGTTGCTGCTGGGTGTGTGTGTTGTGCAAACGCTTTACACATTGCCTATGGGATACGCCTGAGTGTTTGTGCCAAGCTACCAAGGGGGTGAGAAGGGGTTATCTTCTGTGTGTAACTCCCTTGCCCTGACTAGAGTGGTGGTTTCTGCCTGGCTTAGGTGCATGCCCTAGCCAGCCAGAAATCCCATTTCTAACACTATCTTTTTTTCCATTTCCATTTCCGTTTTTATTTTGGGAACCCAGAAGTGTTTTTACTCCTATAACTGGATGAGAAGGAACAGACAGTAAAATAAAAACCTCCTCAACTATTTACAGGGACAGATTCGTGATTAATTTAAATTCTAACTAAAATGTGTTTACTTTTATGTTAAGCCTTCTCACTTTTATTTTTTTTATTTAGATTTTTCCTTACGTACTATTTTTCTTTAATTCGTCTTTTGAATCAAGTGTGTTTCGTTCTATCATTTCTTATATTTCCTTCAACTCATTGCTTCATTCATTGTTTTTCACATTTCTCTTATCCTTTTCCTTAACAAACTCCCTTTGTGTTCTTTCTTGCCTTTCGTTCTTTAATTATTTTTTCTGTGCCCCATTCTATCTTTTTGATTGTTTCGGATTTGCTTTTTCTTTTCTAGCCATTTCATAACTCTTATTTACGTGCTTTAGTTTTTTTCTCTTCCAATGTTCTTCTCCTTTCTATCGTTTCTAAATCTTCAGGTTCTTTTTCCATCCTATTTCTTCATATTCGTTTTTTCCTTAGTCTTTTGTAAATACTCGGTTACTTTCTTTTCTATTTCTTTGATTCTTTCATTTGCTTACCTTCACTTTTTAAGTTACTTTTTCTATAAATATTACATTTGTTTTCTCTTTTTTCCCTCAGCTCAATCTCCTTGATTCTTTACCTGGTCTTTTTCCTCCTCTTCCTTCTGTCTGCTTTTTTCCACTCTCTCTTTCTTCTCGCATCACATAACCTCTTTCGATGACTTTGTGTTTTTATTTTTACTCTTCCTTCCCTCTTTCTCTTTCCTTTTTTTAATTTTCTTTTCTTTCACTCATTCTCCCTTTCCTTGAATCTACGAGTGTATCTTCATCTTCTTCCTCTCCCTTTTGTATTCTCTTTTTATTTTAACCTTTTCTGTGTATTGGGTTCGCTTGTTGATTTGTATCTATTTTTTAGTTATTTTTCTCTTTTGTCAGCTAACCACTCTACTCGCCACTTTCTCAGTCCTGCCTTCCTTTATTCTTGTATTTTCTTCCTTTTTTCCCATCACAATTTCTTCCTCTTTTCTCCCTTGTGTTCTGCAGCCTTTCTTTCTTACTTTCATTCTTTTTCTGCCTTTCTTCTTACTTTTCGTGTATCACTGTCTTCCTCCCTTGTTTATTCCCATTGGCTTTCCTCCTTCCTTCTTTCTGTCCTCTATCTTTATTTCTTTCTCCCCTTCCTTTCTTTTCTCTCTAGGTCCTGTGGTCCCACTTTTCTTCTTTCTTTGATTAATGTCTTCCTTCTTTACCCTTTCTTATATGTATTCTCACATTCTTTCTTTACTACTTTCTTTCTTACTTCCTTCTTATCCCACTTTCCTGACCATTTTTTTGTTTTTTAACTTGCCCTTCCTTCCTGCCTTGGTGTTCGTGTTTCCTATCTTCCTTCCTCTTCCTCTACTCATTCTTTCCCTCCCTGTTTATAGCGTTAATTTCTTCTCCGTTTAATTCGTTCCCATTCCTCCCGCCTTCCGTCCCCTTTCTTGCCTTCCTTTCTATTCCAAACTTTATTCCCTCAGATCCCTCGTTTCTTTTTCTTTCTTCCGTCCTCCCCTCACCTCCCCTCACCTCCCATCCACCCGAACTCCCTCACTTGCTTGCTCCCAGCCTTACTTCCCCGGCTACCTCCCGCTCTGCTTCTTCCTTTCCTGCATCCAGTTCTTCGCTTCCATGAATTGTTTCTTCCCTTCTGTATCCTCGTCGGGCATCTGGGTGGGAGCTCCTATCAGGCAGGTGATAGCTTCACGGAGCGCGCGCCTGCCTTTGAATCTTCCACGGCCCTCATACTTTCAGCTCGATAAATTATCCTGAAGAGTGGACCGTTCACTTTTAAACATCTTGATGACAAACCGTCGAGGTGGGTAAAAACTGTTGGGGGCACACGGTGGGACTTGAGAGCTCGAGCCCCGAAGCAGGAAGTCGGTGCACTTTTGCAGGAACCAGTGTGACTCCGCCCTCCCCCAGACCGAACCTCCCAGTGCAGCGGGGGGTGTGGAGCCCCGTAGAGAGAGCCCTAGGCAAGGACTGGGTGTGCCCCCCAGGCGGGGCACCTCTGGGGCCTTGGAGGTGGCAGGGACCTGCACGTTTACTATCGTGTTTTGCTTCGTTCACTTGGTTTCTCTCGCCATTCATGCCTGCATTTACCACCCTTCGCTTACATTCTTCTCTCCTGTAATTACCTTCTGTCCGTCCTCGTTCTCGGACCCGTCCTTCTTTCTTTCCTCGCTCCCTTCTCCTTTCCAGGCACATGAGCCCCTTCCTACTTCCGTCCTTTGTTTTCTCTCCCTCCTTCCGCTCTCCGTCCCTCATTTCGAGCACCCTTCAGCTACCAGCATGTTTAACGTTTGGTACTTTACCGCTCACTTCTTTCTGTGCAGTACTTTCTTGCGTGTCCTCCCCCTGTCCCGCTCCTCCAATCCTTTTCTTTTTCCTCTTCTCTCTTTTCACTCTTCCCTCTACTTCTATCCCCACTTTCCCTTCTCACCCTCTCTCCTTCTTTCCTTACCTCAGTTTTCCGTCCTCCAGCCCCTCTTCTTCGTTCACATCCCCTTCAGATACTTTCCTCACCCCTCATTTGTCTCCTCGGCCCTCTCTTCTCTTATCCCCTCTACCTTCTCCCTCTTCTTGCATGTACTCTCCTCTCCTTCCCCTTTCTAATCCCCAATCACCCTTTCCTCTCCCATGTCACCCACCCTCTTCTGCTTTTTGTTCGCCGGCCCCATCTTCTACCTCGCCTCCCTACTTCTCACCCTCACGCTCACATCCGTCCTCGAGACCCTACTCCTTTACACTCTCTCCTCGTCTCCCCCCTCTCCTGCTTTTCATTTTCTGTGCCCCACTATGCGCCCCCATACCGCCCGTTCTGTGGATAGAAACCAATCACCAGTCCCAAAAAACGCCCCAAACAATACACCAGCCAATGAAGAAATAGAGAAAACCCAAGTTTTTAGAAAAATTACAGTTTTTTATATTCAAATATTTAAAAAGTCACAAAACAAAAAAATCACAGACACATTCGAAACGAAAGAAATATCAATAAATAAATGATTGGAAAGCTCTGTACAACGAAGGTTTTTTCATCGACTCTCTGGCCCACAAAAACCCACGGATAATTCGGCGAATGTGTCAAAACGGGATCCCTGTTGTCCGAAGTGACCGAGTTCGGGCATTCAACCCCCTAGAAAGAGAAACACGGAAATAATGCTTGGGAATAAAGTAAAGTGACAGAAATGCCTACTCTCCCTTTCATCATTTTGGCAAATATAGCGAACGGGGACCTGGGAGTTGTGGAGTGTGTCCAGTCATAATAAAAAATTGTAAGCAAAGTCTGGAGCATGTGCTGTTCATTTATCGTCCTTTCCAGGAGAATGGTCGACTGGGAGCATTCTGCGCTCTCGCCCACAACTTCGCTCTCCTGAAGTGCACAGGTGTGTGTGTTCACACTTAAAAAAGACTGATATTCACAATTGCACTTTCCGTCGGGGAGCCAGGGTCCATCCTCTGCCCACCCTTGAGGTGTTATCAGTCCTCGGATCCCCCAATCTTCTTCAGGGGTGCTGCACTGCAAGAGTCTGAAGAGACCCTCCCCTTCTCGCGCACAGCCTCAGTCTGGCCTGACTCCACTGAGTGCCCCCTCAGGCTACCCTGAGCCATCCGGGTTTTTGGGTGGGCTCCATGGTCTGGCCTACGCTTCTTTTGAGGGGGTCCTCACACTGGCCTGTTTAGTAGAGAGGCTGTAAGTGCGCCAGGATTCAGGCCGGGCACCTGAGCCCGGCCGGCCTGAGGCCTCAAGGGTGCAGGTATGCGTGGCCTTCATGGCCGCATTGATTGTGCCCAGACTCACAAGGGCATCGTTTGTGTGAAACCTCTGTCCAGCTTCACCCCTCGAAGGTGCGTGGGTGTGCCCGCCCTCCAGTAGGCCTGCTTCTTAGGGGTTCATTGTGTCCATACCAGGCATGCCCGGCATGTGGGGGGCGCTGAGCGCGTCCATCCTCAGGTAGGCCTCGGAGGAACGAACCTGCGGTGCGTCCGTGTGCCAGTCCTCGGGAAGGCCTGCCCCTCACAGGCGCAGTGAGCATGTCCCTCTGCGGGTAGGCCCCGCTCCTCACAGGCCCAGTGAGCCATCTACGGTTAGGCCTGCTCCCGCAGGCGTGGTCAGTGTGTCCGTCCTTCAGGTAGACCTGCCCCTCAGAGGCGCAGTCCGTGTGTCTATCCTCGGGCAGGCCCGCTCCTCTGAGGCGCAGTGACTGTCCGTCCTCGGGCAGGCCCGGTGCTCTGGGGTGCAGGGGTCCCCGCTGCCTCAGACCGGCCTCAGCAGGGGCACCGAGGTCACCACGGGGTGGGAGTAGTAGACGGGGTGCGGGAAGGTGAGCAGGGGCTGGCTGACGGGCACAGTGGGCGCCGAGGAGCCCCCCTCGGAGCCGGGCGCGCTCTCGTGGTACAGGATGGGCACGCGCACGATGCGCTGGGCCGCCGCGTGGCTCAGGTTGGCCGCCTCCAGCTCGGCCGCCAGCTGCCGCTTCCACTTGTTCCTGCGGTTCTGGAACCAGATCTTGACCTGGGTCTCTGTGAGGTGCAGGGAGGCGGCCAGCCCGGCCCGCTCCGAGCTGCTCAGGTAGCGCTTCATGTCGAAGGTGGACTCCAGCTGGAAGACCTGGCTGCGGGAGAAGACGGTCCTGGTCTTCTTCTTCCGGCAGGGCTTCTTGTCCGGGCCCTCCTCCCGCTGCTTCCACTCGTCCCCTCCCTCCTCCTTGCGACCCTCCTCGGAGTCGCTCTCTTCCAGGATGATCTCCTCGGGGCTCTTGGGGTCCCGCTCCTTGGGGTCCAGGTCGGGCTTCAGGCTCTGTAGGGGTTCTGGAGAGTCCCTGTCAGTCCCTGAGGCTGGAGAGGAAGGGCGCAGGAGGGTCTTTTCTGGAGCTGAGGGAAGAAGAAAAGATACACCATCAGCCACCAAACTGACATAAATACCACCAAAAAGCATCAAAACGCGTCCAACCCCACTGCACCCCCTCCTGGGCCACAGATGGCCATCCCTTCCTGGCCAAATATTTATCAGTGGACACCAACCCACACCTTCAGTCAAAGATAATCCACAAACGCCAGCCATGATCCAATGTGAAGTTACATCTACCATCATCCACACCAAACAGCATCCATCAAGACCAGCCAACATCCACTGCATGGTACCAGCCATCATCTCCATCAGACACCACCAATGAACATCAAGCATACCTTGAGGCAACCTTCTTGAATGCCACTCTGACTCGAAGTGCTTCAACAAACACCAAATCTGAGCAGCCAGAATCAACTTACACCCAGGCGAAATCAATGACCATCAACCTGACCAAACCTCATCAGCCATCTTGATGGACACAGATCATGAATGAACAACCACCTTCACTCTGTGCCCAGTATTATCAGCCCTCTACAAACCAGACGATATATTGCACCAAGCTGCACAAACAGTAGTCCTTGGACAAAATATCACCAAACTCCATCAGCCACCACCCAGGGCCACACACCACAAATACACAACATTAGGCATTATCCTGAAACAATCACCATGGACCATCACCCTCAACAAAAAATCACCAGCCATCATCCCTGCCAGACACCATTAATGAGACACACTAAAAAATCTCCAATTGTTATTCATTTGCTTCTAATTTAAGTAGGCCTTTGTGTGACAGTCAACATGACACCAGCAGACAGGACAAAGTCACAAGGGACGGCCAAGGGAACCAAACCCAAATTAATTCAACAGTAAAGATAGGCCAGAGAAAGTAAATATACTTCAGAACTAAAAGTAGTCCAAGGGTAAATGAAGGCCATAACCGAGAGAGTGCAGCAAATACTAGTGGGGAGTGCAGAATCCTACATATACCAAGAGAGATCCACCCGTCCAGTGCTGCACGCATTCCCGAAGACAACTCAAGTGATGCTACTCCAGATACGATCAAATGTTTATTAAAGGCAAGGGAAATGATAATGCGAGAAAAGTAAACATATACCGGTCCCGGTGGTACCAAAAGCTGTATTAAAGAGATCCTGTGTGTGTGGCAGGGAAGAACTACATACGTGCCGAGCAAGCATAACCAAATATATTCAAGGGTACAAGCACGGTTATGCTAAAATGAGAAACAAGAAATATCTAAAATACATTACTAGGTGAACTAAAGTTTTCCCTCAAAAAAAGAGAGAACAAAAATAACAAGTACTTCCTAAAAATATACCAAGGTCGTGGCATATGAAAATTCACCAAAAAAGGCTTAATATTGACAAACAATGATACATGTTGTCAATATTGATAAAACAATTGATGAAAAAAATCTAGAGGAGAGCATAACATGTACCAGGAGGCAAGACAAGACACCCAAGGAAACGTTACAAAATACGTGAGGGTCCAGCCTGACACGTTTCTAACCAAATAACTAAATACACCGACGGCAAGAAAATATGTGCTACGGCACTGTCTATTTATATCGGCAAAGAAGTCGCTTAAGATAAAGGAGACGTATAAATAAAAACATACTGCGAGCGGGATCTACATCTATTTGCGAAAGAAGCCGGCTATATGCGGACAGGCCTGAGGAGGAGCAGCAGGGCCATGGGAAATATCGGGACAGACAGACAGGCCAGGGAGGAATGAAAATACACTAAAGGCCTGCCACAAAGAACTTCAGGTGCACTACAGCTGGCGACCAGGGCAGGCCACGCCCGGCTTCTGGAAAGCCAGAGACCTCTGGAAAGCCAGAGGCAGCGTCCGAGGGGCGAAGGGATACTGCCCTGTCTGCGCCCGATGCGCCGTGAACCGAAGCGCAGAGAGGCCCGTGCAACCAGCCCACACCGAGAGCCCGGGGCAGGGGCGGCGGGAGATGTCACGGCCCCGTGCGGACCGCATTCTAGTCACACTAAAGCATTTACGATGAACCTGTGTGAAGCATAGTCTGTCGGCGAGCGGGACCGACGGATGCCTGTCCTCGGCCGTGCGATCTCCCGCCGAAAACCGGAATAATTGCACCGCGGGGAGCTGTCCCTCCAGAACTGCTCCGCGGTTTAAAATAAAATATATATATATATATATATATATATATATATATATATATATATATATATATATATATATATATATATATATATATATATATAATTATAATTATAGTAAACACAAAATCAACATTTACGATCTGTACAATCGTCTGCTAGAACTATTTTTCGTTTTTTTTAAATCTTGTTTCCAAAGCTTTTGGAGTCATCCGGACAGAGTTGTTTTGAGTAAATAATATGAGTTCATACACACTGTCCAGAAGCCTCTCTGCGCAAAAACCGCTTTCTGGTGGCAGATCTAAGCTGTCATCCTCAGAGCCCTAGATATTGTGCGTGTGTGTCTGTTATATTGTGTGTGTGTGTATTTATGTGTGTGTATATATATATATACACACACACACACACACATATATTTTAATTACATAGACTTTTACTTAAAACGGTGACTAGAAAACAGATATTTGGGGTGAGCTGGAATACCGCGTTGTGTCTGTTACAGGTGCACTCACTCTGTGAAAGGAGACGACTCTCGCCTAAAGGCTGAGAAGTAAAAGATGGCTGCGTGATTGTGCTCCTATATATTTGTCTGAGAGAGCTGTTAATTTGGCCCACATCAGTTACTTGTGGCCTGTCTGCTGAACTGCAACTCCATTTTTGACAAGGTTAGGGCTTTGAAGAAGTGATGTAGCTGCGGTCAGTGACCTATGCCAACTTTACCCACCCTAAATACATTTTTATAGGCTCACATCCAAACATGGCACGCGAGTACGCGCACATTAACTACGGGAGTTTCTATTAAAGGCAAGCACACTTTTAGAAGCCAGTAGAATTTCGTGCCTCCTTGATGAGAAAAAACATGAGTTGTACAAATACATTTTTGGGGGAAATGTGCTAGATATCTTCAGGTTGAAAAGGGAACCCTAACCTAGGCTCTAAGAATCTCGACCCTAACTACAGTCCCACTGAGAGATAGGGGAGGGAGGGGCTGTTTCTGTGTCCAGAGAATATATATATACACACACACACACACAAATATATATATATATATATATATATATATATATATATATATATATATATATATATATATATATATATATATATATATATATATATACATATCGATAAATAATAGTTAATAGAGTCAATCATCATCGACCCGATAACATTGGTTAAGAGAGAGTGACTGATTAATCAAACCTAAACATAGAGACATTTCGTCTACAGCCCTGAAGTAGACAGGGCTTTTCCAGCCCTCTGTGGCCACTCCCTGCCCTCCTCTCAGCTCTGTGTGTCGACACTCTCTGCCTCTCAGCGCCAGGCGGGCCCCCGCTCGGGTCTGCTCTATCCTCGGCCCCAATCTATAGGTGTTTCTCACTGGACACCTGCTTCTCCCCCACGTGTCACTTCCATGATCCCGCTCTCTACCCCTGCCCACTGGGCCCTAACTCCTGTCTTCGGGCCTCTCTGTCCAGTCTCTTGTACTCTCTTTCCTTTTCCTATCCCTGGCTCCTGTACTCATTTATCTGCTCCTAGTCGGCTGCACCCCGTCCTCTTTTTCCCGCCTGGCCTCCTGCCCTTTACCCCTTGTCCTGTTTCCTTTGCCCCATGTCCCCTGTCCAGTCCCGTCTCGTTCTCTGCCCCTGCCCTTTGACCTTTTTCCTCTTCCGCCAGTACCAACGCATGACTCCAATGTCCCTGTCTCCATTTCTTTTTCAATTCTCTGGTCGTCGGACTCTTGTCAAGTTCTTTCCCTTGCTTATTTCCAACCGTGTACCAGAAACTCACTCACTTCACTTTTCCCTTTTTCCCGTTATTATCAAGTTTCTCCTTGCTGTTTAGTTTTCTGCACTGTTCTGTAATGTCCCCACCTTCAACACACAGAGCTAGTGGTACCCTCCACCCGCACCCCGTGGCCTCCATGGCTCAGGGTGTAGGGTACCGCCAGGGGGCACCCCTCCTGGGCACCCACCCCACACTCAGCCCGGTGGCACCTTCCGTCCGGACCCCATGACCTCTGAGTACCTCCAGGCGGAACCATTCATACGCACCCCATGCTTCCCCCCACACTTCGCCCCCAGTAGTACCTTCCGTGCGGAGCCCGTGGCCTCCGTGGCTCAGGGTGTAGGGGTACCACCAGGCGGGGGAGCGGTCCAGGTAGTGCGCGGGGAGGGTGAACCTCTGCGGCGGGAGGTCCAGGCGCGGGAAGGAGAGCTCGGCCAGCGGGGACAGGGCGAAGGTGGCCCCCTCCAGGGCCCCTTTGAAGGGGCTGAAGAGGCTCTTGGGGGCCCGCGGGGGCTCGCAGGTCAGCAGGCTCCGGATGGAGAAGGGGGACTCCTTGGCGGGGGCGCTGCTGCCCGCGCTGCCGCTCCTCTCCGGAGCCCCCGTCTCAGGCATGGCTCCAGGGGACAGGGGGGGGCCGCTGGCCGGATGGGGCGCGGGGCAGGGGGCCCCAGAAGGAGACTCCTTGGAGAAAGGCGGGGCTGCTGTCACACCCAGAGAGGACACGCTCGAGACTCCGAGCACTGGAGACCCCGGAGCAGGCAGGAGACCCCAAAACCAACTGGATGCCGTCGAACCCGCTGGAGACCCCCGAGCAGACTCGAGGCCCCCGAACCGAATGAAGCCGGTCGAGGACGCTGGAAACTTCCGTACGGGCCGGAGACCCCAGAGCGGACAGAAGAGACCCTCGGAGGGAGAGCAATGGATGCACCCGGAGGAGGCAGGGGTCTCACGAGCAGGCAGCAGAGAAGCAGCCACACTGCCTCGGAGCCGTCACCTGTACACTGGGCAGGCACCAAAACCGGGAGCAGGCAGGAGAGGGAGCCTGGGAGGGGAGGGAGGCAAGGTAGAGAGGGGGAGGGCAACGGGAGAAGTGAGGCGGAGGGGAGGGGGGCAAGAGGAGAGAGTGGCAGGTGGAGGGGGAGAGCTGCGCCGGGAGGAGCGCAGCCAGCCTGTGTGCGCCCTGCGCGCTGCGCCTGGAGTCCCAGCAGGAGCGGCCCCCGCCCTCACTGCTGCACAGTCACATTACATCAGCAGGGGACGGGGAGCACACAGGACGGAGGCGAGCTGTGCGGGACAAACTGCTCCCCTCGTACAGCCTCACGCTCCCCTCACACAGGGCCCGCGCCTGTGAGTGGGTCACAGTGATCTGCCGCCTCCTACCCCGCCTGCTGCTCTCCTCACGTAGGGCCCATGCCTTACCCACTCACGCTGGCCCTGCGCCTGTACCCCCTCACAAAGAGGGGTCTGACTGCTCCCCTCACACAGGCCTGACGGCTTCCCTCACAGAGGGCCGGCTAACTCCTTCACACATGGCCGCCTGCTCCCCTCACACAGGGCCGACTGCTCCCCTCACATAGGGCGGACTGCTCCCCTCACACAGGGCCGACTGCTCCCCCTATTTGTGTATTCTAAGTGGTAGTGTGTATATCGCGTGTTGTGCTGCAGTTGTGTTGTATTTGCGGTGTTTTGTATGGTATAGTGAGTGGGTGATTACCTGAGTGACTTGTGCCGGTATGGTGTGTGTTATCTTATGCTCTTGGGAGTATTGTGCGTGAATTATGCCGTGCAGTATGTGGTGTGCAAGTAATACTTGCCTTATATGCTGTGCAGGTTTCGTGTGTGCGCCTTGTGTGCGTGTTGCACTGATTGCACGTGGTGTGTGTCGCGTGGCAGTAGGTTCCTCACATGCAGGCAGCCCACACACATTTCACTCGAGGGATGTGACTCGAGATAGTCCCAAACAGGCCTTGGTTCAGCTGGTGTGGTGTGCGTATTGGCACAACGGGTAACACCCCCCCCTCCCTCCTAAGGATTTGAGTATTCAGGGGTACCAGGTAATGGATGCGCGCATTCGTTCCCAAGTTCTTGAGGTGGGCGGCCCCAGAGGCACGAGCCATGTGATTTACAGAACGTTTCACGGGAAACTTACTCAAATGCTTGTTTGTTTACATATGGAGAATACACGGACACGTGCATAAATAAACATATAAACATGCACATTTAAACGCTTGCACGTCCGTGTGCACTTTTCCGAAACATGAACACGTGCATAAAAATACGTATACAGAACGTGAATGTGGGTGGCTACATTAAGGAATGTAGGAACAGGTGCAAAAGTGATCATACAAATAAAGTGCCCAGGCACACAGAGAAGCAGACGGACTCACGCATAAACATACATATGTGAGCGTGTTCGTGTCTATGTGCGAGCGAGCACCACGACGATAGTGATACAATCATAAATATTTGTTTGAACAGAAATACGCATGTTTACGTGTCGAAATAAGCCTACATATGCACACAAAAACGCACACGTATGTGCTGTAGGGATAGAAGAGCAGACATGAATACATAAATATACACATACTTGCGTGTGTGTGTGCCTTCTATGGATCGCTGGTGTATGCAAATACACACACACACACACACACACACACACACACACACACACACACACATATATATATATATATATATATATATATATATATATATATATATATATATATATATATATATATATATATATATGTATTTATATATATGTATACACACACACACACACAAATGGGTCCGTATGTCTACTTTAGAGTGACCATGTGTAAACAGAACGTTCATAAACTCTGCTACGTGTTGACAGGTGTAGTAAATAATACACACCAAGCGTAAACGCATCAATGCGTGTGCAAGTGAATGTAGCACTAGTCTCCTGCATACACAAACGCATGTGATTACAGACACCTGTAGCGAAATACGCCATGTAAAATATATATTTTTGTTTCGGTGTGTGAATCTACTTGCATGAATCTGATTCTATATTGTCCGCTCCGATTGCTTTAGCTGTACTGTGGGCAAATGTTAGGGGTTTAAACTTCCGTCCCGAAGGCGTAAAACAGACTCCCGCCAGCACACAGTTTCACGCAGGACTAGATCGCCCTTGGGGGAGAGGGGGGGGGGGGGGGGGGGGGGATAACGTTTCTACCGTGGTTTTTGCCCCTCATAACATTACCCCCCAGTTTTACCATCCAGGTAAGTGAGGCTAATGGATTTGTACTTCCCGGGGGTAAGTATTTTTTTATTTTGAAAAAAGAACACTATTTTAATGTTATTTGAAAGTACAAAGGGCAAATATCTGAGTAGAGGCAAGGGTGTTTTTACGCTCAAGGGATGGACAGAAGTAAAAGGAGGTACAGGTGAATTTAGGGTGAAGGAATGCATAGAGGTAAAGGGGGTGAATTGTGATTTTAGAGTTAAAGGGTGGGTAGAGGTAAACGGAGGTAAGGGTAATTGTATGGTCAAGTGGTGATTAGAGGTAAAGGAATAAAGGGTTTGTTGGGATTCAGAGGCGGGTAGAGTGAGGATTTCTTTTAAATATAAAAAAAGGTTGATTTGGGGGATATCCCCCAAAAACAGAGCAAAGAGGGTTCGGGCAGGGGAACACACACACGCACGCACACACACACACACATATATGTTTGTATGTTTGCATGTATGTGTTTGTGTGTGTGACTGACAAGGGCCTTTGTGACAGGGGCCTCCATGATGGGCGGCAGGGGCCTCGGTGAAAGGGAGCTCTTTGACAGTTGACTTAGTGACAGGGGCCACCGTGAGATAAGCTATGGTGGCCGTGCCGCGATGACGTCAGATGGGAATACGGGGACGTAATGCGAAGCCAAGGAGATATACTATTACATCTAGGAAGACGTAGGACATGTACTATGATGACATCAGAAGGGAAATACCGATAAATGCAGTGGCATTCATTTAGGAATGCGCACACCACTGTGACATCAGAGTGGAAATGGCGATTACCGGGTCCCACTGTGACATCAGAGTGGAAATGGCGGTTACCGGGTCCCACTGTGACATCAGAGTGGAAATGGCGATTACCGGGTCCCACTGTGACATCAGAGTGGAAATGCCGGTTACGGGTCCTACTGTGACATCAGAGTGGAAATGGCTATTACCGGGTAGCACTGTGACATCAGAGTGGAAATGGCGATTACCGGGTCCCACTGTGACATCAGAGTGGAAATGGCGATTACCGGGTCCCACTGTGACATCAGAGTGGAAATGCCGGTTACGGGTCCTACTGTGACATCAGAGTGGAAATGGCGGTTACGGGTCCTACTGTGACATCAGAGTGGAAATGGCGGTTACGGGTCCTACTGTGACATCAGAGTGGAAATGGCTATTACCGGGTAGCACTGTGACATCAGAGTGGAAATGGCGATTACCGGGTCCCACTGTGACATCAGAGTGGAAATGGCGATTACGGGGTCCCACTGTGACATCAGAGTGGAAATGGCGATTACGGGTTCCCACTGTGACATCAGAGTGGAAATGGCGATTAAGGGTTCTCACTGTGACATCAGAGACCGCAAAGAGACACCAGAAGGTGAAATACACTGACATGAAAGAAGAAACACAGTCAACCGCTCCCCTATAAGACAATGAATGTAGATAACTACAGTGACATCAGCAGATAAAGTACAGAAAACGACGTTAGCATCAGGGAAGAAAAACAAATGACCGCAGTGCTCTCTGGAAACAAACACAGATTAATGCAACGACATTGAATGGGAAATATCGATAGTTGTTGTGACACCGGGGAAGAAATACATATATATAGACACAGTGACATTACCGGCTGAAATACAGATAACTTGAGTACCAGTGGAGGTGAAATACAAAAAAACGACTGCGACGAAAGTTCAGAAATACAGAAAACGAGCGCACAGCAGAGATGGAATGTAAAATGACACTGTGATATCAGAGTGTGAAATACAGTTATATGATGAAGTACACATACAGACACCAGCACCCATAACAGCAAACAATGTACAGAAACCAATACCTTCTCCTGTAACATCATGGGAAAACGACACTCCCCGTGACATCAGATTAAACAGGACACACATAATTACTGTGACACCAGCAAGAAATGTTGAAAACTAGTACATCTGTGGGTGGAATAAAGATACCTGCTTAAGGGGCAGAAGACACTAGAAAAATATGGGTGCCTGCGACTGTGACAGATGACAAAATAATGCAAATATAAACTGCTCCTGTGCGCCCACACAAAAAAATAAAAATACAGATACCTGCTCCTGTGAGTGCAGGCAAAACCTAAAAAATATAGGTATTTGGTCCTGTGACTGCGGAGAAAGATAAATATATATATATATATAGATACCTTCTCCTGTGATATCAAGCACAAAATGAACATGTAGATATCTGTTCTGTGACAGCAGGAAAAAAAAAGTCTAGATGCCTACTCTTGCAACATCAGACAAAAAAATACAAATGTAGATACCTACTACTGTGAGGACAGACAATTAAATAAAATATAGATACCTGCTCCTAATGTAGCAGTAAAAAAAATACAGATAGCTCTCCATTGACTGGTGGCAACAAATATACAGAACATGCTTCTGTGACAGCAAAAACATTACGATTAGATACCAGACATAAACACACAGAAAGCTGCTCTTGTGGAACAGCAAACAAAATGCAAATCCCTTTTATGAGGCCACACAAAGACAATAAAACTGGGGGTTATGTGGTATCTCATTTAATAATATGTAACTCCCCCCCAGCCCCTCCCCCATTCTTTACAGGCTCCAACTCTCTGTTGCTCTCTGTCTCATATGTCCTCTGTGTTCCCCCAAGTTTGGGTAGTGATACGGAAAACATGGCTGAATTGAATGATACCAAATTTGGCAGAAAGTTAGAACTTTACTCTGAAAGCATGCTTTTCATGATTTGCTGTAAATATGTTCAGCTCTTTTTAATGCATTTCAAGAGGCGATTAGATGGGCTTGAAAGGGTTAAAAAGTCATTGGTACATCTAGACGGTTGGTTCTGCGGAGTCCTGTTGGAGCCCTGCCATACCGCAAATTAAAAAAATAAGTGTTTCTGATTGGCTGAAATAACTTTTTCTCCCATTGGCTGTTTGAGTCTCGCAGGACTGGTACCGGTCTTACATGACCAAAAGATCAGATTGACTGAACACAACTTAAAGAAAAATATAATATTCGCCATTGCCAGCACATGGGGAGTCGGTCCCCATGTCTTAAAAAAGTTTTTAAAAACATCGATGTCATCAATGATGTCACTTGAGATGTCATTTAACAGGTCATGAGCAGTGCATGGCAGGGTGCATGTAATAATTAGCTCTGTAAACTATCACTGTTGGATTTCAGTTTTATTTTGGTTATTAAACATTAACTCTTTTCATTATTTAAACACCAACTATAATTTCACTTTAACCTTTGATTTTATAACATGAATATTGACACACATTCACACACAAACATATATATATGCATGCAAACATAGGGCAGGTTCAACCACTTAAGCAAACTTGTATATATCTAACAAACACACACTTGCACTTTGCTCCACCAGTTTTAGCTGTGCTTAAGTGCTCCCCTTAAAAATCACTTCGAAACAGTTCCACTGGCATACCACCCTCTCACACTGCCACAGGGCTCGTACTTGGTGACAGCCCCACCTTTTACACATTCCTGATGCGCTACCCTCACCCAGCCCCTGACTCAGCCCCACAAGTTTGCCCCTCACACACCTGCCCATGCCCCTCCCAAAGAGTATGTTCACAAGCGTTGAACACGTTTCTCCTCGTCATCCCTTTCGCAAAGCCCCACAACGCTCCGACCAGCCCCAATCCCTACCCACCCTCAGTGTCTGCCCCCTCCCCAGCAGACAAGCACAGAAGTGATATCTTGAGCAGCCTGTTCCAAGCAGCCGAGCCCGAGAGTCTGTGGCCTGCCCTGTTAAATTGAATAATGACAGACTAGTACATGTATTTGTCTCCCTGTTATTGGGGGGAAGGGGGTGCGCGCGTATCTTCAACAGGGCCCTTCTAATGTCCCCCTCTTACATGGAGGAGGGGGGTGGGCCCGCACCTGCTGCCCAGGTGAAACCCCCCCCCCCTTCCCCGAGCCCCCCCCCCCCCCCCCCCCTCAGCGCCGCGCGCAGCCCTGGAGTCTGGCGGCAATTAGAGAGCGGGCGCGAGGGAGACAGAGAGGGCAAATTAGAGAAATAAAGGAGCAAATTAGGAACAGTGAGGGCCAAATTAGAGCTCGGCAGCCCCCCGTGTACAGACAACAAGTGCGTGGTTAGCGGGCAGGCAAGGGGCGGAGGAAGGGCCCTTCCTGGGAGCCGCGCGACACAGCGGCCATGACAGAAGAGGTCTGAGGGAACACGGGCCCGCGCGGTACCGCGGGGCCGAGCAAGAGCCGGAGGGGATGGGAGGGGAGGAGCGGAGCGCCGGCCGAGGGGGGCTCATAGGGCCGGGCAAAGGCAGCAATAGCGGCCTTTAGGAACACTAGTATTACTGTAAAAAAGTACAACAGCAACAATGCTATTAATACAAATAACAACAACAGTAGTAGTACTAGCATTGGTCTAATATGCGTAACGACACCAACAACACTAGTACCGCTACCGATGATAACAATAATATTAATAATAATACTTTGTCAGCATTTTCCCCGCGCCCTTTTTGTTTCACTTTTGGGAGGGCGGCGGTGGAATGCTCCATTAAGAATGGGTACATTATTTGCGTGAACCTCAACCCTTCCTTTCGGCGCGTGTGTTTATGTTTGATGGGTCAGGGCAGGGCGCGCGTCACCAGGCAGGAGCAGACAGTTATTTTGCATTGTTTACCGCTCGGCGTTGAAAGGGCCGTTGTGTTTCCGCGGCACCCGGGAGGGGTCCCGGGCTCTGACAGGTGTGAAAGGCCCCGCGGTGGGGGCAGGGCGGGGGGGGGGGGGGGGGGAGGCTAACAGTGCCGCACTTTGCATTTAGTTACAGTTATCGGCTCGGGCGCTCTCCTCCCTCATGCAAATGCGGCCCGAGGCTGGATAAAGGGCACATTGTGGCCTTATCTGGGCCGGGCGCGTTATTGTCAGCCATGGAAATGACCGACTTTAAATATTGCTGGGATTAAGGGCGGTGTAAACACAGCGCTCGAGCACAAGAGGCTTTGTTGTTTTAATACCTTCAGTTCCATTTTATTACTCAGGTTGTTCTTGGCAGGGGCACTGTACACACCAGGCTGTGCCAGGGCTGCGCGCGCCCGAGACGCCCGTGCACACTGCTGCTGCGACACTTGTTACCTCTTCTCGGAAGAGAAGCAATGCCGGCCCTCTGCTCCTCGGGGCCGGAACCCATTATTACAAGTTAAACAATGTTCATTATTTATAGAACACAGCACGAGGCGGGAAAAGAGGGACATAATTGTAGGAGGGCAGAAGGCGCATGGGCCCAGGACACTAGCAGGCACTGACCGGGGGTAGACACTGACAGGCCCTGACGCCGCACACCTGCACCCAATCCGCAGAGCATGAGCAGACGAGAATATACAATGCGGGCCTATTACTGCATGACTTTGGATGAAATTGCCTAACTTCAGGACACTTGCAGCATTAGGGTAAAAACACTCATAGCAACGGGGCAGAAACGTTCAAAACATCAGAGCAGAAATCTTAAACACTGAATTAGGGCAGAAACTGCACGTTATTAGGACAGACAACTGAACATTAATTGGATAATACCAGACATAGAATCCGGACCGATGAATAATAGCGCGAGGAGGGCAGCTTCTCAGCGCTGGGGCAAGTGGGACATGCACCCTACGAAGCAGGCACAAATAGCCTGCCTCAACCATCCACGTTTATGGCTCGGACTAAACGAAAAGCGGGTCAATGAGGAACGGGCATGATTCGACCTACTCACGTTTAAGTTATTGTTCTCGAGTTAGAAATATGCAAACACCACCCAGGGCACAGAGTGCTGCTAAAGGGGCAGTTCACATCGACAGGTGCGTCGTAAGAACGACGAACACATCTTTATCCATAGCTCTCGTTATCAACAATATTTGTCCGCACGCTATACATATACCATTATATTCGTATGTTTTCAGGTATTTGATATAGCGCTTACTTAGCTCCCAGAAACTCATGGCGCTTGACAGAAAACGTCTGTAGGGCAGTAGAAGTGTCTTTAGCGACGTTGACGCAAAGCGGCGCAGTTCATTGAGAAGCAGGGGGAGAACAATCAAAAGACCCCAGGGAACAAATGGGACACCGAAATTAGACTGTGCAGTCGATGCACTGGGAGGTACAGTATAATTTGCCGGAAATAACGGATATTTTCACTTGCGTATTGAAACAGGGATTCGAACCCAGGTCTCTAGCATCTGGTACGAGCCCACATCTCCATATGTTTACGCATATAAATCGTTAGCTTCTTTAATTATATATTTCCGAGCAGCTTGCTCCTAATATGGAAAGTTTTTCTTCCCTGCCTCCTGATGAGTGCTCTTGGGCACAGTTCGGAGCTGAAATCACTGGTAATTATGTGCAGTCTGGAGTTTCTGGGTTATTTAGATTTTCGACTTGAAAAGGGCACTTAGTTAAAACGAAATCTGAAGGGGGGAGTGAAACAGATTAACAGCACCCAATAAAGAAGTGATGGATAGTACACGTCTGTTCTCCGATGAGGCGTGAGACAAAGTGAAGCAAGTTCGCCCTCACGCGGATATATTTGGTATTTCAAGCTGGCTGCAGGTCGGCTTACACACACGACGGCATTTTACACCGCAGCACATCCAGGTCATGGCTACAAAACATCCTATGTACAGGGGACATAGAGAGGCGGCGGAACGAAGGGGCCGCTTCCGTATTGAAATGCACCCTCACGTTATCTGATGTTTTTGATACGACGAGAAAATAGAGCAGTGTTGTTATTTAGTAGCTGTGGTGTGCCTGTGGCTGGCTGCCGATTTGGGCGTCAATTCTGGAAACGTTTAGACACGCAACAGCTCCTACCCAACACACTACTATCGGGGTCTAGTAGTAGTATACTTGGCGTTTTAATCATAGGAAACGACTTTGCGTGCAAAAAGACAATACAGGTGCCAAGGGAGAGGGCTGGTTCCTTAAAACGCGAATTCTGTGGTAACTGGACCATGCGTGTCGTCGTCCTATTTTCAGCTGTGGTTCGAGCAGTGATGTCGGCTAGTGCATTTCCCTGTCCAATAATGTCTGTCATTTTCTTGTGTGCCTGGCATTTGATGACCGCAAGTCTTTTGGGGAGAAGGACAGCTTCGATCAGGGCGGAAACTAAATCTCCATGTAAGATGGGGGTGCCGTGAGAGGTCAAGAATCCCCTTTCCTTCCTGTTGCGTCTTGGTTTGGTTCAGGAGGGTGTCAACTGCATGGGGTACTAGTACCGTGAGGGAATTCGAGAGCACGATCCCCTCACTCTGTCGGATAGAGATAGCAGCGGCAGCTACAGCTCGAAGGCAGGCAGGTAATGCTCTAGCTACGGGGTCAAGAGTGGCAGAGAAGTAAGCGCATGGTCGTTGCTTTGGGCCAATGGACTGGGTCAGGACAGATAAAGCACACCCCTCCCTTTCGTGAGTGTAGAGGGAGAAGGGCTTTGTGTAATCGGGGGTACCTAGGACAGGGGCTGAACAAAGGGCATCTCGTAGCTCTATGAAGGAGGATTGGCATTCAGAGGTCCAAGGGAGGGGGAAAGGGACATCTTTAGCTAGCAGAGATAGCAGTGGTTTCACAATGAGGCTGAAGTTTGGCAACCACTGCCGACAGAAGGAGGTGAGGCCTAGTAGGGAGCGGACCTGTTTCTGAGTCTTAGGGACAGGGGTTTCGAGGATGGTTTGGATCCGGTCGGGGGTAAGTTTCCTTCCGTCTTTGGACAAAAGGTGGCCTAAGTAAGTGACCTGGGGTTGGCAGAATTGCAACTTCTTCTTGGAGACCTTGTGGTCATTTTCCGCAAGGAAGTGCAGGAGTTGAATGGTGGCTGTTACTGCTAGCTGAGTGGTGTCGGCCGCCAAAAGGATGTCATCGACGTATTGTATTAACACCACTCCATCAGGTAACTGGACCTGATCCAGTTGTCTCTTGAGGGCCTGGCTGTAGATGCTGGGGCTTTCTGTGTAGCCCTGGGGTGCTCGACAGAATCTATATGAGCGGGCTTTTAGGGTGAAGCCGAAGAGATATCGGCTGTCTGGGTGGATGGGGATAGAGAAGAATGCGTTTTTGAGGTCAATGACTGTGAAGGTGGTGGCAGTAGAAGGAATCAAAGTCAGTATAGTGGTGATGTCTGAGACCACGGGACACTGGGGTACAACCACTTTGTTGATCTCTCGAAGGTCAGTGATGAAGCGGTATGCTTTCTCATCTCCCTCTCCTTGTTTCTTGATGATGGGCAAGATAGGGCTGTTGCAAACGTTGCTAACCACTTCCTCTACCACTCCTGCGTCTATCAGTGACTGAATAATCTTCACTAATGCCTTCTCGCCTTCAGGCGATATCCGATATTGTGGAAGTTTTGGGAGTATTGCGTCCGGTCGAACAGTAATGTGCACCGGGTCAATCTTCATGCGTCCTACGTCCGAATCTGTCTTGGCCCACAGATACGGAGGCAGAGTGTCAAGCAGGGACGTGTCAGCGTCATTGATAGAAAACATGCGTCGGGAAGGGCAATGTCTGAGCAGAATGGGGTTGTCGTACAGGAAAACTCGAACTCCATCTTGGGAACATCTAATAGTCGCTCGGAAGTGCTTCAGTAAGTCAAGTCCCATAATGGCGTCAGGAGTATTGGCGGAAAGCAAAAACGTTGTGTCAGTGGTATTGTTTTCTAAGTCGAAGGGGATTGGAGTGGACAAAGGGTTAGTGGAGGGCATTCCATCGAAACCTATCGATGTCACAAGTGAGCCAGACAAGGGTGCCCTTGGAATCAGTCGTTTAGATAACGCACTACGTGTTGCGCCAGTGTCTACCAGAAATGGAGACTTTGTACCCAGGACCTTAGCAGTGACATAAGGACCTTGCTGGTCAACATAGAGCTCGACTGGATCCCTCCCTTGCCCTTGGCAGTCCTATGCGAAGTCGCGGGCATCTTCGCAGTCAGACTGCTGGTACTGGTTCTGTCTGGGTCGGTCAAATGTATTTGGTCTGTGTGATTTATCGTTAGTTGTGTCATTTACGGGCCCTCGTTGCTGTCCTCTATTTCTCGGTCCACCTGCTACGTCCTTGGGGTCCCTATTTCTGATCATCTCCAACAGGACCGGACACTGGGATTTCCAATGGCCGAATCCTTTACAGAAGGCACACTGGTCCTCGCTAATGTCTGTACGTCCAATGTGGGGTGTCGAGGTGCGGTCTTTAGGAGGCGCGCTCCTAGGGACATTTGTCTGGTAGTTTCCTTTGTATTGCTCTCGTCCTATTGTCACCCCTTGCAGTTGTGCAATCATCACCCTCTCTTTTAAATCTTTCTTCTTTTTCTCTGTTGCTCTATCGTTTTCGTTTTTCTGGTGTTCGTAATATTGGGCCATCTGAAGGATAGCCGCAGGTTTGGAGGCCGCCCAACTACTCTCGCTGGCCTGCAGTTTCTGGGAGACTTTCGGTGACAAACCCTTAACATATTTCTGGACAAACAAGTGGTGTCCGGTTGCAGTGGTCATGTCCTGGCCGCTGTAATCGGAGAACACCGTTTCAAACCGGGAGAAGTAGTCCGATACATCTTCCTGGGGTTTCTGACGACAAGCCGTTACTATCGACCAGTCCACTTTCTTTTCCAGAATCAGGGTTTTCAATTTCTGTACAATTTTATCTGGGAGGTCTAAAATGGATTTCAAAGGCTTCTGTCCAGGCTCTCGTTGTTTATCTATGCCATCGAGTTGTGACCAGGTATGTCCGAACAGCTCAAGGTGGTCGACTTTCCGGATTTGCTTCCACACATCAGCTGGTAGACATAGCCCGAAAAACAAGTCGATGTCAGCCAGGGTCATAATTGTTGAACCTAGGGCTGTACCTAATTCAGTATAGAAGGCAGTGGGGTTTTTACGTAAATCAGGCAGAGATTTCCGAAACGTCAGAATCTCTTGCCGATCCCATGGCTGGTAGACCCAGTTGTACACTACCCTCCCTCTTGCATCTTGGTGGTTGACATCATCATGTGTTCCTTGACCTCGTGGAGGAACCCAGTAGGGGGCAGCCTCTCTTATTGGCATCATGGTGCTAGCTCGCTCAGTTTGTGGTTCGGTCGCTACCGGTGTCGTGGGTTTAGCTTCCGATTCCTGTTCAGTGAGGTGGCGGAAAACCTCAAGCGTACGCGTAAGGAGGTCCGTCACATCACACTCGCCCTCATCCCCGATATCGACCTTCCTGTACAGAGTCGTTAGGCTCTCGGGACCTTTATCTCGATATCGGTCCTCGTACGCATTCAAGACATGATAACACAGTCGAACGACAAAATGTCGTCTGTGACTCCCTGCATACTAGTTGAACATATCCGTGATGTACTCTTCACTTTCCTTTCTTTCTACCAATGTCCTCACTATCTTGTCAATCCCTGCTCGTTCATCCTTGCTTAATCTGTTTGTTCTTGCGGGATCAGCCTTTCGGGTCTCAGGGTCATCTAACACTGTCGCTTGTGCTGTATCTAATACAAGAGGTTCGGCCGGCACAGAGGCCATGGGGGCCGAAGCTCTGGTACTACTCTCGTCTGTGCTTGGGGGTAGTGGGTGCTGTGCTAAGGGTTGGGAAGGGGCAGGTAGCGGGTGTTGTGCTAAGGGTTGGGAAGGGGCATATGGAGGGGGCATGTAGATGATCGGAGGACCTAACAAAAGATCATCGTTGGCTCGCTGTTCCAAGGGCAATTCAGGATAGAGCGTAGAGGGCGTTCTAACCGGACACTGGCTCGATGTTTCTACCTCTAGTTTTTGTTTGGCTTCCTCTCTTTCCTTAATTTCTTCTTCTAATTTCTTAGCAGCTAGGTGGGCTGCCTTTCGCAGCTCTTTTCCCAACCTACTCTCATTTCTCTTTTTACGCTGTTCGGTTTCTTTGTGCCACATGCCGAGACTATCAAGCATAGTGGGCGTTGTCTTGTGTTTCCCAAGGGCTGTTTCTAGCGCGCTTGTTTTATCCTCATCGAAGGATCCTATCAGTGGCCACTGACTTTCTCGATCCTTTTTCGTATATTTATGCCACAGCTTGCTATCAGCTATAGCGATCAATCCATGCTTCATGAACATGTCCTTATTAGGGGTGCCTTCCCGTGGAGCCGGATGGTTCATCTCTAATAAGCGATCCGGGCTAAACAGGCTACCAATCAGTGGGGAGAAGATAGGCATGACGGATTACAACAGGGACAAAAGTCTGCACTACCTATCTTATCACTGCGTGCAAAAACTAGACAGAATATTTCTATTCTTCGTTGTTTGCAGGCGGTGAATACCTCAAAAGAACCAATATCGAACAGTCAATGTTCGGTCAATCAAACAATCAATGGGGAGAATAAGTAGGCACGACGGGTTACAACGGGGACAAAAGTCTGCGTTACCTACCCTTTCACTACCTGCAAAGAGAGAACCTGTTCTTCCCTGTTTGCAGACAGAGAATCTCCAGAAAACAATCCGCGAACAACAGTTCAGGCCAAAACAATCAATCAGTGGGGGAGGAAGATAGGAACGACGGATTACAACGGGGACAAAAGTCTGCGTTACCTATCCTTCACTGCTTGCAAAGAGAGAGCCTGTTGTTTCTCCGTTTGCAGACAGTGAATCTCCAAACAAATCAACAAAAGAGTAATACTAGTATTTTCCAAACAATCAAACAATCATTTCGCAATTTGTCGTGTTTACATGACCTTACCCGGACCGCATGGACAGTTTCTTGTCTTCCGAATCCAGCGCCCGATCGTCCTCTATTCTTCGTGATCTTCGCGGCACTCCTGATGGTTCCCAGTCAGGACCGTAGATCACTCGAGAGAGGTCTGTTCGGAACCAGTGAAGTTCGGATGATCGGCTGTCAGACTAGAGTCTATCGGACAGGAGCTCTCCCGATCGTTGCAGTCGTTCACTCTGTCGTCAGTACCTCTCCCACTGGATCCACGAGTCGCTGATGCGCCCCACGTTTGGGACGCCAATTGTGGAAAAAGGTAGGGCCAATGACCTTTTTCAAAGTTGCCCGGCGTTAACCGCTTCTATACCCACTCAAGTTACCAAACAAAGAGGCAGGCGCTGGAGACTGGAAGGCAGGAAACAGAAGTTTTATTCAGACGGAGCAGAACACATCAAATCAGACAACAGGGTATCTTCTCGAGGTGCTCTCACCGCATCTCTGAGGCCTGGCCTCTTATACACAGGTTTATGATTCTTTATTGCATGTCACACATTCTTGTAATGCTTTGAAGTATGAAAGGACATCCTCGGAATCCCCGCTTCAGGCCCGTTCCCACACACATTTACAGTTGAAGTCCCCACCCCGGTCACAACAGGTGATGATTATCGCGCAGCTGGACATTCCGCCGATTCACGGAATGTATGGGGTTGATCGGATCTCATGGGGTGGGGGCTTTGATCAACTTGTGGATCCTTTGATGGGGGAAGCTTCCTACTGTATAGGGGGCAATAAACAGTATCCGCAGGGCCAGGTGGCGGCCTGGGAACGAGTAAGACAAACGGGCACAGAGGAAAGGGGGTTTTATCAAAGGACCCGGGATCATGAAAGGAACGATGGGAGGTGTCGCGCTGGGAACAGGATGGGGTTCCGAGGCAGAGTTGTGCTGAAGAGGGGTTTATGGCCCAAGGCATGTGAGAGCGGGGGCTGTCAGCGCTCGGGGGGATGCTTGCGAGGTCAGGAGAGAGAGAATGACGCGCTGGCGGTCGGCGATGGGCAGAGAGGCCATGGTACTTAAAATGGCTGCTGCTTACGCGCACGAATGGGCTCGAAAAGGGGGCAAGATGGCGCCGATAATGTTGACACTGCAGTCTAGGTTTTAACATGTGTGGGTCTTGCTTGAGTGGGGTGCATCAGGTTTTTCAAAGTCAAACCCACTGTAAATTATTTGCACTTTATGCACAGTGCGCCACCAACGCTGTTCACTTTCACTTGCGTCGCCACTTGCACTTTTGTACACGTTTTTGCACCAAGTTCCATGTAGTTGTCACCTATTCAATTTATGCAGTGCTGTTCTTAACTGTATACCTCCGACCTTGGAACTAATGTTACTATATAAAGATGAATAACTATCTTTTGACATAAAAACGAGTATTCTCCTTCTTTTCTTTCCAAGTAATGCTACGTGCATGCTATTTATAATTGTCTACCGACTCCTACCTTTCAGGACACTGTGTTTTTGTTGCATCCTACCTACCCAATCCTGGATTGGTTTATGGGTTATACTCCTGTTGATCTTACAATATTAAAAAAGGCTGCCAGTTTTGAGAACATCTCCCAGTGATTGATTTTCATCATCAGCATTAATTCTTGGTCTTGATTGTTTTCGATCATAGTAAAAGCAAACTCTAAGAAGGGGATAATCTCAGTATACAAGGATGCCATTTTCTCGTCTGATGCAACTATTGCACCCCAGCGAACTCTTCGACCACCTTCTCTTGCGATTACATTTGGAGGAGATTGGGTGGGGTGGCCCTGATCTTTCCTAAATTGAGGAATACACAAATCAAGTATTAATGGATTATGATCACTTTCACATCGTGGTTGAACAACAAAAACCCGGGTTTTAGACCAGTTCTCAACATCAACCAAAATATAATCAATTATAGAGGCCTGTGAACTATTTTGTTGAAGGTTGGGTTTCCCGGATGATCTGATGGGAATCGACCATTACAGTCTCTAAGCGAATAGGTGAGTGTAAGTGAGGTCAATTGAAGGACAAGGGGGGACCACCCCCTTGTTGGATAAGTGTTACAATGTGGAATTGACCAAACAGAGTTTTCTTCACTTGTGATAATAGAGCTTATGCCATTGAGGGGTTCAAAATGGCAATTAAAATCCCCCCCCAACAACTAAATGGACAGACTCCAGAAGAGTCGAAAGAAAGGAAGACAAAGAGTCTAAGGTCAGCAAGGTTTGCCCCGGCTTCACTGGCCGTGAGTATACATTTATAATAGCCAATTTAGATTGGTCATTAAACGAGAGGAGAATACAAAGTATGTCCAAGGAACCAGTATCAAGGACTTTAACAGAGCACCCCAAGTGGGTGGCAATCCAAATACAAAGGCCCCCTGAGGGTCTCCCCCTTTGGTCCTGTATAGCTGGGATTGAGTAAACTGCATATCCTAGCCTATATAGTAGAATAGCAGACCATGTCTCTTGGAATAGACATAGCTCATGGTTGTCAATATAAGCTCCCCAATCAGGATAATCCAACTTGGAGGCAAGACCTGCTATGTTCCACAAGAGAACCTTTGTATCATCTAAATCTAGTGTGTTTATAGTCTGGGGTCGGGAATTTCTGCCTCGTGCTGAATTATTTGACAAAGTATCCCCGCAGAATCGTGTGAAGTTTCCAAAGAATCCTCATGTATACTCGATGGGGCTCCCAGTCCATCCGGATTTTCTATAACCTCCGGTAAATCCCCCAAGTAGCAAACCCCTTGCTCAATACTTTCACATTTTTGTAGCAGTGGTGGCTGGTTGGTTATACCTTCAGCAGCTTCTACTAAAGGATCCAGTCAATCAACTAGATCTAAGCTGCTGAACCTGTTACTAACTGGGATGTTAAAAAACTGGATTGTTTCGGAGCCCCGTCTCATATTTGACAGAAGGTCAGTTTGGGCTCTCATTTCCCATTTTTTGTATACACCGCCCATTCTATCTATCAGAGGAATGGGAGGATAGAAATAACCGAGGGGGAAGGGTCATTATACCACTGGTCTCCCTTGCATGGTCCCAATTTAAGATAATAATAATCCACATTTGTAAAGCGCGAACAATCACCCGTAAGGGTCTCTAGGTGCTAGAGGCCGTCGGAAGGATTAAGCAAGCTATTGCCCAGAGTCACATGGTGCTAGGCTAATCTGCCGCCGGCACCAGGGATCGAACCGTGATCCCCAGATTCCGGAGTCAGTCGCCCTGGCCGCGGCGCCACACCTCTTCATAAGATATGATGAACCGCCCTAGTATCCCTAAAGTTAATCAATACACAATCCCCCTGTAGATCTTTCTTTTTTGTTCCAACCAGCTAGCCCGTCTAGCAAAAAGGATTTTGCTCTGGATTAAAGGGGCAATGGTCTGTTTTTATTTTGCCAGAAAATAACTTTATTTTTTAATTCCGGGTACAGCTCCACCCTATTTATTTTCAGCTCAGGGACTCCAGCTAAAACAAAAGTGTAAGGAGTCGATGCAGGAGGCAAGTCTATACATGGGAGATTGGGTTTAGGTGTGGGTCTCTTAGAGTCATCATTATTCCCATAGACTCCTCTACTTTTACTGGAAGAATTACATTCCGCTGGCGTGCCCGTTGTTGTTATCGTTGTCATCGGGCCTTGGCCTTCCATCCTCTCCTTTGATGCCCCTGGTCGAGACCCCGCCAAGGCCGTAGAGTGGTTAGCTAAAGAGAGGGGCTCTATTGCAGTGTTAGATCCTCTGTAGGCAGTATAGGGGGATATGGTCACTTTGTTACTCTGTTGTATAGGGGCCTGTTCAGAAATCTTCAGATTACCCACAGTGTTAGAGAGAGCATCAATTTTGCTCCTCCATGAGTCGACCAGCAGTGTAAGCTTCTCTAAGTGTTGTCTAAGAGCTTCTATCTCACTGTGGATGTAGTTTTCGAAGTGCTCTTTAATTTCTCTTTGCATATTTGTAGCCCATGGCGGGGGCTCTAGTACTTGTTGACTATTTCCACCAGGTGTATTACTCGCAGTCTGAGTCTTTGGTGCTGCTTTTAAGGAGGGGTTCCCATGCTCCCCCCCACTTTTTTGCCTTTTGTTTCCTATGGGCACCTTTCCTAGTTGGCCCCCCCCACATCAGATTTAGGTCCAGTAACAGGAGGTGTACTTTCCGAAAGAGGCATTGGATCAGGAGTGACCGACAGATCTACTATCTGAGATGAGTCCGAGACTCCTGTTGAAAAGAAGGGTTATTTGCCGGGCGCACAGCGTTTTTTAATACGTTTTTGAGTTTGTATGGATCTCCAGAGTATCGCCTTCTGTCTGGAGGCGTAATATACTGAAATAGGGGCTGCACTCTCAACACTGAGAGATGTCCTCTAGGATCCAGAAATGTCCTTGAATCAAGGTTTCACAAAAAGATTATGACTCTACTCCAAGAGTTGTAGTCTGAATATTTTATTCACATGTGTTCATAGCTTGTTATGTTCACAAGCGTTTGCTGCTGTTCCTGTTCCATTAACATTTTGCACTCATACCATCCCAATGCATTTCGGCATTTCCATTATGCCTTCATCTGGGGATATATTTCTAAAAACGAAGAAATGCTTGTATTTTACATCATGTAAAAAAATAGTTCATAGGCTGCCTAATGGATGCTAAATAATTATACAACAGCAAGTTCATGCGGTGTGAGTGGTGAAAAAACTGGTCTGTCACAATAAAGGGTGATATAACGTGAAAGAAAAAAGATTATTGTTAAAAATAATAAAGTCTAAAGTGCAAGGTGAAAAACATGCGCTTTATGTTGCTGACTCATGCTGGTAGGAAAATAACGTGTGCATTTCAGCCGCTTAACTAAAGTAGACGGAGTGCTGTGAATTATATACAAATAAAAGCGAGAATTTAGCATGTGGAACTCCTAAGCTTGACATTAATCAAACACCTTAGTGTCTTACAAATTCGGTGGCTAAGGGAAACGCTTACCGCAGGCCATCCAACGATCGGAAACCAAAACCAGGAGTCAACTACTGTCTTACACAGCGACAACTGATACAGAAGCAATCACCATAGTTTCCAAATATTCCACAGCAAGTCACCAATTCAAACAAATAATCAGAAAACATTGGGAAATCCTAAGGATAGAGCCTGACTTCAACAAAATCTTTGACATTCAACCTACCTTTGCTTTCACAAGAGCAAGAAACCTAGGAGAACTGTTAAAAACTCCCTCAACCAACACGGAATACAAAGGAACAATCCCATGCAGAAACTGCAACCACTGCAATAATGTTATCCAAGGGATTACAGTTAACCACCCCATGAAGGGCAACAAAATCAAAGTAAGAGCTACAGCAACCTGCGACACCAGCAACGCGGTGTATATGTTGAAATGCCCATGCGGCAAGATTTATGTCGGACAAACCCAGAGAAAACTCAAGATAAGACTGAACGAGCATAAATCTAATATAAGGAATAAGCACCTAAAATCCACTGTAGCGCAACATTTCTTGGAAGCTGGTCATGGCATCAGCCAGCTAAGATATTGCGTGTTGGAAAGTGTGAAACAACAAGAGGGTAAAGACAATCATCAGGAATTATTAAAAAGAGAAAATTATTGGATTTTCACCTTAAGCAGCATGAAACCATTCGGCCTAAATGACCGAATGGAATATTTATGTTACCTCTGAAGAGCTGGGGCCCCAGCCAATGACTCCTTACCTGCGCAGAGTGGTTTTTTCATTTCACCATTCAAAGCTTGTAATTCATGTTTAATCATATTAGTTTGTTCATATTGCCTGATATTATTATACTACATGTCAGTTTTAGCATCATAATTCATTGTGATCTCTAGTGAACCACTGGTTTTCATTCACCATGCTTTTTCACCATCCTTAAACATCCCACTTTTTTAACGCGCTCCCTACCCGTTTTCACCCCTGCATTTTACTTTGTACACAGTCCCTACCAGGTCGCGCCCTCACGCAACCTTTTCTGTATATTCATTTCCGGGTCACAGACCTTTGCCGAACCCAGCTACAGCCTTTACCGTCACAGACGCGCATTTGTACTTTTGCGGTAAGCGTTTCCCTTAGCCACCGAATTTGTAAGACACTAAGGTGTTTGATTAATGTCAAGCTTAGGAGTTCCACATGCTAAATTCTCGCTTTTATTTGTATATAATTCACAGCACTCCGTCTACTTTAGTTAAGCGGCTGAAATGCACACGTTATTTTCCTACCAGCATGAGTCAGCAACATAAAGCGCATGTTTTTCACCTTGCACTTTAGACTTTATTATTTTTAACAATAATCTTTTTTCTTTCACGTTATATCACCCTTTATTGTGACAGACCAGTTTTTTCACCACTCACACCGCATGAACTTGCTGTTGTATAATTATTTAGCATCCATTAGGCAGCCTATGAACTATTTTTTTACATGATGTAAAATACAAGCATTTCTTCGTTTTTAGAAATATATCCCCAGATGAAGGCATAATGGAAATGCCGAAATGCATTGGGATGGTATGAGTGCAAAATGTTAATGGAACAGGAACAGCAGCAAACGCTTGTGAACATAACAAGCTATGAACACATGTGAATAAAATATTCAGACTACAACTCTTGGAGTAGAGTCATAATCTTTTTGTGAAACCTTGATTCAAGGACATTTCTGGATCCTAGAGGACATCTCTCAGTGTTGAGAGTGCAGCCCCTATTTCCGAGACTCCTGTTCCCAAGGTCAAGGATGGGCATGGCATTATTGGCGTCAAGGAGAGCCTACGTTCTGTGCGCTCTATCTCATTGGAGACGGCTCCTATCGCCTACCATAACATTTTGTCAATAGCAGTTGGTTTAATAGTGGGAGTGCGCACAGAAACTTTGTATCGGGTATTAGGCCTTGAAATTGGAGGCGGAATGTCCCCCAAACTTTGAGCAGTAGCACAACATTTCTCAAAGGAGATGGGAAAAAGATAAAGAGTTCCAATAAGATAAGATACGTACGCCCCCTGTAGTACTTCTAAGGAGCACTAACTTTTGCTCATACTGGACCTCTCAACAAAGTATAATAAGCAACAACAATTTAACAACCCTCAGACAGTCACGATGGAACTCACTTTACACAGCTTATCAGAGGGGTAGCCTAGTCCAGTCTCATCCAGTCTCGGACGGGCTCAGACGAGCCAGCCCTTGGCTCTGGCTTCGCCCGGCACGCCTGGGCGCATCCCGCGCCACGGGGGTTGAGGCAGCGCTTTATAGCGCAATCACCACGCCTCCCCCTGCATCAGCTGGGAGCAATTCTGCCAACAGGGAGCCGGTGCAGCCTGGGACAGCGAGTCCCACCAGGCTGTGCTGGGCGCAATGCAAGGGGCCGAGAAGGTGTTGAAAACAGCCCAAGTTCCCCAGCAGAGAGGGCAGAATCAGCAACAACAGGTGAGGAGGAACAAGAGCTCCCCTGAAGCGTCCCCAACAAGAGCTCCCCTGAAGCGTCCCCTAGAGCTCCCCTGAAGCGTCCTCCAGGTTTTTAGTTTAGAGTAAGAATAAATACCTGAGTTAGAGATTATTATTTTACTTTTCTGTTACTATATTCAAATTAGTGCTTCAGTACAGAAATTTTAAATTGCGTGTATTTGATTTCAGTGAAAGTAACAGGTCTTCGGATCATGGAATACATTGTCCAAGCATGAGCCGTGTTATGGCGATTGAAACATGTTTTCAGTAACAGAGACAGTTTTTCAGGGCATTCACTGAGCTGTCAAAGTGCATGTAGCCTGCTTGCGTCACAAATCTTATAATTTTACTGCATAGAGTATATCTGTAATGTATGGAATACTTCTGCACTGCATGCAAGTAGCTGCTAGTGCGTAGGGTATTTCGTAGACATACTATATGGAGTGATTAGAGTGGATTGGATAAAAGAAGCCAGACATAGAAGAAGTCTCCACATTCCAGATCCACCCCACTCTAACAAGGCCACACATATTAAAGCTCTGTGATTAAAAATACTAGTTGACATATAAAATTAGAGTTAAATGACTTGAAGTCTGTTTTTGGCCACGATGTTTGAGAGTTCTGAGTGACTGCGGCATCTTGGGGGTTGGCTTTTGTCATCCTTTAATAAAATATTGAATGATGATTAACACAGCCAACTATTAGGATAACTTTTGAGACATAATTGTCCCCTGCATGACTCTTGACAGAGCGCACAAACCCACCCTGCATGTAAAGTCACAGTTAGGCCTGAGTGAAATTGAAATTATTCCATTATAGTTGTCATAATTTATGGAATTTTCGATGATGCTTTTTAACTGAAATTCCCAAAATTATACCGTTATGCCACTTTGTGTAATTACATGCACACTTTTACAGCAAAATATGCCATTCACAGTAAAAAATACACCACTCACAGCAACAATTAAGTGTGAATGGCTGTTGTTCGCAGTGCTCTTTTTTTATAAGCTCATTCGTTATATTATGCTTTATGGCACACTTTCCAAGAAACCTCTTTATTTCTGATAAAATAAATTGGGCCCTATTGTCCTTCAAAATTTCTTTAGGAATCCCTTCTGTAGCAAACACATCATGCAAAGAAATCAATTACACTCTTTGTCAATGGTTCTGCTAAATACCAGTTTTCAAGCCATCCGAAAAAATGATCAGTGTTAACCATGAAATACCACATCAAAGGTGGAAGCACAACAAAAACCTAAAGAAATCTACTTCCAGCTTTAGCCACACTCTAGGGAGACAAGACACAATAACTTCTTCATGCACTTCTGTAATCAACCTTTTGTTACTGTAGTAGCATAATTATATCATATGCACAAGCACCTTTGTGGTTCAGGGGCGGACTCTAAACAGGAACTATGTGGGAAGGTCTTAAGGCATGGTTAATGTTTAGTATGAGAGAATGTCAGTGTGCAAATGTATGCTTAGGCATAAAGGAGAATTTGACTACAGGTCCCGCATGGCATATTTCATTTGCATGTTCCAGGGCTGGAGAAGCTGCTACATCTGAAGACGAGGATGGGATACATGCCCCAAAGAAAAGGCTGCTCTCCCTGAGAGTTTGCAAAGGTACACAAAACGGTGCATGCCACGTGTGCCGCAACTCAATGCCAAGCAGTCTGCAACAGGTACATGTGGAGCTGCGACTGGTACATGTGGAGTCAAAGTCCTGCTCCAGCCCATACATGGCCAAAAAAGAATGTGAAGGCCCTACAGAGGAGCACATTGAAAATGCCCATCAAAACTGCCAGTGAAGCAGTCAACGGAAACGCTGTGCTATGCCTTGAATATGGAGCAATTACTCAAACGGAGCAGAAGATAACAACAGCCACAACCAGGTTCGAGAAACGCAGAATATACTCACCACCAAAACAAGCAAAACATTCTACGACCTCCCATTGGGGGTGGTGACACAAGCCTAAGCACAGGAGCATGTTTGCAGAAGTTGTAGGTGCTGGTGAAGGCTGTCTGAACTGCACATACAATAGCAGCAGAAGAGAGCATGAAATACAATGCAGCCGTGTTCCTGAAGCCACCACCACCTTTCAACACTTCTAAGAAACAGCAACATAGAGTTGTTTTTCATCTCTAAGAAGCTGTACAGAAAGAGTTTGAAGCACTCTTAATAAAAGATGATCTCATTGTATGCTCAACAGGCCCCACGTCATGGGTTTCGTTCATAGTAGTAGTACTGAAAAAGTTCAGTAGCGGAGCGGTGCGCATTTGCATTGATATGCGCCAGGCAAGCAAAGCCATTGAAAAGGAAAGACACCCTGGTCCACATATAGTGGACATGATCATGCAATTGAATGGAGCCAAATTGTTTTCCTGTATCAACCTGAATTAAGGATACCATTAACTTGAACTGGAGGAGAACTGCAGGTACAGTACTACCTTTTTCACTCATGTTGGTTTGTTCAGATATAAGAGACTGAGTTTTGGAGTATTTTTGGCTGCTGAGATATTTCAGGTTGTTTTTCACCAAGTAATCCAACTTGTTACCCATGCTTTCAATTACAGTGATGACATACTGGTCTTTGGGAAGACACAGAAAGAACATGACAAAGACCTTACCCAAGTGTTCCAGTTACTTGCTGATGGCCTCAATCAGAATGCCTCAAAGGGTGAGTTTTTCTAAATCAAACAAGTTTTTTAGCATATATTCTCTGATGAGGGGAATTATTCTAGACAAGGTTCAAGCACTGTCACCCACTTGCCCTCTCTGCAGGATATTATCATGCTGCAATCCTTTCTAGGCATGGGCAGTTATTGCTTGAGATACATTTGCAACTTTACTACATTGAGTGCCCCACTGAGAGATTTGACTAAGCGAAATGTAAAGTTTCAGTGGTCTTCAGAATGCGACCAGAGTTTCAAAGACATTAAACATGCGATTGGGAATGCAACTGAAATGGCCTACTTTGACCCCAAGTTACATACAAAACTAACAGTTAATGTGAGCCTGGAAGGGTTAGGAGCAATACTTGCTCAACAGGGTGGCCATTCAAATGCTCAGAGACACATCATAGCCTATGCCAGTCAAAGCCTATCGGAAACGGAGCATGCCTACTCTCAGCCGGAGAAGGAGAGTCTGGCTGTGGTGTGCTCCTGCAAATATTTTGTTGTATTCCTCTATGGAAAATGATTTACTGTCATCACACACCACCAGGCATTGCTTATAATCTTTGGAAACCTGACCGCCAAGATGCCCCCTCACATTGAGAGGTGGAGGTTAAGACTGCAAGAGTACAACTATGAGATTCTGCACAAACCGGGGAAAGATCAGAATCCAGAAGATCACTTTTTACAAGTGCCACTATCCCATCACAGTTCGACATCAAGGACAACTGAAGCCTATCTCAACTTTATTGTGAGATCCAGTATACCAGAGGCTCTGTCTGTGGAACAAATCAGTGATCCACTAATGCAGATAAACACATGACCATAATCAAAGAACTTATTACCACGCACGCATGGGGGAGAAGCAACTGGCTCCTTGCCAATGATGTTGAATTAAAAAAGTTCAAGAATGTACTGGATGAGTTTGCAGTCACCCAAGACTGTGTAATACTGCAAGCCTCAACAATCGTCATACCTGGAAACCTACGACAGCGGTTCATCTAGATGGCCCATGTAGTACACCGAGGTTTTGTAGCCACTAAGAGATCCCTAAGAGATCGAGTGTGGTTCCTTCGGCTAGATGAGTGAGTCAAGAAAGAACACAAGGCGTGCCACATTTTGCAATTGTTTGTAAGTATGGACTGAAAATCGTTTCCACTCGCGGAATTTGCGAATTTTTGACAATTTCGCGTAAAATTGTCAAAGAATTCACAATTCACAAGTTGGCGTATTTTTTTTGCTTGGTCGCGCTTCAAAAATACAATTTTGCGCGTACGGCATTGACTTACCGTGATTTTGAGTTCGCCGAGTTGTTTTCCTCCTCGTTTGCGTGCGCTACGCCATTTTCGATCTTGCTGCGTGATCTCGCGAGACTTTTCGACCGCGACTACGTCATAGCGTCCCGCCATCTTGCACTGCGAGACTTGTTGAACGCGAATTCTGCATAAGGGCCCGCGATCATGCACCACAAGAGAAAACAATTGCGGAGACGTAGATGCAACGCGCAGCTGACATCCAGCGGGATATTTGAACAGCTCGCTTTCCCGAAATTGCACAAATTGCAATTCTGCACAAGAAATCTATCGCTGGCCGCATAAACCTCCTGAAAATGTTGATTTGGATCAGAATAACTCCTCAGATTGACATTTGGCTGCATTTTTTTGTGTAAGGAGTCCATTTTTGGGGGGGGGGGGTGGGAGGGAGGTAATGCCCCACAGTCTCCAACTTCCTGTTCCTGTCCAGCAGGCTCCTCCCAGTGCTTTGTCCATGTCCTGGTCACTTTTCATTTGGATCTGGAGCTGGAAGGATTACTCTTTGTGGCTGCTGCTGGATATTTGTATTTGAGGATTTTGTTTGGGGATCACTTTTGGATTTGAGATTTTACAAGTAAATTAGTGTTGTTTGTTTGGGGCATTGCAGTTGCTGCAACTAGAATTTATACACTTTTTTCACAACTTAAAAAAAAAATATATTGTGGGTACCCACTGTATTCAGTAGGCCCAGGGTTAGTCATGGGTGCATGATAAACTGTTTCTGTGAGTTTTGTTGAACTTAAATATCATTTATGGCATGTTATTGAGTAGCTCACTGTTATATGTGGAAGTTTTGTGCAATATATACCCATTGCCTGGATTGCCACATATGGGCCAGACTCCAGCAATGGCTAGATAGAATGTTTCCACATGTATCATGCATGTGTGTGTGCATTCGACAGTTATGCAGTTTAAATGTTCGCTCATACATTGATACATATGGAAAAACAGTCACCAAGCCGCAAGATCTCCCCCGCCACACCTTCGGCACAATGTCCGGCTGTCTGAAGACTGCCAACTCTGTGGTCTACTGATGGCCGCAAATGCGGTACCCGGGCGGTCGTAATCAGGCCTGAAGTAAGTTAACAAATGCACCTGTAATGGAAAACGTGAAACTAAATATTATATCATTTTTTTTATTAATCTATATTTTCTGTACTCTAAAACCAGCAGATAAAATGTTGGAAGCTTTAAAATACATCAACTCCCAAAAAGGGAAGCAATTATTAAATTATAGAGGATATTCTTTGAGTAAGGAGAGCACCACCAGAGAGAAAAGAAACTGGAAATGCAGCAAATACTATACAAATGTATGATATCGCAGGACCTTCACAAACAATTATATTGTTGAGAGCTGTAGGGAACCTAACCATTAGGACTGGGTGAAGTTAAAACTATGCAGTTGTAATTTGCATAATTTTAGAATTTTGTGTTACACTTGTTACTTGGTTCCTTTGCGGTACATTTTTATCATGGACTGCACATTTGTAGTAATTTTCACTGCAAATGGTGCATAGTGATGCAAAGTAGTTTAATGGCATACTTTAGGAAACTTTGTGCAACAAACATAACTTGAAATTTCCAAAATTATATAAATTAAGTTGGATTAATTAAATATCACCCTTGTCTAATGATAACCTCAATAACAATAAAAGAATTCTAGTTTATGCTATCAATAACAATTTACTTACCTTAACACAATGTAACACATGGATGAGGGATAGCACTTTTAAGTTAAGCCATTCAGTGAAATATACACAATGCATGGTCAATATCAAAATATAATCATCTGATTAGTGTAAGAAGTGTTACCTAGCAAAGAAAGTGCACTATAATAAAATGGTGACACATATAAAAAAAAACTAACAATTATATCCCACAAAATTTTATCATAGTATTTGAACAGTCAATGATTTCGACCACACATAAGATCTTCCCACACAGTACAATCTAGGGTGTTATTTATAACTTTAGCCAGTGCATTTGGAGGCATTTACAAAAATCCACCCTGAGTACATCATATGCAACTAACCTAAAATGTGCATATGAAATATAAAAGTTAATAGCCTTACAACATGTCAATGCAACACAAGTTACTCAGCATTTTTATATGCTAATTGAATCTCCTGTTACCAACAACACATAACCAAACAAGCTCCACTAATGAATTATTTTGAGGTTATTTGGTTTGGTTGTCTACATCGACCAGGCTACAGATTCTAACTCAGGTATCACATTGCATGGTGGTATGTCTATGGCAGAGCCATGTTCCAAGAACCAAAGACAAATACCATAGTGTAAGAGTAGCACAATACCTTCCAAGGAACACTTAGAAGAATCCACCTTCTGCAAATTCTTAAGAATACTTAGGGCCTCACTATAACTTTGGTGGTGTGTCAGCGGGCCACCACACCAGCACCCCGCTGCCACACCACCAAAGCCATAATGCGACTGCATGCCAGATTTCGACAGTAATCCAGGTCGGTTGGTCATCTGGCAGCTGGCCCACGGTAGTACAGTGCTATGGCTAATATGTGAACCTTAGCAATGCACCACAATGGGAACGCCATTGCTCATTCAGGCAAGGCATGGACTTTCAAGTTCATGCCCTTCAGGAACTGGGATTACTACCAGTGTAATCTCGTCCCTGGTTAATGCGAACCCTTTTGCCATCAAGTGGCCTCGCAAATACGCTGGAAATTGTACTAATTATTAGGGCATATCCTCTGTGTCTGTTATTCCTTCAACAAACCTCAGGTAGACTAGGGAGATGCCCTTCCTAATACTGAATACCAACAAAATCTGTAAAATACTCTGATGTCTCCAGTTAAATTTTGTGTATGCAACTTATTCTAGGGGTCGCAGAGCCCCCCTAAGGCAAGGCCCAAAGTAGAGCACTTTGTCATGTTCACCCCATTTTTATTGGGGTCACACCCAGTAGATCCCCGTAGCCCCAAAACGTAAAGAGGCCTTTTTTGGAGAAATACAGAGAACTGAGTGTAAATTGAGCCTGCATGTGTATGAGTCGCTGACTTGGGCATAAATCCATTTTGAAATTCCTGTGAGTGAAAGGCTGATTAAATGGAAAACAAATGTGAGTTTGCTCTGTCGTGTTCCCCATCGATATAATTGAGGGTTACACCCTACAGATTGCCCTTACCAGAAAAGGTTAAGAAGGTTAAGTGTCCTTCTCTGAGAAAAGGAGCACTGGCTTGTCTGCCTCATCTCCCCTCTAGTGAGTTATGTTCTGCTGCAATCAAGTGCTGGAAATCAGAACACTTGTCAGGGAATCTTTTATCTGCAGTTGATAACAGAATAGAGTGGCATATGGGTATCCCAGCTCAATAAGCACAAACAAGAATTGGTATTTCACAATTATAGTCATTTATTATCATGCAGTACTTGTCTACATAATGAGCGTATCAAAAAAAATATGATTAACATAAAACAAATCAGTAGATAAAAGACAGGTTAGGGTGAAGGTTAAGAAGGCCACAATTGTATTTTATTATTCATTCTTAGTCTCTTCCTTAACAAATTGATTTGTGATGGTTTCAGACATACAACACTGAGCGTTGCTTTAGCTCACTAAGCTTCAAATATGTTAAGCCCCATTCCATATGTTGCTATCGGGTCAGCAGTAGGAACTTAGCGCTTCAGCATCTCAACTCAGCAACTGGTCCATCAGCACTATTCACAAAAGTAACTTACTATTGCAACAAATTTTCATGTGTAATTTATTGTTACACTTTTGAGTAACTTTATTACTTTTGGTTATACACAAAATCTGAGTGAAAAGTTACTTAAATGTGTAGACCTACGCATCTTCACCCCAGTGGAGTCAAATTTATGAGTCCAAATTACTACTGCCCAAAAAGAAACATTAGTAAGTCCAGCGTCACATATGGCCAACCACTGGTATTGCCCCACCCTCCCATAAAAAATAGTGTCTGTAGAGATTTAAAATAAAAACCCATAAGAAATAATGCTAAATTAAGTGAAATTAATTTGTTTAAAATAGTTACAAATATAAATCAATATAATTTAATACTAAAGTTGCTGTAAAAGTTAAAAAAGTTCATGTTATCAATTATAAAAAAGATTAGTAACTTTTTTGAAGTAAAACATAAAGTAACATTATTTGCTTATTAAAATATAATGAAATTACTTGTAATAATTTATCTACATCACTTTTAATATTTATTAATAATATATATATATACATATTCACTGAAAAAACCAGAGGTTTCACATCAGTTATAGTTATGTCATGAGTGATGTCACTGACCATGTCATGAGTGATGTAATATGTGACGTCATCAGCAGTGCATTGCAGGCGCGCAAGTTATAGTGAGTCCAACTAACTATAACATGGGAATTTCAATGGTTTTATGTCAGTAACATTTCCAGCTAACTATAACTGGTGTGAAACCTATGGTTTTTTCAGTGAATTTAATAGGTTTTTTAAATGCTAATTCCTAACTATAACTGGTGTGAAACCTCTGTTTTTTTCAGTGAATTTCATAGGTTTTTTGAATGCTAATTCCTAACTATAACTGGTGTGAAACCTATGGTTTTTTCAGTGAATTTCATAGGTTTTAAAATGCTAATTCCTAACTATATATAAGGCCCCAAACCTATGTTTTTTTCTTTGAATTTCAAAATTTTGTTAATAGCAAATGTCTATAGCTATGAAATGTAATATTTTTGAAAATGAATGAATCCTATATTTTATTTGTATTTAAAACAATTTTTTTAATGTATATATATATATTTTTTTTACCCTGGAGCGATCCCGGGGAGCGCCCCGGTGAGTGCCCCGGAAAGCATAGTCTTTTGAAGCGCCCCAGGGCGCGCTCCGGAGAGCGTCCCGTAAGCGCTATTGCCGCGAACGAAAACATCATTGTGACGTATCGCGTAGCCGCGTCCACGTGCTACGCACGGCATAAGCACACCCGGAAGCACTCGAGCGAATACGATCGCGCAACGTAAACATCTGACGCGCTTGCGCGACGCGACCTGGGGCGCGCCCGGGGGCGCGCCGCGTAAGTGCGTCGGGTCATGTGACCTGAAAATAACACTTTTTATTGGTGCAGAACAGTTTTGGTTTCATAATGATGAAATCCCTGGTCGTGTGACCTGAAAATAACACTTCTCATTGGTTCAGGCCTTTTTTTTTTCCAAATGATGAAAGACCCCACCTTTTTTCCTTATTCTGACTTGTTTTGCAATCTTTGAGGTATATTTTGTACTTTGAAATGGCTACAGTAGCAGCAGCAGCTGGAGCATCTGCACCACCACAACCACCAGGAGGACCACCACAAGATTACATTGGTGGTCAACAAGAGGAGGAGGAGAAGGAGGAGGAGGAGGGGAGGAGAAGGTGGCTGCAAGAACACAATACCCCATACCAGCCAAGACCACACATTGTATGGGAGTTTTTTTCGATCCCAGAGGGCAAGAAAAAAGTCAATGCGGCCAAGGTGACTTGCCTAATCTGTGGCAGGGAACTTTCAAGGGGGAACCCTAATAAAAAATACTCTTTTGGAAACAACACCATGATTCGCCACATGCAGCGCAGGCATCCGATCAACTATTCTGCTGCAGAGATGAGGGAACTGGCCAGTAACCGTCCCCAATCAACATATTTGGATGTATTTTCTAAAAGACTTCAGAAATCTGACATTATCGGTTGTCCTCGAGGTTTACTCAAATTTTTAGGCACCTTGGGTATCAAATAAAAAAATAGGTAAACAGGTTTATCTGTTTTGAGAAAGTGAAGTTCATTTTGCATTAAAAGACCCAAAGACCTCCATCTAGAGGGTTCAATATGATACTCTAACTTCATTCTAGAAGATTCCCTTTTGGCTACCTTCTCATAGCAGTGTATGTTGCCCAATTGTGCCTTGGCTGCCTCCATATACATAGATAAGGGTTAAAGCACAATATTGCCACACTTGTCCGCTTGGCTCACCACAATATCTTGTCTGCATGAGGTGGTTATATTGTATTAGCTTATTATCGTCATTCAATATCTGTGTGGTCTGTCTGCCAATTTGTAATTTTTTAAGATCTTTAATTACAGCTTCAGCAAACATATTAATGGAATCTCTATGCATTACTGGAAGAAATATTTATTTGGGTCTAAATGGAGTATTCCATTTCTCATAACCATTCAATTCTTGCTCTTGAATGAGCCAATCACCTGAGGCATCTAACTGATCTTCCCTAGACAGCCTATTTAAGTCACGCAGTATACTAAGATCTGAAATGGCTAAATTGCCACTCTCTCCTTGGTCTAGTAGTAGATTGCTTGGTTGTGTTACATTTTTATTTTCAAAAAACTATCTCAATCTCAACTTCCTTATAAACTTGAAACAATCTACTATTGTTTGAGGATTCAATGTAGGGTTTTAATATACAGGAAGATTGGCACCTTCAACTGGTAGCAGTGAGTTGGGGAAAAACACAAATAATGCAGTGCTACAAGGTCAGGGGAGACCCAAATAACCCCTGAAACGAGTGCAAAGGCCCACTCAGAAAATCACAGCAAGAGTCCTGTGCACACATTGGGTATGATTACTACAATTGTCTTAATCAGACACAAAATAATGTTTAAGCAGGAAATAAAAACAAGGTCAACACAAATGGATGTAATCTTGGATGGAATCTATTGTGAATTATTTCTTCAAAGGAAAGCCGGCCGACACGTGCTTCGTCAGTCGGGCAGCAACCCGTGACTCTTCAGGGCTGAAGAAATAAACTTAATACAGGATTGTATGACCGGTGATAATTCCAACCCGGCCAGAGCGGGTTCCAAAACAATGGGAAAACCGTTAACGGCGAGGATGGTTGCAGGAAGTGAGGGGAGGACAGGTAAGTCTCTTCCCTATCGGGCAGTAACAACGGGCGACCGGCGGGTGCAGATGGTCCCCGTGAGTGTCTTTCGAGCAGAGATAGAGTAGGTGCGTTGTGCTTTCTGTGCTTTCTGTGCTCCCTGACCTACATGGGGATTTTTTCAGCCTCCTGACTACCTGATTGCTCCACAGCAGCCACACCTCACTGTGGTGGAAACGAGCTCCGCAGGAGATCTCCCCTCCCTGCTACTATGTTTTGTTTGGTTGACTCCTTGGGCCCCTGAACACTAAGCCATCTAGGTAAAGGGAGACGATGTGTTGCAGCGGCCAGAGCTGCCGACTTCAGAGCTGAGGATCAGGGTTTGAGTCTTAGCGTCAGCGTAACATCCTTGATTCTGGGAAACGTACTTAACCTGTCCATGGAACGCGCCTGGATACCCTCACGGGTGATAAGCCAGGCTATATAAATCTACTAACAACTAAATAACTCTAGGTCATGTTCATGTAGAGGAGACCCGGTGATCTTTATTTGGTAAGATTGTGTTTGAACCTCCATGACGCACATAAGACGGGTTTAGAGTTGTGTGGCCTGCTCCGGCACATTCCTCCTCCCTCCATCTTAGCCCGATTGACTCCCCCATATCCCCTTTTCTCTCACAAGATAGGGGACATCCTTGCTTGTCTATTATTTGGTTGTGTGGTGTGACTGTAAAGTGAAAAAGACACTTATATGCCTCTCTACCTGCTTTGGAAGGAGGTCCGCCTTTACACTAGTAATGCTGATGTCCAGAAAGTTAAAGGAGACGTAGGACTGCAACCTGCCAGACACCATAAATACAAACAGGATTCATCTCTTTCTGAGAGCCTCCATCCTGCCAGATCCCGGAAATGGAAAGACGACTAACCTCTATCTGGAATCCTTCATCCGGAGGCTACTAATGGAATGGCAATCTTCGAAGGGAGCTCTGATTTATACCTCTACCTGCCACATGATTCTCCTCTGTTGTTCGTCCCCTAATTTACCATAACCCTCCCTCCTCTCTTCCTCCCCTTCACCCATTCACAAGCTTTACTCATGTTCCTGCTCTCTTCCCCCTCCTGAAAACCTCCCTACTCTCTTCCTCCCCTTGATCCATTTATGAACTTTACTCACTTTCCTGCTCTCTTCCTCTTTCCCTCCTCCTGAGAGCTTTAAACACTCTGTGACCCTCCCCTTTTGTTTATTCAGTTTTAGTGGTTCTCTCAGACATGGATGCGATTTCCCTAAGACTAGACACCAAACAGGTGCCTGCAGGGACTCAATTCTTATAAAATCAAGTACTAACAAAAAACGCATCCATAAACCTAAAACACAGACTTCTCAAATCTCACCCACAAACTTTAATCTCTGATCCCTACTTCTGATCTAGAAAAGGATCTATAATAAGTGATCTTATCTTCAAAACAAAAATAAAATTGCAATGAAGAAAAATCATATATTCGCTGCTCCTTATCACTGTATCCACGAAAGCTCCACATGGTCTATAAGACTCTCTGTAGCTCCCTCCCTCACCTGCCCAGCAGAGGCAACCACTTTCTTATATAACAATGGAATTATCCTCGTCCAAACATCAGTCTGCAACCTTGAAGTATGTAACGGGGTCGGTGTTCCAGTAGGCCCCTCGGAGAAGGGCGCCTACCCTAGTAGCATCTCATCTTGTGACCCCCCCTCCTGTCATTTCAGCTTCCCTAGTCACAGGTCCCGGCCGGTCCGGCCGAATGGTATAGCTGCGACGAAGAGGATGAGATGGACTGGCCCTTTAACTGGAAGCAACCTGATGCGGAGGCGGAGCCTAATCAGGAAGTAAATACGGACGCGGAAGAGAGCCGGGTGTGCTTGTACACCGGCGTAGGAGTTGGAGGAGAGGACGCTTTATCGAGAGGAGACTGGTGGAAAGACGAGAGGAGAAAAGGACCGACGGCAGAAAGACCAGACTTAACCTCACGAGACGCTGCGGAGGAGTGGCGAGAATCGGCAGCGGCGCAGGAGCCAGGAGGCCAAAGACTTCACGAGCCGCCCAGCCACACGCGACCTGGAGGCGTGTGGCTCTCAGAGGTACGTGACCGTATCTCGGGTTGGGTGAGAAGGCGGGGAGGCCGCTCGTAGTGTAAATACATTTCCGGCCCTATCCCGGGGACCCCTTCCAGCACTTGAAACCCAGCCCTCACCGACGTTGTAAAGCTGCACCTGTGTGATCCCTCACTCCCTTTCCCTCACGCAAAGTTTTGTTCACGAGTATTGATACGCCCTCTCGTGTCCCTTCCTCCGAGGCCACTGACAACGTAACCACGGAGACAGATACAGAGGAAACGAGGGGGAGCCCAATCCGGAAAAAGACCGAGGCTACACAGAGAAAACAGCGCCCTGTGAGAAGCCGATCCCCGAGGAGACCTCCTCCCAGAAAAACTTGTACCGATTTTCTCTTTCAACAAATAAATCCCCCGCGCACTAAAACCCGCTTGTTGCCTATTACTGCTCAGCCCGCTACAAAGTATTTGATGACATTTTCTCTATCATCAAAATCCTTGTGACTAGTAATGAATCCGCCCCTTCCCAAGGTAGGCCTAGTTCTCCAGGCAACTCACAGGAATCCCAAGCAATGTCCTCACCTATCCTCGCAACATTAAGCACTCCACCCCTTCCAGCTTGCTCCTCCTCAGCAAGCAGCTCATCCATTACCTATTCTCCACCTTCACCCTTGGGGTTTGAACCTTTCTCTATGAACCGCCAAATTGGTTTGAGCCCATAATAAACCTCTAGAATAGCAGTCACAGAGATACATAGTAATGGTAGTAACATTATCACTCCAATTCTACCTTTGTTCTCCAATTACACCCTTGTGAATAATACTAGCTCACCAGCGATACCCCCTCAAGGCCCAAAGAAGACACTCACAAAGTCAGAGTTCCCAAACCCAACGAGCATCATGACCCATACGACCCCATGGCCCTTATCTAGCCAGCTCATGAGCTCTACACCTCCTTCCCTTAAGCTTACCTCTATCTCCAGCCAGACCTCCCCCCCACTGGTTCTCTTGGGCCAGCGATACTCCAACAACACAGTCCTGAGCACTCCCCCACCACTTGACCCCTCAACCCAATCCACATCCACTTGTTGCCTCACCTCCCTAGAGTTCCAGACTAGGTGAGATTACACTAGACATGCAACAAATTAAGGCAGATTTACAAAGTCTATTATGCATCACCGCAGAGTTGTAGACCAATTGGTGGTCCAATAGAACTCCAGGGAAAAATAGACGCATTCACTCCCAACCTAATAAATGCCACATGAGGCTGCTGTTTCACCTCCTCCTACCCCCCCCCCCCTTCCCCCCAGCTAACGGGAATCCCATTAATCTCTGCAGCACCTCACCTGAGTTGGAGAACTGTATTCTATCCAAATTCCTCCACTCTGCCCATTAGGCTGAACGATCCACTATCTGACAATGACATTAACTTCCTCCTCCACTCATATAATACTACAAACAACGGTAACCCAGACAATTTGGGTCAAACCGAACAATTCCGGCAAACCCACACAGAGAGCCTTGGCTCAACTGCAGAGTTGTTAACAAGTCTAACCCTCTTGTGAGTTCCCATCACTCAGACTACCTCAGTGAATACCAAACCAAACCCAAAATGTATGTTACTCAACTGCAGATCGGCAGTGAGACACATGGCGGATATCACTGACCTCATCCTGGGACAAAAACTTGACCTCTTAATCTTAACTGAAAGATGGCTAAATGATTCTTCTGTACCAATCCTTCAAAATCTAGTCTGACCCAGCCATCATAAGATTAAAAAGACCTTGCAGACAAGGTGGAGGTGGAGAAGTGTGGCTCAGGGGTTAGAGGCGGCAGACCCGGAAAGCTGAGATCGGTCCTGGACCAGGGTTCAATTCCCCGCCTCGGCAGGTCTTGGGCTAAAAATTCCACGGACTCGATAATTCTCGCTCCGGTGCCTTCTCGACTCACGGGTTCACACTCTGCGACTCTGGGCAATAGCTTGCTTAATCTCCACAACGGCCCCTCGCGGCGGGATGCCTGACTTTCACCTTGTGGATACCCGCTGGGGCTATCACACAGGGGAATATCAGGACGGGTTCCCTAAGCAAGCGCCGGGACACCCACTGCGGGTAGCTGTGCGCTATATAAGCTCAACTACATTTACATTTACATTTACATACACAGTAAAAGTCTCTAAGTGAAACAAGCACAAAATGTTGCTCTAGCCTCATGTGAAAACCTAGGCATTGATATCATGAGTAACAACAAGCCACTATGCAAAATACACATGATCTATCATCTCACAGGAGACAACCTCTCATTCATAGAAGAAATTATGGAAATTGTCTCAATCAGTTGTGGGCTAGAGCTTTTGCCACCCGGGGTAATCCCTGAGTTTGTCGTCCAGTGTAGGGGAGGGTGCTACCCAGGGGGTATCGGCAGACAACAACGAGGGAGAATACAATTAAAAAAAGGAAACTTAACTTGTGCTCACTGCCGACCCCCATAAAATGTCGTCCGGGATGGACCCCCCCACCCCTCCCAAGCTACACCAGTGGTCTCAACCAATGTGGGGAGACACCGCACCCAGATCTTCCTCTGAGATTTCAACCTCCACTGGAATGACCCAACTGACCAAACAGTAAATAGCCTCAAAACCTTCCTAGCAGACCTCAACCTAATCCTCCAACTCTGTGACAGTCCTACCCACAACATGGGTGCAACCTTGGATCTACTCATTGCTAAAGCCAATTCCAATCAAATGTAATCTATTGCCCCATGCGACTGGACAGACTACCACTGCATAACCGTCCTCATCATAGCATTGATTAAAACAAAAAAGGTTCAACTAAAAAATACCTAGCCACTGGAAAAGGTGCTTGCGAAACATAAACCTGAATGAATTTACATCTCTCAGCAAAAACATCTTGCCTCCTCCTGTGGACATGTCAGATGTCCAAGATCTAACTAATCACTACAATAATTCCATGATAACATTCTAGACTCACTTGCACTCTTACACCTAAAAGAATGTCCACCAAGACATCAAACCATGGTACAATATCAGCCTAAATGCAGAAAGATGTAATCTGAGACAAGCTGAATGATTATGGAGATTCTCACCATCCCTAGAACACCTCAAGTGCTTGAGATCACTGAGGAGCATTTGTAACAAATGCATCAAAAGCTCAAAAGCAAATTTCTTTATAAACCAACTAGATAATGCCAGAAATCGACATAGAAAAATTATTCATACTTGTCAAACAACAAACCAATAGGCAACCCAACCCTTACCCAAGTGGGAATTGTCCGCAGCCAAACTGTAAGGAATTTGCCAGCTACTTCCGGGGAAAGACGGAAAAGATTGAAAGTGAATTAAGGACAGCAATAAAGCACCTTCCGGCCATACCACTTATCAGCCCCCTGTACCCAATTAGCTGAACCCACTTGTCACCTCTCACCCCCAAAAACAGCACTTTGTGGAGCTCCTCAAACTTTTGATGAAACCGATATTCCTAAAATGCTAACAGCACTAAAACCTTCAAACTACTTCAGTGACTCTCTGCCATCAAATTTTTTCTGCGAGATTAAAACTTTCATACTCCGAGTTTAGACCAAGTCTGTAAATGCCTTACTGCTTCAAGGCACTATGCCAGACTGCCTAAAGTCAGGGCAAGTAACCCCTATCTTAAAATTTTAAAGAACTCCATGGACCAAAACAACTAATGTCTAATATCCAATATTCTGACTCTGGTGAAGCTACTTGAGAAATGTGTCCTTGTCTAATTCTGCAACCACATAGATCAATTTACACTCTTAGACCAATTCGAATCCAATTTCCTTCAGGGTCACAGCACTGAATTGGCTCTAACACACATAATTGACGACACACTAAAAATTGCTGGATCAGAAAGAATCTAGCCTTCTAATCCTCCTCAATGTCTCATCAATAGGCCTGGGTGGAGTTTGGAGAATTCTAATACGTGGAACTCGGCTAAGTGTCAAAAAAACTTTGCCACGCTCTGCTGATTTCCACAAGCAGCGGAGTACTGTAAGTCGCACTGCTCGTGCTCATTTTTATCACCAGGAGTTTGTCCTGTGCTGTAAAATCAGCATGAATGGAACCACTTGCAGAGCTTTTTTCTGCCGCTCGAGTAGATGTTCTACTCGAGCTACAACTTCCTCTATGCGATTGGCTGGTTTCTCAATGCCAGCAGTAGCAACTTGCAGCGACTGCCCGCGATGAAAAATCTTGCCAGGAGATGGTATAGCGTATGATTTTCCTCAGTCATACTCACCGACTTAATGTTGGCGAGTCTTGCGAGACGAAAAACTCTGCTCCGCGTCGTGCCGTTTCGCTGAGTTTTTTGGAACTCGCTGCTCTACGTGGAGAACAGAGTGGGCAAAACTCTGTGAACTCCACCGGCAGAGTGGATCTTGTTGCTCACCCCCACTCATCAGCTTTCGATACAGTAAAACATGACAGCCCACTAGACGTACTGGAACACATCAAGGTCCATCCTAAAATGGTTTACCTGGTTACTCCACAACAGACCTCAAAGATTTAAGGGTAATCAGCCCCTGTCCAATCCCACACTGGTCACACTAGACATGCCACAGGGGTTCTTGCTCTCCCCCACTCTCTTTAACCTATTCATGGAACCTTTAACTGAAATTTCGAAATTATCTAATCTAACATCCGCTATCACACGTATGCTGATGACACACAACTATATTTGAAAATCTCCTACTCAAGGATATCAGGTCTCTCAACATAACACTACAAAAGCTCAAAATTTGCAGACCTGCAACCATCTCAAACTTAACGTTCTCAAGACGGAATTCCTCCTAATCGCCCCCTCCCAAACAGTCACACAATATTTAAGAATGGATGAAGCAACTAACACCTCTTAACTGCCTACCACATTTTATAAATTCCACAAAATCACTGGGAAAAATGCTGGACAAGAACCTGAACATTCAGAAGCACATCAGTACAGTCACCAAAGGTTCAAACTTACGAATGAATATCCTAAGGCAAAGAAAGTCCTTCCTCCCTCCCTCCCTCCCAGGGACTTCAAGTCAGTTGTTTAATCTCTAGTGATTTCCAGGCTGGATTATGGAAGTGCAGCCCTTTGTGGACTACCTAGATCTAAGTTGACTCTACTAAGGGCCTCTCTTAACCGCTGCAAAGCTCATCACAAGATCTAAAAGAAACTACCACATCATTCCCAATCTGAAATCTCTAAAATTGCTCCCATATGAGGCAAGGATACAGTTAAAAATTGCGTGCACAACCCATAAAGCCCTACACTTCAACACCTCGAGATATCTGGCACAAAACTGGAGTTTTCTGGCAGGTGCAGATCATCTAGAAGCACCAGCACTTTATTGTTGAAACCACAGAAATTGTATAAAAAGAAAACCTACAACCTAGCCTTCTCGGGTATAGCAACGAGAATTTGGAACTCCCTGTCCCCTGAAATCAGATTGAACCCTTCTACTGCATCACTCAAAAAAGAAGTTAAAGTGCTATTGATGAACAAATCTCTGCTCTAGAATCCATAGGACTCTACCCCCTGAGCCCCGATTTGGTTCTGTGTTTTCCGCCATGTTTTTTACTTGACTAGTACTATCTTGTCTGTATATCTGTCACCTTAGACCTTGTGGCGGTCACTTCCCGCACCTTGGGAGCTGTCACATCCTCTATCGTTTTAGAAAATATTTTGTTTGCTTTGCCTGTATCTTTTCAAAATACCATTTGAAAAGCGCTCTGATACTTCATGGGTTATGTTTGCGCTATTTAACACTTTATAAATAAAATACATAGAGAGGTTGAGGAGATATTTGAGAGCAAAGCCCTGCTTTGTATGAGCTTTTGTGCTGACCATATAACATATTGGCTTTGTGAAAAGTTGACTGTGATCAGCAGTTTCTTGGAGAACATCCCCAGAAGTAAAGCGACTAAACAAATATTAATCGCAACCACACGGTTCAGAAAAATATGTACTTTAAACAAGGACATGGGCATACCCAGGAATTTTTTGTCTCACTGAGCAGTCCAAAGATTTTCTTGGACTGACAAGGGTAATGATTTGCTAACGCATGATAGGTTTAAAATCTATTTTCACACTGTTGTCAGTGCCAATTGACCTCATGCCATGTGTACCCTTTCAGGAGTCTTGTTGTATAAGTCAGCAGCACTTGGTGTCCTAGGAATTTTTAGTTTCACTCTTTCTACTAAAACTTTATAAATCTCAATATACAACATTTTTATTGGCTTCAAAATATGACTAATGCTGGTGGGATATACAACGGTCCTCTTATTCAGTAATACCAGGGGAAACATGTGAGGTTTAGAGATGCGTTGGGCCCTTTCCTGGAATACTTGAGACAGGCTTTCCCAGGTCTGTCATGCCCACTATAACATTAGACCTTGCATTTAATCAGATAAGGGTGTGGAAACAAAAATACGGGCCTGGATATGGGGCAAATATGAGATAAACCACCCCAGAGTGGGAGGAAAGAGTGAAGAAGGCCAAGTGGAATAGACAAGATGGTTAAGTGAACTGTCAAAGAGTCCAACTAAGAGGGTAACCTCGTTATTGGAAGGGAAGATTTTATTTTTGCCTTATTTCTTATACTTATTTTTAAAAGAAGTATGTGCATAATTTATGAAATGCGGTAGTAGTATTGGAGAATCACAAAAACATACGCTCATAAATGTAACAAATGCAGACTCAGGTCAAGGTGTTGCTTATGGCATGAGGCCACTTTGCATCTGTTTTTTAGAGGCAATTGTGCAAGTGCATTAGAGGTCCCCCTGCCCTCTCTAGAAAATGTGTGGAACATTAAGGGCAAAGGGTTTATTCTGAAGAAAACTGATGCAATAACATTTGCCTAAAAACGGATATCATTTAATAGTAAATGGCACATTCTAATGTACATTGTGTAGTAACTTAGTATAACATTAAAAGCAAATTTACAAGGCTTAAATTTGAAGGTTCTCTAATTAAATGTTTGGAGAAAATCATTGGCAAATTGTGTATTTTAAATAACTATGGTGTAATGGCAGCAGTTTTCAGCACGTCAACTTTAGCTTGTGTCTTCTGTTGCACAGCTATGTTTCCCACTATGCTATGATACAGGTAAAGGTCAGCCGCGGCCCGTCCTAATGGGCTGAGGGGCCATGCCCCCTCACCTTTCGGCCACTATAAAGGACGTCTATCAGGCTGGCCAAAGTTCTGCCTGACAGACACTCTTCATTTTTAGGTCAGGCAGCCAGGAGCTAGACATGCACTAAATGCGCAGTCTCCTTGCTGCCTGGGCTGAGCTTTGCCGGGCTGAAGAAATCACAGCTCCTGTTGGCATTACATCTTCAGCCTAGAAAAGCACCTCAAAGCCCTTCGCCTCTTGACGATGGGGAGCCTCACTGATTCCCTTGGACATGGGCAATTCAGTTCTAATCCCTGAAGTGCCCGGGCAAAGTGTCAATTACTAACACCTCGTCACAGATGGGGTGGGGTCAGCAAACTCACTGACCCATCCCACTCTGACGAGTGAGGGACTGCTGCCCTGGTCAGCTAACGATGGAAGGCAGCAGTCCCAACCCTCCTGGGACCTCTGAGGCTTGGTACTAAAGCATTCCCTCACTGCCTGATCTTAGGTCAGCCAATGAGGGAAGGCTGCAGTCCCAAACCTTCTGGAATCTCCGATGAAGAGCTGCACAGGTAAGTATGATTTTATTTTTAATGTTTGGTACATGTGTGCATGAATATTTGGGAGTGAGTATTGTGAATGGATGTGTGTGTGTGTGTGTGGATGTGTGAATGCATGAGTGTGAGTGTTTGTACCCTGAACGCCCCACTCCCTGCTAATAGAAGAGGCCGCCACTGGTAAAGATGTGTGCACGGCGCTAGGCAGCCTTGAAAGAGTACTAGCGCTGGTGAAGAGGAAAGGAGTGCCACATCCCATTAGAACGACTCTCTGATGCTCTCTTCTCCTAGCACAATGCAGTGCAGCAACTTTGGTTTGTGCACTGGGTTGAGCTATTAATGTAGTATATTTTTCCTTGGGGTTATGTCTAACAGAAAGGAGGAATGATAACACAGATATATGATGCAGCTAGTGTTATTTCTTCCCCTGAGTTATATGCTGTAGTAGAAGCAGGTGTGAATTGATTTTAGCCTTTTATTTGCAAGTTGTTTTTCAAACAACTGAGAAACCAGAATGATGTATTCCGTACCTTAATACCAATGCTTTATTATGGATGTTCTATTACATATGTAGACTGTATGTATTCCTTAAAGGGCACTGATACATTACATGGATGAATTTAATGTTGTAAATGTATAAATCCGAAGCACCTTTTATCCTCAACATATATGTAAAGTTACATGTTTCCCTGGAAGCCATTCTATTAAGTGTTTACAACTGCATATTTCCCCTGCATCTTGTAGTAAGCGTAGCCTCACCCTGATAAGAAGTGTGACCCTTCAAGGTCTTCTTGCATTCCTTCTTGTGAGAAGATACTGCCTCTTGCTCATTACCTATTTTTATTGAAGTAACACTTATCTAACATTTGTTCACCTTTCCAATTACTTCTACTGAGAGAAAATTGCTTTGAAATGTGTCACAAATGTATGGATTTTATCATTATATGCTCCACCTGTATTTTCAATGAATGCTTTGGTCCACTGAAATGAGAACGGTCACTTGTTATTTTGCTTGCATATTCACTATTTGTGATCTAATCCTATGTTAGAACTGTGGTCTGCTCGACGTGTTGTGTTTTATTTTACAGATGGAGCATTGGCAGTCAAACAGCCTGCACTAGAGTAACAGGAGAGTGCTGGGCCAGGCTCCACAACCACCCCAAGTGCTAGAGTTAAGGTAGAAGTTTCTTCATGGGAATTAGGGCGGAGCGCGGCCCAACACTGGACCTGTTGAATTTGGGTAAAATCTAACTGCGCTTTCCATATTCTGCTGCTTGCTTGCATGGCCCGTTTTGTTTTGTGTTGCCAACAGTTTGTTTACAAAGTGCAAGCAAGTTTCATCTAGATATTGGCATTGGGATAATAAACTAATTCGGAAGGCAGGAATGGGAGGCATCTAGAGTAGAGAAAGTGTGTGTGGGTGTGAATCCATGGTTTAGAGCAAGAGGACTGTAGAAGTAGTGTGGAAATAGGGAACATAGGCAGGAGAGCCAGTACCCGAAACACGAACCCGTAAGAATGAACATGTGTGAGAAAGAGGCCCTCTGATACAGCTGCTGCAGCGCCTTTGGAAACTCCCCCAGATACCTGACCAAAGAAAAAAGCCCAATGCAAGAGACTCTTTAGATGTGAGTAAATAATACCTTCCCTCGACTTCCATGAAGTGAGTTTGGAAAATAACTGAGGGCACCCTAACCCTACTTCCATTTCCTTTCCACCCTCCCTTCAGGGGATGAGCTGCGTCCACAGGGATTCGCTGCAGTTACCTGTGTGTGCATGAACAACAGAGAATGGTGATGGGGGCTGAAAAAACTAAAATGGAACAAGCCCCTACTGAGAAGGCTTCTTACCCACACTATATACCACCAGTATGATAGAGGCAACTAAATATCTCAAAGAAAGGATGAGGTTCACTAAAGAGGATGGGAAGAAGTCTTTTTCTGAATTTGGTACTTTTGACATACAAAGATTAGGAAATTTGCGAAAGAAACTAAGGGATCATAAAAACAAGATAGATGCCATGCAGTAGTGTTTTTTATTGGAATGGCAAGAAGAGGCCCATAAGCATAAGCACAAACCCTATGTTCATGGTATGAACAATGCACAGGAGCAGTTGCTTTATCAAATCAGTCACCTTAGGGACAGGGTTAGTGCTTGTGCTCTGACTGCTCTGCTTTGTCCCATTGTTTCCCCCAGATCACCGTGCCACAGAAAAAAGAGAAAGAAACAAAGAACCAGAAGGAGCAGGATCTGTTAGAAATGCCCCCTATGGCAGCTGCAGATGCTCCCGAAACAGAGCTGCGCCTGGGAGTCTGCTGGTGCCTGGAGCACAAGGAGGTAACACACAAGCAAGCACTGGTACGCGACTGACTGACAGGAAAGCACCTTGAAGAGAGATGACAGTTACCAGACAAAATATTAATTCTACTATGCATTGTTCCAAAGCACAAAAGCAGTCTTTGTCTGGGGGCTTAGAGACCCCCAAGAGTGCAGCCCCACTATCACTAGAGATAGCTTAAGGTGAACGGCAGACAGATTACCTTGAAGACATATACCTCTCCCATTCTAGATATGCCCATGACGAGAGTCCCGCCCACCTATGACAGACACCCCCTTTCCTCTGAGGGACTATCTTGCGGCTGTTGGGTAGAATTATAATGGTCCCGTTAAGAAACAGCTTCCTATCATTAGAGAAAATCCTACTCGGTTCTAAGAGAAACTGCAGAGTGTGCCTGGCGTGTACAAACCAATTGGGCAGATGTTAATCACTTGCTGCGAATGGCAGTGCCTAGCTAAGTAAGGGATACATTGATAGAAAAGTCAGTTTGGTCGAGGGTTGATACTGACAAAGGATGGAGGATTGAGTGATGCAAAAGATGTTCAATGTGGTTGCGGATGTGTGTCTGGTAATAACGGATTATACTAAGTCTTCAAATTGTGAACGGAATAAAGATAGCGCCCCAGCTGATTACTTTGACAGACTTAAGGATGGGTTTGAAAGGTACCTTCACATAGCCCTTCTGATAGAGATACTATAGGCGACTATTGGCGCTACTTTCATACAGGAATTGCTCCCAAATGCAAAAACAAACACACAAAAGGTATGGTATAGAGTTCAATGCTAAAAGGGTTTGAGGAATATGTCTTTCCACTCCGCCAAAAAAAATCCCGCATACCATCACTCCGCATTTTTAACTCCGCAAAAACCATTACTCCTCATGCCATGATTCCGCAAATTTTCACATAGCATATGACTTCACTCCGCATGCAATTATAACGCAAATGCATGTGTGGTGAAGTCATATACTTTGTAAAAGTACTTTATCTTTAAATATATATATATATATATATATATATATATATAAAGCCAGGGATTCCTCAGCAACTTGCTCTGCGCTCGCAGACACCGCCTCCACGCCAGCAAAGAAAGAGGACCGGACCAACGAAAGTCAGCAAGATGGAATTTATTCTGAACAGAACCAGCGACGCGTTTCGGGCGGGAAGCCCTTGATCACGCTACAACATGTTACAAAACATTATGCTTTTTTATATAGGTGTATGCAGTGAAACTGACACCGCCTCCTGGAGGCGTCCACCAAAATCACGTGGTAATAAGTAAACAGTGAAAAAACACTAATCGCTGGTACAATGTTGTTTACAAATGCTGATATACATAAAAGTTCTGACCGGTTGAATCCCAGAATTACTACATAGTGTTAAAAGAATTTAACGGATGTAGATACATCGAAACACCTGTTCTCATGGTAAAAATATAAATTACATATATACCAATGTTGTGCAAATATGCAAATTTGTACCATATAGCAGCGATCATATTAAAGTGCATATAAAAAAAGTGCATAAGTGATGAGAATCTAAAGTGCAAAAAGTGCGGGAACATGGCAAACTCCTATTGGAACAGACATTTATTTTTTATATAACGATTAATATGATTAAATTCATTAGACAAATTCTATACTATTGTGAGTTCTTTCAAAGGGTTCCAAATAAGGAGAAAAAAGGGATGGGGTTATTATCTAAGAAGCTAAAAATGACAATATGTATAAATAAGAACATATTTCATATATATACACTGTTTGCACCTACATACACATCTAACCAAAAATATATTAGAAAGAATATACACCAAAAGGGTGTATAAAACTAATTTGAAAATGAAATGCACATTCAAATGACCAGACTAAAGGTGAGAGGCCACAAAGGTGGGGCCCCACCAGACGAACACCAACATATGTTGCACCAAAATGATCACTATATACACCCCCATCCCGCAAACCCATATATACAAGGTGGACTGCCCGTATATCTCCATAGATGCACCTTCTATTTACATGTCAATTGCAAAACCTCATTTCTATGTATTTACAAATGTACAGAAAATGTATGTACATCAGAGTCCTGTGCATTGCAAAGACAATGCACTATATGTTAAACCTTTGAAATAATCTAGTGGAACTCTAAAATTACAATCAATATACAGGATTGAATAAATACACTAAAAATTGTATGGTATTGCATAGACAGAATAAAGTGCGCAGAATATGTCGCCATGAGTGAGTATGATGTAAAACTACACTAGTTCTAATAGCAGGTCACGGGACAGAAGATAAGGGACCACAAGGTACTTCTAATAGGGAACCTAACTAGAAGTACGTGTATAATGTGGGCAAGAACAACAGAATGCAATCAAAATATGTTAAATACCTTACAGGAAGTGATGCATTTCCTCAATGTTGTTGAGCCCGTTGGGCCAACGACTATCGAGTTCCAATATGAACCTAGACTCAAGTTTTCTTAGTTCAGCCTCACGGTCACCCCCTCTATTCAAGCTGGGTACAGCCCCAATTACGAAGTAGCTGAGGCATTTTAAATCTTTGTTATGGACCCGCTTGAAATGCCGGGCGACCGGGTAAGTAGGGTCACTGTGCAATATAGCCCGTAAATGCTGTAGTATTCTAGCGTGCACCTGGAGCTTATTGCTACCAACATATCTAAGCCCACAGGTGCACGCCAGGACATACACAGCATAATCTGTTTTGCAGTTGTAGTTGCCATTGATGGTTTTGGCAACTGTGCTAAATGGGGTGTGGTAGTGTGTAGTGGAAATTCCAAATTTACAGGCCCTACAACTTGAGCATTTAAAAAAGCCTCTGGAAGGGCGTAGCCATGGCACTTTAGTTTTTAGTTCAGGAGCTGCTCTGTCCAAATAGTTGCCCGTAGTTTTTGCTCGTCTGTAAGTTATGGTAGGGGTGGAGGGTAACCTGGTGTTTAGGATATGGTCACTCATTATAATCGGCCAATGTTTATTGAGAATTGACCTGATTCTTCTTTCTTCCCTACTGTAAGTAGTAATGAGACGTGGGCACTCGGGTTGGGATTCCACTTCTAAAGGGCGTTCTATTGTAGGTACAGAGACAGAAAAGAGGCTCTCCCTAGACCTAGAGAGGGATTTGGTTACTGCAGCATTACATATATATATATGTATACACACATATATATATATAATTTTAAATAAAAAGAATTTAGTCTTTAAATTTACATTATATTTAGAACTATATTAATAATACACACACACACACATATATATATATATATATATATAAATAAATATATATATATATATATATATATATATAAAACCCTAAAAACTAATTCCACCCTAGTCCCTTAAAATACCCCAGCACCCTTAAACACTAACCCATCCTGACCCTAAAAATACCCCTGTACCCCAAAATCCAAACATACCCCTGAACCCTAAAAGTACCCCTGTACCCCAAAACCCTAAACAACCCCTTAACCCCAAAAATACCCCTGTACCCCAAAACCCAAAACAATCCCTGAACCCTAAAAATACCCCTGTACCCCAAAACCCAAACCAATCCCTGAACCCTAAAAATACCCCTGTACCCCAAAACCCAAACCTACCCCTGAACCCTAAAAATACCCCTGTACCCCAAAACCCAAATCAACCCCTGAACCCTAAAAATACCCCTGTACCCCAAAACCCAAAACAACCCCTGAACTCTAAAATTACCCCTGTACCCCAAAACCCAAACCTACCCCTGAACCCTAAAAATACCCCTGTACCCCAAAACCCAAAACAACCCCTGAACCCTAAAACTACCCCTGTACCCCAAAACCCAAAACAACCCCTGAACCCTAAAACTACCCCTGTACCCCAAAACCCAAAACAACCTCTGAACACTAAAAATACCCCTGTACCCCAAAACCCAAAACAACCCCTGAACTCTAAAAATACCCCTGTACCCTAAAACCCAAAAAACCCCTGAACCCTAAAAATACCCCTGTACTCCAGAACCCAAAACAACCCCTGAACCCTAAAAATACACCTGTACCCCAAAACCCAAAACAACCCCTGAACCCTAAAAATACCCCTGTACCCCAAAACCCAAAACAACCCCTGAACACTAAAAATACCCCTGTACCCCAAAACCCAAAACAACCCCTGAACCCTAAAAATACCCCTGTACCCCAAAACGCAAACCTACCCCTGAACCCTAAAAATACCCCTGTACCCCAAAACGGAAACCTACCCCTGAACCCTAAAAATACCCCTGTACCCCAAAACGCAAACCTACCCCTGAACCCTAAAAATACCCCTGTACCCCAAAACGCAAACCTACCCCTGAACCCTAAAAATCCCCTGTACCCCTTAACCCTTAAATACCCCTGCACCCCATAACTTAAACCCATATACTTACCTTACAACTTACCTTAAAACATATACTTTTACCAATCATGCTTTTAAAATGATTTTCGTCATAAAAGCATGCGAGATAAAAGCATATAATATATGAAGGCATGCGGAATGAAAAAATGCGGAGTAAAGGTACCTGCGGACTAATGGTATGAGGAGTGAAAGTATGAGGAGTAAAAAATGCGGAGTGATGGTATTTTACCGGGTTTGAGAGAGGCAAGGGGAAGTCAGGATGATGGAAGAGCAGTAAAAGTGAACGCAAGTGGCGGAAAAACCCGGAGGAATGAAGGGTCTTATTTTGCCTATGGACTACTAGGACAGTACAAGCAAGATTGTTGCAACATAGTGTTTATTGCTTGGTCTTAATAACCAACCTCAGTTTCACCAGATCGCACAGACCTCCTGCTCTGCATTTTAACTCCACTGAAACAAAAGGGGCGACCCAGTAATCCAGGGACCTGGGCCAGATCATTTTTAACAAAAAGGTGTTCATTATGGGGGGAGTGTAGCCCTTGACTTCCACGGCAAAGTGTCAAGAAGGGAACACAAACACTTCTAATACAAATACCTTAGCTTTACATATTTATCTTTTATTTTATTTTAGCCACTTTTTCTTTATTTGTTGACAGGGAGAAGTAAAACTTATATTTGCTCTATCGAACACAAGGTGCTCCAAAAAAATAGGGGTGACGGCGCAGTGAGTGACTATAAGTACAGAAAGTGCATATGTGCAATGTACAGATATACATACATGTAGGTGATAGGGATAATAGAGTGTTAGAGACCAACCCCTGCTAAGTGTTGATAGCCAGCATTCGTTTCTCAAAAACCAGTCTACATATAATGTTTTTGTTGACGTTTCGACACCTGGACTTAGAATATTTAAAACAGGGTCATCATCAGGACACATAATTATATAGGAGACACCTATAAGTAAGCAAACAAATTACATTAGACACTCATTTTAAGTGAGCATTCATCATAAAATTGTAGTGACTGAAAACGAATATATGTCTGATACATACCAACTGATTGGGCCAATTAGTCCACCAATCAAGAGAATCTTCAACCATCAGTCTTCAAACAGTTTTCAATATAGGTATTTCTACATGGTGCAATAAGATAGCATAGCTAACCATTTGGATGATGTGGTCAGCCTACCCAATAAGAACTGCATTGAATAGAGTAGTATTTCTTATTAAACACTCAACACAAATTTTCAAATTGCTTCCAAAACAAGTATTCATCTATGCTAATATAATATAGGTAATATTGAGATAATATGGTCACCTAACATGCCTTGCTAATGAAAACCTCCATGAATAGAACAGCTTTCTGTACTAAACTGAATTTTAGGACAGCGTGAAAGGTTCAGACTGGCAGGGTATGCTGTGTGTACAGTGTACTATATTGTGGAGAATTGTCACATACCAAATGCAAGTTCTGACCTAGTAGCTGAGCTTGTCCCTCTCACCAGAGCCTGCATTCTAGACAAAGAAATTGTTGTGACTGTGTATACAGACTCAAAGTATGAGTTTGGGTTCCTTTGGAAGGAAAGGGGATTATTAACATCTAGAAGGACCCTTATTAATAATAGACAGTATGTTCAAAATCTTCTCAGTGCATTCAAATTGCTAATGAAAATGTTGGTGGTCATGTGGGCCGCACACCAACATCCACATGATGAAGTTTGAAGAGGGAATGCTCTGATTCGGCTAATAAAAATGCTGCTTTGTTTGAGAATGCCATTGTTATAATGTATTTTGTAAGAAGCGGCTTATGTCCTAGGCCATCTCTGAAAGATTTGTCTCTGTTACAGGATCGAGCCTCTGAGAGTGAGAAACAATATTGGATCAAACAGAAATGTGAAAGAGGTCCTGAGGAGGTGTGGAGAGACAGCATTGGTTGAGTAGTTAAATTTAATTCTCTTCTCTTCAGCTTGCCAGGTTGTATCATGGGGCAGCCCATGTTGGTAGGGATGGCATGATACCTGCCACTGCAAAGCAAGTGATTTGTGCCCTTCTTTTCATCTATAGGCCAAAATCATTGGCCCTCCTGCCCTACCTGTCAGTCACATAATGCTCCTTCATGCAACCCCAGGTGGATATTTTTCAGTGACTGTGGTGTGTTTCTTATTTTTAAGTCTTTGTGATCTTCTGCATATTTTTGGGGTTGGTTGGAAGCATATCCATGCACCAGAGAAGATGTTGTTATAGTAGCAAAATGCTTGCTGTGAGATTTAATTCCTCAGTTCAAAATGCCTATTTAAATTCCCAAGTGTTCGAGAACTACACATCATGTCAGCATTAGTGATACGTTTGCAATGTTTTAGGATTAGATCAGCATGTCCACTGTGCTTACTACCCAGAATTTGCAGGAAAGGTAGGGAGAAACAGCAGCACCCTTGCCAATAAGATAGCAATGATAAGTTCAGAGCCACAATTGAAGTGGCCTAATGGTCCTAGCACTATGGTCCCCTGAGTAGTGCCCAGCCAGGAAACTAAACTGAGTCCCTATGAATTTGCCATGGGTGACTCACGATGTTGCCTTCAAATCCTCCAGTCTCAACTGCTAAGTTAGACTTAATTTGAATGATGATGCATTTTTGCATTATTGTAGGCAACTTTTACGCTGTTTCTACAGTTTCTAATCCCAAATCCAAACTGAGGTTTACCATTCCCTCCAGCCTGGGGACCGGGTGTATATCTGAGTGCACCAGAGGAAGACCACTTTGTACCTTACTGGCATAGGATATACCAGATTTTGCTCATCACCAATACAACTGTCAAATGGTGTGATCTGGCGCTATGGGTCAACCGGTCCCACTTCGAGCATGCTGCTCTGTTTGGAGATGACAACATGCCTCCCTTCACTTGTGGACTAGCCTCAAGCCCTAGGTCACATACTCCTGCCAGAACTATTCCTGTTGCCACTTTGCTTTCTATCATTGGTCCAAGCCACTTTTATCCCAACCTCCTTCTGCTGCCCCTCCACAGTCAAGTAGTCATGTGCCTGACAATACACTTCATTACCACCTCTGTCAGAGGAAAGCAGCTTTCTCCTGGATACTGGATCCCTCTGTAGATCTGGCCTGTGGTCTTTGCTACTGCCCTGAGTATCTGGGTATTGGTGGGATACATCATTGCTGTGGAATGGAGAGTTATCAAAAGGCCTAACTGTACTGAGACTTTCCTTACGTGAAGCAACCACTTTGTCTGTGTGAACAACTCTTATATGCTGTTGCTTGAGAAATTCAAACTATTATTATGTTGTGTTGGATCTGCACTCACATGCTTATGGATGTTGGAGGAAATACGCCTCTGATCGGAGTATCCTTTGAAAAAAATTACATTTGTCTCAAATTTTTCTACCATGGGCACAGACTCCTCAGTCTTATCAAGGTCTTGAAAAGTACAACAATCACCATAGACATTTCTGACCTGATGTTACACATCTGGCTATGTCTGAATGGGAAATAGTTAGTGAGCACTACAACCATAGCAACCCTGGTGTCTTTGAGGGTTGAAGTGACTGCAACACTGTGGTAGATACTCTTAGCAGTAAATCTTCCTCACATGAATACAGCCTTGCCACCACTATCAAACACTGTCATTGAGAAGGATATGCTAATTTCATCTGTGGGACTAGAGCCTACCCCTCTTTGCCACTGGCGTCTGTTACTCCAGTTAAGTTATACCCGCTATCAAACATTCTGCTGTTTACACTTTAATTCTTAATTTAACATTTACAAGCAGCAAATACTTCAAAGTTTTAGAAAACTACATGAACACACAATCAAATAGAACACTGCCATTCCATAGATGCTCCTTGACTGTCATCTTCCTCCTTTTTTGCTTGCTGCTTCTGAGACGATAAGTAGAATTTAATTTTAGCATTATTATTTTTAATTTAGGTTTAACAAGAGTATGAAGGTGGAAAAATTGTCAAATGTGAGAGGAAAACCTAATTTACAGGTTTGGCTGTCTGAGTTAGATTGAAATAGCCTGAAATAAATGTTTATAGATTTCTTATTAAAATACCATGAGGAATTTATTTAGGGCTTATTGGAGTTTATATATTTTTTTGTGTAGCAGTGTTTAGGTATGGAAGTTTATTATGACATTGTATTAGGTGTTGGGTTTAGATTTGGGCTATCGGTATTGCGGCTCTTGATATGAGCTTGAGATCGGGTTTGAGTCATGAGTAGAGCCCATTGATATCCAACAGTGGAGCCAGTGGCATAGCCGGTGGTAGGCGCTATGCCCCGGTCGGCACCCTTTTTGGGAGTGGCAGAGGTGAGCAAATCAGGTCTGTCTACAACCACCATCCCTGGCCAACAAGTCATCAGTCACCTACCATCCCCACCCTCTTGGAACAAGTCGGCCATCGGCCTCCACCCCCGCCGCAACAAATTGGACATCGGCCGCCAACCTCCCATCTCCCCCTCCTGGTCTTACCTTCATTGTGAGGCAAACTTAGGGCCACCCTGTGTAGAGTAGGTCTATCTGCGCCACAGGGTGGAGCTTGGATGATCTTCAATCTCAGGAGTCATTAGTATAATAACTTTGAAGTGTAGAAGCAGTTGCTTTGGATCCCATCACTAAGGCTTTTTGGCGAAATACAGAGTCAAGAAAGAGTTTGTAGAAGATCACCAGTGTAAACAATTCTTGCATAGTGGCATTGCTTGCCATGTGCAAGGAGACAAAAAAGTAAATTTTAAAATCGGATATTACAGAGTCAGGAAAGGGGTATGGTGAATGCAAACCTGCCATATTAGGTGTTATGGAATAAACTTACAGAGGAATTGGCAATATTGGATACACACCAAGTCTTTCATAAAATGATTGGAACTATGGATTTTCATCTGAGTGCTCTTTTTAATTTAAAGGACACAGATCCAAGTCTCAAGGATGGTAATTATGGTACATCTGCCACAAGCAGCAGGCAGCCATATCATCTACAGCATAGTATAAGATAGGCCTCTTCCATATAAATTTGTATATATTGATTCAATGAGTAATCTTTGTCTTTACCTGCTCTTCTTCAAGAGCATTTCTTTCAATCACTTTCCTATTCACTTTGGAGCGACTTATTTCAACGTCTGCAAAAAGAAAATATATTTATGATCAAACATATGATAAAATCCAATAGTTTTGCAGTTTATTGGGTGTCTGTTTTCTATGTTTCCTACATTTTGGGTACTATCAATGATAAAATAATCCTGTTGGTGCCAAAGCCAGTTGTCAGCATGTACCATTCTGTGGTGAATATGGCCCCAATTTATAGGAGCAGTCAAGAGCCCTCCTTCTCCTGTAGTATGGTATTATGGGCATTGAAGTCCTTCTGCAAAGATAGTTGTCAGCATGTCCTGTGCCGTGGTGACTATCACACAACTTTGTAGCAGCTTTCAAGGGACCCCACCTTCTCCTGAAGTACGATATTGTAGGCCTAGGAGTCCAGCCCCAATGCTGGTTGTCAGCACGTCCCTTGCCCCTTGCCCCAGTGAACATACCCCAATTTGTGGCAGCAGTGAAGGGCCCGCCTTCTCATATAGAGCAATATTGTGGGATTACAAGTTCTTCCCCAAAGCCAGTTGTCAGCGTGTCCCATCCTATGATGAATGTGGCCCTAATTTATCACAGCAGTCAAGGGTTCCGCATTCTCATGAGGTGCAGTATTGTTGGCTTAGAAGTCCTGCTCCAAAGCCAGTTGTCAGAGCGCCTTGTGCCGCAGTGACTATGGCTCCAATTTATGGCAGCAGTCAAGGGCCCCATCTTCTCCTGAGACATGGCAATGTGGGCTTAGAAGTCCTGCCCCAAAGCCGGTTGTCAGTGCACCCTGTAGTGCGGTGAATATGGCCCCAATTTATGGCAGCAGTCAAGGGCCCAACCTTCTCCTGAAGCACAGTATCATGGCCATAGAAGTCTTGTCCCAAAGCCAGTTGTCAGCACTTACCCCTGTCAGTCATGGGGAAGTGTATTTACTACCCTTAACATGACTACACATGGCATGCCTTCAGTTGCGGTATTGCCAGAAGTGTTGGAGCAAAGACAAGACGAACATGGAGCATCACCGGCAGTTGCTTTGGGGATGAAGCTGATATGTAACATTTACATGGTAGCTTAGATAGTTCTTAGTAATATTAAATGTGAATCAACATTATTGCCTATTCACCAAAGATATGCATCTACTTCACAAGATCAGAAAGAGGAGTAGCCAGAATAATATTTCACGTCTATTTCTCCTCAAGGAGAGATACCTTAGAGTGAGAATACTAACACCGCAATTAAAAACTAGAACAAAGGCTTAAAATCTTCCAAAAGACAAGAGTGTGGAACCTTAGTGATCCCAAGGGAACAGTATGACATCCCATAATGGATTTAAAAAGACATAATTTTCTCAAAAACATAAAGAACAGTAAGGGTATAATCTTGGACATAAAATAGAAATAAGAGCTCCAATGAGATATTAATATTCTGATGTGCGTTATTCTTATTCTTCTCAAGATGTGGCTATAAGAAAGTGGAATCAAGCAAAGGTGGCAGTTCTTCCACAGAACGTGATAAGGAACAGATCTATCAGCAGGGAATCGGGGAGGGTGGAGGGTCAGGACCTTCAAAATCACCTTTTCAGAAGAATAGGGTAACTGCAACTAGGAAACAAGATGCCTCACAAAAAGAAAGTTGTCGTTATGAACGGAACATGTGCGGTGGCCTTGTTAGACAGAGAGGTGGAAATACCTATAGCCCATCAGAAGCTCACTCCCTGCCTGATTACGGAGGAGACTAATGACTATGTAGAAGTAGAGACACCTGCGCCTGATGGGCATCCATATGAATCACATTTTATTTACAAAGATCAAAGGTGATAGTAAACAAACAATCTTGATGATTTTCTGGATTTGACTGATCACTATGACATAATACTTGCAGAATGAGTCTGGCCCGCACAAGTTAAAATTGAGGTTCTGTTAGTAGGTACAGTTATAATCAGAATATTTTCTCCTCTAGTGCCCCAGCAAAAAGGGCCAGTATGCTAAGTGGGTGTGCCAATTGGCTACTGGTAACATAAAACCCAATTGGGATGGGATCCAGATGCAACAGCACATGTGATTCCTTCTGCTGATAGAAAAATACTCACTGCAGTACAATCTGCAATTATCAAAGAGTGACCCACAGCCTGAGGAAAGAAATGAATTATAGTTGGAACAATACCATCCTCACAAGATGCAACTAAAGCACACATCCAAAATGTGCATTCTTTGCACATCTGTTGGGGTAAATGGGCCAGGAGTCCAGCGAGTACACTTTGAGTACAATCCTACATTGAAGATGCTAAATTTCCCACAATATCAACAGGTAATTCCTGAAGCTCTATCTACAAAAACAATTGCGTGCATCTCATGAATCGTTCTATATTGATGGGTCAGCACAGTGGAGTAACAGGCACAAAACAGCAGTATTTTGCGGCGTGTGAAGCAGTGCAATAAAAATTTGAGGTTACAGAATTTAAAATCGAAAACATACATTGGAAGCCCTTGGAAGAATTGACTGCACAAATTGAAGAATTAAATACACTCCTCCTAACTTTGGAGATATCTGACAACCCAGTTCTTACTTTATTAATGTCCGATTCATCATTTTGTGTGCAAGGATCCAATGTTGACTCAAAACATTGGGAAACCAATGATTACAAAGACTCACAGAGAAAATAAAAGTTAAACAGCATTGAGCTCAGATAGCTTCTCTTCAGTGATAGCGTGTACATTTGCCAAGTGCAGGTTTGTTAAGTAGCAAAGTCTCAGGTGAAAAACAGGATTAACCTGGGCATACACTCTGTAGTCCAATAATCACAGAGTAAAAAAGCCTTGCCTCCTGGCTTTCAGGAGAAGTGCAATTACTTCCTGGGATAAAAAGGATCCATATGAGTACTATAAGTAAAGTAGAAGAACACTACAAACATAATTAGTCTAACCACTTAAACCTTAGAGCCAGTCATTAAGGAATAGGCGCTGAGCCTGCTGAGATGTCTGCGATCCTGCACATTCTACAGGAGTGTGGCCTTTGATACTGATCCAGCCCTGCTCTAAAACAACCCTCCAAACCATCACCATATATCCCAGGAGCTATCACACTTTACTCAACGGTGGGGCCCATAACACCACGAGTCACTCATTCACACAAATCACACTGCTCCCAGAATAAGTGAAAACCAGAGGACGAGCTGCTGGAATAGTAGAGTGCCCTATTTCATCTAAATTCTATACATTTATATACATCTGCATTTATTAAATCTTAACATGGTTTTAATTCTTGAGAAAAAACATTTAAGACACCCCACTGTTTGTTCAATGGATCAGCTAGTAGAAGTTAGCTAAGGGATAACAAGACCAGCTTAATTTAAATTTTATTTTCGTTTGAAATTTTCTTGCATGACCTTACTTTTATTTAAATTTTTTATTCAAATTCAGTTAAGCATTTTATTATTCACCTAAAGTAAAAAGAAAAGCTACATTCAAGCAGTTTACATTTATTAGCAGAACAGTTCAGAAATAAAATAAGTCAAAGACATATTACCTATCTTCTCGGTAATGGAAATCAGGATTACAAACAGCAAAAGTTCGCAAAAGTCAGCCTCGCTATCTTTCTTGGTGTTCACCACCCATCAAGACTCCGACCCCCTCAAAAGTCAAAGTCAGGAAAAATTTCAAAGTCTTTGCACCAGAGAAAAATCGATCAGACCGACAGCATGTCGTGGTGCGAGAAGTAATTCGAAGCAAGCTTTTTTTCTCTCTCCCAAACGACCTCTTTTATACCCTTTATCCCTAACTATCTACCTAAAATTTGAAACTTTAGGGTCCACCTCCATCTCTCATTGGTCCATTCAAGGGGTGGATGAGGATAACCTCATCTCCTCATTGTCCAGGTTTTCGCCTAGTCATATCCTTAAGCACAATAAAGTTCTGGTTGTTCGTTGTTGCAATCTTTCATTCTTGTCCTTTAACTTGTCACTTCACTGTAATTTTCCCAGGCTCACAACACTTACATCTTAACTTGGCACCATTCAGCTCTTCAGGCCACGCTGACCTTGACATCAGCAGTACAGGCACAGACCACTTGCACATCTCTCAAGCACAGTCGTGCATGCATAGAAAGACATTTTGTCGGAGTCTAGCAAAACCTCCATGTTTTACTAGGCCGCATGGGCCATAACGGGAACTATCATAGAAACAAACACAATTAAACATTAGATTTCGAAGTAAAGCCCTTCTGTTTACCTCCTATTCTAAGTTCACCCTGTTAGTGGTTACCTAGCGTTTAAGCAAGACATATGCGTTGTTTTCTTACCATTCTCTGCTGTTTCTGCCACAATAATACTTCCAATAAGCATACATGCCTAGAATTCTATTAAATTAAATAATTTTCGCACTATATTAATAAGACAAATTCACATAATTAATGTATTACAGTTTGCAACACAAGCAAATGAGTATCCCACGCGTATGTGTGTGTGCTTTCTTATTCTACGTTGGTTAATTTTAAATCCACAAAATAAATACATAATACAGTTATGGGAAACTGACTTTGAAAGGGTATACATAAATGTTTGTTTTCACCCTCACTCCATCAATACCCAAAAAAGTTCTACTACAATGTGAAATTTGTCAACAAATAAAACATTCTATAATTGTGAGAAGCCCGCAAACTCGATTAAAAAAACAGCAGTTCCCTTACAGATTTGAACCGCAACCACCTCAATCCATTCCTGTCAGTAAACAGATATAATATATATTATTAGCTGCAGACTCATGCATGTGATTCACATGTGTAAGCCCCAAAGCCAGGCTACGGTTCATACATTCATAAAAGACATGTCAGGTTTAGAAGTGAAGGGTAGAGTTCATACATTTTATTTATATCAAGAGCTAACTTTTACTTCTAAAGCATTCACATAAGCACTTGCTAAGGTTGGCGTAGGTCTTAAGTTCTTACATTTCCTTAGGCCCATTTCAAACAGGGTCATTGAGGGAGTAGTGCCATGTTAAAACAGGTCTCTACTGTCAGGATGTTAGCCAATGATGGGTCTTGGGTTGGCTAATTGGTCAGAGAGCTAAAAATAATTTGTCAATACGTGTACTATCTAACCGTTTGCCCTATGAAATGGTGCTTGAAGTCAAAATGTATGTATCGGACCTTCCAAGTTAGAAGGATCTTCAGGATAAATAACCTCTTAATTTGCTGCAGGATTGACAGCATGCTCATAATAGTCTAAGCCAGACTACAATTACAATGCCATATGCATTGGTCTGCTGGTTACCAAAGGTTGGTGCGCTCACCAAATCAGGATTGTGATTGAAGGAAGAGTTTGGTCTAACTCATTGACATCCTGTGCCAGTGTTTGGGGTGAAATGAACATGGACAGTGATACTGCCATCATTACTAGGTATAAAGAGGACAAGACTGGTGTCAGTGGACACAGTCGAACCATATCCTATGTTTATTCTATACAGCGAACCAGTGCAACTTCAGAAAGCACAGCTGACTGTGCAACCAACAACTCTGTCACAAAATGTGTCTTAGTCACATTCCCCTCATAGATTTGAAGAGCAATCAGTCCAAAGCACATATCAACAAGCAGTAAGTACTGGACGAAGTCTTGACAATGTAATAATACCACACTGCACTACCTCTAAAATTTGAAAATTGATCAGATGAAAATTGTGAATTTTGCAATATTTGTACATCTCAAGATTCAAATGTAAATCTGTCAAAAATGACATAGTACCCGAGTTAGTGTTTGGTGGATATGGCTGGGTCATCAAAAGCTGTCTATTTATCAGGTCACCAATTTAGATATCCCTCCACCACGTCAAGCACATTTTTATCCCTCTGATTATGGATTTATACCCTAAACATGATGAACAGAGTGACGGAAAGTGACAACTGCAACAACCACAGAACAAACAGCCACGGCGGACCCTCGATGCCGCACCTCACACCAGTTCCCTAATGTAGGATCGCTATGCAATCAACCCCTATGCCAGCCGTTGAGTGGCGTATCTCTGGTCCAGATCAGGAGAAAATTAAAACAAATGGGGGTGCGCAGCTAACAAAGTCCAGTAAATCAGAGTAGATGAAAAAAGATACTTTTTTATTAGAAATCAATTAACTTTAAGAACATTCCATTTCATTCCTCAACCAACGTGCTTTGCTCCCATATGGAGAGCTTCCTCAGGGCTGAAAACAAATTCAAAATATATAACTATCAAATACAGAAAATGATGCATGTAAAGCAAGAAAACAAGAGAAAGATAGCACAAAAACACACCATATAACCAATACAAGTCTTAACAAACATCAAGTGTTGCCACAAATATGTAAATTAATAGTGCCACATACACTGTAAACAATAAACACCACATAAATATTAATGAACTCTAAACCACAAAACATAGAACGGATTAAAATCAAATTGGGCCTAACAATTCCAGCTGGCCTAGCCATCGATTAAAACAATCCCATTTATTTGAATTAATTTACAATTGATTTCATTGTAGATGAATGACCCTACCAATAGCAAGTTTATTCGATTTTGTAATTCAGCACCAATCATAATCGAATTTGGTTAGCACTATGAGTAGGATTTTAAACACAGTACTGTAGCAAAGAAATGTAAAAGAAAAGGAAAGAGAGCAGAGAAGAAGAAGAAACAAGAGAGGGAGGGAACAGAAGTGGTCAAAGATAGCAGGTGGGGGCAACCCGTTCTCAAACTGAAATCATCTTTACACAATTGCTTAGCGAAAATATTAAAGTAAGCCAATCCCTAGTCACTGCGTATTTGTTCAAAAATTACCAGCGCTCGTTGTGCCGCAATGTACCAGACGCCGTTTCCGGACTGCTCATAAGTTTCCGTAGTCTCATAGTGGTTCATATAAAAAACAAAGGCACATGTGCCCCAGTTATTCAATGAGTCGCACTGATCACAAAGTCATTCACTATTGTGTCCACAAACTGTAAGGCAAGTAAAAGTGGTGTAATAGAGCACTTGGATAACATCATAAGGAGAAAGAGATTCAACAAGACAATTCTTTCAGCATGTTTCTTGTATTAGAATCCAGGGCATTTAGGACGCACCTGTTATGTCTTATAGAACATCCACTTAAATCAACAATCAATTCCAAATCGACAGTCCGATGGTGGTCAGATCAGTAGTTCTGAAGATTCCTTGAAAAATCATTAGGAACAGTGAGTGCGGGTATTCAAAGAATAGACACAAACTTGAAACAGATAAAAACAGATTGAACACATGTGAGGTCTACACCGGTCTAGGTCATTATAATAATCCCATTCAATAGTACACCTGGTCCCAGGGTGTCGCCGCAACACAGTAGAATGCACCAGTTTGGGTAGGAGAATGAGAAGTGCGTCCCATCAATTTGGCATCTGTTGTTATAGCTGAAAGATAGACCACATCTGATGTGAGTATTGTTCAGAAGTTAAACATGAAATTTCCCCGCAAGAGAATTAGATGTGCAAAAATCGACAATGCAATCAACAATTGCTCAGATTCTCCTTAATGAGGAATTGTAAGGGTGTTTGCTCCCAGGGAACTCACCTGTGGTTGTCACTTAATTGGTCCAAAGTAGAAGATCAAAAGCAGTCCGTACTGAAAACGGTTTTTAAGACTCAGGGAAAGCAAAGAGAACCAGTATCTTGGTGGCAAAAAGAGGCGAAAAGAGAGGAGTTAAATTGGAAGACAAGGAGTAAGAGTTTAGACCAAAAGCAATTTCATTACCCCGGAATAACTGGGGCGGTGGGAGAGAGTCCTGAAAATTACCGGGAGTATTTATCTTTCATCAGAGGGGCTTGTGCTAGAAGCAATCATGTTATCACATCACATACCTATAACAGATTCATCAAACACCTCCTGACGGCGACTGACAATTAAATAAGCCACGTGTATTGCATAGCGGCCAGTAGATTCGGTAATCTGTGGATACAAAGATCTGGTCATACACTCGGAACAGACATACTTTCCAATTTATAAAAAGGACTGTTATCTTACGCACAATCAGCATCTCAATTTGAAATAGAGACTAGTTAAGTTTAGACAGCATGTCGAGACATTCACCGTAATTCCCCAAGACTACATGTCCCATAATTCCACCATAGGGAAACCTGGTAGAACCCTAAATGTAACTGTATGTAACATTGGTTCCGCTTTCCCAAAACTACACAATTAACTTGAAGAACCTGCTGTACTGCCGGTCGTCAAGGAGATTAGTCTATGTACTACTCAATTTAAAATGCTGCAATTATATCAAGAATGAAGTTGTCCTATATTTAGGAAAAAATGGGCTGTGGCAGTTTCTGCATTTTGTTAATAGGTTCCCCAAATTTTAAAAAATTGTTGACCAGAATGACAACCACTACCGACATCCAAGCTACCCAAGTCACTAGAGAGGTAAACAGAGCTCCACCGACCCTGCCAATCCTACAATTACCTTATAGCCCGTGAGGTACGAATACGCCTAATTCCGATGCAACCCGGCTTTAGACAACGTCGTGTTTAAATAGCACCGAGCTCAGACCATAGTCAACACTAACTGGCCAATCTCAACACGTGTGCATCACACACACCCAAAGTCCTTCTGAACGCCAATTGCCTACACGGCCGCCATCTTTACGTGGTCGTGTTTGTATACATCAATGTTGTGAGAAGCACTCAATACTTCTAAGATAACACAAAAATAAAAATAAATAAATCACATTGTACCTTCTGGAGGATCATAAACAGTTTAAATCATCCCTCAAATCCAATAACATCTAACGTCCAAGAAGCAGACTGGGTCGCGCTATTAATACAGAGGTTCTCGCAAGTAACCCTGGACCAGCCCAACTCAGAAGTAAGCCAACAAAATACCAACAAAGGGGACAAACAAAGCAAAGTGAGCATCGTTTCCAGCGGCGAACTCAAAATCAATCGTAGGCAGATGCAACACCAGAAGGAAGAAGGCAGAACAAACCAACCATCAGAGGGGGGTCCCCTCATAACAAGTCTTCACCGGGACATGGTTCAGCCACTGGAGATTAAGGAGACAACAAACAAACTCAAACATACAAGGTTCCGCGAAGAGGACATAAGGAAAATCCTAAGGAACACTCGGGGTAGTGGAGCTCCAGGGCCTAATGGGATACCACCAATAATTTTTAAAACTGATCCGGACTTTTGGAGCGGAAAACTAAAAAAACTATTTGACGAGATAGAAAGGGTAAATCAAATTCCATCAAGCTGGCAGGGCTCCATAATCTCACCCATCTTCAAAGGAGGAGATAGAACATCCCCGGCAAATTACAGACTGATCGCCCTCCTGGACGTGGAGGCGAAATACTTTGCATCCCTAATCCTGGAAGACCTAACAAACTGGTCCGATGCCACAAAGAGAATACCGCCCAATCAAACAGGCTTCAGGAAAGGGACCGGGACGATGACAAACATCCTGTCTCTCTCAGTGATAGCCGACAAATATCTACGAAAAAAACAGCCCCTCCACCTATGTTTCATCGACCTAAAGGCGGCCTTTGACAGCGTAGATCGTAGCATCTTATGGAGAAAATAACGCAGTTGGAACATCCCGGACAAAACACTGAGAGGAATCCTACTCCTTTATTCCAACACTTGGATGGAAGTAAAATTGGGGAACGGAACAAGGCTCTCAAGAAAAATCAACACCAGTAAAGGCCTCAAGCAGGGCTGCGTTCTGGCACCGCATCTTTTTAATCTTTTCATGGCAGACTTAGCTCAAACTTTAAACAAGATCTCATCCCACTCACCCGAACTAGGCTCTTTATCCCTATCTCATCTATCTTATGCGGACGACGTGGTATTGTTGAGCCTAACGAAGATTGGCCTACAAAGGTCACTAGCAGGCTAGCAGAATTTATAACAAACAACAACCTGGAGATAAATACAACAAAAGCAAAAACAATGGTCATCACCAGACGACGATCAGTCAACCCACACATCCAACTGGAGGGAACAAAAATAGAGGCCGTGCCTAACTACAAGTATCTGGGCTTCTACTTTGATAATCGTCATAACCACCAGCAACAAAAGACGTACATAGCCCAGAGAGCAAACTCACTGTCATTTGCTTTTAGATCTCTGGCCAAAAAACTGACAGGGCCTTCATACAAACCTCTACTGGGAACAATAAAAGCAAAAGTGCTTCCCACCCTGTCATACGGCAGCGTGGGATTGCACGGGTAAGACGCAAAGCTGCTTAACAAAATGCAGACAGCCATCTTTAAATCCACCTTCCAAATTCAACGGGGAGCTTCACCAGCTCAGACAAGATTAGAATTTGGAAAAATAAATGAATTAGTGGGAAGAAAGTACGCAAATATAAAGTACTGGTACAGCTTGAAACAGAACATGGCAACCTCAAAACTGCATCAAGCACTGTGGGAAGAAATAAAAGATGATGTTAAATCCTCACACAACCAGTACCTTGAGAAGGCCAAAATCGAGACTGGAACAAGAAATCTCTGGGATCTCAATCTGCCTTACCCAGCATTCAAACAAGCCATAAACAAGTCAACAAAATTCCATTCTCTTCTACTTGACAAAGCCACGTTCAGCATGAGAAAACATGCTTGGATGGTCATATCAAACTACAAAACTCTCACTGCAGCCCCATACCTAACAATCACATTCCCAGCTTACAGAAAACAAAAATTGATGGGGCTCCGTCTGGGAAATCTTCCATCTACCATGGATCAACCAATTTGGGTGCACAACGGACCCAAAATCTGTAGACTATGTGGGAGCAGCAAGGAGGACTTTATCCATCTAGTTTGCATCTGTCCGAATTTAGCCCAAGCACGAGCAGTCTTTCTAAAAAAGGCAATGAACGAACGAGGCATAAGAACGTGTAGATCGGCGATTATGTCAACTTTGAATCCAACAGACACCCGTCTTCACTGTTTATTACTAAAGTTCCTCGTGGCTCACGCCCAAGCGTTAAAACAGAACCAGGCATCTTGCCCACATAAGGACAACATAACAGCGGTAGCTTTGTGAGAGGGCCCTCTTGAACCTAATAACATGTAAAAATCAGAACTCTTGGAACCACAAACTACATGAACTGCTTAGTACTCAAAAAACAAAGTGTTGCACTAAATTCTGAATGTTTTAGAATGAATTAATAGAGAATTTATCCAAACAAAAGGAAACTTTCTATAAGTACTTGATTTTATAAAATGTATTGTTATGGTTTTAATTAACTGAAACAATAAAACTTTTTTTTTTCACATTGTACCTTATTGACTGAAACGGCAATCGAACGTGTAGTGAATATATAAGTTTGGGTCTAAACACCGCATCCGATGTTTAGGTTCGTCAGGGATAGGTGCAAGTGGCTACATGTGTCACTCGAACCGCTGTCATTAGAGAAAAGTGTTTATCCTTGTTCAGTGTACTCCAGAGAATATTTATGGTCGAATGTACAAGTGGATCTTGTGTCGTAGTCGTAACCATGGAGATATTCTCGAGATGCGCACACGCGCAGTGTCCCTGGACCTAGACCAGTACTCTAAAGGTACCCAATTTCCAATCGCAAATATCACTGACAAAAAGGCGCTCCAACACCCAAAATTTGCAAATGGAGACCTTTAGACACATTCAACACCGAAAATTCCTGTGGCACGAGTATTACGCATCTCAGCTAGGAGATCCATAGCCTTAAGTTGCACCAAAGCGTATGCCTTTAGAAAATTCAAAATAATCTAAAAAGTAAAAATGAGGAAAAGGGTCAAAATACCAAAAAAAGGGAGTTGAAAGCAGGGAAGAAGGATGTGAAGGAAAAAAGGATGTAAAGAAAAAATGTTTAGGAAAAAGGGTACAATCAATATCAATTACACAATCACAAACTGGGGAAGGGCACAAGGAAGTCACAACAGAACCCTTATGATTCACCTTGCATGTATAGAGAATAGTGGCATCTACTCTGACTTACTGGACTTTGTGAGCTGTGCACCTCCATTTGTTTTAATTTTCTCTTGATCTGGAGCACAGATACGCCGCTCAACGGCTGGCGTAGGGGTTGATTGCACAGCGATCCTACAGTTGGGAACTGGTGAGAGGTGCGTCATCGAGGGTCCGCCGTTGCTGTTTGTTTTCTATTTTTTTGCTTCCTATTGGGCCAGCAAGCAATCACCACCATCCACAGGATTACAATGTCACGTTTTGATGATAAACGAGAGGAGTTGGCACAAGACCTCTTTGGAAAGAATGTGAATCCAACACCATCAGAACAATCAGGACAGAATACATCGGGATTATGTGCTATGTTTTTGAAACTGGAGCTCTTAAAAAAACAAGAATTGTCGAGGTGGTGGGATGGCGTAACCCTCCAACAGTATATCGATAACAAAAAAGTACCTAGGGGGTTACGCATCCTCATCTTTCCCATTTTTGAGGACTTGAGTGACTAGCTCCTCAAGGAGTGGGAGGCCAATCTAGAAGACGTATCTCTTGTTATGATGCAAATCTTAATAAGACATGCCATCAAAAAGGGAGCGAAACTCCTTTCTGAAATTGAGATCTTGGAAAAAGAGATTGAATCTTGTGAAAACAAGGATTCAGTTGATAAGAATTGTGAGATCCTAAAGAAAATAATAGCGGGTTATCAGAGTTACTTGAAAGAGAAAAAGTTATGGAAAATCAAACGTGATGATAGGGATTACAAAGAGGGACATATTTATACGTTTGCTAAAAGATTTGATAACATCACTGTGACAGAAGACAATAAGAAAAGACCTAGGGAGGATAGTGAAGAGATTAGAACAGCAAGCAGTACATCCCTATCCTCTCTTGAGAGTGTTTCCTCTAATACTGCCTCTAGTGAATATCCTTTGGGGCAGGGTTCCACCACTTTCCGGAAAGAAATGGCCCAACTCAGAATAAGTGGGAATCAGGCAAAAAAGGGACAACAGCTAAAACACAATCAGAGGTGGTAGCAGGAAAGAAAGGGGCAACAGGGATGCAGTCGAGGATCCAGTAAGGAGGTCAGAAAGGGCAAAGAACAAGCTGAAAGATCAGGGGACGTAGAAGGGGCTGAAGGTCTTGAAGATAATATAGAGGTTACCCAAAACATGGAACTGCGGGTTGTGAATTTATAAGACAGAGCACTTGATTCAGACTAAACTAGCTTACTCTGTAAGGGTTTGGGCTTTTGCCATACCCAGGAAGGTGATTTTTCTAATGTCCATGTGGACCTCTACAAATTCTCAAGACTATTGAAATTAAAAGATTTTTTCAGTGACAAAGTGAAAACCAATGTGGTTACTGGGGGAAATTCGGGTATTGCTAATATGACCATAGCAGAAGTGAAGAATTTGCAATGTTTGGCATCTTTATGTGATGAATCTGAGGTGGGGATTGACATAATTCGGGAGGAACTAAACATAAGTGAGAATGCTAGGATTGACAGTGGATTACGTCCAAAATCAAGATTTAAACCGGCCACATATCATCGTAACATTGTCCTTTGCACTAAACGTGTGAGCGACCGTCTCTATAAACTAGAAACACAGAGTAGGGACCAGCAACATTTGAAACATAATCTCTCTGTTGGAAAAAGGGGGGCCCTCAAGCGACTAAAAAATGACAAAAATATTGTCATTAGGGAGGGCGACAAGGGCGGAAACGCCGTTGCGATGAACATCAAAGACTATAATAGGGAAATCGAAAGACAACTGGGTGATCATGAATGCTATGAGAGAGATGGTCACAACCCAACCAAAAACTTGGTAGTTGAGATCAATTCTAAGCTCATCAAGTGGAGAGATATGGGTCTTCTAAGCAATCTAGAATTCCGATGCCTTAAGATCGAAAACCGGAGGTTTCCCTGTATATACATATTCCCAAAAATTTACAAACCGGGAAACTTCCCCCCGGGGAGACCTATAATCTCAGGGGTGGGCTCAGCTACAGAAGGCCTATCCAAATTCATTGATTTGAAATTTGAATAAACATGACTTGGACCTTCCATATTATCTCCAAGACAGCAAAGATATCCTGTCAAAATTTCAGGATTTCGAATGGTCCGATGATTTGTTCTTTGTGACTCTTGGCGTAACTAGCCTTTACACATGCATCCTACATGAATTTGGTCTTAAAGCCACTGAATTCTACTTAGACAAGGATGCAGCAGATCTGTTAGACAAAAATCGTATGGTTCCGGAAATTATGCAATTGGTCCTTAAAAAAACTATTTTTTGTATAATGGCACGTGGTACCACCAAAAGAGGGGCACAGCCATGAAAACCAAATTTGCCCCTTCGTACACCTGCCTCTTTATGGGGTGGTACGAGCAGGGCCATGCCTGGAACAGATGCGCCTCCCCCTGGATTGATCATATTGTGTTCTGGGGGAGGTACATTGATAATATTATCTGCTTGTCGTCGGGATCCGAGCACAGCTACTTGAATACTTTGACTATTTGAACAACAACTCACTTAATGTCAAACTTACAATCGAATACAGTAAGGAATGTATCAATTTCCTCGACCTCCATTTCTGTGTGAAAGATGGTCATATTCACGGCACCATATACCGTAAAGAGACTGCATGCACATGCCAGTTTGACCATAAAAAATATCCCCTATTGGGAAATGGTCCACGCGAGACACAATTGCAGTGAGGACACATTTTGTGCTAATATTCGACAGGTCAAAAACAGATTCACGGCAAGGGGGTATGACAGGAAGGTACTCAGTGCAGCAGAGACTAGGGTGCGATCCACATTAGCAAAAAGAGTCAGGCCCAGGTCTCAAAGCAATGACTTTAGTGTAAGGTTTTTTACACAATACACCAGACACAGCAATAGAATTTCTAGGATTCTAAAAAACAACTGCCACCTTTTGGGTGAAATACCTAACCTGCAAACGGCTGTTAGACCCAACCCCTCAGTCGCGTATAGCAGAGGGAGAACATTGAGAAATGATCTATGTCCAAGTTACATGGTAACGGACACAGAGAAGGCTACCACTTGGTTGCCAGCAAAACCAAGTGGTTTCTATAGATGCAATTCCTGTAAGATTTGTGACCTTGGCATAGACAAAATCAAGACCTTCTCCTACAATGGATCGATGAACTACATTATTTGGAAGTTTATCAACTGCAACACCACCTTTGTGGTCTATGTGATTGGCTACCACTGTGGACTAATCTACGTTGGCAGTACCAAACGCAGTTTAAAAATCCGAATACAGAAACATAGAAGAGCAGTGATTAATAATAACCTTAGGTATCCCCTCACTGATCACTTCATGAAAAATCACTGGGCAAACCTGATTTCTGGTTTCATGCCCTGGAACATGTGGAAGCGGCAGTAAGAGGTGGAAATCGTGAACTCCATCTCAGACAAAGCAAATCCAAATGGATTTGCAAACTCAGAAGCATCAAAAACGGTTTTAACACCGATCATGAAATGCATTATTTCTTAATGAATATTTGAAATCGACATTGACTTCATAATGGTAGGGCATGGGCTCAATACCTGCCTATTGTCACTTAGGTACATCTAAATGTTATCCCTGTATAAATGGAACTACACAATATGAAGTCAACGGTTTAATTTGCATCACACAGGGGTGAACTGATAATTAGCATGAACCTGTTTTTTCATGCTCTACAATGCCACTAGTCTCTATAAATGGAAGGTGAATCATAAGGGTTCTGTTTTGACTTGCTTGTGCCCTTACCCAGTTTGTACTTGTGTAACTGATATTGACTGTACCCTTCCTTTTTCCTAAACATTTTTTCTTTACATCGTTTTTTCCTTCACATCCTCTTCCTTACTTTCAACTCCCTTTTTTTGGTATTTTGACCCTTTTCCACATTTTTACTTTTGGGCTTATTTTGAATTTTCTGAAGGCATACGCTTTGGTGCAACTTAAGGTTACAGATCTCCTAGCTGAGATGCCTAATACTCGTGCCATGGGAATTTTCGGTGTTGAATGCGTCTAAAGGTCTCCATTTGCAAACTTTGGGTGTTGGAGCGCCTTTTTGTCAGTGATATCTGCGATTGGAAATTGGGTACCTTTAGCGTACTGGTCGAGGTCCAGGGACACAGCGCGTATCTCTTGAATATCTCCATGGTTACGACTACGACATGAGATTCACTTGCACATTCGAGCATAAACATTCTCCAGAGTATATTGAACAAGGATAAACACTTTTCTCTAATGACAGTGGTTCGAGTGATACACGTAGGCACTTGCACCTATACCTGACGTACCTAAACATTGGTTGCAGTGTTTAGACCAAAACTTATATATTCATGACACGTTTGATTGCCATTCCAGCCAATAAGGTACAATGTGATTTATTTATTTTTGTGTTATTTTTGAAGGATTGAGTGCTTCTCACAACATTATGTTTTGCAAAACGCCTATCAGCATCCCATCGGTATATCATTGATGGGTTCCCCGCATGGATGTATACAAACACAACCACTAAAAGATGGAGGCCGTGTACACAATTGGCGTTCAGAAAGACTTTGGGTGAGTGCGATGCACACGTGTGGAGATTGGCCAGTTACTGTTGACTATGGTCTGAGCTCTGTGCTATTTAAACACAGTGTTGTCTAAAGCCGGGTTGCATCGGAATTCGGCATATTCGTACCTCACAGACTCTAAGGTAATTGGGGGATTGGCAAGGTCGGTGGAGCTCTGTTTACCTCTCTAGTGACTTGGATAGCTCGGCCAGCAGTACGGCAGGCTCTTCGAGTTAATTGTGTGGTTTTGGGAAAGTAGAACTAATGTTACATACAGTTACATTTAAAATTCTACCAGGTTTCCCTATAATGGAATTATGGGACATGTAGTTTTGGGGAATTACGGTGAATGTCTCGACATGCTGTCTAAACTTAACTAGTCTCTATTCCAAATTGAGATGCTAATTGTGCTTCAGAAAACAGTCCTTTTTATAAATTGAAAAGTATGTCTGTTCCAAGTGTATGTCCAGATCTTTATATCCACAGATTACTGAATCTACTGGCAGCGATGCAATACACATGGCTTATTTAATTGGCAGTCGCGGTCGGGAGGGGTCTGATGAATCTGTTATAGGTATGTGATGTGATAACATGATTGCTTCTAGCACAAGCCCCTCTGAAGAAAGATAAATACTCCCGGTTATTTTCAGGACTGTCTCCCACCCGCCAGTTGTTTCGGGGTAATGAAATTGCTTTTGGTCTAAACTCTTACTCCTTGTCTTCCAATTTAACCCCACTCTTTTCGCCTCTTTTTGCCACCAAAGATACTGGTTCTCTTTGCTTTCCCTGAGTCTTAATAACCATTTTCAGTACAGACTGCTTTTGATCTTCTACTTCGGACCAATTAAGTAACAGCCACAGGTGCGTTCCCTGGGAGCAAACACCCTTGCGATTCCCCATTAAGGAGAATCCGAGCAATTGTTGATTGCATTGTCGATTTGTGCACATCTAATTCTCTTGCTGGTAATTTCATGTTTAACTTCTGAACAATACTCACATCAGATATGGGCTATCTTTCAGCAATAACAACAGATGCCGAATTGATGGGAGGCACTTCTCATTCTCCAACCCAACTGGTGCATTCTCCTGTGTGGCGGCGACACCCTGAGACCAGTATTGATGGTATTTTATAATGACCTAGACCGGTGTAGACCTCACATGTGTTCAATCTGTTTCAATCTGTTTTAATCTGTTTCAAGTTTGAGTCTATTCTCCTTATGTGGTTACCCCAGTGCTCTATTACACCACTTTTTGTTGCCTTACAGTTTTGGACACAATAGTGAATGACTTTGTGATCAGTGCGACTCATTGAATAACTGGGGCACACATGCCTTTATTTATATATGAACCACTAGGAGACTACGGAAACTTATGAGCAGTCTGGAAATGGCGTATGGTACATTGCTGCACAACGAGCGCTGGTACTTTTAGAACAATTACGCGGTGACTAGGGATTGGCTTACTTTAATATTTTCGGTAAGCAACTGTGTAAAGACGATTTCAGTTTGAGAACGGGTTGCCCCCACCTGCTCTCTTCGACCACTTATGTTCCCTTCCTCTCTTGTTTCTTCTTCTTCTCTGCTCTTCTCTGCTCTCTTTACTATTCTTTTACATTTCTTTCCTGCAGTACTGTGTTTAAAATCCTACTCATAGTGCTAACCGAATTCGATTATGATTGATGCTGAATTACAAAATCAAAATCGAAAACTTGCTATTGATAGGGTCATTGATCTACGATAAAAATCAATTGTAAATTAATTCAAATAAATGGGATTGTTTTAATCGATGGCTAGGCCAGCTCGAATTAATAGGCCCAATTTGATTTTAATCCGTTCTATGTGTATGTTTTGTGGTTTAGGGTTCATTAATATTTATGAGGTGTTTATTGTTTACAGTTTATGTGGCACTATTAATTTACATATTTGTGGCAACACTTGATGTTTGTTAAGACTTGTATTGGTTATGTGGTGTGTTTTTGTGCTGTCTTTCTCTTATTTTCTTGCTTTACATGTGAAATTTTCTGTATTTGATAGTTATATATTTTTAATTTGTTTTCAGCCCTGAGGGAGCTCTCTGCATGGGAGCGAAATGCGTTGACTGATGAATGAAATGGAATGTTCTTAAAGTTAATCGATTTCTAATAAAGAAGTGACTTTTTTCATCTACTCTGACTTACTGGACTTTGTGAGCTGCTCACACCCATTTATTTTAAGCTGCAACAACCACATTTAGAGTTTAATTTCCATCAAAGGAAATATGGCACCTCATCCTCAACATCTGCGTTGGAAGAAACAAAGCATAAGTAGCTAAATCCTGCCCACAACAGCCTCAAACCATATTCTAACAGCATATCCTTTCTACTGTAAGGCCTGATCCTCTATCTGGTGGTGCTGGGTGATCGTATGGACACAACTGATGCCTAGACCAACAAGAGTTTTTTAACTTATTTAACCAGCAGATGCTCAGAGATTTTGGAAAGATCGCTTCACCCACATCCTATCGCTGCATGTTTCCTCATAGGCGATTTATCTACACCAGGCTAGGTGGATAGCATTCTGGTGGACACAACCTGTTACATGAGTTCCTAAATAAGTATTTTCTGGATTAAAGCAGGGATCCAGACTGATAAAAATGTCTTAGGGTGTACCCTCAGGAGTGTTTTTTACTCAGTGGGAATCCTTGATATGGTTAAAAATTAAATGAGCTGGGTCTTTATAGATTGCTATTGTTCCACTACCCTTGAATGTTCAATCCAACGTGTTTCTGCTTGATTCTAAGCCTATATGGGTCAATGGCCTTCTTTTGGGTTTCTACACTTCCTAATCATTTAAACATTCATACCAAGCACACACATGTGGCATAAAGTTTGCATACCTGTTTTAATTCTCCTTTAGGGAGAATCCTCACCTAGGGTTGATTCTGGCTTGTCTCGTCAGTGCAGGTGCACTTTGCTAGTAGTCACACATTAATTAGGGGGAAAATGCCACCATTTTATCAATTTCTTCTCCCCTGCCAGTCGCCGAATACTGTGGTCTCCTCCTCTTTCTCTCCTCTTGTGACTTAAGGGCTGCATGAACAACACAATCCACAACAAAATAGAAGGTAAGTACAACTTTTTAAAATGCACTACGTTAACTATCAATGCCACTGAATTTATCTTTATGAATACCAAACCATATATGTAGCAACAATTTACCCAGTCTCTCTGTCTACTCTGGCCACATGTCTTACTCACCGAATACAATTTTAGTACATACCACAGGTCAAATCGGTAAGCGAATACACATTTGTATTAGATACATGGTCACAAAAACATATGAAGCTAACACTCTATGACTAAGCGGTTTTAAATACTAGTAAAAACAAATGCATACTAACACTATTTCACATTTGGAGTGTTATCATAAATCACACAAATAATAGGAGTCTAACCATCACCCCACATTACCAACTTACCACACACTCCACAATCATATGTTCCAACCATGTACCCAAGTGCAAATTTCAAATACCCAATCGTTGATGTCTTACCTCTTTACATCTGGCACACAAAGTTAGAAAATTGACAAACACTCACATGACAGACGTTGCATTCATATCCTTAACCTAGGTATAAGCATACATAATGTATGGCCAGGACTATATGTGCACCCCAATATCTCAAGGTAATCCCACATTTATTCATAAAACAGTAGGATTTAAATGTAGTCACACAATACCTTTTTGAGCATCTTTAGTACAATGTTATGAACATGTCATAAAAGCAGTTGTTTAAAAGCTTTTTATTTTTATCATGCGCTTTCCTGCAAGGTCTTTTTATCTCTTTCTATTAGAAGGTGTGATATTTAGACGTGGGAAGAAGTGTTAGCATCATGTCTTGTTCCTATCTAGGCTGACATATTTTGATGATTATCTTATGGTCATTGCTATGTTAATATGAACAGTTACAGTAGAGGCTATAATGTCTACATATGGATCTAGATTACACATTTATCACCATACTAAATATGTCATCTTGGGACTTTAATGTCGCCAAACTTATAAACGTGAGATAAAATTCTCGATCAGGTGCTATAAAAATCCCCGTATTTGGTCATAGTGGGGAACTACTTAGTGACTGAACTATCAGGTCAGGGTTTATTTATTTATTTATTTATTTATTTTTTAAACTTATATGGCGCAAACAGCTACCCAAAAAGCGTTTCCCGGCGCCTAAGAGCACAGCATCATGGATGGAATAATACAGCAGAGGTCGTTCAAGGTTACTGATCGAACAACCAGGTCTTTATCTTTTTACGGAACCTGGAGAGACTTCCCTCCTTTCGTATGTGAAGTGGTAGTGTGTTCCAGATAGAGGGACCCTGATGGGTAAAGGATCTTCCTCCCATCCTGGAGAGCTTGAATCTAGGTACACAGAACTTTTCAGCTGAGTGAGACCGTAGGTTTCTTGTTGGAATGTAGGGTTCACTCTGGTTCGCTGTGACAAACCTACCCCAGTCAGGCATTGCTCTGAGACTCCGTGAGCAGCAGAGAAGTGGTGTTCAGACCTGCACTACATATCATTCCTGAGCATAGGCTGTGATAGAGAATATCTGAACAGCTATTTCTCACTGAGAAAGTTATGCTGTGAAATCCATCTACAGAAAGTCGATTCATAGAGTTTTTTTCTATCTACTATTTCTGCTAAATTCTAACAGAGTGATTAGAAGTAGCAATAGGGTGTTAAGATGCAAGTAATGTGCTAACCATGTTAGGAATGTTCATTTTGTTTTTGATGACCATGTAATACATTGCTGCCTTTATTTACTCATTTTGTGTGGTTACCATTGATATTTTTTGCACTAGACTTGTTTTTTTTAGAAATAAACATTTTTAAAGTTTTATTCTGTGTTTCCTAGGGCCTCATTATGATGGCGGTGTATTTTTGTCCGACCGCCATCCTGTAGGTAACGGGTCCGCCCAACTAGGTTTCAGCAGTCCTGCCATTGGTATTAGGATGCGACCGCCTTCAAGATGGTCACAATGTGTATCTTTTTTATTGCGGAGTGTGCTGAAGGAGGCAGCACACGTCCCAACACAAAATAAACACACTTTGTATATCCCTGCACTATTCTACCTTGCTGGGATTTTGGTTGTAAAAAGACTTTTGGATTAAACAAAAAATGTAACTAACCACTATAGATATAGCTGTACATACTGAGACAATATTAATTTTAGTTTTGAGTTATGATGAAATCTGTGTTGTGCGTATCTAATAAAATAATGTTACTTTTTATTTCTCGCATCTAGTGTGCATGTCTTCATAATACATCAATGTTACGTTTGATTCTCTTTGGGACCGATGTAGGTAAAACCAAAATACTGAGTTCTTAATAGTGAATTTTACCGATTCGCTTTTAAGAAGTCGGTATTTTCGATGTAGATAAAAGTTAACGATTCGGTAAAAATCATGAATAAAAATACTGATTCCTCATTACCGAATCGGTATTTAGCGAATCTGGTATTTCAAAAAATCACAAAGCTGGGATTCAGTCAATCCTGTGCTTCCTGATGACCTCACAACAAGAAAGTGGCCACACCCATGCAGCTACACTGATCCTGAAACTGTTGGTGAGGCAAGGAGCAGGAGCAAAAGCATAGGAGCTGCACAGCTACCACCTAGCTGATACACAAAAAAAGAACCATGAACTCACAGGAGTAGAGGAAGGATGCTGGAGAAAGAAAGCGCAAACACAAGTTCAGTGAGAGGGAGTTGGAGGTCCTTATAGAGGAGGTGGTGTAGGATCATGACCAGCTCTTTGGAAAACAATCACTGCACGTCCCTGAGGCACAGAAATTGAAGGATTTGGCTGGTGATCCAGCAGAAAACCAATGCCATCGGCATCACCAATCGCTTAACAGAGGACCTAAAGAAGCGATGGTACGATCTCCGGAAACATGCCAAGGAGAGGGTGGGCGAACGGCTGAAACAAGCCAGAAAGACAGGTGGGGGGACATTAATAGTGCCTGCACCGACTGCATTAGAACAAATGGTGGAGTACACCCTCCAGCCGGAGAACATCAGTGGCATCGGAGACGTGGACAGTTCAGCCACAGGGTCCAACAGACAAGGTAAGATGCATGCACATCATGCTGTGTTCCCTCCCTAACCCCAATACCCCTGCAAGAATCCCACTCCAGACCATGGTTTGCCTAAAATCAGCAACGCATCATGGGAAATGTAGTCCCTATCAACTTATAGCATATCAGTCATTCCACAAAATCATGTGCATGTCACACACATCAATAGATAAGCAAGCGGGGGATAGACAGCTAGATTGGCAGTTATGAAATTTATTTGTAGGCAAATGCTACCAGACAAGTGAGTAATAGTACATTCTGTATCCACAGGCGAAACATCGGGCCAGACTGCTGAAGGGGGACTGGAGAGGCTTCCAGGGAGCAAAACACACTGGTGGAGGATGTCCTATCACCTGCTGATGTCACACCACCATCACCACCACCAGCCAGGAGGTTTACAGTGGGTAGCCTCCAGGAGATGGAGGGCACAGAGGATGAGAGCCAGGGAGCACAACAGACCCTGCAGGATGATGATATACAGGCATCTGAAACACAGTCCCCCGTGGAGGTTGTCAACATAGGTGCACGTATACGTCGACAAAGGGCACACAGTCCTGAGGCAGAGGAGTCCACTGTCTTCTCTAGTCTGGAGGGGCAGTCTGGAGGTAGTCTGGAGGGGCAGATGCTTAAAGTGCAGCGCCTGCAAGGAAAAACAATGAGGGCAATGCAACGCCAGATGGTGGTAAACAATAAAACCCTCAACGACATGAAGGATGTTATATTCTGCCTCAACAACACAGTGGCAGAGGGCATGAAGGAGATGTCTGATGCGGTGAGGCTGTTATGCAGCAAGATTGATAGCAATCGTAGTACAAGGTGCAGGGACAGACAGAGACTGGAAGGGCACACTAAGGCAGTTAACAGGCTGTGCAATGCCATCCATGTCCTCAGCAGGTGCTCAGTGGTCATGCAATTGGAGATGGCCAAGTGCAGCTGTGAAGTCACTCAGGGGTTGGTAACAGTCACAAGTGCTTTGGAGGTGCTTCAGACTAACCAAATTGCTTCCACAGGATCGGGGGATGGGGCTGGGAGTGAGGAGGCAACAAGCTGCAGCAGCATCACCCCCCCATTATCGGAGACCAGGAGGCGCAGTGGTAGTGATCCAGCGTGGCTCTCCAACAACCCTCAATGCTTATCTCACCAAACCCAGGAGCAATCACTATTACTCATCAGTGGGGTCCATAACACTGCGAGTCATAAACTCTTTAACACTCACACACACATTTTACTCTGTCTACAGACAGCGCATCACACTCTTCCAACTGACTGAGGCTGATATCCATGAAAGGTACAGGCTACACCCCCACACCATCATGGACCTGATAAGGGACCTGCACCCACTTCTGGAGCATCCAACACCAAGGGCGCACACCATACCACCACATGTGCAGGTGCTCTGTAGCCTACACCTACTTGCATCTGGCAGTTACCAGGGGGTGATAGCTGCAGCAAGTGGGGTGTCACAGAGTCCCGTTTATTTAAGAAGTTCCTGGATGCCATGATGCAGAGAATGCATCACTACATACGCTTCCCAAACATACAGGCGGAACTGCTGAAAACCTAGACAGACTTTTTTCCAAATGGCACAGTTCCCGCATGTCATAGGGTGCATTGATGGGACACACATTTCCATCTGCCCACCTGCAGCGCCTGAGTATGTCTACAGAAACAGAAAATCCACCCACTCCATCAATGTGCAGGTAATCTGCGATGCTGCCAACATAATCACAGACATCGTGGCCAAATTTCCAGGGAGCACCCACGACTCATACATATTCCAGAACAGTGAGATCTACACATGCCTGGCTGCCAGAGAATTTGGAGAAGGATACCTGCTAGGTAAGTCACTGTGTCACACCCTGATAGATACTTCAGATGAATGTGTTGGTGTATGTAATTAATGGCACTCTCTTTCTCACCTAGGTGAGATACAATGTGGCACACAACGTTGTGGAGCGCACGTTTGGACTATTGGAAAGCAGGTTCAGCTTCTTCCACAAAAGCTGAGGCGCACGTCAGTACACACCCATCATCTGCTGCAAAATCATTGCAACTTGTGCTATGCTGCACAACCTTGCCACTAAGAAAGGTACAGAAGTTGAATTAACTGACTCTGAGGATGATGATGATGAATTTGCACAGCAAATCAAAAGGGAGAGAGAGGACTAGGTAAGCCAGTCCGGGTCCCCTGGTTATATGTAGAGATATCAATATAGGACTAGCTATGTTGTGTTAGAGGAAACTCAGAAGGTATATCTGTGGGCAAACCCTTAGGTTTGGTCATGAAGCCCTCACACACCAACCTAGTTGGTGTCATGCTTCATCATCGGGCCCACCACAGTGACACCGAATGTGTCCCGGGTGTGCTGCGACTCCAGATTACTGAGGAGCTGGTATTCTTACTGAGTGTGCAGTGTTGGTGAGAATGAAGGTGAAAGGTTTTAAAAGCTATACAGGTGGTCCCAGTTCCCGAGGGTAAGAGGTAAATTTAATACCTGGGCCCCTGTTAGCAAGATAAAAAGGCTGTGGACGATGTGGAGTATATTAGGGGCTCCTACGTCCTTGTGGTCTACATGTTTCAGCCAGGCCTTTTGATTAAAACTGGCTTTCCTCAGGACCAAATGAGTATGTGTGGGTGAAAATAAACTATATTAAGTGAAAGTGTGTGGTAAAAAAGTGTTGCACTCGCTAAGGTGCCGTACGTGTAAGAGGGGGATTCCCTCTGCTTTAACTTGCTACTTGCTGTTAAAGCCTCATGGGTCACTTGGCAGGGAGGGAAAGAAGATCGGTATTTCCGATCAGCGGTTCCTGCGACCTATCGTCCTGCTCCAGTGTCCCGAATGAATTTGCACAGCCAGAGCCCAATGCAGCAGGAGTGGCACTAGCACCAGATGGGAGACAAAGACGGTCAGAGATCGCACACAACTATTTTTGAGTAAGTAAGGAGACAAAGCCAGTTGTTGTATGTAAATGACGTCGTTTTAATATTTGGGCACTACGCCACTACACAAAGGGCTCAACTTGCCAGTCCAATTTGGGAGATCCCTAAGAGGATGTAATGGGTTACTTCACCCAATGTGGGGTGCATTAGCGTCTGCGGCCACGCACAACACTGCTGGATGCCATCAGCAGACTATCTTCACTGGATATGGATCCAGTACCAGCCCCATGCCGTCTGCTGCTCCTCCTGGTCTCAGTTGCAGGGGGGCATTATGCTGCTGCGACTGGTCATCTCCTCACTCTCCCCCACATCAATAGCACCAGCATTGGCAGCCTTCAGTTGTTAGCAGCACTTCAAGTGCAGTTGTTACCTTGACAAGCCCCCTAGAGACATCACGGCTGCAGTGTGTCATCCCTTCCTGCATGGCCATGGAGCGCCTGCAGAGCAGAAAAGTGGCAGTTGAGAGGCAGTTCACTGCCTTAGTATGGTTATCAGTTTTCTGCCTCTCCCTGCGCCATGCCATCCTGTCCTCATCAAGTTTGCTGCACAGCAGCATCACTGAATGGGACATGTCCCTCATGCCCTCAGCCATCTACTTCATGCCCTCAGCCAGCATGAAGGTCATAGAGCTGATGCCCTTCTCAATGTTCACATTGTTGGTGTTGAGGTGTTTCAATTGCCGCTGTACAGACTGTATTGCCTTCCCTTGCATGTGCTGTACCTTTATCATGTTTGCCTCCAGCCCTGCGAAGACACCATGCTCCTCACCCTGGAAAGGTGGACTGGTTTCCCGAGCCCTGCAGCGTCTGGCACCTGTGTGTGCTCTCTCTGAGGTGGACTGCTACCCTGCATTACTGCCATCCACTGGCACAGTTGAGATTTCTCCCCCCTGGTGTCTTCCAAGGATGACTCAATCTCTTGGAGTGTGGCAATAGCATGCCTCCTGGGTCTTGCCACTGCCAGTGGTGTTGCTGCTGGTGATGCTAGCAGCAGTGGTGGGGCTGGCAGTGGTGGTAAGGCTGGCAGTGGTGGTGATGCTGGCAGTGGTGGTGAGGCTGGCAGTGGGGGTGACGCTGGCAGTGGTGGTGATGCCGGTGGTGGTGGTGTGGTATGCCCTGCACTTGCACTGGCCTCCTCTGATCTTTCCTTCCAGGGTGGCCTTCCTGCCTTGTCTTGTGCAGACCTGCGCGATGTCTCGCCTGTGGACACAAATTGTACATTTGCTCAGTTGTCCGGCAGCCCTGCATAGCAATAATAAATTTTCATTTCTGACACACTATCTTAATGTCATCTGCTTGCTTATCACTGATATGTGTCACATGCCTTGGTGTTCAGTGTGATGACTGTCATGATAGGTGTTTCACTGACTACATCTCCCATAATACATTGCTGGTGTTAACTAAAACCTGTACTGGGTGCAGACTGGTGTGCATGCTTCTTACCTTGTTTGGTGGCAGCTCTGGCTGAGCTGTCTGCATCCCCGATTCCGCAGACACTTTCAGGCTCTATGGTAGACTCCACAAACTGTTCAAGTGCAGTCAGGGCAGGTGTCCTGTTCCTTCCTCCTCCTGTCTGGCTGTCTTGTTTTTTAATCTCCGCCATCATCTTTTTGGTGATGCTCCTGACATCATAACACCTTTTTTTAAGTACTTCTATTTCCCGGGGGTCACTCATATGGCATTCACTTGTACCTGAATTCCCAGCCAGAGCTTCCTTTTTTCAGATTTAGCCATTTGCAAGGACTGCTTCCCAACAGCTTGGTATGTTGTTTAACCACCTCCTCAATTAGGACCTGAAGCTCCCTTTCGCTGAATTTCAGCTATCTCTTCCTTTCATCTTCTTCTTTGTCTGTCTCCTTGTTAGCCATTGTGCAGGTTTTTCAGGAAAAGTTCTCCCAGTGGCTCCTGTGTTCTCCTCTGCACTCCCAGCCTCTCCAGAAGGTTCTGATTCAGTGCACTTGCATGGGTGTGGGCACTTCCTGGTTGGGAGGTGGGATGGATGCACAGGATTGGCTGATTCCTCAATTGCTGGTGTTTTGAATTACCGATTCGGTATTTACCGATTCGGTATTTTCCGAATCAGTAATACAGATTCGGTAATACCGATCGGTATTGAGGAATCAGTAATTTTTTCCCCGAATTTTACAGATTCAGGAAAATTCAGTAAAAAATACTGGATTTTTTCCTACATCGGAGATTCCGAATTCTTAATACCGAATCGGTAAAATTCAGGATTAGGAATTCGGAACTTCACTTTTACCTACATATGGCCTTTTATCTCTTAATTCTTCAAGCTAAATTTCACCCATTTTGTGTTCTCTTTGTTGTCTCTTTTCTATATTTCTTCTCAACTTTCTATCAGCTCTTTTTCGCCTAATACAGATACACCCTAATCTGATCATTACTACTATTATTACTATTATTGTCGCTGGTATTAGTATTTTTCCGATTAATGAACTACCTACTTCAGCAAGCCAGTTCTTAATATTAGAAAAACTCTTAACAAGTTACTCTAAGACACCATCAACCTCCAGTGGGATAATTTCTTTATGCAATTCGGTAATATTTTTAATATACCTTTGTATATTCTGACTTTTGTCAGGAATACAACAATTTTGCACTTTCAATATTCCACAGACTCCTTCTTTTGCCAATAGAATATCTAGAGCAAGTCTATTGTGCATTACCATAGCTCTCATGGCAACCATTCCTATATTTACCATTAAAAATCCTCCAGCTGTACTTTTTGACAAACGATCTACTATCATTGACAATTTTCGAATTTTGTTTGCATTAAAGGATATACCTACTGCTGGTATCAGTGCATCAAAAATATCCCCTACAATTTCTAGAGAACTTTCCCTTCTCCTACGTGTTAATGGTTTACCTATTTCATGAATCCCATTAGTACCTCTATCTACATGGAAAACTTTAGGAAAAAACAAACCTATGTAACAGGTACCATACCAATGGTCTGGCAGTCTATAATAGGCTTTGTTACCACAAATAAAATACAATCCAGGAAATACAGGATCTTTTTCCCCTTTAAATCCCCATCCCCCAATAACTCTGTAAGTTTCTTTGCAAATACTTGCTCCCACAAAATAGTTATCATACGCAGTGTTGTCCCTTTGAATACAAAGGTTTCCCTGTTGGAGAAGATCTATTCCCAATGCAACATTTAGTATCCACTTTTACAACATTTTCTTCATCAAAATTCAATGTGGTGGTTTTGATACTTGCTGTAGCCTTTCTCTGATAGGCTAATCTTCTATCTTCTGCCATTTGTAAAAATACCTTTTCTGCCTTTTTCAATTTACAAGTTAGGTTATTTTTGTATGCATATTCTATTATCAATTCATCATTTTCTAATAAAAATTCCCCCAACACTTTTGCAGGGTTCACTTTGTTCCTTTTGTTTACTACAGGAACTTTAGCAAAAATGTAATCAACATGAGAATAGTATTACTCTAATTTACCAGTTTGCTAAATTAGACTAGCTATAACACTACAAGTCATTCCATACGTCAAAGGGAGATGATGATAGATCGCGCCCTCTGATACAGATGCAGGCAACTACATGCAAACGTAGCAGTCTTGTACATATATAGTTTCTACATTTTCTTTCAATAGTCTAGAAAAAACATTCTTTGAAAAATCATTAGTAGATCTATCTTTGTGTAATTCTGTTTTATCTACTAGTTCTACATTATTATTTGCATCATGTATTAGCTCACTTTTATTATCACCTCTATTTCTATATGAATGCTCAAAACTTGAATGAAATGGAATTAATATTGCTAAAATAATCCATATAAGCATTAGTAAAACAGTACATATTAGACACATTCTGCAACATTTGCGTATTATCCCACATTTGGATGAATTTGTAGCAGGCATTTTTTTATAATGTCTCTGCAACACTTACAATGTCTCTTCTGTCACTTTTCCACACAAAAATATGTGTCCTTTAAAAATCTGTAAATTCAATTATGTCTTTTCCTTTTATTCCATTTGACCTTTACTTTTCATTTGCCACTTTTATTTTCTTAGATTTGTAATCAAAAATTATTTTCTGTGTCTTTGTTTTTCTCATTCACCAGATGTCACTTTGATATTCTTGATTACTTTCAACCTCTGGCATGTCAGGTAAGGAAATATATACCCACTCAGGTGCCTTATACTTTTGATTTGGCCTCCTTACTCTCTTTGGTCTTTGCAACCTTTCAATATTCTTTTTCTTTTGACCTTCTTGACTGGTTATCTCATTTACTTGCTTTTGTGGTACTCCATTTATATTTATCAATTTGAATTGTAGTCCTTTAATTTCTGCAGGCCAATTATCTCCCTTTTTAGGCTTTTTATTCACCGGTTCAATTGTTTCATGTTCAACTTTCCAAGCCCTTTTTCTCGAAGTTTTACTTAAAGTATTTTCTCCATTACTGTCATCATACTTGGTTTCAGATTTGTCTTCACTTCCTCGAATTTTGAACTTCATTGTCCTTTTTCAGTCAATTCAGTTCTTTTGCAAGGAATCTCTTTATAACTGGTACTTGGAAACTCATCCTCATGGTGAGTTACTTCCTTTTCTCCAGTCTCAAGATCAATATTCCTTTTCTCAGAACTTTCTGCTCTTTTATCAGTTTTATTCTGATCTTTTTCAGTGTCCAAACTGGTTTCTCTTTTTATCAGATGTCGACTTACAGGTCAATCTTCAAGATCTGGAATTTCAATTATTTCAGTCTCCGCTTCTGATGCTGAACTTGTATCTGATATTTCCAGATGTCGCCTCACAGGTCGATCTTTCTTATCAACTGTTTCCTCCGCATCAGAGTCTGAACTAGTTTCTACTTCTTGCAATTATTGATTCTCAGGTTCTGGTACTCGGATTGTATGGCTGGCGTGCACCCACCTTTTAACACCAACACATTTTACTGCCTTTGTACTGACCAGAATCACCTGTTGCGGTCTATCCCAACGGGGACCAGACAATTTCTCCTTCTGTGTATTTTTATTCTGACCCAGTCTCCAGGACTTAAATGATGTGTTGGATGCTTTTCCTTTGCACATGCATCAGTTCCAACCTGGTAAAACACAGAATCGATTGTATCAGATAGGCCTTTGCAGTAATCCAGTATGATACCATCATTTATAGGTAGCAGTTTGTTGACAGGTACAAATGCTTGTCTCATTACTTGTCCCATCAGTCTCTCATGTGGACTTACACCAGTCTTTCTGTCTGGAATGCGTCTTAAGGTCATTAGAACAAGTGGCAAAGCATCAGGCCATTTCAGTCCAGTTGCCAAACACATTTTTCCAAGACTGTTTTAAATTTGTTCCATTAACCTGCTCAACTACCCCAGAAGCCTCTGGTCTGTATGTGCAATGTAATTTCTGTTGAATATCCATTGCTTCACAAATCAGTTGTATTAATTCATTCTGGAAATGGATCCCTCTGACTGATTCAATTGTTACTGGAAAACCAAACCTCAGAATCACTCCCCTTAATAAAAGCTTGGCAACAGTCACTCTTCGTTTCTCCTTGTAGAGAAGGCCTCAACCCATCTTGAAAATAAGCAGATCATTCAATTATGATGCTCTACGAAAATAAATTTCCCTCTTATTAAAAAAATGGCATAAGCTCCCCTTGAATATTATAGGGTGGATTAACCTAATTAAAATGAAGGTACTTCCCAAATTTCTTTATTTATTCCTGTCCATTCCGCTATGTCTTAATAATTATTTTTTTAAGAGGCTTGATGGGATACTTAGTAGTTTTATTTGGGGATATTGGAAAGTTAGCCGGTCAATAGTGCTACTTAAGGGTTCTCTAGATAAAGGTGGGCTTAATTTCCCCGATTTTAAATTATACTTTTTGGCAACTTTTTTTGGTCGTCTACGTAGCTTATTCAATCTGAATAACCAACTTTATTTTCACACATTTATGTTAGATTCTGACTCTAATATGTTCTTATTGAGAGTAAATGACCCCCAATTACTTTAAAAGGGTGAAATTCAAGACCGCCAGAGATACAGTTAAGATCTGGTTTATGATTTTGGCAATGTGTAAAACATCTTTTTTCATCCTAAACTTTTATTATGGGGTAATCCGGGACTTCCCGGAATCTTTAATGATGGTACGGCAGATATGTGGTTCGCTGCTGGGATTAAAACTCTAGGGGATTTATATGGTATCCACGGCTTTTTGGATTTTGACACACTTAAAATCTTATATATGTTGACGGAAGCTATGCGATTCAAATATATGCAAATTCATGATTACTTTATACATAAGATGAAGGTTCAGGGAATCGTGGATTCAGATATATGGAACTGTTTTTACTTACTCAAGAATAAATCTTCAATTAGTGTAGGTTTTAAATGCCTTAACTCCTATAAAATTAGTGACTGTCTGAAACTTGAGGAGAAATGGAGTATAAAGTTGGGCTTTAATATATCCGCTAATAAGATTTCTGCTTACCTATGTATTATTAATAATCTAGTACAATCCTCGAGTTTGAGACTACAGCAATTTAAGACCACATGTTTTTTATATCATACACCAGAAAGGATTTCCAAATGGTCTATGAATAACCTTTCAAGCGATCGGGTAAAGTGTCCCAAATGTGACCTTGTGGCGGCAGACTTGGAGCACATGTTATTTTCCTGTCCAGCTCTGACTGAGTTTTGGTCAGACCAGGTCAAGATTTTGAAAAAATAACTTGTTAGATCACCCTCTCTCACGGCATCAACAGTACTATTAGATATACACACAGTTACTATTCTGCAGAAAGATCTAGCAACCATTTTATTGTCATGTGCTAAATTGACTGTCGCCCGAGTTTGGATATCTCCAAAATCGCCCCATATCATGGAATGGTGGTCTTCGGTTAAAGAAATTTACACTATGGAGTCTGCTCTAGCCAAAATAAGAGGAGTCTGATGATTAATGAAACTTGATAAAATCTGTGTTATCTTTATTTAAATCATTTAGTAATATCATAAACTAATTGGTTAAATACCCTTGTTCTCCTCGGTTGAATTTTTATTGGATTTATAATCGATTGTTTCGTTTTATCTTGCAACGCTCTATGTTACCATCAGTACCTCTATGTAAAGAAGTCATATATATTCTGCTTAATTTTGTTTTTTGTTTTTTCCCTCCTCGCTCTCTTTTTTCTCCTTCTTTTTTCTTTTCTATATTTAATTAGATGTTATAAATGTATTGTTTTTTCTTTCTTGTGTTGTTAATAAAAATTATTTGAAAATAAGCTTGTTGCATGGAAGCATCTCTATAAAATCCAAATGCATTCGTGTGAAAGGACCACCCTCCCGTCCAATGGTTCCCAAACTCACAACAGTTTTTCTTCCTAGATTCAATTGTTGGCAGACCAAACAACGTTGGAACAAACTCTCAGCTATTATTCTGAACTTAGGATTGTACCAAGTTTGTTTAAACATTCTCAACATTGCATCTCTCCCTATGTGTACTTGACCATGGTGCATTCGGGCCATTTTCGAGATCATGCTATCATGCATTACTGGTCTTTCATCTTTTTAAACCCACATTTCATCTTCCTCTCTTTGTCTGCAACCTGATTTTATCCATCTATCTTTTTCCTCATCATCTGCCTCATCCTGAATTAGTTTCACTTCCTACCAAGTTTCAACTATGTTAGTAAGCATTAAAGGACTTGAAACATGTACTTTTTCTCTGTCCCAATTGATTGAAGCATTTTTTCTGGCACAATATTGAGCAATAGTGTCAGCAAATCTATTGCCCTTGGTAATATAATCGTCTCCATTCTTATGTGCAGCACACTTCACAACTGCAATGCTCTTAGGCAGCTGTACCGCCTCAAGAAACATTTTTACAAACTCACCATTCTGTATAGGTGATCCAGCAGAGGTCATATACCCTTCTCTGAGACCACAGTTGCCCATAATCATGGACCACTCCGAACCCATGCTGACTATCAGTCACTATGGTAATTCGGACATGCTTTCCCAACTTGCATGCTCGAATCAAAGCAATCAATTCAGCTACTTGAGCAGAACGTATTCCGTTCAGATAAGATGCTTCCATGACATCTGCCACTGTGCATACAGCATATGCAGCACTCACATTTCCTTCATGTGTTCTTAAACAGGACCCATCAACAAACAGCACATAATCTGATTCTTCCAAAGGTTCATCTTTAATATCAGGCCTTGGTTTGGTACAGTACTCAAGCACATCCAAACATTTGTGATCAATATCATCCTTCACTTTCACATCCAAAGCATCAGGTAACAAGGTTGAAGGATTCACATTGACACATCTTGCAACAGTCACATTGTCTGCACCCAAAATCACCTTTTCATATATATGGTCAGGCGACTATTGGTCATATACTGAGTTTCGGTATGCGTCAGGAGTATCTCCACTGAATGTGGCACATAAACCTTAACCGGATACCCCATCACAATTCCTTCACTTTAGTTAAGACTCATACTTGTGGCTGCACGGGCTTTCAGACACCCAGGCAATGCTCTTGGATCTAATACTGCTGGAAAATATGCAATGGGTCTTCTCATTCTTCCATGTCTTTGTATCAAAACTGACAATGCAAATCCTTCTCTCTCACTGCAGTACAGTTCAAATTCTTTTTCATAATCAGGCATGCCTAGTGTTGATGCTTCGCGTAAACTGTTTTTCACTTGTTCAAATGCTTCCATTTCCTTTTCATTCAGCACAATAGGATCTTTTACATCGCCCCTTGTCAATCTCTGTAGTGGCTTTGCAATTAGTGAGAATTCACTTATCCACTGATGACAGTAACCAACCACTCCCAAAAACATTCTTACTTGTTTCTGTGTTTTTTGTGGACTCATCCCTCTGATAATTTTGATTCTTTTCTGAGGTCACTTTTCTCACTCCCTTTCCAATCTCATGACCGAGGTATTGTACTTCCTGTTTGTAAAACTGTAATTTTGATGGGGACACCTTATGCCCTCCTTCTGCTAAATGGTTCAGCAATTCAATAGGATCAGAAATGCAATTCTCTTTTGTCTTTGATGTCACCAACAGGTCATCAATGTACTGAACCAATACTGATTTTCATGCCATGCTTAAACTCTCTAATTACTTCTTTAGCATCTGATTAAAAATTGAAAGACTGTCAGTTTACCCTTGGGGAATTTGGCACCATGCCAAAATACGTTCTCCAAACCGAAATGCGAAAATAGGCTGGCTATCTGGATGTAATGGAACTGTAAGGAATGCATTGCATAAATCAATAAGAGTATACCATTCTCCATCATGTGGAATCTGATATAATATTAGTGCTGGATTTGGCACAATTGGACTATATGGAACAACTATTTTATTTACCTTTCTCAAATCTTGTACGATTCTAAATGTACCATTTGACTTTTTCAGTCCCATAATTGGTGAATTACATGGACTGCTCATTATTTCTTTCAGAATTCCTTGTTCAATTATTTTATTAATCAATGGAGTTACCCCTTCAATTATTTCTGGTGTCAATTTATATTGTGGAATATTTGGATATACAGCATCTTCTTTTATAGTGACTTTTACAGGACTTACTCCTTTCATTAGCCCTATTTCTTCTCCTGTGAAATCCCACACTTCTTCTCTAACAGTTTCTTTTAATTCATTTGGAATATTTTCTCTGCCAAATAATGGAAATGATTGACTTCTTTCTGAATCAATTATTGACATGGTCATTTTATACATACTGTCATCATCTGCAGTTTGAAAAGCTATGCCATCTGATGAGCAGTAAATGGCACAATCCATCTTACACAGTATGTCTCGTCCAAGTAGATTTACAGGACTACCGTCACATACTACAAAACAATGCATTTCATTGAAATTTCCAATTTCTACTTCTACAGGTTGTGTCAAAGGAGCTTTAATTTGTCTGTTCGTCACACCTACAACTTGGATTACTTCACCAGAGAGAGGAAGGTTTTGAAGATCTGACTGTAGAACGGGTATCACCTGTGCCCGCTAGGAAAGTAACATTTACACCATTCACTTTTCCATTCACAAAAGGACTAGATTGATCTAACTCCAGAGTTGCGCCAAGCACGCACTCCACCTCCTCTCCTAGGCACCGTCAGAAACTTCCATCAGATTCATTTCCATCTGATCTTAACCAGTACTGCGGAACAGCAGTCACACTTGGTGATCTTTTTACCTGTTCTCCTTCATAGAATTCTGTCTCTGCACTGTATTTCTGAAGATTTACACTCTGTGGAAGAGGTGGAAATGGCACTTGATTCTGTTGAGTGACTACCTGCTGCTGTGGTGGAGATTGTTGATTTACCTCATTCTGCACCTGCAGATTCAATGATTTATTTTCCAGGTCAACCCTTGGTGGTAATTTACACTCATTCCTCCAATGCCCCATTTTCCCACAATTATGACATGGCCATTTCTTTTTAGACTCATCAATATTAATTTGTCCCTTTCCTTTATTCAAATTATTTTTAAATTTAGTTTGGCTTCCATTATTAGTAATTTGTGCTTCTTGTTGTTCTGCAACTTTCACTTGTGCCCACATTGCTTTTTCTTTCAACTTACGCTGCCTAGCTTCAATATCATCACTATAGTATTTTTCATATCTCAGGACCTCATCTACCGAGCTGGATTGCCAGCACATCATGTGATGCCTTATCATGTCACCTATTTCAGGTCTCAAGCCAAACACAAATCTATACACAAAATGACTCATATCCTTTTCACTTAGGCTTTCATATCCACTATACTGTTTGAAAAATACTAGCAATCTCCCATAATATTCATGTACAGATTATTTTGATTCCTGAATAGCTCTATCAATCTTCAACCAATCAGTTTCTTTTGGTGGAATTTTATTTTTTAAAACTGTAATAACTTGATCATATTTTCTCATTACTTCTGTAGCTGGAGCACCTGTTTTTGCATCTCTCGGATACTCTTGCTTTGGCCAATCAATTGTAATTTTACATTCTGTCCACAATTCTGCAAGTACAACTATGTCAAATAACCCATCTAAATCTTCCCACAACACTTTTGATACCTTCACAAACCTGTCTACTTGTCTGTACCACTCTACTGGTTTTGCTCTTAGACTCGGAAAATCATTTGTAAATGACTATATATCCTGTCTACTCCAAGGTACATGAACAAATTCTCCTCCCGGTATTTCTCTCATAGGTTATTCTTTTGCTACAATCAGTTCCTTTTCCCTAACAGGAAATGTTAACGATGTTTTGTTACTGGATTCTTCCTTCTTTTTTAAACATTTAACTCTCCATCGATCTACGTCTCCCCATTTCCTCAGCACAACAATTAATTCTTTTATTTGGGTCAATCTCCCTGCAGTATTCATATTGTGAATATCTTTCTCAGTGAAATCTACTCTGTACGGTTTCTGCAATATTTCTATCTTTGTAAATTCTATACCTAATTCATTTGCAAGTTCCTCCAGTCTTTCATGAAGATTCTTAGCTCTCCATGTTATACTTTTACTCATTAAAATCAGTTCTTCATCTTGGTATGTTTTTAATTTTTCTGTTCCAATCGTTCCTATTATTGATTATTCCATATCTATTTTTAACTTGCCCACATCTAAAACTTTAGGTTCTGTATCTTTTGGCTGTAGCGTCTTAAACCAATCATTTAATTCTTCAACTGATGGACCTACTGGAGTTTTAATTATATCTAAATCAATCAAACTTTTCTCTGGAGTTACAGTTGCTGATTCTGCTCCCATGGGAATATTATATATTGGACTCTGATTCATTGTCATATTAGGTGGTGATGTTCTAGCAATATTCCTAGCCTCATTCAGATCTGGATAAATCTTTTCCCTTACTTGTTGCGCACTTGAATTTAAAGGAACAATCAACAAATTCTCATTTATTTTCTGATTTTCAAAAACCGGTATTACAGAACCTATCATTACAGGTACTGCCACAGCTTTTTATATGTTTAAGTAATTCCTTAATTGCCTCCGTCAATTCTTTTGTGGACTTTACTAATTTTGACGTACTTGTTTTTTCAGTTGGTGGACATTCTTGCCTTTCAAAAATATGTTTTACTTTTAAATGTCTTTTTGGGGTATCTATTATATCATTCTCCATTGGCGGTGCATTTGGAGTTACCGGGGCAGAAGTTGATTGATACGGTGGAGGTCTTTTATGCAAAATGCTTTCCGACACCTCGTCCTCTGTGTCGCTCATTCCATACATACTCTTTTCTGAAACCTGGTTATTTCTTTTCTCCATACATTTTCTTCCTACTGTCTCATCCACTGTCTGTACCGGATACCTTCCATCCCACATATCAGCCATTCTCCATCTTTTCATTCTACTCTCATGCGTACTTCCCCAATATCCTTTAAAATTACCGCATTTGCCATTCATGCTTCTAAACGTTTCTTCCTCTTTCGCATGCATTTCGTCTTCCCATTCCATTAGAGCCTCAAACTGAGTCGGTCTTGGTCTTGGTTCAAGTCTCATCATTTTCTATCTCAAGTTTCTCAATACAGCTGAAATAAATGAACCGGTTTCCGGAAATGCCAGTATTCCATCATTTTAGTATACTTTGCCCAATTTTCCAACCATATGCAAGTATGATAGCCATATTTCGACATCATATAAGATGCAGGCGTTTTTGGTGGAGGAAGCATTTTTCCCTCTCTTGTTTCTAATTTCTTATCCTTTTTAAAGAAATTCTTTATGTTCTTAAACCATGAAGGTTTTTCCCTGTCCTCTTCATAATAGTAATCCATTTTTATGAATGCTGTCTCAAATCTGATTGTTTACTTTCTTTCGATCTCTACCACTATTCTATGTCCAATCCCAACGCGTCTAACGCACCAATCGTCACAATCTTCGTCACACAATTCTGACAAATTCCTGCGCTTCTTCACACTAACGCACCAATTAGAACTTCAATGTCACAGTCACGTGGACCAATCCCAGCGCGACTCTTGTTACGTCCGCTTCTACTCCTGCTTCTGCTGACCCCTCCTTTACAAAATTTATCGGCACACTGTATTTATACTTTATACAACTGAAATCAGTTAGTGACGACATAAAACATTTCCATTTGTCTGTTTCGCTAAAACCAAAGTGATAGTCTGTCCAAACTCACAAGTATTCTGTATTTCCAGTAGACAGCACTTACCTCTGCTCTACCACAGAATTTTCGTTTCGCCGATAAAGTAGCTCTTCCCTTTACCTTACCTTTCTTTCAAGCTTAGGAGAAAACCTAACACTCTCCGAGAGATAAGTTTTAGTCGGGTTACCCAATTGATTCCTGTGCTTAAGGCCAAGATTTTACTATACATTCACCACTTACACATGGAAAAAGTCCCTAACTGTAACACACGACGATGTTACTACTTTGAAACCAGACTATGTAATGTGTGACTTCACTTGCCACACTTCCTCTGCCTGCAGACAGATTGAGCAATTTTCTACATCCCAGAAGTCTGCAAATTCCAACTACATATAACATAATACAAACTCAACATATAGTGTTAGAACGTAAAACATCAATAATCAATATCTACAAACTAACCTATAGAAACCATAACTCTGCTACCAAGAAATCTGATCCAGCGTGGCTCTCCAATAACCCTCAATGCTTATCTTACCAAACCCAGGAGGAATCACTTTTACTCATCAGTGAGGTCCATAACACTGCAAGGCATAAACTCTTTCACAATCTCACACACACATTTTACTCCTGAATCAGTGACAATGAAGGCGAGCTGCTGGTTAGCGGGGTACCTAGGCTCATATTATATACATTATATATATTTATAGAAATTCTTTGCACATGCTAATCAGTTACCTGGATAACCCTACATCAAGGTACTCCACTATTTGGTCAATAGATCATATAGTAGAAGTTAATTGATGGAGACTAAGACCAGCTTAATCATAGTAATCCTATAACTTTAGCCAATTTGTATCTATCATAACATTTTTAATAAAATAAAACACAACTCGAGTTTAAATTTAATAAATTGAATTTATCTACTTCATTTTAAGGAAAACTGAACTTAGACAAGCAAGAATTAAGCATTTTATTTAGTACATATTAAAAGAAGTGAAAATTTAGAAATCATATTACCAAGTCCTGTTGGAAGAAAATAACGGGGTTGCACGAGTCTCAATCTGCCTCTCTATTCTTCTCTATGCCTCTTTCCAAAAAGGAAATCTCTGCATTCAATCATCTTCATTGCTCCAAAAATTAAAGTCCAAAAAGATTTCAAAGTCTCTAGCACCATAAAATAGTTCAAACCGACAGCATGTCGTAGTGCAAAGTAAATCCAAGGAGCAAGCTCTTTTCACTCTTTCAAACTCTCTTTTATACCCTTTTTCCCTAACTATCTAACTCAAAATTGAAACTTTTAGGGTACACAGTTCATTCTGATTGGTCTATTAGAGGGGTGGCTATGATCACCTCACCTCATCCTTGCCTGAACCATTTTTTCAAAATGCGCAGTCATCCTCAACATATACCCATAGACGTCATCTCCGTTTATGCTTGTTATTCAATTTTCAATACATAGCCTTCCGTTCCCACAGTCTTAGAAGCAAACATCCTTTGGGACTCTTTTGTGCTTTAGGCCAAGGTGACCTTGACATCACTTCGCTTTGTGTACCAGTCATGCTGCTTAGTCGGCTTCTCGTTCATGTGCATGCGTAGAGGCTCTTTCTTTTAGCCGATGTTAACACTGCAGTCAGCAGCCATTTTCAACAACCAGGCCGCGTAGGCCTCAATGAGAACTAGATTTTAGAATGATAGTTTTTCTATTTACCTCCACCATTCTAATATCCTTTATTAGTGATTACCTAGCAAAAGCGTGACATATAGCTTTATTATACTTACCAAGTATATTTATTTTTCTTTTTGCCACGACACATACATACTCTCTATTAAAGCAAAAACAGCCATGCTGTTTCTTTAATACAGCACAATATTAATACAACTCATTCACAATTGTTAATAGATTAATTTCACGAATGGCAATTAGTTTCCCATGTGTAAAATGTCTAAGTGCGTTTTACTGATTAGTTTTTCATGCATCACTCTATTAATTTGATTATTGTTATATGAGATTAATTTCACAGAGGGTACACAAAAATGTGTGTCTCTCCTCTGCTCCATCTGAATGCAGCAGTGCTGGGCGTGGGCGCAGAAGATAAGCACTGCCATCACATTTCATTGTGTGGTGGGTGACGTAACCCATTGGATACAATGATGGGACTAGGGATGTTGCATGGTGGAGTATGTTTGGCTTGACCAGGCACTGTGAGGCCATGTTAATGTTAATGTTAATGTTAATGTTAATGTTATTGTTACTGAGACTTCTAAAGCGCTCTGTTACCCTGGGGTGTCCTGGCGCTGTGCGCTACCTACCAAGAGATAAATCGGATGAAACTGTTCATGTAAATAGCCATGTTTTTAATTCTTTCCTGAAAGGGAGGAGCTCAGTTGAGCTTCTAAGATGGAAAGGCAGGCTGTTCCATGCCTTAGTGGCATAGTAACGAAAGCTCCTATCACCCCAACTGGCCTTGTTATAGCGAGGAAAGATCACTTGTTTAGCTTGCGAAGAGCGCAGAACTCTTCCAGGAACATACCATTGTATTGCATGTTTCAAGAAGTCAGGACCAACACCATTAAGGGCCTTAAAACAGAACACAAAGCCTTAAACTGTGCCCGTAGCTTGGCGGGGAGCCAGAGAAGAATTCTAAGTCCCATCCTCACCAAGACAAACCTGGGTGTGCCTGTTAGCAGCCTGGCTACCGCATTTTGTACGATCTGGAGTCAGACCAAATGTCTCCTCTGGATATTGATATAGAGAATGTTGCAGTAATCCAGACGTGAAAGAATGAGCGCTGTGACTGCTGTCTTCAGGCTGTCTTCCGGAAGGAGGAATTTGATTTTCCTCAGAATTCTGAGAATGTAAAAATAAGATGAGACGACCCTACTAATTTGGTCACCGAAGGAAAGTTTCGAATCAAGGATCAGTCCCAGATTCTTCGCCTTTTCCACCAGGACTTGAAGCATACCCATTGCAGTTGGCCACCAGTCAGGTTTCCAGAGGTTGGGGGTTTTCCCGAATATAATCACCTCTGTTTTACCTGCATTGAGTTTAAGGCAGTTTTATGCCATCCAACCTGCGATCGTCTGCATACAATCGTGTCATTTTGAACCAGGCTCAACCTCTGCCCCATTCTGAAGGGACAACACAATTTGCGTGTCGTTCGCGTACAATGTTAACTGGAACCCAAAGGATCTAATCAAAACTGTTAGTGGTGATACATACACATTAAATAATGTAGGACTAAGAGACCCCTGCGGCACTCCACAAGGGAGAGAGAAGGGCCTAGATCTATCTTTAACAAGGTCCACAGTTAGTGTTCTACTGGGCAGGAAAGATTTCAAAAGATCCCAAACCTTGCCTTGGACCCCGAACGTAGATAAGCGGTCCATCAAAACTTCACGATGGACCGTATCAAAAAGCGGCCGAAAGGTCCAGCATGATGAGTTTAGCGGCACCTCCCTGGTCCAAGGCCTCCCTAATCTCCTTTGTGGTTTTCATCAATGCCAACTCAGTGCTATGTTCCGCACGGAAACCAAACTGTGTAGTGTCTAGTAAAGAGTTAGTCTGAAGAAACAAGCTGAGTTGGCCAGTCATGGCCTTCTCAATCATCTTTACAGGAAAAGGGAGACGCAAGATTGGTCTACAATTACTCGGGTCCTTTGGATCCAGATTGGATTTCTTTAATAGAGGAAGGATTGATGCTGTTTTCCAAGGTCCAGGAAAATGACCGGTATTAAAAATGGAACCAAACAATTGAGTAAGGGCTTCCCCAATGATTTCAGGAAGCTGTTTCAGTACAGAGGCTGGACATGGGTCCAAAGGGGAGCTTGTCCGAATCTCTAGCAGTAATTTAGTAACTCCATGTAGATCCAACAATGTAAAACGATCTTGTATGGGGGTAAGCATATTGTCCTTAAAAAGCCCTGTTATAGAGGCCTCATTGACGACAGTGGGCATAAGGGTGAAAAAGGAAAAGATGTTTTTGACCTTCTGTAGAAACAAAGCGGCCAGAGTCTCACATAGTTCAGGGTTACTATCTATCTTGGGCTAGAGGGGGTAGTAAACATGGAGATTTGCTTTAATCAAAACTTTGGATGAGGATCCATCATTCCTAATTTGTTACCCTAAATATATCTTCTTGGTTTCAGAGAGCAAGTTAATATAGTTAGAAAGGCTTACTTTATAGGCCTCTCTGTCTGAGTTTTTGTACCCTCTCCTACAAGCTCGCTCTAGCCTCTTACAGTCAAGTTTATGTGTTTTTAGATTTCCTGTATACCAAGGGGCCATCATAGTGTTGCGTTGTGCTGTACAATTGTCTGACTGAAAGTCAATTAAACACCGTCACACAATTGCAGTTACTAGCTTTGGGGGAACATCACTTACAACGCATTTATTACAACGCACTACCATTACATCGCAACCATTACAACGCAAACTATTACAACGCATTGCGCTGGGGGGCGCTCTAGGATAGGGAATATATTTAATTTACTATCCAACACCTTCCCTACTATCCACGGGGACTGGAGTTGGAATAGTAAATTAAATAATTCACTATCCAGCGCTTAAAAGCACTATGCGTTGTAATGGTATGCGGTGTAAAAACCGCGTTGTAACAGCAGGCGTTGTAATAGCCTGCGTTGTAGTGACACCAATCCCTAGCTTTGTCTCAGTCTTACTCAGAAATAGTTGTGTGTGATCTCTGCCTGTCTCTGTCTCCCATCTGGTGCAGATGCGACACCTCCAGCGCTATGCTGTGGCTGGGGACATTCCTCATCCTCTGATTCACTGATTTCCACTGGTGTCCCCCTCTTTGTGTCAAGGTTATGCAGCATGGAAAATGTAGCTAATATTTTGCAGCAGATTAGGGGCTGGTACTGCCGTGCACCTCCATTCTTGTGGAGGCAGCGGAAATTGCCTTTAAGGAGTCTAAATGTACGCTCCACCACATTGCGCGTAGATTTATGTGCCACATTATATCTCCTTTCACTTGGGGTAGATGGGTTGAGGTATGGAGTCAAGATGAAAGCACGCACAGCATATGCGCTATCACCTAAGTGTAAAAGAAAGGAAAATTATTCACAGTCAGCAATCGTTGCATCAAATGTATACTTCAGGGTGTGTCACATGGATTTACATAGCACGTAGCCTTCTCCAAATTCACCCGCAACAAGACGGGTATAGATCCACTGTTCCTGAATATGTAGGAATCATATGTGCTCCCTAGGAATTTTGCAACTATGTTGGTGATGATGTCAGAAGCATCACATATAACCGGTACATTTATTGAATGTGTGGATTTGCGGTTGCAGTAGATGTACTAAGTCGCAGATGGGGCAGATTGGTATATGTGTCCCGTCAATGCACCCTATGACGTGTGGGAACTGGGCCTTCTGATAAAAGTCCATTTTGATCTTATGCAGTTCTGCCTGTGTGCTTGGGAATTGGATATAGTGTGGCATGCTTTGCAACATGGCATCCAGGAATGTATTGAAGAAACGTGACAGGAAACTCTGTGAGACTCCACCTGCCACAGCTATTACCCCCTGGTAACTGCCGGATGCCAGTAGGTGCAGGCAACAGAGTACCTGTACATGTGGAGGTATTGCGTGCACCCTTTCTGTCTAGTGCTCCAGGATTGGGTGCAGGTCTCGTATCAGGTCCAGGATGGTGCTTGGGTGAAGCCAGTAACTCTCATGGATTTCAGCCTCTGTGAATTGGAATAAGGTGATGCGCAATCTGTATACGCGTTCTGTCATCTCCAGATCCTTTGTGCTGCAGCTCGTATCCGTAACCGCCTTGGAATGATGTAGAGGGCCGCCATTGTGTTCAGGCTGATGCATTCTGGGGCTGTTTATATGCTGTGCACCTGGTTACCACCTGCTTTGAGTTTGTGGTAATTTGCGACTCTTAATTAGCGATTTTTTAAGGATTCGGTAATAGCGAGTTTATGCATATTGCTTAGTGAAATTTTTTAGCGGTTCTTTATTTTGCTAATCACTAAATAGTGAGTCGGTATGGACTTTTCACTACATAAGGAATTGCTAGTTGTTTTCCGTTGATTTTAGAGATTCCTTATCTTTGCAATTCAGTGTTTCTGCCTCTACATTTCACATGGTTTATTAGCGATCGCAAATGCTGAAACTGGTGACTGATGACTCCATGTACAACTGTGTCCCACTTTCCGTGGAGATGCCAGCTGTAGATGTTTCTGGGACTGAGCTTGCAGAAGATGGTGCTAGCCACAAAAAGCTGCACCTAAATTAGGCACTGCTGCAGACAATGCTGTGAAACCATCCTGCACCACCCGAGAATATAAAGTGTGGACACTTAGGTGATGCTCCATGAGATCACTCTAGGCCCTTTGGAAATTATAGTGGTCCCTCATTAGATTGTTACAGACCATTGGAAGTTAAATAATCTGGCCTAGGTGTTCATCCTGCTATGTAGCTGCAACCATCAGGTTTCGACCCATGATGGTGACATTGATGGCCTCTAGGGCGGGCCAGAGCGGTTCCAGCCCCAGCACTTTCCAAACTGCCCTATCACATTGAGTGCGTTGCCACAGGTGTAGTGAGTCCTGGCTGCATAGCAGATCTTATGGCTGTGCTTGTCACAGGACCCAGAATTACAAAAGTTGTTGGTTTGGTCCCAGAGGAGGATTCTGGGGAGAAGCGTAGGTCATTGACCAAATAAACTTTATGGGCCAGGCGGCTCTTCAAGATCATCTTCATTGTCAGCAGTGCCACTCTCAATGAATGCTTGTGATCTTCTTTCCTCAGGCAGAATGGCCAATGCTGTTTAAGCTAATGACTGAGACATTGCTGCTTTATCCTGCAAAAATGACAAAAAGAATATAGACAATAATGGTGTATATTATTTTAAAGCAACATATTACCTCTAAAACATTAGGCCCTTATCAATGTTTATTAGTAAAGAGCCCTAACAAAGGCTGTCCGTATTTATCTAAAAAAAACTATAACAAATATTAATAATGATTGAAATGAGGTTATTTATAGTTTCAGAGTTTAGGGTTGCAATAGTGTGAGTGGGGATATTTGCCTCTCTTGTCCCAGGGTTTATCATAATATGACTGAGAAACAGTTTATGAAGTTGAATCACTAAACCAGTTGCTTGTCAAAATGTTCAGTGTAAAACAATACTAGCCTTCTTATGGAGTTTAGTAAGGGCATACAGTACAACATGATTGAAACATTGAAGGTATAGTCAAATAAAAAATTACCATTCACAATGGGTAATTTGGAATTGAAGTGCATACAGAAGTATTATATCATTAAGATGTAAAACATGAATAAAAACACGTTTTAGACAATATGTAGTTGGGATTAAAATATTTCTGTTAGCTGATTCCCTGTCCTATCACCTGCCCCCTTTTGTAAAGTTGGGTCTATACGTAAGATAAATAGTGGAGGAGCAGCACTTCCCATCTTTTATTAAATACTATCCATAGGAATATTTTTTCAAAAGAAAGTGAGACTTGAGCCAGGGAGCTGAAACTCTCTGGTCAGCAGACACAGGTTACTTTGACTGATTTTTTCAAACTTGTATAACCACAAATTATTTTAATGAGATCAAGCTAAATGTATATGTTATGTGAAAGTGAGAATAACAAGTAAAGCTTACATTTTATGAGTAACTTGTTAGATGCTGTCTATACATATGGGTTGTGTGTTTTAATGTCGAAATGTAAGATGAATTCTGTCGGATAGTGTTTACTATATGAGTTGTGTTAATGAGAATCTTGTGCCAGAGTGAGTATATGGGGGTTTAATAATACATGGAGAATGTAGTGAGTTGTGACTGACATCAGTTAGTATACTTGTGTGAATGGCTTGTAGGGGCATGAGAGTATGGTTAGGATGATTTAGTTGGTGTGTAAGAGGTACTGTCGTATTACCTGCCTCCACTCCACCTAGAATTCCCACTGTTTCTTCATTATTTCTTCATTGTGGAGTATGGAAAACGCTTTCTCCTCACAGGGCATGAGATTAGGGGATCTGGAAGCATCCCCACCAGTGGCCAGGGCATCTTGGTGTGCCCTGAAAGTGAGGAAATGGAGTCTCCTCTGCAGGTCATTCCAATGCTTGTGGATATACTCCTGTGAGCCTCTGGTGATGGAGACAGCATTCACCTCATCCACAATTCTCTCCCATATTAGCACTCTGGTTCATGGTTGTTGTCTGGATCAGTGCTCCAAATAACTATGGCTCAATCCTAATGACCTCTTCCACTGTAACCATTAACTAATTTTCAGAGAATACAGGTTGTCTTAAACAGGTCTGCCGTTTGTACTTTGTGTTGCGAGTTGTACCTGGCTTATGTGGCTTGAAGAGTGTCTTTTTAGAGTGAGCTGCAGGTGTTATGGTTGAATTCAGGTGTTGTAGCATGCATCAACGTTGCACCTTCCACCATTGCGGTCCTCCGTCATGAGATTACTACTGTTCCACTCTGGTGGTGGACAACTTTAACAATGACAGAGTAGTGTCTGTAAAATGTGGACAAGAGGACCACCAAAAAAGGACTGAGAATACACTGGTAGATCATCCCCCGGCATGGCGGACAGCGCCCAACAAGCCAAACCCTAAATCCCGCAGATGGATAGCTGTCACCTTGATGGGCAGATCAGTCTCTCCATGACGGAGAAACAGGTCTGCCCACCACACTCTAGGTCAGGCGCTTTAAAGTAGAAAGCCAACCTAGCCAAGGACAGTAAACCAATACAGGGCTTTAGTTGAAAAATGCATGGAACAAATTTAAAGATGATTTGAAAGAATATGAGACCATCTTGGACTTATGTATAGCTCACATTAACAACAATTTCATTAGTAAACTGGTTCATAATGGAGTTGTTTTTAATGAGGATGGTGTATGGAGAATATGTTGGGAGTATAGAAAATCCAACTGCAACATTTAGAATGCAAAACAACCAAAATTAAGGGCCAGATGTAGGTAAAATCACATTTGTGAGTCCTTAATAGCGAATTGTACTGATTCGCTATTAAGGACTCGCAAAATTGAATGTAGGTAGGAACCACTAAAATATTAGTGATTCCTTAATATTCCTTAATAACAAATCGCAAATTGAGATTTGCTAATAAGGAATTCCTACCCATTCATTCCAATGGGCTAGGAGGCCCATAGGAATGAATGGGAAGATATTCACTATTTGCGATTCGCTATTAAAGAATCGCAAATAGTGGGAGCTATTTCAAGGGTGCCAGGGTGTCAAAAGGACACCCTGTTGCACCCCTGAAATGTGCATGTGTGCACATGTGGCGCTAAGGGCATGAATGTGTACCACATGGCACTTTAAAAAAAGCAAAAAAGTGCTTTTTTAAAGTAAATCACATATTATCACCAACTTGATGTTGGTGGTAATTAGCGATTCCTTAAGGCTAAAGTGCACTTTCTTTTGTGCTACTTACATTGCATTTAAGGAATCGCAATTTGTGATTCCTTAAATGCAAGAGAAAAATAAGGAATCACAATTTTGCGATTCCTTATTTTGCTAGTCGATTTAAACTCACCTACATTGCTCTCAGCCAAATAGCGATCGCAAATGCTGAAATTCTGCTAATTTCAGCGTTAGCGCTCGTTATTTGGCCACCTACATCTGGCCCATAAGTTGTAAAATAATATATAACTCTTTAGGGAATTCTAAAAGTTTAGCATGTGTTTATTCCAAAAATAGCCAGAACGCAAGCAAAACAATGTGTGACAATTGCTGTTTCAAAATATCAGAGCTTCCACCCAAAATCCAGTTAGAGCATTTAATCCTAAAATCCATACATTTTGAGAACGCTTTTATACAGTTTTTCTCAGTGCAAGTAAATTGAAACATGATCATGTAAGAAAACCTGTTACTTGAACAAATCTAACTAATGAGCAGATGCAGTCTATTCTCACAATAAAGAATGTCCATGAAGACTACTGTTGAAAAGTGGATTATGAATAGTGGTAAATATATATATATATACCACTTGCAGTAAGGCCACTAACCCAGTTTAAGGTTCAGAATAGGTCTCAGAAAATTATTCCCATGGTCATCCCTTGGTAGCTTGGCTGCGAGCAGGCAGGCTTAACTTCAGAGACAGGTACAGAAAGCATTTAAAAACATCAATTCAGTAAATAATTAAAACACAACAGACAAAAAAAAACACAATTTTATAAAAATTGGAAACATTTTTATCTTTAAAATGACACCAAAATGAAAAGAAATCCAATGTAAGGAACGGGAGATATGAATTTTCAATGATTTAGCACTATATAGCACCTATTGGGACATCTGGTTGCGCTAGACTGGGACAAAGTCAAAGTTTCAGGCCAACTGCGATGGAGCCAACCTACCAAGGCCTACCAGCGACCCCTTGCGGTAGGCCTCATCACAGTTTTTACCATCTGACTTAGAAACTTTCCTGGAGCTTTTTCTGTCGAGGTCCCTTGGGGCCCTCCACCAGTATCTGATCGATGAAGGCTCACTGGCTTGCCTTTCGTTGAGCTGCCGGTCAAGTTATGGAAGTTAGACCTCCAGAGCTTTCCAGTGAAGAACAAGAGATCCATGCGGTTGTGCAGTTGAAGGTCGGCGGCTTGACTCTCGCAGTTGAGCTGGTCAAGACTTTTACCAATGGACTTAGAAACTTTTTAGAGCTTTTTCGCCAGGCATCCCTCGATGCTCTTCACCAGGCCGAGTTCGGTGAGGGGGCACTGTCTTGGCCTTGGACAAGCTCTCAGTCAAACTCTGGAAGTCAGATTTGTTCCTGTGGGAGATATCCGTAGGGTGCAGGGGTTGGACGTTCTCCCAAGGGGCCTTTCTGACCATTCCCCAGTCGCCCTAATGCAGCAACTTGGCCGGGCGCGACCACCTTTCCGGTGGAGTCTCTCTACATAGAACCTACAGGATGAGCAATATCATGCACATAATAATAAGGCCATAGACCAGTACTTGGAAATAAATATTGGGTCTGTCGAGGCAGCCGAGCCCCTTAGAAGTCCACGATATGTGGGGTAGATATTTCATATTCTACCGCAATCCGCCGGACATGGAAGGATGAGTTGCTGAAATCTGAGTCTCATCTGATCGCCTTGGAGCAATCGAGCAGGGAGGAAAGCGGTGCGCTGGGTTCTTGGTCCTCAGCTCGCCCTTGGTCTTCTATGATACAGACGACTATGCTTGGGTGGTGGTATGGGGATCGCACAGACTACTTATTAGAGCGGACGCTCATGGGAACCCACTCCTTGCATACTATACTCTTCTCTGCACCGCTGCATCGGGCCCTTCCCTTTAATACCACAGTAGTGTTCCAGGTTTGGAAACAGGCCTTGTGTAATATTGGATGGTGGGGTAGACTCACTAAGGAGACCCTATTGTGGTCAAATGGGAGGCTGCCCCAGTTGGCAGGCCTGGCGGGCATCCGAGACTGGGATGCCATAGGGATCACCACCCTTGGGGATGTGATGCAGGGTACGACCCTTAAGTCCTTTGCGCAGCTCTAGCGGGACTTCATGATGTCCAAGACTCAATTCTATAAATATCTGCAGCTCCAACATGCCCTTCTCCCCAGTGTTGCCAACCTGGAGTCACTCCCAAACTTCAGCCCCATTCAATCAATCAAGAAATTTGTATAGCGCGCTACTCACCCGGAGGTCTTGGGGGGGGGAAAGGGGCGGGTCTGCTACTGCTCAAACAGCCAGGTCTTGAGTTGCTTCCTGAAGGAGAGGCAGTCTTGGGTAAGACGGAGGTGGATGGGGAGGGAGTTCCAGGTCTTGGCTGCCAGGTAGGAGAAGGATCTTCCTCCCATGGTGGCTCTTCGGATGCGTGGAACGGCGGCGAGGGCGTGGCTGGTCGATCGAAGTTGGCGGGTGGGAGTGTAGAAGGTCAGGCGGTTGTTGAGGTACCTGGGGCCTAGGTCGTGGATGGCTTTGTGTGCATGGGTGAGGAGGCGGAACGTGTTTCTTTTGCTGACGGGGAGCCAGTGCAGGTCTTTCAGGTGTCCGGAGATGTGGCTGTGGTGGGGGATGTCCAGGATGAGTCGTGCGGAGGCATTCTGGATGCGTTGGAGTCTTTTCTGCAGTTTGGCTGTGGTACCGGTGTAGAGGGTGTTTCCATAGTCCAGTCGGCTGGTCACAAGTGCCTGGGTGACCGTCTTTCTGGTTTCGGTGGGGATCCAAGGGAAGATCTTTCGGAGCATGTGTAGGATGTTGAAACATGAAGACGAGACGGCGTTGACTTGTCTGGTCATCGACAGGGAGGAGTCCAGGATGAAGCCTAGGTTGCGTGCGTGGTCCGTTGGTTTGGGTGCGCTGCCTAGAGCCGGGGGCCACCAGGAGTTGTCCCAGGCAGATGGTGATGGTCCAAGGATGAGGACTTCCGTCTTGTCTGAGTTCAGTTTCAAACGGCTGTTCTTCATCAACTCGGCTAACTTGAGGCCAAGTTGTTTATGGGGCATCTATTGGATCACAAAATCTCCAAAATCTAAAAGTCCCTGGTGACTAATAGTCCCACAACATTGGATCAACTCCGGGAGTCCTGAGAGGAGGGATCTGGGCCCATTGGAAAGCGAAGATTGGACAGAGGCTCTTTATTCCCCCAGAGAAGCTGCTACAGCTATGCGGCTTCGCTTAATTCAGTTTAATTATCTACATCGGGTGTACTATACACGTGCTCGCCTATGCAGGGCCGGCTTGATAGCCTCTCCGCTCTGCCTATGTTGTGGGCAAGATGATGGTACCTTTTTCATACGATATGGCACGGTGAGGGGATTGTGCGATTCTGGCAAAGAGTGTTGGCTTGCCTGTCGGATGTCCTGGAATGGGACCTTCCCTACTCACCCAAGTTGATACTCCTGCACATCATGGAAGGGATTGGTGGCAATATATACAAGTGCCACCTGATGTTTTTGGGCCTTACGTTAGCCAAACGTGACAATGCACTCCATTGGAAGGCTACTACCTCACCCCCCTTAGGAGCATGGAAGAATGGCATAGACTTAAATAAGGGCCTAGAGCTTCCTATTTTTAAGGCCAGGTGATGTCTGCGTAAGCACACAAAGATATGGAAACGGTGGGCTGAATATAGGGGTCTTCCATTAGAACCTGCCTCACTTGGTGTCGACACACACTGAGGATAGTATGTTGTAATGTAGTTCAGGAGTGGCTCTGCTTAGCCAAGATCATCTTCTTTTCTCCTTTTTTGTTCTCTCTCAGGGGGTGTGGGGGTGGGGGGTTGTTACTCTTTCTCATTGTTATTTTTCAGTTGACTTATAATTTGCATATCATAAACGTCAATGCCTTTACTGTATCATATATGTGGCAGAAGTTGTCTGGGTTACAGAGCTCTGCAGAATATATTAATTACTTGATGCAATAAATGTTGTTAAAAAAAACTCTGGAAGTCAGACCTTGTGAGCTTTTGCATTTGGATGAACCTGGAGTGCAGGCTGATTCGTGATTGAGTGTCACTGGCTTGGCTGTCCAGGTTGAGTCGGTCCACTTATGGAGCTTTTTTCCAAAGTTGCTCAAACTTCTCCAAACTTCTTGAACTTCTTCCTGAGGTTCTCTTGAGGGTTCCAAAATGTCTGTGGGAGGCATGGGCAGTGAGTAGGCTGAACATGGTTCTTAATGATGGTATATTTTATTGAGTTATAGAGTTGTTATATGTATTAGAGCTGAAGCCAGTGGTTTCTGCCAACTCCCCTCGCTTCTTTCTTCTTCTAGACCGGCTACTTTATCCAGAAGCTCTAAGATGGTCCTCGAATGTTTGGGACTTCAGTTCCCAAAATCCACTTGAATAAAACCCTCACAAATCCACTGAAGTCACTGCAGGCAGGGGGTTCTTGGTGGTGATGGACCAGGTGAGCTCTGTCAACCTGTAGCTTGCAGGGAATCCGCTCTTTATTCCTCTTGAAGCCAGTTGGGTCCACAGGGCTGTAGTTCCAGATTGTGCAGCAGGTGCAGACAGTCAGAGTGCAGGGCCTGGTTGGTACAAATCAAACTTCCAACATGGTCCCTCCTTCTTCTGTGGTTTTCAAGCAGCAGACCTGAGAGGCTTTTCCCCTCTCAGATACTTATTGAGTGTTCTCTGGGGTCAACTAGGAAGGCACTACTGCCCGATGAGGACCAGGGCAACACCCCAGAGCATGACCATTTCCTCCAAAGTGTGACCCAATGGTCGCCCAGAAAGCACTAATTATCCATAACTTAATATGGCTGAAGTCTTAGCAGAGAAGCAAGAGCTAGCTAAACCAACCTCCATATGGCTAATTTTAATAACTTTCCTCCCTCCTACATCTGAAACTTCCTTCCTTAAGCCTGCCATTTGGCTGGGTTCATAGTGGAAGGGGGTAGATGGACCTGGCTGTCTCTGCCTGTCCCCTTCTACCTTTGACGCTGAAGATTTACGACCCTTCACCCCCTCCTCTGGCATTCCTGGGGAGCAGGGTCTTCTTACAAAATATACCCTTTTCTCCCTGGGTGCCACTTATCACTTTATCAAAGCAACCTGGCTAGTCCACTTAACTCTGACCAATCAGGGAAGACCACTGGAAGGCCGAATGTTGGCTTACAGACAAGAAAATCTTATAACTTATTTTCTGTACATTTTAGGATAAATTCAACAACAGCAGATTGTTGGACTTATCAATACCATTCTCATAAGCTCTTGAATGATATTTTTCAGTTGTCCCATGCAAAAGTTATGGATTCATAAACTATTGCAATTTTAACCTATGTGGCTGGGGAGATCTACAATGGGGAAAAAGAAATGTCCAGTTTCACCAGGGCCTATAAAACTATTTTTATAAAGACCTTGAGTACAACTACATGAACAACCACACAAGGGACACCTAGTGGAGACTTTAGGGGTTCTGACTATGCAAAACTTAATGTAGATCCTCAATCCACAGTGCTCCTAGCACAAATGTTGATTTTGGGAAGCACTTTACTACAATGGGGGAATCAAAATGTACAAATTCTCTATCCCCAGGGCCTATACAACTCCTTTTATTATGGTCCTCCTTATAAGTACCTGCCCTCTCTTCCCCTGGGACATCTAGGGGAGACCCTGGGGGTATCTAATATGCCAAAATATTGTAGTTTGTCAATTTTTAAGTATACCTACACCAAAGTCGAGTTTTGGCACAATTTACATTTAAAAGCAGCTCTGCAACACAGGGCTGCTTTTAAAATTACCTCAGGCTCTCGACAATGCACACATGTAAGTGCAGAAAGGGCTGCTGGCCTCTAAACTGCCATGCCCTATTATATGCTAGAATATTAAAGGTAGTGTTGATCCCCCCTGCCCTGTTATGTACTAGGGCTTATAGAGGAGGTCATGCCAATCATGGGATACCCTAACCCATAGAGTACTCTAGTGCATGCAAGTTTTTTTTACTGTATTAAGTGTGTTTTCAGCATTGCACTAGCCCTGGGCCTGGTTAGGCAGAGCTCAGGGACAGTCAGAGTCAGTTACAACCAGTACCAGTCAGCAAACAATGGGGGTGCCCAGGGCACAGGATGACTTTGCAACAACTACATAAGGAAATAAAATCGCTGACCCAACTGCTTTCTACAATTCATCCTCCATGGTGCCAATCCTCAAAACAATGCCATGCTTACTACATGAAACAATAAACATGCAGTTGTACAATACTCAATAAACAGATTTTGTCCCTCTGAGACACATGAACCTTAGCAGACAATTTGAGTTAATATAAAAACAATATTTCAATTCAAACATGAAACCTATCATTACATGTTAAGGCACACACGGGGTGCCCATAATAAGACAATGGCATTACGGCACTGAAACAAGTGCTTACTTAAAATATATAGAATTAACATAGAAGGGCCTCAAGAATCAATAGTAGCCAACATGCTGCAAGATGGCCTTTAGGGGGAGGAATTAGATCGCCAAATTCTAGAACCTGCAGAAGGCTGTCCAAGGCCACACAATGTTCATCTTGATTTAGATTCCTTCCTGCCTTCAAACTTTTGCCAGTGAATGGAAGAGAGTTAGGGCCAGATTTACCCGTTTCTAACCCAGCGCAGTGCAGCAGCCATAACTGCTGTGGTGCGTGAGAAGGCGAGTGGAGAAGCCATATTTATAGAAAAATGTCTCTCCCCTCTTCTTAATACCGGCGTTGAAATGTGTGGCCATGTGCCACGGACACACCTTTGCATCATAGTGCAAGGGTGTCACTGTGAGTCGAGCATAGGTTCTGTACTGGAAGGATTCACTTCCAGTATAAAATAGTATTCTTAGACTAACTTTAAACCTTTTCCCACTTTTTTGTCTGCTATACAGTGCAGCACACATGCCAAGTCGGAAAAGAAAGGAGAAAAAAAAGCATTTTCCCTTCATAGCACCTATCTAAAATGGGCACTATTTTCTGACGCTAAACCTTGTCTAATTTTTTAAGTAAATAGGACTGAGCTTAGAAACCTTGGATGGTTGCATTGGAACATCCATGCACCACCAACGGAATGCCCTCTTGGCGCTAAGTAATTCAAAGCAGCGTGATGCTCTGATTTGGGCCACATTCAAGTTATAACAGGTTTTATGCTGGAAAGAAAATAGGTGAAAAAAGATTTCGCATTGTTTTCGCCACGTTTGTGATGCACACACGGAGTTAAATCTTAACAAACAGGCCCCTAACTGTGAATAGTTTGCTCATGGTACAATAGACACATGCTTCAAAATACAATGTTGATCCTCATCTCAAATTAGAGAATTTCAAGCAATTATCCTGGTACAACCAGTATGCTGATTTCTTTCAATATATATCGAACGCAACAAGAAGTTTATATTAACACCAACAATGGGAACAATGCCTGGTTCCATAAAAAGTGTGGGCCTGAGTTTGAAGCAAAATGCCATTATTTTCGAACTCCCTCAAATAATGGAAATTATGCCAACGTATTTTTACAATCATAATGCAACATATCTCACTAAAGTGTTTATTTCTAGGTACTAAGGGATCTATCTGTATGTTTTTTTATAAATATGCTGTTAAGGGGTATACAGCTTTGAGCACAAATATGCCAATGAAACTGGGATAGGGAAAAGAGAGTTAGCTGATTCAAGGGAATTATATGTTGCTTCTAGTATGTTATTTTCCAGAATATTTTGTGTTTCAGATTTATACTATTCAATAGCTAATTTGTACAGGCTTTGCTAATATTGATGAATTTCCATGATACAGAAAGAAAGGTCAATTGGAAATGGGAAAGTACCTTAGATGAGCTTGAAATACAAATATTAATTGCTAATGGTGGTTTCAAAAATGTGTCTCTTGAATCTGGGATCATTTGTGTTTGGGGTGCACAAACGAATGCTATAACATAGTAGGCCTCAGGTATGATACAGTGGTGTACACCAACACTTATAGTACAGCCAAACTTTCCCAGAGTTGGGTAAATTACTTTTCATTAGAAGTTATAAAACAGAACATAAATGTGTTATATGAAAATTTGAATGTGTATGCTTTTCTTAAAGGCAAAAACAACAGTTGATGGACAGAATGCAGAACAATGTCATGCATTAACCCCAGTACAGAGATCAGGGCCTAAATCGATCGTTTTTTTGCTCACCATGCCATTCAAGTTTGAACCCAGCCATCTGCAAATCAGTCTTGACCTTGTGCCTCATGGGAACAGTCCAGTCCGAACTGCCAAGCCAGGTCCTCCCTGGACTGGATACAAGCATCCTAGGACCAGTTTCGGGGTTTCACCGGCCCCAGGATGCTTGTTTCTGGTCCAGGGAGGATCTGGCCAGGCAGTTCGGTTTGGACTGTTCCCATGGGGCACAGGATCTAGACTAATTTGCATATGGCTGGGTCCAAACTGGGGTGGCGGAGCGGGCAAAAGAACAATGGAGTTAACCCAGATCTTTTGACTGGGGGAGAATGTTTACATTGTCCGAATTCCATCCATCACTAGTTTACTGTAATGCTTTTCTTAAAGGTCTAAAACTACAGAAAAGAATGAAATGTGATTTGATTGCATTAACTGCAATGGCTAGGACGCATACATTTGCTGCATGCAGAAGCTCTTCGAAATATGAGAAAAATTGAAGCACAGGATACTAAGGGAATATTTAAAATATAGATATTGATTTAGAAAAGATAATGAAGAACACATATTCAATTTCAGATGTTACTTCAATTACTTTTGATGCTGTGAATTATGCAATGGGAAATTAGAGTTATTACAAAAATATTTCAAAACTGTATTTATGTTTCAGACCTCTTTATCTGAATTAAAATCACAGAGTTCCAAGAAACCTGTTTAACCCTTTCGATGCTGATGACGAGCTGGGCTCGTCATGGTGCACAGTGTTCGTGTGCTGATGACGAGCCCAGCTCGTCATAGAATAAGGAAAATAGCAATTTCCAGCACAGGAGGGGAATTGCCTTAGCAGCGAAGGTGTTAATGGGACTGAAATAGTGTATCTACAAAATCGAATGATCACCTAAAAATGCTTAGCAAGCAATGGTCTACATATAATTTGATTTCAGTACCAGAATTTGAATTATCACGTCATGCTGCAAATTAAGTATTATACGGTTAATACATGGGCCTGTTACAATACCCATTAATGTGTTCCAATTTGAAGGACACCTTTTTAAAAAAGATACTTAATATTAGGGATCTCAATCTTGGAATATATGTACGGGAAATTCCATTTTTAATGCATTTTTTTATTTACAGAGCATTATTTATTTTCAAATGTAAATCTGGTGGATACTTCACTTATATGTAAACAAATATTTTATGCTAGATATAATGCAAGCCGGAGGCACACAAAGGAAGAGCAGCATACTTAATTAAGTGTTTATTTACAAATCCAAACTTCTTGTCTTACAGTCACTGCTTGGTCGATTCTGGCCGGATGTACCACAAGGTTCTCATAGCTCCCAGACAACGTAGCTCCTGTGTGAATTCTCTGTGAGGGTTTCAAACAGATGTGTCTTATTTTGATCTTCCTGGACAGAGTCAGCTCCTCTCCTATCACTGGGCTGCGCAGCCTGTTTCTGCAGGTCACAGCAGGTCCCTTCTTCCAGGGTCCTAACATGTAATTGAGGATAGCACCAGGCATGGGTTTGTCCCTGGTAAGAAGTCTCTGAAGGGTGCACAGTTTCCTCTAGGTCAACACACATTAGGGTGCTTCCTCTATGAAGCCAGTTTTTATTCCTACTAGGGAAAGTGGTGGAAATGCAGGACGAGCAAAAGTTAAACTGTGTTTAAATGTAGGACAAAACACTCAAAATAGGTATCCACTGGTCAAATTGTTTCTAGAATCCTGATCATTAATACCAGAGAGGGTTAGCCAAGGTCTATGGTGCTGCTAGGCAATTGTTGGTGCAACAGTGGAAGGGTTGCTGGGAAAGGGAAGAACAAACCTTCCTTGACAGAGAGCTGATGCACATTCCTCCAGATACCCAGGTACTGTCAATGGGAGAGCTATGCAACAATGAACATGCAGGTTGTTATGTTGTTGGAAAGGAAAAGGGTCCCAGCATGGTTCTAGCGAAAGCATGCCTGTGTCTCATATTCACTACAGCAAGTTCTGTAGATGTTTTACTTGTCTCAGCACACATGCATGTGTGCTATGGTCATCATTTAACATGGAGGAGGGATACACTATCTGCACCATCCTTTCAACGAAGAAGTCCCATAATAGGACAAAATGCATTGGCTACCCTGTGAAGAAAATAAAAATAAAGGAACATTCATAAAATGTTTCACTTTGTGAAGCGGTTTATTACTATTAGTGTGTGCTGATCGAATTCTTTGTGTATACTCAGTAACATTACAAGTCTGGAAAGACTGAAAATACTCTGATGTCTTAAACCCCTGGAAATCAGCCATTTCCAATCGAGACCATGTCCTGTTCTTTACACTTTTGTATGCGTTCATACAGAACCTTAAAAACTGTTCACGAAACGCCTCTTGGCCTGCCGGACTGCCAGTGGGAGCCCTGTGATGTAAAAGTACATTCTGCACCACAGTGCAAGAATCAGCAGGTGTCCTATCCAGAGTATAGAATTGGGGATGGGGCGCACCATTCTGAGCAATGCAAACCAACCCTGGCAACTACTGATGTATGACAGTGGCATGGACAACAGGTAATCACTTTTATGAGTCACTGAGGGAAGTAATCCAGAACACCAACAATCACTTGTATTCAACACCTCATGAGCCTGATGCAACATTTGTATAAATACATTATCTTTATAAGGCTTTACGTGCTCCCCTTTGTGAGGGACCAAAGTAAAAAACATGTGTTCAGGGGGGATTGGTATTGTACCAACCAAGGAATGTGCAGGATACTTCTCTTCCAGAAACCAGGATAACCCAAATACAATTATTAACCCAATCGCAACTATTGATGCAAAAACTATTTTACTTTTCATGGACCAGCCCCGCACTGGACGCAGTGATGCGACGGCTGTTCCTCCTGCTCAATGAGCCGACCAAATGGATACATTATGAAGCAAGGAAAAGGGAATGTAATTAAACTGATGGTAAGGGCAAGTTTTCCCAGTGTCCATCAGAGCCTCACTGGTAGACTCCTATTGTTCATCAACGTTGGCGCTCTTGAGCACCGGTGGTGGAGCTGCTCAGTCCTAGCTCTTGATGAATCCCACGTCGTCCAGGATAATGTACCCCCCTCCAAGGGAGCACGTTCGATCTATCCTGTCCAATGTCTGAACAATGCGCCAATCTCGCCTCACTCTAAACTATCACTGGTGGTACTATAGGCAAAGTACACCCTGACTTGCGCAGTACATCCCTAACTAATCTGACTTCTCTTTTGGTGCACTGTTCTTCACCCGAGGGCGCAAGTTGTCCCTGGTGACTCCAGGCACAAAGGGGTCAATGAAAAGGGGCTCAGACACAGAGGGGTCAGAGGAAAGTGGCTCCTGAATGGCCCTCATCTCCGGGAGCACTGCCGCATTTAGCACCTCATTATTTTCTGCATCAGTTTGGGTCCGTTTTAGAATCGCATTGCTGAACGGGGTGAACTCGGGACCCTTCTCATGCTTCGAATCCCCAATGCCCTCCCTTGCTCACTGATCAAAGGGCAAGGGCAGGAGTACTCTGTGGCAGTGATGTGAATGAATCCAGTTCTTTTGGCTGGTGACTTTTACGGCTGTGCATATGGCAAGGAGGACCTGGACACGTCCCTTCCAGTGGGGCTCCAAACTCTTTTTCTGATAGAAGTTCCTCATCAAGATAAAATCGCTGGGCCGAATATCATGTCCCGGCCAATAGGGTACAGGTGGTAGGGACTTGTGTATCTGTTGGTGAATAGAATGCAGACTTTTAGTTACCTCATACAGGTAATCTTTCAGCAAAGATATTCAATTTCCAAAAACGTACGTGGTCGCGGGATGCCCCAGACATTCGCCGGGCGTCCGAACATGACCTCGTAAGGTGACAATCCTGTCCTGGAATGCGCTGTTGCTTTTGTGGACAAAAGAGCTAATTGTAATGCATCTGGCCACCGCAACCCTGTTGTCTCTTGAATCTTTGCCAATTTCAGTTTGAGAGTACTGTTGTACTTCTCAACCAAACCTGCTGACTGTGGATGATTGGCAGCATGGAACTTCTGTCTGATGTGTAGTCCCTCACAAACTAGCGTAATACCTTGACATTGAAATGACTTCCATTACCACTCCAGAACAAACGGGGAAAGCTGAAGCGAGGGAAAAACTCCTTCAGGAGCATCTTTGCATTTGCAATGGCTGTATTCTCTTTAGTGGGGTAAGCCTCAACCCATCTACGGAATGCACAAACAACCACCAACACATACTTCAAATTATTGACCCTGTCCATTTCAATAAATTCCATTTGAAGGTCCTCAAAAGGGAAAGTGGGAGGGGCAAAATTACCGGGTGGTGTAGGGGTACCCTTGCCAGGATTGTGCATCATGCACACCATGCAGTGTTTTACCAAACGTGCAGCTGTCTTGGAGATGTTGTAATTTTGCCATACTGGGTCTAACAACTGGCAAATACCCTTAGCACTGATAGGAGCAGGGCCATGGGCCATTGTCACTACAGGAAGAACATATGCATCTGACAACATCCATTTCTGCTCCCCTGACTTATCAATCCAACATCCTTCATTATTAAAATTCTCTGTACTTTCTTGCCACACAGCTTATTCCTCCACCGTGGCCTCACTCTGGATCTCCTTCATATTTTCCAGTGTATCCTAAAACATGGAGAACTCTGGCACCCACCTAGCGGGACTTGCTACAAACATTATTTTCATCATTGTTTGGGCTGTTTCCTTAGATGTCTGGCCCGCAAAAGCGTTCCCCTTACCCACATTGTCAGTAATTTTCTCATGGGCGCTGCACTTCACTATGGCCAATTACTGATGTGGGGCCCAGACACTGGGCCCTAACCCCTCCCCTAGCAATCAGGTTGAGAATTAGGGGATGTGGCTAGACTCCAAGCTCTCCTTTGAGAGTCATACTAGAATGGTGGCTGGGAAGTGTTTCAGAATCTTGAAAGGGCTACGGAAGACTTTAGATGTGCCGTCGCAGCCAGGAAAAACCTAATCCGTGTGTAAGTAACTTATCACCTGGACTACAGTAATGCTTTATACCTAGGAGCAAGTAACAAATGTCTACACAGACTTCAATGCATTCAGAACTCGGCTGCCCAAGTAGCCAGGTATCCACTGCCTGCAATAGGAAGTGATACCTATGAAAGGGTGCACATCTTTCTGAGTTTGCGGGACAGACAATTTAACAATAGTACTGATGCGCTCAGGAGTCAGTCTCCTACTCTCTTTTGACAGTAGGGTACCTAAGTAGGTGACCTCCTGTCAACAATACTAAAATTTGGAAAGGGATACTTCATGACCATGGTCAGCTAGATGAAGCAACGGTTTAACCGTACTATCTCTGCAAACTTTTTTGTGTCTGAGGCGATGAGCAGGTCGTCAACTTATTGAAGTAATACATTTCCTGTGGGGAGTGACAAGGAATCCAGCTGGCTTTTCAATGCCTGACTATCAATACTCAGGCTTTCTGTATAGCCTTGAGGAGCGCGACAGAATCTAAAACTTCTACCAGCTGGTGTAAACCCGAATAGATATCTGATATCAGGATGAATGGGAATACCGAAGAATGCATTTTTCAAGTCAATGATAGAAAATAATTTGGCAGAAGAAGGAATCATTGTCAAGAGAGTTGTAATGTCAGGAACCACCGGAAAAGGAGGAATCACTATTTTGTTAACTTCACGCGAATCAATAACAAAAACTGTAAACATCTTTGTGATACTGAGGGACCCAAAGGCGTCCGTATGAGGATCGGAAGAAGAGAGCTGTTACAAACATTAGCAGGCATCTCCTCAACCACTGCTTTCTCAATCAAGTCTTGCACAATTTGAATCAAAGCTCGTTCACTTGCCTGCGGTATCTTATACGGAGGAATGCGGGGTAAAATAGCACCTTCCTTGACACATATCGAAACAGGCGATATCTGCAACAAACCCACATCTGTCCCACCCTTTGCCCACCGAGTAGTTGGCACATCTTTGAATTCAGAAGGGAGAGGCTCATCCTTAGACAGACACTGTGTAGCGCACACAACATTCCTACCTATTGTCATGAAGAAACCTTCCGGGGAGCAATAAATTGTGGCATGTAATTTCTTCAATAGATCCAAACCCATTACATTTTCTCCACAATTAGACGTCAATAAGAACGACAAATCCACAGTGAAAGGACCAATAGTCAACGCAAGGGGTTTTGAAATGGGGCTCACAACGGGTGCATCAGAAAAACCTACTAAAACATTATTGTGGCTAGACAGGGACCAAGGAATGAGAAATAGAGCTGTTTGTTGCACCTGTGTCCACCAAACACTCCTTGGTCGGACTAACTTACAGACCACATCGATCTACAGGTATCGGAACTGGTCCTTCACTCTGTCACTGGCTGCACCAGCTGTAAAATATCCCTGTCACCTCATCCGTATCATAGTCATCATGATAATACGGTTTGCCCCGAGGGTCATCACAGTAATTTTGATCTGTACGGCCCTTCGATGCCCAGCTGTCTGAGCTCTGTCCTGGCCACCATCTCCACAATCTCATCCATGAGGCCCTCGTTCTCTTGGGACTGCCACTTTCTGCAAAAGCTCAGGGCACTTGCTGCGCTAGTGCCCCTCCTCCTTACAGTATGCACACTGATACAGTCCTACAGGCGTAGCATTCCTGCTAGTACTGAGAAGCTGCCGTGCCATACCACCACGTCCTTTACCATTCCCTCAAGAAGCCTGTTGCAACAACACCTTTGTCTTCAAATCTTTATGCTTTTTCTCCACCTTCTCCCTCTCCTTATTTTTCCTGTGCTCAAAATACTGTGCCATATTCAAGATAACAGAAGGAGAAGAGGTGGATCAGGTACTTTCGGAAGCCTGTAATCGAGTGGCAATCTCGGAGAGCAAATTTGAAACAAATCTACTAACAAACAAAAGCACACCACCTTTAATCGAGAAGTGCTGTCCACTATAATCCAGAAACACACTTTCAAAGAGGGTGAAAATATCGGACATTCTCTTATCTTTCTTCTGGCGGCAAGTCGATAACTTGTTCCAATCAATCTTTCAGGGTGGAAAAAGAGAATGCATATACGTGATAATTCGACCAGGCAAAGCAAGTATCTCTGCCTTAGGCTTCTCACCAGGCTTCCTCTCCTGGTCCCATACTTTACATTGATCCCAGGTACCACCCTATTCCACAATGTTGTCCTGTGTGTGTACCTGTCTCCAAATATCAACAGGAACCAATAAACCAAAGAACATTTCAATATCCGCAAGCGTCATCACTGTTGAAGAGGCTGATTCAGTCAATTTTTTGTAATACACAGTAGCATTTTTCTGAGGGTCAGGTAACTGATCTTAGGGGACAAAACCTCACTCCTTTTCCATGGAGTATAAAGCCTTTTTTCTTGAAAATGGGCCTCTACCCTTGACCTAGTTACATTATCATGCTGTTCCCGTACTTCTGGTATCTCAGGATGGTATATAGGATGCACTTCCCTCATTGGAAACTGAGATACCAGGGTGGGGCTCTTCTCCAGCAGCCTTCCCCGATAAGCAACCAACGTCACAACATTACCAAAGGCATGCAGAGGCTTCATATCAGCAACATACACGTGATCCCTAATATCGTATATGATCTGCGGTGCTGCACCCTTGAAATGTTGCTCCCAAAGACCGATCAGAGTAGCCGACATGAGCTTAATGGCATGTTGCTGTACAAAGGGCTCATAATCTTTCATCAGACTCCAGACATCTTCCACACCATGAATGGGGTTACAAGCCCACTGTGCTGCCTGATTATCCACCATCTTTTTCTCTGTATCTCCCACATCAGATCGAACCAATGTCCGCCCCATGCACTCCTTAACCCCTTAAGTGCTGCCTCGGTGCATTGGCCGACGGCAGCACTACCTCCCCAGTGCTGCGCACGACCATTGAACGTCCATTCAGCACTAGTTCTAATGGACAGCGCAGCACTGGGGAGGAATGTTTAATAGCAGCTATGAGGTTAAATTTCGTCCATTCCCTATCATCAGGGCTGCACCTAGTGTCTCACTATTTAATGATGTCGAGGAATGGAGGAACACAGTGGGGGTGACAACAGAGGGAGCAGGCACTAAGATGACTGTCGGCTGCATTGTGAGTGTAAGAGCTGGAGAGAGGGATGTCGAAACCATAGGCGTTGAAGGAGTGCTAATGGTCGCAGTTGCCACAGACGGCGAAGACAGAAACCGCAGGAGGTGCCTTGGCTTCGGCAGTCTGATCAACAGTGACAGAAGCAGAAACAGCAGATACAGAAGATCTGGGTAGCTGGGTATGCTGAGGAAGAATGGGATATACCTTCTGCGGGGAATATGGGGGTGGGGCTCGAACATCTAGCAAATCTTCCACAAAAGCATCATTCTCTTCTCGGACGACAGAAAATGTATCAATATTCAGTGAAGACCTCCTATCTTCATGTTCAATTCCTATCTCTTGTTTCTCTCTATCATGTGCTACAGCTTTCTGAGTCAATGTTTTCATTCTCGCCTTCCAGGCCTCTTTCTTTGCTTTCATTCGTCTCTGTTTAGCCTCTTTTTTGCCATGTTCTGAGGGAATCAAACATCGATTGCCTACTTCTTTTTGCAAACAGCTTCTACTGTAAAAACAAATTTTTTGTTCATCAAAAGTGCCCATCAAAAGCCACCGCAACTCGGCATCGTCCCTCGTATATTTGTGCCATGACTTAAACATAATAGGTCCAATGCCATGTTTTACATACATGTTGAAATTTGGAGTCCTTCCGGAGGCGCTGGCTGACCTTCTTCCAGTCGAGCATCAGCAGAACAACAACAACAAGAAACCAAGAAACAACTAAAACAAGGCATTTTCAAAAGTAAGCCAAATTCATTGTTTTGCCGATGAATTTCTTGTTCGGGCGCCAACTGAAGGGAGTGACCCGATTAGGGTCACCAGGGTCACTCGTGACCATCTCTTAGCCTTCCATACAAATGAAGAGTTGGTCAGACTGTAGAGAATACAAACCAAGTATATTTTATTCAGGACACTCGAGTGGAGTCCGGTCTGACCAGCCTCCTTGGATTGCTGCAGAGGGACTGACTTCAACAAGCATGGCGATAAATTATGTACAATTAAAAACCAATGAAGACATGCCCTGCCTGGAAATTTCCAGATGGAGCTAGCGAACAAAGGGAATACAGAAGGATGAGTCTCGATCCTGAGACAGGGTACATGCTATCTCTGCGCCAAGGTCACTCTGCCTGTGCCCGCCGTTTCAAGGGTGGGAGCAGGCCTATCTAGTGGGAAAGGTATGCACTAACAAGAACAGTGTAATCATTAATACAGCAAGCTCAACCTTGGAAAAACGAAAACTATTGCTGCAGCTTTCAGCTGGGGCATTGAGACAGAAGTTAGTTTCAACCATAACTCGAAATGGCAACTGAATATGAAATGGTGCCGCAAATGCTAACTTAAGACGTGCAATGCATAAACAATACAGCTAAAACATTTTTATTCCAATATAAGGGACAGAAGCTTAAAGCCAAGGTGCAAAACTTTCTCTACAAAGTTCCAGGGTTCCAATCCACTGGAATCTAAGAAGCTCATTCCTGCATCAGAGTTGGAGCATTGGCCAGCAGCTCCCCTTTGCCAGGCTTGGAACTGGAATCTGCAGCCTGCCCAAAGAAGCTGCCTAGGGACTGTCTTGAAGTAAGCAACTATCTGTCTGCATGCTGCGAGGCACACGTCAATGCATGAGGAAGATGCTCCCCAGTGTTGTATATGAATTTAGGACCCTAATGTAATTTCCCCGATTCATGCCCATATATAGGTATAAATCCCCCTATCCTTATATAGGCATAGAAATCATAACCATATTTAGACTTAGCCTATGCAGTCCAAAGACGGCATGGCTACTTCCCCTAGTTACGAAAATCCACAACAAATTCTTGGAAAAACCCGCCTTCAGCAGTCAGGGACTTCCCCTTGCTTGAATATTGATTTAACCAATAACTCATGGAGTTTTCAAAGAACTGAGTCTTTGATGACGTTATTATGTCTAACCTTACGATAAACTCTGCACCTTCACGGTATAAATATGCCCACACTTGCCCAGGCAAACACACATGTGGTTCAGAGCAGTTCGACTATCTACCTACACGACACAGCTCGCCAAAGCAAGTGCCGAAGGAAGCCGACCCTCCAGTAGACGCACTGACAGAGACTCTGTCTTTTCTCTTGCTGAGAAATCCAGCTCCAGTGTTTCCAAGCTACCCTTGCGGGTTGTTGGGAAATCGAGTCCTGAGAGAGAGATACCAGACCTCCTTCATTCTAAAGCAAGGTACTGAGCTGATTACACCCTTAGAGAATTCTTGGATAGGTTTTTGGCAGGTTATTTATTAATGTATGCATTCTATGTATTTACTGGCTTAGAAACCATATCATGCTTTTACAGTATTACTTTAAAATACTCTTCATACTGTACGCATTGTACTTTGCAACCAGTATTACGATTGTAGCAGTTCATTTCTCCTGCATGAGACAGAAGACTGTTCAATAAATACTTTTTATTGAAAACCCCCGTCTCTCTATTTCTCTGCACCTCTGGTGAAACTGAGCATGCACGATTGACTGAGTGAAATATGGATCTATTGTTTTCGTGACTCTAGAGATACATTTCTTATTCTTGGGAAACAAAGTTGTCATGTTTATGCGGTTGTCAGAAACGAATCCCTTCTTGTTCATTCGAGAAAGTTTCTAGTGACCTCTGAGCTAGCTGGCACTCACAATTAAGTCTAATATATTCGATAGAGACCTAGTAGACCTCAGTCCTACGTCAAATCTATAGTATATATTATTCCAATGCGCAGAGCCTATTGGGAATATAAGAACTACACTACATGGCGCCCAAAGTTTGGTAAGGCGATAATTTAACGCTAGATACTAGAGTAACTCAGTCATGCTTTTCAGACCCCTTTTTTCCCGTAAAATACTCCAATAGACGTCTGGAGTGGGTAAAAGGATTTAATATCCGCCAAAACTGAGTAGGAAAAAAGAAAAAAATCATATGCATTAGTTATTGGTTTGTTCAACGTTGAAGGATACAGTGTTCCAAAAATATTGTGCACCTTATCTTTGTTTCCTTGAAACTTGCTCTGCAAACTTTCGGTCAACAAAATGTCAGAGAGTGACGACGAAAGGGAGAGAGCTGCAGCAGCAGCTCAGGTAGTTTTAGACGACACAAGTCTCCAACAAAATGACCCGGATGCTATACTCATCCCGGTAAATATAAGGAAAACAATCACTATAAAGCTTATAAATAATGGAGTATCATCGAGAGGTGGTAAAGTAATATTTGTTATAGAGGCACATGAATATCGGCAGACAGCGGTATTCTATTCATGGATTTTGTTTCCTGCAGCAAATCCAGTAACACACGAGTTCCACTACTACAAAGAAGAGGAACCTCCAGTGGAATACGTTCCTTTCTAGGATGTTGAAATTCCAGTAACTTACCAAGCGCGTCAGCTCTGGTTTAAAGGCGCCCTACAACATCAAAATCACATTACCAGGCTCGGTCCACTAGGTAGACCAGGAGCAACATGGCAGGTATAAGCCAGCTATACACCACATCCTGCCATTGAACAAATGACAGGTCCAGAATTATTAGCTCAGCTAAAACAGCTAATTAAAATACATAGACAGTTGGTTCAATATGTTATGCGGACTTTAACAGTCCAACCTGCTGTAAGGATTCCATAACACACCTCTCACCAGGGGAACACAAACAAAATTACACCACAGACTACACAATCAGTCATTGGTAAATTGCCCACAAAAAGGGAACAAATTCCGTTCTGGTTAGCTCAAAAGATTACTCAAATTGAGGCAGTATTCCCTGATAAAACACCTCATGAGAAACACAGAATTTTAACAATCTGTTTACCAATGGGGATCGCACCACACGTGGAGGACTGTGACACTTGGGGTACAGTCTTTGCTGCAATCTACACCAAAACACATGGTGTTCCGTCTATGGTGGTAATACCAGACTTCCTAAGACAGATTCAAAATTAATATGGACCAGAACCTGCTTTAAATATTGGTATGAAGTTACTTAAAGATTGCAAACAGGTCTCGACAATACTATTAATTAACAATAAAAGTGAAGCAGCGTCCGTGGCAATCCGCCAAAAATTAAAAGAAACTGATATAACAGAGCAACCATATGAACTTGCAAGAATTATTGAAAAATCCTATGAAGAACTAGGTAGAGATAGTTTGGGAGGGAAACCAGTAAAACCCCAACTAACAGAAAATCCTGAAAAAGTTTTTATTAAAAGTAATCTCACTACTCCTAAAAAGAAGTGGGAGAACACTAAACAGACAGTTCCTAAAGAGAAACGTTCTCAGTCCAGCGGAAGGTCTCCTCAACAGGAGCCCTCTGAAAAGAGGGATAACCTCAAGAATAGGGATAATTTGAGAAAACCTGATTGATATCAAGATACTGATACACGTTCCTCTCGTACCTTTCAGACTTCCTCGCAGAAATCCAAAAGAAGAGGACGATCAGAACAAAGGGAGGGGGACATAACTAGGAAAATAAAAGCACTCTTGTGGGAGAAGCTATCTAAGCGTTATGACAGTCTTCTAGCTGAACAAGACTGGCCACCTGAATTGGTCAGGGAGTGCCCACATGGCGAAGAGATAATTATGCCAGCCTTCTCAAATCACATTCCAATTCATACAAAATACACATATGCCAGAAAATGGGCAGTAGCCCTGGCTCCAGCATTATACAAAAATCACGTAGGATGGGATGAGGACTCTCCTCACCATAAAATCCAGTTAAAAAAAGCAACCAACTGCACAGAGGCAGTATCCAGTTAAGCAAGAAGCTAAAAAACAGGTCAGGAAGATCTTAGATCAACTTGAATACCAAGGGGTGATTGAAACATTCACCTCATCTATGAACAATCCTTTGCTTCCTGTCTCCAAACCAGACAATAATTCATATCCTCTAGTTTTGTACTATAGACATTTGAACACTTGTTGCAAAACTTTTGCAATACAAAATGCATACAGTGCAGCAGTGAGGAATAACATCTTGCGGAAAAAAATATAAAACCACATTAGATATTTCTAACGTTTTCTTCTGTCAAAACATTGCACCAGAAAGTAGGTACTTCACCGCTTTCTCAATAATGGGGACACAGCTGAGGCGGGTATGTAAAAAGGCTGAACGAAAGTGGCGTCTTAACTACCTAGAGGGGGAAAAACAGGAATTAAAAAGTGGTACAGGGGAAATATAAGAAGCTGATCCTGGAGTGTAAAGCTGAGTACTACGCCAATTCCATATTACAAGCCCCTAACAGCACGAAAGCTCTGTTTAAAATAGTTAGGGAGCTTTCCGCTCCGACCTGTCTTGGTAATAAGACCACTGCGTCACAGGACCTGTGCAACAATATAGCCTGCCACTTTACAGACAAAGTGGCAAAGATTGTTGACAGGTTTCAAGGCCAAGATCCCGGTGACCCTGCTCCCGCGGAATATAAGGCGGAACCAATTCCTCCCCAGTCAGCCACCTTGGATAGATTTCCTAGCCTAAATGATTGTACATTTAACAGCATGGCAGATAGTGTATCCTCGGGTTCTCCGGACGATCCTATGCCGGTAAAAGTTTGGAAAACATTTGGCCTTTCAACTCTCCCATGGCTGCAACGCATCTGTAATCAATCCCTCGAGGAGGGAGTGGTTCCGGATGGATGGAAGCAGGCAGTAGTGACACCCCTGATAAAAAAAGCATCTCTGGACACTGCCAAGTCGGAGAGCTACAGACCCATTTCCCTGCTCCCCTACCCGGTCAAAATACTGGAGCGGGTAGTGGGCAGGTCACTCTCTGGCTTCCTGGAGGAAAACCAGAGGCTGGACAGAGATCAGTTTGGCTTCCGCCCAGCACATGGGACGGAGTTCCCGTTGACTCGGATGCTGGACAAACTGAGAATGAGGGCCGACAGCAGGAATGTCACGGTGTTAGTGCTTCTCGATATGTCGGCCGCATTCGATACGGCTGACCACTCCATTCTGCTAGGAAGGCTCAAGAGTATGGGAGTGCGGGGATGTGCACTACAATGGATGCGGCCTTACCTCTCAGGACGACAGCAGGTGGTCACATTGGCACCCTTCTCTGCTAACAAAACGGCAATAGATCATGGGGTCCCTCAGGGGTCGGCCATCAGCCCCATTTTATTTAACGTATACCTACAGCCGCTCCTCCCCCTCATTAAATCATTTGGGGTGGAGGTAATGAACTACGCAGACGACACACAGCTGGCATTCTCCCTGGAAGGGAAGAACACAGTCACAATGGACACATTCCCGGAATGTATGCGCCATACAGTCAGGTGGCTCAGGAAGAACTCCTTACAGTTCAATGGGGAAAAGACAGAGGTGCTGTACTGTGCCCCAGCAGGATTAACCAAGCACCTACCGAGGGAATTTAGACTTACCCCGGAAGAGGAGCCAGTGCCCCCGTTAAGAAATCTAGGGGTCTTGCTTGATAAAAATATGCAAATGGAGTCACAGGCCAACAGGATAGCTGGCGTGTGTTTCAGTCTCTTACGGATGTTGCGCCGGCTCCTCCCGATCCTGCCAGACGACAAACGGTCGTTGGTGGTGAGGAGCATTATCCAGAGTAGGCTGGACTATTGCAACTCGTTATATCTGGGGGTGCCTCAGTTTGTCATTGACAGGCTGCAGAGAGTGCAATCGGCAGTGGCTAAGCTGGCATTAAAAAGAAATCGCCACACCTCGTCACACCAAGCCCTACGGGATCTGCACTGGCTGCTGATCAAGGAGAGGGTACTATTTTAGTCTCTATGCATGGTATTTAAAGCAGTGTGGCTCACTGGTTAGAAGCAGCAGACCCTGAAGCAGAGGTCGGCCCGGGACCAGGGTTCAATTCCCGACGCGGCAGGGTCTTGGGTCAATGTCCGCGGACTCGATAATTCTCGCCTAGGTGCCTACGCTAACCATGGGTTCCACTCTGCAACTCTGGGCAATAGCTTGCTTAATCTCCACAACGGCCCTAGCAGCGCCGGGGATGCCTGGCTTCACCCTGGGGGTGCCCTCTCACAGGGAAAGCCAGGACGGGTTCCCCAGCAGTATACAGCGCCAGGACGCCACGTAACGAGGTAACAGTGCGCTTTACAAGTATACATACATTACATTACATTACATTACAACGCATGATCAAGCCCCAGCTCCGCTGCAGGGGTGTTTCTCCTGGTACCGGCCACAGAGACAACTTCGATCGGCCGGTGCAGGTCTGCTGGAAGTCCCAAGAGTCAAGCGGGCCAGGTTGGGGGGGCAGGGCCTTCCGGGTGGTTGCGGCGCGCCGGTGGAATGAACTTCCCCTGAGCATTAGACAGAGTCAGTCCCTTATGAACTTCAGGCGAAGCCTGAAAACCTGGCTTTTCCCGCCAACTTGTTAGTGCTTCTCTGTGCCCTTGATTCATCTTCATCTGACTCTGATACTGTAAAATCTAAGCGCCAGGATACCCGTAGGGTGACAGTATGCGCGGTACAAAACCTTCATACAATACAATACAAGCGACAATTTTGCCGTCTCCCCCAGGGATTCAAGAATAGTCCAGGTTTATTTTCAGCCAGAGTAACAGAGTTACTACAAAAGTATGATGATGCGGCATTATCTTATGTCGACGACATCTATCTTACAGATTATGATTTGGACGATCACTTGAAAAGAGTGAACACCATAATACTTGGGTTTGCTTCTGAAGGGTATAAATTCAATTTTAAGAAATCACAAATTGCCCACCTCAACGTCCTATTCTGAGGCTAAGAGTTATCAAGTGAAGGCAAAAGCCTGGAAGACACCTTTCTAAAGAAATGTGCGCTGCTCCAACCTCCAAAAATGCTGAAAAACTTACAGGCAATTCTAAGTTTCCTGAATTTTGGAAGAACCTATGTTCTAAATTAAACAGAAAGGGTTAAACCACTCTACGAACTAATAAAACCTGATTTCAAATCAACTAATTGGACTCAAAAACACACAGAAATTTTGCGTTCATTGCAAACAGACATGTTAGCAAAAACACAATTACAGACACGCAACAACGTACGCAACCTTGTGATTCGGATCATCCCAGGGAGATGCGGATTCACATACCTAACCTTTAATGAAGGTGAAAAGGTACCAATAGCTTACAAATCACACTTGTACACACAAGCTGAAATGAAATTCACTTCTACAGAAAAGATTCTGACAGCGGTTCAAACTGCAGTAGCAACAGAGAGAGCTCTCGCGCAGGGTAAACGCATAATGATCGTTACACCTGTACCTGCCTTAGAGGCAGTGACAAAAGCGAGCATTCCCGATGCTAAGGCTTTACATCCGAGATGGATACAATGGGTTAATTCTCTTGCTGCAACAGACGTTGAATACGTTTTTGAACCCTACTTAAAGACACAAGAATTTCTCCAATAGGAACAAGAATGTCTTCTGCCTATTGAGATTCTATCTCTAGAACATTACGGATGTATGATCTATACACACGGATCAGCACAGCCCGCAATTGGGGGTAGACAAGCCTATAGTGCAACGTGCGGGTTGTTAAAGGTCGCTGGCGCGAAGGTAAATTTAGACCAATGGTCACTAAAACTCAATCACTCGGAGACTGTACAGCTCAGCGAGCTGAACTACAGTCTTTCAAGATGGCGCTTGAAAATACTGATTGCGAATTCCCCACACTCATAGTGTGCGATTCGTATTACTGCGTCTAGTCTTACAATGAATATCTGCAGAACTGGGTTCAAAACCATTTCAAAGAAACAAGAGGTGGCACAATCAAGCATAAAATGCTTTGGGAACAAGTAGTTCTATTACAGAAAGAACTACAAAAGACTCACGTCACGTGATCCATACACTGAGTCATCAGCGTGATGGCGTTCACGTTGCAGGGAATTCATTGGCTGTTGAAGCCGCGAAGGCAGCTGTGCAAACGGCTTTCATAGCTGCAATCACTCGTTCAAAAACAAAAATAGACAGCGAAACAATGCTAGCAGTCAATGCCTCAATGACAGGCAGCTATGCAGCATTACCTCCAAATTATCCACTCGGATATACATACAAAATTGATGCAAACTCCGTTCCTTTTGCTTGAATCCCTGTAGTGGGGGATAGAGTAATTCCAAACAGGAACTGGAGAGGTGCTTTGATTCACGAAGCACAAATGGGAGAGGGTCTGACACATCAAGGGATCTTAAAATCTCTAATGGAATTAGAAGAGATGTACTGAGTCCCGGGAATGAGTGTCCGGCTTCGGAATTAATTGCGATGTCTGTTACAGAGATCATAGCTTTGAAAACCACCAGATACCTGACTACAGTGTAGCCAGCCCAGTTCAGACACCATTGTTAGACAGCATTAGACTATCTACATGCAAACGTCACCATGGACGAATACGGTCCCACAACTATTAGGACAAGATTCATTTGGATGTGGCCTCAGCGCTCGGCTGATGCCAGAACTGTTATAAAAGATTTGCGAGTCTTTTTCAGCACATACGCAATCGGCATGCTGCATTCTGACCAGGGTCATGTGTTTAGCTCTAGAGCTTACAAGGAGGCCATGGCTAGTTTTGGCTTTGCATTGCGGTACTCAAGTCCATTCCATCCTGAGGAAAATGCGGTAGTGGAAAGAAAAAAAGTGACATAAAGCAATCTATAACAGCTAGGGTATTAGGTTCGGGTGACGGGTGGGTCAAATATCTAATAAGTGTCCAACGTAGTCTTAATAATCTGCCAAGAAATTCTCTGGGTGGAATCACTCCATATGAATTACTATTTGGTACTAGAATGATCATCCAGGATCTTGATTGTGAAACTTCAGTGGTGGAACAAAAGCGCTTTGATATCAAAGACCGTTTGACTGTTTTACAGGACTTAAATGAAACAAGAAGTCTGAGCAACACAACACAAAAGCCAACGACCACTGAAGAGAAACCACCTGTCACAGCAAGGCCTGTCTGGATTCCAAAGATTGTGGATCTAGTCAAAGATCGCGGATAAGAAGGAATTTTGGCCTTTTTACAGAAAACCAATACCTGTACTAGCAATCCACAGATCAAGAACAGTGTTACTGCCGCCCCTTGCTGGAAGAAAGGAGAACAGGTCCGTATCCATCAATTATCGTTGTTCCTAATTACCTGTTTTTTCAATTGATTCATATATCCCGAATTAGGAACCATAGTCGGGGATACCCCCTCTTTTCTTACACATAAAACCAAATCAATTGGCCGATAATAAGTAGGAGGCCCAGTGGACTCCCGAGATGTAGCTGAAGACCAAATCTTGCTACAATACAAGAGGTTCAAACTGAAAGACTCATCGCCTTTGATAAGCCTGCAGTAAGAAAAGAAGGGCTATGCAACAAATCCATGGAACTTGTGTCTCTTGAGAATTAAATAACAGTTCGTCAAGAAAATACCGTCTACAATGATAGAGCCTCTGACTATACAAATATGACAAAGGAAGAAGCAGCTCCAAAGATTCCAAACAATCCTGATGCAATTCCGACAATTGACAGAACTGCCTCTGGCTATTTCATCAACTTTGATACATTTTCTGAGGATCCCAGTGTACCTGAAACTACACCAGAAAATAAAACTTTCAAAGAAAAAATCACAGAGCTCATTCATCAGTTTGAAAAAACATATCTGGTTTCACCATGGGTTGAATTTTGGATTGTGTTAGGTGTACTTTTTCTCCTACTTTGGCTCATTCTTGTTTTAAGTTTGGGAAATATGATAGATGGAAAATACAGTACAATGGACACAGCAAGTAAGAACATCACCTTGCTCCTGAAACCTTACAAATCATCTCATCATAAGCGAAGAGATCTGTCATCAGTGAACATCACAGCCGTTCCTATACCTGGTGGTATAGCATGGGACACAACTGATTATGACATTTTTGGCCCGGTGGAACTGTTGAAGATTCCACACCAGTTTAAGGTTTCTTTGAGTGACTTTGTTTCACCCAGCACGTTTTCTGATGATTGGGACTTTGAAACTATTAATAATATGATGACAGATTTAGAAATGTCATCTAAATTCACTAAACATGAATACTTAGAAGTGTCATATGGATACTTCGTTACATATATTGCGTTAAGTTAGCATGAGTGTATTACATGTTTAAACAGCTGTTTTTCCTTTGGCTTCAGTTTTGCACACGACACATACTTGTTGTTGTCGCTTTCACCCTAGAAGCGGTGAGGTGGTTTATTTGAGAATAATATGTTATTTCTATGCTATCAGCTTTGCCTGGTACACTTGGTACAACTGTCTGCACACTGAGAGCTGCACACTCTAAGATTAACCTAACACAAGGTTGCTGGGAGGCCTGATCCTCGCACCACATTAGACATAACACAAATAATGTTGATGCCAACATTTTGGGCTCTACGCGGGTTTAAGATAGAGTTACACGGAATGAACGTAGACACTTGGTGCTGCGCATGAAGAGAGCTGGTAGCTGTTGATGTGATCTACTCCTACTGACATTTAGAGGTATGGGGCCGCCCTGCTAAAGCCCGAATGAGACCTTCTTAGATATAAAATAATATGCTAGATAGGGTGCGCGAAATATAGGTGATATATATTTCTATAGATTTTGCATTGTAACATGCTATCACCTTTTGCTTACTATGGATTAGTGACTATGCTGCTGACTCTGATTTTTATAATCTGCATTTTGGTATTATACAAGATACTGCGTTTGAGAACTTTGCATTGAATAATAAATATTTCAAACTTGCACTTGTGTTCTTTGACTCTCAGTTTTGGTTTGAAATGATAATATAACGAAAGAGTGTTCATGTGTTCCACGATTCCTGAGGTATTCTAAAGTTCATGTTCTGGTTTGTCTAAGACATGGATCATTCCATAATGAGCCATGAGACACTGTAGCTAGCTAGGTAAGGGGATTTCTGACACTGAGATGAGTTTTGGATCATCCTAACTCACTGAGGTTCTAGATCTCTATGCACAGTTCTGTGGGAGAACGGAAACCCTGCTACATGGCGCCCAACGGTTTGGTTGGCCTTAAAACATGACACTCGAGTAGTATATCATTCAAACCTTGACACCTTCATTCCCGTTTCCGGTAAACGGTGGTGTCGGAAAAACCTACCTATTTTTAAAATAGGTCTTTTCAAGCTTGAATTCTTCTAAAAACGGTTTCTTTGAATTACTACCCAGTTGTGCTACAAAGTGTTCTTTGTCTTTTTTCTCTTCCTGTGCTAACATGGCCGTGGACATACCGCAGCATAGCCGCGTCGCGGTTCGCGACCACTTACGGGCATATAATGTCCCTGTGGAAGGCTTGGCTGTGGTTCTAGTGGTGAGTGCGGAACATGCGTACCCATACGAATTGTTTTATTCCTGGGTGACATTTCCGGCAGTGGACGCTAATTCTGGTGTCTTTCATTCATACACTGCCTCGGCTGTACCGGCGGCTTATGCTCCGTACAGGGCACTGGAAGTACCTATCGATGCTTGGCAGCACGGAGTTTGGTTTGGTGGCGTCCTACCCCATTCTTTAACGGCTCCGAGGTTGGGTCCTTTATCCATTCCGGGCACAAATTGGCCCGCTTTGGGTGGATTTACTCCTCATCCTAATCGCGCCACTTGTAATGTGGGTGACCTGCGGCGTCTTCATGATGTCGCGGTTGGAGTGATTAGAGCGCTTGTTCATTACATTGGTCGTAATATTCATGGCGCAGCCCCCGCAGGTGCGCAGCTTCGGGCAGAACAGGCTGGTTTGAAAATCAGTCCTGTCTTGGTGAATTCCGTTATGGGCAGAAAGCCAGAGAATAAGGATGATTTTCCTTACTGGCTTGCCGAGAAATTCGACCAGCTGGAAGCTGTGTTTCCTAATACGACTCCGGGTGAAAAACACCGGATTCTTACGCTTAGTTTACCGAAAGATTTGGCTCCGGAACTTGCTGACTGTGAAACATGGGGTAAGACTTTTGCAGCGGTTTACTCGAGGTGCTTTGGCACCCCGTCAGTGTCGAACCTTTCTGCGGTCCTAAAACGTGTTCAGGATGATCACGGACCGGAGTTGGCGGTTGAATTGGGTATGCGTCTGAGCGGTTCATTTGAGACAGTTTGCGGTCTTATCCTTGCGAATGTCAAGGGGGATGTAGTGAACTTTCAGGTGGCCAATGCTCTGGCGTTAATTCCCGAGGCCGAAAAACCCCGTCAGCTGGCAAGAATTATTGTGGCGGCTTATAAAACGGTTGGCCGCAATTCAAAGGGTATAAAGGCTTTTTCTGAAAAAGAGAAGAAGCAGCCCCAGGGGCAGTCTTCGGAAACGGGTGGACAACCCAAGTCCAAAAAACAAAATTGGCCTAAAAAACAGAATCAGGGTAAGCAACAACAACAGCAGACACAGGTTTCTAGTCCTATGCCTTCGCAGCCTGCGCAGTCGGATCGAGTTTATGATTTGCGCGATCGCGCGACGATTAAATCGCCTGAGAGATTTCAGGCTTCTGACCAACGCTCTCCTCGTTCCTTTCAGGACTCATCGGCTCCGTCAACCGGTGGTGGAGGGGGCGGAAGGGGCAGGGGTGGCCAGCAAGGACGTGGCCAGCCCCGCACGCGAAGTGAAGGGGATCAGCGGGACGACTCTACGCCAAAGAGACCGCAGTTTGCCAAGAAGAAATGCGCAGCCTTAAAGGCGCATCGATATGCCCCAGATAGTGAGAACGCGGCTTCGGAATCTGACGTGGGCTCTGACCTTGCTGGACAGCGCGGCGGAGATTACCATAGTGAGAGAGGCCCTCCGTCCACTGTTGAAGGTGACAGCGACTGAGACTTTTATTGTGATTGAAACAGCTGATACACATGTTGCTCCCCCTGAAAGACTTTTTGAAATTGTCCTGTTAATTGAAGGTGACATGCAGCGAACTGTAAAAGGGGTATTTTGGGAAAATCTTTCGGATATGTATGACATTTTGCTTTCGGAGGCTGACTGGCCCCCACCTTTTGTTCTCGCAGCTCCGCGAGGGGAGGAGGTGATCCTCCCCAGTTTCGCGCACACTGTATCGAGAGTGGAAGCGCTGCATTTTGCAGAAGAGTGGGCTCTGGCGCTTGCGCCGGCTGTGTACCGAAATCAGTGTGGCTGGGATAAATTGTCCCCTAGCCATGAGATTCCTTTACGGTCACAGCCGCAGCCACAACCCCAGTATCCCATACGGCGTGAAGCTAAAGCTTCGGTCGCGGCTATCCTTGAACAATTAGAATATCAAGGTGTAATTGAAACGTGTGTGTCACCAATGAATAATCCCCTTTTTACTGTTAACAAGCCGGACGGCTCATATCGTCTGGTTTTGGATTACCGGCATTTGAACTCGCATTGCCGTAACTGTGCAGTACAGAATACTCACGGCTCTGCCCTAGTGAATAGTCTTGAGCGTAAACGGTTCAAAACCACGCTTGACATTTCCAATGGTTTTTATGCACATAGATTAGATGGTCTAAGTTCCCAATGGACCAGTTTTACGTGCGGCGGCGTACAAAAAATGTTTAAACGACTCCCAATGGGATATAAGAATAGTCCTGGAGTGTTTTCCGCCCGCATAGTCTCTCTTTTGGAGAGCTTCGATCCAGTTGCTTGTTCGTATGTGGATGACATTTATCTCACAGACGACGAACTTTGGGTGCATCTGTGTCGAGTAAACAGCATCATTTGTAACTTTGCAGACATGGGTTACAAGTTTAACTTTGCAAAATCACACATTGGGGAGTACACAGTGTTGTTTCTGGGTTATGAACTTAGCCACGAGGGAAAGGGGTTGGCTCCTCACTTCCTGGAGAAATGCGCGCAGTTGCGCTCTCCGACAACGCTGAAAAAATTACAGTCTTTACTGGGTTTTTTAAATTTCGGAAGGACATACATTCCGGAATATGCCCAGCGTATCAAGCCTTTATATGCCTTGGTACAACCATCTTTTTCCAAATCATGCTGGCTGCCTGAGCATTCAGCAATTCTGCAGTCTTTGCAGGCTGATTTGCTCGCTTCTGACTACTTACAGACTCGTGATAACCAGACCAACCTGGTGATAAGAATTATCCCTGGGACGGTGGGTTTCACGTACCTGACTTTTAATGAAGGGGATACTGTACCTATTGCTTACAAGTCACACTTGTACACTTCGGCTGAACTGCGTTTTTCCACTGTGGAGAAAGTTTTAACGGCTGTGCAGATGGCAATTCTTAAGGAACGTGCCCTGTCGCAGGGGAAGCGCATGTTGGTTGTTACCCCGTGTCCTGCCTTGGAGGCGGTCACAAAAGCCAGTGTACCGAATTCTAAAGCTTTGCACCCTCGGTGGATTCAGTGGGCTACATCCTTGACATCCCAGGATGTCACGTTTATTTTTGACGCCGCTTTACGGTCACAGGAGTATTTACAGTATGAATTTGTTCATCCTGCTCCTTTAGCAATGCGGCCGTTGGAGGATTTCCATTGTATCATTTACACTGATGGTTCGGCGCAGGTTGCGCATGGCTCTAAACATGCCTACGTTTCCGCTTGCGCCATTGTGGTCGGTGCCATGGTGAACAATGAGTTCAAGTCCAGTGTCGTGCACACGCAAACACTAGGGGACTGCACCGCGCAATTGGCAGAGCTTCGTGCTCTTATGCTCGCATTGGAGTACGCTGATCCTTGTGTGACGACTTTAATCGTAAGTGATTCTTACTACTGTGTCCAGTCTTACAATGAGAACTTGTTCTTTTGGATTCAGAATGATTTTCGTGATTCCAAAGGTAGCACAATAAAACATAAAATGATCTGGGTCCGGGTGGCGGAACTTAAAGAGAAACTGCCGCTCGTGTTTGTGATTCATACTCTCGGCCACCAGCGCGTGGGGGTCCACGCTGTTGGCAACTCGCTTGCTGATGAAGCAGCGAAGTCAGCGGTATCAAAATACTTGGTCGCGGCAGTCACAAGGTCCAAAAGCAAAATAGATGATGACATCTTGGCGGCTGTTGCTGCCACAGAGAAGGGAGGTAAATATCCTGCGGGGTTCCCTTCGAAGTACACATACCACTTAAGTCCCGATAAGGTTCCTTATGTGAAAATTCCTGAAGTTGGAGAGCGTCTAGTTCCCAACTCGGATCGCAGAGCTTCTCTGATTACAGCGGCTCATGAAGGTGTGGCGTCTGCGCATGCGGGCGTCTCAGCCACTGTATCTCAGCTACAACAGAGGTTCTGGTGGCGGGGGCTGTACAAACAGACGCGCGATTATGTCCTTATGTGTGACATTTGTCAGCAGATCAAGCCTTCTACTGCTGCGCGTCCGCCTCAGACACAGTTGTACATCTCTAATAAACCACTTGGTTGTGTTTATTTAGATCACTGCGGTCCTTTTTCTTCTGATACTGCGTATAAATACATCTTAGTAGCAGTTGACTCATGCACACGCTTTGTGTGGGTATGGCCGCATCGAAGCGCTGATTCGCGAACTGTCATTAAGGATTTGCGTGTCTTTGTGGGAATCTTTGCTTGTGGTGCTTTCCATTCGGACCAGGGTCCGGCTTTCGCCTCTAAGGCGTATAAGGATGCTATGGTTTCATTGGGAGTACAGGTGAAGTTTTCAAGTCCCTACAGGCCTGAGGGCAATTCTGTAGTAGAAAGAATGAAGCGCGACTTAAAGCAATCTTTGACAGCCCGTGTTATAGGCACTGGTAGAAACTGGCTTACCCACCTCTATGGCGTGCAGCGTGCGCTTAATAATCTCCCTAGAAGGTCTCTGGGTGGGCGGACCCCGTACGAAATGCTCTTTGGTATCAAGATGTACGTCCCTGACCTCGATGGTGCAGGCTGCCAGGCCGCGGCCTTTGACGTAGATGAACATTGCAATGTTTTACAGGATCTACAAAAGACCAGAGACAGTCTTGCAAAGGAACACTTGCCCTCCACGTCGGATGATGCGTTGCAGATCCCGGTAGTTGGCTGGCTACCCCAAGTTGGAGAACTGGTTCGAGAGAAGATCGATAACAAGAAGGAGTTTGGTCCCTCATATCGTGCACCAGTTCGGGTTCTTGGAGTGAAGGGCACAAGAACAGTCATTTTACCACCACTTCCAGGTCGTAAAGAAAACAGATTTATTTCTATTGACAATGTCAAGACACACAGGGTGGCCGATTCTTCATAGCATGACACCGGCTGTTTCCTGTCCTTCCATGGTGAGGTACTCTGTGCTGGCTATTACATCTGGTGCAGATCAGGAGGTGTCCCTCGAGATGCCTGCTATGTCCAGTCCTTTATTAAATACTATTCCTGTTACTAACATTGATGAGCTGACCTATGCAGATCCTGCTGATTTATCTATGTCCGATTTACAAGCTCGTTTGGCTAACCAGTCCAGATTCTCTTTTGACACTGTTTCGGAACTTTCAAAGAAACCATCGACTATTGCAAAATATGCCACGTTGTTTAAAAAACATTTTCTGATTCCACCTTGGACATACATTTGGCTGATACTATTTTCATTTTATCTTTTTATGTCAATTGGTTTTGTGTTTTATTTTTTCCGCCTGATCGATGGCCATTATGTGAAAGAAAGAACAGGAATTCGGTACCTTAATGGAACATTGGCCCCTCTTTCCTCCTCACACTCAGCACACAGACTAAAGAGAGACTTACATTCAGTAGAGATTACTGCTTGGCCTGTCCTTGATGGGATTGTGTGGGATGCGGTTAGGTTTCAGATACATGGCCCCACAGAAGTTATTAATGTTCCTAATGTGCTTAGAGTAAACATGGGAGATGTGATTAAGCAAAATATTCGTTCTGATGATTGGGATCTTCAGGCCGTAGAAGCATTGTTCTCTGATTTGAAATATTATGCGGCCTTTGATGCTGAGGATTTGTACTTGGATTCTGTTAATTATGGTGATTTGTTTTGCTATCAACATTATGGTAATCATTTCTTACACAAAACGAGTTCCGGGAGGGTTCCGGTGAACTACACACAGTGGGAACATTGTCCTGCGCCTTTGCAAGGGAGCTCGAGTACATTTCTGGGAAAATACTTATATTTTACCGATTTTAATCAATCAAATCCTGAGTCGTTTTATTTTAATGTGAAACAGAAATTCATGTCCAAAGTCAGACTTACCGATACAAAATTGCTGTATTCAAAGTCCTTTCTTGACAGGTTAGCTGTAGATGGCTATGAGTTATGGAAGGAAGCTATTGACCTTAAATCGGTTTGGGGTACCAAAGATTGGCAGGTACAAGGCACTGAGGCTTTGCATCGTGCATGTCTCGTCCCGAATCACATGTTGTTTTTAAATTCTACTATTTCCCAGACAACATGTTTTGGATTGGCTACATCTAAAAAATTAAATGCACCAACCATCCCTGATTTGGAAGAATATTCAGGTTGGAATAATTTCACTACATTGTCCATAAGTGAGATGCGAGACCTTTTGCACAATTCCTCCTTTAATATTTCCAGTTTTGATCCAGAGGGGTGGCTTTTGTGGCAAAGAAGCTCTGATTCTTGCCAACGTCGTTTTTTGGGTTTGTCTGAAGGTTTTAAACACAGCAGGCCGGATCCCCGTTTTGAAACAGATCACACGGTTACTACTTATTCAGTAGGCAAATTGTGTCAGAACTGGTTACAACATTCCACTTTGGCTGCAGTAAAACTGCATCTGTCACGTTTGAATGAGAATATAGAACTGAATGATTTTATAAAAGGCCCGGCTAGGGGTAGATCTAAACGCTTTCTTTATGCTGTATACAATGAAATTTGGAAATTTTCACAAGTTGAGGCAGCTAAACGCCTGAGGGCTATTGATCAAGCAAATTTGGAAAAAGTGCTTGCAGTGGTCGATAACAGTATTAACATGCTTTCTTCCAGGATTTACACATTGGATAATATTGTTTCTTCTGTTGTTGATATTGTACATGATGAAGTGTCCACGTTATACCATGGTCAAAATCAATTGCGTTCTGTAATGCAGTTTGCCTGGACCCTACAGACACTTAAGGCTGGTCGAGTTCCCTGGACCTCATTGAACGTTTCATCCCTTTTCGCCCCTTTTAATCTGACTGAAAAACAGCGCATGCTTTCAATGCGTGATGCTTCATTTTCTATGTTACATATTGAGAAGCTAGAATCCTTACCTTTCTCTGTTGCTGAAACCACTACTGCCACGTGGCTTATTCATGGATTAATTACATTACCATTTCCCTTATATAAATTTACTAACTGTATGCGGTATATTGCTATAGGACGATATGAACCACTAGGCAATGCATTCCTACATGAGGCATGGTCATTACCATACACATACAGATGTCTGAAGGATGGAAAAGAAGTGAATCTTAATGGTGAGGAATGCACACAGTCACCTGACCATTCATTAATATGCAGACACATTCAGTTACACGGTTCTTGTAATCAGGACCGCCCAAATTTAGCATGTGTTTTAAAAGGCACGCCAGTTCCAGCAGTGGTTCCCACATTTACATTATTGGCTAATGGTAGTTATTTGCTTTTAAACAACGAGTTATGTTGTGGGTTATTAATTGGTGTGGCTTATGTGGTAACTGTATCAGAGCGTGTGGTGTGTTGCAAGAATGTTCTATACCCACCCACGCATGGGTCTTCAGATGTCTCCATCTGGCCACGGATTCCAACCTTGGAAGCGAAGTTCAATGGTTTAAGCAGAATAAGGGCCCTTTTGTCTCAAAAACAAGTGACCCTGAGTTCGGCCCGGGAAACTTATGTCCTTCACATAGCTAACACCCGCACAGAGGTGCAGGCGCTTTTAAATACTGATTTGCCGTTTCATTTCTGTGAGCTGGTGCACCAGATTTTTAATGCTTCTTCCACGACTGGGCTTGCACATTTTTTTAAATTAGTAAGCAGTGGCCACGTGACTACGTTTGAAAAAGTTTTTGGTATCATTCCCACGTTTTTCCACTCTATTTTTTCGAGTCTGTTTGGTGGACTACCTGTGTTGCTGGCTGTAGCGGCTGGCATTTTATTGGTGTTTTTCTTCATAAAACATGGATGCCCATCCTGCGCAAGAAGCCGTTCAACGCCTCCTGACACTGTGCCGTAATCGGATGCTCAATTACTATGGAACTTTGCCGCTTGCAGCATTAAGCACGGCCTATAGATTGTCATTTCGGTTCACCGACTTTACGTGTGTCCAACCTGTGTTTCACTGCCTGAGCTGCGAATTCGATTGGGCCATTGATTTGTGCCTATGCTTAAGGACTGCTCCTGACGTCGATTTTGATCAGCTAATGCGTCCCGTGGTGGCTCACGAGCTGATTTGTTCTGGCGAAAGAGTTATGGCCTTGGCAGCGATAAATGGAGTTCTGGGCCAGTGGGAGATCTCTGCAGCGGCGGATGCCTTTCTGACACACAGCGATCTGGTGAACCCACCGAGTTGTCCTCTGACGTTACAGGAGGATCCGATGCTGGAGGAGCACGTATGTTCTTTCCCATTGCTGGATTGGATTGCTGAACTATTTTCGGATGATGGCAGTGATTTCATACTGGAGGCTGTTGCAACTTTCTTTGCATATACTTTCCAATCGTGAGATGCCTGGGAGGAATGCTTTGTTGTGAAATATGACTTTCCCCTCGCTGAATTGGAGGGATGGACTGTGTTCAGCTGATGGAGAGTTCAATCACGTGATGTCGCTGAGGATAACGTCAATGTGGCACATGACTTTGGATATCGGATAAGTGCCTTGTTTTTTCTCTTACAGACATTTGAATTGATGCGACCTGGTCCTACATTTCATATTTTTGAGACCTGGCGGATAACTTTTGGTTCGAAAGTTTTGTTTTTATTTTTAGATTTGGGGCCACTGTAGGCATTCATACATATTCATTCATACATATTTTTAGCTTATTTTAGCTCAAGATTATTGAACTTTGCTTTCAATTTTTGTATCTGATTTAGTATTGCCTTTTCCCTTATGTTTGACGGTGCTCGGACCAATGGGGGGGTGTCATATGGATACTTCGTTACATATATTGCGTTAAGTTAGCATGAGTGTATTACATGTTTAAACAGCCGTTTTTCCTTTGGCTTCAGTTTTGCACACGACACATACTTGTTGTTGTCGCTTTCACCCTAGAAGCGGTGAGGTGGTTTATTTGAGAATAATATGTTATTTCTATGCTATCAGCTTTGCCTGGTACACTTGGTACAACTGTCTGCACACTGAGAGCTGCACACTCTAAGATTAACCTAACACAAGGTTGCTGGGAGGCCTGATCCTCGCACCACATTAGACATAACACAAATAATGTTGATGCCAACATTTTGGGCTCTACGCGGGTTTAAGATAGAGTTACACGGAATGAACGTAGACACTTGGTGCTGCGCATGAAGAGAGCTGGTAGCTGTTGATGTGATCTACTCCTACTGACATTTAGAGGTATGGGGCCGCCCTGCTAAAGCCCGAATGAGACCTTCTTAGATATAAAATAATATGCTAGATAGGGTGCGCGAAATATAGGTGATATATATTTCTATAGATTTTGCATTGTAACATGCTATCACCTTTTGCTTACTATGGATTAGTGACTATGCTGCTGACTCTGATTTTTATAATCTGCATTTTGGTATTATACAAGATACTGCATTTGAGAACTTTGCATTGAATAATAAATATTTCAAACTTGCACTTGTGTTCTTTGACTCTCAGTTTTGGTTTGAAATGATAATATAACGAAAGAGTGTTCATGTGTTCCACGATTCCTGAGGTATTCTAAAGTTCATGTTCTGGTTTGTCTAAGACATGGATCATTCCATAATGAGCCATGAGACACTGTAGCTAGCTAGGTAAGGGGATTTCTGACACTGAGATGAGTTTTGGATCATCCTAACTCACTGAGGTTCTAGATCTCTATGCACAGTTCTGTGGGAGAACGGAAACCCTGCTACAGAAGGTTCATCAGATTATGAACAAATGTATTGTTTTAATCATTATGGTCACCATTATTTGTGCAAATCCTAGAAATGTTTTTACTTACAATCAATGGGAACATTGTCCAACGCCGCCAAATGGCCGCTCTAAAACATTTTATGAAAAGTTTCCATACTTCTCAGGTTTTAATGTCACAAATCCAGAAACGTTTTATTTCAAAAATATGAATAAGACAGGAATGAAAAAAATGTTGACCAAAACTAAACAAATTTATTCTGCGAACTTTTATGCTCAACTGTCTACATTAGGGTTTAACTTTTGGAAAGACAACATTGAGACAAAAACTGTCTGGGGCACGAAAGACTGGCAGGTACAAGGTTTAGAAGCCTTAATCAGAGCCTGCATTATCCCAGAACAAATAATGTTTTTAAATGATACTATTCAACAAACATCTTGTCTTGGCTTGGCTAAGATTAAAGAGTTAAACAAACCGTCCATACCTAAGCCCACAACTGACAGTAATAACACTGCAGATGAGGAGGTAGACGTAAAACAGATTTTACAACAGAACAGAACTAATCCAGATTGGAAAAAATGGTTAATCTGGCCCACAGACACGAATAACTGTCAAGATAGATTCCTGAACAAAACACAAGGGTTCACAGTAACTAGGCCAGATCCAAGATAATCCCAGAGACAACATCCAGGGATAGTTACAACATACAGTGTAGGAAAACTATGCCTTGAGTGGCTACAGAAATCCACACTTCCAGAAATTAAACAACACTTAACTTTACTTGAAGAAGGTGTTGATTTACGAGACTTCCTACTTGGACCTCGAAAACCACGTCGAAAACGTTTCATATACGCCGGTATATACTCTGCTTACAATGAAGCATGGAAAGTCACGCAAATGGAAACTGCAGAAAGAAAACAAGAAATTGATCGTATTAATTTAGAGAAAGCTCTCTCTGTAGAAGACAAAGGTTTAACGACTCTGTCCTCCAGAATTTATTCTTTGGACAGCATTGTATCCTCTGCCATTGACATAATAGAGCAGGACTTGCTAATGTTGCAACATGGCCAGTCTCAATTACGTTCTATAATGCTGCTAGGCTGGACATTGCAAAATCTCCGTTCAGGCTACGTGCCATGGCGTCTAATCAACACCACGTCATTGTTTATTGTCTTTAACCTTACAGATAAACAAATCTCTTTGGCACAAAGAGGAGCAGACTATACGGTGCTGAGCATAGAAAAACTGGAAAGATTACCATTAACTGTTTCTGAGAAGCCAGTCATGGAACGGATAATACATGGCACCATCACGATACCAGTGACAATTTTCCAGTTTCAGTATTGCTTAAAACACATACCAGCGGGCCTGTATGAAAGGTTGGGTAAAGAATACATTAAGTCGACCTGGAATTTACCATACACACACAAATGTTGGAGTGGGAGAAAGGAGGTATTTCTTAGTGGAAAAAATTGTAAGAACTCACTTAGCGGTACACTTTTGTGTCAAGGGATTAATTTACACGGAGCCTGCAAGGGTTCTTCGAATAATCTTTCTTGCCACCTGCACGGTTCTCCAGCAGCAGTGATAGACCCAGTTTTTAGGCAGCTATCCAATGGTAGCTATATAATGTTGGGTGATCCCAGCTGTTGTGGAATGATGCCAGGTATAGTCTATCTAGTTAATGTGTCAGCCAGGGACACTTGTTGTATGCAAGTTTTGTTTCCTAAAAGCAAGACAGACGGGGAGTCGCTGTTATGGCCTTCACTGAATATCTCTTCTATACGAATTGATACTTTAAGCAGAATGAAAGCCATTCTTTTGCAAAAAACTGTGCCACTGACCTTGTCCAGAGAAACGTATGATCTGCAAGTCGCAAGGACTTCTGCGGAGATACATGCCTTATTATCAACAAACTGTCCAATACATTTCGCAGAAATGTTAGGTCGTATCTTAAACATGTCTGATACCAGTAGTATTGTACATGTATTTAAGGCAGTTTTTTCGGGACTGTTAGCACCCTTTGAAGCAGTCCTACACTTTTTTCCAAATTTCGTGCACTCTGTGTTCGGCGGCCTGCCTCCTATTTTGGGACTCGTAGCAGGAATTCTATTTTTGTTTCTTCTGCTCCGATATGGCAAGCCCAGTCACCAGCAATACCTAGACTACCATGGAGAATGCTCTCCAAGCCATGCGGTACCGTGACAGAATTACACAGATTTTTGGCTTGGCACGTTTAAATAGATCTGAATACCACGTGGTTTCTTTCGTTCAGACCATTCTGGCAAGATTGCATCTTACCTGCTCTACTGTGCCTGCTTTGCGGAGAAGAATGCGAGTTGAACGTTTGTCTTACACTTCCATCAGCACTGCCAACGGATGTTGACGCTTTGCTAGGTTCGGTAACGGCTCATGCATTGTGTTGCCCCCAACGGCTGCCGATCCTGATGAGGGCATTCATAGAGATTTCACCAGCAACTACAGCTAATGGTGAGGTACGTGGAACAACAGGCACACAGGTACCATCTACTGCGAACATTGCTAATGCGAATGAAGCTGACAGCGATGCTTCTCATCTGTGCACAATTGATCAATTTAATGAAGTAGTTCCACTTTCACCTACTGCGGTAGATGATTTCTTTGCCAGCCTAGACGATTTGATGTTTTCTCCTGACACCAAGAATAACTTTTGAAATCTGCACACAGCGTTCCATGAACTCTGAATTCGGCCTTTGTTTTTCAAAAACAAAGCTTCTAACTTTGGAACTCTATTTTTTCTACTATTTTGTTTTGACTTTTTTCAAAATTGCACTCTTTTTGGCACAAAGTAATCTGCTTAAAGTAGAACTATTCTTCGAGAACAGGAAATTATTTTTCGAACAGGTCCTAGAGACAATATTTGACCTTGTCCTCAAAAACAATAACAGTCTATATATTCTGCTATGGAATGGTCTCGACCTTTTTCTTCTGTAAACCTAGAGCCATTTCATAAAAATGTAAACTCATGATTCATTCAGTTAGCATTGCCAATATCATACTATATGCTAAGGATGAAATCACTCCTTTTATATGCGTACTGTACAAATGCTCATTTTTCGTGTTCAACCATGTTGAAATGCATTTTTGTGTATTTTGGGTGGGATTGTAAACACATGCTTTAGATATGTTTTAGTGCTTATCATTTAGTAATGTTAAACATAATAAAGTGGAGTAGGTGTTGTATATAAATTTAGGACCGTAGTGTAATTTTCCCGATTCAGGCCCAAATATAGGTATAAATCACCCTATCCTTATATAGGCATAGAAATCATAACCATATTTAGACTAAGCCTATGCAGTCCAAATACGGCATGGCTACTTCCACTAGTTCCGAAAATCCACAACGATTTCTTGAAAAAACCCGCCTTCAGCAGTAACGGACTTCCCCTTGCTTGAATATTGATTTAACCAAGAACTCATGGAGTTTTCAAAGAACTGAGTCTTTCATGACATTATTATGTCCAACCTTACGTCAAACTCTGCACCTTCACCGTATAAATATGTCCACACTTGCCCAGGCAAACACACAGTGGTTTGGAGCAGTTCGACTATCTACCTACACGACACAGCTTGCCGAAGCAAGTGCCGAAGGAAGCCTACCCTCCAGCAGACGCACTGAGAGAGACGCTGTCTTTTCTCTTGCCGAGAAATTCAGCTCCAGTGTTTCCAAGCTACCCTTGCGGGTTGTTGGGAAATCGAGTCCTGAGAGAGATATACCAGACCTCCTTCATTCTAAACCAAGGTACAGAGCGGATTAGACCCTTAGAGAATTCTTGGATAGGTTCTTAGCAAAAAGAATACTGAAACTAAGCTACACCTCACTTACTTCTTCCCTTGTACTAGACCTAGGTTAGGTACACCGGGGTAGGTGTATTTTAGAAGCACCAGTTGAGTACCTTTGGTCTTTATTTATTAATGTATGTATTCTATGTATTTTATGGCTTAGTAACCATATCATGCTTTTATAGTATTATTTTATAATACTCTTCGTACTGTACGCATTGTACTTTGCAACCAGTATTACGATTGTAGCAGTTCATTTCTCCTACATGAGACAGAAGACTGTTCAATAAATACTTTTTATTGAAAACGCCCGTCTCTCTATTTCTTTGCACCTCTGGTGAAACGAAGCATGCACGATTGACTGAGTGAAATATCTATCTATTGTTTCCGCGACTCTAGAGATACATTTCTTATTCTTGGGAAACAAAGTTGTCATGTTTATGCGGTTGTCAGAAACTAATCCCTTTTTGTTCATTCAAGAAAGTTTCTAGTGACCTCTGAGCTAGCTGGCACTCACAATTAAGTCTAATATATTTGATAGAGACCTAGTATCCAATGTGCAGAGCCTATTGGGAATATAGGAACTACACTACACTAGAAGAGGGAAGAGGGGGGCAGTGATGGAGCGGAGGCAACGACAAACAGAAAGGGCTGCTTTGACTAAGAGAACATCTACACCAGCAGGCCAGAGGATGATGGCTGGGTGATCCCGGGTGTCCCTGCAGCGTGTCCCCAAGTCAGAATGACCATTACGGGGGAGCACACCCGAAGACCATGTGTATTCAATCAGCTTTATCGCTACACAATGCTAGCACCTAGAAGCGAGAGGTGCTGAAAGCATCAAGGCCACATTCAACTAAACCAACAAACCTACCCTAATGCTTGGTAACCAGGTTATTCCACCAGGGTGCTCTACAAAGTTAGGGTAAGTACAATGCAATAAGTCTCCAGCGGTGCTCCAGGGGAGGAGGGGTTGGTTACCACACAGCCCGCACCATAATCTACAAAGCAGAAACAAACCAAACAAGAGCCCTCCCCGAGCACTTAAATCACAGATACGGAACACGGATACATGGACTTATCTGTGCCAACTGAGGAGTACTTTTAAGCTGTAGAATGATTTACATATTTGGTCATTACTTTATTACTATGATTTGAGTGCTCGGGGGGGGGCTCCTGTTTGGTTTGTTTCAACCAACAAACCTGAGTGTGGAGGAAGTTGTGATGCAAAGGCATCACCCATCGTCAGGGAATTCATCAATTGACACCTTACCACTACCGCTGAAAACCAGGGTGGGGTCATGGCATTATGTGCGTGGTGAACTTCTTTCTGGACTCAAGGAAGAGTCATCAAGGCATGATTTAGTAGACTACAAGCAGCGCGGCCTGAGCTCCCCGACCTACCACCGCTACTGGACCTTCCGATGCTCACCTCACCGGGTGGGGTTGAGCCCTCTAAACAATGGCATCCTCAGCCGAGTCAGGGCAGAGCCTGGCAACCTTGTGGCTCAGCAGTAAACTGAAGCCCCAGTGATCAAAGAAGGTGACATCTTAAGGAATTTGGGGGCTCTGGGCCAAACATACTTTGGGGACCCATGTTCGGAACAGCTTTGAATTTATTATCCAATTTCAGCTCTTTCATGCTGTCTTTAGCCAGGTCAATGACAGTGCACAGTCACAAATTCTAAATGTGTTTACATCTAATATTCAGTGATAGTGGCAATATTGTAACACAGCAGCAGTTTACTAATCCTACTGCAAATAATCTCTGCTGCACCCTCCAATTTCTCATATGTGACTTTGCCCATGCATTAAAACGTCTCAAAGACTCTGATTGTCACTGTCTGAGCCCAGACACCCATGTCTGGCTGGGAGTTTCTGCATGCCCATTCTCAAATAGGGTTGAAGACGACATGGAGGGTAGCTGCTGTATTGTGCAAGCGCACACTGTGGCTAGGGTGACCAACTGTCCGTAAATTTCATGGACCGTCTGTAATTTGGACCTCATAACTGTTGTCCGTGAGGATCCTTTTACGGACGCCTTTTGTCCGTAATTTTGGATATTGCAGGGAACATCACTGTTCCCTGCATGAAGCCTCAGGCCCCCGATTGGGCCGCCTCACCCTCCTCCTCGGAGCACAAGTAGCCCCCACCCACCCATTGTCATTCTGTATGCGGCTGATAGCCACATACAGAATGACAATGGGCCAGTTTGGAGTGTCACTGCATGTGGTGGCCTCCTCCTGCCACGGGCTAGGGCAGATGGAAGGAATATGTAAACGCACCAATGCTGCTACAGAATGCAGTTCATTTCATGAAAAAAAGCTGGTGAAACAAGTTGAAAAGAAGGGGCTAGAGTTCTTTCAGTCTCATCATTTTAGAAAGGTGCAGTTTCAATATTATATTCAACAAAGCCATGGTTGCTGCATTTTTTTTTTTTTTTTTTGTATCCTCATCTGCCCGACACACGTCCCTTAGATGCGGGAGAAACCAACCAATCATCTCCCTGCCTCTGGAAGCAAGACCCTGGAGATTGAGCCGCTTCACTACTTGGCAAAGAGTTATATGAATTGATAGGAACAACCGTGCATCTTATGACGATGTCTCAAAACAACTTCGTGCCGAAGTTTTCAGTATATATATGTCGAAGTCTGGGCTGACCACAATACTGAACTGTTGAGTGGATGGGCTTAATCATCGGATATTGGGGGAAAAAAAAAACACAAAAAAAAACCCCAATAGGACTTCACTTCCACTCAATCAAAAGTTTCCAAAATGAAAGATTCTGAGCTCTACATGATCTACTCAGATCTACCTTTGAGGTTTCATACAGAGAGTTTAGCCATCCTGAGTGGGTGGGAGGGGTGGTTTCCACCCATTGCATACAGATCTGCCGTCTTGCCAGTAGTATGGCGTAAAACAGAAAGGATCGTGCTGCGCCAGTTATGTTCTGGTGTACACCAAGGATAACTAATGATAAAGATAATGAAATATCAGTTTGGATAATTGAGTCCAGGGTAGCTTTAATCTCTGTCCAGAAAGTAACCAGATGGGGGCAATCCCAAAACATATGAGTGTCAGATGCTGAGGGGAGTTTACATTTGTTACAGCATTTCCCCTCTTGAAATTTAGACAGGCATAGAGGAGTAAAATAAGCCCGATGTAAAGTGAACAGATGGTTTCGTCTAAGCCAAGCGGGTTTTACCAATTTATATAAAAGGGTGAAAGACTCTATCCAACTGTCCTCCTCTATTGCCGCAAGTTCTCTCCCCCATAACTGTTTTGGCAGATGAAACTCCCCATCTATCTCTTCATGAATCAACCAATACCAACAAGCCACCTCTTTACCTCCTATCTGTTTTCCAACTAGCTGTTGTTCTAGAGGACTAGTTCTCCCGATATTAGGAACTTTCCTGATCAAATCTCTGGCCCAACTGCTGATTTGTAAGTATTTAAATCTAGACAATGTCACCCCTACTCTTTCCCTGAGGGCTTCCCACTGTATCAGGCTGCCCCCATCAAGTAAGTCCCCCCATCTAGCAAGCCCAGCTGATATTAGAGGGGTGGCCAGAGAGTCCTGTAAACATAGTGGAAGCCCGGGAGAGTCCCAAATTGGTGCATAATTAGAGTAATACGCCAACCCCACTCTGCGTTTAATTTGTACCCACGTCTTTAATTGCGTTAATAAAATCTTTAACCTCACCTTCTTGAAGAACTTTTGTTCTCCGAACTTGAAAAGAAACCCATCCAATGGGAGGTTTGCCCCTACCAACATTGCTTTAAATAATTTCCCATTTGAGGTGACATCTGGTGTCTTCAGAAGCATTCTTGAGTGGGAGAGCTGGAACGCCCAGGAATAGTAGTGAATGTCTGGGAGGGCCAGACCACCTTTTTCCCTTCTCCTCCTCAATTTTTTCCAAGCCAACCTTGTCGCTTTGTACCCCCATATGAAAGAATTTATTTCTTGTTGACACTTAAGAAGTTGTTTAGAGTCAAATGCAATGGGAATCGTATTAAAGATAAAGGTGAATTTCGGGAGGATAGACATTTTTACAATGTTAACCCTCCCATAAATTGATAGTCTAAGACCTACCCAGGATCTTAAAAGGGCCCTACACTCTTTGGCAACCAAGTCTAGGTTTAATTTTTCTAAGTCGTCTATTTCTTGTGTGATTTTAACTCCAAGATAACGTATTGAGTGTGTTGAAGGCGTCACCCCCACACCCGGATTGGCAATATTCCATGTCATCAACTCGGTCTTTTCAGCATTAATGTCGTATCCTGAGATACCTCCAAATTCCTTGGCTTTTTCGACCACTACGGGGAAAGCATTTGCAGGGTCACTGGTGTATATTACGATATCGTCGGCATATAGCCCAACTTTCCTTTCCCACCCACCGAATTTAAATGAGGGAATTCTTGGGTCGTCCCTAAAAGATTGTGCTAGTGGCTCAATGTATATATTAAATAATAAAGGGGACAGGGGGCAGCCCTGTCTTGTCCCCCTATTGATCTTAAAGGGCTGAGTACACACTCCATTCACCATGATACTTGCACTGGGATTTTGATATAAAAGTCCAATTGATCTTCGGAAATTTGGACCAAATGCAAATTTCTTCATAGTTTCTGCTAGGTATGTCCAATTTACCCGGTCAAACGCTTTAGTTGCGTCAAGGGTCATAATTGCCAATAGAAGGGAAAAAGTAGAGGCAATGTCCACTGCCCCGATCAAATCGTATGTTAGGTCCGAAAGTTGTCTACCCTTTATAAAGCCTTTTTGGTCAGTATGAATAATTGACCCGACCTCACGTCCAAGTCTGTTTGCCAGCACAGCGGAAAAGATCTTGTAATCACTGTTTAAAAGTGAGATTGGCCTATATGAGCCGCATTTGGCTGGGTCTTTCCCGGGTTTTGGAATCAAGACAATAATCGCCTCTCCCCAAGACTTCGGAGGAGCCACACCATTTATTAGGATATCGTTAAAGAGCCTTGTCAACACCGAAATTATTTCCGGGGCTATGACCCGTAATAATTCGCCAGGGAGGCCATCCGGGCCTGTTGCCTTGCCCCTCTTCACCTTTTTAATGCTTTCCTTCACTTCTTCTTCTGAGATAGGCCTATCAAGACGTTCTCTTTGTTCAGAGCTAAGAGTGGGAAGAGTAATCTTCTCCAAACATCTAAAATTTGAACTAGGGTCCTCCACAATTTCTTCCTTGTATATTTTTTGAAAAAACTCCAAAAATGCTTCCCCGATATCTTTAACAGATGGTTGCTGCATTTTTATCTTAAGCAACTAACAACCATTGACAAAGCCAATAGTTCTGGCTTGTTGTAGGTGTAACGTTACTTGTGTTATATATCTGGATACAATGACAGAAGAGGCAAAATACCAGTTGGGTGGTACACTAGAGCGAAGCAGAGATTTCTAGCTTAGGTGTTTCAAGACACACTCTTAATTACATCAAACACCCCCTTTTGAGAGCCTCCCCCTTTTCATCCTGCTTAAAGCCCTGGAAAGAACACCATGTCACAGTCACCTCATTGCATGGCACTGTGCATCATGCATGACTCATGCCTTCTCCTTTTTTAGATTGCATATGTGCAGGGGCATAGTGAGCCCTCCCCCCACCCCACTCCTTGCTTTATGAACTAAAGCGATGGTGACATCTTGATGGGCCTCTTTTGTCTGCAACTCTGCAGCCAAAGGCTCAGCTCATAATTATTATGAAAAGGTGAGGGAGTGAGTAAGTGAAGGGATGGGTGGATGGCTGGATGGATTAGTGAAATGGTGAATGGATCATTGAAAGTGTGAATAGATAGATAATGAGCAAAAGGATGGATTGATGAGTGAAAGGGTGGATGATCGATCGGTAAGTGAATGGGTGGATATATGAGAGAAAAGGTAAATAGATGGATGTATGGGTGGGAGGGTAGATGGATGGGAAAAAGAATGGGCGGATTAGTGAAAAGGATGGATAGATGAGTGAAAGGGTGGATGATGGGCGAGTGAATGGGTGGATGGATGAGGGAAATGATGGATGAGTGATAAAGTCAATGGATGGATTCATGAGTGGATGAGTAGAAGGATGCTTGGATGGATGGAAGGAAGGATGGCTAAGCGAAAGGGTCAATGGAGAGAGAAAGGGAGGATGGATGGATGACTGAAAAGGTGAATGGGTGGAAGGATGAGTGACTGGGTAGATGGATGAGTAAGTGAAAGGATGGCTGGATTAGTGAAAGGGTAAATTGCTGGATGGATGAGTGGATAAATGGTTGGATGGATGAGTGGATGATTGGGTGGAAGAGTGGATGGATGAGTGTACTGATGGATAGGGTAAAAGGGTGGATGGATGGATGAGTGAAAGTGTGGATGGAGGGCTGGATGAGTGAAATGAAGGATGGAAGGATACATGATGGATAGGTTTGCAAATGGATGAATATGTCTGGATATAGGTGGGATTACTTATATACTATTACGCGACCTCCTTTGATGTGTCTGTAAAACGTACCTTTTGTACTGAAGTTTTGTCCTGAATTTTGACCTCCTGTCCTGAATGTTGGCCCTTTGGCCTGAAATGTTACCCTCACCATCCTGAATTTGCACCCATGCAAGTTGGTCACCCTAACTGTGGCCTCAGTGAGCACCATTCACAGTGCACAGTGTCCTAGTCATATAGACAATTAAGCAATGTCACACTGACACACAGTCCAGTGCACACCAGGCACAATGGAGGGAAGGAAGTAGGGACCCCAAGGCAGGAGTGGGGGCCGTCTGCATGAATTTTACAGAGCTGACGCCCCTAAAACGTAACTTAGCTTCCATCAATAGCCCGTCTTTGTTCACACTCGAATGAGGTGGTAGTGGCCTCCCGTGGCTCTTGGTAGGATTACATATAACCCGCAGAGTTTGAATGGAACTTGGGATCTGCTGCCAGATATCACACTACATTCACAAATTGTCAGGTCAACTTGAAATACAAGACAGCTGAGAAAGGTGCAAGCCGAGGCAGAACGTAGGTGCAAGTGAACACTAGGATATTCTTTGTGGAGTATGAAGGATCTATCTATCTGCAACAACACATTTTGAACTAATGAATCGGTACTTAATCCTGCCACAAGGTGGAGCCATCCACGAAGAAGTTAGAACTGTCAAAGGGCTTTAATGTCCTAGTACTGTTAGAAGTGGTGGGTTTTAAATCTCCTCTCACAAACACTGCATGTTTACTGCGCCAAAAGACGTGTGAAGTAGCTATAACTGGTTATCCCAGTCCCTACTGTTTGCACAGCATTCAGAGCCTGGTGAAATGGAGCCCCGCGCCTCACAGCGCACCCTCTGACCCGGGGTCACCCTGCCCTCCCAGTCCCTACACTGAACGCACCCCGCACCAGGTTCCTGCTCCCCCGGCCTTGTCCCCAGGCCGCGAAGGAGAGGCTGTGAGGCCATTACCGCGCTCTCGAGAGCCGGGTATCGATTATCCTCTGTACGGATGAGGAATGGCGCCAGGCCCGGCACGCGCACCGGCTCCTATTAGAGAGATGATAGCGCTGCACCTGCACCGCTAAAGGCCTCGCTTTAGGGACTTTATGGCTTCCCATCCATCACAATTTCACGATTCAATGAGGAAAAATATGAGTCACGCCAACAAATTCTGTGTCTGCATCTCTTATGTACAAAGCATGGAGGGAGGGGAGGATTAAGGGAGGGACTGGGAGAAGGAAAAAAAACAATAAATAGGTGAAGATGGGATTAAAAGCGCGAGTGAGAGAAGGCCTAGGATATGAAAGTACAGACGAAAGGCAATGAAGAAGCTAAAAAGAGGGTAAAGGGGTGTAAGTGCATAAGATGGAAGCGCGGAAGGAAAAGGAAGAGAAAAGAGAGCAGGATGAATGAAGTAGTATGGAATATTGAAAGGAACAAGCGATGGTGCACCATGCAAATGGAGGTGGGGTGATTAGATGCAATGAAGGAAGGGAGGGAAAAGAAAAGAATGGAGGAAGGAAGGGAGGGAGGAAGAAAGGATTTAAGGAAAGTTTTTAAGTCAGCGAGCAGTCGGTTTGCTTCACGTTTGCCAAGAGTTATGCATCTTGTTCTGTGTTAGAAGACCCTCAGAGTACAGAGGCTGTGACCACGAGGAGATGGATGGATGGATGGATGGATGGATGGATGGATGGATGGATGGATGGATGGATGGATGGAAACACCAGGCTTATCGAGTAGTCCCACTACGCCCTTGGTGTGCCTAGACTCACACCTGCTCAACGCCAGGATACCCTCCCAGGAGATACCGCATTACAAATCTGCACAACAGAGCACAATGGAAGGAGGGACTGGTGCCATGTTTACTGGCACGTGTAGAGCCGGGGATGAAAAGCACACTGGTTTGTGTGTGTATTTTCTTACCTGAATAGCTCTAACATCTAGATAAACTATTAATTCTTAAGATGTTAATACCACAGGTTAGGGATGTAGAATGCTACAACTAGAGTGTATATATCAGTACCGCAGAGCAGAGCAAGCAGTTCAGTATCTCTAATGCTATGCACAGGTATAGATGGCATGTTCTTGGTTAGATGTATTATTGACTATGATGTCCTGGTGTAAAGAAATGGCTCATACAATATGTGTACTATCAATAGTGCACACGTGTAAACGTATTGTGACAGAGACTTCTTCTGAGTCACATGGTTCCACCACCTCTGCACCCATGTGCCACATACCTGCCACTCGTAGAACAATCTCAGTGTGAGGAGGGGGCATGGCCTCAGGCCAGAAGTACCTACAAAGCACTTTTGAACCCCAACTCACCCCGCCCCAAGCCCCCTCCCCCCCAAAAAGAATAATGCTGAGGCCAGTGCCGATGTCCTATGGTGTTTTCACATCCCTTAATGGACGTTCTCAGTTGAAAGCCTTGGGAAAGGAGCCAAAAGCCACTATTTATAGCGGTTTTCAGCTTGTTTTCCCGTCCACCGCGTGATATTGGCTCTTCACCGGGTGTGTGAGGGGAGCCGATATTGTGTGTGTCACACGGCGGCACCGTGTGAGCTGGCAGGTATGGTGTCAGGCTGTAGATGAGCGCCTCTAGTGTAGGATGGGGTCGGGCGGGGTGGCTCCTCCCACTAAAGGTATTTAGCTCATTCATGAGGCAGCCAGCATGCGCAGTGGTGTGTCACCAGGAGGAGCCTTTTCCAACCACTAACTTTCTCCCAAAGTTATCATATGTGTTAGCGGAATTAATTTAAGTTAATCCAATCAAGACAGCAATGAATGCTATTTTTACATAAAGGGCCAATACTGAAAACCTGCTAGATGTAGTGTCCTGCCAGGACACAGTCTAGTTGTTTCCACTGCAGCCTTACACTAAAAATCCACCCACCACAGACGTCACTGGGTCAGGTGACGCTGCTAATAAAAGAGGCCGAGCCCACGTGCTCGAGGCCATAGTTGTAATCCCTAACTGGTGTCCTGTGTCATGATTTATTTTAGCATGCAGGCCTGGGGCCCCATCACCACACTAACCACGTTCTGCAAGGGCCCTACCATATTCACACAATGGTGATTCACATTGCAGTACTTTTGCACGCTTTCCTTGGGTAGCTAACAAATTCACGTAATCCCCTTCTCTCTATACAATCCTCAGAACTCTTTAAATTACAAAGACTCAAGTTATATCCAGTGTCGTGGCTTTTCACCTTTGGGGTAGGTAGTGTTCTACAGAAGTGTTTCAAGAATACCCTTTGGTGACGTCACTTAAATGACTGAATTTCAGGACATATATGCAGCAAGGGTTATGCCATATTTCTTCCCACTTACTGGTAACTGACTGACAGAAGAGTTTGGTGTATAACGTGGTCTTGATGACTGGTTGGATCCTAATGGTGAACGTGTCATGATGGAGGAGAGCAGGGTAAGGAACTCTCTTGTTTAATTACTAATCTTCTTATGCCCACTGAGGTGAGGAGAAATGAATCTGACCAAAGTAGGCCAGATCTTGGGAACATCAAATTTTTGTTGGGCATTTGCAGAGTTGTATTTTTCTTTAAGAGGGATGTGGTGTATGCTAAGTAACAATGATGTAGCAAGCTGAGGCCATTGAATATTATTCTGTCCTCAATCTGCAATCGGTTCTGCTTCTTTCTCTCTTCCATTACTTGATCACTCATTCCGATTAAGTCTTCTGAAGAGAGCTCTGTTACCCCAATCTGTTGAGTCGTCAATTTATACGATAAAATGAAATAATCTTGATTTAGACAATAACTCATGCTAACATCTGGAATGAGACTACAACACTTGTAATGTTTCCCCCCTCCTCAACATTTCACCAACAAAAACCTGGTGAGGTGTCCAGGGGGTGATCAGAGTGGAAATGAGGCATTACCAGATGAATCGGGTGCGGAAACAATGATTCCAATGGTATTCCCCAGCATAGCAATAAGGTACAACTCATAATGCCAGATATTGCAGCTGCTTTGATTTACCGATATCAATGGGGCTGGGTAATTCGAATGGTCCTATTGATAGTCCAACTGAAGTGGAATTGAAGGTCATGGCCATTTTCAGAGTCTTCGTGGAGGCCAAAATTCAGCATTTTATGCCAATTACGGTTCATTTAGCAGTGTTCTACGAGTGGCATAACGCAGGACGCAGGTGAGCCCCAGCCCTCTAGGAGGACTCCAACCCTCCCAGTGGACCCCATTTAGCCCACAGCCATTGAATATCTGTGAATAATGGGAGAATGGGGTCCCTCATTTTATTCTGCAGAGAGGGTCCATCATTTTGCATAATGCTACTTCATTCTACTAAGGCCTAGATATAGGGCCATATGTATGAAATAAGCATTTTGCGATTACCTAAGAGCGATTTTTACCGAATCACTATTTGGTAATCACAAAATGCTATGTATGTAGGAATCACAAACATTTTTATGATTCCTTAATATTACCTAATAGCGATTCGGTAAAAAGCAAATCGCTATTAGATAATATTACTACCTGGAATGGTTTTGAAGTAGCTAATTTGTGATTACCTAATTGGTAATCGAAGATCAGCTAATGCAAAGCTAAGGGTACCCGATGCCTAAGGCCTCCCTAAAGCACCCCAAAAAAAGACAATGTGCCCTGGGGGCATGTGTGTGCTACATGGCACTTTAAAAAATGCAGTGTTGTGTATTTTTCAAAGTCTGCGCTTAAAGTTGATAGTAATAGCATTTTCCTAAATGCACAGTTTGCATTTAGAAAATGCTTGATACATGTGCAAAGGGAATTGCAAATTGCAAATCCCTATTTGCATTCACAATTTTAGGTAAGCACAATTTTTCTGTTTACCTAAAGTTGCGTCTAGAAAGCCTTTTATAAATCATGAAAGGCTATTATGCATTCGCAAATGGCCTAATTTTGGGATTTCCACCGTTTGCGACATAGTTTCATACATGAGGCCCATAGTAAGTTAGCATAATCTAGTCTGGAGATATGATGTCAGAGTGCTGAACAGACAAAAAATATAGAGCCTCATTTACAAGGCCATTGGATCACTGGTGCGTCACTTTTCCTGACGCAACTGCGGTGCTGTGTACCTGCCCGTATTTACAAGTCCAGGTAAAGTTGACCTGTCTGACTTTTAATGGCCTAGTTAATATTGGATTTTTCAAGCATTACTCTGTGTGAAAGAGGGTTTCCATAGGTGTTGCTGTGAGTTTTACCACACAACATCCATGGAACCTGATACATGCCCAGATTTACAAAGTTTTGTAAAGTTGGGAATAAAGCAGAATCCAACATCTCCCCAGGAGAGGCGTAGGAGTGGCACAATGAGGAGAAATACTTTTATTTCTCGTAGTTTTTTTTCTATGCAGCACGCATGGAAAGAGGAAAATGCCATCATTTATCATTTTTATGCAGGAAGGTGTCCCTTTGTGCGCAAAAACAATCATTCCCGCAACGCAGGTACACTTACAACTTGATACAAGTCTGCCGGCACTGGCGCATGGCAGCTAATTGTGCGCCAGCACAGGAGAAAGCACACTGATGCGTCTTATTTTTGTTAATGCAATGCATCCCTGCACATTTAAAATGATGCAGCTCGGTGCAGTAAAATGGCTTGCGGTGCCTCGCTGAATCATTGTTTTGTAAATCAGGCCCTCAATCTCCCAGTGGGGCATGCACAGCTTGTCTGACTTCAGTATAACTGGAATAGTGCAGTTCGGCTAACTGGTAGCCTCCACAGAAATGGATTCGATGTACAGTATCAGGGAAGAAGAGCTACAGAAATTGAAGATGTATCAAAGATACATGGGCACTGAGTAGAAGAAAAAAACAATAGGTTTAGAACCCGGGTTAAGCTACCACAATCTAGCCTGGACACTGCCCTAAGAGAAAAGATATATATACATAAAAGCTTTCCCTTGTAAGTGGACTATCCCAAAACACTTAAGGGAAAAATATCTTACACCGTCCAAATTGTAAACTTTAAAAAGTCTTATCTCTCACAGAGGAACAGGTAATATAATTACTGCATAGCATTAAATCAGGATCACTGCTGGATTGTGGACGATCTAAGATATATCCTGGATGAAAGTGGCTTAGTAGTCTAGGTCCTATTAGACTTGTACGAGACATTTAAAATAATGTCTCATGCAGCTCGCCTAACCAGCCTGGTTACATTTGGAATCTGTGGACAGGCACTTAATTGGCTGCAATTCATTCTGCACAATAGGGTGCAAATTGCTTAGCCTCAGTCATATCAGTCTCTTCCATTCTCACTTAACTGCAGAGTTCCTCAGGGCTCCTCCCTTAGCCCTGCCTTATTCAATGTTTATATTTAACCCTTGACAACCCGGGTGCAGGCTTTTAGATTTGAAATTATAACATACACAGATGACACTCAGATCAATGTGTCCATAACAGAAGGTGTCAATGCCATCAGACCAAAATTCTGCATGTGAATGAGCACTGTGGCCACCTGGAGGGACACTAATTACTGGAAGTTCTATGGTGATAAGACCAACATTTTACAGTTTAGCAACCACCATCCAATTTAAACCCCACAATGGTGGCCAGAAGATTTAGGTCCTTCTCCACTACACACTAAAACAACTAAAAACTAGTGTGTGATTGTGACCAGCGGGCGGAGCAGGATCCTCCAACAACCCCTCGATGCATGTTCCCCGCTTTGTCTCCACTGCAGCGACCTGTGACTTGGAAAGGAGGGTCGTCTGGCAATACCATTGACGTCCGAGACGAAGAGGGTGACTGCTACTTTAACTGGGCGGAGTTCCAGTCCGAACACGCCCCCTGGTCCGCCGGGGCTCCGGAAGTAAAAGACGGCTCTTCCACAACAGAGGAGTGTCTATCACCCGGAGGAGAGGAGGAGGTGTCGAGAGGAGACGGAGGCGAGCGGAAGGGAGGACCGGACGAGGAACGATGAGAGGCAGAAGAAGAAGCGGAGGACGAGACCAACGACTGGGGAGCCAGGAGGCCAACGACAAGGCGCTTCGCCCAGCCGCACTTCAAGGGAAGTGTGGCTCAACCAGGTACGGGACCGTATCGTGGGCTGGGCAGGGAGAAGAGGTTTTAGACCTCCCTAGAACACTCGACGCCATTACCCCTTCACAGTACCCCATCCCTGTGAGAGCACACCCGGCACGACGTAGAATCTTTGGTTGTTTATTGCACGCGTGACTCCTCACTCCCCTTCCCTGTCAGACTGAGGGAAACAGAGCAAGTTTACTTAGAGCCTTTTTTTCTTTCCTTTACATGCGAGCGGAGGGCCCCTCCCACGACGGACGAAACGGCGACTACAACTCCCAGAAGTCCACGGGAAGGAGGAAAACCCGGAGGGGACCAGTGGAAAGAGAGGAGTTCGCCAGCACGTCGGGACAACGATCCACCCCTACCCTATTATCGCAATGTAACTAGGCGAAGGCGTTTGATAAAAGGAATAAAACCCGCCTTACCAAAACCTCAGGTCTACGAGTTTTCATCGAACCCGCAACAGTGATATTTATTATAACCTCCCGTTCACCAGCCACAGCCAGAAAACAGCAGAATCATGACTCCATATACTTAGACTCCTCAGAAAAATTCTCCCCCTTCTGCTCATCCCTTACCACCAGACGATTACCGCTGAGCCTGCTCCAGGCGGGGTCGCCCCCACTCCGCTGCTCCTGCCCGCTGACTGCCTGACTGCCTGAGCCCTGCTCTGCTGCCTCGTTGCTGCCTTCTGTTAACTTTTCCCCCCTTCTGTTGACTCATTGTTGCCTCGGTGTATTCTTTTTCCCCTCTGCTGCTGCATTCGTTTTTCCCTTCTGTTTTGCCTCTTGCCTTCAGTGTACCCCTTTCCACCCTTCTGCTGCCCTCCCCTACCTTGTGTGCTGCTCCCTTCCGCCGGACGACCCAGCCGCTGCTGAGCCGCCCTCAGACCTCCTTCCCGCCACAGACCTCCGCCGACTGCGCCCCCCTCCTGCCCATTGGCCGCCCCGCTCCCGCCACCCAGCTGACCCGCCCTCCCGGCTCCATACTTATGACGCCCCCTGAGCGACCGCGCAGCGGACGTGCGCAGCGGGAGCACCGATTGAGCTCCGAAGGTGCGCCAAAGGTAAGCCCGTCTACGCCCGTCCACGCCTGGACCGCGCCCAGCGCCAGGACCCCTGGCCCCCGCAGACACCAGCCCTCCCGCCGGACCTACAACTCCACCGAACTCAACGCACTCAACAGCGGCCGAGTCCCGGGATGCCACCGAGCCACCCCGAGACGCACCCACGGACCCTTCAGCTGCCACTCCTGCAAGTTCACCTGCAACCGGACCTACACTACACCAGCACCCACCAAGCCGAACACCAGCAGCAACCACCTCAAGTGCATCCTGCTCAACACCCGCTCCGTCCACAGGCATGCCATCGAACTCTGGAACCTCCTCGACACCACATCTCCAGACGTTGCCTTCCTCACGGAAACCTGATGAACGCCTCCTCAGCGCCCGACATCGTCATCGCCATCCCGGACGGATACAAGATCACCCGGAGGGACCGCGCCAACCAGACGGGAGGAGGTATCGCCATCGTCCACAAGAACACCATCCGCATCACGACCAACACCGACGACACCCTCACAACCGCTGAACACCTGCACTTCCAGATCCACACCGACCCCAAGACCACCCTCAGAGGCACCCTCATCTACAGACCCCCGGGGCCACGCACACAGTTCAGCGAAGACATCGCCGACTTCATCAGCCCGCACGCCCTCCCCTCCGCTGACTACATCCTCCTTGGGGACCTCAACTTCCACCTGGAGAACAACAATGACAGCAACACCACCACCCTGCTGGACAACCTCGGTCTCAAGCAGCTGGTGACCACCCCCACCCACTACGCCGGACACACACTCGACGCCGTCTTCTCATCCAGCAAGGACATCGTCTTCAGCCATGCCACCGGACTCCACTGGACGGACCACAGCTGCGTCCACTTCGGCTTCAGAAGAACCACGACCCACCACCACCAGCAACAGGTTGCTCGCAGAAGCTGGAACAAGATCACAGCCGACCAGCTCACAGCATCCCTGAGCCAGGAACCACTAACCAGCTCAGCGAACCCCAGCCAGGCCGCCAACAACCTCACAAAGTGCATCAGCAACTGCGCAGACGACGACGCTCTCTGAGGACCCCGCCTAGCAGACCCGGCAGCAAGAGAGCATCCTGGTTCACCGACGAACTCAAGAGCTCCAAGAAGAACTGCCGAGCCCTCGAGAAAGCATGGCGCAGAGACCCAACACCAGACAACTTGACCACCCTCAAGCTCGCCACCCGAAAACACCACCAACTGATCCACACCACCAAGAAAACTACATTCAAGGTACGACTGGACAACAACGCACACAACAGCAAGGAACTCTTCAACATCGTCAAAGAGCTCTCCAACCCCAACGCCGGAAACAACGACATCACCCCATCTCAAGACCTCTGCAACTCCCTCGCCTCCTACTTCCACAACAAGATCGCAGACATACACAACAGCTTCAGCACACAACCGACGCACCCCACGACCGCACCAACGCCCCCCACCACCGTCCGTGCCTGGACCCTGATCACCACCGAAGACACCATCCATACGATGAACTCCATCCACTCCGGATCTCCAACAGACCCCTACCCTCACCACGTCTTCAACAAGGCCGACGCTGTCATCGCACCCCATCTGCGGGACATCACCAACACCTCCTTTGACACCGCCACCTTCCCGGAGAGCTGGAAACACGCCAAACTCAGCGCTCTACTGAAGAAACCATCAGCGGACCCCACCGAACTCAAAAACTACCGTCCCTTCTCGCTCCTCCCGTTTCCGGCCAAAGTCATCGAGAAGACCGTCAACAAGCAGCTGGCCGCCTTCCTCGAGACGAATGGATCCCTCGACCTCTCGCAGTCTGGCTTCCGGGCCAACCACAGCACCGAGACCGCCCTCATCGCAGCCACTGACGACATCCGAGCCCTGCTCGACAATGGAGAAACAGCAGCCCTCATCCTCCTGGACCTCTCTGCGGCGTTCGACACTGTCTGTCACCGCACCCTAGTGCAGCGTCTCAGCAACGTCGGAATCCAGGAGAAGGCACTAGAATGGATCATCTCCTTCCTCGCCGGAAGGACACAGAGACTCCGTCTACCCCCGTTTAGCTCAGAAGCCACCGAAGTCATCTGCTGCGTTCCTCAAGGCTCCTCGCTCAGCCCCACCCTCTTCAATGTCTACATGAGCCCCCTTGCAGCCATCGCACGCCAACACAACCTCAACATCATTTCCTACGCTGACGACACCCAGCTGATCCTCTCCCTCACCAACGACCCCGCCACCGCCAGAGCCAACCTACACGAAGGGATGAAAGACGTAGCCGAGTGGATGACGAACAGCCGCCTGAAACTGAACTCAGACAAGACGGAAGTTCTCATCTTGGGCTCCTCACCCTCCGCCTGGGACGACTCCTGGTGGCCCCCCGCCCTGGGCAGCGCACCCAAACCAACAGACCACGCACGCAACCTGGGCTTCATCTTGGACTCCTCCCTCTCCATGGCCAGACAAGTCAACGCCGTCTCCTCGTCATGCTTCAACATCCTGCGCATGCTACGTAAGATCTTCCGGTGGATCCCCACCGAGACCAGGAAGACGGTCACCCAGGCCCTCGTCACCAGCCGACTGGACTACGGCAACGCCCTCTACGCCGGAACCACCGCCAAGCTCCAGAAGAGACTCCAGCGGATCCAGAACACTTCAGCAAGACTCATCCTCGACATCCCCCGACACAGCCACATCTCCGGACACCTGAGAGACCTGCACTGGCTCTCGGTCAACAAGAGAATCACCTTTCGCCTCCTCACCCACGCGCACAAAGCCCTACACAACCAAGGCCCAAGATACCTCAACAGCCGCCTCAACTTCTACACTCCCACTCGTCAGCTTCGATCGACCAGCCACGCCCTCGCCGCCGTCCCCCGCATCCGAAGAGCCACCACAGGAGGAAGGTCCTTCTCCTACCTGGCCGCCAAGACTTGGAACTCCCTCCCGACCCACCTACGCCTGACCCAAGACCACCTCGCCTTCAGGAAGCAGCTCAAGACCTGGCTGTTCGAGCAGTAGAGGACCCCCCCTCCCCAAGCGCCTTGAGACCCTCCGGGTGAGTAGTGCGCTATACAAATGTTTTTGATTGATTGATTGATTGACGATTACCTAGTCCCTTATATCCCCCATGTAGATTTCTCTTTTAAACAGATGTTATTGAAGGTTTTATCCGAGGTACAACGTTTCCCTATTGGAGTCAGCATGGCCTCGTAGGCCTTGTTACAGTGCAAATATATCCACATTTCATACCATAACATAATAAAAACAACTGCTATAAGCTCAATTCTATCCCTCCCCCTAGGAGTCAGTTCAATCCTGGAAAGAAAATGTAATGAGGGCTAGCATCAGCATTTAGCACTGGTGGCGCCCGGTGCGATAATCTTTGTTGGCACCCCCAATGACCTTCTTCCCCAAGGATCTCCTCACTGCCACTCCCCAACGGTGTCCCTTATCACTTCCTAGACCCTCTCACACTTTTAGCGCTACTCACTGCAATGTAGGGTATCAATGCATTAATGACATCAAACACACATAACATAAAGAGCCAATGAATAGCACATCTGTGGCAAATCACTTCCCCCATGCTCATTTTGTTTTGCCTTAAGAAATGTTAAGAAGGTAATCTGGAAAGTTCTCTACTCACAATGGAATACACTGAACAGGATAATTACATGTGTACACACATTAAACTGTGATGAAAATCAATGGCCTATGCAAGCACTCACACAGCAATCCGACCCAGAGACATGCCCTCACATACGAGTGTACAGTCATACTCAGAGGCCTATTCTGATGCACTGGTACAGTAATTTACACAGCCAGGCAATTAGAATGTACTTTACCACCAGCCGTAACTATAAGCATGTATAGCACGGAAGCCTCCAAAGGAGCATTCACGCATTACAGATTAAACTGTTCTGTCAAAAAGGAGAGTGACGTTCTCAACGTTTTCATAAACACCATCAACTCAGGATGAGTTTTGTAAACCTCTGAACAAATGAATTGGCGGTGCACGCCGATTTAAAGGCATACAGTGCACTCAGATATCATTTCTACATACAGACACGTGTCTCAGAAACACACATAAACACTGATTTGCTTAATCATAGAGTCACACATTCAAAGAAAGATGGAATACATGTACATGAGGGCACATCGTAACACACTCAATTACATAACTTCAAAAGGGATTTCCCTTTAGCTAATTACACAACACAAATAAACAAATGTTCCAAGAGCTATAGCTAGGCCTTGCAATGATTCACTCTTCTGCAATGGCCTGCAGTAGGGGCTTATTTTTAACTTCACTTCCTTTCACTCAGTAACCCATCATTCCCAGCACGTATTGCTCAGGAAGATAGCAGCACTGCAAACCCGTACTGCTGCAGAGTGTGCAACAGCTGCCCCGCAGGGAAATGGGGCGGTTTATAGGTGGGCGGGGGAAGAGTCGGAAAACAAAGTTGCCAAGGGCAGTCAACGCAGTATTCCCTAATGTTCATCGCTGCGAAACTTCTACATTCCAACAGACCAAAGTGCAGATTGGGACACCTGTTCTTTAAGTTGCCACTTTGATCTTTTGCATACGCTGTAAATTGCAGTGCCAAATAAGTACCCCTATACATGCAGGGCTCCCCTGTGTGAATGAGTAGCGCATTTGGATCTGTGCTTAGTGGTTCGTTTGGCTCTGACAGTACCGTGGTCAGAAAGCCATATACAAACACTCTAATGCATTTCATTAGTGTCATCGATTGTACCAGGGGAATATCAAAGGACAGAAGACTTGTCCGATCAGCAGTGTACTTAGCACTAGTGATGATATAAACGTACCTGCTGCACCTCATCCCCAGTTGCCTCGCCTGCTCTAGTGGCAGTGCTGTGCTCCTGTGCTCTCTGCTATGCTAATGTGGGTCCTGGGTGCCGCGATCACCTGTGGTCCAAAGCCCAGGGGCCAAGGGATGGAAACTGAAAGCAGTGACGGCGGCTGCCACTAAATCTTGGTGGGCAGGGTGGGACGTTGTAGGAGGGTAAAAAAAAATAACTTACCAGCAGCTCCCGGACTCCACCCCGATGCTCCTCTGCTCCAGCCGCCTCAGATTGTGTGAACGTTTCGGATTTTAATCCCCGAAAAACAGGCACTCGCACTTCACCTTGGCCTCCATGGATCGCAAGCGCCGAGCTGGGAGGTCTGTTTTGCAGTGCCAGTAAGGCTTGCGTAATTGGCAGGACCTATCCAGCCCGCCAAAATGAAACAAAGTAATTGTTAGCATCCCGCAAGGCACGCTTCTTAGGAGGCGTTTAGTGTTTTTACTGTGGGACAAAACGGGCATGAGCTCTAATATCAACAGTTTCTGAATCGGTGAGCTTATTTTAAAATGATGCATAAAGATGATGCAGGAAAGAATGTGTTCGGCACCTGTTAGGTCCCCAGCATTCTTATAGTGCACTGTGTACACCCACAGAACAACCCCTGGAAGCACAACCACCTGTAGAAAAGCACTTTCTAGAAAGCCTGCTGCCTGCATGGCAGAAGTGCCCTGTATGTACATTAAACGTAAATTGTACGTAGCATGGAGCTGGCCCCCTCGGCTTGGAGGAGGTCTTTACAGGAAGGAGGCAGAGTGAAGGAGATACAAGCAGCACCAAGACACTCATTACAGTGCATAATTCACATAAGATGTAGCTTGCTGACCGGACGCTAACATAAAACAATTTGTACCCTATTGGATGCCATCTGTGCCCAAGTGAGCTCCAGTGTCTGTCTTTGTTTACCAGAACTGCCACGTCATGGAAACTTAAGACAGACAACATCACTCATTTCAGAAACAGTGCACATGGTGCCCCCATAAACTTGGCGCCCGATGCAGTGGCACCGGTCGCTTCACCCTAAAGCCGTCACTGGTTAGCATACTACTGATTGTTTATTCTATCACTTCTGGCGCTTCGTATGCAGTCGGAGGCGGATGCACTTACAATGTGGATCATCATAAGTATGGAAATAAGCAAGGTTCTCTAGGTGGAGGCGGAGTAGGTGCTGGTGAGCCCTCTGGAACGGGGTCTCGTGTATTTAGATCTGGGCCCCTTAAGGAGTCTACCAATGTTCCCCAAGCCCGCACCATTTCAATTGAGTGAATGCCCCTCCTAGCTTCCCTAAGTAATATTTCTCCTTCATAACCAGCCCACCTCTCTAGTTCTTTCCGCCACCACACTATTCTGGGCCCTCTAGAGATGTTTACATTGTTAGTGATCCAGAGCACTAAAAATAGCTATAAACAAAAGCAAAAGAAACAGTAATGTAACAGTAAGTGTGCAAGAGAAAGCAAGAATAAAGTGTTCTGAAAGGTAGCTATATCTTCCTTTTAAGAGTTAGGTGGTCTTAGGCATAGATGCATCAAGCGAAATTGCGATCGCAATCGCTGCGAAACAGCGATTGCGATAGCTATCTCCTCTTCCGCAATGCATCAAGTAGAAAAGCAGCAAAAAGTGAATTCGCAAAACAGCGAATCGCTAAACCCATAGAAAGCCCCATTGCGATTCCTTAAAAGCGTTTTCCCACATATTTTGCTATAACTATTGCGAATTCGCAAAAAAATTGCAAAATTGCAAATAAATTGCTATCCACATTCATCAGCAATTGCAAATAGCGAAAATACCATAATTCACTAAATACGAGTCGCAATTTAAGGCGAAGCTAAACCAGGTGGTAAACATGAAGTCAAATTGGCAACAAAAAAAAATCTGCAACAAACAAACAGGTGTTGACTAAATCAAACACACTTAAGGAGACTCAGTAGGAGCATGAGGAAAGTCACAATGGCAGGTCTCTACATCGAGACAAGGCGGCAGAGACTCCAGGCTGCAGCCCAGAACCGATGCAGGATCCATGAGCGCATCTTCCAGCTGCGAATTACACTACTGGGACAGACTGATGAGGAGATCTACTCCAAATACAGGCTCAATGAGGCAATGATTATGAAGCTCATCAGAGACCTTGACCCCCTGATGCAGCACCCAACACGGCGGACCAATGCCGTGCCCACCCATGTCCAGGTCCTGTGCTGCCTGCACCTCCTGGCCTCCGGCAGCTTCCAGGGGATAGTTGCAGGGGGTATATCCCAGAGTACACATTCACGCTGCCTTCGGAGTTTTCTGGACGCCATGCTGAGCAGGATACATCACTACATCACCTTCCCAACAACCCAACAGGACTTAATGCAAACCAAACTGGACTTCTATCACACTGCACATTTCCCCCATGTAATTGGCTGCATCGACTGTACCCACATACACATCTGTCCAACCCGCAGAGACCGAATGTATGTACCGGAACCGCAAGTCTTATCACTCCCTCAACATTCAGATGGTCTACAATGCAAAGACCATCATTACAGACATTGTGGCACAATACCGAGGGAGCAAGCATGATTTGTTTATCTTCCGGCACAGCGGCATACACACCTGCTTGGCCAGGGGTGAATTTGGTGAAGTACACCTCCTAGGTAAGTGCACATGCCCACATACAGTACGTTAAGACCATGTTGCCGCGCATAACAGACACTTACCATCTGATCCTCCCTTCAGGTGACAGCGCCTACGCCCTCCGTGAATACCTCCTCACCCCATACCTCAACCCAGCCACACCACAGGAACAGAGGTACAATGGTGCGCATATACACACCAGAAATGTGATAGAGCGGACATTTGGCATGGTAAAGAGTAGATTCCGCATCCTCCACAAGACTGGGGGGGGGCCTCAAATACCGACCTGAGATCTGCTGCCGCATCGTGGCCGTGTGCGCCATACTGCACAATATTGCCACCAAACGGAGGATACCAGTCGAGGTGTCTGGTAGTGAGTCGGAGGGGGACGACCTGCCACCTGCACATGTGCATCGTGCACACAGGGAGAATCCTGCTAAAGGTCACAGGTGCAGCACACACATCACACAGAACTATTTCTAGTGCATCCATACCCCTCACACAACAATGCACTCATGCAAGCCACATCAAAGATTGACATGAGGATGATTTGTTGTCATGATAAAGCTTGTCTTTATTTCACACAGTCTCACTGTGCTTCCATCAGCAACAGAAATGGGTACGGTATACAAAAATCCAAGGTCATGTAACCTGAGCTGGTGTGAATGGTTGCCTCACCACCACCCAGCCTGTAATGTCATGTAACTAGCGCCTCCTAGCACGCGCACCCAGTCGCCTCTCACCCTCCACGTTAGGCTGGTCCTGTCGGGATGCAGTGTTGGGCTGGGCACTGCGCCTCCTGTCTGGTTGTACCGGCACAGACAGGCTGCTGAGGCTAGATGCCTCTTCACTTGCACCATCCTCCCCCCTTGCATTGCTACGGTCATCCGCCTGTTGGTGCTCCACAGCATTGGTGACCTGCTCGAGGGCCCTTGCTACGTCTGCACAACATTGGACCATCTGGATCTGCATGGCCAATGATCTCCTCGAGAGCTGGGATGTGGCATTACCGATCAGGTGGTTCGAACGGGTGTAGGCTGACAGCCGTGTGAGCAGCTGCCTGTGGCGTCTGCGGGTGACGACCTGCTGTGCTACCATCAGCTGGTGGCTCTCCCTCACCGCTGTGGTCAGTATCTGCACACTCTCTGTGAGGAGACATATTGCGTGCAGTTTGTACAGCTGCAGCTGCAGCTGCATTGCTGCCATGTGCTGCGCCTGTTTGCGGTGCACACGCATCTGAGCCTCAATGCCCAGGCCCAAGTTGTGTGCGTGTTGCCTTGACCTGCTGCTGGGGTGGGCCCGCACACTTGCTGTGATTTGTGTCTGCGTCCTGGGTGGTGGGGGGTTCTGCTCCACTGCCTTATGTGCCGAAACGTGCTGTTGTGCTCCGGCTGTAGCTGCTGGGGTGGCCCTGGGTGTCGGTGCAGGTGCATGCTGCCTCTCCCCCTCCGTCTCTTCGGGTGTCTCCGCAATGTGGAGGATTTCTCTGTCGGGCGTGTCTGTGTCCACTGCACCTGTGATGTGAATGAGTGCATGATTACTGGTATGATTAAGGCAACTGGGATGTTGCAACATGCATGCAGGCTCGCTATTGGTTAATATATGCATTCCCTGGCTGGCTTTAGGTGTCTGTGCATCTTTACTAATCTAGCTGTGTTTGGCTATCAAGGCACCTTTACACACTGCAGGTTCCACAATGCATTTGGGCTTTTGGGAGGAGCAGGGACTGGTATACTATGCTCACAAATATGGATTGCACTAAGGGCATGGGCATTGTTAGGGTACGGGGTCGCAGTAGCATGCCTCTTACCTTGAGATTGTTGTGTGGAGCGGGAGGTCTCCAGTTGTGTGACGCCCACGCAGGCTCCCGGGTGGATGGTGTCATCCACTAGGTCCTCCATGGGGGTGTTTTCAGGGACTGTGGAGTGTCCCCTTCCCGTTGCTACCCTGAGAGAGTGAAGTGCTGCACAGGAGTACTTGGTTATCCAGTTTTGGGTCCACTAATACATAGACCCTGGGACACTTGTGGGAAGCACTCCAGTTGATATGGTTGGAGCACAGTTACCGCTGAGTGCCCTATTGCCCAGGAAGCCAGATATAACAAACAGCAACCCTTATTATTGCCACATAAACACTATATTAGTGTGTGCTCCCGTATATGGCCCCAGAAGAAGCTAAGACATACTGGCATGCTTGCGCATGTCTTCATTTTAACTGACCTACCTCCTCATATATGTCAGTAATGGTTTATGCCTGTGTTAGATGGAAAAACAAACTGAACATTAGGATTATTCAGTGCACCTACCTACCGGTTTCCTACTGCCAAGAATATGTTAGGGGATGTAACAATGGAAAAACGAAGAAGAGAATATTGGCAAACATCAGGAACTGCCCCCTATGTATCACCCAGAATCGGAGGTGAAGAAGCCCTGAACAAAGAATCCATGTGGGAGGTAAGACTTGGATACAAAAATATTAGAGGACACACACTCAAACATAAATCAGCATTAAATAATAATAAACGGCAAGGCGTGAACGATAACAAGGCTACAATGTTAATACAGAAAACAAACTGGGATAAGGCACTCATGAGCTCCACATGGTCAGACCGCAACCCAATAATTTCCTCACTCACAATTGCTGGTGCACAAATCGTCTGTGAACTATCCACAGACAGAGCTTTCATGGGCTCGCACTACTCGGCTACTCCCAGTTGAACACAATGTCAATCCGCTCCTAGCTGCATATCATTCTCTGGAAATTCTCTGCTGGTCACATTCCCAGGCTGCACCTGACTGCATTCAATCTAGTTTTATTGTCGCTAACATTATACGCTTAATATTCAAACCTGATATCATGTTGCTTTTCTGCTAGACCCATACATTTTATATACCTTAGATATATACTGCTGTCCGAAAGTGTCTCTGGAGCCGTGAGGAAAAGGCCTCTATCTTGGATCTGTCTGAAAACTATGTGCAGCACAGAGCAGCAAAGGTGCTTTAGGATTTCTTAACTAAATAAGGACGCTAAAGTAAATAGTTGAAAAGATTGGAATTTTCCCAGGGATAGACTGTAAGAACTACTCATCATTAAGTAAAATGATCTATGTAACCTTCGTACGGTCGAATCCTGAAGTCCCACCTGCAATGAAGCTAAGATGATGGAGTTATTGTATCCCAATTGATGTGGAATAACCTTGATGCTGTCTAACACAACTGGGTGCATACAGGTCCTTGTGGTTTTCTGTGATTGTTTTTGCCAAAACATCAAAATATTGCCGCTAGCCAGTCCAAGCATCCCTGTGCCATCCCTGCAGAAACCCTCGGGTGTCTCTCCCATTGACTTTTTGAGGTAATTTCTCCTCTGCATTTGGGTAGAAAGGGTGAGGGTCAGGTTGTCATACCAGGCATTTCTATACCGTTCCCATTCTTGAGGAATGTTCCTCTGGTAGGGGGGGCCTAGGCTGGCTGATTGAATTCGGATGAGGCCACTGAGTGAGTACAGTAACTTAGCACATTTTGAAGGGGGTAAAGTAACCTCCTTAGAGCTGTTTTCAAATGAGTCCTACAATGTGTTTTGTAAAAGAAGCAAAGCCTTTTTAGCACATACTTTAGTGCCACTTTCTACTGACTCAATTACAACAACAACACATATTCTGTGAGTTGCATAGGTTTTTATTCAGATTTACTACCATCATTGCCACAAGTACCTGTTCCAAGATGCGGTCTGTACCATGCCATTCTTGTGCTGAAATCCCTGCCTAGTCATCCGTGGGCTGCCTGCCAGGAACCTCCATGTTCCTCCTTTTCCACTATCCAATATAAACATATACCATCTGCGACGGAGAATGGCAATAAAGCGGTCCCTGATTGCCCAGAGTTAGTGCTGGTAGTAACAGCCAAGTCCCGCTGGTTAGGCCTCAGAGAGTTTTTGGGCCCCTATGGCTAAGGCAGTAATACTCAAAGTATGGCCTGAGGATGGCGTCCATCCCTGACCTTCACATGCCGTCCCCAGCTGAACAACTGCACTTACTTGAGACATTACTAACATTAAGAAAGTTATTAAATAAATGGGCAAGCGTTTAATTATACGTAAACCGAAGTAAAAAAAGAAGCAAACAAGGTGGCCTGCACCACTTATCTTGAAGATAACATTCATTTTTAAAGAAATCTTGAAAAAATGTGCAAAATATGATGACATTTCTTCAGAATTCAAAAAGGTGCATTTTATTAACATGCAGAAGTGTTTCACCTCAGTACATCAGATTATATCAGTGTATTCAGAAGATTTTGTGTTTAGCTGATAGTTTTAAAAAATGAATGTAGAACCATTTATGCCTCCTCCCATCCAGATATTAATATCGATAGTGAACTAGGTTGTCGCATGGAACCCGCTTGGTGGCCTGGGTTGTTAGTACCCATGTACAACATTAAAGTTTACTAAACCAGACAAAAAAGATAGTTTTTTTGTGCAGCGTATATTCTGAACTTGTGTATTTCAAGGTTCTGCTATAAATCATAATGAAGAAAAAAAGGAGGCATTAAATTAGACTAGTGCCAAGGATCACACAATTTAGTCAAGTGGGGAAGCCTAGATTGATACTAGGTTTTTGGTTTCACATTATGTAATTCTATTTTATTTCAATGCAGTATTCAAGTTACTTCTGTTTTACACTTGACTCTCTCAGGGCTTACCCCAAGGCGCCACAAAGAGATAGAGATTCAGTGACATTATAATACAGTATTGTCAAATCTATGACCTACTAGAGACTAGAGGCTTCATGTAGAGGACAGTACGAATGCAACACTCAAAATAACTCAATGATTCATGGACCACAACAGGATTTGCTTCCCTTGTGACTATCTAACCCCCCACTCCTCCCCAAAAAAATCTCACTCCCATCGTGCTGGCATCAATGCGGCCCTCGGGCCCACCACAGACCATACTTTGTGGTCTCTGAGAAAATGCTGGTGAGTACCCATGGGCTAAAGGGTGATAATGCAAGCCAATAGCATAATGCAAAAGAATGGGGCCCTTGCAGACTGTGTTGATTGGCCCCTGAGACTCTCATATAGCTGGTCCTGAATCTGAATGAGCGCCCCTTTAAGGGGGTGCCCTGGACTGTAAAGGCTATAGAGGCCTGCGTTACTCCCCTTCTGCTGGCAGTAACACGACAGTATTATCTAAATCCTCAAGAAAGTAGTAGTGACAGGACCTGTCTCACCCCCCTGGCCCTCGAGAGTTCATGGGTCCTTGTCAGCTGCCCACATTCACAGGACCCTGGGTGGGACCATGGAGAAGCCACTCTTAAGTTTCTCTCTCAGCTGCTGAAGCTGCCACGGGAAAATAACAAGAGCTAGGGGCCCTGGGAATCAGCCAGGATTCGACATCTCTCTCAGGGGCTCGCCTTCCCCGTGTCGCACTATTTGTACAGTTAGTGTAACCCCTGCTCCGTTCCCGGTATAGTCATTCTCTGGCAGAGGCATTTTGTGATTAAACTGGAGCACTCGGCGACCTGCAACGAAACGCAATTCTCAGTGAAAAATGACAGCGGTTTCTCCAAATGACCTGTTGTTGGAGGAATGTGGCAGATTCGACGCCTCGAGCCGGGGAAGTCCCCAGAAGGGCGGAGCCTCTTTCATCGGTGGGTTTGTACGGCCATGTCCAAGTGACATGGAGTTCAGTCACTGCCGCGCGCGCGCTGTCTGGGAGCAAGTGATTACCGAGCAGGGCCCAGGGAAGGGGACAGGCGGCGCGGCGCGCTCACTCCAGACCCCCGCCCCGCCTCCCCCAGCCCCCTTCCGCCCACGCCTGTCACTCTCATCATTCCGCAGGCTCGGCGCCCCCTTCATATTTCTTGTCGCAACTACCCCTAGCCAGAAGAAATGTCACTCGCTGGAAAGAAAATGGACATTTCGACATATTTAATTTTGCTCCTTCAACCTTAATATTTCATCTCAGCTTTGCTGCGCCCCAGTTTTCATTTCTGAGTAAATGGCAGGGTTCAGTGGCAGTATGAGAAAATCGCCTGATATTGTAAATTCAGCTTATTGTATATGGTGTGATTTCAGATGATTTTATCACCAGTAGATCGAACACTGGGAAAAGTAAATATTATTTTTCACTCACTATTATTGTCCAAAGTACTCTACTACTGAACGTGCCTAGTTCGGTATGCATCCTGTAGTCCGGGCCACTAGAATTACGCGATTTTACGGTTTTAGCTATGTATTCATAATTATGGAGTTGCCGTATTTGCCACATCCATCCATCATCACTGCATAATCTGCAGATTTTAACCAAAATGTATTTTGACCACGAACGGAGAAAAAGTTACTAAGAACTTGTTAACGTGTTCCCTCACAGTGGAAAGCTCATTTGTAAAAGTCATCTTTCACTTGCTTATTGTTCTATCTGATTAATAAACTGGTACTGATTTTTTTTTTTTTTGCCGAGATATTTTTACCATGTATAGTAATCACGTATGAGATCTATTGGCTACCGTAATGACTTTTAGCCACGCTGTACCACATGGGGATGCAAATGGACAATGACGAGTGGGCGGGAGCTGATGGCGCAGCAGGGTGGGTGTGATAGGCGGGGGCAGCAAGCTAACAATGAAGGGCAGGCGACTGGGGCTGGTGAAGCAAGCTGACGATGAAAGGCGGACTAGGAGTGATAGGGAGCAAGTGATAACAAGGGCGAGAGGGGATGGGGTTGCAAGTGATAACGAAGGGCTTGTGGGGATGGGGTAGCAAGTGATAACGGAGGGCTTGTGGGGATGGGGTAGCAAGTTATAACGGAGGGCTTGTGTGGATGGGGTAGCAAGTGATAACAGAAGGCGGGAGGGGATGGGGTTGCAAGTGATAACGGAGGGCTTGTGGGGATGGGGTAGCAAGTGATAACGGAGGGCTTGTGTGGATGGGGTAGCAAGTGATAACAGAGGGCGGGTGGGGAAGCAAGTGATAACGGAGGGCGGGAGGGGATTGGGTTCCAAGTGATAACGGAGGGTGGGAGGGGCTGGGGAGCAAGTGATAACAGAAGGCGGGAGGGGATGGGGTTGCAGGTAATAACGGAGGGCGTGTGGGGATGGGGGAGCAAGTGATAACGGAGGGTGGGAGGGGATGGGGTTGCAGGTAATAACGGAGGGCGTGTGGGGATGGGGGAGCAAGTGATAACGGAGGGTGGGAGGGGATGGGGAGCAAGTGATAACAGAGGGCGGGAGGGGATTGGGGAGCAAGTGATAACGGAGGGTGGGAGGGGCTGGGGAGCAAGTGATAACGGAGGGCTTGTGGGGATGGGGTAGCAAGTGATAACGGAGGGCTTGTGGGGATGGGGTAGCAAGTGATAACAGAGGGCGGGAGGGGATGGGGTAGCAAGTGATAACGGAGGGCTTGTGTGGATGGGGTAGCAAGTGATAACAGAAGGCGGGAGGGGATGGGGTTGCAAGTGATAACGGAGGGCTTGTGGGGATGGGGTATCAAGTGATAACGGAGGGCTTGTGGGGATGGGGTAGCAAGTGATAACAGAGGGCGGGTGGGGAAGCAAGTGATAACGGAGGGCGGGAGGGGATTGGGTTGCAAGTGATAATGGAGGGTGGGAGGGGGTGGGGAGCAAGTGATAACAGAAGGCGGGAGGGGATGGGGTTGCAGGTAATAACGGAGGGCGTGTGGGGATGGGGGAGCAAGTGATAACGGAGTGTGGGAGGGGATGGGGTTGCAGGTAATAACGGAGGGCGTGTGGGGATGGGGGAGCAAGTGATAACGGAGGGTGGGAGGGGATGGGGAGCAAGTGATAACAGAGGGCGGGAGGGGATTGGGGAGCAAGTGATAACGGAGGGTGGGAGGGGCTGGGGAGCAAGTGTTAAAAGAAGGCGGGAGGGGATGGGGTTGCAGGTAATAACGGAGGGCGCGTGGGGATGGGGGAGCAAGTGATAACGGAGGGTGGGAGGGGCTGGGGAGCAAGTGATAACAGAAGGCGGGAGGGGATGGGGTTGCAAGTGATAACGGAGGGCTTGTGGGGATGGGGTAGCAAGTGATAACAGAGGGCGGGTGGGGAAGCAAGTGATAACGGAGGGCGGGAGGGGATGGAGGAGTAAGTGATAACAGAGGGCGGGAGGGGATTGGGGAGCAAGTGATAACGGAGGGTGGTAGGGGCTGAAGAGCAAGTGATAACAGAAGGCGGGAGGGGATGGGGTTGCAGGTAATAACGGAGGGCGTGTGGGGATGGGGGAGCAAGTGATAACGGAGGGTGGGAGGGGATGGGGAGCAAGTGATAACAGGGCGGGAGGGGATTGGGGAGCAAGTGATAACGGAGGGTGGGAGGGGCTGGGGAGCAAGTGATAAAAGAAGGCGGGAGGGGATGGGGTTGCAGGTAATAACGGAGGGCGTGTGGGGATGGGGGAGCAAGTGATAACAGAGGGTGGGAGGGGCTGGGGAGCAAGTGATAACAGAAGGCGGGAGGGGATGGGGTTGCAAGTGATAACGGAGGGCTTGTGGGGATGGGGTAGCAAGTGATAACAGAGGGAGGGTGGGGAAGCAAGTGATAACGGAGGGCGGGAGGGGATGGAGGAGCAAGTGATAACAGAGGGCGGGAGGGGATTGGGGAGCAAGTGATAACGGAGGGTGGGAGGGGCTGGGGAGCAAGTGATAACAGAAGGCGGGAGGGGATGGGGTTGCAGGTAATAACGGAGGGCGTGTGGGGATGGGGGAGCAAGTGATATCGGAGGGTGGGAGGGGATGGGGAGCAAGTGATAACAGAGGGCGGGAGGGGATTGGGGAACAAGTGATAACGGAGGGTGGGAGGGGCTGGGGAGCAAGTGATAAAAGAAGGCGGGATGGGATGGGGTTGCAGGTAATAACGGAGGGCGTGTGGGGATGGGGGAGCAAGTGATAACGGAGGGCGGGAGGGGATTGGGGAGCAAGTGATAACAGAGGGTGGGAGGGGATAGGGACAAAGTGATAACGAAGGGCGGGAGGGGATGGGGGAGCAAGTGATAACAGAGGGCGGGAGGGGATGGGGAGCTAATGACAACGGAGGGTGAGAGGGGATGGGGAGCAAGTGATAACAGAGGGCGAGAGGGGATTGGGGTGCAAATGATAACGGAGGGTGGGAGGGGATGGGGAGCAAGTGATAACAGTGTGCGAAAGGGGATTGGGGAGCAAGTGATAACGGAGGGTGTAAAGGGATGGGGAGCAAGTGATAACGGAGGGTGGACGGGGATGGGGAGCATGTGATAACAGTGGGTGGGAGGGGATTGGGGAGCAAGTGATAACGGAGGTTGATAGGGGATGGGTAGCAAGTGATAACAGGGCGGCAGGGGATTGGGCGAGCAAGTGATAATGGAGGGTAGAGGGGATGGGGGAGCAAGTGATCACAGAGGGTGGGAGGGGAAGGGGAGCAAATGATAACAGAGTGGGAGGGCTGGGGAGCAAGTGATAACGGGGGGCGGGAGGGAATGCAGAGCAAGTGATAATGGAGGGCAGGTGGGGATGGGGGAGCAAGTAATAACTGAGGGTCGGGAGGAAGGACTGTGGTAGCATAGGTGTAAACAGCAAGGACCCCCTGAGTGACTGATTTTAACAATTCCTAGGTCAGGGACATAAGAACATGTGAAATAACAACCTAGACAATCTACTGTTTGCTTGTCATGTCTAGTAACAGAGAGGAAAAAGAAATTAATAACAATTAAAATTCTGCTTTTTATTAATTCAATCGAAAAAATATATATAATAACACATTGCTTAATACTTCGTGATTTAGTAATACGTGGTTACTCCTGAAAAAGGCGCTGGTCACCGAAACACGCGTCAATAGTATTATTGTGCCACTGTGTTTTTTATAAAAATTCCTTTTTTAACAAAATATTTCCTGTATAAATTTATGATGTCTTTTGTTAATTATTGATGTTATTGCCTCATCGAATTTGAGTTATACATCTTTTTAAGCAATGTGTTATTATATTTTTCCTCTCTGTTACTAGACATGACAAGCAAACAGTAGATTGCCTAGGTTGTTATTTCACATGCTTTTTTTTTTGGGACTATGGTAGCAAACTGACAATGGCAGGGAGAGAGGCTGGAGGAGCAAGAAGACAATGGAGGCTGAGTAGGAGGGGCTCGGGAGGGGCTAGTGAAACAAGCTGACAACAGTAGGCAGGCGGGATGGGCTGTGGCAACACAATAATAATGGAGAGCAAGTTGGAGGGGCAGCATGCTGACAATGGAGGCCAGGCGGGAGTAGATTGGATAGCAAGCTGACATCAGAGAGCGGGCAGGAGAGGAAGGGAAAGCAAGCTGACAACGTGGGGTAGGGGGGGGGCTGGGGCAGCACACAGAGAAAGGCGGACAAGCAGGAGGGGATGGGGACGTACACCGATAACAGATGGCAGGTAGGAAGGGATGGGAAAACACACATATGCAATGGAGGGTGGGCAGGAGGGACTGAGGAAGAAAACAAACAATAGAGGGCGGGCACAGCTCGTGAGCAAACGGACAAGAACAACAAGGGAAGGTTGGTGGGGAAGAAGCAAGAAAGTTAGCTGAGGGAAAAAAAAGAGGAACATTGAGGGGGAGAAGTACATGAGGGAGACAGCTGAAAAATACATGCTCTCATAAAGTGCTTAAGCAAAAAAAAAAGTCGCACCTGAAAAATGATTAGTGTAAGGGCACAAATGATGTGTCTATGCTCAGAGGGAGGGAAAAACACATGAAGAGGAAACAAAGCCTACAGAATCTGATGAATAAGATGCAAACAAATGAGAGTGAGAGGGAAGCCAACTAATGGTAAACAATGGGCAGGTTCTAAGCCCACTATAAGCTAACAAAATGTCTCATAACAGACAGCACATGCGCTGTCTTAAGTGAGACTAAGCATGGGCGAATTTTGCGAATTGGCAATTCGCGGATTTGCGAATTGGCAATCCGCAAAATTCGCAAATTCGCGTGAATTTGCGAATTTTTTTATTTTTGTGTGTTCGCGGGTGTTCGCGAGGCGCTTTGCGTGTTCGCGGGTGTTCGGGAGGCGCTTTGCAATTTCGCAGATTTTTTTTTTTGCCTGCTTAATCACTGCCACCCTCTCGTTTTTTATGCCCATCTGCCCTCCTTACCACTTGCTTCTGTGCCCTTCTGCCCTCTGCCCCACTCATTTTTTGTCCCCTTCTGCCCTCTGTCCCACTTTTGTGCCCTTCTGCCCTCAGCCCCACTTAGAATGGCGCCGGCAAGCTGCCAGCGCCATTCTAAAATAGCTAGAAATAGCTTCAACAGGTAGCACTAATAGATAAAGTAAAGCAGGTGCTCCAGTTGAAGGTCAAATTAAGTTACACAATCATTAATCACCCCAAGTTTGGGGTGATTAATGAATGTGTAACTGAATTTGAGCAGCACCTGCTTTACTTTATCTATTAGAGCTTCCTGTTGAAGCTGACTTTTGTAACTATTTTAGAATGGCTCTGGCAGCTTGCCGGCGCCATTCTAAAAGAGTTACAAAAGTCAGCTTGAACTTTTGACCCAATCCCTTCCGTTCGCGGATTTTTGTTCGCGGATTTTGCGGGAAATTTGCGAATCTCGCGGATTGCGAATTTACCGAAAATCCGCAAAATCTGCGAGCGGAACGGATTTTCCGCTCATGCTTAAGTGAGACCTAAAAGCTGGCAGGATTGACATGGCCAAGCATATTGACTTAGTCAATACTTGTTTACAGATGCTGTTTATTCTTCCAGGATCGGCAATTATTGCCTCCGGTAGTGTTCGTAATCCATTGTTTTATCTAATGCTGTGAAAATGCTATTTAATGTACTTGTAGTACCTGGTATCTGCTGTTACTACTGTAGTGAAAATTTCCCATTTTCAAATGTAAGAACAATGCTCTCATTCTGTGGGTATATACACACTTTTGTTATATGCATCACAAGGTAAAACAGACGTGGCCCAAGCAATACAATTGTTTGTGTTTTTCAGTTATGTACCAGGGTTGACTTAATAACATAGGCATTGGAAGTATGGGTTGCTGGGGGTCCTCCAGCACCCCCAGAAATAACCAATATAGAGTTCAGAAAGTGATTGAGCAATAAAAATGCCTTGAAATTTATTTTCACTTATATTGTTACAGTTGCAGTGTGTTCAAAGCTAGAGGCCAAATGTCAGACTATGTCTTGTAACAGATTGTTATTTAAGTGTTAAACTTGGAGATTGGTATTTACTTTTCATTCTGTGACTAGAAAGTGAGAGGATTTTTGTAAACTGAACCTTGTGATAATCCTTTTGGTATACAGGGACTCTGAAAGAAAAGGCTGTATAATGTCATGTTTTTAACAAAATAACATTTAAATACCTGTAAATGTACAGTATATTTCTAAATTCATCAGCAAAAATTACGCACTTTTTTGTAACTCTGAAGTATGATGTAAACAAAGATTTTTAATAGGATCAAAATAAATCAAGGCACTTTACGTACTTTACTTAAAGATGTAGAAATGATAAATATTCACTAAAACTGAATTTCCACACATTGTGTGCTATATCGTTTTAAAACCAAAACTGCATTTCTGTGAACATTTCTTTGCCATTTCATTGGAAAATGTGCTGTTTACAAATGATGTTGTGCTACCGCACCATTCTTCAGTTATACAATTTTCAACAGTGGGCTCCAAAATGCATCACCGGCTTCATACACCCCTCACTACTCTCCTGCTGCATGTTCATGCTCATTTGCTATACTTGTTCTTTGTGAGACGCTTGTATTTTTCACAATCCCTAGTACTTTGGTTGTGTAGCACTGATGGCAGCACCCCCACGCTGAAAATTGTTCCAGCACCACTGCTTAATACCATCAATTGTATGCTGTGGTTGATGCTTAAATACATTTTACTTTCTATAAGTTTGATATCAATGAGACCCTTCCATACCAGGCAAGTGAAACACTGAATGCCCTGCAGTGAGTCCAGGTTGTTATGCACCAACAGTACAAATGGGCTTGGTTCTTACAAAAAATAAAAAGAAAGCAAAAAGAACATCATGATGCTCCAGTGGGTTAAACGCTCATTCTGAGATGTGTTGTGACCAGGAGGTCACAAGTAAAAAAAATGAGCCTTCCTTGTTTCCGAGGTAGTTAAATTGAGTATCATTATATTTAAAATGTGTATTAGTATAAGATATTACCATTTTATGATTATTATTTTTATTTTAAAACCACTTAATGTTTTTTTAAGTATTGGTTCTGTCTAGGAGTTTTTTTTATAGTCAGAAGTGCAACTTCTTTATTTAACATTTACAGTCTTTATATCTCTGATTAAAACAAACACATTTATTTTTTGTTATATTTTACTGTCACCTATGAGAAGGATACATATAATGGTAATGTTACACCACAATAAGGGTTGCTGTAAGGGTAATGTGACGGTTGTGGCTCTTCTCAATAGATCTGCTTTACACCCCTGTAGGTTTCAGTAGGTGTGTTGGACATGGCCTTTTTGGGGAGTGTACCCCAAAAAATGTAGTGTTTTCCTCCTAGTCTTTGCGACTCTCTGCACCTTCCAGCTGTACTGCAGAGGGAAGGTGCGCACGTGATGGGTTTAGGTGCCGTACCTCCATGCGCCCTATAAAAAGGTACAGCACACACCTGGGGCAGGTATGGCACAGGCTAGTAGTGGGACGTAGCACTGAGTGTGCCACCCACTGGATTGCCTTTCAACACTGTATCAAGCCTGTCATTACAGGCCTGTGGGGCACCATTATGATATTTTCAACAAGGAGCTACAGGGGTTCTATAGCAGCCAGGTCAAGCTCCCACTCACTGATTCAACACAACTATATGACCTGACACTGTTTTTTTAACAGTTCTGTAAGGATTTCAATGTCTATAGTAGCATCCTCCTTGGCATGCTACCCGGGCAATCATTATACATACTTTGTCCCTTATCATGAATCCCTGTTCAATTTTAATATTGTGTTCCCTTTTCGCACAACCTACTGTGTAGTGAAATGTATAGCGAAAGAAATCACCAAAGATGTGAAAAAATGTGACAAAGGCACCATTACGCCCCTGCCGTGGGTGCTATCACTTACTCCTCAGTGGGTCATTCCATACCATGAGGGCACCCCCCAGGCAAGCCCTAATGGACGCGGGGGGCAGTAGGCTGAAGGCAGGACTGGTCCATATGGATGTTCCCTGTCAAATTAGGGAGGAACCTCCCACATCGGGCTTCCCCTACTTTTGAGTTCGGCTCTTCCCATGCAATACCCCTGGGGTGTTGCTGATTCTGTCGTGTGGCCTCTGGGCCCTTAGCATGTCCTCACTGTCAAATGTACATGTACATGTATTTATATAGCGCAAATCACCCACACCACAGGTATCTAAGCGCTTGCTTAGGGAACCCGTCCTGGTATTCCCCTGTAAGATAACCCCGGCAGGGTATCCACAAGGTGAAAGCCAGGCATCCCGCCGCGAGGGGCCGTTGTGGAGATTAAGCAAGCTATTGCCCAGAGTCGCAGAGTGTGAGCCCGTGGGTCGAGTAGGCACCGGAGCGAGAATTATCGAGTCCGTTGAATTATTGAGCCCAAGCCCCGTCGAGGCGGGGAATTGAACCCTGGTCCAGGGCCGATCTCAGCTTCCGGGTCTGCCGCCTCTAACCCCTGAGCCACACTTCTCCACAAGAAAGTGGGGAAGTGCGTGCACCTTCCTACACAGGCTAGGAAGAGGGGCTGACCTGGCGTTCAGAAACATGGTCCGGTTTGTCAATGCAGACCAGGGAGTCTGCACTTAGAGATGTGGTAACTATGCGCCTCAGTGCACCCTGGCCCTTATGCCGTTTCACATACCTGTCGAGCCTGCTGTGGCATACTAGAAGATGCACGCTGGCACCTATTGCATTGTGGATAGGTACCTGGTCTGCCAATGTGGGCCGGAAAGTTACATACATGCATCCCCAGTGTTCTAACACCTGAGTCAGGCCTGCCAATGTGGGGGCACATTTACAAGAAACTGATGCATCTCTGTGTTAGATTAGAGATGCGTTCTGTTTCCCTGCACTTGCGTGCAAAATCCTTGCTTCACCATGGATACATTGTCTTATATACAATACGGCGCACCATGCGCAAGGATTGACAGATGATTCCGAAATTCTGACGCATCCGTTGGTGCAAAAGTTACTCATTGTTGGAGTTGTGTTGCAAGCACTACGCAACTCCACCAGTGCATGGGGATGCCTGTACTTATTGTGCTGCATCACTCCTTATGCCTGCTTCAAGTAGACGTAAGGTTCTGATGCAGTGATGTCCTAGAAGGGGCACAGTGAAATCTTGTAGAGGCTTTCCTGCGTGGAAATGCCCACCCTACATACATTATACCTGACACAGGTATAATGTGGTGCAGGGCTTTCCAACATGACTAATTTCCCTAGATGTGTCACGTTGTAAATAAGCCGCAACGTGGCACATTGTTTACACCGCCGCTGCGTCACAAAAAGTGATTCAGCGGTGGCGCAAAAGTGCCTCAAGGGGCTTGTAAATCTGCGTATGGTTTTCGTGGCAAAGTGCCTGGCCCGCCATTGCTGGCCGGTTAGCATAATCTATCCAAGATGAGATACAATGCATTCTTGTGATGAATTAAAATCATGAAGATTCATGATTACAATTGATGTGTGTTTACTATATTAAGAAATCATCAACAAGCACGATGAAAAAAATGGACTACTAATCCCACTTGGGATTCACACTAGTTTTTTTTTTAAACCTTTATTTTTCCAGTTTTTGCAAAAAGAAAAAGGACTGAACATTAAAGATACAATGCAGTTGGATGAATCATCAGTTATGAAAATCAATAAAACAGATCTGATACAGCGAACATACATAAAACATATTGACGCATGATATCGTGCAGTGGACAAAAGAGCTTCACATAGCCAGGGACAAAAATAGAATGAAACATTATATAGAAACCAACAATAGTCCCACAATACGGGGTTAACGGCAGCAAAGATCTAACCAACTCCCTCGGAGGTAATGCCGGCCTGTGTTTGAGAGTCGTGTGCAGCCTTGCATCGGGAGACATAGTCCCTGTATGGGCCCCATATATCAATTGGTCTGGATGAGCTGGGGAGTAGAGTACTGAATTCTTTGCAGTTGATATTACAAAATGCAAGGCTGTTCAACCAGGAACGCAGTGTAGGAGTGCGTCTACTGCCCCACAACAGTGCAATCTCCCGTTTGGCTAAGAGGAAACCCAACGCAGCCAGCTTACGGATCTTCTTGGGGAAGTTAACCACATAGCCGAGAAGAGCCATCTCAGGGGTGGGCAGGAGTGGCATGGAGAATATGTCTCCCAGCGCGGAGTGAATGCTTAACCAATACTGGTGGATCTTAGGGCAGGTCCAGGTGAGGTGAGCAAAATCGGAAAAGGGGGCTAAACATTTCTGACCGTGATGTGGCCTGGAATTGTCAATTCTGTGAGAAAGGGCAGGGGTGAAGTACAACCGACGAAGGAATTTAAAATGGAGTAATTTGTGTCGGCTGTTCAGGGAGATGTCACTGGTGGCCCCGCAGCAATGGTCCCATTGGTCATCTGAGATCGGTCCACCCAAGTCCGCTTCCCAAGCCGCCCAAACCCTGGAATCGTCTATGGGTCTGAGGGCAGCGCACTGTCTATACAGTTTAGAAATCAGGTATGTGCCATCCGGGCTCTGAATCAATAGAGTAAGGGAGGGGAGTCTCAACCGGGGCCGTGGGGAAGCTAGGAAACCTGGCCCGAAGAGCGGAGAGTACCCGGGTTATGATGAACGTGTCCATAAACGAACACTCACTAAAGCGAGCCTCCTCTGTTATTGAAAATGTGTGTCCATCAGGAAACAAGTCCCTGAATGTATGTACAATACATTTCTCCAGGGTGCGCTTGACGAAAGTTTCTCCCGTGATCGGAAGAAGGGAAGAGTTAGGTAAAGGCAAAGCAGGGGAGTATAATGGGATTCACACTAGTTAGCAAAGAGCACACTATTCACAGACAGGATGGTGCACATAATTCATATATTTAAAAAGGTGCATTGACCTTGCCACACATGGTGAGAGCAAAGTCCAGTTTGAGCAGTTTGCACTGCTCCTGCAGTCTGCAATCGCAGGCCTGCTGTCAGCAGTTTAGTTGGGGCACTCAGGGTGGCACAAACAGCCATTAGCACCAATACCCTGGGTACCACTCCTCCCATGTACTAGGGACTTATAAGGAGGCTAAAGTCCTTCGACAATTGGGGTTACTAATTCACACATATCAGTTTTAGGGAGAGAGCACCGGCACTGAGGCCTGGGCAGCAGATTCCAGTGCACTTTCAGAGTCATAACCATCAGCATTGGGGCAAAAAGTGGGGGCGTGACCGTATAAAAAGGGCACTTTCCTACAGTGATGGACTATGGGTCTGAAACATACATGTTGGACTTGGCCCTTTTCCAGGGTTATCCCTGAACTTTTTGCCTTCCTACTATATTTTTTCTGTCTTGTTGTTGGCTGTTTTATGACTCTGGGCACTTTACCACTGCTGATCAGTGCTAAAGTGTATATGCTCTCCCTATTGTAAAGTGATGTATGGATTAGTGACTCCATGATTGGCTGGTTTGGTTTACTTGTCCTACCCTAGTACAGTGCACTGAGTGTGCCCAGGGCTTTTAAACCAAATGCTGCTGGTGGGCTTGCAGCACTGGCTGTGCCACCCACAGTAGCAGCCTTGTAAATTGTGTCTCAGGTCTGCCATTGCAGAGCCTGTGTGCAGTCTGGTACTGCCATGCTGACTGAGCAAGTGCACCCACTTGCCAGGCCCTAAACCTTCCCTTTTCATCAGACACCCCTATGGTAGGCCCAAGGGCAGGGTGCATTGTAAGTATAAGGTAGGACAAGCCCTGATGTGTGTGGCATTTCCTAATAGTGAATTACAACCATTTTTGTTTTTCTCTATTGTAAGGCTACCTATTCCCCATAGACCAGAATGGGCAGTTTGATTATTACATCTTATAATGCTAACTGACTCAGGGAACTAGGTAGAAATTCGAGTTTAGTATGCCTGAACTCAAAATGATAAAATAAATCTTTTTGTGAAGTTGGTTTTAACATTCTGTGTTTGAAAATACCACTTTTAGAAAGTAGGTATTTTCTCGTCTAACTATCCAAGCCTGCCTCTGCTAAGTTGTGTATTCCTTGTCTGGAGTTTGAGTGACAGGGGCTGGGGGATTCCAGGAGACAGGGCAAGTCAGCCCATGCTGAATAGAGAGATCTGCATCTAGATGGGTGGGAGGAGTTGCACCTGGGACCTGAATAGGACTGTGCCTTTCTTCCACAATGCTGGCTCCACCTCCTGTGGTGCATCTGATGTCTTTGCCCTGCACTGTGAAAGGAAAGAAGCAGTCATGTAAACAGAGTGCTCCAGGCCTGACCAGAACTGGTTTGGACTAGGCAAAGGCCTCTCTGCCTTCAGAGAACAAAGATAAACTGTGTATAAAAGAGGGGACCAAGACCCCAGAGAATTAGATCACTTTTGGGAAACAAGAAGAAACCTTTGCTGAGGAGCGGAACCAGAGAGACTGAGGAGAGACTATCCCTAAGCTGAAGTGCTGCTTGGGGGATTGGCCTGCAGTGGTTGCCTGACTGCCAAAGAAAGGAGAGAGGAACTTTGTGTGTACTTTCATCAACTTGTAAGGATCACCAAGGGCTTGAGAAAAGAGCTTGTCTCCTGCTGAAGTCTCAGGGACAACAGACTTCACCCACCAGCACCCCAAGAGTACTTTGGAAGTGCCTGCAGTTGTGTTGAACTTTCGGAGGAACTGTGTATCGCAAGGCACTGGAAGAGCTACTCACAAGCAAGAAGCTTGACGCCGAACTGCCGCTGTGCTTCACAATATGAGAGCGCCTTGCATCGCCGGAGAAGAGGATAGACACCACTGCAGGGTACACAGTCAAAATATCGAGTTGTAAATTTCGACCTACCAAAATATCGTGTTTAAAATTTCGAAGGTGCAGAATATCGATGTCAAGAATATTGTTGGACAGAATATCGACCCTAAGGTAAGTAATATCGAAATTCTTTATATCGATGTAAGTATTATCGAAGTTAGTAATATCGATAGCATATATATCGATGTAACTAATTTCGATGACACTAATATCGATATTTGTATTATATTTTTGTTTTTTATTATGTATGTGTTATATGTTTTACTTAAGTATTTAAAATAATTAATATTATATGTGTATTAATTTTATATATAAATAAATTTATTTATAAGTAATTTATATGTTTTAGTACCGGAGCGGGTTGTGGGTTTATAGGGGAATAGGGTGGGAAGTAATTTAATTGTAATTAATACAATATTTATTTATGTATAAATTATTTTGTAATTAATTATGAAGTGCCAATTAATTATTTTAATTGATAATTTAATTATTTAATTGGTAAAGAATGTTAATTTTAATTAAATGTAATGTTTTAGTACCGGAGCGGGTTGTGGGTTTATAGGGGAATAGGGTGGGAAGTAATTTAATTGTAACGAATAAAATATTTATTTAGGTATAATTTATTTTGTAATTAATTATTAATTGGCAAATAAATATTTTAATTGACAAATTAATTATTACATTGGTAATTAATGTTAATTTTAATTAAATGTTATGTTTTAGTACCTGAGTGTGTTGTGGGTTTATAGGAGTATTGGGTGGAAAGTAATTATATAGTAAATATTTAATTATTTATACAGTTTTAGTTATGGATAAATAATTTATTAAATAATTATTATTTGGTAAATAATTATTTTAATAAATAATTATATTTCCAATTGTCAATTAATATTTGTAAAATGTAAATATTTTTAAATAATTAGAAACATTAATTAATTAATTGTTAAACATTTAGTAAAAAAATATTAATTTGTATATTGTATTTAATTTTTTAATATTGATTTAAATTTAAATAATATTGTATTGTTATGATAAATAAAGTATTCTTTAATATTTATTATTTGGTGAGTAATATTTAAATAATATTATTTTTTGGTGTTTGTTAATTTATTGTTAAATAATGATTCAACTGTTATTGGTTGTATTTATTATAAATTGTTTTTTATTGCTGTTGATGTATTTGAAAAATTAATTATACATTATTTTAAATATAAACATTATTTAGAAGTATGTTAAAATAAAAATCTATGTTATTAAAAGCTTTCCCTACTGTTGCACCCTTTGGAGTTGGAATATTAATTTTTACCCTTACGCTATCCAACGCTTTCCCTACTGTTGCACTCACTGGAGTGGGAATAGTAATTTTTACCCATCCGCTATCCAACGCTTTCCCTACTGTTGCACTCTATGGAGTGGGAATAGTAATTTTACCCTTTACACTATCCAACACTTTTCCTACTGTTGCACCCAATGGAGTGGGAATAGTAATTTTTACCCGTACGCTATTCAACGCTTTCCCTACTGTTGCACTCACTGGAGTGGGAATAGACATTTTTACCCACCCTCTATCCAACGCTTACCCTACTGTTGCACTCTCTGGAGTGGGAATAGTAATTTTTACCCCTACGCTATCCAACGCTTTCCCTAATGTTGCACTCTCTGGAGTGGGAATAATAATTTTTACTCCTACGCTATCCAACGCTTTCCCTACTGTTGCACTCACTGGAGTGGGAATAGTAAATTTTACTCCTACGCCATCCAACGCTTTCCCTACTGTTGCACTCTATGGAGTGGGAATAGTAAATTATACTCCTACGCTATCCAACGCTTTCCCTACTGTTGCACTCTCTGGAGTGGGAATAGTAATTTTACTCCCTACACTATCCAACGCTTTCCCTACTGTTGCACCCTTTGGAGTTGGAATAGTAATTTGTACCCTTACGCTATCCAACGCTTTCCCTACTGTTGCACTCACTGGAGTTGGAATAGTAATTTATACTCTTACGCTATCCAACGCTTTCCCTACTGTTGCACTCACTGGAGTGGGAATAGTAATTTTTACCCATCTGCTATCCAACGCTTTCCCTACTGTTGCACTCTCTAGAGTGGGAATAGTAATTTTACCCCTTACACTATCCAACACTTTTCCTACTGTTGTACCCACTGGAGTGGGAATAGTAATTTTTACCCGTACGCTATCCAACGCTTTCCCTACTATTGGCCTCACTGGAGTGGGAATAGAAATTTTTACCCACCCGCTATCCAACGCTTTCCCTACTGTTGCACTCTCTGGAGTGGGAATAGTAATTTTTACCCCTACGCTATCCAACACTTTCCCTAATGTTGCACTCTCTGGAGTGGGAATAGTAATTTTTACTCCTATGCTATCCAACGCTTTCCCTACTGTTGCACTCACTGGAGTGGGAATAGTAAATTTTACTCCTACGCTATCCAACGCTTTCCCTACTGTTGCACTCTCTGGAGTGGGAATAGTAAATTTTACTCCTACGCTATCCAAGGCTTTACCTACTGTTGCACTCTCTGGAGTGGGAATAGTAATTTTTACCCCTACGCTATCCAACGCTTTCTCTACTGTTGCACTCTCTGGAGTGGGAATAGGAATTTTTACTCCTACGCTATCCAACGCTTTCCCTACTGTTGCACTCTCTGGAGTGGGAATAGTAATTTTTACTCTTACGCTATCCAACGCTTTCCCTACTGTTGTACTCCCTGGAGTGGGAATAGTAATTTTTACTCCTACGCTATCCAACGCTTTCCCAACTGTTGGACTCTCTGGAGTGGCAATAGTAATTTATACCCCTACGCTATCCAACGCTTTCCCTACTGTTGCACTCTCTGGAGTGGGAATAGTAATTTTGACTCCTACGCTATCCAATGCTTTCCCTACTGTAGCACTCTCTGGAGTTGGGAATAGTAATTTTTACTCTTACGCTATCCAACGCTTTCCCTACTGTTGCACTCTCTGGAGTGGGAATAGTCATTTTTACCCTTACTCTACCCAACGTTTTATATAATTAATTTTAAAAATATTAAAAGTATATTTACTTTTTTATATTTTGTACATGTTATTTATGTTATTGTTTTATGTTAGTAAATGTATTTGTAATTTAGAATATATATTAATAATTTATAAATTAGTAAAATAATTATTACAACTTATTGTTCAGTACATATATATTATATATTTACAGTATATATTTAATTAATGTATTATTATTATATATGTATTATTTATTAATTTTAAACATTATTAGATACTTTTAACTATGTAGATTGTATTTATTAGTGTTATTTACTTAATTTAATATTTATATTTTAAAAGAAAAAAAACGATATTTTTAACATCGATATTTTAAACATCTATATTATTTTTTCGATATTTTTGTACTTGCCATGTTGTAGATAGGATGTCGATATTCTTGCCCTCAATATTTTTGACTCGATATTCCTGTAGGTCGATATTTTGTAGGTCGATATTTTGTCAGTGATCCACCACAGCAGATGCCGCTGCATCACCGGGAAGTGTGTCCCAGGGCCTGTCGAGGCCCACAAGAACCGCTGAGTCATCTCAGGGCCACCGAAGCGCCTCCAATCGCTGGAGAAGAGGATTGACGTCGCAGCAGACGCCACTGCAACACCGGGAAGCGTGTCGCGGTCCGCATTGTATTGCACCAAGAAGAAGATGCCACCTTTTTTTCTTTGCGCCAGATCTTCATTCTATCACGGCGTTACGGGCCGCATCGCCACGGGAGCGCAGTAAGAAACCGACGCATCACCTCCCCTCGCAGAGAAGAACCGACGCATCACCGTCCCCTACGCAGCAGTAGGGAACCGACGCATCACCGTTCTTGCGTGTATAGAACCGACCCATCACCTTCCCTACAACACTTTCGTTGTATTGCGTTACTCATCTTAAGGTACATTGACTCAAAGTGTCAAATTTTACATCCAAAAGAGAACTAAGCTAATTCTACCAAATTTAAGTACAGTATTGTGGATTTATGTCGTTTGTGGTCTTGTGTTAATTCTATATAAAAGATACTTATTTTTAATATACAACTTGTGTGGTGCCCGTCTGTAGTGTTGTCACTTGATTACTGTATGAGTTCCCAAACTATTTTAGGAGTGTACCCCCTTACCCTGACTAGACACAACGGTCCCTATTTGTCACGGGTACCTACCTATGCCAACTAGAGACCCCCAAATCTAACAATACAGTTCCCACATCAGCGTAGGCAACACTGGGGAAATTGTTTGACATTGAGTGGGTCATATTTACTATTCTCACTCCAACCTAAGTAACACAGGGAAAATTATTGGACTTGGGAGGGTGAAGGGTTCAAATTTACTATCCCCACTCCATCCTAAGTAATAGTGGGGAAAGTGTTGGACTTTGAGAGAGGGGTGCTCTGATTTACTAGTCCCAGTCAAAGCTAAGCAACATAAGGAAAAGTGTTGTATTTTTTTGTTGCAGGGAAGGGTTATAATTGTTAGTTCCTCTACAACCCAAGCAACATAGGGGAAAGTATTGGATTTTGAGGGCGTCAGATTTACTATTCCCATTTCAACCTATGAAACACTGAGTAAAATGTTGATTTTGTGGGGATCAGCTTCACTATTCTCATTCCAACCTAAACAACATTGTAGAAATAGCATATTGTTGGGGGGTCCCAGATCTACTATTCTAATTCCAAACTAAATACCATTGGGTATGTGGGTATGATTGGAGGTTTTTATTTACCATTCTAACTAAAAAAAACTTTACATTTAAGATAATAAATATTACAAAACATGAATAAAATTTCATATGAATATACAATGAATGTACCTAAAGTGGTTGGTTAAAGAGGAAATAAGAGTTTGCTTACCAATGGCATTCTTAACTCTCACAGCGTAATTTATTTTTCTGTGGAAAGTTCTTAACATATGCTACAGGAACATAGGGCCAGTTGCTGGATCTGGCGGGAAAAAGCAGCTTAAACCAGATATAACATGTACCATAAGAAGAAAACTACAATGAAAACTTGAATGTTTAATTTATTTCACTCAAAATTCATAATGTTTGTTACAAGTCAGTCATTTTAATAAATCCTCTTTTATCTGGCTGCTGTGGAGGCATCTGCAGCCTCAATCTTCAAAAGGGATTTGTTCAAATAAAACAAAACCAATCAAAGGTGCCTGCTGTGAATGCACACACAATAGCAGCCATCTTGAAAAGTCCCAAAAATATTTTAATATCACCACCAACAGATAGCACGATAGGCGGCAGAATACTGTTAAAAAAAGGAGGTTCGGCTGGGGTAGAGAGAATGCTGGTTGGTGGAGCGTTAGAAGGGAAGCGAGAGGGATGGGGAGGAGAGGGAATAGAGAGCAAGAAAGAGAATAAAGAGAGAAAAGAGTCCCTGCTAGGGCTGATATCAGCAATGAATTGATACCTCATCCAAACAGAACAATCAGACCTAAACGCTCCTGGGCTTGCCAAACACAAGATTAGAGAGGGAGGTCATTGAATCAGGAGCAGGTAAGTGAGATATACAACAAGACCATCCAATCATGAGCAAGGGCCTGACCAATAGTCCACTATAAGTGTATGTAATGTATTGGAAACAATGGGGTCTGGACAAGACAGCTAAAGCTGCCTGTAGTTGAAACTTTGAAATACTGCTACTAACAAAGTACAACACCTTTGTGAGGATTGTAAAGTCATTTAAAAAGAGACACCGTGTAAAATACAGCAAAACATCAACACACTAAAAAACAGTACGAAGAACTGCATTTTTATTAGAGAAAAGAAAAAGAAAAAATTGTCTACTCTTTGCTAAGGTTAGTGTTTGCAATTCACCAGAATAGACTCACTCTGCCTTAAGTGCACAATATTCAGTTTAGTGCCATGCATTACGTAATATGAGCTTGTGCGATTTAGAATGCCCCCATAAACAGATGCAGCAAGTTAAATGGTGCAAACATGCGTAATGACTAGTAAAGCAATGCCAAGGCGGGCCCTCATATTTGATGCTATTTGGAAGTAGCCTAGAACAGGAAAAAACACATAAAATTAAGAAAGCTACCATACACATTACAAAGATATGTGCAGGCAAGAATATAACAACATCTTTATCTGTAAACCCAAAGGCACACTTGAAAGACAAGCAATGCTACCTTAACAAAAATGGCTCTCACAAAATAATCCTAATGGTAACCCATGATATTTAATAACAATTATGGACTAGTGAATATAACAAAAACATTATTTAATTTTGTGTTGTCCTCACTTGGGAGGGGGGATCAACTGGTTATTGCTTGCCCAGAGTGAAGAGTTTCTAATATATGCATCACATCCCAGGTTGTGTCTTATAATGCAAAGTTGTGCATTTGAAAGTGTATTATGTTTATGTTAGTTTTAACTACATGCTTTTTGGGTGTATTTTGGTGTGCTGCCCAAGAGTGTTATTGGTTTGGCAGTGCACTGTGCGTTGTCAATTGTATGGCTTAGATTGAACAAACTGCACCATCACAGGCTAGGGTAGGGCGCAAAAAAGAAACTAGACATATCATGTCATTTTCTTGTGTTAATTTTTGATCCTAGAACCTACTAATGGTATAAAATTACATTTTATTCTCATATTCAATTTTTCATCTAATTACTGAAAGTTTATATCAGAGTTCTCCTTTGCTTTTTAGGTCTCGCCTACGCATTGCGCAAGAGCTGCTTAGGAAGGACCTATTGGCATCGCTCAGGACTTTTGTCAAACTTGTGCATGTTTTGCACTGTTCTCTATTGCCACTCATGCACATTTGGTGTTTCTCTTGCAGGAGCGAGCAGCGCCGCCATCTGTTAGCAATTATTGCGCCTGCCGCTGCTCGCCCCCGTAAGGTAAATGCCAAACGTGCACAAGTGGTAAAAGACAACTGTGGGCGCATGGCTGCGCGTCACTTTAACTTTAGGGGCTGCGCTTGTTTTAAAATGTTACTTTGAAGTGCTGGCACAGTTCCAATGTACAGATGTCCTGATGCGATGTGCAGTGCCAATCCTTTGCATTCCAGCGAGCCGCTAACACCTCACATTGAAAAAAATCTTTAGGGGTAGGCGCTACACAAGGTGGCCTAAGCAATTTGAATTGCATATGTTGTCATGTTCAAGGCACTCTAATTTTTCTAATGAATGCCTGCCGCTGTATCAGTCAGTAAATTATTTTAGATTCTTTTATAGCAAGTGATAACTTTTATGAGACGAAGCCCTATGGGTGGAGGGCTGTGCATCAGCTTTCAGGACCACACAAGAACTTTACTCAGCAGATGTGAGCAGCTAAATTGCCCCTGTTGGTAAATTGAAAGTGAAGTATAGAGGTCCGACTTACTGTGCACAGCGAGACTCCTGCAATGGGGAACGTGATCCTTCCTTTCCCACAAAGTACGCAACAGAATCTCACAGAGAACTGGAGGTGATGAGATTAAAATGGACGGTTAGATGCAAGTAGCAGGGTGCGCGCCGTCCAAGTGCCGATCCAAATGTGAGCTCCTCGGGCTGTGAGCGGCTGAGGAGTTATAAGGTTAATCTTTGCCAGGTGGGACGATGCCCCGATGATGTCTAGGGCTGGGTGTGTCCTCTGTATAAAACTGGAGACGCGGGGACACACTGTGCTGCTATAAATAACCACCGGGGAAAAGCAGTCAGGCTGCACCACACAGAAAAGTTATTTTTTACTCACTCTCCTAATTGACTCACTGGCTGCATGAAATCACGCTCTGGAATGTGACTTCCTTAGACCTAATCGCTGCAAGGCTGTGCGCATGGCAACCAGGAGGTGACAAACAAAAACAGCACATCAGTGTTTCCCTCTGCCCACGTGGTTCAGCCCATGCTGCTTCCTAACGGTGCGCATCATCTGACAACTTCAGCATGCTGGCCCTCGAGCACTCTTCCTCCATATCTCGCCGCATTCAACAGCTTTCTCCTCAAACTATTTATGGGACATCTGGTACACATACACCACGCGATTATGTGAAGGGCACACACAGTTAACGAACGTTCTGCATGCTCCAAGAAGGAACCCCCACAGCAATAGCGAACAGAGCCAGTGATTGATAAATGAAGATCTGTACCTAAAATATACTTGGACAGAAGCATTGATGGGACTGTGGCACCTTAGCTGCTGAGACTTTTTTTTTTGTTTAAATCTGTTTTTATTTTCCATATAGAGAACAAATGGAGGGCCTAGGTACACCCAGCGCAAGGCCCACAACCCTATGCAGGGCCGGCCGCGCAATTCAAAAGAGCCTCAAAGGTTTTCGGGAAGCCTAGCGGAACAGCTTGTACACAGCATGTCGCCTACAACCCTTGTTGGGCCGGCCGCGTGATGCATGTACTGTAGCAGTAAATTACAATTGTGGATGCGTTTCAAGACCCTTAATCAACATGGACAATAACATAGCAGAAAGAAGAACAGAAGGTGTAGGCAAGAGGCCTACAGAAAGAAGGTAGTAAGGAGCAAACAGATAGGTAGCGGTATGGGAGTAAAAAAGAGCAAGAATGGGAAAGGCCCCTACATCAAGGGAGCTATGAGGAGGCTATGATGATGGGGAGTGTGCAGGCGAGCGGGGGAGGAGCAAGGGGAGCCAGTGTTTTGTACTAGTCGGGCCATGGGTCAGTACACTTGTCATCATGCAGGGCTATGAGCAGAGCCATTATGGTTGTGTAGGCAATCTGTCAGGGTCTGGCGGGGTTACAGCATCTTCAAATAGGCATAGGGCCCAGAGTTTCGGGGACAGGAGACGCGCATGTTCTACTTTACCGAGATATGTAACTAATGAAATCCAGATTTTGGTGAAGCGGGTATCGCGGAACTGCAATTGCACTGTGAATAGTTCCATAGTCACTACGTGCATAGACGCACAAACCAGGCAGCAATTGGGGGGTCTCAACTTTTTTCCAATATAGCGCTATGAGTTGCTTAGCAGCTCCTAGCATATGAAGAGCTATGTTCCAGTCACTGCGGGTAAGCGCTTTTAAGTTGTCAGGCTTAAGACCTAAAGGAACCGTGGCTGTGAAATCAGGCAGGGGGAAACTCAGTACCTCCTTAATATGGCTAAGAACTTCCTTCCAGAACAGGGTCAGAAGAGGGCATGCCCACCAAATGTGAATGAAGGCCCCAGAAGCATTCGAACATCTCCAGCACAATGGGGAGGACGTGGGGAACATCCTGTGCAATTGAGAGGGCGTGTAATACCACTGCGTCATGATCTAATATGCAGTTTCTCGTTGCGATATACTGCAGTAGACCTTAGGGATGTCTCACCACAGGCGGCTCCACTGAGCAGGCGTGATTTCAGTGGGGGACGTTGATTTCCATTGGCGATGGTATGGGTGTATGGTTACGAGCAGGGGGTGTTGCAGGATCTGGTACGTCCGAGAGATAAGACCCTTTGACTCATCAAAGGAGCGCATCAGTCGCTCAAAGGGAGTGAATAGACGGTTGGCTGCCTGCTGCATTTCGGGTGAGGACAACCAATGTTGCAGCTGTGCATACTGGTGCCCAGGTCCCGCCGGGAGTTGAAACTCCTCTCTGCATTGAGTAAATGTTTTTAGTGTGCCCCATCATACAGATCGCTGATCGTTCTGCATCCACCTTTCAGCCATTTTGAGAACGCCTGCAGTTTAAGGGCCGGAAGCAATAGCGGGTTACCTGCAATGGGAGTGTGGGGGGAGGGGAAGGTCATGATCCCCTTATGTACGGCCACTTTGTCCCATATATTCAGCTCTGTCTTGATGGGCAAGGCAATATAAGCGCTGCAAGAGCGTGCTGCCCGATGAAGCCAGGAAAGGTCCCAGGTGGTTCGTCCGGTTACCCCCCTATCTATATGGAACCAGATCATCTCACTCTCAGTCGTTGTCCATTCCGAAACGATGAGAAGGTGGGAGGCCCAATAATATTCTAGTAGGTTGGGGCACGCTAGTCCTCCTCTCTCCCACAGGAGCATGAGAACTTTGTGAGAGAAGCGTGGTCTACGCCCGCCCCTTATGAAATTGATGAGATCCCGCTGAAGGCTCTGAATCTGATGTTGCGGGATGGGGGTGGGTAGGCATTGAAACAAATACAGTATTTTTGGGACTATCGACATTTTTATAGCATTGTGACGGCCCAGCCAGGAAAGGGTCAGGGATTTCCAACCCCTCAGGTCTTCCAAGACTGCTTTCCTACATTCCCGCCAGTTCGTTTGGGTCCATGTGGCAAGGGAAGTGGTCAGCTGAAGCCCTAGATAACGAATGTAGTTAGTGGCTCACTGATAGGGGGCGAGTGCTTGCAGGGCCGGTATCTCCTCCTCAGGAATTGTAAGGTTCAGGGCCCAAGACTTTCCACGGTTAATTTGAAGACCAGAGGCCCGCTCAAAGGACTGCAGCAAGAAGTGTAGCACCGGGAGAGAGATATGCGGGCGAGATATCATGAGGATGAGATCATCAGCAAAGAGCTCCACTTTGTTCTGCCGACCCCCGAGTAAGAGGACATGTATGTCCGCAGCTTGCCTAATCATCATGGCCAGGGGCTCTATCACCTGGGCAAACAACTTAGGGGACAGGGGGCAGCCCTGCCGTGTGCCCCTGTGTATGGAGATAGGGTCCGTAAACTGAACATTGACTCGCATCCGAGCCTGTGGGGAGAGATAGGGTGCCATGATCCTAGCTATCATGTTCTGGCCTAGTCCGATTTTCTTCAGTACCGCTCAGAGGAAGGTCTAATCAACCCAGTCGAATGCCTTCTCCCCGTCTAGCGATAGGAGGCATGCTGGTATGTTCCAGTGTTGCACTTTCCCCACAAGATGTGTAATACTGCGTACATTGTCCGCTCCCTGTCAATTCCAGATGAAGCCGACCTGATCCGGCTCTACAAGGGCAGGCAGGTGGGGATCAAGGCGCTTGGCCAGTATTTTGGTATAGATTTTAAGATCCGTGTTCAAGAGGGCTATCGAACAGAAGGATGCGCACAATGTGGGGTCCTTCCCCGGCTTGGCAATAAGGGCTATTTCTGCCATTCCCATAGAATGTGTAGGCCCCTCCGTGTTGGAGAAGGAATTGAACAGCCGCAGGAGGGAGGGTTGGAGTTGTGTTAGGAAAATGCAATAGAAGGCCAATGGAAAGCCATCTGGGCCCAGTGATTTCCCAAGAGGGAGGTTCCTTAGCGCCGTCGCCAGCTCCTCGGTTGTGAGGGGTTCCTCCAACTGGTTGGCGTTATGGGGACTAAGTGAGGTCCAGGGGCATTGGTCTAGGCTAACTTTGACCTGCTGACCGGAATGGCTCGTCCACCTCGTACCGGGCTGAGTAATAGGCCTGGAAGGTCTTGCGCTTGGCCCTCTCTGTGGTGGCCCTCTCGCCGTCAGGGAGCTGGATGTTTGTTATGTGTGCCTTCGCAACGCGCACCTGCAGGCGTTTCACCAGCAACGTGCCCACTTTATCCCCCCCCTCAAAGTGTTGTTGTTTTAACGCTAATAGGGCTCTCTCAGCCTTGTAGGTGCGGATAGAACGGAGTTGCCCCCTAAGATCCGCAAGGTGCCTTTTACATGCGAGTGTGGGACGTTCCTGGTCCTGCCTCTTGAAGTCTTTAATATCCTTGGAGAGGTTATCCTCCAGAAGATGGGCCTCACGCTCCCGCGGAACTGCAAGGGATGTGATATGACCGCAGATCGTAGCCTTGAAGGCATCCCACACTACAGGGAAGGGTGTTCGGGAATATCATTAATCACAAAATAAGAGTCAATGGCAGTCCGTATGCTTTCCACATCCACTGGGTCCCGCAGAATGTGAGGCAGCAGGTGCCATCATGGGGTATGGGAGGGGCAAGTGGCCGGGTCCTGCAGGAGAAGTTCAACATGAGCGTGATCGGAAAGCGAGATGGCGGATATGGAGGCTGAAAGCGTGTCGCTGATCAGGGTGTGAGTAATTAAAATATAATCAATGCGCAAGTACGAACGATGAACATGCGAATAATACGAAAAATCGCATGCCTCAGGAGAGTGGTAGCGCCAGGAGTCCAGCAAACCAAGGTTTTATTTGTCTCCGGAGGGCCGAGGACATGGCCCCCATCCCATGTGAGGAGTCTTCACTGCGGTCTATTTTAGGATCCCACGCCAGATTGAAGTCCCCTACTATGATTAGCGAGGGATCGTCCTGTAGCATGTGCTCCCGTAAGGTCGTCCGGAGATAAGAGTCCTGCATCTGGTTGGGCGCATACACATTACACAGTGTAAAGAGGCGTTGTTCAATCCGAACCCCAGCCCCGATGAAGCGGCCATCCGAGCTACGGAAGACCGTGGATTGCCCCTGCCTGATGCCAGCTCTGCAAAGAATTGCCCCTCCAGCCGTTTTAGTGGATGCTGTAGCCAAGAATTGGAGGGGATATTTAGGGTAAGCCATGCAAGGGTTATCATCTTTTAAATGGTGGGTTTCTTGAAGAAGGATAACGTCTGGATTATGTTGTAGAAGGTAGCGCCATGTTTGTTGCCATTTGTTGGGGGAGTTAAGTCCCTTAGCATTAAGGGATACAATCTTCAGGGGGCAAGGGAGAGTCGTAGTTGTGTCAAGACCCGGATTAGTCCGTCATGCCACCGTAGAGAGCAAGATGGGATTGGGGGGAGAAGGCATAGGTGCTCGTCACTCTTGTCAAAAGGAGGGCACCATCGGAAGGGGACTCCCGCTCGCCATAGCCAGAGGAAAAAAGAGAGTGGGAAGAAAGAAGAGCATAGATATGTAGAGACAAAAAATAAGCTACCAACATTGGCCAACCGGGCCACAGTGTTCTGTTCCAGTTGCGGGTCAGACTAGACCACAAGGCTCGGGTGATCCGAGAGATGTCACTCTCTCAAGAACAGATAAGGGGCGGGTCATCAGCCGCTCACGGCTTTATCTAGGTGGGTACTCCAGTTCCATTAACGCTGCAGGTAAGGAGCTGGGGTATGGACGGTTCCTGAGAGTGCTCACCAACCTCAAAGGGGCCAGGGACATTTTCTGAAGGCAGCGCAGCGTGTTCATTCATTTGCAGAGATGGGATTCGAGTCCGTCAAGGATATGGAGATTGGGAGTTTGCTGTAGACTTCCCCCCCTCCAGGGATAATGGATAATGGCGTTCTTGGCTTACGAAGATGAGTATTCATCGGTAGGCGATGAGCATCTATGATAGCGCACAGTAGACCATGATGGCTTGGCAGGCGCTCGCGTGAGGGGCGGGAAACGTGCAGGACCGGCAGGCGGCATTGAGGAGAGGCATAGAAGTTGTGCTGCTTATTTATAAGACCTTATCATCCGGCGCTTGGATTCCCATTGGAAAATGAGAGCGAACGGGTGGCCCCACTGGTATGAAATGTCCATGCTTTGCAGTTTATCCGTTACAGGTTTAAAATATTGGCATCTTCAAAGAATGGTAGGTGCGAGGTCTTGGAACATCTGGATCTTGATCCTGTTGTAGATGAGGTCCGGCTTGGCGCGTGCCCCCCTGAGAATAGTCTCCTTTTCTGTAAAGAAGTGGACCCGGGTCAGGATGTCCAGAAGAACACCTGGCTTGCCAGCCGGGCAAAAGACCCGATGAGCCCAGGACCAGGGCCGGCGTCAAGGCATCATCATCTCCCCAGACCTCGTGCAGGAGCTGCCGCACGTAGGTCATGATGTCAGTCCCCTCCGCCCAGAGGAACCCCCAGATGCGGAGGTTGTTCCAGTGACTCCGATTTTCCAGATCTTCCTGCTTCAGTTGCAACTCAATGTGCTGTTCCTCGAAGGTGGCCAGGCGCTGCCAGAGTTGTTCCTGGTCCTCGGTGCGGGCATCTACAGTCTTCTCCAGCCCATCCATTCTTTCTCCGTGACCTCCTTTTTAAGCTCCCAGACACAGGAGTGGACCTCAGTGCATAGAGAGGCTGTTTCATTTTTAAGCTCTAACATAAAGGAGGCCATAAAAGCTTGCTTGACAGGCAGCAAATCCCCTCCCGTCTGCGAGGCCACCTCTGCAGGGGGCGCTGGGCCCGACTTGCCCTACATTGCGGCTACAGCATTGTCTTTGGGGCGCCACTGAGTCCTTTCCCACCTTGGTGCGTGTCTACGTGTGACCCTCACCAGCGCCGAGTGTAGGGACCAGTGGGCAGTGGAAGGGTAGTTCAAGAGTGAGCTTGGGCGTCAAGTGCACTTGCCTCGTGTCAGTTGATGGAGATTGGGCTGAGTCGCTTTGGGCTCAGCAGTTAACAGAGCGACGTGTGTCAAATGAGGTGAGCCGGGTCACAGTTCGCATAAATGGTCTTGTTACAGCTCCCCGCCAGCTTAAGAGGTGCGCTATGCAGAGGGCTAGTAGGGGACAAGGCGACCAGGGCAGATATCGATGCAAGGTCGCATTCAGCCGCTCAGTCACCCAGCCGGAAGGTGACGATCCCAGAGGCCAGGGGCCATGCAGATCAGCCCGTCCCCACCCAAGGCTGACAGCCTGTAGTCTCCTCTGCCAGCCCGCTGTACCTGTCCGTGCCAAGGGGCGTGCAGTACACTATCAAGGCGCTGTCGGGGTAGGTTGCATAAGAGTTGCAATGTCCAGGCATAGGAGGCAGCACACCGGGGTCAATTAAGAGGAGGCCCCAATGTTCGCGGGTCCTGTATCCACGTCCTAGTGATGGCACTGAGCGTATGGTGTGGCGCCCTAGATGTGCCTGTCCTCCACAGTCAACAAGAAGATGGTTGGAGGCCACTGGCCATGCACATGCCTCTGGCGAGGCCGCGTGAAGCCAGCCCCACCAGCTCCCTTGGGGGAGGGACCAGCGGCAGGAAAATCGTCCGTCAGGGCCCCCCGATGTCGAGTCAATCGTGTCCCTAATATGTCAAGCCAGGCCCAAGGTAGGTGAAGGGGGAAGGGGCCACATGGGGCAGCAAGGCGCGGGGACGTGGAGAAGTGAGTTAACAAGAAGCATCCCCACCCCTTACTCCTCACCTGCGCCGCGTGTCCATGCTTCAGGAGTCCCTCATTGGGTCGTTTGAGGAAGTTGCCACTGTCAGTCCAGTCTACCGCCGGTGCGCCGCCAAATCTCCCGCCTGCCTCACGCCGCTACCAGGGAGGAGGATAAGGCCCAATACAGTGTTCCTAGCCGCTTAGAAGGCCGGGGCGTTTCACAGGGCAGCTGCAGTGTCTACTCATGGGGCCCCCCACAGGGCCCACAATGTTTCCCCAGGTCCACGCTCCGTGCCCTGCAACAGCTACTCACGTCAGCGGGCTCTTCAAGGCTGTTTCAGGCAAGATGGCGGCCACTACCGTGGCAGGCCCCCGAATGCAATGGGCCCACGCACACTGCAGAGGCTGTCTCCGTCGCCTCCCACTGAAGTCTGAGCTCCTCCATCGCCTCTCAGCTCCCAAGATATGCCCGCCGGGCTGGGGAAGGCAGCCTACAGCATACAGTGCTGGGGGCTGTCCCCATCGCAGTATTCAAAATAGCGCCACAGGTCTGGTTGGGGGTCCGTTCACCCTCTCCGGGCCAAACCTAAGCACCCTCCGCTCCGATGCAGGCGTCCCCGCTGCTCCACCATCCGCCCAAAGCTGTGCAGGTCCAGGGGGCCCCCTGAGTGCACAGGAACAGCTCTTATCACTGGTCAGGGGAATACAGGTCCGAGAGCCGTAAAATGGTGGGAGCGCCGGTCTGAAGGCCACTGAGTTGCGGCTTCTTCACCGCCACCGCCGCCGAGCACCGCTCCACTCCGCAACAGGTGCCTCTCACCTTCCGCTGACTTAGCACCCCCAGGGGCGGCGTCAATAAGCCCCCAGCTCCACTATAATTGCTTTCTGTTAGACCTGGCACCGTTGACGTGGGTCTCCCTTCCATTGTTTCTGTTGCCTCTTGTGTTTTTGCTGGTGTTAGATGCTTTGGGCACTGTATCACTGCTGTCCAGTGCCACGGTGCAAGTGCTCCCTACTGTAAATGAATGTATTAATTTGTGATTCCATGATTGACTATTTGGTTTACTTGTCAGACCCTAGTAAAATGCACTGAGTGTGCCCAGGGCGTTTAAATCCAAATGCTGCTAGTGGGCTTGCAGCACTGGTTGTGCCCCCCACAGAAGCGGCCTTGTAAAATGTGTCTAAGGTCTGCCATTTCAGAGCCTGCGTGCAGTCTGGTACTGTCATGCTGACTGGGTAAGTGCACCCACTTGCCAGTCCCTGAACCTTCCCTTTTCTTCATATCAGACACCCCTATGGTAGGCCCACAGGCAGTGTGCATTGTAAGTATGAGGTAGGACAAGCCCTGATGTTTGTGGCATGTCCTAATAGTGAATTACAGCCATGTTCGTTTTTCACTATTGCAAGGCTACCTGTTCTCTATAGGTCAGGATGGGCTGTTAGATTATTACATGTTTATAATTCTAACAGACTCAGAGAACATGGTAGAAATTCGAGTTTAGTATGCCTGGACTCAGAATAATAAAATACATCATTTAGTGAAGTTTATTTTAATATTCTGTGTTTGCAAATACCACTTTTAGAAAGTAGGTACTTGCCTGCCTAACCATTTAAGCCTGCCTCTGCCAGGTTGTGTATTCCTTTGTCTGGTTTTGTGAGTGACAGGGCTGGGGGATTCCAGGAGACAGGCCGGGGCAGGCCAGTGGTGAATAGAGAGATTTGCATCTAGATGGGAGGGAGGAGTTACACCTGGGACCTGAATAGGGCTGGGCCTTCCCTCTACAATGCCGACTCCGTCCCCTGTGGTGCGTCTGATGTCTCTGCCCTGCACACTGAAAGAAGAGAAGGAAGACTGTCAACAAAGTGTTCCAGGGCTGTACTTGCCTTTCACAATGCTGGCTCCACCTCCTGTGGGGCGTCTGATGTTCCTGCCCTGCACTGTGAAAGGAAAGGAGAAGTCGGGTAAACAGAGTGCTTCAGAACTGGTTTGGACTGGGCACAGGCCCCTCTCCCCTCAGAGAACAAAGGATTTTGGGGTATAAATATTGGGACCCTGATCCCAAGAAATTAGAGATCACTTTTGGACTACAAGAAGAAACCTTTGCTGAGGAGAGGAACCTGAAGAAACTGAGGAGAGACTATTCCCAAGCTGAAGTGCTGCTTGGGGGATTGGCCTGCAGTGGTTGCCTGACTGCCAAAGGAAGGAGAAAGAACTTTGTGTACTTTATTTTCAACTTGTGAAAGATCTCCAAGGGCTTGGAAGAGAGCTTGCCCACTGACCGAAGTTTCAGGACCAGTAGACTTCACCAGCCTTTGTGGATTACTGCTGGAAACGCTGTTACAGTGGCTACAGAGGCAGGGAGCTGTGACCAACTCTCATGACTGGCCCGGTGTCCTGTAGGCACCGCATCGACCAACGTCCGTCTCGAACAACGCAAGCTCTGAGCTCACCGACTCCGTCCTGACGCCGTCAACGAGCGTTGCCTGCACCACAGTAAACAGTCAAAATATCGAGTACAAAATATGGAATGGACATATATCGAGTTTAAAATATAGAATGGACAAAATATCGAATGGACAGAATATAGACATCCAAAATATCGTTTTTAAGGTAAGTAATGTAATATCGAATGTTAAAAATATAGAAAGTTAAAATATCGAAGTATATAATATAGGTTAATAAAATTATCGAATTTTTAATAATATCGAATATTTTATAGTGTTTTTTATGTTATTATATGTGTGAAAAGTGTGTATTTATGTTATAATTAATTTTAATTAATGTATTTTGTTTTTTTATATTTGCGTAATTTAATTCTGTAGCGGGTTGTGGGTTTATAGGGGAAAAGGGTGGGAAGTAATTTAATTATAATTAATTAAATATGTAAATGTATTCATTTCAATTAATTTTTAATTAATTATTAATTAATTTATATTTAGTAATTAATTAAATTTTAATTGGCAATTAATTTTAATTAATTGATTAATTGCTAATTATGTTAATTTTACTAATTTATTTTCTGTAGCAGGTTGTGGGTTTATGGTATTTATTTAGAATTAATTGTTAATTAAGTTTTCTTGGGTACTTAATTAAATTTTAATTGCCAATTAATTTAATTTAATTGACTGATTGCTAATTATGTTAATTTTACTAATTTATTTTCTGTAGCGGGTTGTGGGTTTATAGGGGAATAGGGTGGGAAGTAATTTATTTATAATTATTTAAATAATGAAATCGATTTAATTGTATTCAATTTGAATTAATTGTTAATTAATTTTTAATTGTTAAATAATTAATTGTTAATTTGTAATTAATTTGTATTAGTAGGTAACTAATTGTAATAATTAATGTTAATTAGTAATTTTAATAGATTGATTATTATATTATATTAAATTGGTAATTACTTTTAATTAATTTTTTATAGATATTAATTTATATTTTTTTAAATAATATATGAAGTATTTACTTTCCCTACTGTTGCACTCTCTGGAGTGGGAATAGTAATTTTAACCCCTACGCTATCCAATGCTTTCCCTACTGTTGCACTCTTTGGAGTGGGAATAGTAATTTTGACCCCTACGCTATCCAACGCTTTCCCTACTGTTGCACTCTTTGGAGTGGGAATAGTAATTTTTACCCCTACGCTATCCATCGCTTTCCCTACTGTTGCACTCTTTGGAGTGGGAATAGTAATTTTTACCCCTACGCTATCCAACGCTTTCCCTACTGTTCCACTCTTTGGAGTGGGAATAGTAATTTTTACCCATACGCTATCCAACGCTTTCCCTACTGTTGCACCCACTGGAGTGGGAATAGTAATTTTTACCCCTACGCTATCCAACGCTTTCCCTACTGTTGCACTCTTTGGTGTGGGAATAGTAATTTTAACCCCTACGCTATCCAACACTTTCCCTACTGTTGCACTATTTGGAGTGGGAATAGTAATTTTTACCCCTACGCTATCCAACGCTTTCCCTATGGTTGCACTCTTTGGAGTTGGAATAGTAATGTTTACCCCTATGCTATCCAACGCTTTCCCTACTGCTGCACCCACTGGAGTGGGAATAGTAATTTTTACCCCTACGCTATCCAACGCTTTCCCTACTGCTGCACCCACTGGAGTGGGAATAGTCATTTTTACCCCTACGCTATCCAATGCTTTCCCTACTGTTGCACCCACTGGAGTGGGAATAGTAATTTTTACCCCTACGCTATCCAACGCTTTCCCTACTGTTGCACCCACTGGAGTGGGAATAGTAATTTTTACCCCTACGCTATCCAATGCTTTCCCTACTGTTGCACCCACTATAGTGGGAATAGTAATTTTAACCCCTACGCTATCCAACACTTTCCCTACTGTTGCACTCTTTGGAGTGGGAATAGTAATTTTTACCCCTACGCTATCCAACGCTTTCCCTACTGTTGCACCCACTGGAGTGGGATTAATAATTTTTACCCCTACGCTATCCAACGCTTTCCCTACTGTTGTACTTACTGGAGTGGGAATAGTAATTTTTATCCCTACGCTATCCAACGCTTTCCCTACTGTTGCACTCTCTGGAGTGGGAATAGTAATTTTTACACTTCCGCTATTGTACGGTAATAATATTGGATATTATTTAATTATATTATGTTACTATATATATATATGTTTTAACAAATATGATTTACATTTTTTTTATAACTTTCATTAATTATTTAATTATTATAAGTTAATTTAAGTCTTTTTAAGTATATTTTAGTAATTAATTTTTTATATGAATTTAATTTAACATTGTTTTTAATAAAGTCGATATTTTTATAAACTATATTTTTGTAAACGATATTTTTTACTCGATATTTTTGTACTTACCTGTTTTTAGATACAAACTCGATATTCTGTCTGTCGATATTTTGCCAACGATATTTTTGATAGTCGCTATTATGTCCCTCGATATTATGTCAGTGATCCCTGCACTGCGACTGGTGGACACTGCAACGTGCAACACCTCGCTACACCGACTCGCACTGGTCTGACCGACGTGGTCACTGCTGCTGACTTCGAGTCCTGTGAACTCACAGAGTTGGGCACCGCCTCGCACGCTTCGCGATGCACCGCCTGACTCGCACCTCTGTCTAGACTGATCAACGCCAGCTCCCGAACACCGGAACTGGCTCGCACGTCTGTGCCAGACGCATCAAGTAAAAGGTACCGTGACAGAGTCTGTCGACCTTTGAGGGGGCCTGTATCGACACAGTCCGCTGGATTTGTTAGACTCTGTGTTATTTCTTCAACCCTGTAGCCGGACAGGGCTACCTACTCGCACAGAACCTTGATGTAAGCCTTTTTAACCAGCACTCTCGAATTCTAATAGCATTGTGGATTATTTTTGTTGTTTATTGGTCTTGTGGTAACTCTATATAAAATATACTTATTTTTATAACTATACAACCTGTGTGGTGTCCATTTGTAGTGTTGTCACTTGATTACTGTATGTGTTCACAAATGCTTTACACACTGCCTCTGAGATAAGCCTGTCTGCTCGTGCCAAGCTACCAAGGGAGTGAGCAGGGGTTATTCTAGGAGTGTACCACCCTTACTCTGACTAGAGGAGAGGGTCCCTATTTGTCACAAGTACCTACCTGTGCCAACTAGAGACCCCCAATTTTAACACTTTTGATCGCAGTGGCTGGGCGGCACTCCCACAGCGTGTGTCTCACTGCATTGCCAGCGAGACCATGCCCCAGTTGCTGAGACTTTTAACCATCCCCCCAGTCCCGAGCCCTTTTTGAAGTTTGAGCCATTTCATGCTTAACACTTTATAACCTTTTTCCACCAAAGATATCCAAGACAGGTTTTCATCATTTTCCCCCACATCTTGGGGATTTTAAAGATACTTCTAGTTTGTGGTTTCTTCTGGTGGGAATCTAGGACATTACCAAAATTGGGGGTAGGAATGCAAATGGCATGAAAGAAAACTTTGTTCTGTTACCACCATCCTCCTACCAGTTTTCATGAGCAACTAAAGTTATTTCCCACAGCTGTTGCATTTTAGGGTGCGCCTAGCACAGCGCGCATGTGCTGCTCTATGGAGAGGGTTAATTCTGGTTTTTATTAGCATACTTTAGTTGTATATAATGTTTTCTAGGTTATATATAAGGTGACAAAAATGGTTATAACACCTTTTTTTATTATAACTTATAACTTTTAAACATGCTGCACAACATTCACAATGCTCTACAACACATATTAAAAAAGTTAACAAAGCCAATAGCTCTGTCAAAAAACTTATAAGGCCCCAAAGGTGAGACCTATGGGCTATGCCTATGCTTGTTGGCAATGCTAATAGTAGTAATGGCTTCAAAATACTAAGAGCCTCATTTAGGCTATGGCGGGCTGACCACCTGTAGTAATGTGCTTATTTCCCTGTCCATAGGCCTGATATATAGTGTGCTAATTTGAGTAGCACCATGGTGATAGAACCTGCTGTTCTGAGATTATTGATGAGTTAGTTCAGTTGTACCTGGCACAGCCTGCTGGATGGATGGGACCTTTTGTACTTGGAATAAACTTACTTTTTCCTCTAATCTGGATCTTCCTTGTATTCATCCTTCATGACTTTACACCTCTATCTGTCGACTGGCGGAGGTAATTACCCCACCATCCTGCCCAGACCATCACTCACCATATTTAGAGATCTCCAATGCCCTGAGGCCCTGTGGCGATCATTTTATTAATTTTGTTCACTTCAGGACCGCAAGCGTTTCCTGGTTATAGAAAGGTAAATGCTAAAGGTTACAGTGCATGATGTTACTCATTCAGAAGCCATCCAGCCCCAGACTTAAAGATGAAACAGAGATGCCATATTTGCAAACACTGGCCTTAGGGCAACCTCAACAGGTAGGGGCAGTAGAAACCAGCATATTGTATAGTATTGTAACTGCACTTAAATACTAAATTCCAACCCCGAGAAGGTGTAGGTGCAAGGTGCAGAAGCTTACTTTTGTGGAAATCCCTTGGGAGGAATAGGGTGTCCCCCTGTAGACCACATGAGCAGTGCAGATCCCTTGCTTGAGAACTAGATATGTGCTAACTATGTCTGTGCTGCTCCAAGGGACAGGAAAGATTGACTGTGCCCCATAAAGGCAGTTGACCTCCTACCAATAGAGAAGCTACTTCATCACACATGAAAATGAACATTGACACCATTACCATGCCACAGCTGCTCCACCACTGCTAGCCCTGTGAACAGCTGCAAGCCCTAATCAGAGGTGAAATAGCCCTATCACAAAACAGGAGTAGCAAAATCCCTTTCTATGCCAAAGAAAACTGGTAAGGGGAGATGCATCTCAGGGTATCCCCAAAACACCACCCCACCCAGGAGAAAGGAACATCAGACAAGGGGAAGATAACGTCCCAGGCTCCATCCACCAAGGGAACAAAATAACCTGTTTAAAGCTCATCAGGACCCTATGTGACAAGGAGGGCAATAACAGTACACAGAGGATGGGCTTCTGGAATGCAGAGCTCAAGACCTCCGAATTTCCAAACCAGAACAGTGAAATTCATGTCCGCAATAGACAGACACTACAGTCCAAACAACAGCAGTGACAAAGGGCCCCTGACTCAAGCAAAAAGAGAGGTAAAGAAGGAAGAAGGGGGAGGAAACAAAGTGGAATAAAGAGGTAGGCAGTAGAGGTGTATCTTATTAATGATGCAATAAGTGCAGGGCCAGGTTCTAATCTGGGAGGGTCCCTCTGCTCCCCTATTATTAACGCCTGTACCACCCAGAATTAGGGTCCAGCGCCACGAATACCCTAGACCATGTGGCACCCCTTGCTACCCGACTCAGCAGAGGGAACACAATTACAATTCATAACGTAATCTCTTGAAAGTTGCTTTCCAGAAAAAAAAGCACCTCTGTCCCAGGATTGCGGCAACCATTACAGGTAGATTCCACCACTTCATAGTCCAGAGACTGTAAGCAGGTTTCCATATATAATGTAGATGATAACCAGCAGGGAGTGAAGAAGGCATAGGGACAGGACCATATAGCCAGGTATTGCTGAGTCCCCTCCCCAGTATTGACAATCTCTCTCCAACCATGTCCCCATAGGGATTCCAACCTCCTCCACTCTGCCCCGAGGCTTAATGCACGTCAACACAATGTCTTGAGTTAGGAGTCCTAAAACCCCAACCATCTTTTATGCAAAACATACAAACAAATTAAATATTTCATATTTACAATACGCAGAAAAGTCCAGTCCATCAATCCAATGCCCTAAAATTCGTACACATTGTATACACATTATTTCAGATGGTTAACCTTAACATGTGGTCTAATACATAGCCATTCCTGACATAAACTAAATTATATACATTATTGCTTTCCTGCGTATCCCGAATTGAGCCTACGGGCAAAGTCATCACTGGTCCAACTACGTGCTAGGTCCCACTCCTCCTACCGGGGTGGCCTTGCGCAGGAGGCCCAGTTCTCCACAAGGTTATATCCTATGGGCACCCGCTACACCCTCAATATTATTTCCAATGAACTGTGCTGTTATGTCAACTTTAGTGCCCATGCGCTTGTGTGAGGGTTGGCCCAAAGCAGAACTTCTCCTCTCCTCACACCTTCCAGCCTACCGGCCGTAACTGCCCCCTGGAGTTCCATGAGAGACCCCTGTCCCCCCCCCCCCCCTCCCCCAGGCATCCCCATTGACATTGGTGATGCCTACTAAGGACCGTAAAAAATGACCACCAATTATGACCTTACTGCCACAGGCCAGCAAAGTTACCCGACTATCTGGCCCCCCCTCACATTCCAAGGTCATGACCTGTTCCTTGTCCCCTCCAACCTGGCTAGTAAGTTTTCCAGTCGTGTCGACGGCCTTGTGGGCAGGACAGCCGTGGAGCGGCAAAGGAAAAGCCCGCCCCGCCACTCCACAGCCCCTTTTATCTCCCAGTGAACAAACCAGTCGTACCAGGCTCAGAACTTGCTCCCTCCTGCCCCAAAAGCACTTAAGTGCTTCCAGGGCCAACCCCGTAATGTCCAATCAGGGCGAGAGGCGAGAGGCGGGACAAGCGTTGGCCCCGTCACCATGTGCACAAGTGTTGACTTCAGGTGAAGTACCCTTAATCCTGGGAGACTGGCTTCCAGACAGACACCAGCCCTGGTGGGCCAGCAGCTCTTCAAATACTCTGCAAAGCACTCCCTTCCTTGATCATGAAGAACTTGGGACTGGAACAAATTGGAGTGGTTTGGATCCCTCTTTTGCAGACATTTTCCAGAAAGAGCAAGTGGATTGTTTGGGTTGGTTCTATTTCAAATGTCATTCTCATACTGCTATTTGGATGCAGTCTTTGTGGCTCTCACAGCATGGAGCAATGGAGCTGGTTCTAAGAATGAATATCAAAAACTAGGCCTGGTCGGAGTTCACAGAGTTCCACAGAACCCCCGCGAATTGAGAAAAAACTCTGCCAAGCAACGCGGAGTTCCGCAAGCGGTGGAGTGCGTTACCTCACACCATTCGCATGGATTTTTAGCGACGGGTTTTTTGACTTGCGCTGTAAAATCAGTGCAAACTGCATCACATGCAGCGCAAGAGTGCGCAGCTTCTTTCAGCGACTTGAGTAGAAGTTCTACTCAAGTGGCAGCTTCTCAACGCAAACGGAAGGTTTCTCAATGTGAGTGGTAGAGACCATCAGTGACAGCCCCTATTGAAAAACCTTGCTGGGAAGCAGTCTAGTGTTGGATTTTCCTCACTTGCGCTTGCCAACTTGCTATTGGCGAGTGGGAAAAAAATGGGGAAAAAACTAAGCAAGCTCCGCACAGCGCGAAGTGTGAAAAACACTGCAAGCTCCGCGAACGGAGCAGGGTTCACCGTCCAGGCCTAATTTAATGTGAGTAAGTCAAATAGGAAGGGACTGAGTACCAAAGAATAGGATTGAATTTGTTTGCATCCTATTGATATTTGCACTGCTTTGATTCCTCCACATCACTGTCTGTGTATAGTTAGATATCCAAAACATGGGCATAATAAAGAGTGAGATCTCTGCATCCGACTGTCGTCAACCTTCTTGAAGGTGCAATCAGGGGCAGACAAAAGGACATGCCCAGCGTAAAAATGTCCTCACCTTGAACAACACAAACTACAGTCACAACCCTCACCGCCGCCATCAGCCACCTGGAAGGGCTCCTTAAGAACTATTCAGCAGCCTTTTACTAACAAGGTCCTCATTGAATTCTAAAGGGAGACCTGTCTACGTCCTCCCTCACTTTAGCATCTGGCACTCCACACCCCAACTACAGGAATCCAGGCAATGCACTTTCACTGTCTTGAGACGCTAGCCTCATCCTCCATCTTGTGCCATGTAAACCAGGGTTATCCAACATGGAGTCCACTGTCCTACTAACGCACTTGTGCTCCACGGTCACAGCATATACATTTACCCAACATGGGTTTCACACAACAGTGGAACTTAACACAAGAAGAGCCGGTAGGCTCACCTCTCCTTAACACAAGGAAAAAAAGTCTGGTCACACTACAGATACAAAGAACACGGTGCGCTGCCACCATCATTTTATGGAATGCACCCAGGGCAAGCACAGTCCAATGGCCACCATGAGGGTGCATTTTGAACATAGATCCAGGTCACAAGACAGGCCTGGAGTTCGCGCTGACAGGCAGAGTCCTAAGCCTGACTTTAGATTGCTGTGATGTCGGGGCCAAAATAAAAGTTAGGATCCCAGTTTCACAACAGTTGAGTGCTCAGGGCAAAGGTGCATGTAGTTCACCACGCATGGGGACATTACTGTCTCAGCAGTGGCTCCACCAGTGCTACGTTGGTCTTTGAGGTGTCCCCGCTTTAAGAATCATTTCTACGGATTCCACTGCATCAAGTCAAGCACTGAAGGAGAAGTCCCAAAAAACAAAGCAGGAAGTGTGGTGCGTCAGCAAGGCTCTTTAGGCCCCAGGCACGGCTAGTGCCAGGGTAACAGGCGGGGATTAAATGCAATCAATATTTAAAAGAACAAACGACTTCGAAGAGGGTGCCTGTCTTGAGATGGAATCTCCTCGTGGACTAAGGTATGTGAGGAGAAAAGAGGTGAAGAGTTAATGCAACATTCTATGTTCTTAGTCATGAACCTCCATAACCTTTTACTCAGTAGTCGCACTGCAAGCTATTGGTGACAGTGTCTCTTCCCAACCATCCTCCCGCCCGCAACTCCCGCCCTGACCCTCTGCGTGGCTCCGTCACCTCCCTTCACCTATCCCTCCTCCGCCCTGGCCTCCGCCCTTCCTTCGCCTCCCCACCCATTCCCCGGTGCCGGGATAGAGCCGGCGCCCGGCAGAGGGGGCCATCGCTGCTGCCCGCGTAATAAAGCTCTGGCCGCCTTTTCGCTGTCATTACAAAGTGTAATCTGGTGTGGAGGGGCCAGGGGGCCCTGCCGAGGGTGTCAGTCTGAGATATAGATATGGGCCGGGTTACAAATTGTACCGTGTGCAGGGGAGAGGGCAGCCCATCAATAAGGCAATTTCTGGTGTCATAACAGCTTCGCTTTCTGAAAGCCACCGCTCCGAGAGGCTCCTCTGCCGGCGCGGCACCGGCATTAGGGCTGCATTGTGAATTTAATAGCTCCCGTACAAATAATATTCCACCATAATGGAAAAGGTTGAAGCCACCGAAGACAGATGAAGTCATAAACACGTATAATTGAGAATCAAAGGCCGATAAATTTTAAACTGCTATTCATTTTGCCTCCGAGATGATGATCTATGGCTGGGCAGCGGGCGCAGAATGCAGCAGATTACTTGGGGGAAATTATCACCATAAATTCTCGCGCGCGCACCTTGATTACGCTTCGATTTTTTGGAGGCTGGGATTGCTGGGAGCTCGCGGGGTAAATGGGTCCATAAAGCGGGGGCTGTGGGGCCTGCGGGAGGGGTCCGGCGGGGTCCGGGGTTATTTATGGCCCGGCAGTGCCCGGATCAGATCAGCATATCCCGGGCCTGGCCCATCCATCAGCGGGCAGTTAACAGCCTGGGACGCATAAAGCAGCCGAGTAATGGCTTTCCAATTTACGAGATTGATGGGTTTGGCACCCCTCGTGTGGCGATGAGAGGACGTCAGGGGGAGCGACCCCGAGAACCCGGCCAGATGCCATCAGTGTCCGTGCACAGGGCGCGGTACGGGTCTAGCATCCCTTGCACACCGCCTGTGCGCCTTATGGCCAGCGTAATATTCCACTATAATGGGCCACCGGCCGGGTGGCGGTGGCGTTGGCAATGTGTTCCAAGAGCTGCTTTTGATATCCCTTAATACTGCACAGAAGCGGTACATCTGCAGCGCACGTGGAGCTACACAGAAGGCGTGACCTCACGAACGCAATGGGTTCACATGCGCCAAATCATATGGCGCTGCGCCAGTGGCCTAATTGTAACCTCCCCCCCCCCCAACTCACTTCACCAACCCCCCCCCCCCCCCCCCCCCCCCCACACCCATGCTCCGAACCCAGATCGGAGGTCTGAGGCCAGGGGCCCGTCTCCTCTGCACGGGGGGGGGGGGGGAGGAGAGGGGGAGGGGGGATGAATCTCCGAGCCCCCTCCCTGCACCGCGGGGGCTATTATTACGCCACTGCGCTGCATAGAAGGAGTAGCATCATTTGCACGTTGTCCGGGCAATACATAGCGAGCGTATCGTCCGGTCGGTTCTAATCCACAGGGGTTTGCACAGAAAGCGCGAGGCTCCTTATGCGTTAAATTAGTAATTATTTTAATTAATCTGTAAATAAATGATTACTTGCTGCTCCTTATCATCATCAGTGCACAGGTCGCTGCACAGGACCACTTTACTAGCAAATCACAAAGCAGTGTATGGCGAGTGAAGTTTCTGCGGACTAATCCACAGGGTGGTGCATTGGACACCTGGTGCCTTCAGTACCATTTCTAAGGAACTGAACAGTGAATGTGACTTTCCCAGTCATCAATGCACAATGCATAGTATAGGTGGCGTGACACTCCTTATCCCTTGTGCACCGATCACTGCATAAAGCCGGGCTGACACATATGAACTGATGGCATAAACACTGCATAGGGCAGTTGGGCACTCCCGCCTCTTGCATTTTCAGCACGATGAAATGGACCCGTGCACTGCACAAGGCAATCTGACATGCATTATGTGCGAATCTAAATTGAGAATGAGGGGACGGAGAGGTTCCAGTCTTGATGTGAGCTGTGACTGAGCGCCCACAATTTAAGCAATAATAGTGAAAAGCTTCCCCTCACCTGCTCCAAAGCTCCAGTGATGATTCCGTTTGTTCCAAGCCTGGATACCGCGCAAGGCGATCAGACTTTTGCCCTGCACTTCTGCTCAAGTGCTGCCTCTCATGAAGTGCTTCTGCGCCAAATCCAGTCCTGAAAACAAAACACATGGAAAGAAAAAACAGGATTATAGACAGTCCGAGTTGAGTAAAGACAACTCAGCGCTCTTTGCACAAGAGAAAGGAAGAAATGTGTTACTTAAGAAAACAACAAAAACTAAAGACAACATTTATGGTTTTAGGCTGTAGAGCTCCGACCTCACTACCAATAGATTATCTTTATGGACTAAGGGGCTTATTTGTGAGAGCCGTGCATCACTTACCACGTAAAATAGTGCATGCCTGACGCAAGGCTCTCATAAAGATTCATTAAGCCACGCACAGCCACCCTGCATGGATTTGAGGGGCCTCATAAATCATGAGTAAGGTTTCACAGTGCAAATCGCTGCGTCACCCTATTCTGCACCCAGGAGGCATTCCATGGGCATTGTGGTGGGTTTTCCCACGCATCATACATGGAATTTGACGCTGGCCCAGATTTACAAAGTGATGTAAACCCGGGGAAGCGTCAAATCCGTACGCCTCCCGTAACAAGGATGTGAGCACAGAAATCTCGTAATTTGTTTTATAAATGGTTCCACTTTTTTAAAAAAACGTACTAAGGGAACCTCCAGTTACCACTCCTTTTCTTGTCGATGAGTATTTGCCCCTGTAGTTGAATGGGGAACAACCCAAACCATCTCCAATATAATCATCGCCTAACAACATTTAATGTTCGTGTCAATGAGAAGTTTGATAAAGTTTTAAAGTTTTATTTTCTCTTGAGCAGATTAGTCTGTATTTTTGTCTTTTTATTCAGATTAGTCAAAAAAACTATTTACAGAAATATTGAGAACATTTGATTAGAACAAGCATGCAAAATAACAGCCAGTTCCATTAAGGAATTAGGGCCATATGTATCAAGCCCAAATGCATTCGCAAATGCCGTTTGCGAACGCATTTTCACAAAATGGTATATATCACGCAAATCTGCATGCAAAATAAGGAATCGCAAAATTTGCGATGCCTTATTTTGCGATTGCATTTAAGGAATTGCAAAATTTGCGATTCCTTAAATGCAATGTAAGAAGCACAAAAAAGTGCAATTTTGCCATAAGGAATCGCAAATTTCCACCAACTTCAGGTTGGTGGTAATTTGCGATTTCTTTGAAAAATGCACATTTTTGCATTTTTCAAAGTGCCATGTGACACACATACATGCCCTTAGGGCATGTATGTGTGCCACAAGTGCACCCATGTATATTTCAGGGGTGCAACATCGTGTCCTTTGAACACCCCTGCACCCTTGAAATTATTCTCAATTTGCGATTCTCAAATTGTGAATCGCAAATTGAGAATACCTTTCCAATCATTCCTATGGGCCTCCTGGCCCATAGTAATGAATGGGGAATTATTCCTTAATTGCGATTGGCAATTTGCTAATCGCAATTAAGGCATTTTAAGGAATCGCAAAAAAAATGCGATTTTGTACGTACATACCTATTTGCGATTCTCAAATAGCCATTTCTTAAAAATCGCTATTTGAGAATCGCAAATAAGGTTGATGATACATATGGCCCCATGTCACTATCTTAGTCTAAAGGACCTAACCTTTTCTAGTGAGAATCCATAAAGAGATCTTTTGGGAATAGAGCAAATACAATTTGGAGCAAAAGACTAATGATTATGAAAGGTCAAACTCCCATAAAGAATAGTTCTGGAAACTCAGCAGAGTTCCCTAACAGCTGCAATAGCAACCGTTAAAATAGGTAAAAGAAATTAATCACAGCAGTAGATATGATCAGCATAAAGATATAAAGTCTCCTCAGAAAGGGTAAGGAACACAAAGAAATCACAGTTAGCAGTAGCTTATGGCAATTCAGGCAAGCACAACAAAGTGCTAATGGGCATGGCAGGGTAGGGGTCCATAGAATGCCTTAACTCTCTAGCTAATAACACATAGTATATAGAAAACAGAAAACATGTTGCTAACTGTGAATGTTAAATCATTTCTAATCAATAGGAAAGGATCTTCCAATGGTCTGTCATCTTCTTTCTGTATGCCCACGGTAAACATCCATGTCGACATTTTGTTATTTGAATGAGGCTACAGCGTATTACAAAAAGATACAATTAGGAAGGTTCTCATGAGAACCTGTGCAAGCCTACTCTGTTAGCTATTCAGTGTCTTATTGTGTAACAATGGACTGCTCTAAGATATGAAACATTAATATCCAGCATGTCCTGGTTAGATCATGGAATTTAAACCTACAGCGGGCATTTTCTTCCACTAATATACTTGTTCATTATAAGCATGTGGCAGAGAAAACGATCTAAAATACAGTGAAATCATATGGTGTGAGGAAGGAAAGAAATACATTTTGCAAACTGCGTATTTCACGAATATGGCTAGTTCTACAGTTCAGTTATAAAGGTATATCAACATTTACAAAAAGCCATTCTTTTTATTAAAGGGATAGGAAAGAATCAAGAAAATATTGAGGCCTAGCAGTGAAAGAACTATAGAAATGGGAGCTTTCTGCAGAAATAAACAGCATTTTCAATTTTTGCATGTTTAATAAAAGCACATTTTCTATAACCACTATTTTGACATGCATTTTCTATGTTAACTTTAAAGCACATTTCTACATTGTTATGAGATGAATTTACACAAAAAGGTTCAACTTCCACAAGGAGAAATATGTTAATTTCTCCTTGATTTTTCCTCTTTCCATGTTTGATGCATTCTGCAGCACACACAGAAAGAGGAAAATGCCTTGTAGGATTGTTTTTGTGTAGGAAGGTGCACCTTCCTGCACAAAAACAATCCTGCCTGCAACCGAGGTACCATTGCACCATGGCGCAAGGGTGCCTACGTTGGCACTAGACTGCCAAACCAGCATCAGTATATTCAGAAAGGACAGGAATGCACTGTATTGCTTAAATACAGTGCATTCCTGCCCTTTCACTTTGGCGTAGGACAGCGCAGCAAGATGCCTTGCTGCGCTGCCCTACCCCAAAACGAAAAAAATGGGGACCAAAGTGTATTTCATGTGCAGTGAGGAAGCAACCGAAGAAGGAATTTGGTGACAATATACTTTTTGCAAAGGATTACTTAAGACTTTAATTTTGAAGCAAGAGAGACTCTATTCTGATACTGTATGCATGTGTGCAATGAGTCTGCATTTCAGAGATGACTGTTAGGCCAATACTCAACACGAAAATTAATTGTAAGTACACACGTTATTTGGTGCAGTGCATCAGAAGAAGTTTAGCTAGAGCAAAAACATTCAGGTGTATTGGTTCATTGTCATATTTTATGTTTAGGTTCCTGGCAAGTACGACGGAAAGTACAAATAGGCGAGGGATTAGATTCATGTCGCTCCCAAAACTCTTGGAGATCTTGTCTTTCTGACAAAGTTAGTTCTCACAACAGAAAGCCAAGCCCACACATTTTTCAGTTGTACGTGCAACATTGATGCTGAAGCTGAGCATATTGATGTTCAATACCTAGTAAAGGTTTTAGAGCCTAATCCAGCTTCCCTCTTAGATCTGACTCAAACCCTTGCATGAGACCAGGGTGAATTAAACACATTGCGCTTGAGGTTAGTGAGGAGCTAGAACGATACAAGCCTAAAGAAGCTTTGTCTCACCTGTTTCATAAAGAGTCTAGAATTCCTTCTAGGCTAGCTAGTTCCAGAGCCCAAGATAGGATCTTAACCAAGTATATATTCTCTCAGATACAACCAGATCTCAGACAATTCAGCCTGCCAATCCACTGATATTTCAGTAACTAACCCTGTGTCTGTTTCCTTGGCTGCCACCAAAAGATTTAGCAGAGACAGCTCCAATTTCACAATTTCTCTTAACCAGTGCCAGCTCCAATTTATCTGTAAACCCTCAGCTTTCCTTGGTGATTTGGCCAAGGTGGCTTTTGTATTGTACTGTTTGGTTGGAGTGCCACATTATGGTCTATACCCCTGGTAGAAAGGAATGACCCACATCTCTACAACTTTAAGGAGGCTACAAGAAAACGGCAGAATATACATATAGCAGAAAGTAGATAACATGCTCCTAAACTTAAAACAAGGAGGTAAGTACCTCCTCACTTATCAAATTTTAATAGGCTGGTAGCCGAATCTAATTTACTGGAGTACATAAGGACTTTGCTCTTTTATTATCGAGGGTTATTTGACAACTTGAAAGATGCCCTATCTCAAACTGCTGACCCACCGAGAATGTTGATGGCCTTATAGACCTAGTAGTCAAATTAGATCATTGCATTGGTGAGTGTAAGGGGGAAAATACAATATTTAATTCAACAATAGTGGTAGTCAGACAGGATAAAAACTCAACTAAAGACAGGGTATCAGAAGATGTAGAAACTATGCAGATAGGAGGCTTGAGAGCCCCATTGTCTAAAGAAGAGAAAGCTAAAAGGAGAAAATTGAACCTGTGTCTGTATTACTGAAAATCTTGGCATTTTTCAAGAGACTGCACAGTTAAACTCAAACCTCCAAGGTAGAGGCCATCACATAAGATCACCTCACAGACAAATTGGCTTGGTAAAAGGAGAGACTACTTTATTGAATGCTACTCAATTTTTGGTCTCCCAGAGAATTTTTCATGTGGCAACTTTTGTGCCAAAACACTTGAAAATTCCTGTAACCTTGATTTTATTTCAACAGTGATGACAAGTTTTAAATGTAACTGGCACTACAGGAAACCTCCTAGATTTGCCCTTGCAAAGTCCTTAAAACTTTCTTGTATCAGGAAGGAAACCCCAGAACTAGTTGCAGCAATTGATGGTTCGGTGGTGTCCCCTGTATTAATATTTTTTCAAACAGAACACAGTCCCATGCTATGTGACAACGGCTATACCAAGCAAACTTATTTTGATTTAATAGACACTCATGCCTTTCTAGGCATTCCCTGGCTCCAGCAGCATGACCCAAGTATCAACTAGTTCAAAAGAAGCATTACTTTAGGGTGTATTTTCTGAATGAAGACCCGTTTTCCTGAGGTCCCTCAAATCATCTGTCCTCTGAGCTGTGCTGAAGACAGTATAACTCCTGAGGGACAATTACCTGAAGAATATGCTGACTACAGTGACGTCTTAGGCAAGGAAAAGGCCTGGACCAATACTATCCTGTAGCAGAATCTATGTTTTTACAGAACAGGAGAATCAACACCTGATAACATATCTCAATTAATTATTGGCTAGTGGTTTCATATGGCATTCCACCTCACCAGTCTCCTCTCTACATAGGACCTGTATAGATTATGGGGCCTTAAACAAAGTGACAATTAAAAATCACTACCCATGCCCCTGATTCGAGTGCTTGGGGACCATATTAAAAAGGTCACAATGTATACAAAATTGAATCTCAGAGGGGCATTTCACCTTATCAGATTTGAGGAGGGAGTCGAGTGGAAGACCTAATTTCATATGAAAAACAGCCGCTACGAGTACTGTGTTATGCCTTTCTGACTCTGTAATGCTCCCACTACGTTCCAATTTTTTATAAATTAAATTCTGAAAGGATTCTTTGACATGTGTCGAATTATACATAGATGACATTCTGATGTTCTCTCAGATGGAACCGGAACACAGTTAGCAGGTCCGTGCTGTCCTCCAGCATTTAGGTAACATTTAATCTATTTGCAAAATGGGAGAAATGTACCTTAGTGAAAGGGTTCTTTATTACCCCAGAAAACATTACAATGGATAATCTAAAGGTAGAAGCAATTCTAAATGGGCCGATCCCTGAAAGCGTCCTAGAGCTTCTCGGGTTTCGCCAATTGTTATCAACGCCTTATTAATCACGTGACCGAAACTGTCACCTATCACTAGATTACTTCTTAAGGGGTTTCCCTTTTAACTGGACAAAAGAGGTGAGGAGGCTTTGTAATCCTGAAAATAGGTTTCACCGCAGAGCCACTCTTAAGACACCATTATCCTGCACGCCCCTTCATCATAGAAGCAGACATACTTGTTCTGGTGTATCTGCTCTCCAAAATGGGACACTTCATTCCTCTCAAAAAAGTTCCCTCTGCCAAAAAGTTATTAAACACCTTCGTTAAAAACATTGTACAATTACATGGTTTGCCCACCATAATAATTTCAGATCAAGGTCCTCAATTGGTATCTAGGTTGTGGAGGGAGTTGTTTACATACTTAGTTATTGACATCCATTTGTTGTCAGCTTATCATCCACCAACAGATGGGCAAACACAACAAGTCAATCGTTGGAACAGTTTTTGAGATGTTTATTGGCTCTTTGGTGCCTTTGTTACTACTGAAACATATATGTTAGCCTAACAACTGGGCCTTATAAACACGAACCACACTTTCAATTGACATATTTAATGACACAGTCATGCCTAAAAATGCCAAATCCTGTTGGTTTGTAATTTAATACTGATGCTTTGTCTGCAGTGGTACAGGGGTGCCTTTCATTAAATTTTCCATGTTTGTAACCCTATATGTGGGTGATGTAAAGCTACAGAATACCAGCAGTAGGCATTTGACTTTTATGTCATGCCTGCAGTGCGGCCGCACATTTACTATGGACTTAGATGAAATAAATATATATTAATTAGGATTTCCAAATCTGGAGCCATGTTTTAGGTATAGAGAGCTTACAGTGACAGGTTGGTTAGCAGCTTTTCACTGTTTAGAAGTCAAATGCTGACAAGCAAAGTGTCTAAGAATGAAAAATTTGGGGAAGCCCATGAAAAAGTAAATTTTCCTATACTTACAAACATTCCTACCAATTGCACTCGATATGTATAGGCCAGTACGGCATACTTCTTTGAAGAAAACTATCTGGAGTTGTCTTTTTATTATCACCGGTTAAGTGGGCTCCCAGGATGTGGGAAACTTAATTGTTCACTATCACACATCTTTTTATCATCTGCAGTTTATTTCTCATTTAGCCGACATTCACCCTTACACAGACCAGCACTAATCCAAAGGACGACGAGACAGATTGTCATTGCAGTAGTTATATATTAGGGTTTCCATGGGGCTGCTTTGAATTCTTTTTTTTGTCGTTGTCTACCTCAGACCTATCTTTTTTATGGTAGTCCACTGGCTTCAAGTGTTTTGTAGAAAAAAGTACAGAAGTCTAGGCTTATCCAGTGTTAATCCCAATCCAGAGTCAAATACTGTGAAGTGGGGTGAAGAAAGGAATGAGGGTGAAGAATACATTTGTGAATTTCGAAGGAGGTTATCCACTTTTAGTATTAAATCTGTTTATTAGTAGAAAAAGACAGTCAGAGAAAATAGAACAAGGTACGCCTACAACCCAGCGGGCCAGCTTAACAACGCACCTCTGTACATGCCGTATCAAGGCTCTGGTGGCACAATAAATGTTAAACACAGCATGCTGCCTACAACCCCAAGGGACCGGCCGCATCTTAAATTGGTGCAGGGAAAGTGGGGGGGGCAGGGGGGGACGGAACATTCAGAGCGATACTCCAGCAGTATGCAGGTGAATAGTAAGTAAACGCACCTCAGCGGCAATCTCAGTCCCCGTACCCTGCGCCTTCCCCCACCACCCAGCCAAAGTATGTGGAGCGGGGTAGAGCATGCATAGTTCAAGTGTCCCGTTGTTCTGGAAGTGCTTTGCATGTCTCCATAGGCGCTTTCCCCTCTCCGGCCTACCCTGTGTACCACAAGTGGTACTAATACGGAATAAGGAACATGGCCATATGACCACGCCCAGTGCGACGCAAGGCGCAAAAGAGGTAAAAGAAGGAAGAACGAGAAAAGAAGAAGAACCCCTGCTCCCCCCCCAAACCCCATCCCCAGCTCTCCCTCTCCCCTCTCCCCTCCCTCCCTCCCCAGGTCCAGGTCAGAGTCTTACCCAATGAGCCCCCCTCACCCCAATTCAGCTGGTCTCCGTGTGTGATCGACGTAGGAGGCGTAAGTACCTAGGGCACGTGATTTCTCTGAACTCCGTGGCTAGGATGGACAGGAATGGCTGCCACAGCTCCACGTACTCTGACCCCTTCCCTGCTTTGATCAGTGACAATTTCTCCATACCCAACACTGCCCACAAACGCGAAAGCCACCTCTGGAAAGAGGGAACATGTGTGGTACGCCAGAGGGCCAAGATGTTCTGCAATGCGGATCCAATAGCAATGGTAATCAGTCTGCCCCTCCGGGACCTCAGAGGGTACGTGATGCGGTTGGGAAAGCCCAGTAATACATATGCAGGGAATCTCGGGATTTCTGTGTCAAAATGTGTGTCAACCTCATCTAAGACCGACTTCCAGTATTCCTGAAGGTGTACACATTCCCAGAGGAGATGTACTAAGGACCCCGCTTCCCCGCAGCCACGCCAGCAAGTCGTCTCCCTAGTGTGATCCATTTCGTGCAAGCGCACCGGGGTGTAGTACCAATATGTGACTAGTTTGGTGAGGGTGTCTGTTAAGCCCATGTGATAGGCGGAGTGACACGCGCGGTAATATATACCCTTCCACTCTTTGGCGCTGAGAGTGCGTCCTAGTTCTCTTTCCCAGCGGGCTCTACCGGAGTAATAAACAAAGGAATAGCGGTCTAGCAGCATGCTGTAGAGGTCCGAGATAAGATGTTTATCCGTTTTCCTCGAGAGCAGCCAGTATTCGTAGGGTCGCAGTTGCCTGGCTGCCGTCTCCCGTACCTGACCATGAAGCGCCCAGTGTCGCGCCTGCAGGTAGCGGAGACGTTCCTTCTCAGGCAGGCCATAGATCTGTTTAAACGTCTCGAAAGGAATGACCCCATCGGCATCGTACAGGTGAAACAGGACTCTGCAGCCCGCCGGGCGCCACCGTTCGTAAGAGAAGTCTGGATTCTCCATTATGGGTGTAAGTGGGGAGGGGAAAGTGGTCAACTCATGTTTAACATTAGTGCTATCCCACACCTCCAGTGGTGTTCTTGTAATGAAGGAGGCATAAAGATTAGGGGGTCTATGCTGCTTACGGAGAAAGGGAATCTCCTGGAGTGGACGACCCGCTATGGCTTGATCTTGAAACAGCCAGTGTTTCTCCGACTCCCTTCTGCTCCATTCGACCAGAGTTCTAAGTTGCGTCACTTGGTAATACAAGAGGAGGTCCGGCAGTCCCACTCCTCCCTTCTCTGGTGGTAGCATAGCAAGTCTGAGTTTCAGTCTAGGTTTCCTGCAATTCCAAACAAAGTGCGCTAGTTCGGATTGCGTCTGTCGGAGCCAGCCCTCTGGTGGCCGGAGAGGAATGGCCCGAAATAAATAAAGAATTTGGGGCAGAACCGTCATCTTGACGGCTGCTACCTTACCCAACCACGACATCGGCAGGTGTTTCCAGCGGTTCAGCTCTTTGCGAATAAGGGTGCTCAGTCGTGTATAGTTGACCCAGACGGTGTCCCGCAATGTGGGGGCGAGGTGGATTCCTAGATAGGGGACCGCCGATTGTGACCATCGAAATGGAAAGCTAGTCTGGAGGCAAGAGCGAGTGTGTGCGTCTAAGGAGAGATCTAACGCTTACGACTTGGTCATATTGACTTTAAAGCCCAATACTCTAGTGAAGGCGTTGAGACCTGCCATGCAGGCTGGTAAAGAAGTTTTGGGGGAGGAGAGTGACAGGAGAATATCGTCGGCATAAAGACTGATGGTATGTGTGTAGGCCCCGAGTTTAATGCCACGCACCTCTGGGTCGAGCCGCAGCCTCTGGGCTAGCGGTTCCATGTATAAGGCAAAGAGCAGGGGCGACAAGGGGCACCCCCGCCTCATGCCCCGCTCGATCGGGAAACAGGGCAAGGAACGTTCGTTGACTTTGACCATCGCTGTGAAATACGAATAACAGTTAAGAGCCCATGTGCGAAATTTGACGCCCAGCCCCGTTTTCACCAGCACTTGCTCCAGGTAAGGCCAATGAACGCGGTCAAATGCCTTCTCGGTGTCTATCGCCAGAAACATATATTCTCCCGCCGTCCTCGTGGCTTTCTCTATAAGATGTAACGCCCTTTTTGTGTTATCTACTGTTTGGCGTTCCGGAATGAAGCCCGCCTGGTCCGGGTCAATCAGGCAAGGCATGAGCGGCGCCAGCCGGGTCGCCAGGATACTAGTGTAGAGTTTGAGGTCCACATTTAGTAAAGAAATAGGCCTATAGGCCTCGCATCGTGTACGGTCCTTCCCCTGTTTGGGGATGACGGAAATGGTGGCGTCCAGCAGATCCCTTGGGATTGCGCCTGACTCCTCAAAAGAATTGAAAATAGCGGTCAACAACGGCACCACCTGCGCACAGAACGTTTTATAGAAAATTGCGGACAATCCGTCTGGTCCGGGAGCTTTGGCTAATTTAAGGTGTGAGATGGCTGCAATGACCTCCTCCGGCCATATCGGCCGATCTAGGGACTCTGCCTGCTCGGAAGTCAGGGACGGAAGGGGAATGGCCTCCAGGAAGCCCGCGCCTTCCGCTGGATCCAAGGGAGACTCTGCATATAAGGAAGTATAAAAATCGCTAAAGGCTTCGGCTATGTCCGCATCTTCGGTAACCACCCCCCGATTTCGTGTATGAATCTCCTGAACCGCTTGGCATTGCTGAACCTCCCTCAACGCCAGCCCCAGCAGCCTCCCACACCGGTGTAGTATAGGTGTCGCACCCTCAACGCGGCGTGTTCTGCCCGGTCTTGGTCAAACGCAGCCAATTGCTGTCGCACCTGCCGCAACTGTCTCCATACCCTTGGGGCCCCGGTACGCTGATGCATGCGTTCAAGCTTGCGCGTTTTCTGTGACAGCTCTTCTCGCTTGCGCGCTCGCTCCGAGTTCTCGGCAGCCGATATCGCTATCAGTTCCCCCCCCCCCGAAGGACTTCCTTGAGCGCCGCCCAGCAAGTGGCTAATGAGGTGTCAGTGGTGTTATTATGTGTTAAGTAATCGCTAATAGTCCCCTTAAGCTTCTCCACCACCTCAGCCCGATGCAAGAGTGTCACGCAATTTCCAGGTGCGGGCTGTGCGAGATGTCGGGGGAAGGGCGGAAACTGCTAACACGGGTGAGTGGTCAGACAGGGACGCAGCTCCAATCTCAGCTTCCGTAACAAGCACACGCAAAGGGGTGGAAACTAGGAAGTGGTCGAGGCGGGCATAGGTTTTGTGAGTATGAGAGTAATATGTGTATCCCTTCTCGCCTGGGTAAAGGTTAGGCCATAGGTCCACAAGTCCCATATCTCCCAATCTGGCCACCCTCTCTGCTGAGAGTGCGCCAGTCTGTGAATGTCTTTGCCCCGACTTGCCTTGTAGAGTGTCCATCACTAAATTCAAACCCCCCCCCACCAGGATATGTCGGTCAGGGGTTGTGGCGATCTCTGTGAGGGCTGTGTTGAGGAACTTCTCTTGGCCTTCATTTGGCGCATAAATGGAGCACAATGTGAAGGTGGATCCCCCCAGGGAGAATCTATATGCAAGCAGCCGCCCTTTCAATTCCGCTCCCTTCTGCAATACTTTCCCCTTGAACGGTTGGGCCACCAGAATCACCACCCCGGCCGTTTTAGTAGGGGAGGAGTAGAATTGGTGCGGGAAGCAGCGGGACCGCATTCTAGGACAGTCCTTCTGCAGCAGGTCGGTTTCCTGCAAGAGACAAATGTCCGCTTTGGAGGCCTCCAGAAGGGAGAGTATCGCCTTCCGTTTCACCGGGTTGTTAAGCCCCCGCACATTTAGTGTGAGGATCCCCCACCGTCTGGGTCATGAGACAATTCACGGGGGTCAAGCCCCCTCGCTCTGCTTGCACTAGTGGGAGTCACCCTGCTCGCTAGTAAGCATATCACCAGACCTGGAACCTGTCCCCCCGCGCACCCCCCCCCCAAGAGAACCCCAGAAAAGAAAGAAAAAGGAGAGAAAGAGAAAGAACATAGTAACTCCAACATTTCAAAACATAAGTATTGTCCATCATCCGAAGGTGATTGGTGAATAGGTAAGGAGGACGCACATAGATGGAACAAGCGATCGTCCTCCAGTCTCCCTTGACGGCCGTCGGGATCGTGTCCTGGAACCACGGGTAGGTGGTCCCCCCCGGCACCAGCCAATGAGCCCAAGGGTGTATGCTCAGAGTAGAGAGCTTATTCCTCCGTTGTCGCCTCCATCACACAGGCCACCGAGGCCACAGCCGCCCCCTTTCGCGCTGGGTGACCGTGGGATCCGGTCTCGGCGAGGTCTCAGGTTTGCCGACCATCTGCCATTCTTGGGAGTGGCGACGTTGCCGGGAAGGGGAAATGTCAGTGTCAGGCGACCCTCCAGGTAAGTCCAGACCCAGTAGTTCGCAGGCCGCCTCCAGCGACTGGATCTGGATGAGTTTTGAGTTCCATTTAAAGATAAGTCTGAATGGGTGACCCCAGGAGTAGGGAACCCCTTGCTCCCGGTGGAAGGTAGTGACAGGTCGGAAGCTTCTGCGCTTGGCCAAGGTGGAGGCCGCAAGATCCTGATATAACACGGGCCGATGGTCTCGAAATTCCAAGGGGGAGAGGCCCTGCGCCATCCTCAGGATTTGTTCCTTGAGCTGGAAGTCATGGACACAAACCAGAATGTCCGGAGGTGGGGCCTTAGAGCCTCGCGGTAGACCGACACGGTGTACCCTGTCCAGCTTGATCTCCTGAGGTGCTGCATCGTTCAGAATGGATCAAAAAAGCGCTTCGACGTACTGTCTCAGATCTGTACCTTCCCCTTTCCACGGCACTGCTCGTATTCGTATGTTATTTCGGCAAGACCGGTTCTCCAAGTCTTCCGCATGTGCCTGGAGGTCCAGGTTTTGTTCCGTGAGGCGTAGGACATCCTGCTGTAACCTGTGCACATCCTCTGCGGTACCTAGGTCATGGTCCTCTAGTGTCACAACACGTTCGCCCACTGCATCCACATCTCGCCGCATTTCCCTTAGGTCTGACGCAAGCTGGGAGCGCAGCTCCGTGATGTCTTCTTTGATTGCTGCGAAAAGCTCCAGCTTGAAAGCTTTTGTCGCTGGGCCCTCCGGGTCATTGCGGAGCGGGGATTTCCCAGTGCTTGGTGACGCCGCCTGTTGCGTGACTTTCTGCCCAGTGTCCTTCGGCGGCTTGTCTTTTCTGAGCCTGGGCGCCGCCATGTCTCGGCCTCTCGTTAGCGGCTGGTGCAATCGCAGCCCTGCCCGGTGTCAGGTCCTCACCGAGCGCCTCGCTGTCGCTCCCCGAAGGATCCGGACGGTCCACCCCGCCCTCTTACTCACTCCAACGCCGTGTACGCAGGGTACCGTGGGCTCTTACTGCTCAGCTTCGACTGCAGTCAAGGGGCAAGGAGAAGGCGGCCCTAAAATGCAGTTCGCCTTACCGCCAATAAGGCGTGGGTTGGCGTGGCAGTGTCCGTCCTCCGCTCTCTTGCCACTCACCCCACCACTGCACGGTTGGGAGGCCCGGGTAGTTATGCCTCCAAGCAAGGCAATCCCCCGCCAGTCCCTTCGAGTGCCGTGGGCCCACTCTGTGCCGTTCTGCTCATGGCTGATGAGGTGGAGCAATGTAGGCCTCAAAATGGCAGCCGCCCTGCTGCCCGCGCCGGGTCAGGCCCTCACCCAAGGCCTCCTGCAACCCGCTGCCAGTCCCTGCCGTGGCGCTCCCCTTATGCCTCCAGACCTGTACACTTAGTACGGGCGCTGAGTTCCAAGGTGCCAGTCCTGCCGTCAGCAAACTGCTCACCCAGGTGTCCCAGGTGGCGCCGGACCCCCGCCAAGGCTCGCGGGGCCGCAGTCTCAGCCGCCGCTCCACGGGCCGACAGGAGGAGGGGAAGAGGTCTCACCGCCGTCCGCCACTTCTCTCGCCGCCGCGGGCTATGTTGCGGCCGGAGCGTGGCCACCTGCGCACACTCCTTCCGATGTCTGCTGTGCGCGGCAGCACCAAGTTTGCTACTCTTGCCCTACTCTCGACTCCGCCCTTGCCGCACGCAACCCCGGGGACTCGAAGACTACGCAGGCCGCAATGTCCAGCGTCCACAGCAGAGTCTCCGGTGGCCGGAAAAATCGCCGCACTGCTCCCTGGCACTCCTACAACGTCTCCTGGGCAGCTGCTGGACACCCTGCTGGGCGCTGTACAAGGCTTTAGAAACGCGGCGCCGGAGGGACCGAAAAGTGCGTCCTACTCCGCCGCCATCTTGGCCACGCCCCCGGTTAGCCACTTTTAGGTAATCTGTTCGCAGATAATGAACGGTGGGAACTGGTTAGGGGGATCATAGGACGCTCAGGCTACTGTAATACAAGTGTGTCAGTTTGGGCCTTTATCTTCTGTTACCCTGTGGCCACCTCACGTTGGGCACAAAACTGAGAACCAAGAACCTCATTTAGGACTTGGCCCTCAAGGTAACCAGGAAGAGGGTTCCAAGACGTGCTAAAGGAGGTTGTGTACACACAAGAATAGTCATATGCCGGTTGAAGCACTCACTCAGACGCTCCTGTGGGATGGGGGGCCCCAATGATATCATTAACAAAGTTGTCTCGAAGCAGGTATGACAGGGGTATATCGCTTCCTGCTCTCCAACAATATTATTGGGCGGCCCAACCAGTAGTAGTGAGCCACTGGATCTCCTTCCGTCATGAGGATCCAGCTTATAGAATGGATCATTGGAACATGTAGCCATGGGGATATCTTAGAGTGCTCTATGGGGGGAGACGCAGTGCATCTTGCCCAGCCTGAAAGTAACCACAGTGAGAATTTGGCTCACTGTAAGTACGGCGCTGGGGTGGCCCAGTAGAATTACCCAGGCAACGCCACTGTGGGACACCGCACTGCTGGGCCTACAGCTCAAATACCACGGTTTTCAGAAATGGGACCTGATAGGTATCTCACAGGTCAAGGACCTGTGGACTAATAGAGAGGTGAATTCCTTTGAAGACCTTAGAAGGGAATAACAATTGGTTCTCACTGTATTATACTGCTATCATGAAATTAGACATGCCCTTGTTATCCACAGGAATGGAGTTGCTGGAGGCCACACCGCTAGAAGATAGGTTGCTTGATGAATTCATGCATAAACGTGCTGTCTTCTTGACCTATCGCAAAATTAAGAAAAACTCTCCAGACACCCTTTTATACCTTAGAGACAAATGGGGGGGGGGCCATGGGCCACTTGACGACAATGAGTGGCAGGAGGCGCTGGTGTCCCTTGAAAAGTGGCCATATATGCTCCCGTATTCGATTGGTACAGTTTAAAGTCCTACATCAAATTTACTATTCATGTATGACTAGGGTCAAAATGGGAAGGGCTGGAGTGCCCAAGGGGGGGTGGGGGCAGAAGGTACATTTTTCCACTTGTTGTGCGAATGCTCAATACTACAGCCCTATTAGAAGATGGTGTAACATGTATGATGCACACATGTGGGGTAAATAAGGAGATTTTGACAAAATGGTGTTATTAAATATATGGGAGGCCACTGATCTCTTAGGCACTGACAAATGTTGGTTCTCCCTTGGCTTAGCTGTAGCCAAGCGAAGCATAGCAAGATTGTGGAGAGCAGCCTCTGTCCCGAAATTGTGGGAGTGGAAATCTGACATGGATTGGTGTTTACAAGTAGAGAAGGTTGTCTATGAGGGGAGGGTTACCCACATAAATGGATGAAGGTGTGGGGTCGATGGAATGAGAAGAGGGGGATGCCATGTACACAGTTGAGAGACTTGACCCGAATGGCTTTGAGTAAAGAGGAGCAAGGCAGATGGCCTCGCCGAGAAGGATAGAAGGTAGGGGTTAATACCTGGGACATTAGACAGCACTTGTAACTTTCTTTTATCATTGTTGTATCTTAATATTTTGTGTGTTGATGATTGCTGTCATTGCTGCAACGCATTTTTCCATTTCAATAAAAAGAGTTGTAAAAAAAAGAATAGTCATATGCAAGATGAATGTCAACCAATGTGAGATAGTTTCTACAACTTCAACTTCCCTACTTCTGTGGGCTTTAACATTTGATTCAAATGATAGTAGTGCAGAGTAAAAAGTGTTTATTCTTAGAGTCAGGTTGCTCACAAGTAGCTGCCACTACTGGTAAAGTCAGTTATTATCTGGTGTCGCCTCTTTAAAATATTAGAGCTGCTGCCCTGGTGTTTACAAGAGGCATTGCCATTCGTGATTGTCAGGGTGCCACCTTAAGTGATGTGTTTCTAGCAACCGCTGCAAGCTTTTTAATATTTAATCAGCCTAGCAAGTGCTCTTTGCTACAGCAAACAGGTATGTTAGATCAAAAGTTTGAAAGTATCTATTTTCACCTCTCTTTTGATTAATTTCGAGAAATCATTACTGGGTGATTATTAATTAATAACCACACTTGCCATTAACAAATACAACCCAGTACTACAAAATGAAATCATCTTATGTACCAGGGAGACAATATTGAAAAGTGATTCTCATTACGGCCAGGTTGACAAGATGGTTACCTTGCAAGAGAAATGGTGTAAGAAAGGTGTTTTACACATTACAGATCCAGCCACTAGGGACAAGGGTCCTTTGCAAACATGCAGCAAATTTACAGTCTGGAAAAATGATGACTACTTCAACTTCATAAAACTGAAGGCAGCTATTTCCAAACACTCTCCTTCCCTCTCGGAACCCTTCCATTATCTCACAAATTAATAAAATTAAGGAAGGAGGTCATGGTGTATCAAAAATGTACAAACTACTAAATCCATCAACATTTCCCTTACTGAAAACTAAACAAGAAATATGGTCAGATTGGTTACTAGATAATAAGGCACATCTGACTGAAAAGATATTGGCTAAAATCTGGAGACAAACTACTAACAAAAAGATCACCCCAATCTGGGTCCGACTAAATATTTATTCCTTCACAGGTCATTCTTGATACCTGAGAGACTTGCAAAAACAGGGTTAATATAACAGACAAATTGCTGGAGATGTACAATTTGCTCTGGTGACCTTGCAACTGGTTACCTGTTACCTAAACAATTCTGGTGCACAATAAACTCATACATGAAAAACATCTTTAAGTTTACACTCCCTAAATATTTCACCTATACTTTACTTGGACCGTCTTTAGGCACAAACTATGCTAAAATAAAGAGGAATAATTTACTCTTACTGAACCTCATGTTCACTTTGACTCACAAAATTATTTTAGCGAATGGAAAGACCATGGGAACACCTCGGCTCACACTTGGTGGGAATGGTTAAGATACCATAGAGGATTCTAACGTGTTGTGGCCCAACAATATCCCTGGATTTCAGCAAATTGCCCTATTGAAACAAACTATATGAATATCTTGAAAAGATTAAACCCTCACAGTTGTACAAGACCACACATTAGAACAACAACATTGATTTGTTCTAATCTTTATTGTGAATCCTTTTACATTGAAGAATTAATTTTGATGCTTCGTCTATTAGATTCTTGACTGCAGTGTTTACCTAATCTCTCGATCTCTCTCTTTTGTCCTCTTTTATAGTCCCCTCTCTCTACAATTCCTTCTTTCTACCTTTTTATTTATTAGTTTCCTCTGGTAAGCATTGAATACAACATTTTCTGTCCGTAGTTGAAATTGTTACACAAGCATATTTTGGCGATCATACACCAAAAGATTAATTGAGTGATGAGTACATCTAATTTGACCTAATTATATTTATACTAATGGAGTTTTTCTCCCCTAGCCTTACTCTTGCAAAAAAAAAACATACCCAACTTCTTCAAATCCATTTACGTATTTTATCTTGTAGCAAAATGTGACTGCAGGACTAAGTTTACCTTTGGGAATCTGGCCCGAGTACCTCCGCTGTAATGAACTGAGAGCTGAGAACACAACTCTGAGGTCAAGAGGGATACACAAAGTACACCCTCTTTTCAGAGTTAGACTTCAGGTCTAAGTTTACCTTTGTGAATCGGGCCCTCAGTAAATACAAGTGACTGTCATATTAAATGAAGGGAAAAGCCCAAACTCTAAAAAGACTTGCCACAAGAGAAACACATGGCAGGAGTGTAGATTCTCCAGAGCCATGCAGGGAACATTTCTGTCTAAATGTGGGTCATTAGATCATGGGTTCCCGATATCAAGGCTGTCTGATGATTAATTAGTTAATGATATTTATCAGATATGCTCCTCAAGAAACCAACTGAAACCAACAGCATCAGGCTTTGCAAGCAAACACCTTGCTTAGAAAGAGTCAGGCATCTTGTTGGCCAGAGTTAAACCAAGGCAATTAGGCACCATTAACTATTTGTAACTGTGTTGGTCAGAATTGTAATACATGTTTTTTCCCTTAAAAGGTTTTACTCTAAGACATTTATGAATATATGTTGAACCTTAACTAATTGTAAAAGTAAACAGTCTTTTACATCACTGAATAATGCTCTAATCAGCCAATTGCTTTCCTCTTTGTGTGTAGCACGTATGGTGTGCTTCTGGGAGTACAATTAAAATGTTGGATCTCCGCCCCTTCTCATAGCTTAGACTGGAAATGAGTCCGTGGATTTCCCTGATTTTGTTTCAGAGTGGGGTCAGGTGGAAGACCACCATTCATATGTATAGCTCAATCTCTTCCAGCCCAACATGTAAGAAGTGCACGGTAAGGACAGTTTATCCTCCTGCAAAGGACACTGGCACTGCATTGGCAGGTAAATTGTCAGGACTCTATGATGCATAGAGCCACCTGGCACCTCACATCCATTCACCGGCAGCCTAGTGGAAATGACCTATTTGAGTAAAAGACAGTGTGACATTCTTTTTTATTTTTTTTTATTTTTGAAAACCTTTATTTCACAAGAGCACACAGCTATTCAGCCTAACATCCCGGAGGCAAGGCAGCATAGTAGGCAGAGCATAATAGTGCAAGTCAGGTACGGCAGGAAATTATAGGTTTATTTTATATTTTTATAACGATAAGAAGAAAGACGCCAAATGGCGCCGAGGAGTGGCAATGGGAGAAGAATACAGGAAGGAATAGAAGGCTGGGAGGAGAAAGAGACCAGCAGCTCAGAAGTACAGAAGAGTGGAGGATGATAGGAGGGGGGGGGGGGAAATACAGGATCAATCAGTTATCGTGCACAGTCGGTGTCGTAGGTCACAGTGACAGGTGCTCATCCAATGAAGCAGGCTCAGGCGGCAGACACACATCACCCCGGTAAGAGTTCCAAGCACCCCACACCCTGTTCCATTTGTTAGGTTTACCCCTGGCAACATAGACAGTCTTCTCCCGGAACATACACCAATCCGTGTTGGCTTTCCATTGTACCACAAGGGGTGCCGTATTGGCCCCCCACCTCTGAGCGATGTCTCTCTTGGCCACCATATTGCCTAGGGTCACCCACTGAGTTTGGGCTGTGTTGTGATCTGTTGGCTCCCAAATGTTGAGGAGGCACCTACGAGCTTCCGCCGCAATCCCCACTCCCGACACTTCGCTCATGACCCTGTGAATCCTCCTCCAGTAGGACGCTATGGCTGGACATTCCCACAATATGTGTAAGAAGGTGGCGAGGGCACCGCAGCCTCGACGACAGAGGCCGTTGGGCGAGTAACCCATGTGTATAAGGCGGGGGCCAGTAACGTATACCCTGTGCAGGATTTTAAATTGGACCAGACGAAGCCGGGATGAGATGGCGACCTCCTTAGGGGAGGACACCGCACTCTGCCAGTCCTCCTCGTCGATCTCCAGGCCATCCGCCACCCACTGGTCTCGCAACCCAAGGAGAAGGTCAGTGCGGACATTAATTAGTTTTTTGTAAGACAGTGAGATTGCGCTATCGGGCATATGGCCATCTAGCACTCTGTCCTCCAGCGGCGAGCTTTCCGGGATATCCTCCCCCAGGGTAATAGCAGAAAGCAAGGCATGCCTCAGCTGGGCATATCGGAAGAACTCCGAGGCACCCAGCCGGTACTCAGTCTGTAGCTGGGGGAAGGTCTTGATAGTCCCTTTGAAAATCACATCCCCCACCCTAGAGATGCCAATGAGGTCCCATTTATCAAAGCCCTTGGTGTGCCATAGTCTGCCCAACATATCGGATTCATACAGAGGAGTGAAGCTGGTCAGTCTGCCCTGCCATCCCTGCACCTTGGTGATCGTACGCCAAATAGATACTGCCGTCCTCGTGGGACCGGACATACGCCGATCCAGAGATCTGGAGTAAAGGGCTCGGTAATAATTACCACCACCCATAAGCCACCTGTCCATAGCGTAGCCGGGGCTATTCACCGGCCCATAGAACCCGTGGTTGAGGGCTGCAAGCTGGGAGGCCCAATAATACCTACGTACATCCGGTAGCGCTATGCCCCCGTCATACCACGGGAGCGTGAGCTTCGCGATCGCCACCCGAGGGCGGCCATCCCAAAGTAGGGCCCGCTGAAGACTCTCAACTTCCCGGAAATATCGGGCCGGTACCGGGTCTTGGGTGTTTTGTAGGGCATACAGGAATCTGGGCAAGGACATCATTTTAAACAGGGCCGCTCGGCCAAGCAGGGAGAGCGGGAGCTTACGCCAACCCTCCACGTCGCGTCGAAGGCGCTGCAGTGGGGGGAGCAGGTTCTGGTCGAATCGAACCTTCAGGTTCCCAGAGATGTAGATCCCTAGGTACTTGAAGCCCTGTGTGGCCACCTGAATGTTGCAGCCTCTGGGGAGGCGCGGCGTGTCCCCTTTCAATACGTATAGGGAGGACTTGGCCCAATTGATAATCAGGCCAGAGTATCTCCCAAAGTGTCTGAGCACGTCACAGGCAACAATGAGAGACTTGTACGGGGACGTCAGATATAGGAGGATGTCGTCTGCATACAGGGAGATACGGTCCTCGAAGTCAGGTGCCCAGGTGATACCATGGAGGTCAGGGTGGAAGCGCAGTGTGGCCGCCAAGGGCTCGAGAGCCAGGGCAAAAAGGAGAGGCGACAGGGGGCAGCCCTGCCTGGTACCCCTGTGAAGGACAAAAGACGTCGACAAAATACCACTGAGGGTTAATGCAACCTGCGACACCATGAATGTGGTTTATCTTTTAAAATGCCCATGTGGAAGCGTATATGTGGGATATACTGAAAGAAAACTAAAAGTAAGATTGACAGAACACAAGAGCAATATAAGAACCCACTCCACGAAATCCACTATAGCCATCCATTTTGAAGAAAAACGACACAATCTAAACCAATTGAGAGCTTGTGTTTTGGAAATTGTACCAAAAAAGGAAGGAACATTGAACAAAAAGAATTTGTTGAAACGTGAAAATCACTGGATTTATTATTTGAACAGTCTCAAGCCGAATGGCTTAAATGATCGAACAGAATTTTCATGTTATTTATAACCCAGTTTGTACATAACACACCACATACCCCAGTATGAGACATTAACACAGCAACTCTAAACCACTTCCCGGTTTTGGAGCGCGTTGATTAACTTCGACCCATTGTATTTAAGTATAACACTCATAACATCTAATTGGTAAAGTTATATGAGTTGAAAACTTTATGTTTACCAAACACAGCAGTAAAAAAGAAAAAAACACGATAAGCTCCCACACTGCGCATGCGCAATCCACGCAGCGTCAGCGTCATTACTTAGAGTTAGAGAGCCCATTCCGTAACAGACCCACCCGCAGGCAGGAGCGGAAGGAAACGATCGAAGTAGCACAAGGTGAGCAAGGGCGAGAGTAAGAATAATCAGAAAGGCAGCGAGTTTTTAACCGCGCGCAGTACAGCTTTAAAGCCCATTCTTCCCCCATTTCTTACAAAAACCACCGCCTAACGGACAACTAACATTTAGCGCTTTAGTATCACGGTAACCGAACGCACATTAGCACTAACTCGAGTGGGAGGCAAACTTTCAGTTTAAAAACACACAGATATGCATGTGAAAGTAACAAATGTTATAACAAAATGCGAATGTAACTACTGTTCATTTAAAGAAAGTTACAATGTATACTGTTTATTTTGTTTGTAGAAAATCCCTGACGAAGGTGAACCTTTTCACCGAAATGCATTGGATTATGTTGCCACAAACGATGAATGAAAAAACATTGTGATAACCAAGAACAATGTGAAATATAATTCTACTTTCAAACAAACATAACGGCTGATTTGAATTTTTTGAATTGAAACTTTAGCTGATTCAGCAACACACACTGGTGCCATGGGAGATGCACCTATGGATCAATAGGTGTGCAACCGATGAGCATTTATTCAGTACACTCCAGGAGGGGAGTGATTCCCATGAGCACAGTATAAACCATTGAAAAAAACCAAGGGGGTGCACGGTCCCTATATCCACAAAGCTTGTAGCATAACCCCCCACAGGGAGGTAGCACGCCCAACGACAGCAACATGCAATATGAAGAAATCACGCATTCTACAGACCAACGAGCAGATACTTTTGCCTACACGGCGGAAGCAAGTGAAAAAATATATTCATTAATACAAGCGGAGACCACAGAACCAAAGGTCACCAGAAATAAGGAACAACAAATTAAACAACTCATGTACCTTACACGGAGAGAAATTAACCAACGACTCCATGCTAATACCATGATTAAATACCACAAGGCACAACGAATCCCCAGAGGCCTCAGAATAGCCCTAAAACCATCTTTGTGCAAAAATTCTAAACCATTTACCGAACGGTGGTATGCTATACTGAATAAATGCAGTTTGGATTTGATTTTACTCATCATAGAGGAATTGGCAAAAATACTAGAAGAGCTAAAAACAGAGATTGAAACTGTAACGGAAGAACTCAAAAAGGGAGCCACAGAGGAAGAACTACAAAAAATCATCGATGACATTAACGCACAATTGGCAAACCATGTACAGGAAGTTAATGAACGAAAACTAAGGAAATATAGGAGAGATACCCTCGACTATAAATTACAGGAAGTTTATACTTGGGCGGAAGTTTACGCCAGAAGGCGACAAACGAAACAATACACCTCCCAAACAGAGACATCATCTACAGATAGTGATAGACCAGAACAAAGAAGAGCACCTACCAAAAACAAACCAACAGACAAACCAACAACATCGGAGCCTTTTTTAGACGCAGGCCAAACAGAACTAGAAGACCCAGGAGGGGACGCAACAAAAACAAAAGAAAAAAGTCCGCCTCAAACGAGGAATACAACAACCAGGAAAGAGAGAAAGAAACAGCATTGACCACACAGGAAAATCTAGTACTAAATATTTCAAACCAAAATCTTACAGATATACAAACTAACATCTTGCAAAGAGGATTATCGTTCGTACCAACCAGTCACACCAATCAATTAGAATTGGAAGTAAGTCTTTTTAAGCTCACACGCAAGATGAGATTGAGACATTTCTTTGAAAACGTCATCACAGAAAAAACTACACCAAAAGAAGATGAATTGAAAGGGTTGAAAACTCCAAGTAACTACATGCCTCCCATATCGCACAAGATGATAGACCTTTTTGAAAACTTATGTAAACAGGAAATCAATAAAATCAACACCAACAAGAGGGCAAAGAATCCAAACATGTCCAAAAAAGAATTCGGAGCCATCGAAAGTATAGCAAACAACACTCAAATAATCTGCCAAAAAGCAGACAAGGGAGGTGCAACAGTAATTATGGAGAAAGAGTTCTACGAGGAGGTCATGCAAACACACTTAGGAGACATAAACACCTATATGGAAATAAACTATGATCCTACCATGGAAATACGAAAAACGTTACAGGTCATATTGAATCAAGCCACCGAAGAGGGAACCATCAACGAAAAAACAAAACAATATCTGACGCAAGAAAATCCAAGGAGTCCCACTATATACCTGGTTCCCAAGGTACATAAAGATCCCAAGAAACCTCCGTGTCGACCCATCGTTTCTACTAAGATGAGCATCCATGAACCAGTGGGGAAATTTATAGATAGATATTTGCAACCTTTAGTCATCAAAAATCTCTCCTACATAAAAGACACCACAGACTTTTTGGTGAAACTACAAGCAGTCAAAATTGAACCAAATTGCATCATGGCAACCATTGATGTAAAAACATTATACACAGCCATACCCCACAGAGAAGGCCTAGATGCTATAGAGAAAGCATTACTACAAAGTACATATACACAAGACCTACAACTCTTTTTGCTGAAACTCATGGAATTCACTCTCATGAACAGCTACTTCACTTACGAGAAACACTGGTATATTCAACTTAATGGAACCGCCATGGGAAATTGCGCCGCACCGGCGTATGCGAATTTGTTCATGGGAGCATTTGAGGAGGAACACATTTACAATGACCAGGAATGGGCCACACATCTGCTAGCCTACATGAGGTTCATAGATGACATATTCATCATATGGAAAGGAACCCAAGAATCTTTGGAACAACAATTAAAAAGATTGGATGAAAAAAACGAAAGAATCAAATTTACATGGAATATTAACGACACCACCATTCAATACCTTGACGTGGAAATCACATTGAAAAATGGAATATTCATGACGAACCTGTATCGGAAACCTACCGACAAGAACAACTTACTACATTACTCCAGCCACCATCCTCCAACATTGAAGGCACACCTCCCCTATACTCAATTTCTTAGGGTTAAACGAGTGGTCTCGGAGGATCACGTATGCCAGGAACAATTACAAAACATGGCACACAGATTTGCAAATAGAGGCTATCCAGAAAATATGATCCAAAAATCACAGGCCAGAGCCGAAATGAAAACAAGATCTGAATTACTTACTTACAAGCCCAGTACCAAATCACAGAGAATAACATGTGTCAGTAAATACTCAAATGTGAGTTCCCAATTCAAAAGAATCATTTATAGGAATTGGCAAATAGTCAAAATGGAAAGCGATTTCAATGGAATATTCGACCAGGAACCTCTGTTTGCTCACTCAAGAGGCAAAAACTTAAGTGATCTGTTAAAAAAAACCAAACAAACCACACCCCATCAGATATATAGAGGAACAGTACCGTGCTTAAATTGTACCAACTGCCACAACATCATCAAGGGGTCGAACATCAGTCACCCTATGAAAGGACACAAAATACCACTGAGGGTTAATGTAACCTGCGACACCATGAATGTGGTTTATCTTTTAAAATGCCCATGTGGAAGCGTATATGTGGGACATACTGAAAGAAAACTAAAAGTAAGATTGACAGAACACAAGAGCAATATAAGAACCCACTCCACGAAATCCACTATAGCCATCCATTTTGAAGAAAAACGACACAATCTAAACCAATTGAGAGCTTGTGTTTTGGAAATTGTACCAAAAAAGGAAGGAACATTGAACAAAAAGAATTTGTTGAAACGTGAAAATCACTGGATTTATTATTTGAACAGTCTCAAGCCGAATGGCTTAAATGATCGAACAGAATTTTCATGTTATTTATAACCCAGTTTGTACATAACACACCACATACCCCAGTATGAGACATTAACACAGCAACTCTAAACCACTTCCCGGTTTTGGAGCGCGTTGATTAACTTCGACCCATTGTATTTAAGTATAACACTCATAACATCTAATTGGTAAAGTTATATGAGTTGAAAACTTTATGTTTACCAAACACAGCAGTAAAATAGAAAAAAACACGATAAGCTCCCACACTGCGCATGCGCAATCCACGCAGCGTCAGCGTCATTACTTAGAGTTAGAGAGCCCATTCCGTAACAGACCCACCCGCAGGCAGGAGCGGAAGGAAACGATCGAAGTAGCACAAGGTGAGCAAGGGCGAGAGTAAGAATAATCAGAAAGGCAGCGAGTTTTTAACCGCGCGCAGTACAGCTTTAAAGCCCATTCTTCCCCCATTTCTTACAAAAACCACCGCCTAACGGACAACTAACATTTAGCGCTTTAGTATCACGGTAACCGAACGCACATTAGCACTAACTCGAGTGGGAGGCAAACTTTCAGTTTAAAAACACACAGATATGCATGTGAAAGTAACAAATGTTATAACAAAATGCGAATGTAACTACTGTTCATTTAAAGAAAGTTACAATGTATACTGTTTATTTTGTTTGTAGAAAATCCCTGACGAAGGTGAACCTTTTCACCGAAATGCATTGGATTATGTTGCCACAAACGATGAATGAAAAAACATTGTGATAACCAAGAACAATGTGAAATATAATTCTACTTTCAAACAAACATAACGGCTGATTTTAATTTTTTGAATTGAAACTTTAGCTGATTCAGCAACACACACTGGTGCCATGGGAGATGCACCTATGGATCAATAGGTGTGCAACCGATGAGCATTTATTCAGTACACTCCAGGAGGGGAGTGATTCCCATGAGCACAGTATAAACCATTGAAAAAAACCAAGGCGGTGCACGGTCCCTATATCCACAAAGCTTGTAGCATAACCACCCACAGGGAGGTAGCACGCCCAACGACAGCAACATGCAATATGAAGAAATCACGCATTCTACAGACCAACGAGCAGATACTTTTGCCTACACGGCGGAAGCAAGTGAAAAAATATATTCATTAATACAAGCGGAGACCACAGAACCAAAGGTCACCAGAAATAAGGAACAACAAATTAAACAACTCATGTACCTTACACGGAGAGAAATTAACCAACGACTCCATGCTAATACCATGATTAAATACCACAAGGCACAACGAATCCCCAGAGGCCTCAGAATAGCCCTAAAACCATCTTTGTGCAAAAATTCTAAACCATTTACCGAACGGTGGTATGCTATACTGAATAAATGCAGTTTGGATTTGATTTTACTCATCATAGAGGAATTGGCAAAAATACTAGAAGAGCTAAAAACAGAGATTGAAACTGTAACGGAAGAACTCAAAAAGGGAGCCACAGAGGAAGAACTACAAAAAATCATCGATGACATTAACGCACAATTGGCAAACCATGTACAGGAAGTTAATGAACGAAAACTAAGGAAATATAGGAGAGATACCCTCGACTATAAATTACAGGAAGTTTATACTTGGGCGGAAGTTTACGCCAGAAGGCGACAAACGAAACAATACACCTCCCAAACAGAGACATCATCTACAGATAGTGATAGACCAGAACAAAGAAGAGCACCTACCAAAAACAAACCAACAGACAAACCAACAACATCGGAGCCTTTTTTAGACGCAGGCCAAACAGAACTAGAAGACCCAGGAGGGGACGCAACAAAAACAAAAGAAAAAAGTCCGCCTCAAACGAGGAATACAACAACCAGGAAAGAGAGAAAGAAACAGCATTGACCACACAGGAAAATCTAGTACTAAATATTTCAAACCAAAATCTTACAGATATACAAACTAACATCTTGCAAAGAGGATTATCGTTCGTACCAACCAGTCACACCAATCAATTAGAATTGGAAGTAAGTCTTTTTAAGCTCACACGCAAGATGAGATTGAGACATTTCTTTGAAAACGTCATCACAGAAAAAACTACACCAAAAGAAGATGAATTGAAAGGGTTGAAAACTCCAAGTAACTACATGCCTCCCATATCGCACAAGATGATAGACCTTTTTGAAAACTTATGTAAACAGGAAATCAATAAAATCAACACCAACAAGAGGGCAAAGAATCCAAACATGTCCAAAAAAGAATTCGGAGCCATCGAAAGTATAGCAAACAACACTCAAATAATCTGCCAAAAAGCAGACAAGGGAGGTGCAACAGTAATTATGGAAAAAGAGTTCTACGAGGAGGTCATGCAAACACACTTAGGAGACATAAACACCTATATGGAAATAAACTATGATCCTACCATGGAAATACGAAAAACGTTACAGGTCATATTGAATCAAGCCACCGAAGAGGGAACCATCAACGAAAAAACAAAACAATATCTGACGCAAGAAAATCCAAGGAGTCCCACTATATACCTGGTTCCCAAGGTACATAAAGATCCCAAGAAACCTCCGTGTCGACCCATCGTTTCTACTAAGATGAGCATCCATGAACCAGTGGGGAAATTTATAGATAGATATTTGCAACCTTTAGTCATCAAAAATCTCTCCTACACAAAAGACACCACAGACTTTTTGGTGAAACTACAAGCAGTCAAAATTGAACCAAATTGCATCATGGCAACCATTGATGTAAAAACATTATACACAGCCATACCCCACAGAGAAGGCCTAGATGCTATAGAGAAAGCATTACTACAAAGTACATATACACAAGACCTACGACTCTTTTTGCTGAAACTCATGGAATTCACTCTCATGAACAGCTACTTCACCTACGAGAAACACTGGTATATTCAACTTAATGGAACCGCCATGGGAAATTGCGCCGCACCGGCGTATGCGAATTTGTTCATGGGAGCATTTGAGGAGGAACACATTTACAATGACCAGGAATGGGCCACACATCTGCTAGCCTACATGAGGTTCATAGATGACATATTCATCATATGGAAAGGAACCCAAGAATCTTTGGAACAACAATTAAAAAGATTGGATGAAAAAAACGAAAGAATCAAATTTACATGGAATATTAACGACACCACCATTCAATACCTTGACGTGGAAATCACATTGAAAAATGGAATATTCATGACGAACCTGTATCGGAAACCTACCGACAAGAACAACTTACTACATTACTCCAGCCACCATCCTCCAACATTGAAAGCACACCTCCCCTATACTCAATTTCTTAGGGTTAAACGAGTGGTCTCGGAGGATCACGTATGCCAGGAACAATTACAAAACATGGCACACAGATTTGCAAATAGAGGCTATCCAGAAAATATGATCCAAAAATCACAGGCCAGAGCCGAAATGAAAACAAGATCTGAATTACTTACTTACAAGCCCAGTACCAAATCACAGAGAATAACATGTGTCAGTAAATACTCAAATGTGAGTTCCCAATTCAAAAGAATCATTTATAGGAATTGGCAAATAGTCAAAATGGAAAGCGATTTCAATGGAATATTCGACCAGGAACCTCTGTTTGCTCACTCAAGAGGCAAAAACTTAAGTGATCTGTTAAAAAAACCCAAACAAACCACACCCCATCAGATATATAGAGGAACAGTACCGTGCTTAAATTGTACCAACTGCCACAACATCATCAAGGGGTCGAACATCAGTCACCCTATGAAAGGACACAAAATACCACTGAGGGTTAATGCAACCTGCGACACCATGAATGTGGTTTATCTTTTAAAATGCCCATGTGGAAGCGTATATGTGGGACATACTGAAAGAAAACTAAAAGTAAGATTGACAGAACACAAGAGCAATATAAGAACCCACTCCACGAAATCCACTATAGCCATCCATTTTGAAGAAAAACGACACAATCTAAACCAATTGAGAGCTTGTGTTTTGGAAATTGTACCAAAAAAGGAAGGAACATTGAACAAAAAGAATTTGTTGAAACGTGAAAATCACTGGATTTATTATTTGAACAGTCTCAAGCCGAATGGCTTAAATGATCGAACAGAATTTTCATGTTATTTATAACCCAGTTTGTACATAACACACCACATACCCCAGTATGAGACATTAACACAGCAACTCTAAACCACTTCCCGGTTTTGGAGCGCGTTGATTAACTTCGACCCATTGTATTTAAGTATAACACTCATAACATCTAATTGGTAAAGTTATATGAGTTGAAAACTTTATGTTTACCAAACACAGCAGTAAAATAGAAAAAAACACGATAAGCTCCCACACTGCGCATGCGCAATCCACGCAGCGTCAGCGTCATTACTTAGAGTTAGAGAGCCCATTCCGTAACAGACCCACCCGCAGGCAGGAGCGGAAGGAAACGATCGAAGTAGCACAAGGTGAGTAAGGGCGAGAGTAAGAATAATCAGAAAGGCAGCGAGTTTTTAACCGCGCGCAGTACAGCTTTAAAGCCCATTCTTCCCCCATTTCTTACAAAAACCACCGCCTAACGGACAACTAACATTTAGCGCTTTAGTATCACGGTAACCGAACGCACATTAGCACTAACTCGAGTGGGAGGCAAACTTTCAGTTTAAAAACACACAGGTATGCATGTGAAAGTAACAAATGTTATAACAAAATGCGAATGTAACTACTGTTCATTTAAAGAAAGTTACAATGTATACTGTTTATTTTGTTTGTAGAAAATCCCTGACGAAGGTGAACCTTTTCACCGAAATGCATTGGATTATGTTGCCACAAACGATGAATGAAAAAACATTGTGATAACCAAGAACAATGTGAAATATAATTCTACTTTCAAACAAACATAACGGCTGATTTGAATTTTTTGAATTGAAACTTTAGCTGATTCAGCAACACACACTGGTGCCATGGGAGATGCACCTATGGATCAATAGGTGTGCAACCGATGAGCATTTATTCAGTACACTCCAGGAGGGGAGTGATTACCATGAGCACAGTATAAACCATTGAAAAAAACCAAGGCGGTGTACGGTCCCTATATCCACAAAGCATAAAGAAGTTTCACCCAGCTAAGGAAGACCGGGCCAAAACCGAGCTTAGCTAACACTGCCCAGAGGTAATTCCACTCGATGGAGTCGAACGCCATGGTGGCATCAAGGGATGCCAGCACAGCTGGCTCTGTGAGAGTGTGCGCCCTAGCCAGGGCGCCATGAAGCCGTCTCAGATTGAGGGCAGTGTTGCGGTGCGGAATAAAGCCTGACTGGTCCGGGTGCACCAAGTCGCCAATAACCCCAACCAGTCGGTTGGCAAGCAATTTGGCGAGGACCTTGGGTTCGGTGTTCAGGAGGGAGATAGGTCGATACGAACGACACACATCCCTTGGTTTACCGTCTTTGTGGATGACTACAATAGGGGCCACCCTCTGGTCCAGGGGGAGAACGCCGGCGTCTCGCGCCTCCAGGAACATAGTACGGAGATGCGGGGAGACCACATCAGGCCGTATCTTGTAGAGCTCAGCCGGGATTCCGTTGGGACCCAGCGCCTTGCCAGATCTCAAGGAGCGGATCGCAAGGGCAATCTCGTCAGAAGATATGTCCCTGTCTAAATCATCGCGATCCGCCTCAGAGAGACAGGGAAGATCCACGGTCGAAAGAAGTTCTGCCGAGTCGGCCTCTGAGCAGTCAGAAGTGGAGGTGTAAACACCCCTGAAATAGTCGGCAAAAGACTCGGCAATGGCGGAAGGGTCAGTGACAGGGGTTCCATCTGCCCCCAGGATCTCAGGTACAACCCGACTAGCTAACTCCCTCCTGTCCTACCAGGCCAACAGCTTGCCAGCCTTGCCTCCCACGTCGTAGATGCGGCCCTGCTGTTCCCTAGCCAGGGTCTGGGCGGCATTCATAGCGAGATCTCGGTACTCCAACTGCTTCAGGGAAAGCGCATGAAGGAGGTCTGGGTTAGGGTCAGGATCCAGTTGGGCTTCGAGGTTCAAGATCTCTTGCTCGATACAAAGGAGATCGGCATCTCTATTCCGACGGGCCTCCGCTATTAAAGCGAATGCCTCGCCTCTCAGGACGGTCTTGAACGCCTCCCACAGGGTCGCGGCCGACCCAACTGAACCCTCATTCTCTGAGAAGTAAAGGTCTATAGCCTTGGCCAGTAGGGCACGGGTCTTTGGGTTCCGAAAGTACCAAGGATTGACCGTTGCCGGTCGCACCGACAGGGCGATATCGAAGTCGAAGGAGACCAGGAGCGGCGAGTGATCCGAAACTCCTCGCGCCAGAAAACGAGCCTCAGACACGGCCGTAGCGTGAGCTGCCAAGGTAAGGATGTAGTCTATACGGGACAAGCTACCATGTGCGCTGGACAGGAAGGAGTACTGACGAAGCGTGGGGTGCAAGAGTCTCCAACTATCTACAAGGCCCATTGAGTCTATAAACGAGGGCAACCACAGTTGAGAGTGGCGAAGGTCTCTAGACGGTTGCCGATCCATGGTGCCAGAGCAGACCGAATTGAAGTCACCCCCAACAATAAGTAAGCCGTCAGGCAGAGCTAAAATGGCGCCACCAAGGTCATGGAACGTGCTGGTCTGTAGGCCAGGCGGGACGTAAACTGAAAGTAGGATGAGGGCCCTCCCCTCCCACCGCCCAGCCACCGCTGCGTAGCGTCCCCTATCATCTATCGTAGTGACGTCAATCTCCAGCGGAAGGGAAGCCCGGACAAGAACGCCCGCCCCCCGAGAGCCTGAAGTGAACCCTGAGTGTGCCACCATCTTGTACCCTTTGCGATTGAGCGCCTTACATGAGTTCCCAATCAAATGTGTTTCCTGTAGAAAAACCACATCAGGCATGTGACGCTTGAGCATTTGAAGCACAATTCCCCGTTTGATTTGGTCACCCAACCCATTGACATTCCAACTGATAACTTTTAATTTCCTACCCCCCATCATCGTGGCACCCTCCCCTACCCGGCCCGAGAGACCCTTGCAGAATCAATAGTGCAACAATATACATCACCCATTGCCGAAAGAAAGAAAACAAAAACACACTAAGAGACATCCGAACTTGTCCCAAAACACCCCCCACCCTGCACCCCTGCAGTAGACTAAAAAGCCCCCCCAACCAGCAGTGTGCCTGTCGCCCCATTAACTAGTCTACAAAAAGCCCCAAGAGGAGTAAGGATTCCCCGCGGACACCTCCCGCCGCCCCCCATGAAACAACAGGAGATCCAATTGCTATTACACTGAAAAAGGGACGAATGTCACATATAGCAGGGCCACCAACCGCCAGTGTCCTCGTAGTAGAGCCAGTTCTTACAAATCTGCGCCACCAGCAGCGCCCCCTTCGTTGTTATCCCGGTCGTCACTACGCTGTGGTAGGGTGTCGAGCCATTCGCTTACGTTATCCGGAAAGTCAAAGAACAATGCTCGGCCTTCGTGCTCGACCCGCAGCTTGGCCGGGAACATCATCGAATACTTGAGTCCCATGTCCCTCAGTCGCCGTTTCACTCCCCCGTAGCTCTGGCGTTGTCTCTGTACCGCCCTGGTAAAGTCAGGATAGAAGTGCACCTCAGAGTTCTGGTACTGTAACGGTCCGTGCCTCCTGGACGCCTGTAGAATTGCGTCCCGATCCCTGAAGTTGAGGAACCTAGCAATGATGGGTCTAGGTGCCGCGCCCGACTATGGCGGGCCACCTGGCACCCGATGTGCTCGCTCCACCGAGAAGAATTTGCTCAACCCGGGGGGAGTAAGATGGTTCTGTATCAGGTCCTCAACGAACAGGTCTGCCGATGCCTCTTCCGACCCTTCCGGAACGCCAATGATGCGGACATTCTGTCGCCTGGCACGACCTTCATAGTCGTCCAGTCTCCTGGAGAATTGATCAGAGGCGAGCCGTAGGGTCCGGACCTCGGTTTGCAGGTCCGAGACGTCGGTGGTAAGGCTCGAGGTTTTTAAGTCCAGCGATTTCACCCGATCGTTGGTTTTTCCCAGGTCGGCTCTGATGAGGGTGAGATCCACCGCCAATGTGTCCACTTTGTGGGTCAAGACCTCGTGCTGTTTCTGTATTTCAGCTCGTATGCCCGAGATGGCCCCCATAATGTCACTGAGGGTGGGCTCGGACCCGTCTGGCGAGCACGATGAAGAGATGTCCTTAGTGGAGACCCCCGGTGCAGGCGATATGCGCAGTTGGGCATATCTATCAATCCTGTTCTGTTGCACTTGGGACTTGCCACGAACTCCTTTGTTCGATGTCTTGTCCGGGTCGCCCTTGCCCGCCATGTTGGGTCCGATGAGACCGTGGGGCCGCCACACACAGCTCCGAGCCTAAGGTGCGCCGGGCCGAGGTTGTAGGACAGATGTGGAACACAGTCTAGTGGTAGGAGACACAGCAGTATCGGAAATTCCGCCAGCGGGGTTCACCACCCAGCACTACGCATCCCAATCATGCGGAGTGACGGAGACCGAGGAGACAATGGCGCTTCCTTGGCAAGGGACATCACACGACGTTGCTCAGCGTAGGAACCTCCGATTTGAAAGCGGGAGGCAGGCTCCGCATCAGTGACCCGTCAGCAGTCGGAATCCACCTACGTGGAACAGGATTTCGAGCAGGATTATTGCGGAGGGTCGGAGGGTCTGCGGAGCTCCGAGCTTACGCGGCCATCTTGCTTGCCCGCGAAGCTCCTCCCAGTGTGACATTCTTGATCACTCCCACCCATCTCATTTCCTGGGAATCCAGCACTGTAAAAGGCTATGTAGAATTCCTCATTCACCACAAATTCCAGGCACAGGCCTGTTCAGTCTTGGGAAGCTCACTGGAGTGCACTGTTGACTGTGCAGTTCTCTTGCACTAACTTGAACAGTTTGACAATCTTTTGTGGAAAATCGAATTTTCATCTGTGATAAATATAAACAATAATCTAAAGCAAAGAGAACTTGTTCCATGCGTTTTCAGACAACTTCTTTTTTTGTACCTAGGAGTTACTCTGGAAGGGAGCAGGTTTCCCCAAACATGCAGCGAGGATCTGATCTTGATGGGACCACTTTTTAGGTTTCGCCTGTCGAAAGCTGCGCAAGCAGCCTTTCGCGCAGGCGAAATCTTATGTCTAGAGTATGTGTGCTCATGTCCCGCCCCTCTGTTCCATTGGCTAGCTCCATAAATGGAGGCTAGCCATTGGAACAGAGATCTGTGCGTCAATGCCGGAGCAGATTCGTGGGCGTTCCCGAGAATTTTAGGCTTTTGCCCATGTCATGCGGCTGTGGGTGTGGTTTTTTTTTTGTTTTTAAGCTTTGTTTTCGCCATTTGGAAGTGTCTTTTGCAGGGGTGGGTTGCGCGATGTCCCGCTGTCCGTTCCCGCCCCCTCCCACTGTCCGTGAGCCTGTTCCCCGCCCCCCCCGCCCACTGTCCATGTGCCCGTCCCCCCTCCCGCTGTCCGTGGGCCCGTCCCCCCTCCCACTGCCCGTGTGCCCGTCAATCTTATGCACATTCACTGTTTGGCCTCTTTGTTTATCTGCCCCTCTCTCCTCCACAGGCCTCCATCTCTCGTCGTATGGACAGGACTGGAGCGGCTTCTATTGAAACCCTAGGGCTTTGATTACCAGCGGAATACTTTGCCCTTCCCCTCCTTCCCGCCCTCCGAGATCCCACGTGCCCATCCACTCCTGAGCTTTACCCTCACAAACCGTATGTTTTGATGCTTCTGCCCAGTCGGGCCAATAGACGTGAGCCAGGATCACAACTAATACAGACAATAAAGATTGTAATAAAAAAAAATGTATACTAAGTATTCTAAACATAAATTGTGTTACTATAGCGCTTGCAACCTCAGTATTTTTTCCAGGCACTATAAATATCTGAGAAAAGGGCTGTGTTTCTCGCCCCAGGTTTCCATTTATTAAGCTTTTGCAACCAGAGTGTCATTAAAAAGGAGAGAAACATTATCAGCTATTTATAGTGCCTGGGAAAAACATACTGTGTTAACAAGCGCTAGAGGGGAACTGTAAGTATGCCACCCAGGCAGGGCCGCCGCCCTCACCCCGTCTTTTGAGACGGTGACCCCAGTACATTGTCAGAGAGCAGCAGAACCAGGTGAGTGCCCCCCACCCCACACCGCCCCCCACGCCCTGCACACACCCCCTCCCCTCCAATCTCGGGCCTTTGTGTCCCACCCTGGGGGGGACGCGTTAAATGAGCCTCCCTGCGGCTCGGCCTGCCCTGGTGAACAAACAGGGGGCCGGGGGCTGACCTCCGCTGCAAAAGCCATTGTCAGGGGGGCCCGAGCTCCGAGCACTGGCCCCTGCGGTGACTTATGGCAGCCGGGCTCAGGCAGGAGCCGGCCTTCCTGTGTGCTTTGTGTCTTCACAATACCCCCAGCATGTTTGCTCTTGGGCACTTTAAAGGGGCCTGCGTCTTACAACACATGCCTGCCTGTTTGCACAGCTTATCTCTTCTTCTCCTTGTCTAGGGCCTGAATTCCTTGAAAATCCTGCTCCATTTTTTGTTGTTTTAATGTCACAAAACCTGCTTTTTGGCGGTAATTCATTACATAGGCTGATCCGCTAAAGAGCTTTCTTTAGCGAGTGTCGGATCTGTTTACAATCTCGGCCAAAAACAGTAAACATCCAGAAACAGAAGAACGGGGTACGCAAGGTGTGACACGGTTGGCATGTCGCCCACTGTCACCAGCTGTGACACGGGAGGCATGGCGCCCACTGTCACGGACCACTGTCACCCCGTGACACAGCCGGCATTGCGACCACTGTCATCAGCTGTGACACGGCCATCATGGCGACCACTGTCACCCCTGTGACACGGACGGCATGGCGTCCACTGTCACCCGCTGTGGAATGGCCAGCACGGCGACCACTGTCACCCGCTGTGCAACGGCCAGCATAGCAACCACTGAAACCAGCTGTGCAACGGCCAGCATGGCGACCACTGTCACCCGCTGTGACACGGCCAGCATGGCGACCATTGTCACCAGCTGTGCAACGGTTGGCATGGCGACCACTGTCACCCACTGTGACACGGCCAGCATGGCGGCCACTGTCAACCCTGTGACACAGACAGCTGGTGACCACTGTCACCAGCTGTGCAATTGCCGGCATGGCGACCACTGTTACCAGCTGTGACACGGCCGACATGGTGAGCACTGTCACCCGCTGCTGTGACACAGCCGCACGGCGACCACTGTCACCAGCTGTGCAACGTCCAGCATGGCGACCACTGTCACCATCTGTGCAACGTCCAGCATGGCGACCACTGTCACCAGCTGTGCAACGTCCAGCATGGCGACCACTGTCACCAGCTGTGCAACGGCCAGCATGGCGACCACTGTCACCAGCTGTGCAACGGCCAGCATGGCGACCACTGTCACCCCTTTGACACGGCCGACATAGCGAGCACTGTCACCTGCCGCTGTGACACTGGAGGCATGGCGCCCACTGTCACAGACCACTGTTACCCCGTGACACGGCCGGCATGGGGTGCACTGCCACCCGCCGCGACACAACCGGCATTCAAACCACTGTCATCAGCTGTGACACAGCCGTCATGGCGACCACTGTCACCCCTGTGACACAGTCGGCTTGGCAACCACTGTCACTAGCTGTGCAACGGCCAACATGGCGACCACTGTCACCAGCTGTGCAACGGCCGGCATGGCGACCACTGTCACCAGCTGTGCAATGGCCAGCATGGCGACCATTGTCACCCCTTTGACACAGCCAACATGGCGAGCACTGTCACCCGCCGCTGTGACATGGGTTGCATGGCGACCACTGTCACCCCTTTGACGCGGCCGACATGGCGAGCACTGTCACCCGCAGAGTAGTGAGTGCAGAGTGCAGTGTGACTAGGGAGTGCTAGGGAGTGCAGAGTGACTAGGGAGTGCTAGGGAGTGCTAGGGAGTGCAGAGTGACTAGGCAGTGCTAGGGAGTGCAGAGTGACTAGGGAGTGCTACGGAGTGCTACGGAGTGCAGAGTGACTGCAGAGTGCTAGGGAGAGCTAGGGAGTGCAGAGTGACTAGGGAGTGCAGAGTGACTAGGGAGTGCTAGGGAGTGCAGAGTGCTAGGGAGTGCAGAGTGACTAGGGAGTGCTAGGGAGTGCAGAGTGACTAGGGAGAGCTAGGGAGTGCAGAGTGACTAGGGAGTGCTAGGGAATGCTAGGGGCTGCAGAGTGACTGCAGAGTGACTGCAGAGTTCTAGGGTGTGCTAGGGAGTGCAGAGTGACTGCAGAGTGCTAGGGAGTGCAGAGTGACTGCAGAGTGCTAGGGAGTGCTAGGGAGTGCAGAGTGACTGCAGAGTGCTAGGGAGTGCTAGGGAGTGCAGAGTGACTGCAGAGTGCTAGGGAGTGCAGAGTGACTAGGGAGTGCTAGGGAGTGCAGAGTGACTAGGGAGTGCTAGGGAGTGCCATGGAGTGCAGAGGGCAGAGTGCTAGGGAGTTCTAGGGAGTGCTAGGGAGTGCAGGGAGTGACTAGGGAGTGCAGAGTGACTAGGGAGTGCAGAGTGACTAGGGAGTGCTAGGGAGTGCAGAGTGACTAGGGAGCGCTAGGGAGTGGAGAGTGACTAGGGAGTGCTAGGGAGTGGAGAGTGACTGCAGAGTGCTAGGGAGTGCTAGGGAGTGCAGAGTGACTGCAGAGTGCTAGGGAGTGCTAGGGAGTGCTAGGGACTGCAGAGTGACTGCAGAGTGGCTGCTAGGGAGTGCAGAGTGACAGCAGAATGCTAGGGAGTGCTAGGGAGTGCAGAGTGACTAGGGAGTGCTAGGGAGTGCAGAGTGACTAGGGAGTGCTAGGGAGTGCTAGGAAGTGCAGAGTGCAAGGGAGTGCAGAGTGACTAGGGACTGCTAGGGAGTGCTAGGGAGTGCAGAGTGACTAGGGAAGGCAAAGTGACTAGGGAGTGCTAGGGAGTGCAGAGTGACTAGGGAGAGCTAGAGAGTGCAGAGTGCTAGGGAATGCAGAGTGCTAGGGAGTGCAGAGTGACTAGGGAGGACTAGGGAGTGCTAGGGAGTGCAGAGTGACTAGGGAGTGCTAGGGAGTGCAGAGTGACCAGGGAGTGCTATGGAGTGCTAGGGACTGCAGAGTGACTGCAGAGGCTATTGGCAATGTAAATGACAATGCCATTTATGTATCTGTTTTCAAAACCAACACATAAATACAAATGTTGTCATTTACAATGCCAATAGCTCTAACTTTTCCAAAGGCGAAACCATTGCATTGTAAATGCTTGTTTTCTTCAGATGCTAATACCTAAGTCTCCACATAAAAATAGGCTAGTGGTCACAAGCAAGAAAAAACTCTGAAGCCAGTGCTCTCAAATGGAGAAATTGGGGGCGAGGGATCAATAGAGTGAGATAGAAATGCAGGTGGTTTCTCAATGATAGAATTAGGGTGTCTCAGGTGTGTCTCATTAGACTTTGGGCATCAAGCCCCCCTACTTTCCAAAGAGATGGTAGGTGCTGTCTCACCAGAGGAATGTTGTTAATGAGCCAAGGAGTGCTGGTAGTCTCTTTCTAACTGAGAGAAGCTAAAGGATGGATAAGGTGGCGGTCAGCTTTTGAGACTAGTGGATGCAAAGACTGGAGAATGCCAGCAGGTTTGGTCAATAGCAAAGAGGAGTCAGAAAACTCTGTATGTGTAGGAGTGCGTGCGAGACTCACACCACAGTAACTCCATATGGGGAAGAAACAGGGGAGGTAAGGGGAACGACAACACAGTGCAGAAAAGGGGACACAGTGGTCACTCAATGGTTGAGGAACTACTGAAGGAAGCATGATTATTAGGTATGTAGTCTAAGTGAAATTTTGGGATTCCTTCACCAACCTTTGCTGAACATGACATTGTTTTGTGTAACACCTCTGTTTTCCGACAATAGATTACTCCACTGGCTACTCAATAAAATGTGTGATCCACATCTCACAAACTTTCAGATTTAAAACAACATCTAGATTATCACCAGCCAGGAAGTCACTAAAAGAATTTCTGGCAGGGGTAAATGACCTTTCTAATTGGATTTCTCTGCCAGGAGTGTGTGGAAATCCACAGTGGTAAATTCCATAGATGTGGTGGGAGTAGTCGTAACAAGACATGGTTAGAGTAGTGTAAATTTGGGAATGTCCACAAACTTGTACTTTTGCGTGCATTCACAAATTGAAATCTGATCCTTTCTTACCAAGTAGGGGAGGAAACAGATTAACCACAGATTTGGTAGGGGTGTAGATACAAGCTTTCTCCAGGTGGCAAAATTATTTCCCCGCAGAGAAAACCAAAAGTGCTTTTGTAGAGCGGCCTTCATTCCTTCTGTGTGTAGTTGAACGCTAAGTAAATTACCGTGCAGGGCAGAAAGAGCCTGGACAATGTGTCACATGACACTCCCAATAATACGTAGAAAAGTCTACTCCCGGCTTAACTTTTCCAGGCATCCTACAGGTAACAGGCATGCAACGCCCATTGGGCTGAATGGGCTTGAGCCCTCCCTGTCATATGTGTCAGCGCCGGCAGCTGCAGCTCGAGCTGCTGTGGGCTTGTCTGGGCAGTGTCTGGAGTCTTATCTCCGGCCCGCCCAAGTTGTTCACAGGTCTTTAAAGACCATTTGCATGTTGACATACCTTTGTAAATTGGTTGCCGAGGCTTATTTCCAGTACCCCCTGGACCGCCACTCTGCCTATTCCTTGCATTGTATTTTATATTTACTTCCATAGTGTGAGAATGCATTTCAAAGTAGGGTTGCCAAAAGAAAAATGTCGTCCATGTAAATGACAATGCCATTTATGTATCTGTTTTCAAAACCAACACATAAATACAAATGTTGTCATTTACAATGCCAATAGCTATAACTTTTCCAAAGGCGAAACCATTGCATTGTAAATGCTTGTTTTCTTCAGATGCTAATACCTAAGTCTCCACATAAAAATAGGCTAGTGGTCACAAGCAAGAAAAAACTCTGAAAAACCCTGCAAAAACCTCGTCTTTAGACTAAGGGCCTAATTGCGATGTCGTTCAGAAGGCCTCTGAATCGGATTTGGCTTTCCCGGATCCGATTCGTAGCCCTTATTTGCGACAGAATCATACACAGGTCCGTAAAACCAAGTATGAGGCAAAGATCGACTACATGTCGACTGAATCGTTTCCGGGACCCGAACCTGTCTGTGTGACTCGTTCGCAGCCGAATCGTGCCGTTCAATAGAGCCGAATTCCAACGGAGCGAATAGGGTGCACGATTCAAACAGCCGCCCCGGTCTCAGAGAGACAAAACGGCTTTTGGAATCATACTGCGGGGGGCGTAGCAGGCCTCCCTTCACTCAGAGCCCTTCAAATCTGTCACAGGGGTGTGCTCATGTGTCCCGCTGATCCAGGCATGCACAATGTGGCTGGCAGCCCACAGGGTGTACACTTTAACTCAACCACCCCGTTTTGCTATGGGAATCGTTGTATGCGTCTGTACACAGGCTCCTATAGAGTTAAATGGGAGTCCGAGCGAACCGAGTCCGTAAGCATACAGCTGCATCGTACTCGCTCGTTTGGACTCCCGGAGCACGTTTCCCTCAGAAAGCCCTCCAGATCCAAGTCGTTGGAGGGTTTTCCTAGCAAGATCAGAATCTGGCCCGAAATAGGGTTATAAATAAAAAAGTAAGTATTCATTTGTAATGTGACTTCTCTGTCTTTGTTCCCTTTAATTATTAGTCATGGATAATTCAGCCCTAGAACTCAATGAAAAGTGCTTTCTATTTACATTTGCTGTTCAAAGTATGCAAAGATAAGTGCTGAAAATACAGCTTTAGGTGACTGCATTTTTTTGTAGTCTCTGGGACATCAAAATAATAAGCTGGCAACCCTAATCATTGGACTGGAGGTGTGTTGCAGGATCAGCACATTATTTATTTCCTCACCCTCGATCATTGGTTTATGCCATAATAGCAGGGCTTTAAGTGGGCAGGATCCTGCTCAGCACCAGCAGTTCGTAAAAGCAGGCGCTGAGACGGGTCCCTATCAAGCTCTCCATTTTCACCCTCACACTCAGACTGGAAAAAAAATCTTAACTCTGCAGCAGTTCACTGTTTTGATGTAACTTTTATTTTTTTGCAGTTCTGTATTGCTAAACTTGAAGTGCTTTACATGAGCAACAACAAGGACATCTTCATTTATATTTTGGTCGGCATGGACGGTTAAGTGATTTGCCGAGAATCACAGGATGTTGAGTCGACGCTGAGACTCAAACCCGCTTCCTCAGCTCCAAATTTGGCAGCTCTAGCCATTACACCACAACCTCTTGCACAAGAAATAAAGCATTTTGAACATAATATATACAACAAAGTCATAGTTGTATGTATGTAGGTAGTATATCTTATGCAACTAACAACATTTGACATAGCCAATAGTCCTGGCTTGTTGTAGTTGTTATGTTACTTATGTGGAAGCAATAACATAAGCGACGAAATACCAGTCCGGCGGCAGTTTATGCTGAGCACAGATTTTTAGCATAAATGTTTTAAGCCACGCCCTTAATTATATCGCCCCTTTTAGAAATCCCCTTTCGGAAGCTGGCTTTGTATACACTGTACTAAAATGAGGTATAGTGTGCACAGAGTCCAGTGGAACCCCGAAGGTAGGCAGAGGTAAAAGTAGATAGCACCTTACTCTCTATTTGTGGAACTGTGGGCGTGCAGTAAGGCTTTATCAGAGGGTGGTGTTACGCATTTATTGTACGTACTAAGGCAAGAAATTATGTCACACACTCAAAGACTGATTTCAGACCAATGTGTTTGTATACAAATATTATTTAGTTATTTTATTTCTAAAACCAAGCCAGACCTGGAGCAGGTAAGTGAAATAATACTTTGCAAAATCTTATGCAGTGATTTACAGTTGATTGTAGGTTCAAATGCAGTTGGTTGATTTACAGGTAAGTAAACAGTTCAAAGTTACTTTTCAGTTACTTTACAGATTACTGTGCAAGTTACTTCCTAGATTAATTTTTACGTTACTTTTGCTAATCAGTGTGATATGCCTAGATATCACACAAACATTTCCTAGACAAAAGGTAAGTTATTCAGTTTTTACACGTGTTCAGTTTTTCAATGTTTCATACAAACAATCTCCACACTTGGAAGAATTTCCAAGGAAAAACAGTGAATGCAATCCTATGGGAGGAAATTAAGTTATCGTTTTGGAGGTAAGTACTGGTTTGTGGAAGCTGGTATTCTGGGGTTAGATCCATTGTTACCCCAGGGTCAAGGATGCACTCTCAGAACATGCACATCGGCAAGAGGGCGGTAGGGTGCAGAGTGTTGAGGCCCAATGTTGTTCAATGGGTGATAGTGGGCCTCCGGTTCATGGCTGCTCACAAGTAGGTCACAAGGTTGTGGGAGCAAAGCTCCTGGTGTTAGGCTCAGGGCAAAGGGGGGTTCGAGTTAGCATACAACGTGCACCCTCTGCAGCACAGGGGCACCAGTTGCTGGATGCTGTTTTGGCATCGGGTCCCCTGTTGTTTTCAATGGGGATTGCCGGTTTTGCCTTTTGACTGTAGGCTCGGTCATTGAAGACTTCTGGGAGGAACCAACAGCTGGGTATTTAAGTTGGAGGGCTTGTGACATAGGTGCACCTCGGGTTCTCTTCTCTAGGGTGCAGGGTGGCTGGATGCAGGGGTGTCTTTTGAGGTCAGATTTCACCTTACCAGGACCACTCAGGGTTGGGGTGGTCTCCATGCAGAGGCTGCAGGTGACGTTGAGGAGTCCTGTAGGGGTCAACCCACAGTGAACCTGGACTCTGGAGCACTGGGGGACCTCGGTGGGACCGGTGGGCCACCCAGATTTGGGCCATAGGCGTTGGGTTGCAGTGGTGGTTCCAGGCGTCAGGTTTCTTTGTCCTCAGCAGGCTCAGAGTCTGTCTTGGGAGTTTCTTTTGAACACAGCTGCTGTTCACAGGAGATTCGGTCTTTGTTGAAGGCAGGGAGTCCTCCCAAGTGTTCTGGAGGTCACTGGCTGTAGGACAAGGTGACTTTTGGCGCAGGATCTCTGGAAACTGCGGACAGGCGGGTATGGCTGGGGCCAAGTCAATTCTCTGCAGTCTCCTCTACTGGGGGTACTCTTTCGACCTTCTCCTTCTTAGGTTGCGGGAATCTGTCTTCTTGGTTCAGGGCTGCCACCTAAATACTGAATTTAGGGGATGTTTTGGTGGTCTCGAGGTCAATAGCCAATGGGCTACTGACACTAGGGTGACTACACCCTTGTTGTGTTCACCCCACGTTGGGGAGTGAGTACAATCCCTAATCCTGATTCGAGAGTGTCTGCCATCTGCAAGATGGTGAGCACTGAAAAGTGGGCTTCCCTCGCCTTCTCCCACCTGAGGGGTGGGATTAGCAGAGGTGAGCACACCTTCTGGGCGGTGCTAATTTTTCCTTCCTGTCTTCCCGCCGAAAAAAAAGGGGTGACAGGAAGGGTGCCTGCTCTTTTTAGCTGGAGAGGCTGGGGTCACATTACAAAGGCAGCAAGGCCTTTGAAGCTCCCGTGCCACAGATGGCTTTTCCTGGTCTGGGGGAGATGTGATCACCTCATACCTGAAAAGGCTTTGTTTCTGGGCTCAGGGAGCGAAGCCTTCCACCTCAGGGGTCCAGCAGGCTGGTGTGTACCAGTCAGGGAACCCACCAGAGCTGGTCGTGTTTCAGGGCGCTTCTCTAAGATGCCCTTTGAGTGCATTGTATAATAAATCCCACACTGGCATCAGTGTCAGTTTATTGTGCAGAGAAGTTTGCTACCAAGCTTACCGGAATTCAGTAATGCCATTATGGTGTGATGGAGTTCGTAATGACAAACTCCCAGACCAAATACTCTTTATGGCTTTACTGCACTTACAATATCTAAAAATGGACTTAGACACTGTAGGGGTACTGTGCTCATGCAACTGTGCCCTCAGCGGTGGTATTGTGCACCCACCTAGAGGGGTATCTTACCTATACCATAGGCAGTGGGTTGCAGGCATGGCATGTGTGCCATCACGACGCTTCACTTTTCTCTGAACCAACACATATAGCCTGTAATGGCAGTGTGTGTGTGTTAAGGTACAGGATCTCTAAGGGTGATACAATATGTGCTGCAGCCCTTATAGGCCTTCCCTGGTCATAGTGCCCTTGGTACCCATGGTACTTTTTACAAGGGACTTACATGTGGCCAGAGAGGTGCCAATTGGGGGGTACAAAGGTACAGTTTTGGGAAAGAACACAGGCCCTAGAAACCTGATTGGCAGGTACCCAGGGCACATCAAGTCAAAGTGCATTAGAAATCTAGCAAAAAGTGGGGTGGTTACTGCAACAGAAAACCAGCTTCCTACACTCCCCAGATTTATGTTGTATCCCACTTAAAGACCTGCATTAAAGCAAATATGTAACTTATATCTAAAACTCTATGCTGCCATCAATAGCATGCTGAGTTACTTCAAGTGTCTGGGAATGCACCCTGCATTCAGACAACTCGCTTCTCATTCTCGCCCTTCACTTACACTCTTACCCTGCACTCACAGCAATCACAATGTACTCACACTGATCACCATGCACTCACACCATTCATCTGCTCACCCTGCACTCACAGCGATCACTCTGTGCTCACAATGCACTTGCGCTGTTCACCCTGTACCTCACCCGTAGTCACACGAACACACTACTCACCCGCACTCATGTGACATTTCACCCACCTGCCCCCCTTACTGCTCAATCTGCAATCTCACTCAAACAAGGCCATCACTAACCATGCATTCATTCGTCCCACTCTGTGCTTACATCTGCACCATATGGTCACCTCACTCACCCTGCGGTCACTCCTCTTACCTACTCTGACACTGTTGCATCACTCACCGTGCACTCACATGCTGCCACACATACAGTGTAGAGGATTAATGTGCGTGCTACAAATAACGTGTACCATGCAGATCACAGAAATTAGAGTGAGTCTACTATGAGTAGCGCTATTAAAAAAATGAAATGTTTGTAGGAAAGGTGCTATAGAGAAATGAGGTGCATTCTGGGTGAGTGGTACTGTGGGAATTCTCCTAAAAGAAGGAAATGGGGAGGGGCGCCCCAAAAAAATGTTTCACCATGTGTGACCAGTGCTAGGGCCAGCCCTGGCTGGGAGTGTTACCCCCTGCCCCCCACGAAGTTCAGATCTAGTTGCGCCCCTGACAGGTACTATATGTGAATTCCCAAAAACTGCAAATCTCCATCCCTACAAAGGCTCGCTTTTAAATATGGATATTTACTTTTTAGATATATATAACTGGGACTCTGAGTGTCTTTCAAGGAAATCTGCCTCGCGCTCAAATGCACCCGTAAGAAAATGCATTGCTAAGTCTTGGCACTGCCTGCGTTCATCCAATGAAACTCTCAAAAGAATGCACAAAACATGTAATGCACGGAAGTTAGCAGCTGGTACGCAACCCTTAGGCACATAGGGCCTCATTTATGAGAAATGACGCATCGCTGCGTAAAAGCAGCGATGTGTCACTTCTCAGTGCGCACTCCTTGCGACATTCCTGATGCGTCATATTTAATGTATGACGCATCATGTCGCAAGGAGTTACAGATATGTCAGTATTTCTGACGTATCTATAAGCGCAAAAGTGACGCATTGCTGGAGTGTGTCACAAAAGTGACGCAACTCCAGCAATGAGTCCTTTCACATGGGGCAAGCCCCATGTGAATGGGCTTGCGTCAGTCTTACGCCTGCTGTGAGACGCAACGGCGTCCTAAAAGTGACGCAGTGAAATCTCATAGATTTCACTGCGTCACTTCTACGACCCTTCCTTGCGTCAATACGCCCCCCTTGCATACATTATACCTGGCGCAGGTATAATGTGGCGCATCTACCTAGTTGCGTCACTTTGTAAATATGGCGCAGCAAGGCGCATTTTTTACGCCACTGGTGCGTCACAAAAAGTGACGCACGGCCTCATAAATGACGCCCAGGGTATGTGCCACCCACACTTTGAAGGAGGCAGCTCAGCTGGTGCACAGCCCACGGCCGCCCTTACTATGACCTTCCTTACTGAGACCAGCCATGTTCGCACCCAAAAACAAAAAAACTGCGTCACTCTCCGTGGACCCACTGGCTCGAGCCATGAACGCCTGGATGTGCATTGAGCTCTATACGCCTATCAGAGGGGAGAGGTGTGGCGCCGCGGCCAGGGCGACTGACATTGGAATCTGGGGATCAAGGTTTGATCCCCGGCGGCAGATTAGCCCAGCACCATGTGACTCTGGGAAAAGCTTGCTTAATTTTCCCGACGGCCCCCAGTGCATAGAGACCCTTACGGGTGATTGTTCGCGCTTTACAAATGTGGATGATTATTATAATATTGTCATTCATTCACTGACAACCTCTGTGAAGCCCTTGCCACACACACGCAGCTCTGCCACACACAGGCCCGGCTACACACCTCCCTTCCTATTTTGTCCACCGCTTTAAACAGTTTCAGTAAATCACTTGTAAATTTGACCATTTGGAGGGGGAAATAAAACCTCAACAAGCCTGCTAAGCACAGCTGTAATTTATGACAAGAGTTATAATCCGGCCTGACAGCTGAATTGCATTGCTCATATTACCTTGTTTAAAATGCTGCCCGGCCCCTCGGAGGGCTTGTTCTCCTCCTCACATTTTCATGATTTATAGAAATGCTCTTTTTTCTCCTGCAGTAGGGCTGTATTTTATTTTTCGCTTGTGCGCAGTTTATCGGCTCTGAACTCGCCTATTCATCGCTGGATTAGTGTCTCACGCTCACTTACCCCGCACTTCCTGCAGCGCTTTAAGACATTAAACAGCGCCTCTTATTTCCCAATAATTTGAACATAAAGCAGGCCGGGCTGTGATGTGCTGCGGGCTCCGACTCCCCTGGTGCTCTGACTCCTTGAGGCACTGGGCCAATAGGTGTTCGAGCCTCCGGTCTTTCTGGGATAGCGCCTCGAGACAGAACACTGAAAGAAGGTAAATATATTTTACCTGGCCCAGAAGGGGGGTAGCACGTACCCAGGGACGCCTGTTTACAAACACCCATGCTGGAAAGGCAGACGAAATTCGAAGGTGTCTGCATACATTTCCAACATACCTGGGATTGATAATGAAAGTAAGATGTACGCCTAGAGACCTGGGCCCTTATTTATGAGGCCTTGCGTCAGTTTTGCGCCGCCGGTGCGTCACTTTTTGTGACGCACCAGCGGCGTAAAATATGCGCCTTGTTGCGCCATATTTAAAAAGTGACGCATCTAGGTAGATGCGTCACTTTTTAAACCCCTGCGCCACATTATACCTGCGTCAGGTATAATGTATGCAGAGGGGGGGTTCCCCCGCAAAAAGCCTCGTAATAGTGACGCAGTGAAATCTATGAGATTTCACTGCGTCGCTTTTAGGATGCTGTTGCGTCAAAATCTTGCGCCTGCCTCACAGCAGGCGTAAGACTGACGCAAGCCCTTTCACATGTGGCTTTCCCCATGTGAAAGGACGCATTGCTGAAGTTGCGTCACTTTTGTGACACACTCCAGCAATGCGTCACTTTTGCGCTTACAGATACGTCAGAAATACTGACGTATCTGTAAGTTCTTGCGACATGATGCGTCATACATTAAATATGACGCATCATTGGTGTCGCAAGGAGTGCGAAGTGAAAAGTGACGCATCGCTGTTTTCACGCAGCGATGCGTCACTTTTCATAAATGAGGCCCCTGGAACTCTTGCAGATAGCCGCAATCTCTCACTGAGAGGGGCGCGATCATCGGGACTTCCTTCCATCTGCTGAGAACAGAGCTGGACTGGCCATCCTGCCGCTCTGGCATGCCCCCAAGGGGCTGCAGGGTAGGAAACAGAATGGACAGCAATGACCCGACTATTCCCACAGGGGCGTAACTTGGACAGTAAGATTGAGGGATGTGAGCTTCAGGGTTTCCAACAAGAAGGCTGGCATGTACCGTTTCAATACATTACAACACAAGGAGGGTGCATGAGAGAGGCCTAAGGGCCAATGGAAAGGAATGCAGACTGGTAGGAGTACTAAGAGACAAAGCACAATATTTTGTAAAACAAGAAATATTGTGAGGACTCTAAAAATAGAAGAGAGAGAGAGTGTGTCTGTGTGTGTGTAAACATCCCTAGTGAAATCCGACAACATCTCACAATACCCAACTGAAAGCTCCTGTACCCAACTATTTATCATAAAATATATTTACTACGAGGGACCCTCACAACATCCTCAACCGAGGGAATATACTAAATCTTTTCAAATCACTACCAGACCTAAACCACCTACAATCGAGAGACATAATCGCTATCGAATTTATTCCATCTACCAGATCTAATACGGGCGAAGACACGCAAGCAACACTGGTAACACCGGCAACACAGGACTTGGTCCTGACGAAAGCTGACCAATTTTAAACCTGGGGCATAACAACAATAATACCAAGTGCCCCTCGTTTCCCCTCAATACTGGAAAACAACCAGGCGCGTACTTCTAGCTCCTCCTTAGCCCCCTATTCAGTACTGAGGTGCGCAAGAGGCAGCTCACCAACTGCAATCCCAGAGCCCGCAACAGACCAGAGAAACCTTGGTGGAGCAGATTGGTTATGGCTACCGGGGGTTCTATCCAGAAACCAGACGGATTGAACCATCATTAACCACAGTCTGACAATATGCTCCTGGTCTATCAACGGATTTGGCCTGGAAAAACAATCTTCCGCCATCCTGGACTTTTTAAAAGAATATGACATCCTCCTTTTACAAGAGACTTGGGCAGGAGAAAGTATCCCAATAGTGGGCTTCCTGGAGTTTATGACACCTGCCACCAGGAAGTCCAAGTTCGGCAGACTAAGTGGTGGTCTCTCGATCTATGTATCAAGAAAATTATCCAAATGCATCAAACAGATTAAATTTGAGGAGGATTGGCTCTCCGGAAATTTTGTGGGAAGTTCGTTTACGGACCCTTAGCTGCTCATCCTTAATGCCTATATCTCCCCCTTCACCACCAAGAAAAAATCCAAAATGGGCAGTCTGATTAACTCCATTTGCGACCTAATTGGCAAGTATGGCAGTACACCAAGTATCATTTCAGGTGACTTCAATACTAATCTCTACTGCAATCTCGCTGGCGACACAGGTCCGGATCCCCAAGAATCCCTCCACATTTTGCATCCCAGTCAATTCCTGTTGGGAACAAATCTTCAACATTGGGAGAATATGTGGTAATGCAGTTCAGCAGCTTAGGATATACCTTATTGAATGGACGCTTCCCCACTGACATCCCGCCCACATGGACCCGGTCAGATGGCAGATCCCTCTCATTTTTGGACTTTACTCTAGGGAGTAGAGAAATACTGCCCTGGATCAAGAGTTATCAAATTGCTCCGCAAGGTGAGAGTGATCATCGGGCACAAATAAGAACACTATCCACCGGCACTCCACACCATCAATAACTGGCCCACACCCACTCAGGCAGCTACACATAGGACCTAAAGCGGATAAAGTGGTCCACATTCCACGGCCCTATCCATGACAGAAAAAGAAAAAAGCAGAGCCCTATTACATCAATCTCTAGAGCTAAGTACTCATGTCGTTAGTGGCTGGACCTCTCTTATAAATCTCCTTCTCAACGAACTTCCTATTAGGAGGGGCCCGAGAAACCAAATTTCTCAATTTCACATCTCAAAAGCCAAAAGGAGATTAAGAACCGAGAGGAACCGAGCACCCCGTCAATCAAGAAAGATCCCCAGCAATAAAATCTACTTAAATAACTACAAGCAAGCCCAAGCAGCTTTTAGAAACGTCACACAAAAGGAAAGCTGAAGCTTATCCATGAAAGTAAAAATTCTAACCCGAAGCAATTCTGGTCTCTGGTAAATAGGAGCAAACATAGTGCAAGTGGGTACGGCAGTGCAAACATTAGCGAAGCAGTCTGGAGTAAGTTTTTATCTTTTCACTTCGGAGATACCAACAAAAACGAAGCTTGCACCGATTCCTCCGGCCCTGTCAATCCCATGATCTCTCCCCCTGGACTGGAGTGCTCAAGGCTGGCTCTGCCTGTAACATCCCACCTGAAGATCAGACACAAAAGGAATCAATGAAAAGGAATGATACCTCATCAGAGCCTGCGGTGTCACTGGATGCCTTAAAAAACAAGATCTCAAGCTTCATAAGGAAAGCCAGAGCCGAAGGAGCCCCATGCCCGAACGGCCTCCCTCAAGCCATGTTCAAATCCGATGTCAGCTTATGGTCAGAATACCTGACCCCTTTGTTTTTCTACTGCAGCCTACATAACACGGTCCCAGAATTTTGGCGAGGTGCAGTCATTCACCCAATCTACAAAGGTGGGAAGAGAAATTAGCCCAAAAATTACCGAATGTTGCACTTCTCGACGTGGAGGCTAAGTATTATGCAGATATTCTTTTGGAGGAGCTACAGGCTTGGGCCGAAACAACTGCGCGCCTTCATTTTAACCAGGTGGGCTTTGTGGCCAATACCAGAACTACGACCAATTTGTTAACGCTAACCGTCTTGATGGATAAAGCGACAGCTCAACATATCCAGCTGCACTGCTGCTTTGTAGACTTCAAAGCGGCCTTCGATCGTGTGCCTAGGGGTCTGTTATGGCAGAAACTAAAATCGCGGGGCATACCCCAGCATCTTCTTCAAGCAATAATTCAACTCCACACGGAAACGTGAATAAGAATCAAGTTGGGTGAAGGATGTCACGTCTCCAGGAAGATCCGAACCAAAACCGGCGTCAAACAAGGGTGTGTATTGGCCCCACTCCTTTTTAAATTGTTTATAGCCGACCTTTCTCCAGTTCTTGACAGTGTAAACAGCCACTATCTTCAACTTGATGGGACCCGCATCACCAATTTGCTTTACGCCGATGAGCTGGTGTTGTTAAGTCACACAAAAGTGGGTCTCCAGAGGCTACTGGATGAATTGCTACCCTACACGACAAGAAACCATCTAGAGCTTAACTTGTCAAAAACCAAAACCATCTCTTTTGGGAAACAAAAAAAGGTCAACAGAAAGGTGGTACTTCAACAAAACAAAACTAGATTCAAAACCCAGTTATAAATACCAGGGCATCTTTCTGGATACAAGAGGTTCTTTTATCAAGCACAAAGAAGCATTAAAAACGAAAGCTCTGTCGTTAAAGGGTGGCTGCTGCAAAATTGGCAAAACAGCTACTAGGTCCCAGCCTAACACCCATGCTGAAAGTAATGAAAGCCAAAGTAATCAACTCCCTGGCGTATGGACACGAGATCACCAAGGGCACAACCAGTATACTAATAAATAAGTTAACAAAAATCTATAAAAGAGCCTTTTGGTTGCCAAAATCTTACTCGCCAGCTCAAGTGAGACTCGAATTGGGACTCCAAGATCACCATGGAGTGGAGGCAGGTGCATTTGTTAAACTGTGTTGTGGAAATTAGCAATATTAATGTACATAAGCGGCGTTCATTTGCCTTCTCCCATCCCCCTCAATGTAGGCACTATGAATACCGTGAAACGTTGACCGCACCATCCCCGCTAGTACAAGCCTGCGCCCATATATACATAACAGCCATTTTAGGCACCATGGCCTTTTTGCCCGCTCATTGGAATCCCCGGCTTCCCTCCTGCGCGTATTTGAACATCCCCCCCCCCCTCTCACATGCACAGACCATAAAACCCTCTGCGGGACCCTGCTCTGAAAAGTAACCCTCCTGCTTGACCCACGCACCCCCCCCATTTTCCTCTTGAAGAAGCATCCTTCGCCTCAGCTGACATAACCCCCCCCTAGCTGTACCTGACTGCCCCCGCTCTCTCATATACGGGTCATAAGATCTCTCTCTCTGTGGCCCCCCTCCCTCACATGGGCAAGTCATAAACCTTCTTCTTCTGCAAGACTCTCTCCTTGGGAGTCACGCTTGCGCCTGACCAAACACCTCCTTTCCTTTCATGAATACCCCTCTGTTGGTAAACTCTCCCTCCGCGCCTGATTGTCCACGCGGCATGAATACCTCTCCTTTGATGACCCCTTCCACCGAGTCCAATTGTCCACACTGGTCCGAGGCCATCGCATAAGCCGGGAGATACAGTTTACTGCCCCTTATTGTATGGAGTCACTCCTCTTCAAAGGACCCACTATTGATCCTGGCCTCCCCACCCCCTGGGGTACGATCAGGCGCACACATCCTAAGAATCGGCGGAACACCCAGCTGCGTGATTGCCCCCTCCTCTTATCGGCAGGTTAAGGGCCTCTATTGTGGATATATGTGGGGTGGGATTGACACGAGGATTACGGGGATGTCTTTTCCTTGTTTCACAATGTCGTTATTGTAATAAGGAATGTTTTGTAAGGTATAAAAGGCGATGTCTCAGAGAACTTGTTAGAGCACCTCCCGATGACACCTTGTTTTGTGTCTGAAATGACAGGCTCTCCTCATGAGAAATAAACTCTGTTCTTGTGTCCCTACTTCCAGCGCTCGTCTCTTTGTTTGGTAACTATTCAAAATGGGAACTAAGAGGCGCCTTGCGCCAGCAGCCTGGGCATCGGTTGTCATATGGGCTGACTTTTCCACAATTGGCGTCCCAACGCGGGGCCCATCAGCGACATAAGGTCCGGTAAGAGAGGTCCAGACGATGGGGTGAACATCTAAACGATCGGAGTATACCTGCCTTGAGAGGACCCTCGTCCGGCTGCTGATTGAATGAACTTCACCGATTCCGAACGGACCTCTCTCGAGTGACCCATTGTCCTGACTGGGATCCCACAGGACTACTGCGGTAAAATCATGGAGTAAGAGAACGATCGGGCGCTGGAAGGAGGAAGGCGAAGAACTGCCCACACGGTCCGGTCCGGGTAAGGTCGCGTAAATGCGACAAATTGTGAAATGATTGTTTGATTTGGATAATACTAGTATTACTCTTTTGTTGGTTCCTCTGGAGATTCACCGTCTGCAAACGGAGAAACAACAGGCTCTCCCTTTGCAAGCAGTGAAGGATAGGTAACGCAGACTTTTGTCTAGGCATGGGCGGAAAATCCGTTCCGCTCGCGGATTTTGCGGATTTTCGGGAAATCCGCAATCCGCGAGATTTGCGAATTTCCCGCAAAATCCGCAAATCCGCGAGCAGCGGATTTTGCTCGCACTGCTCGCACTGTTCGCGTGAGTTCGCGCCCCGCGAATAAGTGCAAAATTGCAGAAATACGATCTTAGCAAAACTGAAAGTAACTACTTACCAGGTTCAAAAGTTCAGGCACATCATTAGTAGCCATTTCCTGTAGTGCTTCCTGAGGGGCCCCTCCAGAGTTCAGTTGCCAGTTGAAACTATTATGTGACCCTGCTCTGAACCTCAGAATAGTTACACATATGCCACAAAGGTCCTGAATTACAGCTAAGGGAGACAAGCAGGAGCCAGGCTGGAAGTTAAAATCCATTAATCAGCCCCTAATTCATTATTGTCAGTTGGGGCAGGGCAGGTGTTGTAACTAATTTTGCAACAATGAAAGCACTTAGCAAGTGCAAAAGATCACTAATCAGGGCGCACTAAGGAAGCAGGTGCCAGCTAAAAAAATATTCTGTGACACATTAATCAGCCCCAAATTAATTCAGGTCACTTGAGGCAGGGAAGGTGTGCTTTGCTTTGCCGAAAATAATGTACACTGGACAACCAGAGGGTGTGGTGATGAAACAGAGGGTGGCATGGGTGGGCCAGAGGGTGGCATGAGTAGTCAGAGAGTGGCAGTGGTGACAGAGAGTGGCAGTGATGAAGAAGAGTGTCCCAAACAGGCTGGACACGTAGAAACAACAAGTTCGCAAAACTTGCGACCCGACAGGTAAGTTCGCAAATTGCGAAATTGTAAAAACCCTCGCGAACTGGCAGAAACACGGGCGAACACAAAAAAAAAATCCGCAAATTCGCGGGAATTCGCGGATTTTGCGGATTGCGAATCCGCAAATCCGCAAAATTCGCGAACGCGAGATCCGCAAAATTCGCTCATGCTTACTTTTGTCCCCGTTGTAATCCGTCGTGCCTATCTTCCTCCCCCACTGTTTCCCGAACTGTTGTTCGTGGATTATTGTCTGGAGATTCTCTGTCTACAAACAGGGAAGAACAAGGTCTCTCTTTGCAGGTAGCGAAAAGGTAGGTAACGCAAACCTTTAACACGTCGTACCTACTTATTCTCCCCACTGATTGTTTGATTGACCGAACATTGATTGTTTGATATTGGTTCTTTTGAGGTATTCACCGCCTGCAAACAACGGAGAATAGAAATATTCTGTCTAGTCTTTGCCCGCCGTGATAAGATAGGTAGTGCAGACTTTTGTCCCCGTTGTAATCCGTCATGCCTATCTTCTCCCCACTGATTGGTAGCCTGTTTAGCCCAGACCGCTTATTAGAGATGAACCATCCAGCTCCACTGGAGGGCACACCTAATAAGGACATGTTCATTAAGTGTGGACTAGTCGCTATAGCTTATAATAGGTTATGGCATAAAAATACAAGAAAAAGAGTCGAGCGAAATCAGTAGGCCACTGATGAGTTATCAACTTCGCTAAAAATAAAATAAGAAACATTAGAAATAACCCGCAATAAGAAACATAAAAATGGCGAGGGAAGACAAGCTTGACACCAAGGCAGACACGAGGTAGATTAGGCTTCACCGCCCCTCACTGCTCCAAACATGCCTGTCCCACCGCCCGCCACGCCCAAATAACGGTAGCATTAAATAGATACAAATCAGCAGATACCTACCCCCATTCCGGAAGCTCCCGAAGTGCAACAGGTCCGCGGTTACGCCCATCCGGAAGGCGAGGCCTCAACACGTGCAGAGCAGGGCCTGGCTGGCCGCCATCGGAAGGGGAGGCTGTGGGGCGGACGGCCCGAAGGTTGTTATGGTCTCCCCATTCCCTTCTTTCCTTCTGCCCTGCGGGCCACAGGGGGGGGATGTCTTGCCTCAGCCACCGACCCCCCCCCTCTCTATCGCCAGCTCCGGCCGTCAGCAAAACCGGAGCCAAAGCAGGTAGCTCCGCAGCGATTACTCTGGAAAGTTGCAGGTAGTCCCTTCAGCGGCAACCCTTGAGAGTTGCAGGTAGTCCCGCCACAAAAGGGGGGGGGGATGTCTTGCTGCCTCCGACCCCCCCCCCATCTTCATTGCCTGGCACGGCCATACCAAAGCGCTGGAGCCAAAGAACGGCGCGGGGTCACTGGAAGGGGGAGGCGGCGCGAACGAGCCTCCCCCACCTCCCTCCAGGTGGAGGCTTCCAGCGGCACCCCAACGCTCCTGCTTGAAGAGGGTCCATATCAAAAAGCGGGTTTTCTTGCCCAGGACGGGCACGCGCCCTGTGCTCCTCAACCTTGAAGATTCTAAAAGAGCCGGGGGGGCCGACCTCTCCACGAGGCGCCCCCCGCCCCCGTCCTCCGATGGAGCCACGAGACATCGGCGCACTCCTGCCGGCGCCAGCCTCAGTTTGGAAATGACTAAAATCCTGCAAAGATACAGATTTGTTCAGTTCCGGTGGAACACCAGAATGACCCGGTAGGAAAGATTGTTGCTCCCCACTTTTGACTGATGGTTCATATTGCTAGTCTGTTACCCCATTGCGAAAAACTTTTTGAACTGCCAAAAGAGGTTCTGGTCCAACCACGAGTCAATGGAGGCATTCTGACTATACTGGGACCTGCCTGACCTCGCCCAAAATGGCGCCGATACAAAATGATGCAGTTTTTGGACAATGAAAGTAGATAAGATGGATATTGATTATGTGCTTGGAAAAGAAAGCGATATAAGATGGATATTGATTATGTGTTGGGACAGTGAACTGATTTAGGGTGGGTACTAATTATGTTTGGAAGCAATGAATTGGTATAAAATAGGCACTGATTGAGCATTTGGACAATGAATTGATATACGTTAGGTATTGAGTAAATAGTTGGACAATGAGATGATATTATTGAAAGCTTGAATTCTTGACACGCATTATACTCGCCCCGTAAGAAAGTTCGATACGATTTTATTGCACTGCTGCACTTTATGAAATGAATGGCCACCGACTTCGTTCCTCTTATGCACAGTTCCAGTCTGCTCCGTAGCCGGCCCACTGGGTTGTAGGCCCGTATTTGTGCGCCAACATTTTTAATTAAAGGTATTTTGAAAAAGAAAGTATAATTGTAGCGGTTGCATTAATGAGTTTCGAATGTGTTACTACTGTCTCCAATATAAGCGAAAAATAAGCAGCTTTATTAAGGTTGAAGGGTAAAAAGGCCCAATACTTAAGCAGTTACCTTATATGCCACAGATAGCAGGAAAAAGTTTTAGATGCCCTTAAGCAATACCGAGGAAATGCCACCTGACCACCACCCTTACACATGACCTAAAAGGCCACGCTCGAGTGATTCATGTAGATACGCAGACCATCGATGATTGTCTTCCCTACACTACTGGACCCTCTGGGCTTAAACGCCGAGATGGTAGAGAATGAACCCCGTGGAGATAGGTCGAGTATGAGGTAGGTAAAAACATTTTTTTCAGATTTATGCGCGTTGATGTGTTTTGAATGCTACCCCCACCCCCTTCTTCTCCTCCCTTCTGCAGGTCACGTCGGAACATCGGTTGAAGTATGGAGGAGGGATGATCGAACGACCGACGAAAGGGGAAGGAGGGGATCTGAGCATAGTACTTATGCTAACGAGTTTTGAAAGACGTAGACTTAGATATGACTGTTCCTCCTTAGAACATAGCGACTGGGAGGATGGACTGACATAGAAACTTGACGGGTTAGTACTGTATGACGAACCAGCACGCCAGATAGTGCAACTATGACGTTTAACTAGATAGGGAAAGGACAAGGAAAAGTCCCGGGGTAAGGGTTACCTAGGCACCACCCGTCTGGGAAAGTAGGAATGTTGTTGATGTTCAAAATGTACCACCTCCTTCTCGCACTCTTATAGATGTAGCCAAGCTGTCCGACTGTTCTCCCGATCAATACCCTCCGTTGCCTCAGCCTGGAGAACTTCTCACCAAAAGAAGAATCTCAAAAGTGGTTTAAGATCCAACCGTGGGCAATAGCCCGACCAGGTTAATTTCTGACCGGCTGACCGAGGTGTAAGTATTAGCAATCGAGAACGCTCGCAAAAATAGCAAGCAAGAGGAAAAAGGAGGAAAAGGTAAAAAGAGCTCAGCCCGTAGATAAATAGGATATTAAAGATACGCAGCATGCAAAAAGAGATCTTTTTTGGCCAATAACTGTTCTATGTTTTGTCGTGAATCTCTTTGTATGTAATACATGTACTGTCTTCCTTCGTCTGAGTTTGTGTGTATGTACTGTATGGGTTTATGTCTCCCCTCTGTTCGCGTCTCTTTGTTACCTGACCCCTGTTGTTCTGTGTTGTGAGCGCACTAAATGACCTATTTCCGTACACGTCTCTCTTTCTCTCTCTCTCTCTCTCCCCCTCTATCTATCTCTCTCTCTCTCCCTCTCTCTCTACATGTCATACGTGTACCGAATGGCTCGTTTAGGTTGCGGACGACTCTCACTCTCTACGAGAGTCCCCCTGTTCCATCTTCCTTTTTGTGGTAAAATTGTGCCCCGCTGGCACCAGTCTGATTGGATACTTATTGAACACGAAGGTGTTCAACGAAATTGACAGAAACTAAAACGATTGTAACTTGCCATATTACTACCTCTCCTTTCTGCAAAATGAATGAACTCGAATTGGCTGAGAAAGAAAGGACAGGTAAGACGACTAAGGTCCCCTAATCTGGCCTTTTATAGGGGAACTATATGTCGATGGCACCCTATTTTTCAGTTCGTTAGAGACAAGCGCCAACGTCCAGATTGACCCCCAATGCCCAGATTGCCCCACCCCCTTGCACTCAAGCGCAAATGCCCGAAGCGTCCCCGCCCCACTTGATTGACCCCAGCTGCTGTCCCCGATATATATGATGACCATGAGTAACTGTCGCCCCTCGAGAAAAACCTGTTTAACCCTATCTTTCGATGATTGCACCCCCGCTCTGTTTGAAAGAGTTAGCCAGCCCTGAAGGGAAATGTTAGACTGTTAAGGCTCGGGTTAGAAAGACGAGTCTCCCTGGAGGTTCCGAAATGTTGAGTTTGATGAAATGCGCAGTTGATAGGAGTCTGATTTCTCTCCATATGTGCCATGAATAGACGATGAATAAACTTGGCATGAACCCAGTAGGAATGCCGACATATACACTGCATGGTAATAGACTTCTGACTGTGACCAATGAACGTATCTCCCAAGTGCGTAGGATTGAAGGAGGAATTCACATGCATAAATGTCTTCTCCTGCCAGTTCTCTAAAGCTTGTTTTGTACCTATTCAAAGATATACGATCGCCGGAGGAGAAGGGTCGGACATGACGTACAGCCTGGCTGCAGATCTTGAGACACATGTGACCTCGACCAAAGGTGGAGCTGCAGAGCAACAAGATACGGGACGAGACAGCAATCTCAAACGTGGAAAATGAAAAGTTGACGGGCTGCCCTGAAGCCCTCAGTCTGCTAACCCACGTGTGCCTGAAGTCTTCGCCCCCTTTTTTGGGCCCGATTGATGGGCCTGCCTGCCCGTTATCCTTTGCTCCCTTGGTCCCTTGGAAGTGTCCGAAAAGATCTGACCCCACTCCGCCCTCTCTTCCCTCGACTATCCGACACCCCCTCTTTCCCACATGACTTTTTGACTCAGACAAGAAGAACAGCATTTAGATGGAAATGGGGTTTGCCACAGAAGGAAAAAGGAAACACAGGTGCCGAGCATAAGGCACCCTTAAAGAATTGGTTAGGGAACAGGACTGTGGTCTAACAGCAGAGGACTGACCGCACCCTGCAACGCGTAAGGATAGATCCGAGCTGGACCTATAGCTCCACCGCCGGTGCTCAACAGCGCCAACGAAAGAAAACGGACTAGAGCCTACCAGTGATGGCTCATTGCTAAAAAGACACTGTGACGAAGACACCCATCAATTTGACTAAATTGCTTGTGTCGAACTGAATTCCGCCCTCAACCACTTTGTATTGCTTTCAAAATGCTTTTCAGTCACTTTTAAAAGCTGTACATTGATGCTACCGAAAAGAAAGTCAGGACATTTATGCTGTGTAGTATGCTGAACTCTAGGCTTGTATAAGTAACACAACAGCTGTGAATTTATATGTGCTGCATTCCACCAACCGCATCGATTGTGCCATGGTTATATGCAATTCACTGGTATATGACAAACGCTATCTCATCGTCCACACATGTATTATATGTACGACCATTAGTTAGGAAATGAACTTACTTATGTTAAAAGCGGCGACTGTGGAAATTAGCAATATTAATGTACATAAGCGGCGTTCATTTGCCTTCTCCCATCCCCCTCAATGTAGGCACTATGAATACCGTGAAACGTTGACCGCACCATCCCCGCTAGTACAAGCCCGCGTCCATATATACATAACAGTCATTTTAGGCACCATGGCCTTTTTGCCCGCTCATTGGAATCCCCGGCTTCCCTCCTGCGCGTATTTGAACACCCCCCCCCTCTCACATGCACAGACCATAAAACCCTCTGCGCGACCCTGCTCTGAAAAGTAACCCTCCTGCTTGACCCACGCACCCCCCCATTTTCCTCTTGAAGAAGCATCCTTCGCCTCAGCTGACATAACCCCCCCCTAGCTGTACCTGACTGCCCCCGCTCTCTCATATACGGGTCATAAGATCTCTCTCTCTGTGGCCCCCCTCCCTCACATGGGCAAGTCATAAACCTTCTTCTTCTGCAAGACTCTGTCCTTGGGAGTCACGCTCGCGCCTGACCAAACACCTCCTTTCCTTTCATGAATACCCCTCTGTTGGTAAACTCTCCCTCCGCGCCTGATTGTCCACGCGGCATGAATACCTCTCCTTTGATGACCCCTTCCACCGAGTCCGATTGTCCACACTGGTCCGAGGCCATCGCCTAAGCCGGGAGATACAGTTTACTGCCCCTTATTGTATGGAGTCACTCCTCTTTAAAGGACCCACTATTGATCCTGGCCTCCCCACCCCCTGGGGTACGATCAGGCGCACACATCCTAAGAATCGGCGGAACACCCAGCTGCGTGATTGCCCCCTCCTCTTATCGGCAGGTTAAGGGCCTCTATTGTGGATATATGTGGGGTGGGATTGACACGAGGATTACGGGGATGTCTTTTCCTTGTTTCACAATGTCGTTATTGTAATAAGGAATGTTTTGTAAGGTATAAAAGGCGATGTCTCAGAGAACTTGTTAGAGCACCTCCCGATGACACCTTGTTTTGTGTCTGAAATGACAGGCTCTCCTCATGAGAAATAAACTCTGTTCTTGTGTCCCTACTTCCAGCGCTCGTCTCTTTGTTTGGTAACTATTCAAAATGGGAACTAAGAGGCGCCTTGCGCCAGCAGCCTGGGCATCGGTTGTCATATGGGCTGACTTTTCCACAGTGTCATAGATTGCGCCACGCCCGGGAGGGTTCCTTGGAGGCCCAACTCTGGCAGAAAATACAAAAAAAACAGACCAGCCACAAGCATCGGCAATTCCTGGATCACAGTTTACAGTTACTATGTGCAAAAGACCTCTGAGATACAAATCCCTCTCACCCGATGTTAAAGTCCGCCATAAAAAAAAACGTTAGATTGTGGTCCTTTCACTCGGACAGGGTGATACTTTCAAAGACACGCCTGGGCTGTAATCGCCAATTTTAAAGTGGGTGTTCAACCGCCCTACCTGTCAAGCACATACCCACGTTATTGGAAGTTTTTAGCCTTGAGGATGGGACAATGGCCCTTTCTGAAGAACCTCCCGGAATGGCGCCAGCCGGGCAGTAGCACGGAATACAGGTTGTGTGGCTACCATTCTGAAACAATGGAACATATCGTCTGTGCATGTCCTGCACTGCTCACAGCCAGATGGTCACTGCTGCGAGGCCAATGTATTATATTGGGAGTTCGATCTTGCCGCAAAGCAATAATGGCAGCTCTCAATCCTGGCAACACCAAGCTAAACATTGGGCTTTTAAAACTCGTCCATAAAGCGTCCAAGCTACTTGAAGGCGCAATCCCATCCAAACCCTCCTCACCATATCAGGGCGGCCGAGTTAATAGACACAACATCCAAATCAGAGACTACAAGAAATCCAGAGCGATGTCCTTTATTGGAACATTATCAGATCTTAATGGCCCCCCGAATTTTAAGTCATTTTAAATCCATCGTTTTAAAACTCTTATCACAGTCATGTTTATTATTTAATTTTGTCATGTTTTAAATTGTAAATGTTTTTTTAAACCAATCAATAAAGAGTTATTTACTATTTACTATTAGAGGGGGCGTAACACCCCAAAACCCCCCTGAAGCAACAACACTGATTCCCCCATGATCGCATATTAGTCCCAGCCTCCTAAATGTATAGCTTGTCTGACCCTTTTCCTTGGGTTCGATGTTGGTTTCCAGTTGGCCTTAGCTGAGAACCATCAGGAGAATGTTATACTTCAAGCACCTTCAACACTGCATCATAAATATGATTCACCAAAATACAAGAGGCAGTGGGAGTGGCCATATATGCCTGTTGACATATTAATGATACTAATAGGGCGAGCCTGGTCCTACCATTAGGTTACAAAGTGCACAAGCATGGAAGGAAAAATATTAATACCATATAAAATGAAAAGAGAATAACATGATTAGAAGAAGCACAATACAACACCCCAAACTTAAACATCAAGAGAAGGGCAAGCAAGAATCAAAATCATTATATAATATGTCAGTTGATAGGAGTTTATAAACTAAATACCTGACAAATGAATTCTTTGTCAAAGTAGGATCATTCTATAATTGCCATTATAATGGCCACTTGGTTTACTGTTTGCACCAATACTCTCTAAATTACACCCACATTTGGGCATTAGCGCATCTGTGTACTCAACGGCACCCAACTAGCCATGTGGCAACAGAGGTGGGCAAACCACGGAAGAGCCGATCCAGGCCTAAGCCAGACGCCAGGCTCTGGCTCTGTTAGAGGTATTCTTGAACCTTTGAGCTCAAAATAAGCCGAGCTTGCATGTGGCGTTTGTCTGCCAACGCACTCTGACCCAATGCATTAAGAATTGAGCATTACACTTTGAAATGAGAGACAGAAAAACATACTCATTTAGTGGCTGAACTGCAGAATGTAAAACAAGAAATTCTGTGATCAATTACAGCTGCCTACCTTCTCAAACTGTTTGATTCCAGGCATTTGATTGTGGCCAGGGCGACTGAGGTTGGAATTTGGGGATCATGGTTTGCACCCCGGCGCCGGCGGCAGATTAGCTCAGCACCATGTGACTCTGGGCAATAGCTTGCTTAATCTTCCCGAAGGCCCCCAGCGCCTAGAGACCCTTACGGGTGATTGTTCACGCTTTACAAATGTGGATTATTATTGTCATTCATTCACTGACAACCTCTGTGAAGCCCTTGCTACACACACACAGCTCTGCCACACACAGGCCCGGCTACACACCTGCCTTCCTATTTTGTCCACCACTTTAAACAGTTTCAGTAAATCACTTGTAAATTTGACCATTTGGAGGGGGAAATAAGCACAGCTGTAATTTAAACATGTGGGCATTAGCGCATCTGTGTACTCAACGGCACCCAACTAGCCATGTGGCAGCAGAGGTGGGCGAACCACGGAAGAGCCGATCCAGGCCTTGAAATGAGAGACAGAAAAACATACTCATCTAGTGGCTGAACTGCAGAATGTCAAACAAGAACTTCTGTGATCAATTACAGCTGCCTACCTTCTCAAACTGCTTGATTCCAGGCAAATATTTTATTTTAACAAGCCTCTTTTTACTTCATTATCATGTGTGAGAACACCCATAGGTGCATGAGTTAGGATAATAGTTGTACAAAAACCTCTTGTGTTTGATTTAATAAAATATAATGTTGCTCCACCTGTAGTAAAAATCTAGGCCACGTTTAGAGTATAAATGTCAACTGACTTGCCTCTTAGTTCACTAGGGACATTGTCGTCAGGGCAAGGGGCAGGAACATTTCTAAGTTCATGTTTAAAAGCTACCACTTGTAATAAATTCCTCTCAATGCAGAGATATTATCTGATGTACTAAGGTGAAACACACCTGTGAGTTAAATAAATACACTTTTTAAAATTTTGAAGGCACTTTATCATATATGTTTATTTTTTTGTTGCATGATTTACTTGCCAAATATTTTCAAGGCTTGGCCCATGCATGAGCTCTTAAATCCAAGCTAGATCCATTGCTCGGATCTCCCTGGTAATTTGTTGGAACGCCCACCTCGATGTAGCGGTTGGCCAGCCGCTGACCCTCAGACACAGTTAATATATTATTTAAATATTCAATTCTGGATGCATCTTTGTAGGCCTTTTCCTGCCCTGGAGATGACTGACATTGAGTCAGGATCCAATCATCTCTGGGCCTTAGTTAGTTGGTCTGCTCTCAGCATGCTCCTCTGGCTGCCACTGGTGCACACAGCTGGGCAGAATATGCCGGCTTCATTCCGTTAAGCGTCACAAGGGAAGGACAAGGGAACCCTACTCACAGAGGGACCAGGGTGATTAGTTTATCAAGAAAACAATGGTTCCTGCGGTATAATAATTGTATGGTGCACAGTAAGTACATAGCATAATAGGAATGTTAAAGTAGTAGAGGGTTTGACAAGGGATGTCAAGGGGAGAAGCAAGGCTCAAGATACAAGGTTTTTTGTCATCAAAGTTTTTGTATTTCAAAACAATGGTTTCATCAATTATATACAGTTGTACACATAGTATTTCTGGAAAAGTGCAGAGTGTCCCAAGTGTTTTTGTGAGAATCAAAGCGTAATTAAGTGACCGTAGGTGAATATATACAAGTTTCTACTGGGGAGGAAAATGACCAAGAACAATAGTACAAACAATGATTACACAGTGGCTATCTATATTCCTAGGCACTGTTTGCGCGGTTCATTTCCTATGGCGTCAAAGGCGTTTCGACCCGTAAGAATGGGGGTCTCGTCAGGACTGATCATTGCGGGACATCTTAGGGCAGGGGTCTTCAAACTGTGGGGCCTGGCACACAGGGGGGTCGTGGAGTGATAGAAAGTGGATCCCACCTTCCAGGTCACACTTCTGTTTATTATTACTATTTCCAAAAAGGTGTCTTGGGGCTAATAACCATCTGCTGGCTGAAATGGCAAATAAGAAACACAGAGGGGAAAGGAGAACCAGCCAAAGGGGGTAACCCACAGGGTATAGGGCCAGGTTTTTATAGCTTCCTAAAGGATAATTGATCAATGGTGGAGTGAAGCAAAGGTGGGTGAAAGTTCCACAACTGAGAGGCCCGCACCAAAACAGTGAGGCCGACTATGCATGTTTTTTTGCAGTAGGAAACTATAAGAAGATTGGCACAGGCCGATAGGAGCATACGGGTATGCTCAGTGAGGAGAGATGAAGGGGTGAGAGTAGATGGGATGAGAGAGGACAGCATGGGAGCAAGAGAATTAGATTGAAGAGGTCAGGGATGAGGAGAAATGTGAAGTGCTGAAGAAGTGCAGAAACGCAAGAGGAGAAGTGAGTGTGAGCGAAAGGTGAGGGCACAGAGGAGGGATACTGTTAAACGTGAGAGAAGATAGCTGACTGACGATCTGTGACATAAAAAGAGAATTTGGTACGATGTGGGTGAGAGACAACAGCGATGAGGGAAGTGAGGGAGTACTGAGGTGGGTGCTGAGGTAATAGGGGAGAGGGACGTTGGTTCAAGAAGGTGTGGAAGAACAAAGGGGAGATGTGAAAGATGAATGGTGGACTGGAGAGGTGTAAGATACAAATAGACAGAAATTTTAAGGGACCCTTGCTGCTCCCGGCCAGTGCCAGGTGAGCTTCTAATGTGGCAGCACTTATTCCTGCGGAGCGGAAGGCCCTTCACAAAAGTTAACCAGACATCTTTCTGTTGTTTATTGCTGTATTTTCATTATAAACTGGTACTGATGAGATGGAATCTTTTTTCCTCAGTGTTACTGTGCATACAAATGTCAAAATAATGAAGCAATACTATCCCAAAATATGCACCATCACATAGTATTATTTATTTTTTCTTACCATACAATTTAGTCGAGCCTGCCGCATAATTTTGTCCTCACCTGCCTCATAATTCCAGTAGCTCTGTCTATAGGTTTAGAATTGTTTGTCAGGAGGGGGTCCTTACACCTGAAAACTTTGACTGGGGGGTCTCGACAACCAAAAGTTTGAAGACCTATGTCTTAGGGTGTGCAGATTCACATATGTTACAACCCATGCGTGATAGAGGAACGTAAAATTAACTTACAGGGGGCCCAGCCGGGTACACTGTGGTGGTAATCAGATTGTGGAAGCCTTTGGTTATCAGCTTCACGGAGAGTTGTTTAATTACAATTGGTAGATGGCGGACGGTGCCGTCAAGGTAAATGCCTTCAGCCAGGATGGTGCCTGTGTGCTGGGGGAGGAACGCACTGTGAGCTTTTCAGACAGACTTCGGCGTACGGGAAGAAGCGACAAAAAACCTTGTATCTTGAGCCTTGCTTCTCCCCTTGACATCCCTTGTCAAACCCTCTACTACTTTGAAATTGCTATTATGCTATGTACTGACTGTGCTCCTTCCATGAAACGACATGGGTGAGAATATTTGTGCACTCCAATGGAAACTGAGAGAGGAAGAAGGGCCTGAACTGTTGATTATGCTGTAAAAAAGCAGATGAGCTATGTGAGTACACATGGCCGTCACCCACAGGCCACTTGTAGGAAGAGGTTTACTTATTTTTATGGCAACACAACAACCAACGTGTGAAGAGGTGGCTCCCCCACGCTCTCTGCCTGATCTTCGCAGCGCTTGGGTGCCACTGCCTGCCTGTGCACATTTTGCTGCTTGGGTATCGTAGCTCCGACTGTTTAGATATTTAATTATTAATTGCGCTTGTTAACATTTTACGCTAACTTCCTATGCTTGCTGTTGTTCGCATTGGATCTGACTGTGCCCGCATTTAATGCCAGGCGCTCGCACTGGTAGAGTCTAAAATTACTTTTACTGAGTGATTGTGCTGGTACCTCCGCCCATAGCGCCATCCATCTGTGTGCCCCAATCTCGTCCTGCTTCAGCTCCGTTTGTTTTCGAAGCCATTTTGTTTGTTGTGCCGCGTGGACAGCCTCCCCGCCCCGCTAACGCCTCCCAGCTGCCCCTACCTCGCCCCCGCCCCCTCCACCATCCATATATGACAGATGCCTTCCCACGCAGCGTTTACGCGCAGCGGTCGCGCCCCATGCACGCCGCAGGTGCGCCAAAGGTAAGCCCGTCTACGCCCGTCCGCGCCTGGACCGCGCCCAGCGCCAGACTCCCTGGCCCCCGCAAAACCCATTCACCCCGCATAACATTTGACGCCGCTACCCTCCGTGCCCTCAACCCCGGACGCACTGCACAATGCTTCACAGCTACCCCAGGATACACCCACGGACCATTCGCCTGCCACTACTGCAAGTACACCTGCACCAGAACCCACACCAAAGCCACTCCCTCTAAACTCGGATCCAACACCAACCATCTGAAGTGCATCCTGTTGAACACCCGCTCGGTGCACAGACATGCCACTGAACTCTGGGATCTACTCGACTCTACATCACCGGACGTCGCCTTCATCACTGAAACATGGATGAACGCCTCATCAGCACCTGACATCGCCATAGCCATTCCGGACAATTACAAGATCATCCGAAAAGACCGCACCATCCAAACAGGAGGAGGCATCGCCATCGTGCACAAGAACACCATTCGAATCACGACCAGCTCCAACGACAACCTCGCGACCGCCGAACACCTTCACTTCCAGATCCACACCGACCCCAGGACCACACTCAGAGGCACCCTCATCTACAGACCACCAGGATCCCACACACAATTCAATGAAGACATCACTGACTTCATCAGCCCACATGCCCTCACCTCCGAGAAGTACATTCTACTGGGAGACCTCAACTTCCACCTGGAAAAGAATCACGATAACAACACCACCACCCTTTTGGACAACCTGGCTAATCTCGGACTCAAACAACTTGTTAACACCCCCACCCACCTTGCTGGACACACACTCGACCCTATCTTCACCTCTAGCAAACACATCTCCTTCAAACATACCACAGCTCTCCATTGGACGGACCACAGCTGCGTTCACTTCAGCTTCAAAAAAACCACGTCCCACATTCCACCACAACCGATCCCTCTGAGAAACTGGAACAAAATCACCACCGACCAAATCTTCACTTCGCTTAACCAAAACCCCCCACCATATCATCGGACCCAAACCAAGCTGCCACCAACCTCACACAATGGATCACCCACAGCGCTAACGAACTAGCACCCTTGAAAATCCACCAAATCAAACATGGTAGCAAAAAGGCCCCCTGGTTCAACGATGACCTTAAGAAATCCAAACAGATAACATGGAGAAAATACCCAACCACCGACAACCTGACCACTTTCAAGGACGCCACCCGCAAACACCACCAACTGATCCGATCCACCAAGAAATCAGCATTCAAGAATCGACTCGACAATAACACCCACAACAGCAAAGAATTATTCAACATCGTCAGAGAATTTACCAACCCCACCGCCGGCTCCAATGACATCACTCCATCCCAAGACCTCTGAGATTCCCTATCCTCCTTCTTCTACAACAAAATCGTCGACATACATAACAGCTTTGAAAACCTGTCCGAAGAACAGCCCACTCCACCCACCGCCGAACCAAAACAACAATCTCACAACCTTGACCCCTGGAACCCAATCTCGACTGAAGACACCATTCACCTGATGAACTCCATCCACTCAGGATCGCCAACCAACCCATGTCCCCACTACATTTACAACAAAGCAGACTCAATCATCGCACCCCATCTCCGCGATGTCATCAACTGCTCCTTTAACTCCGCTACCTTCCCAGAAAGCTGGAAACATGCCGAACTCAGCGCCCGTCTGAAGAAACCCACTGCGGACCCTTCCGAACTCAAAAACTACCGCCCCATCTCACTCCTCCCCTTCACGGCCAAAGTCATCGAGAAAGCCGTCAATAGCCAGCTCGCCGCATTCCTTGAATCCAACAATTCACTCGACCTCTCACAGTCCGGCTTCCGAGCCAAACACAGCACCGAAACCGCCCTCATCGCTGCTACAGACGACATCCGAACACTACTAGACAACGGAGAAACAGTCGCGCTCATCCTACTTGACCTCTCCGCTGCCTTTGACACAGTCTGTCATAACACCCTCATACAACGCCTCAACAACATCGGAATACAAGGAAAAGCTTTGGACTGGATCATCTCGTTCCTCGCCGGAAGAACCCAGAGAGTCCGCCTCCCCCCATTCAAATCAGAGGCAACCGAAGTCATCTGCGGCCTACCACAAGGATCTTCACTTAGTCCCACCCTCTTCAATGTATACATGAGCCCTCTCGCATCCATCACGCGCCAACACAACCTCAACATCATCTCCTACGCTGACGACACCCAGCTAATCCTCTCCCTCACCAAAGATCCTAACACTACCAAAATCAACCTACACGAGGGAATGAAAGAAGTAGCGGAATGGATGAAGAACAGTTGTCTAAAACTAAACTCGGACAAAACGGAAGTCCTCATCTTAGGATCATCCCCCTCTGCATGGGACGACTCATGGTGGCCACCGGCCCTGGGCACAGCCCCCACACCTACAGACCACGCACGCAACCTAGGCTTCATCCTAGACTCCTCCCTATTGATGAACAGACAAGTCAACGCCGTCTCGTCATCATGTTTCAACATCCTACGCATGCTCAAAAAAATCTTCTGCTGGATCCCCACCGAAACAAGAAAGATAGTCACCCACGCTCTGATCACCAGCCGACTGGATTATGGAAATACCCTTTACGCCGGAACCACAGCCAAACTACAGAAAAAACTCCAGCGCATCCAAAACGCCTCTGCCAGACTCATACTGGACATCCCCCGTCAATCTCACATCTCTGGTCATCTCAAAGAACTCCACTGGCTTCCCGTCAACAAAAGAATCACGTTTCGTCTCCTCACCCACGCACACAAAGCCCTCTACGTCCTAGGACCCAAATGCCGCAACAAACGACTATCCTTCTACACACCCACCCGCCAACTACGTTCTTCCAATCAAGCCCTCGCCACAATCCCGCGCATCAACAGATCCACCATAGGAGGAAGATCTTTCTCCTATTTAGCGGCCAAAACCTGGAATTCCCACCCCACCCACCTCCGCCTCACACAGAACCACCCTTCCTTCTGGAAGCAGCTAAAAACCTGGCTATTCGATAAATGATGCACTATTGCACCCAACCTCACTCAAGCGCCTTGAGACCCTCTGGGTGAGTAGCGCGCTATACAAATCACTGAACTTGAACTTGAACCTGCTTTGTTGAGCTAGGCGGATTGAGCAGGGCAGCGCCATATCTACAGGATAGGACAGTGTGGCTCTTGCCCCAGGACTTGCTCTCTTTCAGTCTGCCCGCACCACATGTACACTTTTACACCACAGTGCAAAGGTGTGTGCATGAAGTCTGGCACATGTTCCTTCCAGTAAGAAATACTGTGCTTAGACGTACTTTTAAACTTTTCACACATTGGATGTGTGCTCTGCAGTGCAGCACACATGCAATGTGTGTAACGTTAGTAGAAATAACATAATTTAATTTTTGAGTGCCTGCCTCGAGGAGGCATACTATTTTGGCTCAAAGCACTGTCTACCTTTTTCAGTAGCTGGGGCATAGCATCAAAAGCCATGGGTGTTAGCGTGGAAGGTCATATACCACCCACGGGACTTCCCCTTAGCGTAAAGTAATGCAAAGTAGTACAGAGCAATAGTTGATTACTTTTAGGGCAACTTTCCAGCACAAAAAATGTTTTGAAAGTAAATACTTTATCAACACATTGTGCCTGTTTGCATCACTTTGCACCTGCACGAAGTGTTGATCAATCAGCCCCACTATTCCTCCATTATTCTACTTCCATCATAGTGTGGGTTACTGGAGTTTACGTGGGGTGATTGATCAAACGCCGGGGTACATCTATACCACCCTGCCAAAATGCCCGTCACTACTACCATCCAGGAATCACGTTGTAATGTAGGCAAAGAGAGATGGTCGCTGAGTGAGGACATTGGTAGACGGGCCCCGTCTTTTGGGTGGGCCCCCTTCAGTGTCAATAAAATGAGAACCACTACATTAGGTAGTGATAACGGATATTAATGATGTCGGTGCAGCGGTCTATATAAATGAGAATACATCGTATTTGAGATACATATAAAGACAACCGGACCCGAGAGGGGTTCGCAAAAAATGATGCAACCAAGACTGAGAGAAATGAGACGTGGATCCGAACCCGACATCTGATGGTCGGGTTGTAAGTGAATGAACTTGTGCGTCACTGCGGCGTCCACTGCTCTGAAGCGTCCACCTGGGCCGTCGCTGCTCCCGCCGTGACCCGGACGTGCCTCCGCTATTTATCACTGTATGTTAATCCACCGAGGCGGGAGCAGCTCACTGCCTCCTGCAATCATTAACCCGTCACCTTTCTGATCCATAATGTGTCCTTCGCTGAGGTGATCGCTCCGCAGGTCTTGTGCTGCCTGAATATGCATAATGTTAGAGTGTGTCTACCCTCCTTCCCGGCAGATCACTACATCTTTTTTGGTCTTAATCTGACTTTAGTTCGCTCAAGCTGCACTGTTTTAGTTTTAGTTGTGCACACTTTAGGTGGACAGGCGTTCCGGAGTGAACAAAATAAAAACATAGATATGTAAACGCATAAAAGGTAATTTGAAGTAACTAAAGTTACATAAATCTCTTATAGACAGGGAATGTTTCACGGGGCAAATGGTGGGCATTTGGGAGAAACAGAAGACCAGGGAGTAGGGAAGAGTGGGTCCGATGGACACAGAGACAGGTCTCATAATGTGCAGTGACTTTTTGAGACCAGTCTCTGGTTATGCAGTGCTACATGCTAAAATCTCATGTCACGAAATCTCCAGCTCGCAGGGGGTCGTAGAACGACCTGTCCAATGAGTATTAATCATGCAGGTTGCTATATGCAACCCCCTGTTATAGGCTACAGACACGGATACCGCTCTGCAAGGAACAACAAACCCCCTTCACTGTGTTTCAATTCCCAAGCAGGATTTTTTTTTAAGTAGCCCGTATCCCTTAATCAAACTGGTGTTGCTTTAAAAACATGCTTCCCAGAAGGACACGCTTCAGAGGGAGTGAACAGTGGTCCTTTAGACGACTGTCTGCTCAACCCCAGATCAACAAACAACATTTTCCAAGGGGAAGTAGTCCAAGTGTGGAAGTTTCCCCTTTTTAGGTCTCGCCTCTCAATGTGCATGCGCATTGAGCAGAGCGAGACTATAGCGACTTAAACAGACTTTACCCAACTAGTATCCCAACTGGCGATTTGGTGCTGTGCCCCTGCGCTTTTAGGTCAATGCGCAAGCGCATTGACCTAAAATGCGCGTGCACATCAACAAATCGCCATCTGTTCCCCAGCAGCACTCCTCCCACACCTTTGAAGTGAAGCTTAGCTTCACTTCAAAGGCCCCTGCTGCTTCACACCCTCATCGCCGCTCTCCCCGCTCGGCCCCCTCCCCTGCCCACCGTGTCGCATTTCTCCTCCCCCCTCCCCTTCTCTGCTCTCTCGGCACAAGCTAACCCTCCGAGATTCACGCGTAAATACCTTAACATTAGACATCTATCGGGATCATAGAGATAAAAGTCCTTTTTTAACAGTCATTATTCCAGCAAATATTTTCTAATCGATATGTGTATGTAAATTTTCCAGAATACTGACCACTGGACTTTCATCTCGACCGGATCCCTTAACAGACAAAATGATTGAAACGGAAAATCTTACATAACTTGTTTTCAAGTTACATTCCATGTTTACTTCCTTGGAAAATAATGTGTCCCAGCGATTAGGAGCAGCTGGGCGCTCTATAACACGATGTGACCCCCGTTTCCTCCTCACACAACTCCCACTATTAGAACTATTGCTGCTGGAAGCAAATATCTCCCGTCAGGAAAACAAACCAAACAGCATGCACGACCAGAGTCCTTATAAAATGCGAATCTCTTGGTGGCCCCTGGAGAGTTGAGCTTTGCCAGACAACTTCATGCCGAGCCGCTTTCTTATCTGCAGCAAGACTCAACACATTGCTGAGATTTCGGCCTAAGGGTGCGTGCAGCTCTTTGCAAGCTCTCCCCCTCTGCACCCAGCCCTCAACCCTCCAAATGCTGCAGAGCAAATGCACCGTTAATAGTTAGGCATTCCTCTCTTCTTTTTGCAGAAATGTGTGTATATACATATATATATATATATATATATATATATATATATATATATATATATATATATATATATATATATATATATATATATATATATATATACACACACACGCACATACACACACACACACACACATACACAGAATAGTTCACGCAAATGCACTCTTTTTCTTTCTTTGATTTTTTTTCACACAACTCTCTGATGCTGACCAGAAATAAATATATGAATACCTCTGCTGTGTGTTAGGAAAACTGATGCTGAAATGTACTTTGATTTTAACCTTTACGCATCTAGAAAATAATACACAGCTGCAGCAGTGCGAATAAGCAATTGACGAGCACAACGAGAACAGGGGCCATGTCGCATAATGTGAGCGCTGTGGTTGAATCACGATACATTTTTGTCTGGCGCCGTTCCATGTCTTTGTAGTAAACATACATGCCAAAACACCCGATTGCGGCGGGAGAACCCCGATTTCTGAACACCCAAACATCTTTATTTTACCCGTCTCCCGCATGAAATTGCCTCTGCTTCAATAAAAGTCAATAGGGAATTAATTCCCCTGATTTTTTGTCAACCTCTCACTTTTCGAATCTAAAATGTTGGCATGAATGGTAGTAATTAAGCAAAGGTGCAGTGGTGGATGCAGCCCCTTTTACCATCATATTAGAAAAGCAGATTTCTGGATGTAGCAACGTGAGACAAGAATGTTTGTGAATATCTGTTGCGTGTCACTTATTGTGGTGGAGATATGCTTTTACTATAGAGATGTTCACAATTGCTTTTATTTCAGTCTTAATTATTTAAAAAAATTAAAAACCATTTGTATTTGGTAAATGAATACATCTAAGTCACGTACATACAAAACATTTAGCATTACAAATGCTATAGGTGTCACATTTAAAAAAGCTTAAAGTATTGGCATTGTAAATCACAAAGCTATTACTTTTGCAATTTTAAAGACCCACACATTAAAAATAAATTGTCAATTACAAAACCAATAGCTCCAACTTTTCTATTGCGAGACCTACTGCATTTCCAATGCTTGTTGAATTTATTGCCATCTCCTTTGAGGAGTCAGTAACTTACCCAAGGTTTGAGAATTAAATTGCAGTTGAAAACCATAGATTAAAAAAAAACTTCATTGGCATGAAGGGATATCACACAGACAATGCACAGCATAGGTAGGGCTCCTGGTTTTATGGAATGTATTTTTTTTTTAATTTCCATCTGTATTTATCCATATTATTTTTTTGCCAACTTTATCTGTATTTATCCATATTTATTTGTTGCCATCTTTATCTGTATTTATCCATCTTTATCATGGGTTATGTGAAAAAAGTAAAGGTGAAACTTGCATTTTGCACATTTATTGAACCAATAAATATGCAGTCATTCTTGAATGCCTGCCAAGTTTCAGTGATATGAACAACCGTGGAAGATAAATCAATGCACTTATATGAAAATATGCACATTTCAGGATCAGGCTTGTGCATATCTACTGCTGTTTAAGCCTCTTTACTCAAATTCCTTTCTTTTTTTATCCCCCTGACCTATCAATCCATACAGTCATTGGCCTGGCAGTCATGGCAAAGTGCATTTAAAATCACTCAAAAAGCTCCCAATTCCGTTTTTATCCACATTTAAAAATACATGTTTTTTTGTCTGCATTCATCTGTAAAAATCAGTAAAAACAGAAAACAGGGAGCCTTCACCATAAGGAGTCCATCTACAAGATTCCAACATCCTGCAGTCCCTTCAACACTCCTATAGGTGACACAAATATTACTGCTTATGCGGGAGCTACAAATATATCAAATAAGAAAAAATGCCAAAACAATACAAATCTCTCATCTATAAGGTGTAAAACAAACATAAATATCGTAAATTAATAATAATTCTAAAGAGGATGTGGCCTAACGGCTAGAGCGGTTGACCTTGAAGTTGGGGAACCGGGTTCAGGTTTCGGTAGGGACACTCAACATCCTGTGATTCTGGGCAAATCAAATAATCTCCCCATGCCTAACAAAAAGAAAAGAAAAATGAATGCGTCCATCTGTAACGCAACTGGTGCTCATATAAAGCGCTCTAATACTTTTGGGTCTACTTCGCGCTATATAAATCAAAACAAAAAAATTATCCTGACAGATCATAAAACTTGACCTCATCCAAAATCTAGCAATACAAGAGAAAAGGCACATTTCACAGTCTACCTAATTTCCAAGCCAATACATAACACTTTAACCCACCCTCTCCCCCGACCTGCTTTCGTATTAGGCCGGCACAACAAAGAAAAAAGTAAAATGCTGCAATTAGGCCCTGATCACCCCTTAATCTCATAGCCATCACCTACATATGTTTCCTCCCCGGACTCACCCCTGGAGTAACAGGCGCCAAAAATGCAATCGTGCCTCCGAGTGTGGACAGCTCCGGCGACCCCCGTAATACAGACAACATAAACAACCATGCTGTCAGGTCATCTTCAAGTTTATCATCCGTATGTACATGACGCATCCGCACCTCCTCTGCAGTCGCCCACTCACAGACATCCCTCAGCCATGTCGCATAGGTGTGGGGCGTAGGACTGAGCCATGTTGTGGCTATGCACCTCTTCGCCAAAACCAGGTCCAGAAGGACACATTTCCTGCTTAATTTCTTTGTCACAAGAGATGGGAGTGATCCCAGCAATACTTGTCGGATCTCCATCAGGACAGCCCTGCCTGGGGCTTCCTTAACACCTTGGCTGCTAAGGGTTTTCCCCTCCGGTGCTGACTTTTTTGAAAGCTCATTTATTCATGACGAGCTCAGCTCGTCATAAGCACAGCTCAACTGTGCCTCATGACGAGCTAAGCTCGTCATGAGCATCGAAGGGGTTAAGGCAAGCAAGTATATCCTGCCAGTAAGAGGTCAGGGATGGACAGGTCCACACCATGTGAATAAAATATGACGTTTGGGCCCTGCAGTGTGCCCAACCATCCGGGCAGGTATTATAAACAGCATGCAGCGTCCGTGGAGTGAGGTAAGTATGATTCACAAAATTATATTGTAGGAGTTTAAAGCGTGCATTAGAACTGACCTTCGAGACTTCCTCATGGACCTTCACCCAATCTGTAGCTGGCAGGGGTTCACCTAACAGGGTGTCTCACTTGGCTTGTATAGGAAGCGTCGCCCGTGGCAGGCAGTCCCAAAGAGCCCAGTAGAGATGGCTATCAATCGACAGCCTTGGGCCATATTCAGCATGACCATTAGAGTACTAGAATTGGGTGGCTCCACAGGAAAGGACAGCCACCTCTCCCAAGCTGTGCTCAAGATTTTCATATATTGAAGATATTGCCCAAAGAAAAAGAAGCTGCTGCTTCCTCCGCATGATAAGATGCTGCTCAACATATAGGTCTCTCATTAGGTTATATCTCCCAGCCTTCCAGCAGTGCACCGACATGGACTCGAAAATACACAAGAAGGGCCGTTCCACCCACAGACGCATGTCCGGTGCATATGGAGCTCGTCGGATGACCCACCAGGCAACACCCTCCCAAACGGCAGCCACATGTTGTATAATATAAGGAAAAATGAGGGGATGTGGAAGCCAGACATTAAAATGACCGGCAAAAGTTTACCTCTGTGAGAGCCCAATAAGAGCCGTTTCTCCCAGTTGTCATCATCATTCAGCCAATGGACCACATGTTACAGCTGAGATACTATAAATAAAATTCCAGATGGGGAACCTCGAGTCCTCCCTACCTCCATGTTCTCTGCAGGGTGGCAAGTCTGAACTTTCTGCGCCTTAAGCCCAGAAGGAGGTCCACTATTAAACTATCCAGAGTTCGAAAATAATGGCAGAGGATCACATAAAAAGTACACTGTAGGGCATAGAGATAGCACAGTAATATTATAATTTTCACCATCGCAATCCTGCCCATAAGAGACAGAGGAAGTTCCTTCCAAAACCTGATTGAGGCCGGTACTCCCTCCATCACTCTTCCAATTTCGAGATCTAAATATTTCAGGGCTGTGTGAGCCTGGTGAATTCCCACATAGTGGACATCAGATGTCACCCACGGAAACCTCACCACAGGCAGCTCGTCGTCTGGCAGTGACCTCTAGTCACCCCAGGGGGAACCACAGGCACATCCTGCAACACAGGGTCTCATCCAGCAACTTCATGACGACCTCAAACAAGAGTGGTGACAGAGGGCATCTGAAATGGCTCAGAGACCACTTCCCCTGACCATACTCTAGCATATGGAGCAGATTAGAGCAAGCAAACCCATCAGATTAATCCGGGACCCAACCCTATTTTTCAGTGCACGTGCCATAGGTAAGAGCAAGTTATGGAATTGAATGCTTGCTCTATATCCAGAAGCGCTAAGGCAAATTAATCTGTCACAAGTTGCGGGCATGCCAAACATGGGTCAGTCACCGCAAATTATGAACGGTACTGCGCCTCAGTATTAATCCCAATTGATCTGAATGTATGATGAGAGGCAACTGGGTAAGGAGGCACGCCACCAATACACTGCTCAGAATGTTTAGTTCTATATTTAGGAGCAATATCGGTATGTACTTTAAAGTGAATTAAGGGTCCCTGCCAAGCTTTGGTATCATGACCACTAGAATTGAAAGTTATTGTGTTAGATAGATGACGTCCGTGACCATAGACACTAGTTCAGCAGAAACAAAACAGTAATCTAAGACATGCCCGTCGCTGGGGAGTGACAAGAAAACAGGTGTCACCCAGGATGGCACTTACCCAGACTTCGCACAGGTCCAGACCATCCAGCACATCTCGGAGCGCCCCGGTGAGCCGGGGTTTAGTATGGGCCCGGGAGGCTTCCGATCCAATGTGCCATGCAGAACGCAATTGAAATTCCCTGCTAATACCACAGCCATGCCCAACTAGGGAGTGGCTACCACTGACATCTCAGAAAGGAAATCCAGACAATCAGTGTTGGGGGCATACACATTAATAAAACAAATCTCTCAACCTTCAAGTGTCCGATGCAGAATGAAGTACTGCACTTCTGGATCCACAACATGATTCAGATGCCTAAAGGGGACTCCCGGAGCCACCCAAATATGTGTTCCCCATGCATATCCAGAGTAGGAAGTAGCATTAAATTTGTCCCGTCCATCACTTTCACAGGGTGGAGATGCAGGGCTAGATGTAGGTAATTCTATTTTACCACTTCTAAAATAGCTAATTTTACCGATTCGGTATTTAAGAAGTGGTAAAATAGAAGGGGGCACATGTAGGTATTTCAGAATCTGTAAGATTCGGTATTTACTGATTCGGTAAATACAGAATCGGTATCCCCCATTGATTCCTATGGGCCTTGAAGCCCATAGGAATCAATGCTGAATACCGAATCGGTATTTACCGATTCGGTAAAATCCGATTTTTGCAAGGGTGCAGGGGGTGTCACTTTGACACCCTCTGGCACCCCAATTCCGGACTTGTGTGCCATGTGGCACACAGACATGCCCGTCTATGTGTCACATTGCACAGGTGTGCATGCACAGATGTGCATGCACACCTGGATTCGGTATTTTACCACCCAAGTGGATTGGGTGGTAAAATACCGAATCTGAAAGGCCTGCGGCACTCAAAGATGTGCTACCTGCATGTGCTGTTACAGAATCGGTATTTTTACAGAGTTTGTATTTACCGATTCGGTAATTTTACCGAATCTGTAAATACAGATTCGGTAAAATACCGATTCTGTAAAGCATGCTCCTACATTAGAAAACCCTAATACCGGTCGGAAACGGCCGAAATCGGCCGTTTCCGACCGGTATTAGGGCTCCTACATTGGGCCCGCAGTCACCCTAAATTCCAGCAGGAGTGCCAAAGCCACCCCATAGTGCTTCAGGTAAGCAACACTCACCTGTGTTTCTCAAAGTTGGCTATTCCGCAGACATTCCAAGTAAGCACCATTTTCATGGAGGCAGCATTACTTCATAGAGCACCTGTCCACCTTCCCTCACATGCCCAACACGCTCGCTCTCACACCACCAACAGTGAGGTTCCGTAATTCTGAACCCGTTTCATAAAGGTAATGGTATCGTTACGATTTCGGTAGTAGCGAACCGTAAATGGCGAGTGCGGCAGGTACGAGTGTTTTCTTCATGTTCGATCGATGGATTCACTACGTATTTAGGGATTTCGTTCTGAACCCTCGGGTTCCATTTTGTGTACGGCAGCCATTTTGTGGTTGCCATCACATAGGCCGATGACTACGGCCGAACGAGTCTTTGGGACACGTACACCTTTAGCTGACTTTTAGATGACCTGAGCGAACTCACCTCGTTGCCTGAAGCTAACCTTGCTAAGCCAGTTCCTTGTCCGGTAGCTGGTCGAGATAGAGATCAAAATGCAGGACATTGTTGAGTTTATTGTACACGCACACATCCCTCTATCTTGCTTCACATTTGTTTCTGTTCCTTCTTTTATGGCCTGTTTATGGTTTGGGTTGTGGTCTTTTATTATGTGTTTGTCCGGCCTGTCCGAGCAAGAATGTTGGGCTTTCCCGTGTAATTGATGGTGGGCTGGACAACTGAAAAGTGGGTTTGTCGTCATGCAATACCTTTTGCAATGTTACCTATGATTGGACAATTCCTAAATAATGGGTGGTTGTTAAGAATGTGATTTTTAGCATAAAAGACGATGTCTCGCAATACGAAAATTGAGCAGTCTCTAGCGAACCTACCCGTGTTGTACTTCGTAGATTTCTGTTCCTGGTTGCAGCCAATAAATTTGATCTTTGACGTCACCGAGAAGTATCCCGTGTCTCTGTATTCTAAGACAGGTGAACCCGAAGACATTGGGCGTGCCCCTGGCGCCGCTGGGTTCCAAAACCCGGTTCTTCAGTTGGCGCACAACGTGGGGCAACTTCAGTGGTACCGGTCCAAGCCTGAAGATCGTGAGGAGCTTCGTGAGAAAATTCTGGAGGAAGGCCAACCACTTCATCGACCCCTGTATGTCGTCGTGGTCCGAAGGTTTTTGCTGCAAGGCTTCCCGCTTTCTGACGGCTACGAAGGACTGCTGCCCTGACCGTCGCCCTGACTTGGACCCTTTGACGATTTGTAGAGCGAGACGATAGACGGGTCTTCTGGTGACGTGATCGATACCTCAGTTAAGTATAAGTGGAGCGTCTCCTAGTCTTTAGTTTTTGGGTATCCTTCGGGATCTCTGATTTGGAACTTGCAAGTGCCAAAGCTGAGGGACTTGTATATTTGCGAGACTATCGAGTTTGGTAATCCCTTGAAGTTTGAAGCTAGATTAGTGAGCGAAGATGCCTGGTTTTAGCACACTTGGAAAGATATTTTGTTGTGGTTGTGATAGGGAATCCCGATTGGAGGACTCGTGTCCGACACCTCCGGTTGGAACTCCAACTTATGAGCTCTATTCTAAACATGGTGTAGGCCCCATTACGTATAATGAAGTATGGGTCCGATACACGAGGAAGGACGGTGTCCTAAAATGGCCCCAATATGGTAGCTATGACACAGAGATTTTAGATAATCTGGAAGTTAAATTATTTAAGAAAAAGGCCCGGCCGGCGATGTTTGACTCTTTCCGCCTCTGGCGAAAGAAAGCCAAACAGAGAGAAATGAAACTAGCGAAGAGAAATAAAAGAGAGAAGGGTATACCGATAATGCAGGCTGCTATACAATTTGAAGATAATGAAGAAGAACAAGCGAGTGAGCAGTTGCACAGGCAACGTAAAATGGCCATTGATAAATGTTATCCAGCTTTGTCACCTCTCCAACAAGGGGCAATGAAGGACCCTGAAAAGGATCCTTTGATGTCACATTTGTTGAGTTCTCCACCTCCCTAATGTGCAGAGTGCTACAGCACCTCCACAACCTTTAGTTGCGCAACCTCCAGTTGTGCCTCCTGTTGTTGTTCAACCTCCCGGCTCCTCTTCAGTTGGTTCCTACTCCTTTGGCGCAGCCTTCTCAATGGCCGCCGACTTTGCTATCAGTTCCGCCTCCAATTCCTACGACTTTGTCTCCTGTATTTCCTACTTCCTCTGATACTCCTTCTGATACTATTTCTACGTATACTTTGTCTCAACCTGCTTTGCCTCCTGTACTTATGGCAGCTTCTCCTTCTGTTCGACAGAGAATGACTGATACTGTTACTGGTCTTTTGTCTCCTTTCTTTGGGTCATTGAGTATGACCCCTGTTTCTGCACGTAAACAGTTGCGTAGCCAGATGCCTGGTCCCGAAGAGCGGGCAGTAGTGGATCATATGGCTCGTAAGTGGGTTACCCATTCTTCGAGATATGATTTAGAGTCGGTTATGGATGTCTTCCGTCAATGGGAAACACCAAAGCAGAGGTATGTCTTCGACATGATGTGTACTTTCCTCCTTGAGGAATGGGAAGATGGTGAGTTGGGACAGACTCCGTCTGAGTTGTTCCGTGTACAGTCCGAGTTTGCGAAAGGTACGATAGTGGGTCTCGAAGTTGAAAAAGCAGTTGCAACATTGCTTTCGGTTAGGAATGTGCGTCCTTCTCAGTCCTTGTTTGAGCCTGATTCTTCTGTTAGGAGACAAGCACGACAGTATCCAACGAGAGAGGTTCCTCCGGTATGGAAAGAAGCAGTTCAGGCCAATGCTAATGCTGGTATTGCAGCTGTGGAAGCTCATTTTCAGCGTGTTTGGGTACATGTTCCGTGGAAGAGAGCTGAAGTTTTGGCTCTTAAGCGGACTTTACCTGATCCCCGAAAGAATCCTGCAGGGTACTATAAGGAGTTGTCACAGACAGCAGACTCATGTATTATGAACTTAGCCGATATAGATATGTTGTTTGGGAATGTGGTTCCTCAACCCTTGTGGGAAATGATTCGTCATGTGGATCATGCGCAAGAGTTAGGCGATACATGGACTAACATTACAGCTGCAGATTGTCTTTAAGGTGGAGGAGCTAAACCTGAAGCTTTAGTTGCAGAACTCCCCGGTAGGATTATCAATTATAGGAAGACTTTAATGCCTGCTATACGAGTGAATTGGGATAAGTTGTCTGCATGTAAGCAGAAGAAAGACGAAAGTGTGTCTGATTTCTTCACTAGGTTTGAAGAGACGTTTATCGACCATAGTGGTCCAGATATGAGTACGGAAGGTGGGCAACGGTTGTTCGTAGATAAGTTTGTGCATAACTTGCTTCCCGAGTTGTGTACTAAGTTGAAGGACTCTGAGAGTTCATGGGCTGTTTCTTCGTCGGCGCAGATATTGGCTACTGCACAATATTATGAGAATAGGGATAAGGATGAGAAAGAGAAAGCAGACAGAAAGATTAAAGATTTGAAGACAAAGGTTCTTTTGCAACAAGCGTATCCGCCTCGTAATAATCAGCGTGAATATCAGCAACCTCAGCAGTTTCAGAGAAATTCGCAGAGGTTCGAGCCTTCTCAACAGCGTTTTCCTGTAGGCCCTAATCAGTGTGCGTATTGTAAAGAAGAGGGTCACTTTAAGAATAGTTGTCCGTTTCTGTTACAGCGTACGAATGTTGCTTTTGGTGTGAGAGGTCGAGGTGTTAAGCAAGCTCCTAGAGGTAGAGGACGTGGTGTTTTCCCCCAGAATGCACGATCCTTTCCTCCACAGAATTCTATGAATTGTTTTGATCAACAGAATGTTGCATCTGGTAGGACGACTCAGTATTATGCTGACGACTACTATGTTGAGGGTGAGAATATCGACGGTAATGATCGCTAGAACAGCCATAGACAAAGAGAGGGAGTTGTGTCAGTTCCAGTAGATCAGAGTGGACCTTATGTTGAAGTGATTACATCAGTTGTGTCAGAGCCTTTTCTGTTGGATACTGGTGCTGCGAAGAGTTCTATCATGCACTCTAAACTCCCTGGCGCACCTTTGTCTGGCTTGACGAATGTTTCGGTAGGTTTTTCTGGCGCCCCAGTTTGTAATCCGGTTTCTAGTCCTTTGTCTCTTTCTGTTGGACCTTGTGAATTTGAAGCACCCCTCATTCTAACGACAGGTTGTGGTGAGAATTTGTTGGGATTGGATTTGTTGAAAAGATTGTATGCAACACTACATTGTTCTCCTTCAGGAGTACAGCTTACATTGGGTAAGAGAGTGATCTCTCTGATGTATTTGTCTAAAGATCAACTTCCATTGGAATTGTGTTCTCTCCCTGATACTCACTCTTTGGGCTACTGGTCCTAATGATGTGGGTCTTTTGGAGATTCCACCATATGTTGTGACGTTGAAAGCGGATTTTAGATTGCCACGTATTCCTCAATATCGGATTTCTAGTGATGGTGAAAGAGCGCTTTTAGCGATCATCTATGATCTGATTGAGAAGGGTGTGATTGAGGAAACAAGAGGTAATGTGTGCAATAGTCCGGTTTTGCCTGTTCTGAAACTTACTGATTCTTCGCAACCACCTGTGTAGGTTTGTGATCGATCTTCGCAAAGTGAACAAGATCGTAGTACTGCAATTTCCTGTTGTTCCGGATATTACTGCTTTGCTGACTATGATTCCTGTTCCTGCTACCTGGTTTTCGGTGATTGATCTGAAGAATGCTTTCTTCAGCATCCCGATTGCCAAGGAGAGTAGAGATATCTTTGGCTTCTCTTTAGGAGGCCGAAGTTTCCGGTTTAAGCGCACTCCTCAAGGCTATTGTGAAAGTCCATCCATCTATAGTCAGGCTTTGAAAACACAGCTTGATACGATTGTCTTACCTGATGGTGCTACTCTTATTCAGTATGTTGATGATTTGTTAGTTACTGCTAATGATGATGAGATCTGTAAAGAAGCTACTCTTTCGTTGTTGCGACATTTGTCTAACCTCCATCATATAGTGTCACTTTCGAAGTTGCAGTATTGTCGACTAGAAGTGACCTACTTAGGTCATCTTTTATCGAAGGAGGCAAGAAGATTGACCCCAGAACGAATTCAAGCGATTGCAAAAATGAATGTGCCAACTACACAGAGAGAAGTGTGTGCTTTCTTGGGTATTACTTCATACTGTAGGCAATGGATCCCGAATTTTTCGCTTCTTGCGAAACCTTTGTTAGCACTTACTGTTAAGGATACTCCAAATCCTCTTCCTTAGAGTGACGAATGCCAGAAGAGTTTTTCTGAATTGCGTGATGCGTTGTGTTTGGCTCCTGTGTTGGGTACTCCTGACTACAGTAAGCCTTTTACACTCTATGTTCACGAGAGAGAGGGATGTGCATTGTCAGTCCTGACACAGCAGTTCGGTGATAAACAACGTCCATGTGCGTATTTCTCGTCGACTTTGGATCCGGTAGCTAGAGCGTTGCAGAGTTGTACAGCGGCAGCAGCTGTTTCTATTCGACAGTCTGCTGGTTTGGTGATGGATAATACGTTGATTGTGATGGTTCCACATGCAGTGGATACTTTGTTAAACAGGACCAAGACACAGCACTTAACTAGTGCTCGATTGTCAGGTTACGAGTTGACCCTTTTGGCGAGTCATGTGCATATAAAGCGATGCAACATGTTGAATCCAGCTACGTTGTTGCTGATTTCAGTAGAGACAGATGTTCAGGAACAGATGATTGCTTTCTTAGGACAGAGGAGGAAACGAAGGGTAGAATAGATCTAAAGGACACTCTTCTTGCAAAGTGTGATGGAACCTTATGGGTAGATGGTTCATGTTTCAAGCTTCCGAATGGTGATACGACTGCGGCATATGCAGTTACGACTTTGCATACGATTGTTGAAGCTGCACGTATCCCACAAAATTCAGCTCAAGCAGCAGAGTTGATTGCATTGACAAGAGCGTGTGTGTTGTCGAAAGGAAAGAGAGTGACTGTGTATACCAATAGCCAGTATGCGTTTGGTGTGGCTCACAGTTTTGGTCGCCTTTGGAAGGAACGTGGGTTCCTCACGTCTCTTGGTACGAAAATTCAGCATGGTCAGTTGGTGAATGAACTTCTTGAGTCACTTACTTTACCGATGCAAGTTGCAATCGTGAAATGCAGTGCACATAAGAAGGTTACCGATGACGTTGGTCGTGGTAATGCGTTCGCAGATGAAGTTGCGAAAGAGGTGGCGAAAGATGTGATGAGTCGAATGTATGTTGCGGGTCCAGCAAGATGGGTTCCGGATAGAGGAATGTGTGAAGATACGATAGAGAGTGTGAAGTCAATTCAGGCTGAAGCTACGGAGAAAGAATTGAATGTATGGAGAGAGAGTACGGGAAAATTGGATTCGACTGGTTGTTGGATTGAGTTGTCAGAGCATCAGCGATGGTTGTTACCCGATGTGTATGTGCTTGCAGTGGTTACAATGGCGCATGGAATGGCTCACATTAGTGCGAAAGGGATTTGTAAGTTGTTGGCTCCAGTATGGCAGAATGCTGGAATTCCTAAGTGTGCGGAGAATCTGGTCAAGAATTGTATGGTTTGTCTGATGTATAATCCTGGCAAAGGAACTTCAACTCCAGCTTGTCACTTTGCGCCTCCGACGTATCCGTTTGAGGTTTTGCAAGTAGATTTCATCCATATGGAGAGATGTAATAACTTGAAATATGTCCTTGTGGTTGTGTGTGCCTTTTCGAGATGGGTAGAAGCATATCCCCTGAAAGATAATACTGCCTTGTCCACAGCTAAAGCCCTAATTAAGGAATTTTTCCCTAGGTACGGTTTGCCAAGAAGGGTGTGGAGTGATAACAGGAGTGAATTTGTGAGTCAAGTCATGAAGACAGTATGTGAAGGTTTAGGCATCAGACAGAAATTTCACGCTGCAAATCACCCCCAATCAGCTGGTTTAGTTGAATGCTACAATGGCACCTTAAAGCTGAAATTAGCCAAGATTCAGGCGAGCTCTGGTCTCCAATGGCCCGATGCTTTGCCATTGGCACTTTTGTCAACCAGAACGACAGTACATTCTCGAGTGGGACTTAGTCCATATGAAATCGTATTTGGTCGCCCGGCAAATATATGGGGAGTGCCGGGGCCGACAAAGTTTAGCGAGATTGAACATCCTTTACTGATTGACTATCTGTACAATTTGACGGCTAAATTGCGTGTCTTACACCAGTAGGTTTTACGATACGTTGCCACAAGCATTTGAAGATCCAAGACACGCCATCGATCCTGGCTCGTGGGTGTTGATCCGGAATCTCCAGCGGACAAAGAACGATCAGCCCCGCTGGACCGGACACCATCAGGTCTTGTTGGCGACGCGTACTGCAGTGAGAGTGCAGGGAAAAAAGAACTGGATCCACGGCGTACATTGTAAGAGGGTTTCTTTACCTCTGCCGTATGACCAGTGGGTCCAGGAGGGTGTTGGTGATTCAGAGACTGAGACTGTGCCACGTTTTGTTCCGTTCAGCGATGCACGTTTGATTGGGACAAGTTCTGAGCGCGAGAAGGACGACATTTTGCAGGAAGCTGTGCCTCCAGCAGTTCGACTGGACACTTCTGAGCCTGAGTTGTTATTTCGTGATCAGACATTGCCTGGTAAAGACCGCTATAATTTATGACCAAGAGTCATTGGACAAATAAATTGATACTTTTCTTGCTATTTTTGAAACTACGCTCTCTCATCTGAGAAACTGTTTTGATCTATTTTTGTTTTTCGAACCGCCATCCGGGTTCAGCTGTAGGGCCGCGGTATAAAGACTCAGATTGTACAGCTGGAAGACAAAAGGTCGACAGTTCTGGTTTGTTCTAGGGCTTTCCCTGGGACATTCAGAGGTACACTTGAGCAGAAGAGAACCAACTGCCACGAACAGCACGGTTAGAGGATGGAGTTTTTCGAGATGGAGAGAGCTGTTGAAGAAATTAACTTTAAGACAAGACTATGTAAAATAATGAGTAGAAAATGTTTTTTGATAATGTGTCTTTTAATGCATGACGATGTTTTTGGTGAGATATGTTATTTTCTCTTTTCAAGTGACGTTTGCACCCACTACACAACCTAGGCCTTTTTCTACTATTTCTTCGCGTTCTTTTCATCCTTTGCCTGAACATGAGTCCATTAGAAGATTAGAATTTGCTAATAACTCTTTTGTTCAACTTCTGCATCAGCATCAGTTAGTAGTGAATACCACTAATTGCTGGGTGTGTAGTCTTATGCCTCATACTACTGATAAGGGTATTCCTTACCTGGTCCTGCCATTCAGCTATAATGGTTCTGTGTGGGCGTACAGAACGATGTTCATCTATGCCCGTGAAGTTTACCCCCTGCGTTCTGTGAAAGACAATCCGAGGAATAGTGCTCTAGTTAAGGGAATAGTAGACATGATTAGAGGAATTAATTCCTATGAGACTATCCCGAAAGATAAGACACTAGCGTATATTGGATGGAATGTGACTGGATATGGTGTTAGTCTGAGTGGAAACCAGCGAGCGAAAAGATCTTCTCCGATTTGGATCGTACCCCATCGTGGTCATTTTTGTCTGCAAGGTAATGGCAAGAATCCGAGAGCTCAGTTAGGGAAGAGTGCTTGCATTGAGACGTATGTTTTTGCGTCCCAGACTTCCCCATCGTTTTTAGCAGCTAAGGGTACCTATTTTGTTTGTCACGATAGAGCATATGCATGGTTGCCTCCTGATTTTTCGGGAACATGTTATGTTTCGTTCCTGTTGCCCCCTACGTATACTGCTGCGGCAGATTACCATAGAACAAGAGTTGTTAGAGGTGTCTTCAGTAAGGAAGATACTGCAGGACAAGAATTAGGAGATTTTTTGAAGGGTTTTCTGCCGTTTTGGGGACCTCTGGTTAACAGCAGGAACATACAGCAATTGACGAGAGTGGTTGAGTCCACCATAGTTGAGACTGCCGGTGCCCTTAGTGATTTGACTGCTGAGCTCCAATCGGATCGTCTTATGACGTTGCAGAATCGAGTTGCGTTAGACGTTATACTTGCAGATAGAGGAGGGGTATGTAAATTGATTCAATCGAGCTGCTGCGTTTTCATTCCAGACAACGCTACAACAGTGTACCAGGCCATTTCCAAGCTACATAAGATCTCCGAGTCTATACATGTGGACGAAGGAGATTGGTCGTTAATGGGATGGTTTTGGGGATTGTTATCCACTTGGGAATGGAAGATTCTGATGATCATTGGGATGGTTTTAGATATCCTTTTCCTGTTCTGTCTTTGCGTACAGTGTGCTCCTGCTATATGTGGCCTTTGTGCTACTTCGTGTTTAAGGAGACCTGTCCAGAGAGAGTTACTAAGTAATAGGATGATGCTTCAGGAACATCTTGATGATCTGATGAATATAGACCTATGTGACCAGAGGGCGGAGGGGGTTCCCTTTTCTTCAACACCCCCTCGATGTCTGTCCCCCTCTTTCCCTTTTCTACAGCAGCCCGAGGTCTGGAATGGCGCGTCTCCTTGAGAGTCATCCAACACTCGCGACGATGAAGGGCGCTGTTTCTTTAACTGGACGGAGTTCGACCCTGACAACGCCCCCTGGACAGCTGGGACGACGGAAACAAAAGCGAGGTTTCCACACCGGAGGTGTGTTCATCACCCGGAGGAGTTGAAGAGTCGGAGAGTGGAGACGGAGACGGAACTAGCGGAGGAGTCAGTATCGGTGACGAGAGGGAGCCGGAAAAAGGAGCGACGGAGGAGGCGAGGCCGGCGACTGCAGAGCCAGGAGGCCAACGTCAAGGCGCTTCGCCCAGCCACACTTCAAGGGAAGTGTGGCACAGCCAGGTACGTGACCGTATCGTGGGCTGGGCGGGTAGGCGAGGTTTTAAACCTCCGTAGAACACCCGTCAACATTTATCCTTGCACTGTTCCCCTTCCTCACTATTCACTACCGACACAACGTAAATTCTCTGTGCACGTGTTCAACTCCTCACTCCCCTACCCTAACACTCTCAGTGAATCAGAGCCCTTTACTGAGCCCGTTTATTTCTTTTGATTCATGCGACCTGATCCCGGCTCTCAAGACGGACTCGACTACAACACCCAGAAGTCCACGCGAGGGAGGAAAACCGGGCGGGGACCAGAGAAAAGAGAGGAGCTCACCAGCTCGACGAGACAGCGAACCTCCACTACCCTATTATAGAAACGTAACTCGGCGAAGGCACTTGTTAAAATCAATAAAGCCAGCCTTACCTAAACCCAAGGCGTTTGTGTTTACCTCGGTCCCACCACAAGTGGTGGAGAATGCGGGCAACACAGTAGCCATCTGTCAACCCAAGATGGAAGAACTGCTTCAAACACGCGCGAAAGGACAAGAACAATTAGGTTGGGCGGTGGAGCAACAACTGACTGCGGCTCAAGCTGACAGAGAGACATTCAGAAATACCGTAGCCACTCAGATTGAGGGATTGCAAAAGATCATAGCGGATCCCAGCAACCCTGCATATCGAGAACCACGAGCCACACATCCAACCCCTTCCGGGATTTCTCTCCAGAAATATGTCCCCGGAGATGATCCAGATGCGTTTCTAACCAATTTCGAGAGAGTGGCTTTGGCATGCAGATGGCCGGTTGAGAAATGGCCTTTTTTCCTTGCACCCCTGTTGACTCACGAAGCCCAGGTGGCTTATCAGGTGGCTAACGGTCAAATCAAAACCATTATCCTAGATCACCTGGGAATGGATAGCGAAGCCTATAGAGTGCACTTCAGGAAGGAAAGGGGGAGACAATACTAAAACCCTTTTTTTAGACTAAAAATGGCCGCCGACAAATGGCTCACACCGCTAAGCAGTACCAAAGAAGAAATTATGGACAAAATCTACCTTGAGCAATACCTAGAGGCTCTCCCCTATGCGACACAGAAATGGTTGAGACAACATTCAAATCTGACGACAGTACAGGCAATGGAAATGCCGACCACTTTTGCTAGAGCCCAACCCAAATCACATCCCTTTGAGCCAGAAAAGCCGGTCAGGTCAATTCCCCGGTTTGAAAAGAAAACTCGACCCCCACCGGATGTCCATCCACCCCGACCCATAAGGCCGGATGTACCGATTTTCAAGGGGCCACAAAGTTTTGACTGTGGGATTTGGGGTCACATAGCCCGCTTGTGTCCCCAGAAAAAAGCAACCGAAGAGCCGATGGAGGTCGGCTATCTACCGAAATCAATCATGTACACAGCTGAGTTAGGAGGAGCGTTTTATGTAAGTGTGTCAGTGAATGGGGTGAGGGCGAAAGCACTCCTGGACTCAGGCTGTAAACAGTCGGTAGTGCAGGGATCCCTAGTACAGGAGGGTCAGGTTGTCCCCGAGACCTTAGTGCATATCAAATGTGTTCATGGGGATGTGAAAAGGTACCCTGTTGCATACATACCCCTACAAATAACAGAAGGGTAGACATTGGTAGTGAAAGTGGGGGTTCTAGAGACATTACCAGAGGAAATCATTATAGGCACAGACAATCCCCAGTTCCTAGACACTTTTCGTAAGACCCTGAAAAGAGAGAACCCTGATTTCCATAGGGCCAATGGTGACAGCCGATCCCTGGATCACAGATAGAAGCTTTAAATTCGCCCTGGCCAACGACGCCACTCTGTTCAACCCCTGGGAGCAGGCTCAACAGACCCAGGACGACCCTACTCCCCGATATCCCCGGTTCCTGATCCAAAACGACTTGCTGTATAGACAGGGGAACCCTACAGAGGCACCACAACTACTGGTCCCACAGGACTTTAGGGAACAGATAATGTTTTACTCTCACACCCACTTATTAGCAGGGCACTCGGGAGCAGAGAAGACAACACAGAATGTACTTCGTTACTTCTATTGGCCGGGAGTGTACAAAGATATCAAAACACACTGCCAAACATGCAACATCTGCCAAAAAAAGAACACCTCTCGTCCACCGGCCGTACCCTTACAACCCTTACCGATAATAGGGGTGCCCTTTGAGAGAGTTGCTATGGACTTGATTGGACCACTGCCAAAGACAAAAAAAGGAAACATGTACGCGTTGGTAATTGTGGACTATGCGACTAGATTTCCGGAAGCTTTTCCTCTCCGAGCCCCAACCACCAAAGCCATAGCGGATCACTTCCTTGAGCTCTTTTCACGGGTCGGTTTTCCAAAAGAGGTGATCACAGATCAAGGTACACCTTTTATGTCCAAACTTATGCAAGAGGTGTGTGCCCTTTTAAACCTCCACCAGAGCCGGACCTCAGTCCACCACCCCCAAACGGACGGACTGGTGGAAAGATACAACGGCACCCTCAAGGCCACCCTGAAAAAAATGCTGGTGGTGAATGGAAGTTAGTGGGACCGAATCCTTCCCTTGGCCCTGTATGTGATCAGGGGTCAAAGACAAAGCAGTCTTGGGTGTTCATCGTTCGAAATGCTATACGGAAGACACCCCCGTAGCTTACTGGAAATGACAAAAGAAGTATGGGAGACAGAACAACAAGGAGAGACCAGGAGCCTCCTTGAATACAGCCAGTCGCTGAAGAATTCCTTGGGAAAAATCAGGGATCTGGCCTACTCACAACTGGAGAAAAACCAAACCAATCAGAAATCCTGCTATGATAAAGGGAAGAAATGGAGAAGATTAGCCGTGGATGATTGGGCGCTAGTATTATTGCCGGATATATGATGTTACAACGCGTACTGTTACAACGCATACCGTTACAACGTGGATTTTACAACGCGAATACTACTACAACGCATGTTTTTACAACGAGTACTATTACAACGCAAAATAGTACTTTAATAGGAAAAATACCATTACAACGCAACATTTAACAACGTGTACCATTACAACGCATATATATATATAAAAAAATTCTTTGTAAAATAAAACCTGGCACGGGATGCAGGGAAAATAGGGGTTTTGGGTGGGTAAGTGTATTAAAAAAACGGCATGAAAAACTACCATATTATTACGAATAACAATTAATTATTTATTAAATAATTACTCGAGTATTAATTTTAATTATTATTTAATAAATTATTACTCGAGTATTTTTAATAATTATATTTAAATATATATTTATTATTTCTTTTGTAATTTAAAACCTGGCAACGGGATGCAGGGAAAATAGGGGTTTTGGGTGGGTAAGTGTATTGAAAAACGGCATGAAAAACTACCATATTATTACGATTACCATTTATTTATTTATTAAATTATTACTCGATTATTAAAATTAATACTCGAGTACTTACATTAATATTTCGATAAGTAAAAATGATAACATTTTACTTACTTCCTTTGTTTTAAACTAAAATATAGACATCCTTTTTATTATACACGATATGTAACTTTTCGGATTAAACAAACATATATATAGGATTCATGGACGCCATTTTGCAAAGGTATCACAATATTGAGTCCTACTATTATTTCAATGAATTATTACCACAACACAATAGCCAAAATGGATGCCAAAACGGCAAACATAACGGGATATAAACGTCTTATACATGATTTTTAAATTATATGTTCTCAGAGAAATAAATGTAAAATTTAAAACGATTCCAGCGCATATTTTTACAATTAATTTTGTGATACTACACCAAACTTATAAATAGTAGTGAGACACCATTTTAAAATTAGTTGATCCTCAACTACCCGAGAGAGCAGACGTGAGATTCCACTCTGTGACCTTTTCACCCTGTCATCCCATCGAAAGTTACTGATCTACATAATAATACGAATACCAACGATTTACAAGTAAGTAACGTTTACTGAAAACGTTAACTCACTAAATATTAGTCATGTTAAATAAATAACTACTAAAATAATATTAACTATATTTCTTATTTGAAATATAAGAGAAATATTACTGGGAATAAATAAAGATAAACGACCAATAATGACATGTTTTAAAAATACGTCCAATATAAAGTAACACATAAAATTAAAATAAATAATTTTCAAAGTAAAACGTGATTTTAATAGAATAAAATAGCATTAATATTTTGTTTATTTGTTATATTTCTCTTAGAATTCAATTCTGAACGGTTAAAAACGAGAAACCTAAATATTTCATTCATTTTGGAAACCGACCCGTTTTCGAAAGTTAAAATAAGGTACATCATCATTATTATTCCAAAAATTAATTTATTATTTATCATATGTAAAAGGTCGCATTACGAGTAAACTTGACTAATTTTTTTTCTGACAGAAATATTACATATAAATTATATCTCGAATGATAACTGGCCTCAAAAACATTTTCGACACCGATTTAAAAGGTAATAAAAATATTTTATATGAAACTAAACACTGCAATTGAAAGGCAAAAAATAAATCAGTTAACACGGATAAAAAAAATATTTGTTTTTTTAAATGTTTCAGAAAAACACACCAATCCAAGAAAGAAATAAATCCTACTGCAAGTGGAAGAACACATTTCTGCTATTCAGAAATACCAAACCGAAAAGTAAGTGAAAAACAGATTTCGAAATACATGTATGAATACAGCATAAACACGAAATAATGCTAGATAATGTAAAAGTCCTTATACATATACCAACTCTAGCTAATTGCAGCGATGAAAAAAATATAGGATAGTGCTACAGTAGGGAAAGTGCAGGATACTCTAGAGTTGACATTTACTATCCCAGATGCATGTAAATGCAGCAATACACAAAAGACTGTATAATCCACAGGACTAAATTGCATTCCCGTCTGTACATAAGTGCTGCTGTAAATAAAGTGCAGAGAAAGTGCAAAAGTATGTCTCAATACTATATCTCATGCATGTAAAGAAAACATTAAAATCACTCTCCTCAGAAATTAAGTGTCACACATTTTTACACATACTTTTCTTTTTTAAGGACTCAATCTCACCAGAAGTAAAACAACTTCAAACAAAACCAACTGGAATTAGCAGAACTCATTCCTGCAAAGCAAAGATCCTAAACTAACAGTAAGTGAAAAACAGATTTCATTATAGATATATGAATCAAGCATAAACACTAAAGAATACCACATAGTATAAATGAACAGATACATATTTCAACTCTAGGTAAGCGCAGCACTGAATAAAGTTTTGAAAAATGTACAAGTGTAAATTACTATTCCAACTCCTGGTAAGTGCTACAGTAGGGAAAGTGCAGGATACTCTAGAGGTGTAAATTACTATTCCAACTCCTGGTAAGTGCAACAGTAGGTAAAGTGCAGGATAGTCAAGAGGCCTAAATTACTATTCCAACTCCTGGTAAGTGCTACAGTAGGGAAAGTGCAGGATAGTCAAGAGGCTTAAATTACTATTCCAACTCCAGGTAAGTGCTACAGTAGGGAAAGTGCAGGATAGTCAAGAGGCCTAAATTACTATTCGAACTCCTGGTAAGTGCTACAGTAGGGAAAGTGCAGGATACTCTAGAGGCCTAAATTACTATTCCAACTCCAGGTAAGTGCTACAGTAGGGAAAGTGCAGGATACTCTAGAGGTGTAAATTACTATTCCAACTCCTGGTAAGTGCTACAGTAGGGAAAGTGCAGGATACTCTAGAGTTGACATTTACTATCCCAGATGCATGTAAATGCAGCAATACACAAAAGACTGGATAATCCACAGGACTAAATTGCGTTTCCCACTATACATAAGTACAATTGTAAAGAAAGTGGAGATAAAGTGCTAAAGTATGCCTCATTTCTATATCTCATGCATGTAAAGAAAACATTAAAATCACTCTCCTCAGAAATTAAGTGTCACACATTTTTATACATACTTTTCTTTTTTAAGGACTCAATCTCACCAGAAGTAAAACAACATCAAAGAAAACCAACTGGAATTAGCAGAACTCATTCCTGCAAAGCAAAGATCCTAAACTAACAGTAAGTGAAAAACAGTTTTCATTATAGATATTTGAATCAACCATAAACACTAAAGAATACCACATAGTATAAATGAACAGATACATATTTCAACTCTAGGTAAGCGCAGCACTGAATAAAGTTTAGAAAAATGTACAATTGTAAATTACTATTCCAACTCCTGGTAAGTGCTACAGTAGGGAAAGTGCAGGATACTCTAGAGGTGTAAATTACTATTCCAACTCCTGGTAAGTGCAACAGTAGGGAAAGTGCAGGATAGTCAAGAGGCCTAAATTACTATTCCAACTCCTGGTAAGTGCTACAGTAGGGAAAGTGCATGATACTCTAGAGGCCTAAATTACTATTCCAACTCCTGGTAAGTGCTACAGTAGGGAAAGTGCAGGATAGTCAAGAGGCCTAAATTACTATTCGAACTCCTGGTAAGTGCTACAGTAGGGAAAGTGCAGGATACTCTAGAGGCCTAAATTACTATTCCAACTCCAGGTAAGTGCTACAGTAGGGAAAGTGCAGGATACTCTAGAGGTGTAAATTACTATTCCAACTCCTGGTAAGTGCTACAGTAGGGAAAGTGCAGGATACTCTAGAGTTGACATTTACTATCCCAGATGCATGTAAATGCAGCAATACACAAAAGACTGGATAATCCACAGGACTAAATTGCGTTTCCCACTATACATAAGTACAATTGTAAAGAAAGTGGAGATAAAGTGCTAAAGTATGCCTCATTTCTATATCTCATGCATGTAAAGAAAACATTAAAATCACTCTCCTCAGAAATTAAGTGTCACACATTTTTATACATACTTTTCTTTTTTAAGGACTCAATCTCACCAGAAGTAAAACAACATCAAAGAAAACCAACTGGAATTAGCAGAACTCATTCCTGCAAAGCAAAGATCCTAAACTAACAGTAAGTGAAAAACAGTTTTCATTATAGATATTTGAATCAACCATAAACACTAAAGAATACCACATAGTATAAATGAACAGATACATATTTCAACTCTAGGTAAGCGCAGCACTGAATAAAGTTTAGAAAAATGTACAATTGTAAATTACTATTCCAACTCCTGGTAAGTGCTACAGTAGGGAAAGTGCAGGATACTCTAGAGGTGTAAATTACTATTCCAACTCCTGGTAAGTGCAACAGTAGGGAAAGTGCAGGATAGTCGAAAGGCCTAAATTACTATTCCAACTCCTGGTAAGTGCTACAGTAGGGAAAGTGCATGATACTCTAGAGGCCTAAATTACTATTCCAACTCCTGGTAAGTGCCACAGTAGGGAAAGTGCAGGATAGTCAAGAGGCCTAAATTACTATTCCAACTCCTGGTAAATGCTACAGTAGGGAAAGTGCAGGATAGTCAAGAGGCCTAAATTACTATTTCAACTCCTGGTAAGTGCAACAGTAGGGAAAGTGCAGGATAGTCAAAAGGCCTAAATTACTATTCCAACTCCTAGTAAGTGCTACAGTAGGGAAAGTGCAGATTACTCTACGGGTGTAAATTACTATTCCAACTCCTGGTAAGTGCTACAGTAGGGAAAGTGCAGGATAGTCAAGAGGCCTAAATTACTATTCCAACTCCTGGTAAGTGCTACAGTAGGGAAAGTGCAGGATACTCTAGAGGCCTAAATTACTATTCCAACTCCAGGTAAGTGCTACAGTAGGGAAAGTGCAGGATACTCTAGAGGTGTAAATTACTATTCCAACTCCTGGTAAGTGCTACAGTAGGGAAAGTGCAGGATACTCTAGAGTTGACATTTACTATCCCAGATGCATGTAAATGCAGCAATACACAAAAGACTGGATAATCCACAGGACTAAATTGCGTTTCCCACTATACATAAGTACAATTGTAAAGAAAGTGGAGATAAAGTGCTAAAGTATGCCTCATTTCTATATCTCATGCATGTAAAGAAAACATTAAAATCACTCTCCTCAGAAATTAAGTGTCACACATTTTTATACATACTTTTCTTTTTTAAGGACTCAATCTCACCAGAAGTAAAACAACATCAAAGAAAACCAACTGGAATTAGCAGAACTCATTCCTGCAAAGCAAAGATCCTAAACTAACAGTAAGTGAAAAACAGTTTTCATTATAGATATTTGAATCAACCATAAACACTAAAGAATACCACATAGTATAAATGAACAGATACATATTTCAACTCTAGGTAAGCGCAGCACTGAATAAAGTTTAGAAAAATGTACAATTGTAAATTACTATTCCAACTCCTGGTAAGTGCTACAGTAGGGAAAGTGCAGGATACTCTAGAGGTGTAAATTACTATTCCAACTCCTGGTAAGTGCAACAGTAGGGAAAGTGCAGGATAGTCAAGAGGCCTAAATTACTATTCCAACTCCTGGTAAGTGCTACAGTAGGGAAAGTGCATGATACTCTAGAGGCCTAAATTACTATTCCAACTCCTGGTAAGTGCTACAGTAGGGAAAGTGCAGGATAGTCAAGAGGCCTAAATTACTATTCGAACTCCTGGTAAGTGCTACAGTAGGGAAAGTGCAGGATACTCTAGAGGCCTAAATTACTATTCCAACTCCAGGTAAGTGCTACAGTAGGGAAAGTGCAGGATACTCTAGAGGTGTAAATTACTATTCCAACTCCTGGTAAGTGCTACAGTAGGGAAAGTGCAGGATACTCTAGAGTTGACATTTACTATCCCAGATGCATGTAAATGCAGCAATACACAAAAGACTGGATAATCCACAGGACTAAATTGCGTTTCCCACTATACATAAGTACAATTGTAAAGAAAGTGGAGATAAAGTGCTAAAGTATGCCTCATTTCTATATCTCATGCATGTAAAGAAAACATTAAAATCACTCTCCTCAGAAATTAAGTGTCACACATTTTTATACATACTTTTCTTTTTTAAGGACTCAATCTCACCAGAAGTAAAACAACATCAAAGAAAACCAACTGGAATTAGCAGAACTCATTCCTGCAAAGCAAAGATCCTAAACTAACAGTAAGTGAAAAACAGTTTTCATTATAGATATTTGAATCAACCATAAACACTAAAGAATACCACATAGTATAAATGAACAGATACATATTTCAACTCTAGGTAAGCGCAGCACTGAATAAAGTTTAGAAAAATGTACAATTGTAAATTACTATTCCAACTCCTGGTAAGTGCTACAGTAGGGAAAGTGCAGGATACTCTAGAGGTGTAAATTACTATTCCAACTCCTGGTAAGTGCAACAGTAGGGAAAGTGCAGGATAGTCAAAAGGCCTAAATTACTATTCCAACTCCTGGTAAGTGCTACAGTAGGGAAAGTGCATGATACTCTAGAGGCCTAAATTACTATTCCAACTCCTGGTAAGTGCTACAGTAGGGAAAGTGCAGGATAGTCAAGAGGCCTAAATTACTATTCCAACTCCTGGTAAATGCTACAGTAGGGAAAGTGCAGGATAGTCAAGAGGCCTAAATTACTATTTCAACTCCTGGTAAGTGCAACAGTAGGGAAAGTGCAGGATAGTCAAAAGGCCTAAATTACTATTCCAACTCCTAGTAAGTGCTACAGTAGGGAAAGTGCAGATTACTCTGCAGGTGTAAATTACTATTCCAACTCCTGGTAAGTGCTACAGTAGGGAAAGTGCAGGATAGTCAAGAGGCCTAAATTACTATTCCAACTCCTGGTAAGTGCTACAGTAGGGAAAGTGCAGGATAGTCAAGAGGCCTAAATTACTATTCCAACTCCTGGTAAATGCTACAGTAGGGAAATTGCAGGATACTCTAGAGGTGTAAATTACTATTCCAACTCCTGATAAGTGCTACAGTAGGGAAAGTGCAGGATACTCTTGAGTTGACATTTACTATCCCAGATGCATGTAAATGCAGCAATACACAAAAGACTGGATAATCCACAGGAGTAAATTGCGTTTCCCACTGTACATAAGTGCTACGGAAAATAAAGTGTAGATAAAGTGCTAAAGTATGCCTCATTTCTATATCTCATGCATGTAAAGAAAACATTAAAATCACTCTCCTCAGCAATTATGTGTCACACATTTTTACACATACTTTTCTTTTTTAAGGACTCAATCTCACCAGAAGTAAAACAACATCAAAGAAAACCAACTGCAATTACCAGAACTCATTTCTACAAAGCAAAGATCCAAAACTAACAGTAAGTAAAAAACAGTTTTCATTATACATATATGAATCAAGCATAAACACTAAATAATACCACATAGTATAAATGAACAGATACATATTTCAACTCTAGGTAAGCGCAGCACTGAATAAAGTTTTGAAAAATGTACAAGTGTAAATTACTATTCCAACTCCTGATAAGTGCTACAGTAGGGAAAGTGCAGGATACTCTAGATGTGTAAATTACAATTCAAACTCCTGGTAAGTGCAACAGTAGGGAAAGTGCAGGATAGTCAAGAGGCCTAAATTACTATTCCAACTCCTGGTAAGTGCTACAGTAAGGAAAGTGCAGGATAGTCAAGAGGCCTAAATTACTATTGCAACTCCTGGTAAATGCTACAGTAGGGAAAGTGCATGATACTCTAGAGGTGTAAATTACTATTCCAACTCCTGGTAAATGCTACAGTAGGGAAAGTGCAGGATAGTCAAGATGTGTAAATTACTATTCCAACTCCTGGTAAGTGCTACAGTAGTGAAAGTGCAGGATAGTCAAGAAGCCTAAATTACTATTCCAACTCCTGGTAAGTGCTACAGTAGGGAAAGTGCAGGATAGTCAAGAGGCCTAAATTACTATTCCAACTCCTGGTAAATGCTACAGTAGGGAAAGTGCAGGATACTCTAGAGGTGTAAATTACTATTCCAACTCCTCGTAAGTGCTACAGTAGGGAAAGTGCAGGATAGTCAAGAGGTGTAAATTACTATTCCAACTCCTGGTAAGTGCTACAGTAGTGAAAGTGCAGGATAGTCAAGAAGCCTAAATTACTATCCCAACTCCTGGTAAGTGCAACAGTAGGGAAAGTGCAAGATAGTCAAAATGCCTAAATTATTATTCCAACTCCTGGTAAGTGCTCCAGTAGGGAAAGTGCAGGATAGTCAAGAGGCCTAAATTACTATTCCAACTCCTGGTAAGTGCTACAGTAGGGAAAGTGCAGGATAGTCAAGAGGCCTAAATTACTATTCCAACTCCTGATAAGTGCTACAGTAGGGAAAGTGCAGGATAGTCAAGAGGCCTAAATTACTATTCCAACTCCTGGTAAGTGCTACAGTAGGGAAAGTGCAGGATAGTCAAGAGGCCTAAATTACTATTCCAACTCCTGGTAAGTGCTACAGTAGGGAAAGTGCAGGAAACTCTAGAGGTGTAAATTACTATTCCAACTCCTGGTAAGTGCTACAGTAAGGAAAGTGCAGGATAGTCAAGAAGACTAAATTACTATTCCAACTCCTGGTAAGTGCTACAGTAGGGATAGTGCAGGAAACTCTAGAGGTGTAAATTACTATTCCAACTCCTGGTAAGTGCTACAGTAGGGAAAGTGCAGGATAGTCAAGAGGCCTAAATTACTATTCCAACTCCTGATAAGTGCAACAGTAGGGAAAGTGCAGGAAAGTTAAGAAACATGTAAAATGTGCTAGATAATATAGAAATAACCAATAATCAAAGTAAAGCAAAAAGAAAACTGCATACAAATTTTTATGTAAAATTTTTATATTCTAAATATTAAAACATTTATTCTTTCTTTTCAGAAAATGTCTTCACAACAAGCTGCAAAATATATCCCATCCAGAAAAGGAAAACAATTACTAACTCATGTAGGTTACATTTATTGTAAGGATAGGTTAAGTAATCCACGGATTCATTGGAGATGCGTGCAATACCATACAACTCGTTGCAGCGGCAGAGCGGTTACGGTCAATGATATTATTGTAAGAACAACTGACCATAACCACTCTGCCTCTGCGATGGAAGTTGATGTTAGAGAAACTGTAAATGAAATGAAAGCTATTGCAAGCACCTCCAATGAATCCACAGGATCTATTTTGAGACAGGTTGCACAACATGTCCCTACTCATATTGCTAGTAATATTCCAAACATTCATAATTTGCGAAGAATTATACAAAGACAAAAGCAGGCAAGTAATACTCAAATAAACACACCACATACCTTTTCTGATATCAATATTCCTCCTGAACTTACTATTTCTTTTTCTAATGAACCTTTCCTCCTGCATGATAACGAAAACCCTCTTAAGCGCATCATAATTTTTAGTACTCCACGCAACCTTGTTAAGCTTGAATCAAGTGAAATTTGGATGATGGATGGGACGTTTAAAAGCACGCCCCATCCATTCACCCAAATTTATACTATTCATGCAAAAATTAATAATAGTGTAATACCCCTAGTATATAGTTTGCTGCCTGATAAGACTTCAGCAACTTACACAGAATTTTTAACTGTGATTAAATCCAAAACAAACCAAAGTCCTAGGAAAATAATTATCGATTTTGAATTGAGTATGATTAATGTGATCACCAAACTGTACACGGATACCCAAATTCAAGGGTGTTTTTTCCACTTTTCCCAGGCATTCTGGCGTAAATTACAGAAAACACCCTTAGTTACTGAATACTCAACGGACAGCAAACTACAAGTTGAATTAAAAAAATTAACTGCTCTTTGTTTTGTCCCTCCCGAAAGTGTAGACGAGTACTACACTGCCATTACAGAATCAGATTATTATTTAACAAACGAAGATAAATTGGCACCCATTTTAAATTACATGGAAGACACATGGATTGGACACCTAGGCAGATCGGGTCGCAGGAGGAAGCCACGTTTCCATGTGGAGTGGTGGAATTGTTATTCGAGTTGCCTAGAGGGAGAGGCAAAAACAAATAATGCTATTGAGGGATGGCATAACTCCTTCAATCATGTAATTGGTAAACCCCACCCTAATTTCTATTCATTTCTGGAAACTTTGAAGAAGGAGCAAAGTTTCCAAGAAATGAGACTTTCACAAACTCTCACAGGTAGTCTAAACTCACGGATTACTCAAAGAACTAAGGAAATGTCTGAACGACTATTGGCACTATTACAACAATTTTCGTTGTGTGTGGCTTTAGATTACCTTGAGAATCTTGCTAACATCCTTTCTTTCTAAACTATTATTTACATTACTTTCCTGCTTTTACCTAAATTAAAAAAAAATCTAATTTAAATTCGTCAAAAACATTTTTCCAAAAACATTTTTAAATATTTAATGTTGGGTCATTTTTTTTTCCATGTATTTAATTTTTTTACATTTTTTCTTAAATAAATCCCTTACATGAGGATTTTTTTTAAATGTGGAATAACATAAGACTTTCGAAAAAATAGCAGAACAAATATTTCCAAAATTCATGTTTGGACTGCATTATTAAATAATAGGAAATTACAGTGCAAATAAAAAAAATGCATTTTCAATATTTTCCTAAACTCTTCTATCAAAACCACACCATAAAATGAATGATTAAAATATATATGTAATCAAAATATTGATATTTCCATGTTTCCACATTAAGTGCTAATTTCTACAACATTTGACCAAACATTGAAAAATTCATATATGATTTTACTTTCTTCTCTTCAGAAAGTGAAAAACAATATAACCTTGTCATTTTTATAATTCAATGAAACCTAATTTTCTAAATTCAAAGTTCTCTACTCCTCCTAAAACAAAAAATACAGACTTCAACTTAATTTAAGAAAAACAATAAACAACAATTCTGCCTTTAAATCTAATTAAGCAGAATAAACAAAGTCTCCAAAACTTTTGATTTAATATTTTCAAACGAAACACAAAGCAAAAAGTTTTCCCAAAATTATAAATGACAACTAAAATGTAACCAATATAACCAATCACACAATCACTTATTCGCAAATAATCCCAAGATTAGAATCTTCAGGAAGTACAAAGGTGTTTTCTAAAAGCACGAATAAAACATTGGAAATATCTCTATTAACATTCGTATAATATTTTAGCAACAATTCTTAGCAACTAACTTTCTCAAACTCAATATTTCCAAACTGTAATATCACTCGAAAATGCATTTTAATACTTTGCATACATAAATAAATTTTTTGATATATGTTATACTTTTAAAAACACTTTTTCATCATTTAATGCTACTAATTCAACTAAATCATACTTTAATGTAATTACCGATCTTCCCCACGCCCACCGACCCAACATCGGAATATTCTAATAATACGAGTAGCGACATGTTGTTTATATCACATTTTTTTTATTTCGAGCAACCTCTACTTAACATATCCTTACAATAAATGTTAATCTTTTGTTATTTTACATTATTATTTAGTATTAAATTGTTTTCCTACCTGATCGTAGTTCAGCGTCCTGCTGCTTCCTGCTGCTTTCTGCTCCGGTACCCCACAAAATGGCCGATGACGCTCGCGTATACGTAATGACGTCAGGATATGCTGCAACAATAAACAAAGGACTACTGTACATTTTAGTATAATACTATTTTTGAATAAAAAGTATTTGTTTATATGATTACATGTATATGTAAAAAATTACAAAAATATACATAAAATTTCTAAAAAAGAGATGTTTATTTTAATATATTTTTTATGTAATAAAAACATATTTTTACTTATAAAAAAATATCTCTTGGTTTTTATTTATTTCATACAATGTCTCTTATCTTTTATAATATCATGTAAAATATATACTTCCTTACTTTACCTGTTTTCTTCTTTCTTTTCCGCTTTTTTCCTCCTCTTTCCTTTCGTTTCCTTTGCTTTAATTCCGGACCGCTGTACATATCTGGATGTATCATGAAAATAAATGAAGGACAAATGTGTCCATAGAAAACAATGGTAAAGCGTGGGAACGGAAACATTACTATAAGTATATCACAAACAAAATCTTTTAATTATTATTTTGTTAAAAAAACTTAATACTTAATAAAGTCTAAATTTCGAAAACATTTTATTTTAATTAAATTATATTAAATTAAAACGTACAATTTTTACAATATATTTTTTATGTAATAAAATAAATTATAATATTCATATATTCATATATAATCATATATAATATTCTTAAAAATTAAAAAGTAATATTGTTAAAATATTTTTCAAAATACTTAACTAATACTTAACTAACTTAACTAATACTTAACTAAATTTAATAAACATACATGAAATATTTAAATAAAACATACATTAAAACAAAAAAATAAATTCATACTATTGTTGTTAAATTTTTAAATACCCAAATTTACACTCAAAGTTATCTTTTATATACTATTTCCAATTAAACTCCACTAAATAAAAGTAAGTAATTTTTATCAATAAATTATTCAATTATTAAACTATATTTAAATTAATGAATTACTTTTAATTAATACTCTAATACCCTAATTTTAAGACAATATAATTTGAAATGCTTTAAAATTAATATTTATTATATCTTATATTAATTTAAAATCTATTACCCAAATATTAACAATAATACTTCATATTTATTTATAATCATAATTATTACTTTTTATTCAAAAATACATATTTTAGTCACTTAATTAATTTAATTCATATATTATTTAATACTTAAATACCCAAATTAATACTCATATTCCTAAAATAAACAATATAATAAACAATATAATAAAAGACAATATTATTTGAAATGCTTTAAAATTAATATATATTATATCTTATAATAATTAAATAATTATTACCCAAATTATAACAATAATACTTCATATTTATTTATTTATTTATAATCATAACTATTAATTAATATACATACATACATATATGTAAACAAACAAACAATAAAATGGATCAATAATTTTCCTTTGTTTAATTCATTATTTAATAAATAGTTTACTATTCACATTAAATTAACATTAGAAATTTTAAAGTATACATTACTATATTTATACTATACAATACTAAAACAAATATTAATTATGAATTAACATATGAATTAATAATACTAAAACAAATATAATTTTTTAAAAGTCTATACAAATATTACTAAAATCTAAACTATTTTTAAATAAAAAATTAAATTTAAATACATATATATATATATATATGCGTTGTAAAAGTACCTGCGTTGTAACTGTACCTGCGTTGTAACAGTATAAGTTGTAAATGTATGCATTGTAACAGTACCTGCGTTGTAAAAGATGCGTTGTAACAGTACTGCGTTGTAAAAAATGCGTTGTAACAGGTGTATACCATTATTGCCATCAACAACAAAAAAATACCAGAACGAGTGGCAAGGACCCTTCCGAGTGATTGAGACCATCTGGAAAACAACATACAAACTGCGCATATCTTCCAGGAAGACACAAATAAACCACATTAATATGCTTAAGAAATGGATTGGACCTACCCTGTCACCAATAGCCTCACCCTGCCTACAGGATCCAGTACAACAACCACTATGGACAGTCTTGTCATCAACGAAGATCTCAGAAGTTCACAACAAGAAGGGCTAATGAATACCCTTCGGCCTTTTTCCCAGGTGTTCTCGGATCTCCCCGGGAAGACGAACTGCATTGAACATAGGATCGATACTCCAGAAGGAATAGTCATCAAACAACGACCATACCGCATACCTGCGGCTCGTAGACCAGCAATCCAGAAAGAGATCCAAGAGATGCTACAAATGGGAGTGATCCGGCCTTCAATGAGCGAATGGTCTTCACCGATAGTCATGGTGCCCAAACCCGATGGCAGCATACGTTTTTGTATGGATTTTCATGCACTAAACACAGCGTCCACTTTCGATGCCTATCTAATACCACGCATCGACAAATTGATAGAAAAACTCGGACAAGCGAAGTATATCAGTACCATCGACCTGACCAAAGGATATTGGCAGGTCCCACTCAAAGAAGAGGACAGGAAGAAGACCGCGTTCGCCACCCCGGATGGGTTGTTTGAATTCAACGTCTTACCCTTTGGCCTTCACGGTGCGCCAGCCACATTTCAGAGGTTGATGAACGAGCTGTTACGGGAATACCAATCCTTAAGCTCGGCATACCTGGATGACATCATCGTGTTCAGTTCATCCTGGGAAGAACATCTACAACATCTGACCACTATACTGACCCAACTACGGGCTGCAGGCTTACACATAAACGCCAAGAAGTCCCGGATGGGATCCAAAAAGTGAAATACTTGGGATATCTATTGGGCCATGGCCTAATCGGGCCACAAATTGAGAAAATTAGAGCCATTTCTGAGACACCATTTCCCCAGACAAAAAAAAGAGATGAGGGCCTTCCTAGGATTGATAGGTTACTATCGTAGGTTTATACCCTCCTTCTCCGACCTAGCAAGCCCCCTCACTGACACCCTAAAAAAAGACTACAAACCATCGGCATTCAGAGAACCCACCTCAGAAATGTGGACTGCCTTTAATGCCCTTAAAAAAACCATCACACCAAGTCCAGTGTTAAGGTCCCCTGACTTTACACGCCCCTTCATACTGCACACGGAGGCACCAGACTATGGGGTGGGGGCAGTGTTGTCACAGCTATCAAACGAGGGTACGGAACATCCGATCCTTTATATCAGTCGGAAATTGTTTCCCCGGGAGGTTAAGTATCCAACGATTGAGAAAGAATGCCTAGCCATCAAGTGGGCCGTGGACAAGCTTAGATATTACCTGGAGGGCCATTCATTTACACTCTACACGGACCATGCTCCTCTAACTTGGATGAGCCGTAACATCTCCAATAACCCGAGGGTTCTTCGCTGGTTTCTCACACTACAGCCATTCTCCTTTACAATCAGACACCGTAAGGGTAGGGACAACGGCAGCGCAGACTTTCTATCGCTCTACCCTCTCCCCGATCGGGAGAATCCAAGGGGGGTGGTGTGTGACTAGAGGGCGGAGGGGGTTCCCCCTTCTTCAACACCCCCTCGATGTCTGTCCCCCTCTTTCTCTTTTCTACAGCAGCCCGAAGTCTGGAACGGGGCGTCTCCTTGGGAGTCATCCAACACTCGCGACGATGAAGGACGTTGTTTCTTTAACTGGACGGAGTTCGACCGTGACAACGCCCCCTGGACAGCTGGGACGATGGAAATAAAAGCTGAGGTTTCCACACCAGAGGTGTGTTCATCACCCGGAGGAGTCGAAGAGTCGGGGAGTGGAGAAGCAGACGGAACTAGCAGAGGAGTCAGTATCGGTGACGAGAGGGAGCCGGAAAAAGGAGCGACGGAGGAGGCGAGGCCAGCGACTGCAGAGCCAGGAGGCCAACATCAAGGCGCTTCACCCAGCCGCACTTCAAGGGAAGTGTGGCTCAGCCAGGTACGTGACCGTATCGTGGGCTGGGCGGGTAGGCGAGGTTTTAAACCTCCGTAGAACACCCATCAACGTTTATCCTTGCACTGTTCCCCTTCCTCACTATTCACCACAGACACAAAGTAAATTCTCTGTGCACGTGTGCAACTCCTTACTCCCCTAACACTCTCAGTGAATCAGAGCCCTTCACTGAGCCCGTTTATTTCTTTTGTTTCATGCGACCTGACCCCAGCTCTCAAGACGGACTCGACTACAACACCCAGAAGTCCACGAGGGAGGAAAACCGGGCGGGGACCAGAGAAAAGAGAGGAGCTCACCAGCTCGACGAGACAGTGAACCTCCACTACCCTGTTTTAGAAACGTAACTCGGCGAAGGCACTTGTTAAAATCAATAAAGCCAGCCTTACCTAAACCCAAGGCGTTCGTGTTTTCCTCGGTCCCACCACAACCTGGATTCAGATTGACGTGAGTTTAGGTTATTGCCTATGTAAGGGCAAAAGGAGGGTTTGAGGTTCCGTAATTCTGAGCCCGTTTCATAAAGGTCATGGTATCATTACGATTTTGGTAGTAGCGAACCGTAAATGGCGAGTGCGGCAAGTATGAGTGTTTTCGTCATGTTCGATCGATGGATTCACTACGTATTTAGGGATTTCGTTCAGAACCCTCGGGTTCCATTTTGTGTACGGCAGCCATTTTGTGGTTGCCCTCACATAGGCCGATGACTACGGCGAACAAGTCTTTGGGACACGTACACCTTTAGCTGTCTTTTAGATGACCTGAGCGAAATGACCTCGTTGACTGAAGCTAACCTTGCTAAGCCAGTTCCTTGTCCGGTAGCTGGTCGAGATAGAGATCAAAGAGCAGGACATTGTTGAGTTTATTGTACACGCACACACCCCTCTACCTTGCTTCACATTTGTTTCTATTCCTTCTTTTATGGCCTGTTTATGGTTTGGATTGTGGTCTTTTATTATGGGTTTGTCCGGCCTGTCCGAGCAAGAATGTTGGGATTTCCCGTGTAATTGATGGTGGGCTGGACAACTGAAAAGTGGGTTTGTCGTCATGCAATACCTTTTGCAATGTTACCTATGATTGGAGAATTCGTAAATAATGGGTGGTTGTCAGGAATGTGATTTTTAGCATAAAAGACGATGTCTCGCAATATGAAAACTGAGCAGTCTCTAGCGAACCTACCCCTGTTGTACTTCGTAGATTTCTGTTCCTGGTTGCAGCCAATAAATTTGAACTTTGACGTCACCGAGAAGTATCCCGTGTCTCTGTATTCTAAGACAGGTGAACCCGAAGACATTGGGCGTGCCTCTGGCGCCGCTGGGTTCTAAAACCCGGTTCTTCAACAGGGGGGCCCAATCAGTTTACTAGACATGGCCTTTTGACACAAAAGCAGAACCAACATCCCTAACTATACTACAATATAAAAGTCAAAACCCTCCCTCAACTCCCCCCTCCCCTTGGGCAGTACCACTATCCCACCCCATCCATGCCTAGACAAGCTGGGAGTCAGTGAATGTCGCCTTATATCCCAATGTTGAAAGCAAAAAAATGCTAGAAATAAACTGAAACAATACTCCCACCTCCCTCCTCCCTCACAAACTTGTGCTTTGCAAGAGGCTAGGTTGCTGGGAAGGGCGCAAGGTTTATGCACTCCAGCTCCCCTCTCGCAGCTATCTGCCCCTAGGGGGTAAGAACTCCCATGGACACAGGTTACATTCTTATAAAGGGAAACAATACACATGCATATATAACAGCTGTCTATCATGTGTGCACCCACTAAGATCGCAGCTCACCGTACTTCATGTACACAGTCCCAGTTTGCTTCCCTCTGAGACATCCCAGAGTCCTCATCCACCCTCCTAGCATCAGAGGCAGGGGCCCAAGGGCAATTGCGGGCCCAGTTCCAGTGGTCCTGGCCCAGTTACCATAAACCATCTCGCAACAGGATCACAGAGTGAGGCCGAGGCATTCACTGTTTGTTCCTGGTCTCCCCGTTGCTCATGGGAGGCCTCATCCGAATCAGGGACCACCTCAGCTGCCTGCAAAATACCGTCAGAGCAGACCCAGAACCTCTCCCGCCTTGCACTAGCTTGTCGATTTCTTCAGCGTCCCTGTTGTCCCTAGCGTTGATGGCTAGGTTTACCCCGTCATGGACACCAGCCGGTCACAGGAGTTTCTTATGGAGTTCAAACAGTCGATAGCCTCTGCTGCCTAAACAGCACTTCTTCTTGATGCTCAGTTTTGCCGGGAAGTGGAGGCTAGATTTAGAATTATGTTCTCAAAGACGCTTCTTCACTGATAGGAAAGTTTTCCTTTAGTCTTGCACCCTATGACTGTAGTGAGGATTCATGGATATGGGATGCCCTTTGAACAATTAAGGTCCCCGCATTCGGGTGGTGTGCTGGATTGCATCTCTATCTCGGAAACTAAACAACCGAGTTATGATTGCTCGAGGTTGTGCGCCAGGTCTAGGTGGTGGTACAAGGGCCCTGTGCTTTCTTATTTATTTATTTATTTATTTTTAATATTTATAGAGCGCTGCATATACCCATGGGCGTCTTGGCGCTGATAAACCATTTATTTGAGTACGAAATGTGAGCTTATGAACCAGTTAATAAAACGGACTGTGAAGGAGGAGATGATTATTGAGTGAACAGCCAAGTTTTCAGGAGTTTACGGAACTGAAGGAGCGTGGCACTTTGCCTGATGTTAAGAGGCAGGGTGTTCCAAAGTCTAGGGGCCGCCACCAGGAAGCGTCGGTCACCCCAGGTGACTGTTTTGGTGCGGGGGACGAACAGTTGATTGAGGGTGGCTGATCGTAAAGCTCTGGTAGGTTTGTAGTGTTGTAGTTGGTCTTTTAGGAAGTGTGGTCCTTGATTGTTAACTGCTTTGAACACAATGCAGAGGGATTTGAAGTGAATTCTTTTTTGTACAGTGAGCCAGTGAAAATCCTTTATATTTTTGGAAATGGATTCAAACTTTGTCTTTCCGGAGAGCAGACGTGCCGCCGCGTTTTGTACCGTTTGGAGTTTTGTAATTACTCTAGTTTGAGCATTAAGGAATAGCCCATTACAATAGTCCAAGGATGAGAGGACAAGGGCAGTGACAAGTGTCTTGATGGCAGAGTCAGGGAGGAAAGGGCGTATTTTCCTGATCATTTTTAATTTCAAGTGTGCCGTAGACACTGTTTTGTTGGCGTGGTCCACGAAGATTAGACCGTCATCGAAGATGACTCCGAGGTTCCTAACCTTGGTGGTAGGAGTGGGAGGGGTACCGAAGGTCTCTGGCCACCAACTTGTTGGCCAGGCTGGTAAGAGTGGTCCAAAGATGAGTACCTCGGTTTTTTCCGAATTTAGCTTTAGGCAGTTGGTAGCCATCCATTCTCCTATATCTAGGAGCCCTTTCTTAAATTTTTCTGCTACTTGCTCTCCATCCCCTTTGATTGCCAACACTAGTTGGGTGTCGTCGGCGTAAGAGGTTAGGCTCATCCCATGTGCTTTGATGGTCTTAGCAAGGTCCGACACATAAATGTTAAAAAAGTGTCGGACTCAGGGATGAGCCTTGAGGTACTCCACAAGGAGCAGAGAGTTGGGCCGATTGAAAGGGTCCTAGAATAACAGCCTGCGTTCTTTTGGCAAGAAAGGACGCAATTAAGTCTTTGGCAGTGTGGCTGATGCCAAATCCCTGGACACGGTCCACCAAGGTGTTGTGGTCGACCGTGTCGAAGGCCGCCGATAAATCTAGCAGAACCAGGATGGCAGTGCCACCCTGGTCCCTGATTACCCTGATGTCATCGGCGGCTTTGATCAGGGCTGTCTCTGTCCCATGGTGTTTCCTGAACCCAAACTGCGTGTTGTCAAGGAGCTGATGTTTTTCTATAAATTCGGAAATCTGGGTGTTTATGATTTTTTCAATCACCTTCGCCATGAAGGGGAGGCTAGCGATGGGGCGATAGTTTTTTAGCTCACTTTTATCCAGGGAGGGTTTTTTTAACAAGGGTTTTAATAAGGTGTTTTTGAGGGGATCCGGGTAGTTACCTGACAAGAGAATTGAATTGCAAACCTGCGTGAGTGCCGGTATGATAGAGTCCATTACCGGTCGGAGTACGGAGAGAGGGCAGGGGTCCAGAGGTGATCCTGATTTAATAGTAGATAGTGTGGTTTTTATTTGGTCAGGGGTGACCGGTTGGAAGCTGAGGAACATATTGGTTGGAGAAGAGGTAGTACTTAGAGGTGATTTGGTGGAAAAAGCCTGGTAGATATCGTCTACTTTGGTGAAAAAAAAGGAGGCGAGGGAATCACACAAAAGTTGCGACGGAGGGGGAGTGAGGTCGGGGGAATTACCTGATAGTGCTTTAGTGATTTGAAATAGTTGTTTGCTAGAATTCCTAGCTTTCTCAATTTGATCACTATAGTATTCTTTTTTTGCTTTCGCTATCATGGCTTTGTAAAGTGCCAGGGCTTCCTTGTAGACTACTTTACTGGCTGTGTCATAGTCTTTTCTCCATATTCTTTCCTTTCTACGATTAGTCTGTTTTTGTACCCTTAATTTTTCATTGTACTAGGGGGCAGTAGGTTTGGATCTATTTCTGGAATGTTCTTTGGAAGGGGCTGATTGGTTTGTAGCCTGGCCCAGCCAGTCGTAGAATTGCTGGAGAGCTAGGTTGGGATCTGAGGCAAACGTAGGACGGGTTTGTTCCAGTATATGTTGCAGATCATCGTGATTTATGTTTTTCCAGTCTTTAAAAGATTGTTTGGGCATGGGACATGGAATGGTACTGCAATGATTATTAATGGCTATGCTTGCAAAAATTGCAAAATGGTCAGTCCAAGGCATAGGCAAGATGTTGGTAATTTGCAGGCCTTCTAAGTTAGAAAAAATGGGGTCCAGGATGTGGCCCGCTTGGTGTGTGGAGGACGTAACAAGTTGTTTTAGCCCTAGGATTTCTAGATCAGAGATGAGGGCAGCAGAGTCAGTAAGGTGACCTAGATCTAAGTGAAAATTTAGGTCGCCTAAAACCGTAAAGGCACTTTCCGTGGCTACGGATTTCATCATGGTGTTAATACTGGATAGGAAGGCCATCTTGGATCCTGGAGGGCGATATATTAGTATTCCCTTGAAATTAAACAAAGGGGAAACGTTGATGGCATATTGCATGGCCTCACAGGAGGTTGATGGAATGGAGGTCGTTCTGACGGGATATGAATCTCTGGCAATTATGGCCAGCCCACCCCCTCTTTGTTTGGGCCTGTCCTGACAGTAAGCTTTATATCCCTCTGGAACTGCGATGACTAGGTCTGGCTGTGAAGTATCGTCAGTCCAAGTTTCGGTGATAAACAATACATCTAATTTAAAGTCAGTTATAAGATCATAGATTTCCTGCCTGTGCTTGCCGAGTGAGCGCGCGTTTATAAGGGCTATGGAAATGGCAGCTCCCACATCCTGTTTTGTTGTGGTGACATTAATATTAGGGAGTATAAGTGGAATAGTGCCATTACAGTGGGGGCAGGAGGTGGCTGAGTCCTTGTGGATCTCTGAGGGTTTGATGTTTAAGCAATTGGCCATGATAGGTGGCCGAAGTGCAAGTAAGCTTTGGTTGGAGTACTTCTTAAAAGCTCCTGACAGTTTTTGGGCAGAGGTTATGGCCCTGGGCCCGGTCCCGGCGTGGACAGGCGCAGACGGGCTTGCCTCTGGCGCGCCTCCGGCGCGCCGCCGGCAAGCCCGCTGCGCGGACGGGATGAGCTTCCTGTTTTATGCATCCAGGGGGCGGGGAGGCCGGGAGGGCTGGTGGACTAGAGCGCAGCCCTTACCTCCTCAAGATGGCGGATGAGGTGGGTCAGGTCAGGTCACGTGATCGCGACCGAGAAAGGCAGCGCTGTTGTGACTGCAGTGATCGCGCTTTGCACCGCGCGTCCCTCATAGTGAGTAAAATCAATATTCTGTATCCAGAAATGTATTTAAAAATACACAAAGTGTAAGTCCTTAGCGCGGACAAACACGAGCTCGGCAAGCGTAATTATTTAAAATAAAGAAAAGTGAGAGATCCCCCGGCTTCCGCCTCAGGGGAGAGCAGTTTAGCAAATAAAGGTTTGCCTGAAAGATGAAAGGCCGCCCCTTAAGTAGTCTAAGAGGGCGGGAGGGCTGGTGGACTAGAGCGCAGCCCTTACCTCCTCAAGATGGCGGATGAGGTGGGTCAGGTCAGGTCACGTGATAGCGACCGAGAAAGGCAGCGCTGTTGTGACTGCAGTGATCGCGCTTTGCACCGCGCGTCCCTCACAGTGAATAAAATCAATATTCTGTATCCAGAAATGTATTTAAAAATACACAAAGTGTAAGTCCTTAGCGCGGACAAACACGAGCTCGGCAAGCGTACTTATTTAAAATAAAGAAAAGTGAGAGAACCCCCGGCTTCTGCCTCAGGGGAGAGCAGTTTAGCAAATAAAGGTTTGGGTTCAATTGTATAAAATTTAGAGAGTTTCTTAGGCGATAGAGTGGTGGTCATTCAGTCTTCCAAGAAAAGTTCTGTATATTGCCCTCCCACCCTCACTGGGAACCCCACAAAATGCAGATTATTTCTGCGGGATCTCCCCTCAAAATCTTCCATACGATCACCCAAGCGGACTGATTGTTTCTGGAGATGGACGACAGTGTCACGTAGAGTACTGGCCTCCTACTGTAAGGTGCTCACATTTTGTTCTGTAGTGGTCACGTGCTCCAATACCCTGCGTAAATCAGTCCATCACATATTAATGCCAATAGCAACAGGGTCAATCTTATGAACCATCTCCTCCCCAAAATTCTGAATCGCCGCTAACAAATTTGCGAGGGAGGGAGCCGCCTCTGCCATCTGTATTAGTGTATTTCAACCTCCATCTTAGGTCACCTCCTGGGCCCCAACCCCCTGTGGGGACCAGTTGTGCATAATTAAGAATTTTGTTATTCTGGGCCTCCCGATTCCTTTTCTCTTTCACCATCATGAGGCTCGATACAGTGGCAACCACAGGGCACCGAGAGCAACCAGAGAGGGGACGCAGAAGGGACCTAAGCAAGGCCTGTCACCACTACCGCAGCCGCTTGTGCACCGCCACGCTTATGTGCACTTATGAGGCCTACACAGCACTCCCGTCTCGACATAGCAATCTATTTACTCTTTCTAGTTACCGGGACTACCGCCACATAGAACTCCAGGCCAGTGGGCGCAGTTCAAGGGGCCCATGCCGATCAGCAGCAGGGTATTGCCGGGCCCAGCAGTGGTTGGCGCATCTCTGTTGTGTCATCTCCCCCCTGGGCACAGGACACCCCATCAACAAGCACCCCGAAACCCTCAGCAACAGTCTCGCCTCTTCAGCCTTGCTTCTAGGGGGCCACTCCCCAGGGACCATATTCACAGGTCTCTGCTCTTACGGGCTTCCACGTCCACGTGCACAGCAAGACCTCACTAGTCACTTCACTTGCGCATATCAATGGCTCTCCTGGGTGTTCCACACCAACAGCACCAACAGAGTCCTCACTGGGCCTTTCAAGCTGGGCCCCTCATTGCAGATGGGAAGAGCACCCCCTTCTCGTGCTGCTATTCACCCGCTTGTTATTCTCCTCACCTCGGGCTGGCCTGTGCAGGACGTCATCCTCACTCCTCGCCCCTGCCTAGGTCACTCTCCGCAGGGACTCAGCAGGCGAAGGACCTCTCTCTCTGGTTCTGCCTGGGCTGCAGCTTCTTCCCCCACGCTGTCTTCGACAAGCCCACTCCACTTCAAGGCCTCATCCGGTCTCTTGCCTCAAGGGCCCAACGGGCAGAGCATCACAAACACCTCACCAAGAGGCTGCTAGGGCTGATGCTCCTCCACTGAACACAGACGAGTGCACATCCACTATGGCGTTGTCTCTCTGCTGGAAGGCCCTGTCGCCCGTGTCACTCTGTATGTGTTGGGGAGGTGGTGCACTCCTTTGCTACTCCCTGAGGGGTATCCTCCAGAGAGTTCAATCTGGTCGGGCCCCAAGTCACTCCCTCGAACTTTATTGGGGCTGCTGCACTCAGACGGTCTCCTCGTCCAACTGACCCCCAGCAGGAAAATGGCACCGGCCAGTGTCACCAGAGCTGCGCCTGCACCACCATGTATAGACAGCCCAGAGTGATGGCACAGAACCCCAAGAACAATAATTCCTGGCAGGATGTCTCAGGTTACAGGCAGGATTATGCCTGTGGTGGCGGGAGCGTGAATAGGAACGTCTATGCGGCCATCTTGCCTGGCCACACCCCCCAGTTGCAAACCAATGATATGTACCATTCCAAATTCATATTAAGAGGGGCCATCCCTTTCTAATTATAATTCAGAATGAGTATTGTATATAGTGAAACACTATTTTGCAGTCACAAACCTTGTGGTTTTGAAAATTGCAGGGTTTGCAACTGCAAAATGGCTTTGTATACCTGGACATGAGAGAAAAGGTTCCTCCATAGAAAAGGATTTTGAGAGGTACTAAAAATATGAGAAGCTGAAATTACATAATTCTCAACTAGGCATGTATATTTTGTAAGACAAATTCTAAGGAATTTGGAGAAGAAGGTGATCATGAGGGGGGTTGGGAATTGATAACGCAATATCAGTCCGGAGATCTTGGGGGCATAAGGCATTTACAGACCCTTCCATTTCATAGGTTTAGTTATTCGCAGACCCAACTTTTTTTACTAGAGGCCATATTGTTATTCACATTTGATTGTAAACAGCAAGAAGTAAATTAGGAAAATCAAAGTACTTGTGAGTAAAGGTTGTTCGTTTATATGATTTTTTAACTGGAACTGTAGATCTGCGGAGGATTCGTTAAACCTTTTAAATAAACTGAAGGTTAGACAGTTCATCCTTTTCATATTCCCCCTCAGGTGCACCAGGGCCCGGGGGTTAGTGTAATGTATGATATTGGGGGGGGGGGCAAATGGCCATCCGAGCCAATTTGAGGCCTGGAGACTCCATTTCCTGGGGCTGAAGCAACATATGATGTTTTATGTTCCTTGGTATCCACCTGAAACAACCACAGCAATGGCAGCGCTTAGAGCTCTGAGGGGAGCCCTATGGCCCCTCTTGTCCCTGCTGGTTCCCCCTCCTATGCCCATTACCTGGGACCGATAGCGGGAGCTGGCTACATCTTTTTGCTCCAACCCAGCTGGAGCAGCTTTTCTATGCTTCCATGGGGCGGGAGCAAACCTGTATTACCTGCTTGCAAGAGGGACGGAAGGGAGTTAAGGGTCTCCCAGCCAGCGCTCTTACAGGTATACAGGTAGGGAACTGCAGTGTCCACGGGGATGGGGGTCCCTGGGACACTGCTGCCTTAGGACCCCAGGGTATGGTGTCCCCAGGGCCACTGAATGGCTCGGGGGAGGGGGGCCCACACCACAATTCCCTTCCTCCAAACATAAAAACCATCTGTAAGGGATGGGGTTCTCATGACACTTGAGTGGCTCAGGCAGGGGATTCCACGCTCCCATCCCCCAAAAAAGCCCCCCAGGAAGTGGTCCCCAGAGTCTTTCAGAGGACTGGGGAGGCAGCTGCTTTTCCACCTTCTGAAAAAATAAACAGCAGCACCGGGGGGCACTGTGTGGCCTTGGGTGCTGCACAACCCTCTCCGTTAAAAAACTGATCAGCCCCGGTGGGCAGGGTCTACACCCTTTCAGAAGACTGGGGGTGGGTGGAGGGGGTCGCCCCCCCATCAAAATGAACGGAGTAGCCACTCATTTCACATTCACTGCTCCAGCTGGGGAGCAACCCAAAATGCTTTGCAAGGGCTCTTTAAAATAAGTATTTTTTTGTCATCCTGGTGTTGCTCCTAGAAGGGGCAAAGGCACAACCAAACATCTTTTTTTTAATGTTGTGGGGGGCTGGAAGGGAGGGAGTGCAGCAGCCCCCAAGCAACATCATAAAAAAATACGGTAAATCTGCTGGGACATCGGGGCTGGGTTGTGTGCAGGACTGGCTGCAGGCAGTGCATGGCCCTGAACCCCACGCCTCACTTGGCCAAAGGCCATGCACAGTGGGGATACAGTATACGTAGGGGTTGAGTGCAGGGCCCCTGGCCACAGGCGCGGCCCTTCACCCAACCCGGTACCATACATGGCAATGGACATCTTACTTTACGATTAAAAAAAACATTGAAATTCACTGATAAAAACGAAGGTTAAAGGGACCTCATAAGTGGGTAAAAATGTCTGTTAAAACCTATCATTTTAAATTAACAAAACCACTGAAATTCGCCAGGGATATTTATCTCAAATACCTATAACTCTTGCCTTAATGTAACTACAACTCATGCCCTTGTCAAGCACAGCTAATTACCTCCCTTATTACTTCACTCATAACAAGATCTATGACATCATTAGTAACATCTCTGCTCATCTGAAATGGCATCATTGATGACAACACTGTGCATGTTGGAAGCGTGAGTTATAGTTACTTCAGATAAATATAACTAGTGAATTTCACTGCTTTTGTTTAGATTAAAATATCACGCTTAAAGTGACGTTTTCACCAAACTATAATATCACTTTAACCTTTGGTTATTTCAGTGAATTTCTAAGGATTTTGTAATGGGGGGAAAATGTCGGTATAAACATAATATTTAAAAAAGAGCAGTGAAATTCACCAGTTAAAGGTATTTGAAGTAACTAACATGGTCCCTCACCATGCCCTGCTCATGACCTCTCATTACATCACTTATGACATGTTCTATGACATTATTGATAACAACACTGATGACATCTGAAATTACATAATTTCTGAAAACACTATGGCAAGGGTATAAGTTGTAGGTGGTGTTTTTTTAAGTTTGAAATGTAAAGTTTAAACTTACATTTTCACCTAACTATAATGTCAATTTAACTTTCAGTTATTTCAGTGGCCCTGTACAGGTGACTAAGCAAGTGAGTGGTTTGTTGCTATTGTTAGTAAACAGTTACTTTGATAACAGAATTGTATTTGAAAGATGGACATTAAACATTTCCTGCTCAAAGCCTACGGAGATACCTGTGGCACCTCCCTGGAGAATGGGTGCATGTCCACTGCCCTTTTTCTCCCATATCTTGGCAGTGGGTATCTGTTGGCACAAGGATTCCTTCACAGTAGCATATGTCAAAGCACTATGAATGAAGCCCCTGTGTAGTAGAAATCTCTAGAGGGTCACCTTTGGTGCTGTCACTAGGTCCCTGGTGTACTACTGGAAGTGGAATGAACACAGCTCCATTCTTGCTGTCTGCAGCTGAGCGTCAGGGACTGAGTGCTCTCTAGGGCAATCTGGCAGTCTCAGAGGGGCCCTTTTGATAGGTGTGGCAAGCTGAATATGTGGCTACATTTGGCCTATGATGTGATGGTCCAGTTTTCTTCAATGTTTAATTTGTAAAAGAATGAGTGCCGGTGCCCAAAGCTCAACTCAGAAGCGCAGTGCAAAATTGGTGTGCCCAAGGTTGGTCGTCCTAAATCCACCTCATGACTCTTTAATCCAGTACCAGACACTCCCTGCCACATTAGCTCACTCTTACAGGATCCTACTTTCTCATTTTGTGATGGTTTTTCCGTATTACTCTTCCTCCGTCCTTCCGATTTATGTGTTTTTCCTCTCTTACTCTCAGTAAGTATCTGATGCAGAAAAATCAGTGCGGACCCCAAAAATGAGTGCTGGTGGCTCCCACCGGCAACCACTGGATCAAATAGACACTGACTTTCTTATTGTTTGTGGGCCAGATTTGGGGCTGGTTGTGTGCTAGTGTTTGTGAAGATCTTTTTAAAACACGTAAGATGCAGCAGAAGGCAGTAGGTTGCACTGGGTATATAGAGCAACGAAGTGCGGGTAAAGTGTGTACATTTCAGTCATGCATCCAACACAGAGGCAAAGACGCAACACTAAACTGCCTGTATTTGAAGTTTCCCATGAAGTGATCCAGAAGGGTTATAGCCGCATGAGTATTCAAAGATCAGCGGTGTAGTGGAGAAACATAACACCAGCCCCCGCATGAGAACCTTTCCGAACTTCACCTAAGGGGAGGTCAGGCTGTCTTAAAGAGCTGCGAACAGAAGCAGGATAAAGCAACTGTGCATTGACTAATTAGTGCTAACACCGGTGCTTAATTTAAAAAAGAATGGGGGGTTAGCTTCCTTTGGTGCAGCAGATGCATTGTCACTGGGGTACAGAAGCCTGCAGGTCCCACTGAACCCTGATCATTGCTGTACTTTATAATTAAGACCGCAGCCATGGGGCTAATTTCATTCCTTTCACTAGGGCCCATGACTAACTGCCTATGCTATTGAAAAGAATTAGTGTCTAAGCTCAAATGTTATCTGAAAAGCTCACTGCCTGCACTGCTGAATGTCAGGGCTTCCAAATACTAAGGCTGTGTAGTTTTGATTCAACCACAAGCCTCTGTGATCTACCATCAAACACTCTATGTCTCTTATCACACTCTTGCAAGTTCTTTTTTGTTTCTGCTTTCTACCTTATTCACTGTTTTCCCTTCTTTCCCCTCTTCTCCCTTTCTCTGTCTTGTTCTGGATCAAGGTCGGTTGATAAAAAATAAGTCTGATACCAAAATAGGAGTGTCAGTGGGCCCCGCCTGCCCTAGCCTGATTAACGTAAGCACGGGCAAAGGGGCCAGTGACATAATATCGATCCAACAAATACAGAGAAAAACAAATATCGATAAATAAATAGCGATAACAAAGATATCTAATTTATATACAAAACTATAAACATCACTAATAACAAGCACACAAATATCATTAACAAAATATCAGTTTTTACATAAATCTATTACAAAAATATCAGAAACTCAAAAAGCATCACCCAAAATAAACATATACCATCTCCAAAATATCGATTACTACAATATCAAAAACAAAACTATCAAAAACACAACGAAATTCAATAAAAACACCCCAAACCCTATTTTTACATAAACCATTTGCTTAAAAAAATCATAAACTTATAAAAAAGTATCATAAATTAAAATATACTACATGGCCAAAAAATTACACATTAACCCCATAAACAGTACACCTATGAAATATACAATAAGTACACCTAAAACATCATTTTTAACTATAGACATTTAAATACAAATAACAATGTAAAATATGATATCAAAACAAATAGATTCATATTTAAATAAATACAATTATCAATGTAAAATATGATATCAAAACAAATACATTCATATTTAAATAAATACAATTATATATATATAATACTACTAAAAGAAAACATAAATTAACATTTACTAAACAAACATTTAACTGATGAAAAAAATCTAATTGTACTAAACCAACCAATAAAATAACAGTATAAACACCTTTAACCGATCAAACAACTCAACGAATTAAACAAACCATATAAAAGGTGCATTAATTAAAGCAAATAATTAATTAAAAAATGACAAACCCTGCAAGAGGAGGCAACTCTTCCATGTTCTCGATAGAAACAATGATACAAGAAAATATACATCTCTACAACTACATATCCAAGCAAGTAATACTTATATTTAAACTAATAATTAAATATTACTAAACTAAAAAATTATTAATTAACAAGTAAATAGCAACATACTCTGTAACTTTTATCATTTTACACAAACTACCTGAAAGAAAATAAAACAACTCCCAAACCAACAAGCTTCTTCAAAATCTCAACTTTAACAATGCACCAATATAAAAAAATGATGTAAGTATACATAAATAATAAATTAGAAACTCCCCCAAACAGTGCACGCCAATACTGCAAAAACAGGAATGTTGCATTTCGCAACATAGATACAGAAATAACATTGGTCATGGAGTCGGATCGTAGATATTAATATGAATAGGTGACTGAGCAATGAGAATTATGTGGTGGCTACCAGATATGTACTGGAGTGAAGGATACATATTGCTATATATTTGAAGATTTATTTTGATCTACACCATTGGCGCTGATGAAATCAACGGTTGAATTACCATAGGACAAAACACATGTTGTCTGTTGTATTCCAATGGACGCATATGAAACTTGAAAATAACGACGGAATTGCACCAATAACATTGTGTGGACTATCCACTTTAAATTGAATGGGTGCCCTGGACTATTTTGAGACTTACTTTTTGTAGATTTAGTCCTCAAATTTTTTAAGGGATTAAGTGGCACTGTCTGGTTCTTGGAGCACCGCCACAGATACAATTTATGGTACACTGTAAACAAAGTTTTGCACAACTCCGACCCAGCAACTTTTTCTGGTCTTAGTGCTTAAAATCAAACCTAACTCCCTAAACCTCTGCCAAGAAGCAAAAATACCAATTTAACTCACTGTAACTTTTTTCCTCTTTCAACAGAAAAATACACCTGCTCCACATTTAAACAAGCTGAAAGGAAAAGCTGCAAAACTGTACAAAACATCTCAACAAAACATTCAAGCAAGTAAATAAAAGGGATGTATGTCCTTACTATGCATGCTTTTACAACACATGCCTTTACCACGCAACTTTTACAACGCAAGTTGTTACTTGCGTTGGAGGGCGGTGGATAGTGAATAGTTTAATTTACTATTCCAACTCCAGTCCCCGTGGATAGTAGGGAAGGTTTTGGATAGTAAATTAAACCATTCCCTATCCTACAGCGCCCCACAGCGCAAGTAGTTGTAACGACTTGCGTTGTAAAAGTTGCGTGGTAAAGGTAGTGCGTGGTAAAAGTTGCGTTGTAAACGCTGTTCCCCAAATAAAAGTAACTGCAGTTTCAAATATATGAATAAATAACACACACATTTCAGCTATAATATATATTTATATGATTAAACTACTTACACATATAATGACAGAAGTCGCCAAAATTATCACTTCACAAAAAGGAAAGCAATTCTTAAGTCATATGGGCCTCACCTACAGCCAAGAAAGTGCGTCGACAAAAACTATAAACTGGAAATGCACTAAATATTATTCTAATGCAAGCTATGGAAGGGCAATTACAAAAGAAAATGTTGCAATCGATATAAAAGAGCACAACCATCCTCCAAATGTTACAGAAATAGAAGTTAGAGAAATTTTACAAGACATAAGAGAGGAAAGCACTAGTACTCAGGAACCCACAACCCAGATCCTTAAAGACATACTACCCAAAGACCCAAAGTCCCTAAACACATAACTGTCCAGCTACCATCCATCCCCACTTTAAAACATCAATTTACACACACTAAAAAAGCCACCAGCGACACCCCACCTGCTCTTAGAACTTACCTGGACATAGACATACCAGACCATTTAACAATTACACATAAAGAGGAACCTTTCATTTTGCAGGACAATAAAAATAATGAAAAACGAATGCTAATCTTCTCCACTGCAAACAGCTTGATGAAGCATACCGAATGCCTAACCTGGATGATCGTTGGGACTTTCAAAATGTGTCCCAAACCATTCACTCAGATATACACCATACATGGTGAATATCAAAACACCACTATCCCTTTCATATATGCTTTACTCCCTTATAAACAAAGCAGTAGCTACTTTGAATTCCTAACCTACATAAAAAACAAAAGAATAACTACTATCCCCAGGAAATAATCTGAGACTTTGAACAAGCTATGATTTTAACAGAACTAAACATTCACCACCACACAGCCATGCAAGGCTGTTACTATCACTTTATTCAAAGTATATGGCGACACCTCCAAAAATCTACACTAAGGGCCTGATTACATGTACGCAGGACCCAAGACCGCCATACTCGCTGTGGAAGTCTGACCACCACAAACTCAGCAGTTTGACCGCCTGATTACAAGTGTGGTGTTTGGACCGCAACCAGCCCGACACAAGCCCACCACCACCTCCAGGAACCTGGATCCCGCAGCAGCGGGGGTCAGGGAAGCTGGCCACAGTTGCAGTGGTGCTGATGCCAGCACCTCCATGCATAGTACAAGTTGGCTTTCAACAGCCTTTTCATGAAAGGTTGGCGGAAAGTCAGGGAGGGGGCCTCAAACAGGGCACTCATGCGTTTTTGCCCATTGGGCATTGTGGCTGGGGGCACATGTTGTGGCCCCCTATGTCTGCGCTGTTGTGCACACAATGTATGCCATGCATGACATGATGCATGGTTACAGTGCGCGCACAACAGTGCAGGTGGTGCGGTGCAGCGGCATTGCCTTCAGGTTCACTCTGTGAGCCAAAGCATGCCGCCACACCAAGACCACCGCCGGCACACCGCCGAGCCAGCGCTCAACTCGGAATACGGCGGTCAGGAAGCTGCACACTTTGCTGTGGTCAGATCGTCAATCTCGTAATCAGCCCCTTATTGTAGAATATGCCACTAACAGTCAATTCGCCTCCGAAGTTAAATAAATTATCTCACTAGCGTTAGTCCATATCACAAAGGTAGTCAACCACTATAACTTACTAATACAAAGTCCCTTCTTCTAACAAAATAAAGACAAATTCAGTCCCATAATGTAAAATTTAGAAGATACATGGGTTGGCAGACAGCATCGGTCAGGACACAGATGCCAAGTAAAATTCCTGATACCATGGTGCAATGTCTATGACAGCACTCCAAACAACGCAGTGGAAGGATGGCATAATGCCTTCCAATCCACATTAGGCAGATCTAAACCTACATCATACAAATTTATCGAAGCATCATAAAATTAATAAAGCTATCAAGAACTGCGAATAGAACAACCTGTTACCGAAATTGGCCCTAAACTTAACAAATGCTACAAAGTAAAGTCAATGTGTTCGTATATAACAAAGGACTAGACAACTTAGAGGTAATAGCCAAATATATCCTCTAAAATAAATATCAACAGACCAAAAACCTTAAAAACTACAACATATTCTAATACACGAAACCAAATATATATTTTTTAAATAATATTATAAATATTTTATTACATCAGTGAAAAAAGTAAATAAAATAGAAACATTAATCACTGATATAATAAAAAATGTATATTTCCAAATTATATATATTACTGACCAACTAACCAACTTAAAAACAAACTCAAACCATATCAAATAAATACAACACATAAAGCAAACAATACCATATATAAAAACATAAACATAACAATGCAATATAACATTTCCCACCCACAACCAAAAAATATTATAAAACTTACAGTTCTGTAACTGCAGACCTCTCATCAAAAACACATAGCAAAACATAGTAATCCATCAAATAATGAAGAAAATGAATACAAAAGCCCCCCAAAAAATGCTAAAATATTAGCGATCCAATCAAAATTCCTCAAAGCAATCCAAAATCTGTTGGTTACATAAACAAATCCCCAAAACTATTTTCAAGACAGAACCGCTCCAGGAAACACGAAATCTAAGTCAAAAAGTAAAAACAATTGGTTTATAATAAACCAAAACATATTTCCTTAAAAAAAAAACAGAAACTCCAACTTCCAACTGAAATCGTTCGTAAACACAAACCTGGAAAAGAAACGCTAAAGATCCACTAATACAATATACTACAGTGCCAAATAAATACGAACATAACACTCAGGGCTTAATTATAAGTCTTGCAGGTCCACGGACCACCAGACTCATGGGGGCATGGCAGTGGCGGGCTCCCTAACGCTCTATTACAGTAAGGGTGGTTGGACTACCATTGCCCCGCCTCAACCGTCAGGGAACCGCCTTTCCTTGGCAGTGTTGCGGCGGTGTTGCTGCTTTAATATGCTGGGCGGGGATTAGGACTTTACTCTGCGCCTGGGTTTTCATGGTGGTTCCTTCTCAATGAAAATCCTGGCAGAGAGGAAACAAAGGGGGGATCCTGTGTGCGCCCCGTGGATGCACACAGGGGGGAATGTGTGCATGCACACAAGTTTTCATATTTTTCAGTCCATATTGTGCAGGAACTTTTTGGGGTGTTCCCATTGCAGTGCCCATTTTTAGAGGCACCGCCGTAGGAACGCAAAAATAACCACCAGACAGGAGGAAACTCCTAATCTGGCGGGTAGCCCGACCACAGGCTTTGATGGTACGGTGGTGGGGTGGACATATTTTAGCAGTGATATAAACGTACATTAATAATACATTTAAAAAAACAACAACACAGTGGAAAACAAAAATAAAAAACAATCTAAACATACACAAAGCTCTTACACAACACTATACTTAACTTTTATAAATCCATCATCCTTCCCCCTATAATCAAAACCCTTTACAAAAACCTAAAAAGGGACTTACCTGTTCCAAAGAACAGCAGCACCTAACTGTGACTTGCCTCTTGTATAAACGACCCAAAATAACACTAATAAAATGCAAAATAGAAGCTAGCTTTAAACAGCCACCAAATGAAACAAAAAAGATTATCTCCCCATAGAAATCAATGGGAAATATAGTAAAAAAGATTCATAAATGTTAAAATATTTTTTTTAAACAATAATATATATATTTTTTTCTTTTTTTTATTTATAATGTTAAACATGTCAAACAAGGTTGTAAAAAATATAAAAATTGTGAAGTATAATATAAATATTAGTTTAAAATATATATTAGTATAAAATATATATTAGTATAAAATATTAGTATAAAATATTGACTGCAAACTAACACGTGAAAATGTACAATAACAAATATGTATATAATGTAATTCATTTCTGTATTTTTACAATTAAAAATAATTATTTTATTCACTTCACTTTAAAATTGCTATTATTTTTGATTTAAAAATATTTTTAACAAAATGTAAAAGCATACAAAATAAAATTGTCTAAAAATAAAAATTAAAAAATATGTGTGACATCTTTTTAATATACTAAATTTGGGGGAAATCTTTAACACTAAAGGGGTGACATTTGCTATTCCCACTCCAATACAAACCAACTCAGTGAAGGTGTTGGACATTAAAGAAGTGATATTTACTATGTCCACTGTTATCTAAGCCAATTTGGAAAAGGTGTTGGACACTAAAGGGGTGACATGTACTATTTCCACTCTAATCTAAACAAACTTAGGGAAGGTGTTGGACACTAAAGGGGTAAAAATAATATTCCCACTCCAATCTAAACCAATTTGGGGAAGGTGTTAGACACTAAAGGGGTTACATTAATTGTTCCTAAGCCAACATAAACCAATTTTGGGAAGGTGTTGAACACTAAAGGGGTGACATTTACTATTCCCACTCCAATCTAAACCAATTTTGGAAGGTGTTGGACACTAAAGGGGTGACATTTATTATTCCCACTCCACCCTGAACAAACTTGGGGAAGGTGTTGAACACTAAAGGGCTCACATTTCCTAGTCCCACTCCAACCTAAACCAACTTAGGGAAGCTGTTGAACACTAAAAGGGTGACATTCATTATTCCCATTCCAATATCAACAAACTCAGAGAAAGTGTTGGACACTAAAGGGATGACACTTACTTTACCCACTCCAGTAATAACCAATTTAAGGAAGGTGTTGGGCACTAAAGGGGTGAAATTCACTATTCCCACTCAAAACTAAACAGACTTTGTGAAGAAGTAAAAAACTTACAACTGCAAATTAATCAAATCCAATTCAAAATAAGACTGTTTACATACAATATAATGTTTTACAAAAACATAATAAGTACTACACATTATCACACTTAAGAAAATTATATATTTTACTAAAATGTCATAACATACTAATTTAAATTACTATTATTTATATAAAAATGTAAATAAAAACTAAGGCCTCATTAGGATGGCGGGCGGACTTTGCCCGCCCGCCATCCCCGTGGTAATATGGACCGCCCGCCTTAAGGGTGGGGGTCCCGTCGCCAGTATTAGGATGCGCCCGCCACAGTGGCGGGCGCATCCTGCATTCATACCATTGTGGCGGGCGGTGCACTCAGCACCGCCCGCCACAATGGCAGGAAAGCATGCTGTGCACTTTCATGCACAGCCTGCCATGCTGTGCATGGAACTGCTAGGGGGTACCACCCCCCATGTAGACCCCCCACCTCCCCCAGAGTCCCTGGGGGCCCGCAACAGGCCCCCGCAGGGATTCTCCGCATGCCTTTCCGTGGCGGATTTGCCGCCACGGAAAGGCATTCAGAGAAGCCCATCCTAATATGGCTGGCGGTGTCTGATAGACACCGCCACCATATTATTCCTTTTCCGTCCCGGCCGCAAGGCGACCGGGCCGGAAAAGCGGCAAACGGTCTTTCCGTCTGCCGAGGTCCCCCCGCCATCCTAATATGGTGGGGGGGGTCTTTAGTGCAGGCTGTCGGTGGCTACCGCCAGCCTGGCAGGGGGCAATCCGCCCGACATCGTAATGAACTCCTAAATGTTTTATGAAATATTAAAATGTAAAAAAATGTAATTTATATTTTCTCCCAGTACATTTTCTAAAAGACAGTGCACAAAAAAATTGTTTTTGACATTATACTTTACAATATACTTTTTTCTCTTTCTAAATATTATGTTCAATAATACAATTAGAACAAATCCAAATATTTTTTTTTTAATTTTAAACATATAAATAAATAATCTAAATATAACATTATTTAAACTTTAAAAAATATTTTAAATATTTTTCACATTATATATATTTTTTAAACTACATTTATCTAATTTCACATTTATTTTAAAAATAAAATAAAAATGTAATATATTAAAATACATTTAAAATGAATAGAAAAATGTAAATCTACAAAATACAGCTGAGGTGTTCTGGGCTACGCTGGAGATGGGCCCTCAATTGCAGCCTCCTACAAAGTATTTCACAGGACCTCCGTGGGGTGAAGTGCATAAAACAAGTATGCGAAATGTGATCCGAGTGCCTGTGACTGGCCAGAGATGTGGTAAGAAAGAACAAAATATTCTACTTATGATTCAGTTGTACTTTCACCTTCATATTAATAAATATGACACACACACCCTTAACCCCTTCGCTGCAGGTGTAATTCCCCTACGGTGCGGGGGGGGGGGGATCCGTGGCGCCGCTGTGCTCGTGACGAGCCCAGCTCGTCATTACTCACATTGGAGCTGTGCTCGTGACGAGCTGGGCTCGTCACAACCCCGCCTGATTAATTCTCCTGCACAGGCGGGGAATTAACCGCGCGTGGGCGTGCCGCCGCCGTTATGACGAGCTCAGCTCATCATGAGCACAGCTCCACTGTGACTCATGACAAGCTGAGCTCGTCATGAGCATGGAAGGAGTTAATGAAAAATAAATGCATTTTAAAATTTAAAGAGATCACTGCAGATGTCTAGTATGTAACCAAACACTCACACTCAGTCCTATTGGGTGCACCAGGGAATACCAACGTGTATTTATAGCTCTGGAAGGAACCAGCCTGAGACTGAAAACACAGGGTTTGAGACAACTAAATGTGTTTTTTTATGTACTAAACCCATTTTGTGATCAGTAACCAGTTACCAAATAGCAATATGGTTTTAGAAAAGCATAATGAATCGCTATCAGGAAGGGGTAGGTTTAAGACTTCCAATCTAATAGCAAGTTGTTATGGTACGTATCAATGTTTTGTAACTGAATTGCAGTCCCCAAAATATTGAAAAGTTACCAACTCATGACTTGAAATGGTAAGACATTAGCAAATGTGAATGTAAAAAACAAAGGGCATTATTTACATCAAAATGACGCAGAGTGGCGCCGCAAGCCATTTTGCTGCGCCGAGCTGCATCATTTTAAAAGCAAAGGGATGCGTGATATTTAGACCAATATGACGCTTCCCTGTGCTTTCCCCTGTGCTGGCGCACAATTGGCTGCCATGCGCCAACACAGGCACCCTTGCACTATAGTGCAAGGGTGCCTGCGTTGAGGGGATGAATGTTTTTGTGCAGAAAAGGACACCTTCCTGCACAAAAACAATCACAAGAGGCATTCTTCCTCTTTCTATGTGTGCTACAGAAAGTTTTTGGGTGTTTAGGCAGTAGTCCAAGAGACCTCCATCAACTTTCAAAATTAAAAAAAAACTTTTCTTTTTTAAACACAGCCCTATTTCCTCTAAGAAAAACAGGCTGCATTAAAAAAAGTTTAATTTATTTCAATGTGATCACAGACATGGTAATCTGCTGACCCTAACAGGCCACCGCCCATCCCTCTGATGGCCTCCAATGGTAGGGAGTTCCACTTTGCATCCTATTGATGAAGTAGACAAAATTATGAACCACTACAATAGTACATAGGTCAGCTCACAAAATTATTTTCCATTTACAAAAGTTTGCTGCACAGTTTGCAGCCACTTATATTTGGTACATCAGGCACTTAGGGCACATATTTATGAAGCCTTTGCATTACCATTGCGTCACGCAAAGTCGTTTAAGGTAACACAAGGGCTTTAGTGAGATTTACTAAGCCATGCAAAGCCGCCTTGCATGGCTCTGTTTGGCTTAGCACATCCAGAGTAACGCAGGGCTATGCAAGTAACTGTCTAGGTTTACTCTGTGTTGGATAGGCATTCCATGGGTGGAGCGTGGGTATTCCCACACATCCACCAATGTTTTTTGGTGCATTCCCGGATTTATTAACACTAGTAAACCTGGGAATGCATCAAAATGTTATGCCTTCACAAAGAAGGCATAATGAAGAGAAATATTCTCCTCATTTTGTTTTCCTTTTTCTCAGTACTCTGAGGAAAAACTCTCAGAGGATTGTGTAATGCAGACACCCTTGCACCATGGCGCAAGGTTTCCTATTTTTGTGCTAGGCAGCCACAAGTGCACCAGAGCAGATAGAGAGCTGGAATGCACCATAGTTTTTTTTGTTTTATATAGAGGGAACTGCCCCCGCAGGTATCAGAGCCCTTTATATGAGCACCAGTTGCGTTACAGATGATAATGTTAGTAATTATGATGCATTCCTGGTCTCTTCGGTTGATGCAGTGCAGCAAGTTGTTTAAAATAACACAAGTACATTAAAAATATATATTTGCAGTAGCATGCAATCCGACTATATGTAATGCAAACCTTTTTAATGCGTTTCCAATAGAGGGGCGCACTCCACTCAGCTGATAACACCCTTATATTACCTCTCAAAAAAATAGTGATATGTCACCATAAAGCTTCAAATGACTTTAAACCTGTACACTGGCTCCCTGTCAGCCATTAGATTTGTTGATTAACCACTTGTTTGTATTTATTTGTATTTTAGGTAGCAGGCAATCTCGCGAGAAGGCCTGCTTCTTCTTTTGCCGTCTGCCTCTACTTTGGCTTTACAGAACAGGAGACCACCTTCCTTACTTTTTAGCTAGAGGCACCTTAAGGTCAGCATTTTCCATTCTGGAATGGTGTATTTTTTTAAAGTATGCCAACTGTTATTTAAAAAAAAATGTTTAAATATTGGGAATGTTGTTCCTGACAGATCCCACCCACTTCGACCACTTAGCTGAAAAAGCCTTTTCACAGTGGGTGGACCGCCATGAAATGGCAGGTGGAAAGGGACATTGTGATCCCTACGGCACCATTGTACGGAATACAACTCCCTCCGATGACCAATAATAATAATAATAATAATAAATATTTATATAGCGCAAGAGTAAAGAATGATAAAGAGGACACTTAAACCCTCATAGGGCATCAAGGCGCTTAAAGATGGAAAGAGCATACAGAAAAGACCAGTTTGTAGAGTCAGAAGAGAATGACAGAACTAAATTCCGTAGGAGCAATAGGCTCCTTGAGCCTGTCGGATCGGTGGCGATTGGTCTCTTCGACTGCTACCCATCCACCCGCCATCCTAATGTGACGGGCGGTAATCCGCATTGCAATGGCGCGGGGACCACTACCGACGGGCTTTCGCTGGCGGTCCCACTGCCATTGTAATCAGGCCTTTAGCTCTAAAAGATTTAGCGCCAGGTTTATGTAATGCCTACTGTGCGAAACACTGGACCCTGAACACAATTCTTATCCTTACCGGAAGTTTAATTTCTTAAATTACTGAGAAATCTGCTGATAATTTGGGGATGTCAAGTATCAGCCAGGTGGCTGCATTTTACACTGGTTGTAGCTTTTTAAGAGAGCTCTGATTGATATTGAGGAAGAGCCAATTGCAATAAACTAATTCACATGAAACCAGAGCAAGCATCACCATGTCCAACTGTAATCAGTGCAGGCCTTGTATTAAGCATATATTTCTCTAAACAGTAGTAATAACAAGAGCAACCTGAAACATATATCCTACCCCAGACTGTATCAGCAGAAACCATAATACCAGATTGAACCTGCAAAAACAACAATACCAGTGCAACCTATAATCAGAAAGAGTCCACACATTACTAAGGGGCCATGCTTCCGATGCCCAAAGAGATCAGCCACCCATGACTATGACTGGTGCAGAAGAACAATGATAATGACTATTTCACAACTTCCTAGCATCTTGGATTAAATATAGGGTGAGGATGTGGCACAAAGGCCAGAGCTGCTGACTTCGGAGCTGGGGGATCCAGATTTGAGTCTCAGCATCTGCTCAATATCCTGTGATTCTGGGCAAATCATTTAATTTCACCATGCCTAGAGACCCTCACGGGTGATTAGCCATGCTAAACAATTCCAGGACAGTACAAATTTAGACCATCCCTTTAGGTCCTAATCAGCTGGTACCACTATAAACCTGAACACCGTCGGCCCTTTGAATTCCAGTAGCACAACAGCTTGCTGCAGGGCGGACCTCTATTGCTGACCACCCCAGGGATCGCCACCTTCATTTTCCCCAAAACTATGCATAAGGACTCCATCTAAGGGTTGATGCTTCATTGTGTATACAAATATTACTAGCTGAGTAATTTTGCTCTTATACTCCTTCCTGCCATCAGACACTATGACTCAAGACAGAATAATCTCACCAGACTTCCCACCCATGTACCACACAAAAACACTTTCCACACAGACCACACTGCAAATACAACACGCTTCAAGCTGAGCGCTGCCACAGTGTAGCATGCTATCCATCTTCTAATACTCTTTGGGCCTGATTACGAGTTTGGCGGTGGGGGACCGCCCCGCCAAACCCGTGTATACACCACCCGCCATATTATGACTTTTTTAGTCACTGGCGGGTGTTTCTTTGATGTTCCCATGGCGGTGCCTATGAAATAGGCACCAGAATAGGAACGTCAAAGACAGTACCTGCATGGCATGGAGTGGTATTCCAAAGGTATGGATAGTGTTTTAGGGTTCTCGGATTTTGGACACGAAGGAATAATGTTAAAAGATCTCCCTGCCTGAGGATGATCGGCAGGGCTCTCCACGTCCGGCGGCGGGTTATTCTGACTGGCGATACGAACGCGGGAAATGGTAATATTTCTTTTAACATTATTCCTTCGTGTCCAAAATCCGAGAACCCTAAAACACTATCCATACTTTTGGAATACAAGGTGCCACTATTTTAGGAAGCTATCTAAAGCAGCTCACCTTTATCAGATCGTATCACAGATCGTAACCTGGGTTCAAGACACTATAAAGCAAATCAAAAAAGTACCAACACCTACCCTTAACTCCTTGGACGCTCATGACGAGCTCAGCTCGTCATGATGTACACCTCCATACACTCATGACGAGCTGAGCTCGTCATGAACAATGGTAAATGTGGGATCCCAGCACCGGGGGGGAAAACCCTTAGCAGCCATGGAGTTAAAGGCCAATAGATATCCTGAGATACTTTGGAAGAATTCGACTTTTGATATCATCCAGCACCATTCTATACTAAGGGCTCCGGCTGGCGGGAATCAATTCATTAACTTCTAATTAATCAGCTCCTGCAACACTTGACCAAAAGGAATTAAACAAGAAACAGAAACTGTATCCGATCAGTTTCACAAAAACTTCTACTAAAATTGAGTGGCTGCTCCGGAAGAAGGCGCTGGCCGCCGAAACGCGCGTAGAGACTCATTGTGCCACCTATCTACTATAGATAATTTTTAACTTGTGTTTTCATTAACTTTTGTACAATGTTTTTTACTTTAATAATGTGTCCTGTGAAATTTTAACTTTATTATTGTGTTATGCTATTGATTTGTCTATTTTTAATTACTTAATAAAATACCAAATTTTGTAGCCAGCTGTAGCCAATTGTTCATTTTTATTGTTATTGAGTTCTAAATATTAGTTGCCTAGGTTGATGGACAACATCATTGCAGACGTACATGGATCAAAGTGGTTTTCAGAAATCGACCTGAATGCAGGGTATCACCAACTTCGCTTATCAGAAGAAAGCCGCTACATCACCACTTTCAGCACCCATATGGGGCTACGAAGGTACAAGCAGCTGAATTTCGGAATATCCTCTGCACCCGAGGTGTTCCAGAACACAATACAAGAGCTGTTGTTGGGACTACCGGGAGTGATGAACGTAAGTGATGATATTCTGATCCACTCAGCGACAGCGGCGGACCATCACAAGCACCTCCTGACACTCTGAAGCACCTCAGCGAGTATGGAGCAACCCTGCACAAAGACAAGTGTCAATTCTTTCAGCCGTCCTTCGAATTTTTCGGGTAGGTGTTCAACCAGGAAGGCATCCAAGTGGACCTGAGGAAGTCGCAAGCCATTAAGGATGTACCAGCGCCGACAACACCAACTGAGGTACGAAGTTTCCTGGGCATGGCCACATACTGCTGGAGATTTATCCCTGGCCTGGCCACCCGAGCTGAACCACTCGTGCCCTCACAAGAACCGATGCTACATGGCAGTGGGGCCAAAGACAAGAAGATGCCTTCCAAGGCATCAAAGACGCCCTCCTGGGAGAGGCAATACTCGCTTACTTCGATCCGACCAAGCGCAAAGAAGTTCTAGTCGACGCAAGCTGAGTCGGACTGGGAGCAGTCCTTGGTCAAGAACGCGAGCCTGGTCACTGGGCAGCCCTAGCATTCGCCAGCAAGTCCCTTACACCCACTTAAACGAGATACGCTCAAGTGGAGCAGGAAGCTTTAGCCATCAAGTGGGCTTGCAACCATTTTCATCAATACCTCAATGGACATCCATTCACAATGGTCACCGACCACCAGCCTCTCGTCCCTCTATTCAAAGGAACGGCGCCTCACACACCGCCGCGCATCGAGCACTGGGCAGTTCAGCTACAACCATATGAAGTGGAGGTAGTTTACCGACCAGGGGCCAAAAACCAAGCTGACTTCCTATCTATTTATCAAGTTATCAAACAAGTTATAAAAAAAGGTGTGCCTACAAGGGATTTTGTTTATCAAATGTTTCTAGGAGATATTATCTCAATGTTCTTGGGTACACCCCACACTTCCTATCTAGGCACCCAATCCCGCCAGGGGCACAAGAGGGCACTGATGACGTTGAACACTACGCCCACATGATATCACTAGCAGCCTGCCCACAGAGCATGTCCCTGGACGACGTGAAGGAGGCCGCCGCCACAGATACAGTATACACCGAGATCCTGCAAGCAGTCCAAGAAGGGTCGTGGATAAATTACCTCCGACAAGCTAACTCCTAGAACCCAGAAGACCGAGACAACCTGACAAAGATGTGGTGGGTGCAGCACGAACTCAGAGCCACCTGTGTTGGAATCCTGCTGAGAGGGCCCAGGTTGGTGATACCTCAAGACCTTAAGCACAGGGCAAGCCAGCTAGCTCATGGAAGACATCAAGGGGTGACCAAAATAAAAGCACAAATGCGAGAGAAAGTCTGGTTTCCAGAGCTAGAGAACATGGTAGAGGAATACGTTTGCCGCTGTCCGTCATACTAGCTGACAAGTGTCTCTGAGAGACTAATCCCCGTGATCACGAGGAGCCTTGCACCATCTCGTGGTCCAAAATATACGTGGACTTCGGGAGTTTTCCCGGAGGGAAACACACGCTCGTCATCGTCATTCTCAAAATACTAAATAGTGGAGCCTGTCGTATCCACTGCCTTCAACCACGTAGGGCCGGTTCTGGAGAAGGTATTCGCCATGTTTCCCCACGAGGTGCACAGCGACAACAGACCCCCATTCCAAGGAGCGGAGTTTGCCACGTTTCTAAAGCAGCGAGCGATCCATCACCGGCGGATCACCCCTCAGTGGCCACAGGCCACTGAGGTTGAACGCTTCATGCGCACCCTAAACAAGATGTTCTGCATCGCCGTAGTGGAACAAGCGGACCTGAAGCAGAGGCTCCATGAGTTTCTGAGAGAGTATTGGAGTACACCCCCATTGTACAACCCAGAGAAGCCCGTGGGCACTCATGCTACATGGAGAGACTTGATCCCCACATGCCCAGGGTGGTCCCCACCCTCGTTGGAGGTGCAAGAAACACAAGATACAAGAGACCGATGCAACCAGCAAGCGAGTCTTAGCCGCCATGCCACAGCTTTCTTGGTGTGGCATGGCGGCTAAGACTCACACAGGAGCCACCGTCCTCTTATGAGACCGCAGTCCAGGAGGAAAATTCCGAAGAAACTACGAGCCAGGAACCCGGACAGTCACTGTGCACCGAGGAACCATGATAACTGCCCGAAGAGGAGGAGAAGAAGTGTCCCAGAACATCTCATGGTTCAAGGAGGTCCCAGAGGAACACACCAAGAAGTTCTTCAATGACCAGTCAGCCTCTACTGCCGCCCCCACGCCGGAGAGCAGTGATGAAAGATCTGGAGGTGGAAGAGGCGAGGAACCTCCGAGACGCCCTCCTCACCTCAGCCTGGCCCTCGGTCTGAGGACTCCGGCCCGGTTGACACGAGTCTACGCGGTCACCCTGAGAGGTTCAGCCTGAGGCCGAATCCCCGTCCGAGCCAGTGGTTGAAAGACTTTGTCTGCTGATGACGTCCAGCTACCGCATCTCGAGGTCCACGCAAGTACAAAGACTATATGTTTTGTCAAATGGCTTACTAGTGCATGTGTTTTGTTTCATGGACCGAGTTGGATAGGGATGTGATAGTTAGCGGTCTAGTGACCATGCGGAAGTCTGCACCCACATCCGCAGGCCAGGCGTGGCCTGCGGGGACAGAATAAATGGGGGGCAGCCGCTCGTGGTCGTCACTTCTGACCAGAGCGTGAAGTCAAGTCTGGTTTGCTCGCTGCCGCGCTCCTGCCCCTGCCCGCGCACATAAGTATTGCTGCATGTAGCCTGCTAATCCCCTCATTAAACTGCACAGCAATTCATCCACACGAGTCCTTGTTTCTTTAGAAAACTTCTTTATTCATTCTACACGCAATAAAAAGGATTCTCAGTAGCCTTTAGCAGTGCCCAAGGATCAGTACACTCCTCGTGCTGTGTACATATCGGCAATGTAGTTGCAGTGTTTCAGTACTGTGTCCGGGATGAGGTACTAGTCTGTGCTGTGTGGCTCGAGAGGCCATTAGTGGGACGTCGGGCTCTTTGCTGTCATGGGCATCTGTTCTTCAGTGCTGTTTCAGCTAACTTGATCTTGCATGCTGTGCATATACTATGGTGCCCCCTTGTGCTGTGTATGCGTTAGGGCAGAGCGCTCCTCTGGGCTGTGCATAGTTTGGGTTTTCTTTACTTCTGTGTATCCTTCGGAACTGTAATATGTAGTAAAGGTAAGCTGTTCTGTTACTTTAAGGAATCTTAGGAATGTTCATGTTGGTATGTTCTAGATTAAGAATACTGTGTTAGAGTATGTTGTAAGAATGCATCATTCAAGGATTTATACTTCAGCTGTGAGGTACTGGTCGTGGGTCCTGTAATGAATATATATACTTATTGAATTTAGAGTCTCATTGGATCCTTTCACTTACTCTTTCATCCACCCAGTCACTCATCCTTCCACCTATTCACCATTCAATCAGCCATCAACCCATCCTCTCTTTCTCTCTTCATCCCCCTTTCACTTAGCCGTCCATCATTCCATCCACCAACCCATCCATCTACTCATCCACTCATGAATCCATCCATTTAACCTATCACTCATCAATCCTTTCACTCATTGATCCATCCTTTCTTTCATCCATCCACCCTTTCACTCCTTCACTCATCTATCCATCCTTTCACTCACTCATCCAGCCTTACATCCACCCTTTCACTCCTCCGTCCATCCATTCACCCTTTCACTTATCAATTCATCAATTCATCCATCATTTCACTCATCCATCCACCCATTCACTCACCTATCATCCACCCTTTCACTCATCCATCCATCATTTCACTCAGCCATTCAGCCATCCATTCACACATCCCTTACTTACTTGCTCACCTTTTCACATTAATTATGAGCTGACCCTTTGTCTGCAGAGTTGCAGACAGAAGAGACCCATCAAGAACACTACCCTCACTGTAGTTCCTAAAGCAAGGGGTGGGGTGGGGGAGGGTTCACTATGTCCCTGCACATAGGCAACCTGACAAAGTGAAAGGCATGAGCTGTGCATGATGCACAGTGCCCGGACGTGAGGAGACTGTGACATGGTGTTTCCAGAGCTTTAAGTGGGATTAAAAACTAGGGGGGGTCTCTCCAAAGGGGGTGTTGAATGTAATTAAGGGCTTTGCTTAAAACACCTAAGCTAAAAATCTATGCTTAGTTTAATATGCCGCGAGACTGGTATTTTTGTTGCTTCTGTAATTGCACCAAGGTATATAATACAACAATGTTAAACCTAGAACAAGTAATGTTACACCTACAACAAGCCAGAACTATTGGCTTTGTCAATGGTTGTTAGCTGCATATAATAAAAAAGCAGCAACCAAGGCTTTCTTGAATATAATATTGAAAATGTAAAATGTAAATTAAGACTTGTATAGCGCACTACTCACCCGCAAGGGTCTCAAGGCGCTTGTACGAATACCGCTGTGGAACCCATCCTGGCTTTCCCTGTGAGGCGTCCACTCCTGGGCCCCCCCAAGGTGGAGGCCAGGCATCCTTAGCGTTGTGGGGGCCGTTGTGGAGATTAAGCAAGCTATTGCCCAGAGTTGCAGAGTGGGACAGCGAGATTTATCAGGTCCGTGGAATTTTGAGCCCAAGACCCGCCGAGGCGGGGAATTGAACCCTGGTCCCGGGCTAGACCTCTGCATCAGGGTCTGCCGCTCTAATCATTGAGCCACACTTCTCCAGATGTGTCAGTTCTAAAATGATGAGACTCTGGAAGAACTGTAACCCTTTCTTTTTAGCTTCTTTCACCGCCTTTGTTTTATTAACTGAATTCTCAGGTAGCCGCAGCATGGACGTTTTTTGCACTTCCATGTGTCAGAAGGCCCTGCCCTGGACCAAGGCTGGAGGAGGCCACCACATGCTTTCACAGCACAGACTGGCCCGCTGTCATTCCGTATGTGGCAGTCATCCCAGACAGAATGACAATGGGCGGGTGGGGCTGCTCTAATGCAGGGGGCTGAGGCCACTTGCAGGGGAACAGCTCTGTTCCCTGAAAGGCCAAAAATAACGGACAAAAGGCGTCGGTAAAAGGGATCCATCCTCACGGACAACGGACGTGAGGTCCAATTTACGGACAATCCGTGAATTTACGGACGGTTGGTCACCCTAATTGTGGCGACAATGTTACGAGATGTAGTGCACGCTTAAGATCTGCTCTCATTCATTCCAGCAGGGATTATGTGTACTTTTGATTGTCTTCCTTAAAAAAGGGGGGGGGGTAGAAAAAAAGGGGGAGGTGTGTAATATGTAGTAAAGGTGAGCTGTTCTGTTACTTTAAGGAATGTTAGGAATGTTCATGTTGGTATGTTCTTGATTAAGAATACCGTGTTAGAGTAGGTTGTAAGAATGCAACATTCAAGGATTTATACTTCAGCTGTGAGGTACTGGTCGTGGGTCCTGTAATGAATAAATATCCTTATTGAATTTGGAGTCTCATTGGATTACTTCTGGAAACCGCTTGCCACAGGGACTCGTTGGTTCTGTACAATATCACGCTGCTCTATGCTGTTCTTCTTGGGTTCTCTTTGGAGCTGTTTGTGAGTAAGTCAGGATGCGCCTCGTGCGGTGTCTGTTTCGGGATGCTCGTCAAGGCTGTGTGCGGGCTGGGCTACTCCCCCCTCTCCCCCCACAAGGTGCGTGTGGGTCGGCCTGGGCTGCTTCTCGCTGTCCCCATGCGCATCTCTGAGGGGTGAGTAGCTGCTTGAGGGTCAGGTCGTGATCCGTGCTGCTCGTGAGGTGGGGTGCTCCTCCGTGCCGAGTGCAGTTCAGGGGTGCTCCACAGTGGTGCGACTGCGAGTCAGGGCGTTCCTCCTTGCTGCCCTTGCATGGTTTTGCCGTGTTCTTGAGGGTCAACCAGGAAGCGGGGCTCCAGTGCATGAAATGAGAATAATCTGGGATCCCAAAGGCCTCGTTTCTTATGACTGATGGACGGATGGAGAAGGTGGAGCAATGACCTTTGACCCATCGATCCTCTCTCCAGCCCAGTCATCTGCAGCGGAATTGAAAGCCTTCCTGCTCGGGCCCTTGTAGTGCCCGTGGCCATTAATATGGCGTCTAAGGGGGACAATGACAACTGCAGTAAATACGAGCACACTACAGACAGGCGCCATGAGTGCAGAGCGCGAAGACCAAGGCACCAGCCCAGGGCCTACCACAGGGAGCGGCGGGGGCCCAGAGCCTGGCGGGGGACCTAGAGACTGGTGTACACGCGCCAGCCCCAGGTAGAAGCCGCGGACTCGAGTCTGCCTCACAAGAAGCGGCACCGGATCCGAGCCTGGGCTACACGGATCAGCGCACACCCCAGAGCCTCAACAACAAGGACACACCAGAGACAACCCTGAGCTCGGAGAATAAGGACGAGTGCAGGCCAGGAAGCTGAATCGCAAGGACAAGTACCGACCCAGAACCTAAACTATAATTATAGGCAGAGATCACAGGCTGGGCTACTGGGATTATGTGGCAGGGTAGGACCAAAGTATGCGCCAGGGTTGACTAAATTGTGCTGCAAGAAAAAGTAAATTATGCGACCTGAAACTGCACATTCTGGAATTGTATTACTTCATCGTTTTTATACTTTATTTTACATGTTAACGATGTCTGGTCAAATGTTCCACCTCATTAGTACCAGTTGAACATTAAAATGCAGTAGTAAACAACAGAAGGATGATCAGTCAAGCTTTGCATAGTGCCTTCAATTGTGCAGCAACATGGGACGTCATGATTTTAGCAACTTTTGATCCGTTTGAGCTAGAACGACGTTTTAAATTCACAGCTACAGATTATTCATCAGGTGATGGATTATGTGGGAAAGGAAATCCATAATCATGTAAAAAAATGTTGCGGCCGCAGAATAAAAAACACTTTCTAGCCATAGGTAACAAGGAGCGGTGCAAGCCTACTACTTAAAACCTAAAGAGCAACCTAAGTTGAGCTGTTCAAATTCACTACACGCCCTTTTGCAAAATCCGGGAATGTGAATTTCAACTGCACATGGACCAACACCTGGAAAACATGATCATACACAATACATCAGGACTATGCTTGCATATGGCCAGTCTAGTAATTGGACCATAAGGATAAGCTATTGCCAGATATTTATATAAACCACACCAAAATCAGTGGCAGCAGTGCTTAATTTGAGCCGAAGGTTTCCGGTGCCATTATGCACTGAGTGCCAGTTCATAACACAATCAGCAATGAAGGTCAAAGCAAGCAAATCCGCCACAAAAGGAGCATTCGCACACAGAGAATGCCCATCTACCACTCACACACCAGCACCAGACAATAACATGCTAACCACCCTTAAAGATATGCACAGAACAGGATAATTCACTACACCAGTTAGCCCTGAAAAAGAGCATGGAAATCTAGCACATTTGCTAACATCAGGCCAAAGCATGTATTCCATCCAAAGGACTAACGCCTGCCCAAACAATGAACAGCTATCCCCCGAAACATCTGCATCAGCACAGACTATGGCAATGCCATGCAGAAGGAGCACCAATGGCACAGATAACGTAAAGACATAATGGGAAAAATGCACCAGTACAGGGAATCAAATACACCACACAGGTACCAATCAGTGCACATCAGATTGTGTACGTCTACTGCCGGGATCAGTGCAGCCCTGACTAAGCACAGCCACCCCTCCTGGATGAGTGGTGGCACAGACTTTCCAAATCTACTTGACAAGGATCAGTACTGGCGTGCAAGGTGTGATTTCATTTTACCATGACCTACACAGGCTCAGATAATACAAACCTACAAACCTACAAACCTGAGCATGCAACGACATCACAAAAAAATCTCCCCTGGGCTAAAGGGTGAATTTCTAATTCACACAGGACAACACCAGGCCAGAATATCAAACCATGTCACAAAAACACGAGTACCAGCCGTTGCCCGGATGTTCAATTGCACTTTATAAGGGGTAGCAATAAACCAGAGTATACACATTTATAACAATGCAAGCACCAATCTGGAAGCATGCAAACCCACCATACAAGGAGCTTGCACATCAACCACTGAAGGACATGTGCAATGCAACAGTGTGGAAATCCACCCAGAAAGACCAGGAACAGCCTAAAGCATGCAAGTCCACCCACCACACAAGGTGTACCGCAAGCTTGGAGCGTGCAAATCCACCACACAGTGGCACAAGGCCCCACACATTGCACACATAGATCAGCACCCGGCAAAAGTAAGCAAATCCACCTCAGATGGGGCAGAGCTATGTCAAAGCATGCTAATCCAGCACATTATGTCCAGCAGAAAGGGAAGAAGATGCACATTTACCACACATAGACCTGAATTAGACTACAAGATGAAAATCTAACACATTGACCAGAACTGGCCCAACGTTTGCAAAGTCACTACACAAGAATCTCCACCTGAATGCAATTCACCACATAAAGATCACCGTTAGCCCTGAGTGCGCATGTTGAATGCACATGAACCTGCATCTGCCAGGATTATGCAAAGCCACAGCATATTTACTAGACTCACAATATTCACCACATCAGTACCATGGTCAACTCAAAACATGGGCATCCACCTCACCAGCGCTAGCACCAGCCCATAACGTTCATAGAAGGCCCAGAACGTACATGAACTCAGTTCATAGAAGGCAGTCTACCAGACAAGGCTAAGAGACGGCCCATAGCATTATTTTGAACCACGCAGGGAGAGGCCCTTGCCAACATCATATAAACCCAATAACAAACAGAGAATGGCAATTCAATACATAAAAACAGGCGGAGACCCTGAGCATGCATATCTACCATGTGCTCAATGTATGCAGCACCACAACACACAACCCAACCCCAGATTGTGATATGTTTATAGCTAGACCAGTAATAGCGACAATATGCAAATAGACCTCAAAATATCCGAAGTAAACTGCCATGAATGGACTGTGGCAGTAATTCAAGGAAAATCTATCACACCATCTCCAACTCAAAACACACAAGTGGATAATAAAAGGACTAGCTTGGAGGACAGAATATGTAAATAACGGTATACACCTGTTACAACGCAATTTTTACAACGCACTACCACTACAACGCAGGCATTACAACGCATACCATTACAACGCATTGCGCTGGGGGGCGCTCTAGGATAAGAGGTAAGTTTAATTTACTATCCAACACCTTCCCTAGGGTCCACGGGGACTGGAGTTAGAATAGTAAATTATACTTACCACTATCCAGCACCCCAAAGCGCTATGCGTTGTAACGGTATGCGTTGTAAATACCGCGTTGTAATGGTATGCGGAGTAAAAGTATGCGTTGTAACGTCATACATCCGTAAATAACCCATACAAAGCTGTGACGGGGTGTGCCAGCCTAGCGAACAGACAAAACAAGTACCTGATTGGTGGTCTCCTACACATGTCACCCTCACTCTTGTTCCCTTCCAGCACGACGACTGGAAAACGGAGGACAACATTTTATTACTCCAGATAAAGCCCGAACAGGAGGACGGCTCCTTTAACTGCCATTTTGTGATGCAGAGATGTACAGTGCACATTATAACTCAACTATCCTATTAAGCATAGTCATGTTCTGAAGGGTTGTGTGATGGAAGTGGAACAACACAGGGAAATACATGACTTTACTACGCATGTTTTACCCCGCACTTTTTAGATTGCAAATGCTTTTACAACGTATGTCTTTACCAGGCATTATTTCATATATATATATATTGAAGTTCTGTGAATACAACAATAATCCCCTTCTATTTACAAATGTGGAATGGCTGCAACCTCTGTTTTCAGCATTTTGAACTTGCCTACTAGTATTTTGTTTATTTTCATTCATCACATGATGTGCACACGATCAGTTAAAAAGAGGGCATTGTGGGTAAAAATTCTCATGTGATCAAGGGGAATTGCCCGAAACGCGTCTTCTGCTACACTGCTGAATTTTCTGGAATAAAGAAACCCTTTTGCCACTTTTTGGGATTTGTTGGTCTTTTGTTTGATCGCCGAGGCACTGGAGATTCCAAGCTGACCTTTGTGTTGATTTATTCTGCGGAGGGTGGTTGCTTCCGCTACGAATCCACTCCCTTGGAAGCTGTCCGTCGGACTCAACCAATCTGCGTTAATCTATGGGAATAGAATTTGACGACGGACCCTGCCTGGAGCTAACACGCCTACAACCCTGTTACCACGTTGGAAACACCGTGACGAATCTGACCGTGAATGAAAACGGAACCGAACAGCAAAGGTGTTTGCGTCTGCAAACTACAGCGTGGGGTGAGTGTTGCTTTGAAAGCAGGCGGTGGGGAGGACATTGGCAACAGTGAAAGCCTGTTTACATCTTGGCCGTACACACATATTGAGTTCCGACAATTAGATATATTCAGCTGAGCGTTAGCAGCAGCAATGTCGGACGAAACTGTAAGAGAACGGGAGATGGCCTCGTTGGAGCTTTTCCAAAACCTGCCGAAAATTACGAATAGGGGAGCAACAGCGGGAACCTCTGAAACTGCATAGCCAATTCCTGCATCCAATGAGGCACAGATAAAAAATCTCATGAAGCGCATAGAAAAGTGTATGAAAAGTGATTGCACAAAGTGGTGGGAACATAAATCACTTTCAATGTACGTAGCTGAAGGGCGTGTTCCACGAGGATTGAGAATCCTCTTGGCACCGAGCTACGACAAACCACATCCAGACATGTTAAAGGAATGGGGTTTAACCAATTTGAATTCCTTGAGCAAACTGGTGAAGATACTAATAAAGTATGCGGAAATTGACCGCCTGCAACTTTTAAAAGATATGGAGGAAATAAATGAAGAACTTAAAAAGTTTGAGCCCAATGAGTTAATACCGAAAATGAAAAAGGAAATTCAAGAGCGCCTAAAGGTACATGAGGAAAAAATAAAAGCACGGAAAGCATGGAAGTTTGCACGCGATAAAGATGACTTTGAAAATGGTAAAATCTATACGTTCGCGCGCAAATTCGAAAATGCCAAACGCCTGAAAATAAACCAAAAATCAGCCCTAGCAGTCACGAAGATAACATCAAGGGCTGGAGCAAGCAGCACGGCACCCAAATCCGAACCAGGGGCCAGTGAGACAGAGTCAAATAGCAGTAATACCAGCAGCATTTACTCTGATGAGGACCTCAGTGGGGGAGCAGGCATAGCAGAACCCCAACTTGTACTTGATGTAGGCGAAGAGGTTGATTTTTTAGTCAACGCCCGCCTCCAAACTCTACGCCCTCGCAATCGGCAGGCGCAATTTCAAAAAGGACAAGAATCAACAGAAGCCGCAAGCAATGCCGGAAAAAGCACAAAAGAAAACAGCAACAAAAAGAAAAAGCAGTTCTGGCGCAACAAGAAATAAAAAGGGCGAAAGACAACACGATTGTCAATTTATCAGCGGCAGTATTAACATCAGCGGAGGCGCAGCTGCTGAACCTTGGTCTTACCTTCTGCCCCGTATCAGACTTTAGTTATACTTCAACCAGGATTGACGTTTTTCGATATATCCGCAAATTAAAGCTGCGGACATTTTTCAACATTAAGGAAGGTCTAAATGAGATTGAAAGTAATATGAAAACAGCACCCAAGACAGTGTTAGAGGCACGAGATGTCAGAGGTCTCCTTACACTGCATCAAATGGGGGATTCCACTGGAGACACTGACACCAACACCACTTTGTCTACCCAACAAGAATTGAGGGAAGCAGAGATACATCAGATTGGGGCAGGAGCAAGCCCATTCAAGCCCGCTTCCAGTTTTATTCCCACCATGCCAAGAGACGCTATTGATTCTTTCCATGAGGTGGTCACGGCAGACCTCAAGAAACTGTATCATCAGGTGAAACATCGCAAGAGAATTAAAATGTCTCAGGAAAAACAATACTGGGCTCTAGTCACCAAATTGAGAAATGACCACCAAATCATTGTTTGTAGTTCTGATAAGGGAGGTAACATTGTCATCTGGCCCCAAATACAAAACATTGAAGAAGCCAACAGGCAACTCTCAGAAGCGGTCTGTTATCAAAAGACAAGTATGAAACAATACGAGTTCGCAAGAGAACAATTGAAAAAACTCCTTTTTAAATATACGAGAGAAGGACTGATTTCTAGCGAGGAATTTAAGTTTCTTCATGTTGAACAGCCGGTCATGCCCAGATTCTACCTTATTCCCAAAGTGCATATGGGCAAGTCTCCAGTTCCAGGGAGGCCTATCATATCGGTCATAGACAGTATAGCGGAACACCTGGCACAATATACTGACTATTTCTTGCAATCCTTGGTTACATGTCTGCCGACATGCATAAGGGACACAGGTCACTTTATACAAAAATTGAAGAACATTGTGTGGACACAAGATTCCTTACTTGTTACGTTGGACATCGAAGCCCTTTATACAAGTATAGACCACCAAACAGGACTTAAAGCACTGGAACACTTTCTGAGCACAAGACCAGTGCACTGTTACAATCACAACAAGATGTTGGTGGAGTTTGCGAGTTGGAGTCTGTACCACAACTATTTTATGTTTGGTAATGATGTCTACGTGCAAAAAAGAGGTGTTGCCATGGGGGCCTGCTTTTCTCCCAGCTATGCATGTTTACACGTAGGCTGGTGGGAGAAGCGGGTCCCCATGGGGGAACACCACGCAATGTTCACAGAGCATGTAGGAATGTGGGTTCGTTATATCGACGATGTGTTTTTAATGTGGAGGGGTGACGAAAGAAGTGCGAAAGAATTCATCATGACGCTTAATAACAATGAGGAAAATCTCAAGTTCACCTATCATATGAGTAGAACAGCAGTGGACTTTTTAGACGTCAAGGTTTTTCTCAAAGCAGGAAAACTGTCCACCACCCTTCACAGAAAGGACACATCGGGCAACACAATCCTCCATGCCACAAGTGCCCATCCCCGTCATGTTATTGACAATATCCCCTACGGGGAGCTACTCCGCCTGAAAAGGATATGTAGCAGTGATGAGGAATTGGCATCCTGCATTACAGAAGCATTAGACAGGTTCAGAGTGAGAGGGTACAAGGAGAATATATTGAGAAGAACGGTCAGTAAAATGAACCAGAGACCTAGAGAAACACTGTTTAAACTGGTGGTCCCAACTACGGGGACCATGGAAGATTCCGCTGAATCTACCATCAGGTTTATTACTGCATATAGTTGCCAGGACAGAAAGATTCGATCCATTTTAACAAAAAGCTGGCCTATATTAAAGACTGATGCAGGGTTATCACCTCATCTGCCAAGCTCACCAAATATCACGTTTCGGAGGGGACCCTCCCTACGTACACATGTTTCCAACCCTTTCCCTGAACTGTTAAAAAAGAAATCTTGGTTTCCACCCCGGCTGGGGTTTTACAAATGTACCAGTTGTAGGGCATGCAAATTTGGGGTTAATACCCAATATTACACCACTCCATTTTGCCCTACTCTATCGCCGATTAAAGGAAATTATGGTTGCAAAACAGAGTATGCTGTTTATGTTTTGGCATGCACCTGTGGCCTGAGACACGTGGGTAGTACCAGGCTTCCGGTGCATGCCAGAATATTGCAGCACATTCGTGCAATCGTTAACAATGACAGCTCCTATCCCGTGGCGAGACACTTTAAAAGTGTGCATGGGAATGATCTACAGTGTCTCAGCTACTTTGTCCTAACCTCGGTTCCAAAGCCTAGAAGGGGAGGGGACAGGGATAGGATGCTCCGGCAATTGGAATCAAAAATGATTCTGGAATTAGATTCCAAGGCACCAAACGGGCTGAAGACTACAGAAGATTTATATCACTATCTATAAAGATATCATATTTTTGGTTTGATACATGGCCGTATCACAGCCCGGTTATCCCAACCTTTTGGCAGTATATGGAGAGGGTTCCTGAGTGGGCCATCTCCTGTTGTAAAATCTAATAATGTTCAGTTTCTGTCCAACACCCAGTATTCATTTAATTCTTTCCTTTTTTTTTTACTTTTTGCAGTGATGGATCATTGATTCTCCTGCATCACACAGGTTGCACTTTAAATACAGGGTGGAGGGGAGTTCCTTCCTCCCATAAGTAGGACACATAAATTTACTGCAGAGGGGCTGCCATCAGAGTTATGATGTCCCCAACGTTGCTCAATTTGTAAATATATTTTATGGGACTTGTTTTGACATCAGTATAGACTGAGGTCAAAACAGCACCTTAATCTTTTGCGTACAGTTGCACATTTGTCAGTGATGTTTACATTGCCATTGTTTTGCACATTCCATCGGGACCACTACAATGATGAAATAATTTTTTAAAGTTGGTTTTAAGTATGCATATTATTACTTTTTAACCATGAAATGATTTATATTTTATATATATATATTTATATTTATAGTGGTATGTTTTACAATAGCGACGTTTTGCACATGTGTAACAGCACTATTGAAACGCACTTTGAAGATTTTGCTTATATAGGACATCTAAATAGTCTATACTATCCAGCATTTATGCAGATATTGAAGTTCTGTGAATACGACAATAATCCCCTTCTATTTACAAATGTGGAATGGCTGCAACCTCTGTTTTCAGCATTTTGAACTTGCCTACTAGTATTTAGTTTATTTTCATTCATCACATGGTGTGCACACGATCAGTTAAAAAGAGGGCATTGTGGGTAAAAATTCTGATGTGACCAAGGGCAACTGCCCGAAACGCGTCGTCTGCTACGCTGCTGAATTTTCTGGAATAAAGAAACCCTTTTGCCACTTTTTGGGATTTGTTGGTCTTTTGTTTGATCGCCGAGGCACGGGAGATTCCAAGCTGACCTTTGTGTTGATATATATATATATATATATATATATATATATATATATATATAAGCAATCCCAACCCGACAGGCAACATCAGGGTGCAGACCTCAGTACGCCTCAGCAAACAGTCATAACGGAGCTCACAAAGGATCCAACTCGAGTGAGTAGCAGGAATAAACGTTTATTAAATAAATGACGCGTTTTGCTCCACTAGGGAGCTTGTTCACATATATCGCATATACTAGCAGCCCGACCCGACCTTGTCCGGGAGCATTCAGGCTTCCCCTACCCCCGCCTGCCCCAACATTGGCAAGCAGCCCGTGCCCCCGCCCGCCCCGTCCCCCGCCTACCCCGACCCCAGCCTGCCCCGACATTGCCTTTCCTCAGCCGATCTGTTTTCCCGCCTGGCCCGACCCCTGCCTGGCCTGAGTCAATGGAGGTCGGACAGTACTACCTGCAAAATGTTCCACCCGTCACCTTGTTAGTCCATGTCCCCCGCCTGCCCCGACATTGCCTTTCCTCAGCTGATCTGTGTTGTTGTAACTCCCTGTCCCCCGCCTGGCCCGACACCCACCTGCCCCGACATTGTCCCCGGAGCCTTACCTCAGCCGCCGCTCCTTAGTTCACCACTCCTTGCCGCACTGCTCCTCACCGCCTGTGTTGTTGTAACTCCCCGTCCCCCGCCTGGCCCGACACCCGCCTGCCCCGACATTTTCCCCGGAGCCTTACCTCAACTGCTGCTCCTCAGTTCACCGCTCCTCGCCGCTCTGCTCCTCACCGCCTGTCCGCCGCGGCTCCTCCCCCGCGCCATGTCCGCCTCTCCACTGCTCGCACCGCCGCTGGCCTGTCCACTGCTCCTCAGGTCACCGCTCCTCCCCCGCGCCATGTCCGCCGCTCCTCGGACGCCACTCCTCCTAGTGCTCCTGACGTGAGCACGCATGTCGCGGCCGGCGCTACTTTGGAGGGACTACTTTTTTTTTAATATAAATTTTGAAATAACGTTTATTTTATCAATTTATATAGCCTATGTCCTTCTGCTTGCCCTGACGTTTTCAAACATGTATTGAGTGTTTGGATTGGTGGTGTACTTTTCGAGTTTACCTGGCTCAAAGGACACAGTTCTCTCTTTATAATAGTAGTATAGATATATATCGGTGGTGGCGACCCCGCCACCGCCAGAGCCAACCTTCACCCTCACCAACGACCCCGCCACCGCCAGAGCCAACCTTCACGAAGGGGATCCTCACCCTCCGCCTGGGACGATTCCTGGTGGCCCCCCGCCCTAGGCAGCGCACCCAAACCAACAGACCACGCACGCAACCTGGGCTTCATCCTGGACTCCTCCCTCTCCATGACCAGACAAATCAACGCCGTCTCCTCGTCGTGCTTCAACATCCTGCGCATGCTACGTAAGATCTTCCGGTGGATCCCCACCGAGACCAGGAAGACGGTCACCCAGGCCCTCGTCACCAGCCGTCTGGACTACGGCAACTCCCTCTACGCTGGAACCACCGCCAAACTCCAGAAGAGACTCCAGCGGATCCAGAACGCCTCAGCATGACTCATCCTGGACATCCCCCATCGCAGCCACATCTCCGGACACCTGAGAGACCTGCACTGGCTCCTGGTCAACAAGAGAATCACCTTCCGACTCCTCACCCACGCACACAAAGCCCTACACAACCAAGGCCCAGGATACCTCAACAGCCGCCTCAACTTCTATGCTCCCAAACGCCAGCTTCGATCGACCGGCCACGCCCTTGCCACCGTCCCCCGCATCCGAAGAGCCACCACAGGGGGACGGTCCTTCTCCTACCTCGCCGCCAAGACATGGAACTCCCTCCCGACCCACCTCCGCCTGACCCAGGACCACCTCGCCTTCAGGAAGCAACTCAAGACCTGGCTGTTCGAGCAGTAGCGGACCCCCCTCCCCCAGCGCCTTGAGACCCTCTGGGTGAGTAGTGCGCTATATAAATGCCCCACACCCCTTAACTTATCTTAAATGCGTGGTAAAGGCATACGTTGTAATAGCATATGTGTTTTAAAAACATGCATGGTAAAAAAAATGCATGGTAAAAGTACAACGAGGTAAAAACCTTGTTGTAAAGGCAGTTCCTCATTCTGAAGTTGGCACAATGATGCGAGAACTGTAGAAATTAATGGTCAGCCTTTCATTCCAGAAGGTTGCATCAGACTCTCAAGGGCTTCCTGCAGTCTTGCCATGAGCAGAACCTGATATCTGCTCATTAGTGCCTATCTGTAGTTGCTGGCCACCAGGTGTTCCTGCTTCTATTCATTTGCATTCAAAAACAGTGGCTAAATCTATGGATTTTAGCATTGCGTTTTTCAACTAATCAGGGTGCGAAGCCCTGATCCACTGCTTTGGAGTTTTGCCTTCATTTTTTTGATGCTTGATGGCTAATTTTGCATTTGACATGTGTTAGACTTCTATGCTCTTTCCCGAGATTCTGTTTCTTTTTACAACCACAAAAGATCAACTTCAGCCCAGAGATCTTGCAAACCCACCACATAAGGACATCCAAGGTAAATAGTCTGGCAGCCCACTACAGAAGCATGAGTGCACTACAGAGTGCACACACCAACCACAGAAGGAACAACACCCATGCTACACTATGACTGTTGCTGATCCAGAGAGGGCAAGTGTTTGTCGTCAACAGCCCTGAAATTGAAAATCCTCTACACCACCCAGCAGACTGTACAAATCTGCCTCACATAGAAAATGGTATTTGCAAAGAATGGAAATCAACCAAATAAAGACAAACACCATTCCTGACATTGTAAATTCACTGCAGAAGAGCAGACACCATGCGAAGATATTTCAAAGCCACTTTGCTGAAACTAGCAGCAGTCAAGAACTAAAATCCACCTCATAAACTTCAGTGCCTGTCCCGGGGGGTTGGGGGGCAAATCCACTACACAATGAACAGGGCCAGACAGTAAGTGCAAATCAGGCCCACAAGAATCATCACCAGGCAGCACCATGGTAACTCAGAACAAAGCAGACAGGACAGGCACGACCGATGCAAATCAACATGCAAATCCAGAATAAATGGAAAAAACCATCGCACAGCAAAACAAGCATTGACAAAAGAAATACGCCTGGCCTTGGAAGTTGGTGGGAAGCTTAATTTCTTTTTCTAATTGATTTTATTGCAAAAAATGCCATACATTTTAAAAAGGAACACGTGTGGCCAAGTAAACATGGCCCCATATGCCTACATTAAATATAACGTTAAAAAACAGTTATTGATGTAGCCATTTTACTAGTCGTGTTTCATATATAAGCATTTCCCTTGCAGTATGCATTTTATTATTATTGTGAAGGAGACAAGCATACATTACCGTCACCACCTAACCAAGCACTCAAACCAAGTGCAGCCACAATATTACAAGATCACACTTTATAACTTTCAGAATGAACATAAATAACCATTTAACTGGGCATCCGAAGTGCAAAGACAATAAATAGCTAATATTTAAAGTTAATATAAATGCAAGTGAAATGAAGCTCAAGGAAGACCAACCCGCTTGCGACTCATTCCACTTACCCCCTGTGCACTTAAACCCCAAGCTATGGGATCAGAGACATGAGGTCAAAGGAAAATCAGTGAGATGCTCCCATGCAACTTCGATCACCTGACTAAATTAGAAGCCATGTTCTCGACTTTAACAGTTGCCCAAGAAGCAACTGAATTTAAGAAAATATCATATATAGAAACAGAAAGCAACCTCTTGTGGGCCAACAATGCCCCTAAGTCTAAAAGCGACACAAGGGGCCTGAAAAAGAATAGGTATGTGGGCAAGAAGGATATAAGGAAGAGGGCGCGGTGCAAATTGGAGAAGAATATAAAGTAAAGAGAAACAGAGGAAGCAAAGGTGCTAGGGTCACTTATACATTTGCCGATATATTTGAGAAGAGCATACAAAGGATGCATGTGTAGATAAACAGAGAAGAGCAGAGGAAAGGAGTCCCTTGAGAAGGTGGGTCTCTGTATCGCATTGACCCTCAAATCTCTGGCTGTGCCTAGTCCTTTGGAGGCCTCCCCCGGTCCCACTGTACATCCTTCATAGAACCCTTCCGGTTGAAGATACTTACCTCCATTCTTACTTGCCGCGGCCCACCCAAGCGTACATGGGAGGCTCTACCAAGGTGCTTCTGAATATCAACCCCAACATACAGACGAATATCTGAAGGCTTCAGTGAAACTTGTAAAGGAAATATTTAGCCTAATAGCAGAGTGAAATTGCCAGTGCTAGAAGTACACGATCAGCCATTTTGTCGCCCAAAAGTCGGTAATAAACATGTCTACTTCAACTATTCTTAGGAGACCATGGCCTTCATGAAAATGCAGCCACAGTAAGATAAGCCTGAAATCATCAGTTCTCCCTCAACGCACACTCATGTGAGACGGGGATCTGGACCCCTTGTACTAATAGCGGGTTTACAGTTGTCCTCAATGCCTCAAGGTGGCCACTCTCACTTTCTGCAAGACCAGTTATAAGAAGCTTCCTACCAAGTACCAGAACTCACTGTTGATTGATCGACTCCTGTAGTTGGTTCAATTTCATTTTTTAGAGAGATCAATTTCTGAGACAACGCTGATGACTAAAGGCAAAGTGCCCGCAGTGCAAGAAAGTTTTCTTCATGCAGTGGTGCACGCTGTTCAAGCACAACATTACCCAGAATGAATTCTCATGTATTTTATCTACCCAGTTGTGGATTCGTTTGGAAGTCCAGGTGGTACTGCACAAGAAGCTGTGCCCGAGAGTGTACTTGGACTTTAGTTATGGATCCATAGCAGAGTGCCAGCCAGTTTCTCCATCCTTTCCATCAGTGTTATATGGTCAACTGTGTCCTTGACAAAGAGAGGTTGAGGATTATTTATTTCCCATATAACTGGTGTACTTTCAACATCCTCCCATAGCCACCTATTTTCAAAATTGCATGGAGTCCTTACCCTTAGCAGCCTTTTCTAGTCCTATAAAAATTCTCCTTAAATATGGTATTTTACTGGCCTTGGTTATATTACCTAACATGTGGCATTTCTTCACAGCAGTCTGACTTAAATTATTTTCAGCTAGTTTTGAGTCTTTAAGAAATCCTCCAGCCTCCAGGTAGAGTAAAAACAAAAATGCCCCAAGCCACAATACTTCTGAGGCTCTGCTAGAGACAGTGAGTACTGTCTTTACTCTGCTAGGCAAAGTAAAAAAAATATCAGCAGTTTTCCTGCTAGCTAAAGTGCTATAAAGACATGTACAATCTCCTCTTTGGCTTATTTAGGATTACACCACAAAAGAACACTCTGATTCTTGAAGAAATGGCTACCCCTGAACAATTCGGGCCAGTAAATAAAAGTTCTAAAAGTGGACACCTCATTATTCCTGCAGTAAACTTACAAAACCAAAATCAAGAAAGATTTAAAGTTGGCCTCTGGAAAATCCAATCCTACAAATTGGCAATATTCCTCACCAAAGCCTAACGCATTTTTCTCAGTGATATATGTCAGATACAACATTTCTTATTTCAGCCTCCCCCCCTCCCCAACCACTTTCCCACTTCCATCTATGGGGCTGATTACGATGGTGGGCGGATCGCCACCGCCGGCACGGCGGTGGCAATCCGCCCGCCATCAAAAGGTGATTTACCCACAGCCATATTATGATGGCAATGGGAATTACTATTCTTCTGCGGCGGTCGGCAAGGCCGACCGCCACGGTTCCCCAAGGCGGTCCTTTTCCGCCTGCCTTGCAGAACCAGGCAATCATTGCGGTGGTCACCTTCAACCTCTGCACACAGAGAGTCATAGGTCCCCACATTTTCGCCATGCATGTCTAATGATCATTTATTCTATCCTGCACATTGGGTAGAACACAGTTCTGAGCCTCGATCCACTGACATGACTGGCCCTCTTTCCACTTCTTTCTCCACATCCAGTGTATCCTGTGTGCAGCATTTTCCTAATATGCAATTTTTTCTGAATTCTGTCTCCCACCATCCTTGTTAATAAGAATGCGTTTGACATTTAAGCACATATAAATGAACCGCATGAACTGATTGGATATTCAACAAGGAAGTAATTATTGGAGAGATCAAAAACATCGTAAGCTTTCTGCTGCAATTAAGCACCAAGATTTGCTTTTGAGGTGGGTGGGTTGATCCAGTCATACTTTCTCAGTCCCTCGAGGAGCCTTGCTGCTGCAGGGAGGATGCCCCTGAGTTGTGAGGTTTGGATGTACGGGAGGCCATCAATCCCAGTATGGCTGCTGTTTTGGTCGGACAGGCTGGACATGAATTCTGCTGTTGTACTTGGTGAGTCTTGCTTTAGCTTTCTGGAAAGGTTAGAGCTGACTCTGGGCTGTTTATGTCTTTGTAGAAATGTGGGTCTTCATACAGAGGCTGTTTTTGATGACTAGTCTGAGGCACTTGGGAGATTCGTGAATAAACCGTTGAATTTGTCACGGTTAACTCTGGTGACCCATTCTTGCAAATGAGCTCGATTGTTCCTGATTATCAAGAAAACTTTCTTTTTAGAGAGATCAGTTTCAAATAGTGTTAGACATCTAGACTTGAATAGTCTTGAAAGAGATCGTTAGGTGGTCAATGTTGTGCCAGTTCCGATCTTTAATTAGAACTTTGTGCCTTATGTGCACTTGTACACTGTTGAATCTTGATGTACTTGCCAGTAGATATCCAACTAGAGAAAGCATGTACACACACTTAATATTTAGAAAAGGACATTTGTAGCAGATTGTAACTGTAAGCCAGTTGTTGAAAGGGAACTCTGGTGTTTTTTATTGTATAGTGGCCCAAAATAGCGTATGCAGACTATAACACCAATTCTCACAAAATCCATTGCGAAATACTCAGAGAAGTGTGTCCCTTTCGCACATGTGTAATCTTCGATATTGTAGGAAACCCAATATTTATCACCACTTCCTCTAAATCTTTAATATTGCAGGTAATATTTGATTAATTTTTCTGAAAAATGTTGTGCTCCATATTTTACCATAAACTATGATGTCAAACATAACCCGGGAATCTGCACTTTCCAATAAAAGTGGCATTAACTTTCTATGTATGGTTGCTGTAGGAAATCGGCCTTTTCTGAGAGTTCACCCGAGAGTTTTTGCATTTTGCTGGACCCAATATTTTTGTTTGCTTCACAACTCAGTGCACTTTACCTCTGCTAAGCAGGAGTAAAGTGCCTGTGTTTCCCCTTTTAACATAGTTGAATCGACATATTCTTAAATTGCATATTTAACTTACCTGTAAGGCTCTAGCACATGCTACAAGCTGTACCCAGGGCATTGAAGATAAATGTCATTAGTGGTCTGCAGTACCTATTGTTCCATCCAGTACGGTGGCAGTTAAAACATGACTTCAGGCCAACCATTGTAGCCTGACTGTTGCAGTTTTAAACCTGATGCTCAACCTGTCAAAATGACCCTTTTGACAAGAGCAACCCCCTCTCCTAAAAATGACCGAGTCACCCCTATGTAAGGCTTTAGCCCACAAGGTAGGGTGCATGGCATTTAAAAGAAGGTAGAAAAATGTATATAGAAAAATTATAAAACCATGTCCCCTTCGGTGATAAGGGCCAAAAAGCTATTTTCACGTTGTCAGGCCTATTTCTCCTATGTAGAAAACAGAGTGCAGATTAAAGTACTACTTGTATCTCAAGAATAGGAATAGCTAGGAATAGCTAGACAAATAACTAAAGAACTATTTTTATTTGTTATTAAAATCTAACTGTTTTGTGACCATGTTTTTTTAATAACTATCATGAAAATGTAACTTACCGTAACTTACTTTTCCGCTGCCTGAAATTTCAGGAGGCTAATTACCTTTGGCACTCCAGCTTCTCCAAGCCAGTGATTATACTGAAATCGGTCTGAAAAAGGTGTGTAAAGCATACCGGGACCAAAAAAATAAGGTGTGCTGAATGGGCAGAGATGATTATATGAAATTCACAGAATATGCAAGGTGGGGACTGTGAGCATTCATTTTGGCAATTCAGTGTCAAATCCTGCTTCACAGGTCTGTTGGGTTCATGCATAATACTTGGGGCACATATGAAAGGTATAGAATAGAATGACAATACAATTCTTCTGTATCCGCTGTCTGGTTGCTGAAGGACTCTGCTTTTGTCCTTCCACGTTGCAAGAAGAGCACTACAAAAATGGTCTCACATTTCCTGGAATATCAACACTGCATCAACGACATCAGATGGACTGTCATCGAACAGCTGCCCTCGGAGCAGGGATTGTTTGAGAAGGAACAGCGATGGGTGTTTCGCCTCAACACTCACGTGACTGGCCTGAATGATGACATTCCGTGGGGGCAATTTCTGTAGAACCAGGTTTCGCAGCAGAATCCTGTGAAAATACCTTCTAAGATCACTCCGGACGAAAATGATCTCTAGGTGACACATCAAGTTCACTGGCATACCAAGTTCGGAAATGATCTGGTATTGATAGTAACCCATTAACCCTGCAACTGTTTCATACTAGGTTTAACCAACTAACAGCATCCCTACATGACTTAAAGATGTCTGCAGCACACTGGGTGTTCATCTGACACCATTGCACCTTCAAATATAGGGCACCTCCCTGTGTAGGAGAAAAACAACTCCTGTGCAAATGAGCAGATTGCTGCATGATTCAATGTCGCCAGCAGCAGACCGGGTGTTCATCTGAAACCTTTGCACTATTGATACCACCCCACATAGTCTAACCCCAGCGCTATGTCAGTAATCATGAATGAAGGCACGCATCACGTTACCTATAATCACGTTGTAACAATGAGCAATTTCTAAAAACGGGCTACACAGCACCCATTGTGCACCAGTGAGCAGTTCAGTGAACGGGCTACACCGCACATGCGTGAACTAACAGAGGCCACAGAGACGACATGACAAGTTGCAGGAGCAAGCGCGGGAGCTACTCATCTAGTACGCATGCCCTGTAACGGCCGTGAAGTCAGTTTCCCCGGGACTGACCCTGGCAGAGACGGGCTGACACACGTAGTGAGTCTCCACTGGCGCATGCGCTCCAATAGGTCATTTGCCCATCTAGCCGCAACATAAGACCGACAAACCCTTATTAGGACCTTTCCGGCTACTTAATTGCCAATAAAGCCACTGGGGGAAGTGTGGCTCACTGGTTAGAGGCGGCAGACCCGAGAGCAGAGGACGGCCCGGGACCAGGGTTCGATTCCCGGCGCGGCAGGTTTCTGGACCAGGGTCAGCGGACTCGATAATTCTCTCGCCTTGGTGCCCACTCTGATCAGCGATCACACTCGGCAACTCTGGGCATTAGCTTGCCTCATCCTCACTAACGGCCCCACCAGACCGCCGGGGATGCCTGGTCTCACCCTGGAGATACCCATTAAGGGACCATCTCTCAGGGAAGCCAGGAAGGGTTTTGCAGCGGTCGAAGCGCCTTGGGACCCTCCGGGTAAGTAGTGCGCTATATAAATGCCTATACACTAAACACGCATCCACCGACAAACCCATATTTGGGCCTATCCGGCCTCCTAATTTACCAATTTGAGCCAATTCACACGAGCGAAGGAGAGTATATGAGCTAAGCGAGACTCCGACCAGCCATTATCATCGGAGCCGGCGGAAGGGGCAGTCAGTAGGCATTTTCCTCGCTAGAATCCTTGTGAGTATGAGAACCACCACTAGAGCAGCCATCACTACGACTATGTAAGTACAGGCAAGCCTCTAATTTCCACCTCTGTTTTAGGTAGCAGATTGGCACGAGAGACCCCGAAGTCAGGCTCATGGAGCAACAGTCTTACCTCAAACCAGTATGTTGGCACTACGCATGGTATCAAATAAAGCTGAAGTCACATGTTACTCAACAGTGGTAGCATCACCCTATTACCACTGAATGATTTCTAATACCCGCCCTAATTTAGAGTGTGTGTTTTATGTTTAAATGTTTGTGAGTCTAGTCTATGTCCCCCTTTTTTCACCTTTAGGCACAATATTCATGAATAGTATGTGGTTCTGCCTAGATATTTGAGCCGCACTATGATGACCGCACCCACAGGTTACTTTTGCTTTTGGTTGTTATTTCAAAAGAAGTGGACCACCACAAAAAAAATGTTATCCCCTTCTTTTACAGGTCAGCACATCAACGGCTACTTACTAGGTACATTGTTATACCTGCACTATTTATCTCACTTTTTACAACTTAACTGAAAAGTAGAGAAACGTGAGTAAGGTGGGGATTTGTGCACCCCAGTCCTGAAGAAGGTGCTCCGCACCGAAACATGTTGACGCACACCAGAAGGAGCTAATGCACATTGTTTTGCATAAAAGATCTCTTCACACTACTTTTTAATAGTACCAGCCCGGGGGTCCATTAAAGTTTTTTGTTACCCAACGAGCCAGGTGTTTTTTAACATCACACTTTATAAACCCCACTTTTCACTCACATAGTAAATATATTTAAAAAAAACTCACTTACACCACACATAGTCTGTATTAGTGCTCCCGCGTAGTCGCTGGTAGCAGCACGCCGTACCCCGTAGAGGGGTACGAGGACCCCAATGATGAAGCATGACACCAAGCGGCCTGTTGGTGTGTGAGGGGTACCAAAAAACACCAGGGTGTAGAAAACACCTTTACTTAAGGAGTGGATTCCTTTTGTTGAACCAGACAAACACCATGTTTGTGAGGACTGTTGCGTTATGAGGACCGGTCGCAGGAATATGTTCAGGTACTTTTGAGCGAGTGTATCACAAAAACTAAAAGTGTAGTTAGCCTTGCATTATAACCTACCCCACTATCAAAGTGCACATGGAACTAGAATAGTAATTACACACTTCATTACAGTCAATGGCCCTGTGTGTTTGTGTATAGATACATAAAAGTGGCAAAGTGACCCTCTTTGTAATATTACATTGCTCAATTAATATTTTGAATTGAGATGGAGTTCTCTTGAATTTGTAGCTTACTTTTACTTTCAAATATTTTGTCGTTCAGCGTCATAAAAACAATGCAGTAGACTAGAATATAATAATCTCGGGCATTTCTATGCTAAATCTGTATCTGAAAAGAGGCAATGAGCTTTCTTTCATCTCTTTACTCACTGTGCAAGGTGGTGCCCATTATTGGCCTACTGGTGCACCCACCAGATGTCTTATGTCCACTAATGAGGAGTGACATTCCAAAATGCCACCAAGAATAGGTTGATGGGCCTACTTAACCCTACAGATCTCAGAAAAGGAGTGGAGACAGTCAAAAGCATTGCTGAGGTAGCCTTCTCTAAGGGTCTATAGGCTACCAAACCAATTTTAGACTCTATAGCTGTCATATCTGCTTCGTGGCACCCCTACTGTGGGAATCAAACTGGAGTTCAATACAAGATTAACGGAAGTGTGTGTCAAAATAAAAACAGGCGCTTAAATAAAGCTAAACAGATATTGTGGGCATAGCATCAACAAGAAAAGATGCCTGCCAGCGACTGTGAGCAGACGGAAAGAGATCCTGCTGCAGTCATGAAGCAGAGGACAATAAATATCCCAGGGGCTAGGGAATAGAGAGGTCCTCAGGGACCCCTTTAAAGATGCTTGTGGAGGTGGAATGGCTGCCGGTGTGCGTGGGTGCAATAAACAGAAGAACCACGTAGTAATAGAAGGAGATGTTTAAGGCCCGCGACCACAATGTAAAGGGAGGTTCCCTCAAAAGAACTGAGGATCAAGTAATAGTCAGAGCTAAGAAATCAGAGATAAAAACAGAGTCCAATAGTTCATGAAGTGCTAAGACAAGAAGACATAAAGGGAAAAAAATGAATATGAAACGCAAATCTATGAGACGTAAGAGTGAGGAAGTGGTAATACCGAACTGTCATCCAATCAGCAAGAACGAACGGTGTCTCCATGTACATGACATTCTTCAGTTGTGATAGAAGGGGTTTTGCGAAGTCACCTTGTATTTCTGCTTCTGGTTTAGTTTCATATACGAAAAGTCACATCATGTTAGCCTTCATCAGCCAACTTCAGAACTCTCTCTTGTATGTCTAACAATGAACTCTCAGTGCTTAGAGTAGGTCTAAATCGTGACTGTATATTCTGTCAAAAGCCCCTTACACTGTAGTTACTGTGCTAGCTAAAGAGTCACCCCCTTTCCAGGATTTTTACTAGGAGTGGAGAACCAGCAATAAGTCGATAGCTGTCAGCATCTCATGGCTCTAGGGAGGTTTCTTCAAAATAAGCATTACGTTAAGCCACTTAAAGCAGGCAATGGGTGTTGTAGTGGGTGTGCCACAGCAACACCCATTGCTTTTTGGTGCTGCCCCATGTTTACAAGGATTGGGCAGCGCCAAAAACTAAGACCAGGTAAAACCTGGTGTTAGGATACTGACACGAGGAGAAATTATTGATTTCTCCTCACATTTTGCTCCTTCTATGTGTACTGCATTCTGCAGTATACACAGAAACAACATACCTGCTTTACAGATTGTTTATGTGCCGGAAGGTGTCCCTTCCTGCACATACACAATTGTCCCTGCAGAGAAGGCACCCATGCAACATGGCACAAGGGTGGCTGTGCTTGAGCTATGCAGCTTCTTTAGGATCAGCGCTAGGGGAAATGCAGGGGTGTGCCGTATTTTTGTAAATACTGCGCAACCCTGCACTTAGAAAATGTCCGAGTGCGGCGTTACCAATTTTGGAGTAACACCGCATTCCAACATATTGCAAATATCCCCCTTAGTCTGGGAACTCGGGAAGTGGGTGGAACTACGTAGCAAGTTTTAATTAAGAGGGAGATGTAAACAAGGGGAGTTTAGCAGCCACACAGGAAGGTCTTGACCCACTTTCAAACTGTCTCGGAAGCATTCTTCATCCCAGTCAATCTCTCTCGCTACTACCTGGTACCCAGATGTCTTCAGGAGGGGCCAGGTGTAGAGAGGGCCATTGGTCGGCCATGACGAGGGTCAAAAAGAGAACAACCGATGAACCAGGAGTAATTCAGAGTAGCATCTCGGTGGGAGGATGCACCCCTACAGGTGCATAATGATCAGGGACGAGCCCAGGCAATCCGGACACAGCGTCTGGTGTGCATTGGTATGAGTCGCACCAGACACTTTAGGTCTCAAGGATGACCAGTTGCAAATTGCAATCCTCCCTGAAAATGAGGCACTATGACGGGTGCACGTTGATATGCATTGCACCAGGCAATTCCTGTCACACACAACGGAGAGTTGCAATTTCCGTACCTCCCTGGAAAGGAGGCACCACATCCAGTGCATAATGACCAGGTTGCTCCACATGGGTTAGAATGAATCACTAGTATGGGTACACCCCCATCTTCAAGGGTCACGCTCTGTTAATCGGACACCGCACACAATGAGAATGCAGTCAGCGTGTCATACGAGAGAGATGCAGCACGATCGATGAAGCGGGTCAACTTGGAGACTGCAACTGGTGAATTCGCTCATCACCAACAAGACGCTTATGAGTATCAGGTTTCCTGCAATATGGGAACCACATGTCTTAGATGCGGGCAAGATGTCTGGGGCTCCACACTAGACAATCTGGTCTCCAGGCACAAGTCTTGGCTCCACGCTCACACTGTGCTACCTGTTAGGATTTAGTAGCCAATGTGAAAAGGCACTGCTCTCCAGATGTCATGTAGATGGTGTAGGTCCCTCACTGGAGATCAAGATACCCCTGAGATCCCAGAGAGAATAGGATGCCCACCGACAGGCCCTTGGAGAGCACACTGCAGGGCGCCACGTCAGCAGGTCTTCAGCCCAGGCCAGCCACTATTCAGAGAGGGCACACTGTCCCGTTCAACTGCAGTAATGCTCCATGTGCACAACAGAGTCCTCTGGCAATGTGAACGACACAGTCCGGTTCTCCGGTCACGCATTCCCACAAGTGTATCTGGCCCTTTGATGAAGGATGTCACCCATAGTTTTACTATTGTGTGCCTTTGATGTTAAGGGCGGTTTAGGGATTTTCCTTTGAACCACGGATGCCTCCCCAAAATTGTAGGCCTGTCTGTTATGGGGCAGTGGAAAGCAGAATAAAATTTTTAGTAGGGCCATGACCCGGCCTGAGAGGCCAAGTGTCAGAAACCTCGCTCTCCTATCTATTCCATCCAACTCTTAAATGGCAGTGGCCTGTTGTTACCATTGTATGTCCATGGTTAATGGCAGTTGCTAGGGAATGCACAGATGTGCTCCCCCGGCCCCTGGTGTCCACTGGAGCCGGGCACCACAGCACATGAGACTGAGAGCATTGAGATGCTCTTATTCTATAAGTACAAAAACTGGGGGGATAGGGCCAAAGGACCAGAACCAGGTAGGGCTGTACTAAATTGAATACAAAAAGAGGAACCTGGCTCCGTTTGACGTTATGCTCTTATTATTTTTGAGCAACAAACAGACCACTATCTTTTCTGTTTGAATGGAATTTTTATTAAACCATTCCATTCTTTGCAATTGTTTGTATTTTACCAAAAAGATTTTAGTTGCATGAGAAGTAAAGAGACACACATTTTTCAAATTAACATACAAAACATGAAAAATACAGTTGACGATTTACAATAGACAGTGCATGAAATACTTATATACAAACACATTTATATATAACAACATTGGACCTTTCCCCACTAGTTTGAGCTGGGTTTTTTTTTCGGTTTTTTTTCCCCCAGTTCCGATGATTACGAAGCCATGATACACTTTCTCTGCTATAACATCTTCGCCCTCTCTCTAGGCGAATTGGTGATACAAGCAATGGTGGTAACTGGCTAATGGTAAATATCTGTCTAACAGGTAACAAGGTGTAAGGATTGGATGGGAGAACGACATAGCTGTAGGGCCTTGGTGGATCCGTACATCGATTATACCCCTACTAGTCTTCGACTGAGACAGCATGTCAACTCACCACATGCCATTCTTCCCTGTCCATTCTTTCGACAGATTACAAGCCATGGTGGAGATGAGGAACAAACAAAAGAAAAAAACAAAAACAAAAATAACATTGGACTTTTGCATCATAACATCAGAAACTAGAATACTCTTATCACTATCTTGTTTTTGGGGCCAAACATGTGCCAAACACAGGAAAATATTTAGAGTGTGTGCGTGGGGCATACAATTCAATGCAAATCCCTCACATCACAACAAGTTTATTCAAATTCCTCTGTGTTCAAAAAGTGCCGACACGTTTCAAGACCCAGTCCTCTGGTACTGGGACTCTCATCAGGGCTTCATGTTAATGGTCAGCAATTTCTGATTAAACGACAGACCTGCTGCTCTGACACCTATTTGCGTGGTATCCAGAATCTCTCAACACAAATTACTGCGGTGCGCTTCATAGTTTATGCCGGGGGAAATTCGACACATAGTCCCCAGGACCAGAGGTGCACGTGCGCCGACACCAGACTGAAATGGCAGGATGGACATGGGTTTAACATGGTACGCACAGGCCTGCGATGGCAGGCTGCACCAGCAATCAAAGGCACTATTGGTGTGGGTGAGCACACACAGTGTTCTGCAATGGCAAGCTGCTGATAAATTTAATCACATTAGATGCCAGTGCGCACACACTGTGATAGCAGGCTGGGCTAGGTCTCCTAGGCCCTAGCACCTTAGGTGCGAGGGTGCGCACACATCCCTGCCCAGGACAACTGGACATGGTTTGACCCCGTATGGGTGTGATTGCACACACCCAGCCAGCAACAATGAACTGAGCACCTTGCCACTAGCACCATGGATGCAAGTGGGCGGACACTGGCCTGCAATAGCAGGCGTGACCCACGTGTTAGAACACCGGGATGCAGGTATGTACTCACCGGCCCACGATGGCAGGCCGGACACCTATCCAAAATACCATAGATGACAGGGCGTGACCTCAAGCCTGCAATGGCAGGCTGAACATGCATTCGAACCAGCATAAGGGCTGGTGTGTACACCCAGGCCAGTAATGGCAGGCTGGGTGCATAGTTAACACCACACTTGGGCAAGTGGGAAATCCCAGAATGCATTGTCAGACTAGCCCAAATTCCAGAATGTTGTGTCAGTGCCTCTTCCTAGCTTGTGTAGGAAGACGATGCAGACTTCCACACTGCCTTGACAGTGAGGATGCGCTCAGAGACTTGTGGCACCTCAAGAGAATCGGCAACACCCCAGGAGTATACTCTTGGAATGAGCCAAAGTCCAAGGCAGGGGAAGCCCCTGTGGGTTGTTCCTCAATACCTGGGCAGGAAATATCCATGTGTATGTGCCTGACCTTCAGCCTACCATCCCAGTGCCCTCGTGGTTTGGGATGACTCACTCACGGTTGGCTGAGGCATAAGTGATGCCAACTTTGGCTGGGGCACAATGGCTCCCCACAGGCCTGCGATGGCAGGCCCGATACATGGTTGACAGGCTATCCATTGGCTTGTACACTTAGAGCTATGTCCCACTACGTCACTGTCATTGCCTTATTTCAGGAAGGACCTCAAGACCTGGCTCTTCGACTATACCACAGATCCCCCCTCCTCAGCGCCTTGAGACTCTAACGGGTGAGTAGTTGTGATTCACAAGAAATCTGATTGACTACTAGCCAGTGCCGTATCCGCCCTGGGTATGTGGTGCATCTGTTTACTAGGCATACGAAGGTACAGCACCTAAACCATGCGTACGCACCTCTGGCCTATTGCAGAAGAGGGTAGCGCATTCACCTTCCCTCTTGAGTACAGGGGGAAAGTGCCCAGAATCTTATAGTCATGCAGAGAGAGTCAGCAAAGACTAGGAGGAAAAAACTCAGAGTTTTAGGGTAAATTACCCTAAGAAGGCCTTGTCCAACAAGTGGGCCTCTTCACCCGTGTCCACCATTGACTTGTGCCAAGCATATTTTTATGTCCCTGAGCCCCTGTGCCTGGATTTGTGTGTGCTTTCTCTCATACCCATATTTACCCTACCTGTCTCCCTGTCCCCAAGTCCATGTCTGCCAGCCCTAGCATTGGCGTTTGCATCTACCTGTATCACCCATCCTAGAAGACCCAACACACCGAGACTCCTGCTTGAAGTTGTATTCTGTTATATTAAACAGGGTTGACCCAAAACAAAGTCACAGGGACCTGGGTAGATAATTGTTTTATTGAAGATTGTCTTTCTCTTCATTTTTCACTAAATCCCCTCACAGCACCCCCTTTCCCTATCCCCCTTTTTCACGTATGTGGGCACAATTGCTTCTAAAATATAAATACAAAATTCTGATGTGTACTTTATAACTAATGAGAAGTTTCCAGTACTTTGTGAATTAAAACATTGTACTTTGATTTGTTTCTGTTTTTTCTCATTCGTGTTTCAAATTGGTTTTATTTGCTATAAATATTTTCTCCTTTCCCAGTCTGGGACCCCTTTGAAGTTGTATTCTGCCATTAACATCGGCAGAAAGCCCCATTCCAGCAGGTCCAACAGAGCCGAAAGCCCATTATCAAGAAGCTCAATGGTTTGATTGGAGTTGGCACCCTATCCCAGTTTGCCAGCGTGTTAGGACCTGTTCTCACTCCGAGTTCGCCTATACAAAACTCCCCCCCAAAAATCTTCCTGGGTAAGTTCGCTCGATCTAAGCAACACCAGAGCCGGAAGGACTTTAAGGGCAAGGCTGCAGAGGTATGAAAAAATAATGAATGCACTTTGCATAAATTGAAAACGATGGAGCCATGTGCTGCTTCCATCCCACCTCCCTTGGTGTTGCGCAAAGGATTATGAAGCTTTTTCTGAGTAGGCCCGGAGGGGGCAGAGATCCTTAGCCCATATGCTTATCTTCACATTGAAGGCTCTTTTAAATTCTCCACATGAAGACACGCATCTTTTCGCCGCAGTTCACACGGTTCTGCACGAGAAAGTGTCTTATACAACAGGGATGCACTCAGACGTGTCAGAGCCGGGGCTTTCCTGAATTATCCGCGCGGGCGCAGATTAATACATTGGCCGCGCCACCGTCAGGAGTGAAGTAGTTCCCGGTGCGTCGCGCGGCCTCGCCGCCATCATTCACGGCAATGAGCTGCAGCTCACAGTGACAAGCTGCGAGAAATACCCCACTTTGCACACTGTACAAATAGCATTCGGACACACTAATTCAAGAGTGGACACTTCATTCCCAGTTTAGCGCCAGCCGTCCAGTCAGCCAGCACCGCTCCATCATTTTTATTTGTGGCCCCAGCTTTTGGTGCTCTTCAGGAATCAAATAAATACTGCTCTAATGGCCAGCAGCTGCCACTTCCACTGAAAATACGGCTAAACTGACCCATAAGTCTTCTTCCCACAAAGGGATTTAAGGCCAGAAAACAGAGCCTGTCCAGTGACACCGTCAAAGGGCCAGGAATGGGGGGAGTGCCCGTGATACCCAGGCTAGTGCCTCGACGTCTTATGCACCGCCCAGAGAATAACAGGATTTTATTATCACCAGCATCCCAACACCACCCGAACAAGAATATTTTGTGGTACAGTCTGCGGGCTGCCAATTCTGCTTTCGACACTTACCCCCATGCCCCCCACACCACACCACACCACACACACACACACACACACACACAAAACCACATGGTCTCTAGCTTTATTCTGATTAAAGACACACTATTGTTCACATGCATCTGCCCAATGTCTTTTTGTTGGGTTTTTTTGTTTTGTTAATTCGCTGTTTCATGCGCTCATCTTGTCCTTCCGTTTGTCCCACTCTCTTCCGTGAAAACATATTTTCTAATGTTAGTCGGAAGCCCTCTCCGCACTCACATCTTGTATCATGCCCTCTAGTTCCAGGACCACTTTTTCATATAATGTAGGCTATTATTTATTACAAGTTGACTATTTTTAGCATATAATTCATTCCTGCTTGCTTCCTATTGGAGTTGAAACTATTCACACTTGTCATCACCTATCCGTAGACTGTGTCAAATATCTCTTCAGCCTTCTGCATGGCCATCATCAGGAACCGGACACAGCTCTCAAGATCTGACTCCGACCTGAGCTCAGCTTCCAGATGTGGCTTCAGCAATTGGGCACATTCCCCTTTACACAGAACTGTGATAACATTACTAGGCGTGGGAGCAATTTTAATTACGCTGGGGTAATCAGAGTAATTTATGTAATTCTGCGTTACTTTTTGACACCGAATTACCAATAATTAAGCAATTACGCCCGCTCGAATAATTAAAAGTGATTTGGGGGGGGGGGGGGGGGGGAATGCTACTGCAAGAGCACATTTAGTGAGCTCGAGCCATTGCTCGTGCCACTGTTTATGATCTGCTGCATTTAGAACTATTTCATTACAACAAAATTAATCTTTGCATGGACTTTGGATGAGAGGGTGGACTTTGCTGTGAAAAATGAGTGCTAAATTCTAGTAGGAAGTTGGGGGAAATCCTTCCCCAAGTGCATGTCTAGTGAGCGCAAGTGGCTGCTCGTACTGTAGTTCATGTTCCCTTGCATATAGTGCCATTTTGGGCAGGAGGGGGCATTTTTGTGCTAAGAAAATAACACTAAAAGCAGAATTCCCTTCTCCAGTACACTATATTTTAGTTAATTTCACACGATTATGCTACTTGGAATTGCATGAATTACGACCCCCGCATAACATTTTCTTAATCTTAGATAAGCCATTATAGTAGGCATGTGGGTTATCAGAATCTCATGTACAGAAATATTGCCTGACAAAAAAAACTGTGCCCTAGATATTGTTTACAAAATTGATGTTGTCCCGTTGGGTGTAGCTTTTCTATTATTAACTCCAACAGGGTAATATTGTTGCAAACAATATTTATGACACAATATTTACGTTAGGCCATATTCTGTCAGCAATATTCCCGTACCATATCCCTCCGAGACCCATTTCCTGTTTCGTGGCCTTTAAGATCCCACTTTGCACACTGTCCTGGTCTTTAAGTTTAGCGTACCCTTAATGTATGATTTTATTCCTGGCTGCACTGAAGTTAAACAGACACATAACCATCAACTCTTTGAGTTTTTCAAAACCAGGCCTCTTCTCTTCCACACTCAGGTGCATCAGCCCCGAGCAGATGTTTGTATAATCAAGAAATAACCACTGAGCTATCAGCTCATGTTGGACTCCTGTACCAGGGAGCAGGAAGGGAGATTTTGTACATCTGGAATGTGCTGTCATTCTGAATACAAAGCATGCAGAGCAATGAGTCTGGTAAGAGTAATTTCAAGTGGTAAGACGGATGCCGCTTGCTACCTACAGAGTGCCAGACAGCAGGAGGGGGCATGATATCTGGTACCTCTGCAACAGAGAACAGAGTTCCGTGGAACCCAAGTGGCATGAGTTGGGGGACGGCAACCATGTGACCAATTTTTTATTGTATTGGAAGAGACATGGTATCTAGAAACCTCTTTCATGTTCTGCCAATATCAATAATCTGAATAATCAAATATGTTGCTTATGGCTGACATTTCTGGGGTCCTCTGCATAATCAGGGCTCGAAACAAGATGCTGAACTGAAACCACTGCTATTATTTGCTAGGAGATGTCCTTTGTATGTCATGTATGCTCGCTTATTAGGTGTAATGGAAAATAACAATGTGTGGCTTAGGAGTACTCTTCCATTCTTTTCACCTCTTTAACTGTATGGATGATCAGTCTCTCCATGGACCACAGGCAAAACAGTAACTATCGATCTATGGAAATTATCACACAACGCCCATGAGGATGGAGGCAATGCTGGCCACGAGCATGGACTGTCGGTTACATTTCACAGTGCCCTGTTTAACCATTCACCACCAAAAACAGAGAAGATTTTGTATGTTGGCAGGTGTTGGCTTGACAGTGTTTTGGGCTGTTTCTCGATTTGTGTGTGTGGATATATATATATATCTATATATATATATATACTAGCAGCCCGTTCCGACCTTGTCCGGGGGCATTCAGTCTTCCCCTACCCCCGCCGCGGCCGGCGCTACTTTGGAGGGACTACTTTTTTTTTAATATAAATTTTGTAAATAACGTTTATTTTTTCAATTTATATAGCCTATGTCCTTCTGCTTGCCCTGACGTTTTCAAACATGTATTGGGTGTTTGGATTGGTGGTGTACTTTTCGAGTTTACCTGGCTCAAAGGACACAGTTCTCTCTTCATAATAGTAGTATAGATATATATATATACATATATATATATATATGTGTATATATATATATGTATATATATATATATATATATATATATATATATATATATATATATATATATATATATATATATATATATATATATATATATATAAATACACATATTACCTACTGGCGGTCGCCAGTAGGTAGTTATAGTTAGGACCTAGTTTCCATAGGAAGTCCACAACATTCTATTTGGAATAACTTTGGCACCGGTGGACGAATCTTCGCGGTAGGTACCGAGTGTCGGTGTGTAATAAGATCTATAGGTGTATGAGTACATATGATGAGTGAGTACATGTATGAGTGCCTATATAGAACTGTTAGTGAATGACTGGTTGTGTATGTAGATTTTGGAATTACTGAATAGGTTGTTCTAACTGGTATTGGTATCTCCATTTTTTTGAAAATTTGAGTTTCTATATTTGAATGTGTGTATCAAGGGTTATATTACGCTCAGAGGAGGTCTGCCACTCTTTCACAAGGATGATGTCATCAGTGATGTCATGAGTGATGTCACTGACCATGTCATGAGTGATGTAATATGTGACGTCATCAGCAGTGCATTGCGGGCGCGCGAGTTATAGTTAGCTGAACTAACTATAACGGGGAATTTCAATGGTTTTGTATGAGAAAAATGTCCAGGTAACTATAACATGTGTGAAACCTATGGTTTTTTAGTGAATTTCTAAGGTTTTTTTAAATTGCTAATTCCTAACTATAACGTGTGTGAAACCTATGGTTTTTTCAGTGAATATATATATATATACATATATATGGATCCAATCCTGGTTTGGTTTAGAAAGAACAGGCTTCGACTCCGTGGATGGAAATCAAAGGTTTTTAATCCAAAAAAACGACCAGACGCATTTCGGCTGATATAAATCTGACTCTTCCCCTTTTACTTTAGGGAACTTTGAGCCCAACATCTAGGCGAGTGTTGGTCATCATCATCACTGTGATGTAAGAATTTACCAAATGTAAAAAAGGTAGGAAGGGTGGAACTATGACAAATGGGGTGACTGCTGACAAATCCAGGAGAGGAAACTCCATCCACCTCAGACGCGTTTGGGATGTTTGTAAATAAGATTTGCAATGTTGAAGCTGCACAGTTTCGTACAGGTGGGCAAGCTGCTGAAAGCTCGAGCCAGGCTCATGCCTAAAGTCTGGCACTAGCTCAGCTCAAGGTCCTGTTGGAAAGTCGAGTCCATAACTAGCTGTGCTTTCATGTGGCTGTGCCTGCCAACCTCGCACTACCCTCCAGCACAAACAGGTAATAACAAAGCATTAATATTTGATGTAAAAAGTAGAGAAAAAATAGATACCCATTTAGTGGCTTACTAGTGCAAACTGAAACCATAAAATCTGCACTAGTTATGGCTTTCCCGCTTAACCTAATTGTGTGCCGAGCGCGAGGCTCGACAAGCACGTCTCTAGGACCCGGCCCCCATACCCCCGCCATGCCTCCTTAGCCAGGTAGGCAGCAGGTCGCCCAATGGGCGACCGGCCGCCTTGTACTTCCGGGGCATCATTGTGGCCGCATCCGGTGGGGGCGAGGAGGAGGCGGAGCCGGGGACCTATTTAGGGGCTGGAAGCCCTGGTCCCGGCCTCTTCTTCCTTGCCTTCACCGGATCGGACTTCAGTTGGGAGCCTCACCACCCCCTTTGGTTTAATTTTGAGTCCTTAGAATAACTCTTAAAATGACTTTGTCCCAGGATTTAACTCGCCTTTCCTGCGCCCAGCTGTGGTTCCTGGTTCGGGGCCTAAGGATCGGTGGTGCACGTGGAGGAGGTCTGCGCGGCAAGCGGCAGCGACGACAACTCGCAGGTAAGGTGTCGGTGGGCTTGGGGGGCCTGTAGGGCAGCCGTGGGAGGCGGGCATGAGCAGTGTTAGGCAGGCTGTTGTGCCTGAGCTTGGGTTGTGTCCTGCGGCTGCCTTTGGGGCTCTTGCTGGCCTGCCGGGCACCTTCTCTGTGTACGTGGCTGGTCGGGGGCCTGGGGGGAGCGGTCAATTTTGAACGGCGCTCGGAGGGGGTTTGTGTGAGAGAGCGCGGCGCAGCAGCAGTTTCCCGCGCAGGCACTCGCACTGATTATGGGGCGTTAATATACTTGTAGAAGCCTAGAATGTGTCAGTGATTGTGAGCTTAGACTCAGGGTTGCCTTGAACTTCATCACAGAGTTAGTCTGCGTCTACTGGTAGAGGCCAAAAATGTGTTACTGATTGTGAGCTTTGACTCAGGGTTGCCTTGACCTTCATCACAGAGCATAACTAATGGTAGGCGATAGATCTGGGGAGAAAGCCGCGACCGTGCTCAATAGGTTCTTGGACGGAGTATAATGTGTTACTGAATGTGAGCCTCGACTTGGGCACAGATTAAGCGTAAAGGCAGGCGGTGTTGGTGCCGAGGCTAGCAAGAGCGGGGGTAGCGCGAGGCAGGTTGTGAGCAGATTAGCGGCGCGGCTGGACATTGTGCAGTTAGGTGATAGGGGGCTGCCTTTAAAGCTATACCTGAGATTTGGATTAGAAAGGGGGTGTCTGTTGTGGAAAAGCAGTGCCTGGGATTGACAACAAGTTAAGCTTGGGCAAGTAAGAGTAGCCCCGGGGTCACAATGCCACCAAAAGGGGTTAGCCAAAAAAGGAAGGGTAAAGACCCCGAAATAGCACAGCTCCTAAAACTAGTGCTGGCTAAGCTGAGTAAGGATGGGGAGGAGAGCAGCGATGACCAGGGTGAGGAGTCATCAGTATCTGAAGATGAGCTTCCAGCCCCGGTAGGAGTAGTGGACCGTCCTTGCCGCAATGGGGTGCCACCCAAGGCGGCCTTCCCACCCTAGTAAAGAAAGCCAGGGTGCAGCAGAAGCCAAGGGGGGAGAGCAGAGAGGGTGCGGGCAAGTGGAAGAAAGGCAAGGGGCAGGTCCAAGGGTCAAAGGGTGTAGCCGATAGATCAGTAGGTCCCGGCACGCAGCCGACAGCGGACGTCGTTGCCCTCCCCTCGCCCTCACCGCAGTCAGTGCCCTCCGAAGTAGGGACCCTCCCTTTAGAGACGTAGGTCATTGAAGAGCGGCCCGCAATGAGTATGCCGGGCCCGGTGAATGACATAGGCACAATACTATCAGAAATAAGGGGGGCACTTAAGGCGTTGGCACCAGAGCCTAGCATTAGGGAGCTGGATATCACAGTAGTGCCCCCGATTGTGTTACCCCCTACTGGAGGGTAAGTGGGTGGAACTCCTGTGACAGTGTCTTCAGCGGTAGCACCTGCAGACCCCACTGCTAACATCCTGGCTTCGCTGGCCACTCTTTTGGGGAAATTAGCGGCACCTGCGGGGGGTGCCCAGCCCAGTAGCTTGGCAGCAGCACCATGGGTCCCTAAAACAGCGACAGAATGCGCGCTAGGTGAAATTAGCAAGCAGGTGGCCCTCCTCGTGGCAGCGCAGAGCACCCCAGTCAGCAAGCAGGGCAAGCACCTCCTGCCCCAACAGACACAGCGGTGACCACAGGAGGTAAGAAGGGAGATCCTACTAGTGGAGTTACAGAGGGAAAATCTATGATTGCGGGGGGTCATGATGCAGTGTTATCAAAGCCTGGAAAGTTGGCAACGCATGTCGCCAGTGAAATGAAAGAGAAAATATGGAAGGGAGAATATGTGGACATGTTTGCACTAATCAGACCTAAGAGAAGGGAGGTGGAATTCAGGGACAAGGAAAGGAAAGAAGGGTCCTTCCGGGACAGGAGGCCAAGGGTAGAAGAGTCCATAACAAGTTGGCTCTTTGGTTTTCAGATCTTCACAACGGTAATTCTGGAGAAGGAGCCCGAGTTAGCGGTGTCATTAGTGTACTACATGAACAAAATTTTGAAGGCACACACAACACATGGGGGCACGGCATGGTTAAATTATGACAGGGATTTTCGATGGGAAAAAGCAGAGGATCCAGACTTGGGGTGGGACCATGTAGAAGTCAATGTGTGGCTGGAGAATGTTAATAGCGGTACAAAAGGGGGCGGTGATGGACGGAGCATCTGAACCAATCAAACACTCACACCCAGTCAAAAGATCTGGGTTTGATCCATCACCGTTCTTTAGCCCACTCTGCCACCCCAGTTCAGACATGGCTATATGCAAATCAGTCTGACCCTGTGCCTCATGGGAACGGTCCAGCCCGAACAGCCAAGCCATGCCTTCCCTGGAACAGAAACAAGCTTCCGAGGACCGGTTTCTGGCATTCCAGCCGTCTTCAGCCCGGCTTGCTTGAATCCAGTGGCAAAGTGAGCAAGGGACTCACGTCTGAGCATACCCTGCCACTCTCATGGCGGCCAAAAGCGGTACAAAAGGGGGTGGTGATGGACGGAGCAGCTGAACCAATCAAACACTCACACCCAGTCAAAAGATATGGGTTTGATCCATCACCGTTCTTTAGCCCACTCTACCATCCCAGTTCAGACATGGCTATATGCAAATCAGTCTGACCCTGTGCCTCATGGGAACAGACCAGCCCGAACAGCCAAGCCATGCCTTCCCTGGACCGTAAACAAGCTTCCGAGAACAGGTTTCTGGCATTCCAGCCGTCTTCAGCCCGGCATGCTTGAATCCAGTGGCAAAGTGAGCAAGGGACTCACGTCTGAGCATACCCTGCCACACTTATGGCGGCCAAAAGCGGTACAAAAGGGGGTGGTGATGGATGGAGCATCTGAACCAATGAAACACTCACACCCAGTCAAAAGATCTGGGTTTGATCCATCACCGTTCTTTAGCCCACTCTGCCACCCCAGTTCAGACATGGCTCTATGCAAATCAGTCTGACCCTGTGCCTCATGGGAACAGTCCATCCCGAACAGGCAAGCCATGCCTTCCCTGGACCAGAAACAAGCTTCCGAGGACCGGTTTCTGGCATTCCAGCCGTCTTCAGCCCGGCTTGCTTGAATCCAGTGGCAAAGTGAGCAAGGGACTATCGTCTGAGCATACCCTGCCACACCTATGGCGGCCAAAAGCGGTACAAAAGGGGGTAGTGATGGACGGAGCATCTGAACCAATCAAACACTCACACCCAGTCAAAAGATCTGGGTTTGATCCATCACCGTTCTTTAGCCCACTCTGCCACCCCAGTTCAGACATGGCTCTATGCAAATCAGTCTGACCCTGTGCCTCATGGGAACAGTCCATCCCGAACAGGCAAGCCATGCCTTCCCTGGACCAGAAACAAGCTTCCGAGGACCGGTTTCTGGCATTCCAGCCGTCTTCAGCCCGGCTTGCTTGAATCCAGTGGCAAAGTGAGCAAGGGACTATCGTCTGAGCATACCCTGCCACACCTATGGCGGCCAAAAGCGGTACAAAAGGGGGTAGTGATGGACGGAGCATCTGAACCAATCAAACACTCACACCCAGTCAAAAGATCTGGGTTTGATCCATCACCGTTCTTTAGCCCACTCTGCCACCCCAGTTCAGACATGTCTATATTCAAATCAGTCTGACCCTGTGCCTCATGGGAACAGTCCAGCCCGAACAGCCAATCCATGCCTTCCCTGGACTGGAAACAAGCTTCCGAGGACCGGTTTCTGGCATTCCAGCCGTCTTCAGCCCGGCTTGCTTGAATCCAGTGGCAAAGTGAGCAAGGGACTCACGTCTGAGCAAACCCTGCCACACTTATGGCGGCCAAAAGCGGTACAAAAAGGGGTGGTAATGGACGGAGCATCTGAACCAATCAAACACTCACAGCCAGTCAAAAGATCTGGGTTTGATCGTTCACCATTCTTTAGCCCACTCTGCCACCCCAGTTCAGACATGGCTATCATCCCCTTTTGTTTCGCTTTGTTCGCCCTAAGTTGGCAGGGTATGCTCGGACGTGAGTCCCTTGCTCACTTGGCCACTGGATTCAAGATAGCCTGGCTGATGAGGATTATGAATCCGAAACCGGTCTCAGGATGCTTGTTTCCGGTCCAGGAAAGACATGGCTTGGCAGTTCGGATTGGACTGTTCCCATGAGGCACAGGGTCAGACTGATTTGCATATGGCCATGTCTGAACTGGGGTGGCTGAGTGAGCTAAAGAATGGTGATGGATTAAACCCAGATCAGTTGACTGGGGGTGAGTGTTTGCTTTGCTCAAACGCTCCGTCCATCATCCCCTTTTGTTTCGCTTTGGAGAATGTTAATGCCAGAACACATCACACGAAGCAGCCCTTTCGGACCTCCCAGGGAGGGCCAGGAGAGAAGAAGGGGACATGCTGGGCATTCAATAAAAAAGTGTGTACATGGCCCGCTGGGCAATGCAAGTTTAGACATGCCTGTTCATTCTGTGGTCACTCCTCCCACCCAGAGTTTAAGTGCAATAAGAATTCAAAGAGAGGGGAGGGGTGGCAATAGAGAAAATAAACCACCACAGCCATAAGCTGCCCAGGCCCGTGGACATTGGGAAACTGAATTTTTGGCTGAATCAGTACCCAGACAGGTCAGCAGCCAAGACATTGTACCAGGGGTTCTCTTATGGTTTACACATTCCTGCACATGGTGTTCCCCCGGTGAACCATTGTAACAATTTGCTATCAGCACGCATGCACCCCACAGTGGTGATGCAGAAAGTGGAGAAAAAGCGGGCTTAGGGGCGGGTGGCCGGCCCCTTTGCTGCTCCCCCATTGGCGGGTTATGTGTGTTCTCCCCTGGGGTTGGTGCCTAAGAAGGATCCTGGGCAGTTCAGAATGATCCACAACTTATCAGCACCTAAGGGGGCATCGGTGAACGAGGCAATTGATCCAGACTTATGTTCAGTAACATACACTTCCTTTGATGCAGCATTACAGAAATTGAGGGACTTAGGGCCCAATGCAATTATGGCTAAGACAGATATAGAGTCAGCCTTTCGACTTTTGCCAGTACACCCTAAGGTTTATCATCTGTTGGGCTTCCAGCTGAACCATAAGTATTACTATGACATGTGTATGCCTATGGGGTGCGCAGTTTCCTGCAAGTATTTTGAAACCTTTAGCTCCATGTTACAGTGGGTTTTCACACGCAAAGCAGGCTGTGAAGAGGTAGTGCACTATTTGGACGATTTCATGGTAATGGGCCCGCGGCATCTGATGTGTGTGCACAGGCATTAGAGAAGCTGGTGGCTATGTTTCAGGAATTCAGGGTTCCTCTGGCGCTGGGCAAAACAGTAGGCCTCGATACATGCATGTCTTTCTCGGGAATTGAGATCGACACTGTGGCAGGGGAGTGCAGGTTGCCACTGGACAAGGTTCAGGTTTTTTCTAAAGTGATCGATGCAGCACTGGAGGGGCCTAAGGTGACTCTACACCAATTACAGGTATTGGTGGGCCAGTTGAATTTTGCATTAAGGATTAACCCCATGGGGCGCCCCTTCTCAAGGGCCATAGCTAGGGCAATGGTGGGGTTTACATAGAAGCACCATCGCGTCCGCCTCCGGGCGGAGGTGAGAGAGGACCTTAGAGTGTGGCGCAACTTCCTGAGCGACTTCAATGGGAAGGTGGTATGGCCAGCTCCGCCGGTATCTAGTGTGGAGCTGGGCTTGCTTACTGACTCGGCGGGCAGCATCAGCTTTGGAGCAATCTTGGGTCCTTCATTGTGCAGAGAAGAGTGGCGAACGGAATGGCATGAGAGTCGTTTGACAAAAAACATAGCATTTTTAGAACCGTTTCCGATTGTAGTGGCAGTTACTGTTTGGGCAGATCGCTTCAAGGACAAGTCTGTGGTATTTTGGTCTGACAACATGGCAGTGGTGGAGGCCATAAACAGGCAGGGGGCTACATGCAGGCATGTCCTTAGGTTATTGAAACACTTGGTGCTGATATGCTTGAGGTTGAATCTAACTTTCAGGGGTAGACAATTAAGCGGCTGATGCTTTGTCTCGTTCCAAGTTACAGGATTTCCGGAGATACCACCCGTAGGCAGAGGAGCGGATGACAGGGTTCCCTACGTCACTGTGGAAGATTGGAGCCCCGCTTTAGTGGGGCTGGTAGGTGCTTCCTTGAGTGATCGCACTAGGAAATCATACCAACACCAGTTTGCGGTGTACAGGATGTTTGTACAGGAGACTGGTATAACAGGATTGTTTTCAACTCAGGCGATCTGGGGTTTTTTACAGAGGCTTAAGGAGCAGGGCAGGGCAGTACCTTACGCAAGGGCCCTGATGACAGCTGTAGATTTCTTTGCTAAACTCTCCGGCGAGCGCGACCCGGGGTCATCCTTTGTAGTCAAGAAGGCCTTGGCGGGTTGGGCCAAGCTAGAGGGTCCTAAGCGGGTTTGCCGACGGCCGTTGGATGTTAGAACCCTTTCCAATATTCTGGAGAATCTCCCCTTAATCTGCAGGTCCTCATTTGAGAGCACATTGTTTGGGGCAGTGTACTCACTGGCCTTCTATGGCGCCTTCCATTTGGGGGAAATCGTGGGCACCTCCAGATCTGATCAGTCAGGGGGCATCCAGTTCAGTGACACCAGGTTAACCCCGGGGGGCTTGGAGGTGACACTAAGAAAATCTAAGACTGAGCAAAAGGGCAAAGGGGCGACAATCCAGCTCTGCCCGGCACCCGGGGCAACAGCATGCCCGGTGGCCCGGTTACAGGCCTACTTGGCTCTCCGCCCGCACGGTTGGGGCAGGCCCTGTTCGTTCACGAGCAGGGCGACTGCCTGTCACAGTACCAATTCAAGGCTGTCTTTAGTCTAGCTCTGGCTAGATTAGGGTTGGCAGCATCAGGGTATTCTTCACACTCTTTTAGGTTTGGGGCGGGGACCTTGGCGGCGGGAGCTGGGTTACCAGCCCACGCAGTAAAGAATGTTGGGCGCTGGTCGTCAGACTTCTTTTAAACGTTACATATGACCAGAATTGCTGTGACTGGATGATGTTAACAGGCTTATGATGGTGTCTGACTTTTCCATTTCTCTCCTGTTCACTAGTATGTCTACAAAGGTGATGTGGGTATTGGGTCACTCATTCGTACTTGGCGCCACGGTGCGGTTGCAGCAGCGGCGAGTAGAGACGCCGCCGGGCTTGAGTGGGACGGAATTCCTGTGGAGGGGCGTCGGGGGTATGCGAATCCGGCACCTGTGGCAGCTCGTGGAGGACATGAGAGAGCAGGAGGGACAGCAAGCCCCAGATCTAATCATCATTCACCTGGGGGGTAACAACATGATGGATCGGGGATGCCTGGCAGTCAAAGAAGCACTGGTGACGGAGTTTGCGTGGTTGGGAAGGATTTTTCCCTTGGCCTGGATTGCCTGGTCGTGCATGGTAACGTGCAGGTCATGAGGGCCACGAGAGCATTGAATGTATCTGTCAGGAGACTGAATGGGGAGATGGCCAAGTTGTGCTCAGCGAAGGGCCGCTTGTGTCTCGTACCTCACCGGATGATCTCAGGGGAACTAATGTTTCACCAAGATGGAGTGCATCTATCAGACATTGGCACGGACAACTATATCAAAGGAATATGGTATTTTGTGCTGAATTTGGTTGGGGAGGGTGACGGACCTGAGGGCCCTGGTCACCCTTGTGGCGGTAAAGATACCTTAGATGAGTGACATGGTCTTGCAGAATTGATGGGAGGCCGCCGTGCTTACTCCAAAAGGCCAGCAATGAGGGGCCAGACTGTAAGCTCTCCGCAGGGAGAATAGAATGTGGCCACCGGCTGGGGAGGCTAGGGCGACAGGTTAGGAGCCTCCTGGGTTCCTGGGCAGTCGGGTGGTCGAGGGATGGGCCCCGGAGATGGTGGACAAGGACCAGAGGGTTGGGGCCCACCACTCAGGGGCACAGGTGGGTTGCGCCTTGCGTGGACTGCCAGAAGGTCCCTTAGTGCTTGGAGGAAAAGGATCTTGCACAATAATTTTTGAATGTCATTATTAAAAATGTATCAGTGATTTTAATAATGAAAATGAAATGTTTGTCATGTTTATGAGATATGTTTAATAAACATGGCTGTTTTACACCCACCCAATCTCTGTGGATGATTTACATGTGGGTTGTAGGGTGTCTGGGCGGGCGGGGAGCAGGCTGGGGGTTCCGGGTCCTATGCCGAGTGCGAGGCTCGACGAGCGCGTCTCTAGGACCCGGCCCCCGGCCCCCGCCACACCTCCTTAGCCAGGTAGGCGGCAGGTCGCCAAATGGGTGACCGGCCGCCTTGTACTTCCGGGGCATCATTGCGGACGCATCCGTTGGGGGCGAGGAGGGGCCGAGCCGGGGACCTATTTAATGGCTGGGAGCCCTGGTCCCGGCCTCTTCTTCCTCGCCTTCACTGGATCGGACGTCAGCTGGGAGCCTCGCCACCCCCTTAGGTTTAATTTTGAGTCCTTAGAATAACTCCCACCCACCCGTCCCTTAGCTTAGTAGCTTGAGATAGGCGTGTTGCGGTAAAGAGACCTTAGGACAGTGACATGGACTTGCAGAATTGACGGTAGGCCGCGTGCGTACTCCCTAGGCCAGCACTGAGGGGCCAGGCGGTAAGCTCTCCGCAGGGAGAGGAGAATGTGGCCACCGGCTGGGGAGGCTAGGGCGACAGGTTACGAGCCTCCTGGGTTCCTGGGCAGCCGGGTGGTCGAGGGGTGGGCCTCGGAGATGGCGGACAAGGACCAGAGGGTTGGGGCCCACCACTCAGGGGCGCAGGTGGGTTGCCCCTTGCGTGGAATGCCAGAAGGTCCCTTAGAGCTGGGAGGAAAAGGATCTTGCACAATAATTTTGGAATGTCATTAAAAAATGTATCAGTGATTTTAATAATGAAAATGAAATGTTTGTCATGTTTATGAGATATGTTTATTAAACATGGCCGTTTTACACCCACCGAATCTCTGTGGATGATTTACATGTGGGTTGTAGGGTGTCTGGGCGGGTGGGGAGCAGGCTGGGGGTTCCGGGTCCTATGATCTTAGGAAAATATTTTATTTTACTGATCCTGTTTTTCCTTCACTATTGCAAACGAAGGCACTTTTAAATACATACATTCAGAATACCTGCTGTACAAAAACATATTTTGTTTGATTAACCAGACTAAATGCTGCTCTGTCTATAAGAAACAGGGTTCACATGACAACTGTTTTGGCTCAGGCTCACTAAAGGCACTGGCATCTGGGTGGGGGCAGGGCTCAGAATGGTTCTAAGTTCTCGTGTAAAAGCTATCACTTTTAATAAGTTCTTCTCAGTGCAGTGCTAAAATGTGATGTATTAATGTCAAAGATTCCACAAGTGAAAGAAATATACCTTTTTGAATTGTGATTTGATCCTACAACAAGCATTGCATAAAATAAGATGATTTATATGGGAAACATTTTCAGAGCTCGGCTGGTGCACCGGCTCAAAGAGACAAGCTGGACCCGTGGCTCAGTTCTGACTCGGGTCATCCTTTTAATTTTTTGGCTCGCCCATCTCTACCATTTTGAGGGCAGGTGAAATACCTATGATTTGAACTGAGTAGCAGCCAGAGCTGGGTTCTCTATTTGGCTATATCACCAGTGACATTTCCTTCTCACGGCAAATATGCCCAATTTGCAAGTATGGGGGTGTCAGCTCTGAGTCTCGCCCATGAACTGAGTGCTCTTTTTGTACAGAAAACACCACCGACCAAAGAGGCATAATTAATTTTGCATGCACCTACTTCTCTCCATGATAAAGTATCATGGTATTGATCTTTTCTCTGACTTGAAGATGCAGTTTCTCAACATAGTATCGAGCCTCAGGGTGAGGGTTAGCTTATAAATAAGACTGCACTTGGGCAAGGCAATGATATGAAGTGCGAACATTTTGTAGGCAGCGATAGTGAGTACTCTTTCAGTGTAAATTTAGGGGATTGAGGATTGAACTATTCTCAGCCTAAAAAAGACCCTTGATTCTGACTCTAAAATGGTTATTGCTAGTGAGCTGATATAAGACTCTAAGTATTCTTTAATAAATGCGGATATGAGAGACAATGTGCTAAAAGAAGCTTAGCCATGAATGAATGAATGAATATTATTGATCATGATACAGTTAATTAAAACCTTTACATGATAAACCAATACAGTTAAAAGCAGAAGAGAAAAACAATGAATAAAAATACGTCCATAGTCAAAGGGCCCTTTTAAAAACGTATGCTGTCAATGACGTCTAGTGCCCGGAATGCCTCTAATTAAAACTCTTCAAATTGTGCAAAACGATTGAAATAGTAGTCTTAAGAACAGGAAAGGTCAGTTAGCAATAAGGGCCATATGTATCAAGGTATTTTGCGTAGCAAACGCTGCAAATTGCAAAAAAACAGTGTTTATGATCACAAAATACCCATTTCCAATGTATAACAGGGTTTCTCATTGCGAAATAGGTATTCGCTAAATTTGCGAATACCTATTTTGCGAGTCACAGAATCTGCGAATATCCATTTGCGACTTCGCAAAAACTGCAGCGCAATTTGCGATTTTCACAAATACCTATGTCGCAAATAGAGAATATGCAGACCTATGTAACAAAAATTAGCAATTTGCAAATCAACAAAATTCGCAATTTTGCACCTGATTTTTTACCACCAACTCAATGCAGGTGGTAACTAGGTGCAACCTATTTAAACAGGCCCACAATGCAACAGGGACTTCCACAATAGCAATGCTGTATGTGATAGCCCGGAGGATGTGGATTAGAGCAGCAGCACAGAGAAGGAGGTGACAGGAACGGGTCTTCAGAGTGCGCATCACTCTGTACTAATAGACAGAGGAAGCGATACATGAGAAGACTAAGCTGGACTCAGCTACCATACTAGACTTATTTGCTGAGCTAAAACCTATGATTGAAAACACCCAACCCGCAGGGCCCAAACCATTCCACCACATGTGCAAGTCCTGTGTTACTGGCATCAGGGAGCTTCCAGGGGGTGATAGCAACAGCAGGAGGGGTCTCCCACAGTTACCCATTGCGCTTCTTCTAAGCATTCTTGGATGCAATGGTACAGAGGCTGCATCATCACATCACATTCCCCGCCACACAACAGGCATTGCAGCAAACCAAACTGGACTTCTACCAGGTTGCCCAATTTCCCCATGTCATTGGTTGCAAGATGGTATGCATGTAGCCCTCCCACCCCCTCAAAAAAATGAGTAGATATTCAGAAATCGCAAATCATTCCAGTCACTCAACATACAGGTCATCTGCCACGCAAAATATATCATAACAGATATATTGGCAAAATACCCTGGCAGTACACAAGATTCCTTCATTTTTATAGACACATGTCTCACTGGGGGCGATTTTGGCGAGGGCTACCTGCTAGTTAAATGCATCTCAAGCACTCTTAAATACAGTTAAGGACTGAAGTGAGAGGACAGTGATCAACCGTATGTCTTTCATCCTGTAGGTGACAGTGCATTTGCAGTGCGCAAGTGCATCCTCACATCGTACCTCAATCCAGCTAATCCAAGAGAGCAAAGATACAATTGCGCACACAAGTCAAGGCGCTGTGTAATTGAGCGGACATTTGGTACACTGAAGAGCAGGTTCTGCTGTCTATATAAAAGTGAAGGAGCACTACAATACGGCCCAGAGACCTGCTGCAAGGTTGTGGCTATTTGTGCCATGCTGCACAACATAGCGACTAGAAAAGGCATACCAGTGGAACTCACAGATACAGAACCAGATGAGAATGAGGTACCAGCTCCACACTGCAGACCATCAGGTGGTGTCGGGGAAGCTGCGGGCCGAGAGAGACATGATGTTGTACTTGCCATGTTCACAGTGCATGGGTAATGGCTTTATAAATGTCCATATGCCATGGGTTACTTCACCCATTAGCATTCAGATGCAGGACAGATAACTTCTTGCGTGCACGTCCAAAAGTTGCACGCTCAGGGTGCTGACTCCTCTACCTTGAGGCATCTAATGGTGTTCCCTGCCTAACATTACACCGTCTGTGGGTTCTGCAATTGGTGGGGTGATGGTGCTTCGGCTGGAGAGCTCCTCGATGTCCCCTGAGCCCAGGAGACCTGTGCCACCTATGGTAGCGGTCTGCAGCTGGTCAACTGCATTGGTGACCTGCACCAACCCTTTGGCCACATCCTGGCTGCAGTGTGCCATTTCTACCTGCATGGTCACTGTGTGGCGTGGCAGTACCAATGTGGCATTTGAAAAGCGGTTGACCGCCTTGCTATATATGTCCAGACGGGTGAACAGACGTTATTTTCCCCTGCGTCTGGATGCCTGGTCCCTTTTTATTGTGGCACAGAGTTCTTTTATTGCTCTAGTAATTTCTCTGATGCTGTCTGCACAGGCCTTGTGTCCCTCATCCACTTTCTGATTGAGCTCTCTGATGCCCTCCTTCTTGTATCTAAGATTATGGTTAACAGACACCAGCTGCCTGTGTATTGATTTCATGCTTCTAGCTTGCAGGCGCTGGACCTTCACCATTGTGCCTTCCAGGCCGGAAAATATGGCAGAACCCTCTCTTGCATCTGCGCTGGTTTGTGTACTTGACCTGCGTCTCCTGCAACTCTCGTCCCTACGGTGCATAGGGGGCTGATCATGGACCTGCTGTGCATGCTGTTTCTGCTCTGGCTGTGCCTCATCCTCTTTGGATTTGGGTTCTCCCTCCAACACCAGGATTGGAGGCACAATGTGACTGTGTCTTCGTGGGACAGGTGTTGGCAGTGTTGTCTGCTCTGTGTCCTCTCCCCCTGCCTGGTCCTGCATCCTCGGCTTCGGTGTTGTCACCCTGTGTTTCAGGTTAAACTGTAAATACAAAAGCACTTTTTATTGAGTGTTCTGCTTTCCATTGTTCACTGAATGAAGTTTTCTGCATTTAGGTTACCTTGCATTTTAGGCTTTAAAATTTTAATTCAACTACTTATACATTGCTGTGTGTCATTGCTCAACTGTATTATGTGTGTGACTACATCTCCCATGATGCATTGATGGGTGGGCTGGAAAATGTAGAATGGAGTTGTATTGTTACATCGTAATTGGGGCATTCCTGAGTATGTAATTGAGTTGGTAATGTGTCTGGGGTGATTTAGCATGCTTCTTACCTTGTCTGGTGTTGGGCGTGTCAGAGCTATCTAAGTCTGCCACACCAATGATGCATTCAGGCTGTAGGGTTGACTCCACCAACTCCTTAAGGCAGAGGTGTTCAAACTTTTTGATGCCGAGACCCCCTTATAAAGCCTTTTTAGGGGTAGGGACCACCTTCCGACAAAGGTTTCTAGAAACTGGTACTCCTCATCATCAACTTTTGACAACCATAAATGTGCCTGTTAGACCTCATCACATCCATCCATCATTCATCCACCCACACTTTCACACATCCATCCATCCTTTCACCCTTCCATCCATCCACCCTTTCATCCTCCCATCCATACATCCATCCTTCATCCATCCATCCTTTCATCCATACATCCATCCACCCACCCTTTCATCTATCCATCCACCCATCATTCATCCCCCACCTTTTCACACATCCATCAATGCATCATTCATCCATGCAACCTTTTATCCATCCATACATCCATCCATCCTTCATCCGTCCACCCTTTCATCCTTCCATCCATCCACCCTTTTATCCATCCATCCATCCTTCATCCGTCCACCCTTTCATCCTTACATCCATACATCTATCCCTCATCCATCCACCCTTTCATCCATCCACCCACCCACCCTTTCATCCATCCATCTACCCATCATTTATCCCCCCACCTTTTCACACATCCATCCACGCATCATTCATCCATGCAACCTTTTATTCATCCACACATCCATCCTTCATCCATCCACCCTTTCATCCATCCATCCACCCATCATTCATCCCCCACCTTTTCACACATCCATCCATGCATCATTCATCCATGCAACCTTTTATCCATCCATACATCGATCCTTCATCCATCCACCCTTTCATCCATCCATCCTTTATCCGTCCACCCTTTCATCCATCCATCCACCCATCATTCATCCCCCCACCTTTTCACACATCCATCATTCATCCATGCAACCTTTTATCCATCCATACATCCATCCACCCTTCCATCCATCCACCCTTTCATCCATTCATCCACCCTTTCATCCATCCATTCATCCTTCATCCGTCCACCCTTTCATCCTTACATCCATACATCTATCTTTGATCCATCTATCCTTCACCCATCCACCCTTTCATCCTTCCATTCATACATCTATCCATCATCCATCCACCCTTTCATCCATCCACCCACCCTTTCATCCATCCATCTACCCATCATTCATCCCCCCACCTTTTCACACATCCATCTATGCATCATTCATCCATGCAACCTTTTATCCATCCATACATCCATCCTTCATCCATCCACCCGTTCATCCATCCATCTACCCTTCATTCATCACCCCACCTTTTCACACATCCATCCATGCATCATTCATCCATGCAACCTTTTATCCATCCATACATCCATCCATCATCCGTCCACCCTTTCATCCTTCCATCCATCCATCCTTTATCCACCCACCCTTTCTTCCATCCATCCACCCATCATTCATCTCCCCACCTTTTCACACATCCATCATTCATCCATGCAACCTTTTATCCATCCATACATCCATCCACCCTTCCATCCATCCATCCTTCATCAGTCCACCCTTTCATCCTTCCATCCATGCACCCTTTCATCCATTCATCCACCCTTTCATCCATTCATCCACCCTTTCATCCATCCATTCATCCTTCATCCGTCCACCCTTTCATCCTTACATCCATACATCTATCCTTCATCCATCTATCCTTCACCCATCCACCCTTTTATCCTTCCATCCATACATCCATCCTTCATCCATCCACCCTTTCATCCATAAACCCTTTCATCCATCCATTCACCCATCATTCATCCACCCATCTTTTCACACATCCATCCATTCATCCATCATTCATCCATGCAACCTGTCATCCATCCATACATCCTTCATCCATCTACACTTTCATCCTTCCATCCATCCACCCTTTCATCCATCCATCCTTTCATCCATCCATCAACCCTTTCATCCATCCATCCATTCATCATTCATCCACCCACCTTTTCACACATCCATCCATCCGTCATCCTTACATCCATCCATCCACTCATCATTCATCCACCCACCTTTTCTGTGCCTCTCTCATGGGGGTGGGGGGGTCAGTATCCCTCTGCGTCTTCTTCCTCCTTTCCCGATCATGGGAGGGCATCTCTGTGCCTCCCTGATGGGGTCACGGGACCCTCAGCTCCAGGCGCGCAATATCCATTGACCTCAAAGGGCTACACTACAGCCTGCTCCCCCAGCCCCCCTCTCCCCCCCCCCCCACTTCCCCTCCTCCCCCAGCTCGAAACGGCTTCAGGGACACACACACACAGCCACACCCGATTACTTGACAGGTCTTTAAAAGACCTTTTACTTGTTAATGAGGCTTTAATGTTTTTCACACCTCGTGTGAATTAGGCCTCCACCGTGAGCACCCTTGATCAGCCCAAGCCAGGAACTGAACTGTAACAGAATCTGCGACCCCCTTCCAAGCACTCCACGACCCCCCTGGGGGTCGGTCCCCACAGATTGAAGACCTCTGCCTTAAGGGGTGTGGATTCTGTCTCTGTGGAATTACCCCCGCCAGTATTCTTCACCTCCGCAAGCCTGGTGGTAAACTTGTCCTTAGACCTGGAGCGCATGTCATACCAGCGCTTACGTAGGTCACCAATGAAGCGCTGGGTTACACCTATGGCATTCACCTTCGCCTGTATGTCCAGCCATATTATGCGCTTCTGGGATTCAGGGACATGAAGGGATTTTTTTCCAATCATTTGGGATTTTGGAAGGTTGAGTATGGAAAGTGGTGCAAGGAGACTACATTAGGAGCATCTGAACCTGGATAGTTTGAGTGACGTTATTAAGTCCCTTCCAGGAGTTTGCACAGACAACAGTGAGACAGTTTTATGTTTTTTAGGGCCTTTCAGGTGTCAAAGCTACTGGGAGGTAGGAGGAGTAGGGTCTTGCTGTGGAAAGAGGTGCGTTGCTGTGAGGAAGGCTCACATGTTTGGTTGAACAAGTCTAAGACTGACCAGAGGAAAGGGGGCAAAAGCGTTCTCCTGAGATTTTACTCTTTAGCAGGCATTTGCCCGGTACTTTGGGTTACTGCCCTGTAACCAGGGGCAGTCATTGAGGATATGGTATTTAAGCACAAGTATGGTAAGCCAGTTACAATTTTCCAACTGTTTTGTGCAAGGTACTGGCACTGATTGGCTTGTACCTGAGCAGTTTTAAAACTCATTCTTTCGGGATAGGGGTAGCTACAGAAGGTGAAGGGTGGGGTTGGGAGCATGGGAACATCATGGAGCTGAGTAGATGATCGTCAAATTGCTTTCGGAGATATGTCAGTGGGAGGTAGATGGGAGGAAGTAAGTGTACAGGTTCTCAACCTTGTTTCTGTTTCAGGTTCTATTACCGGACGAAGGAGTGGCCCACAATCCAGATGTACAGCAGGGCTGTACATCTGGATTGTGGGCCACTCCTTCGTTAAGTGGGCAGAGCATCATGTGAGGGCCAGCAGCCACTGGCGAATTTCGGTTTTAACAAGGCTTTATATTCCATTACTTGGGTGGGAAAAGAGGGATGAGATGGAGGGAGCTTCTTCTTGGTCTGAATAGGCTTCTTTGCCCTAGTCAGGGGTCTCCAAACCGGTCCTGGAGGGCCGGATCCATGCCAGATTTTTAAAATTACTACATGTATCTCAATGGGGATATCCCAAAAATCTGGCATGGATCCGGCCCTCCAGGACCGGTTTGGAGACCCCTGCCCTAGATGATACACTTCTGCTTCATCTAGGGCAAAACAAGCTGGTGGCACCTGGTGGCACAGAAAGTCTTGGCGCCTATGAAACCCATGAAGGAGGATCTGAGGGTGTTCCATAGGTTATGGGCAGGCTAACACATACTTTAGACCAAAGTCATACCCGAAGGGTTTGGCGGGGGCAGTCAAGCCCTCAGCCGTAGATAAGGTTAGGAGGAAACTAAAGAGATGAGTACGCCAGGATTGGTCGAGTAGTTCTCTCTGATCTCCGTTATGAGGATGTTGAATTTTTCAGAGGGGATGGAGCCCATTTGTCATTCATGGGTATGGAGTTATACCTGTTGCAGATAAAGCTGGTTTTGGCAAAGGTACTGGATATTTAGTAGTTGGGGACATTTCCCTTAGGACACACAGGGGGCTAGGAGTGATGGGACAGAAAAAGAGTCGGGTGGAGTCTCCTTCCTCCTATTGCCCCCCCCCCTTTTTTTCTGGGTGGGAGTTAGCTGAGAAGTTGCCATGATTTACAGAAGTTTATTGGTGTTGTCAGCGGCAGTTCAGGATGAAAGGTAAGGGGGTAAGCAAGTTCACACCTGGCCGACCTAGGAAGTTCAAGGTTCTGTAGGAAGTTTAATGTGTTCAAAGGTTAACAGATGTAGAAAAAGGGAAGGGATTTTAGAGGTCCCAGTTACAGTTGACCAGATCTGATGTGTTTAATTGATGATTTAAATTGTTATGGGGGGATATTTTCGGGGTGGAGGTTGCTTATAATTGGTGATTAAATATGTATAGTGTGGTTATAGTTTTGTAAGGCCCAGGTTATTTGGTAATGTGCACCTGTTTCAATAAAGCGCCTTTTTCACACAAACCTGGTGTCAGTGGTCTGTGCTGCTGCCCTCTTTCCCAAGTACACAATAAGTGCAAGAGATTTTCTTCTTGCCCCAGGCTCTGCATAGCAAAGAAGCCCTGGCAGTCAATCCATACGTATAATTTAACCCCTTTTTGACAACTCAAATCTCAATAAACCGAAAAATAATGTACAGCTCCAGCAGCGAGGCAAAGTTATGATCCCAAGATTACACGTCAGGCCTGATCTAGCAGCCACGCTTCAAGTCGGGCATCAAGCAACTCCTGGAGGGGAGCTGGGCGGGGTTTTCTTGCAGGGAACTAACGAGGGGGGCGGCGCAAGGGAGGGCATCATGGCGCGGGGAGGGGGGTTGAGCACACGAGGCGGCCCGCCGTGCTCCCTGACCCCTGGTATTTGTAGTCAGCAGGGCTCCTTTGTTCACCGGTCCCTCACTGCAAGCGTAATTAGAGGCCTCCGCAGCCGCCGCCGCCTCAAGAAAAACTGTTTCCTCGTGTAATGCGCGCCGGGGATAATAGTATTTTCATCAAAGGTAGCAATTACATTGATTAGGCCTGGGCGGCGAGGGGATGGAAGGGCGATGAATGGCGGGCTCCCTCGCCGCGTGCCGGAGGCCCGAGCGCTCCGCCTCGCGCGACGGTGGAGAATGGCAGCGAAATAAAGCCCTCCTTAACCTTTATCGGTGAATAGGAGTGGGCACCCCGGGGTGTCGCCCCCTCCTCAACGCCCGGGCGGTGCGCAGCTCCGAGCCCGTGAGGCCTTCCTGGAACTGCGACGGGGCTCTGGAGGGTTTGTATTCTAAAGCCCCCGCGCCCCCTCCCTGGCTTGTTCTTTTCACACGGATATTAATCGCTTTGTGTTCTCCCAATCAAAGTGAAATCAAGACTCTGCCCGGGAGTCACCAAGCCGAGCTGCAGCCTTAATTACCTCTTTAGAGCATAATGGAAGCTAAATGGGATAGTAAATGGTTTTTAAAGAACAGGTGTACATTTAGGTCAGAGGTTTTAAAGTGGAAAGCGGCACACTATCCATAAGCCGCACGTCGGAGGGGCCTGCTGGCAGCAACCCCCATAACACCCCCCCCCCTTCCAGAGAGATCCCGCTCATGTACAGATCAGCACGGGTAGACGAGGCGTTATAGGGGTGTTTTGAGGGCCTTGCTGTGCTTTTTGTGCTACTCAGCTGTGTGGGGTCTTGACCAATTTACAAAACATTTACAGCGACCACAGGAGGTCGTGATTTGGCTAACATCACATTAAAAAGTGGCTGGTCAACAAAACTGCTGACACAGACTTAGCTGCGCACAACCAAAAAGAATTTATAATGATCTGCCATTTTAACTTTTTCTCTGATACAATTTATTCCTGTTGATTCACGGTAACTTTCATCATATACAATGAAATACAACTAGTTTTTTTTAATAATTTACATTTACACAAACATTTTTCAAAAATACATCATTCAGTACACAAAAGAAATAATCAGCCCTAGGTTCAGTTCTTAATAGCCCAATGCATTTCGGGCTTGTAAGTCTGGTTAAATCAGGAAGTGTTTTCCGTACTCTAGCGTGTTACTGGATTGTTGTTACCGGAGCACACAGGAAGAACGGGTGTTTGTGACACGAGACAGCGGAAACATCGGAAGGTGAGAATATAGGAGAAAAACGCATACATGCAGTCATCTATGCGTATTTTAAACATGATATAGTGATTGGCTTCTGCTGGTAAACTTGACAGGGTTTGACTACTTCGTGTAACAGGAAGGAGGAGTTGTTCGTAGACAGACATTTCGAGTGGAAACGCACAGAGGTTTAGAGTTATTGCGGAGCCAAAGAAACTGAAGTTGTCTCGTTGGTTTACACAAGGTACGATAAGTTTGAAGTTCAGTAGTGTTTTACTGTGATGTACTAGGTCGATGACCTTTATATGCCTACTTGGAAAACATTTATACTAATATTACAGGACACAGATACCGCTTACGGTTGACTATAGAAGTTACGGATCATTCAGAGGGTGTGGCCCTCAACTCATGGTGTGAGAGTGATTGCATGATTATTATTTTTTATACACTGCACTTATGGTGGTCTCTTGGTGAAGGCTATTCTTTTAGTGTTGCCCTTTTCCAACATGTTATAATGTTACCATTGTTTTTTTAAACTTACTGATGTGCCTGTATATATTTATTTACAGTGTTTCCCCTGACGAAGGGACCCACAAGATGTCCCGAAATGCATTGGGCTATTAAGAACTGAACCTAGGGCTGATTATTTCTTTCGTGTACTGAATGATGTATTTTTGAAAAATGTTTGTGTAAATGTAAATTAGCAAAAAAACTAGTTGTATTTCATTGTATATGATGAAAGTTACTGTGAATCAACAGGAATAAATTGTATCAGAGAAAAAGTTAAAATGGCAGATCATTATAAATTCTTTTTGGTTGTGCGCAGCTAAGCCTGTGTCAGCAGTTTTATTGACCAGCCACTTTTTTCATTGTTCTAAATTTGAGTGTTAGGGTATACTCTATTAGGTGCAGCACACAGATCATCAAAAACAGATTATCACGTTTAATTTTGAGAAACCTGGTGTGCTCAGAACACACTTGTTAGTTAACATCACATTAAGGCAGGGATTTGTCCTAAAACTCCTCACCAAGTCATGGACCTTGAGCAGTGTGTATTTCAGTTTCCTTTTTTTTAATTATTAGTTGCCCTTGATTAAATAGTCCAATTGTTTAATGTTCTTCCTGATGGGATTTTCGCATTCATTTATTGGCTATTTAGCCTTCTATCCTCCCAAGGTCAGTCCAACGAGTACCATTAAGTAGGGTTAGTATTAACACCTTCTATTTCAGCATTTGGGTACCGCAGTGAAGTTCATGTACAACATAAAAATCAACTCACTTCTGATATTTCATGTCTTGCTTTCGGTTTCCTACAAAATACCCTAATTTGAGAGTCCAGCAGGGCTGGTATGCGGGGCCTTCAATGTTATATAGTGAGTTCTGTAGTGAGCTCCTGCCTTCCCTGATAAATTACATTCTGATTTCATGTGTGAGCTGCACTTTGGAAAGGTAGATGGTTCGGTTGAGTTCAACTTGAGAAAAGATGTGGAAAGGAATAGGTACAGTGCGCTTGGGTTGACACATTGCACTATCCCACATAAGAGTACTGCTATTTCCAACTTCACAAACTAGTCCTTAGGAAGCTTAGGGCAAAATCTGCTAGCCAGGCAGTGCCTGATTTGCAAAAAAAAGCCAGGGAATGTAGTTGTTACATTCAGAGTAATGTGGAAACAGCAACAATATCTCAATCCTTGACAATCTAGAGATGGAAATGTACTGAGTTTTGGTGGTCAACAGCAGTGCCACCACCACATGAGGACAGCAACAGTGAGAGGCTACCCAAGTACAAGATTTTCAGACACTTCAAGGCGATGGGCAACAGGCACAAGAGCAGATCCGAGGCAGTTAAGGATAAGACCAGCTGCCACGGCTTCAAGAACAGAGGAATAGTAAACAGATAGCTTGTTTGGATCACCATGGTCTTGATCCAGCACTCCCAAAGCTAATCCCCTCATCATGGCAGTGTAGCGTAAACAGTATGGTACAGTCGGGTAAACTCAGAGTGGGTGCAGAGGAAAGAGCATGTTTCAAAGATGCAAAGGTTGTTCAGCACCTTAGACCAAGGCAGAGCTCAAGGGTTGTGTTATTTAATAAAACATTCCAATGGTTTCACAATACTAGCTGTGGGAAATATGCCATTTTTTACAGGGACACCATAGATTTTGGCCTTCTTTGTGCTGAACCTGTTTTTGTTGCCTGAAGAACTCTATCCACTTTACACCTACTAACCAGGTGTAAAGTGCTTATGCTCTCCATTATAAGTATGGTAATCCTAAGTTGCACATTCAATTTACTTATAAATCTGTAGTATATGTTACTATATGTACATAGGACCTGTATCTTAAATGCTGCAAGTGGCCTACAGCATTTATTTTGCCACCCACTAAAGTAGCACTGAAAAACATGTCTATGGCCTACTACTATTGCAGATTGTAGTGCAGTTTAATATTGCCATTTCTACCTGGCAAAATAAACCTTTAAAATTCATAACTCAGGTCCGTCATATTGGATTTTTGTCATTTTGTTTGTTACATTATACTGTATTTTTCTCATTCGTTTTTTACATTGTTTTGCATTTTGACTTTATTACTGTTTTAGTACTACATAAACACTTGACACATTTCCTCTAAGTCTGACTGCTTTGTGCTAAGCCACAAAGGGTTATTCACAGGTTTACTTAGTGACTTTTTTGATCCTCCCTGACATGGATAATGATTATTATTTGAAGTGGTTTGTTACCCCCTTCAACAAATAACACAAATGACACAATTTTTTATAGGGCCCTGACCCCCTAGGATGCTCCCTCGCTCTGCCCCCAAGTGATCCAACCCACAATCAAATTTAGTACCAGAAAGTGGGTGTAAATTGGCCATGTTTAATTATCAAAAACAGTTGATGGACAGAATGCAGCACAATGTCATACATTCACCCCAGTACAGGGATCTGGGCCTAAATCCATTGTTTTTTTGCACTCCACACCCCCCAGTTCATACATGGCCATATGCAAATCAGCCTTGACCCAGTGCCTCCTGGGAACAGTCCAGCCCGAACTGCCAAGTCATGTCTTTCCTGGACCGGAATCAAGCATCCTAGGACCAGTTTCTGGCTATCAGTCGTCTTCAGACAGGATAGCTTGACTCCAGTGGTGTGGAGAGCACGGGACTCATGTCTGAGCATACCCATCCCAATCGGGGTGACAAATGCAAAAACAACAGTTGTTGGATAGAATGCAGAACAATGTCATACATTCACCCCAGTACAGAGATCTGGGCCTAAATACATAGTTTTTTTGCACTCCACACCACCCCAATTCAGACATGGCCATGTTTAATTATCAACAATCATAAACATGACAAAAACATCACATATTATACATTGATGAAAATAATATCATACTTTTAATATCGACATTCAAAATATCATAAAAATCCATTATGAATAATTACTTTTCCCCCAGCACTAAGGAGCCCTCTGGCTCGCATTTCCAAATCTGAGAACCCACGCAAGGTGCAACCCACCTGCGTCCTGAGTGGTGGGCCCCAGCCCTCTGGTCTTTGTCCGCCATATTCGGGGCCCACCCTTCTACCACCAGGCTGCCCAGGAGGCTTGAAGGGAATAGCAAGGGGCCGCTGCCCCCTGCCCTAATTCGTGACCTGGCGCCCTTGTCTCCCCAGCCGGTGGCCCCATTCTCCCTGCGGAGAGCTTACCATCTCTCCCCTCAGTGCTGGTCTAGGGAGTACATAAGGTGAACTCCCGTTAACCCTGTAAATCAATGTGTCAATGTTCTGTGGCCACTTTTCCGCCAATGCTCCCGCCTCAAAACCTCTCCTCAAACTACTAATCAGAGGGACGGGTGGGTGGGAGATTGAATCATGAGGGCAGTCCCGCGGCCTGTCTGGTGCAGGAAAGAAAGAGACCGAGCCTGGAATTCCCGAGGACTAAATAGGCCTCCGTCCCCACCCCTCCTCCACCGGACACATGTCACGGCTGCCTCGAAAGGAATTAATGCGGCTGGTCGCCCATTGAGCTAACTCGGTCGCCACGAGTAGAAGGGCCGTGGCGAGAAGCCGGGAGGCCGGGCCCTAATGGCGCACTCTTCAAGCCTTGCGCTTTCCACACTACCTTATCCCAAGATCTACTACTTGCAGTACCTACCAATTCCCAAAGAGTTTGTACCTGAAAGATGGTGACAGGTCAGCCTAGCGTCCAGATATCCTGTATGCGATTGACAGGTAGGTGTCATTCTGGATCCGAGGTGCAGAGAACTATAACTTGTCTTTGGAAGTTTTATGACCTCACATACCCAATTCAGTGAGCAAATACAGAAAATCAACTTTGTGTTGCTCCAAGGAGTCAGAAGCAAACAACAAATTATCAACTTACTAAACCAAAGTAAACCCTCCCAGAGAGTTCAGGGAGTCCAAATCCTTCTTATGTGATTGTGAAAATATAGAAGATGAATCTATATACCCCTGTGGCAACCCTGTCCAACTTAATTGGGACCTGAAAAATGTGAAGGTGAAAAGAAACTGGCTATTAGGTTGTGTTGGAATAGAGAAGGAAGAAGGACAAGTTAGAAAAAGTATAGAAAAGGAACACACCTAGACAGAAGCTTAAGAAAGGAAAACATTTATGAGGAAACAGAAAGATCAATGTTTTTTTGTCAACAGAAGAAGCTGGAAGAGTATGCTGAAGACACAATGCAGAACTCCACTGCTGGCCCAGAGAAACACCCCAGTGCCAAAGAGGAGTCCAGACAACTACTTAACCTGAACAGATTTGACCACTTTACCATTGCCATCAATTCCAGGCACTGGCTAACAGTTGCAAGAAGAACATACTTCATAGCTCTCTGATTTGCCAAGGAGGCACACCCTTCCTACGTGCCAATTGTTCAGAAAAACAAACTCATACTCAGCAGCCAAAAGCACAATCCTAGATCAAGAAAGGCACCAATACTAACTATTCCACCTTTTAGAAGAGCCCTGATAGGTGGCAGCTTGCTATTGGTATAAACTTTACCTTAGAAAAGATTTAATCATGTCAAATGAATGGCACTGCTTAAAGTTGTTGTGGACGAATCTAGGACTCTAGTTTAATATTACCGATGTATGCCCTTATATAGTTATATCAAATCATATGCTTATATAGGCATAATATTCATACCCATATTAAGACATAGCCAATGCAGTCCAAATACGGCAAGGCTACTTCCACAGACTCCTAGAAAGCACAACGTGTTCTTAGAGAAACCAAACCTCCAGCAGCCTGCTTCTGTATTTGATTTGTCCTAGAACTCCTGAAGTCCTGAAAGAACTGCAAGTTCTTAGTGACGTCTTATGTCCAACATTACGTCAAACTCGGCCCCCTCCAGGTATAAATATACCAGCATCTGCCTTAGCAAAACACATAGTGGTTTGGAGCAGATCGACTATCTACTTATCCGACGCCCTGCTGTAGCAAGTGCCGAAGTAAGCCGACCCTCCCGCTGACGCACTGAGAAAGACGCTGTCTTTTCTCTTGCCGAGAAATCCAGCTCCAGTGTTTCCCGGCTACCCTTGCTGGTTACTGGGAGATCGAGTCCTGAGAGAGAGATACAAGACCTCCTTCATTCTATAACAAGGTACGGAGCTGATTAGACCCTTAGATAATTCTTGGTTTAGATTCTTGGCAGAAACTATTTAACTTAAAAACTACTTCCTACTTACTTCTTCCCATGTACTAGGCTTAGGTTAGGTACACCGGGAAAGGCGTATCTTAGAAGCACCAGTTGAGTACGTTTAGTCATTATTTATTGTTATATGGCGAAGCTCGATATTGGAAAAGTTGCTGGGCTCATTAAGATTGTAAGAGCCCCAGCTCCCCTTGAAATCGGCATGTTAATTACCGTGTAAACAGCGTGTCCTCTATGCGAAAAGCAAAGCCTGGGTCTCACACGATCGCCGCTTTCCGAGACTTGCTTCCGCCTCATACTTATTAGATATCGCCTCCTCCTGACGGTGACATAGAGTGTCTGATGCTGTTTACACGGTAATTAACATGCCGATTTCAAGGGGAGCTGGGGCTCTTACAATCTTAATGAGCCCAGCAACTTTTCCAATATCGAGCTTCGGCCGTTAAAAAAAAAACTGGTTTTAATGGAGCATTTTGATTTCTCCCCCTCCCCCCTTTTTTATGTTTACACAGCTGCCTGAACGACGTTGGTGACAGGAGCACAGGGTGTAACCAAGACTATAGAATCAACTAAGGTAATAGTCTTACATCAGTGAATGGCTTTCCCCTGACCCATGTTGACTCAGGCCAGTGGACTTATGATGCCTGTTGTTATTGTTAATTTCCTAGGTATCTCTACCCTGGTACTGGTGCTGTATGGAATATTGTGCCTACTTTTGACCCAATTCTGTCTTACAGGAGTATAATTATATATCGCTGATTGAGGACACATACCTCGTTGGCTCCCCGCTTTACGGGTAAGCTCGTGGCTCCCTTTGTTTGAGTTCTTTGAATGATTTGTTAATGCCACTACAACTGGGTAATGTCCCCTCTATCTCTTGTAGGGTCATCGACAACCCTTGGTTGCCCACCCCTCTTTTTGTCCTGATGAAGACTCGCATGCCCCAGGTTTAAATGACCGGTTGGCCCTAAGTCGAGTCGAAACGTCAACGCTATTATTCCTACCTTGGACCTGTTTCTTGACATTACAAAGTGCACACTAAGGACATGGATGTCTTTTTATATTGTTTTGAATGTAGTGGGTACTAAATAATTGTGTTTGGCCAGGTAGACTCAATACGGCAAAACTGAAACACTGTTATTGAATAAAAATTAAGGTGAATATGTTATTATTATTACTTTGGATTTTCTTTTCCTTCCTTCCTTTCACTGAACACTTTCTGATCACTCTCTTCTGCACGCCCCTTTGGGCAACCTTTTATCTCTGAAGCAATGAAATAGTGTGTAAAATGAATTTAAAAACATGAGACAATGAATTAAATACATTGTTACTCCGTTCTTGTTGTAGTGGCTGCTGTGTTTTTTCAAAAAAATCATTAGCTATACTTGTAGATTGGAGCAGATTCAGTTGAAATGCTCTTGAACATTTGAATTAATGAATGAAGATTGATTTCGTCAATTAGTAAAGGAATAGGTTTAGGACCACTGTTTATTTGTATCGTGGCACAGGCTCCAGCACTATACAAAAATCATGTAGGATGGGATGAGGATTCACCTCACCATAAAATCCAGGTAAAAAATCAACCCACTGCACAAAGGCAGTATCCTATAAAGCAGGAAGCTAAAAAACAAGTCAGGGAGATCTTAGACCAACTTGAATACCAGGGGGTGATTGAAACATGCACCTCACAAATGAACAATCCTTTGTTTCCTGTCTCCAAACTAGACGATTCATATCGTCTAATATTGGACTACAGACACCTAAACTCTTGTTGCAAAACATTTGCAGTACAAAATTCACACAGTGCAGCACTGATGAATAACATTGTGCGCAAAAAATATAAAACGACATTAGATATTTCAAATGGTTTCTTCTGTCAAAACCTTGCACCAGAAAGCAGGTATTTGACCGCTTTCTCCAGTATGGTGGCCCAGAGGCAATTCTGTTGTCTTCTCCAGGGACTCAAGAATAGCCCAGGATTATTTTCAGCCAGGGTAACAGAGTTACTACAAATGTATGATGATGAGGCATTATCTTATGTCGATTACATCTATCTTACAGACGATAACTTGGACATACACTTGAAAAGAGTGAACACCATTATACTTGGATTCGCATCTGAAGGGTACAAATTCAACTTTAAAAAATAACGAATTGCCCACCTCACAGTCCTATTTCTGGGATATGAGATATCGAGTGAAGCAAAAAACCAGTAGACTACTTCTTACAGAAGTGTGCAGTGCTCCAAGCCCCTAAATCGCTAATAAACTTACAATCGATTCTAGGTTTCTTGAATTTCGGAAGAACATACATTCTAAACTATGCAGAGAGGGTTAAACCTCTCTACGAATAAATTAAACCTGATTTCAAACCAATTAATTGGACACAGAAACACACAGAAATTTTACGTTCAATACAAACAGACATGTTAACTAAAACAAATCTGCAAACACCCGTAAACGAACGCAACCTTGTAATCAGAGTCATCCCAGGAAGATGCAGATTCATGTACCTGACCTCTAATGAGGGAGAAACTGTACCAATAGTATACTAATCACACTTGTACACACAGGCTGAAATCAAATTCAGTTCTACTGAAAAAATTCTAACTGCGGTTCAAACTGCTGTAGCAAAAGAAAAAGCCCTAGCCCAAGGGAATCACATATCTGTTTTGACAGCAGTATAAGCCCTTGAGGCAGTAACAAGACTGAGTGTTACAGCCAGAATGGATACAATGGGTTAATTATTTTGCTGCAACAGACGTGGTACACGCTTTTGATCCCAAAATGAAAAAAGGAGAAAATCTAGAATACGAGTATGAATGTCCTCTGCCGACCGAAATTCAGCCTCTCGAACAGTACGTCGGTGTAATCTACACAGATGGATCTGCACAACACTGGATTGTGGATAAACAAGTATACAATGCGGCATGCACGATTGTAAAAGGTCGCTGGCGCATAGGTAAATTTAGACCAATGGTCACTAAAACTCAATCACTCAGAAACTGTACAGCTCAGCGAGCTGAACTATAGGCTTTAAAGATGGTGCTTGAAAATGCTGATCCCGAATTCCCCACACTAATAGTGTGCGATTCACATTACTGCGTCCAGTCTTACAATGATTTCTTGCAGACCTGGATTGAAAACAATTACAAAGATGAGAAAGGTGGCACAATAAAGCACAAAAAGCTATGGGAACAAGTAGTTCTTTTACAGAAAGAACTACAAAAGACTCACGTGATATATACTCTGAGTCTTTAACGTGATGGCGTTCACGTTGGAGGGAATTCATTGGCTGATAAACCGGCAAAGGCAGCTGTTCAAATGGCTTCCGTAGCTACAGTAAAGCGTTCTAAAAAAGAATAGATGGTGAAACGCTACTAGCAGTAAAAGCCGCAATGGGAGGCAATTACGCTGCGTTACCTATAAATTATCCACTCGGAAATACATACATAATTGATGCAAACTCCGTTCCTTTTGCTCAAATCCCTGGAGTAGGGGACAGGGTAATTCCAAACAGGAACTGGTGGGCTTACTTGATTCAAGAAGCACACATGGGATTGGGTCTGAGGCATCAAGAGATCTTAAAATCTCTAATAGAATTACAATTGAAGTACTGGTGGCCGGGAATGAGCGTGCAAGTTTATAACTTTGCAATAGATTGTCAGGACTGCAACAGAGATCGCAGTTGTGAACCGGACCAGATAACTGACTCAGGCACATTAAGAACAGCCCAGACACCTCTATTAGACAGCATTAGACTATCTAGACGCAGGCGTCCACCCGGACAAATGCGATCCCATAAATATTAAGACGAGATTCATTTGGATGTGGCCCCAGCGCTCGGCTGACGCCAGAACTGTTATTATAGATCTGCGAATCTTTATCGGCACATACGCAATTGGCACGCTACATTCTGACCGGGGTCCTGCGTTTAGCTCTCGAGCTTACCAAGAGGCCATGGCCAGCTTGGGCATTGCATTGCTGTACTCTAGCCCCTTCCATCCTGAGGGTAATGCGCTAGTGGTGAGAAAAAAACGTGACATAAAGCAATCTATAACAGCGAGGGTATTAGGTTCGGGTGATGGGTGGGTCAAACATCTAACAAGTGTCCAACATAGTCTTAATAATCTGCCAAGACATTCTCTGGGTTGAATCACTCCGTATGAACTTTTGTTTGGTACTAGAATGTTGATCGAAGACCTTGATCGTCATACTTCAGTGGTGGAACAAAAAACCTTTGATATCAAAGATCGTTTGGCTGTTTTACAGGACTTAAATGAAACAAGAAGTCTAAAAAACACAAAGCAAAACCCAACGGCCACTGAAGAAAAACCACCTGTCCCAGCAAGACCTGTCTGGATTCCAAAGAGTGAGGATCTGGTCAGAGAAAAGATCGCAGTGAAGAAGGAATTTGGGCCTTCGTACAGAAAAGCAGTACCTGTCTTAGCAATTCAAGGAACAAGATCAGTAGTACTACCGCCCCTTGCTGGTAAAAAGGAGAACAGAGTTGTATCAATCGACGTGGTAAAACCACAATCATGTGGCCAATAATAAGTAGTAGGCCCAGTGGACTCCCAAGATGTAGCAGAAGATCAGACCTAGCTACAATTCAAGATGTTCAAACTGAGAGACTAATCACTTTTGATAAACCTGCAGTGGGGAAAGAAGGACTATGCAACAAAGCCATGGAACTTGTGCCTCTTGAAACCCAAATTGCAACAGTTCGTCAAGAAACACCTGTCTGCAATGATGTAGCCTCTGACTATACAAATATGCCAAAGGAAGAATCCAATAGAAAAATTAATGAAAATCCTAAAGCAATTCCAACAATTGATAGAACTGCATCTGGCTACTTCATCAATTTCGATGACTTTTCAGAGGATCCTAGTGAACATGAAGAGAAGCCAGCAAACAAGACTTTCAAAGAAAAAACAAGAGAACTCTTTCATCAACTTGGAGAAACATATCTGATTTCACTGTGGATTGAATTGTGGATTGTACTAGGTGGACTTTTCCTCCTGCTCTGTCTCATTTTAGTTTTAAGCTTGGGAAGAATGATTGATGGAAAATACAGTACAATGGACACAGCAAGTCAGAAAATCAATTTGGTTCTAAAGCCTCACAAATCTTCTCACATTGAAAAAAGAGAACTGTCATCAGTGAACATCACAGCCATTCCTATACCTGGTGGTGTAGCATGGGACGCTACTGATTACGACATCTATGGCCCGGTTGAACTCTTGAAGTATCCACACCAGTTCAAGGTTTCTTTAAGTGACTTTGTCTCACCGAGCACTTTCTCTGATGATTGGGACTTTGAAACTAATAATAACATGATGTCAGATTTAGAAATGTCAGCAAAATTTACAGAACATGTTTATTTAGAAGGTTCATCAGATTATGAAGAAATGTATTGCTTTAATCATTATGGGCACCATTATTTGCATAAATCAGAGAATCCTATAAATATTTTTACTTATAATCAATAGGAACATTGTCCAACACCGCCAAAAGGCAGCTCGACATTTTTTTATGAGAAATTCCCATACTTCTCAGTGTTTAATAACACAGATCCAGAAACTTTTTATTTCAAAATTATGAATAAGACAGGAATGAAAAACATGTTGACAAATACTAAACTGATTTATTCTGCAAAATTTTATGCACAATTGTCTACATTTGGTTTTGAGTTTTGGAAAGACAACATTGAGACAAAAATGGTCTGGGGTACAAAAGACTGGTAGGTACAAGGTTTAGAATAATTATTCAGAGCCTGCATGATCCCAGAACAAATAATGTTCCTGAATGACACCATTCAACAAACAACCTGTCTTGGATTAGCCAAGATTAAGGATTTAAACAAGCCGTCTATACCAAAGCCCATACCTGATAGTAATAGCACTACAGATGTGGAGATAGACGTATCCCATATTTTACACCAAAACAGAACTAATCCTGATTGGAAAAAATGGTTGATCTGGTCCACAGACACTAATAAGTGTCAAGATAGATTCCTGAATAAAACAGAGGGGTTCACTCAAAACAGGCCAGACCCTAGATATTTCCAGAGACAACATCCAGGGATAGTCACCACATACAGTGTAGGAAAACTATGCCTCGAATGGCTACAGAAATCCTCACTTCCTGAAATTAAGCAACACTGGACCTTACTTAAATAAGGTGCTGACTTGCGAGATTTCATATTGGGACCTCGCAAACAGCATCAAAAACGTTTCATATACGCCAGTAAATATGCTGCTTACAACGAGGCTTGGAAAGTAACGCAACTTGAAACTACTGAGAAAATACGAGAAATTGATTGTATTAATTTGGAAAAATCCCTATCTGTAGTAGACAATGGGTTAGCAACTCTGTCCTCCAGGATTTATTCTTTGGACAGCATTGTATCATCTGCTATTGATATAATAGAACAGGATATGCTAATGTTACAACATGGGTACCGCCCCCTGGTACTCGACGGAGCTTAGAGGGAAAAAGCGACAATGCAAAAAACTGGAAAGGAGGTGGTGCTTGGGATACGTGGCATCAGATAAAGCTATATATAGAGAGGCGATTAGAGCCTATAAGCTAGAGATAAAAGTGACACAATCCGCCTACTATACAGAAAAAATCACGATGGCTAGATCAAAACCAAAAGAAATTTACCAAATAGTAAACAGTCTCACTAAGCTCCCTTCACCCCCTGTTTCTAACCACAACACTAACGACCTGGCGGAATTTTTCTTTCAAAAAGCAATCACATTTATTTATCATTTTCAGATGTTGACTTAGATCTTTCCGCCAACAGATCTTTTGTTTCTACAGAAGCTGGCCACCCCCCCTTAAATACCTTAGGTCAGTTCCCCCTGCTGGACCTAGAGACACTTGAACCCATAATGCGTCAAGTAAAGTCAGGCTCCCCCTGCGATCCAGCTCCCCCGTGCACCTTGGTTTTGGCTATACATGTTATTCTCCCCACTGTTATGGATCTACTTAATGCATCCCTGTCCTCAGGCATTGTTCCGCGTACATGGAAGCAAGCCATGGTGTGAGCGCTTCTAAAAAAACAAATCTAGACTCCGGTAATCTTAACAACTACCACCCCATCTCTTTGCTTCCCTGGGTGAGCAAAATCCTCGAGAAACACATTAACACGCATCTAACAACTTTTCTCGAGAGTAATCATCGGCTGGATGCCACCCAGACGGGCTTCCACCCCAAACATGGGACGGAAACTGCCCTGCTGGCGGTTACAGAGGAAACCAGGCGGATCTTGGATCGGGGGGATCGGTGGCAGTCATCCTCCTCGATTTGAGCGCCGCATTTGACACGGTGAATCATAGAACCTTACTGTGTCGACTCCTCAGCTTAGGAGTGTCAAGGAAAGCACTAGCCTGGCTTGAGTCCTTTTGAGCAACAGGACTTTTCAAGTCTTTGAAGGAGATACTGTATCTTCCAGTAGACCCCTGGGCTGTGGGGTACCGCAGGGCTCATCGTTGAGCCCTACGCTATTTAACGTGTATTTGAGGCCGCTGGCTGAGATTGTCCGTCCATATGGCATTAAGATCATCACGTATGCGGACGATACCCAGCTAATGGTATCTTTTACGCAAAAGAACAGCCAGCCATCGCAGGTCGGTTTGACGAGTTGCCTGGAGGAAGTAAAAAACTGGATGTCCGCATCATGTCTCAAGTTGAACGGAGACAAAACTGAGCTTATGCTCCTTGGACCCCCGGCCTCGCCTTCTATCGACTCCTTATGGCCCCTCAACTTGGGCGCGCCACCCACTCCCAAAGACAATATAAAAAGTCTTGGGGTTGGATAAGCCCCTTACCTTTAACGCCCAGGCAACTAAGCTATCAGCCATTGTTTTGGTCTCCTCAGACTTTTGAAGAAGATTCTCCCTCTCCTACCCTTTGCAGCCAAACAAATTGTTATCCAAGGTCTGATTCAGTCCTGTCTCGATTTCAGCAATGCCCTGTACTTAGGGGCACCTGAATACACCTTGCAAAAACTTTAGCTGATTCAGAACTGTGCTGCACGCATGTTGCTTTAGCTCCCTCATAGGCTCTCAGCAAAGCCCGGGCTGAAGAGCCTGCATTGGCTCCCGGTCAGGGAGAGAATTAACTTCAAATCCATGTGTATCTCTCATCAAGCCTACTGGCAAACTGGCCTGGTAGTTAACCATTCTTTAATCACCCCTCACCCCTCACCGTCCTAAGAAACAGCTTCGCTCCACTTACGCCTTTTTGGCTATAGTCCTCCGAATTAGAAGATCTAGAGCTGGAGGCAGGTCGTTTTCTTATAATGCGGCCAAGCTGTGGAACTCACTTCCTCTCTACCTTAGATCCAACCCTAATTTGTTTTCCTTCCGTAAACAACTTAAAACTTTTCTTTTTAACAGATGTGACTAACTTTTCTGTGCTAATTTCGCCCAGTAGGTAGCATTCCTGTTCTTTAGCGCTTGGACGCATCAGGGTAGCAATCGCGCTCAATAAGACTCCTTTTCATTTCATTTCATTTCATGTTGGAGTGGGAGAAAAAAGAGGTATTTCTCAGTGGTAACAATTGTAAAAACTCACTAGGCGGTATACTTCTGTGTCAAGAATTTAACTTACATGGAGCCTGCTAAGGTTCATCTAATGACCTTTCTTGCCACCTGCACGGCACCCCAGCCACACAAATAGAGTCTTTTTTCAGACAACTTTCCGACGGCAGATACTTTATGTTAAGTGACCACAGCTGTTGTGGCATGTTGCCAGGAACGGCCTATCTCGTTAGTGTTACATCCAGGGTCACTTGCTGTATGCAAGTATTGCATCCAAACAGCAAACCAGACAAGGAGGGAACGATATGGCCTTCATTGAATATCTCTTCTATTCAAATTGATACTTTAAGCAGAATGAAGTCCATTCTTTTGCAAAAAACTGTGCGTTTGACATCGTCTAGAGAAATGTATGACCTGCAAGTAGCAAGGACTTCTGCAGAGATACATGCATTATTATCAACAAATTGCCCCGTGCATTTCGTAGAAATATTGAGCCAAATCTTAAACATGTCTGATACCAGCGGCATCGCACATGTATTTAAGACAATTTTTTCGGGACTATTATCACCCTTTGAAGCAGTCCTGAGCATCTTCCCTAATTTCGTGCAATCTGTGTTTGGCGGCCTGCCTCTCATCTTGGGACTCATAGCAGGAATTGTATTTTTGTTCCTTCTGCTCCGATATGGCAAGTCCAGTCACAAGCAATACCCAGGTTACCATGGAACAAACGATCTTGGCAATGCGGTACAGAGATAGGATTGCCAAAGTCCTTGGCTTGGTTCGGCTAAGAGATCTGAATACCACATGGTTCCTTTCATTCAGACCAATCTGGCAAGATTGCATCCTACCTGTTCTACGATGCCTGCTCTGCGGAGAAGAATGCGTGTTAGACGTCTGTCTCACACTCCCATCAGCAGTACCCATGGATGTCGATACTTTGCTTGGTTCGGTAATGGCTCATGTAACGTGTTGTCCCCAGCGGCTATCAATTCGGCATTCGTTGAGACCTGACAGCTACAAGCTGGCGGTGAGGTACGAGATGAAAGCCGCACACAGGTACAACCTTCAGTAACCATTGCTGATCTAGATAACGATGGCGGCAATGCATCGCACATATGCACTATTTCTACTTTTTCGGACATGGCCGAACTTTCACCTACTGTTGTAGACAAATTCTTTGCCAGCCTTTCTGAGCTAATGTTCTCCCCTAACAACGAGAATAACTTTTAAAAACAGGAGCACACAGCGTTCCCTGAACTTTGAATTCGGCCTTCAGTTTTTGATAAACAGAACTTCTAAAACTTTGGAACTATTTTTTCCTCAAACAAAATTATTTTTTCCCTGTTCCCAAAATATTTACTTTTATTGGCACATGATACTCTGCTTAAAGTAGAACTATTCTTAGAGAACAAGATTTCTATTTTTAAAACAACTAGAGACAATATTTTCAACTTAGCCTCTAGCACATGTACAGTTTTGTATAAAATGTGATGAATTGGTCTCGACCTTCTCTTCTGTATTAAGAGCCATTTCATAAATGTAAATTTAGTAAATCATTTAAAGTACAATATATGCATTATTTTGAATGATACCACTGCTTAGAAAACGTACAGTACAATACTCATTTTTTCGTGTACATGCCATTTCAAATGCATTTTATGTATTTTGGGGTGGGATAGAAAACACATGCTTCGATATGTTTTATTACTTTCCAGGACTCTGGAGATATCCTCCTTATTCTTGGGGAGCAAAGTTGTCATGTTTATGCGGTTGTCAGAAACGAATCCCTTCTTGTGAATTCGAGAAAGTTTCTAGTGACCTCTGAGCTAGCTGGCATTCCTAATTAAGTCTAACATATTCAATAGAGACATAGTCGACTTCAGTCTTACGTCTAAACTATCGTTTATGTTATTCCAATGCGCAGAGCCTATTGGGAATACAGGAATTACACTACAAGGTGATCTAATGACAATCCATAAGAACTACCAGAATAGGAAAGGAAGCCTGGTTGTGCCCCCAAGAACTACAGAGATCCCATTAATTTAGACCTTAATATCATAGAGGGTGTACGTCTACAGCGACAAGGAGCAAGTTCTCTGCCTTACCTATGGCCTGGCTATGGACAAATTAAGATTGAAAATCGAACGATGAATCAGCCTGCCATTGTCAATGGCCGGACGGATCGCAATAATTAAAAGGGTTGTCCTGCCTAGATTTCTTTATTTGTTTCTTAACATACTCATCCATCTTACCAATGCTTTCTTCGCCACCTTGAGGGGGCTGCTGTTGAGATTAATTTGGGCCGGTCGCAGACCACGGGTGGGATGGCGTGCGCTGACCCTCCCTTACACAAGGGGTGGCTTCGGCATTCCCCATTTTGATCTTTTACTTAGTGGTTTAGTGCTAATATGCGTACCATTGGTACCACGGAGACGCCAGACTCCCATATAGCCGAATTGATAGAGATCTGGATGGCTTCATGCCCCTCAATGTTATGCCCCCAGTTGGTCTGCCACGGAACCCTAAAGGGTTCTTTGGAGCAAAGCGCTTGTACTCACCTACGCTCCCGCTTGCGGGCAATCGTTGGCTCCCCCCAATAGTAGATCCCACTGTCAGATGCACGCTTAGTAGGTTTATGATGCACACCACTGGAGATTTGTTCCCTGAGAGCCATGCTGTTTCATGGTCGGAGGATACCCGTTTCACTGACTTCACTCCGCTGGACAGATTTGTTTTACATCATGTACAGTGTGCCCCGAGGACCCATGTTCCAACCTACCCCTTTTCCCCTGATGACTTTACCCCTCCTGCGGTCCTCATCGAGGATGACACTGGAACCTACCTTGTTTCCACACTGTATCATACCTGTCTAGAACTGTTGCCTACCGTGGATGGCCGATTGGTCTTACAACGTCCCATACCAGACATTATCTGGAATGACTGCTGTGCACAGACCAAGCTGGTCTCCACTAACCATAGACACAAACTGATACATTAGAAATGTTTGCAATGCACATACTTGACATCTAGCCTCCAGGCCAGGATCGATCCCACCCATTCATCGATCTGCCTCAAATGTCACACCGCTGATGCAGATTTTCTGCATATGGCTTGGTTGTGCCCCTACGTAGGGAGTTACTGGACTGACGATTTTGCACACATCTCTCATATGGTGGACACAACACTGTCACTGACCCTCTGCTAGTGCTACTGGACTATGTGCACGACATTCCAAAGGAAACCTGATGGTTTGTTGCCATTGCACTTCTTCTTGAAAAGCGTGAGGTTGCTATGCACTTGGGAAATGCACATTACCCTACTATAGCACTATGGCATAAGAATCTTGTCTTTTGTGACACAACCAGTAAACTATATGCTCAGACGTAACCCTCAATGTGACAGCCTCGAGATATCTTGCACACCCTTTGCATTTCACTCTAACACGACTGACAGCGACTGATATCGTGGGCCATATGTCATGCATTGTACAGGCGTCACTGACGCCATCACTATGCACTCGCTTAATAGGTGAGATGTTGAGAACATCTCCTCCTCTGAGTCCACCATGGTTGTTACTACCCTTAGATGTTTTATATATGCTACGCGCAAACTCAGCCTACATGCATCCCCCCCACAGATAGGATCTGGACCGCGTTGCTTGATGTAATTTTTCATTTTACTGAATACATGCATAAGTGTCTCTGTTCCTTTCCAGCCACAATTGCGGTATGTAAGAATTGTCAATATATGTGATATGCATAATGTATTGAAAACAATTGATAAAGCTTTAAAAAAAATCATAGGGGGTGTTTATCTTACCACCTTTAGTTTTGACAGGGTGTCGTTTTCATTAGGACGTTTGTCTATGGGCTATAAAACCGTCCTGGTCTGTTCTCAGTTCAACTAAATACCAAGGTATTACCATACATTCATGATATCTATCTTACAGATGGTGACTTGGACGTACACCTGATTAGGGTGGACAGAGTAGTAACACTATTAACATCACATGGTTACAGAATTAACTTTTAAAAAATCAAGAATTGCTTACCTTACAGTGAGCATCCTCAGATACGAGTTATCCAGTGAATGCAAGGGTCTTGCTTCTGATTTCTTTTAGGAGTGTGCTACCTTGTAGCTCCACAACACACTGAAGGAGTTGTAATCCCTCCTAGAATTTCTCAGCTTTGGATGAACTTACTTGCCACATTAGGCTGAGCGAACAAAGCCCATGTTTGGCTTGATTTCTCCCACGTTTTCAGCAAAACAGTGAACAAACAGGCACAATAATATCTTGTGTGTTTTGCAAACAGACATGCTTGCGACAAAATATTTAGAAACCAGGGACAGTGTGACCAATCTTGTTCTTTGAGGCATACCAAGTCACAATGAAGGAGAGACTGTTCCTATTGTCTACAAGTCTCACTTGTATTCTCTACTCAAGGCACTTTATGCTTCTATTGAAAAAGTTCTTGCAGCTGTGCACATTTGAAAGAACGCTCTTTGGCTCAGGGAAATCTTGTGAATGCGGTTTGTCCTGTACCGGCACTAGAGGCAACCACAAAGGCAAGCTCATACACTACACGGAGATGGGTGCTGTGGGATTCTTCTTTGAGTACAGTGGATGTAGTCAAGTCAAAACCACTTTATTCGATTAATTTAAAATCATAAAAGTATACTAAAACAATGTTAGGTACATGATTAAAACAGGATAAAAAGTCAAATTAATACAGTTAAATTCAAGAAAAAAGATTAAAAGACCAATTTGCTCTCCTATTTTGAGGACAACTACTGCAATAATCCCATTCCTCACTGAAACTCACCAACATTAATTCATATACAAAATACAGTTTTAAAAAGGTTGTTTTTACAGTATTAAGAGTCCAATCTTTTTCTCCTGATTCTTACGGCAACTGTTAAAAAACTAGCAATACAATACATAATGAAAGGGGTTTCCAACATTAATAAAAATTACAGTGCAGGTTTATATTGAGTAAAACTCATCTCTTTCAGCAAAGGTTTGACATAGCGCTTCCGGGGTTCACTATACCACGGGCAAAAAAATAGAAAATGCGCAGTGTCCTGGACAGACTTATCATCGCATTTACATGGGGTAGAATCCTCTAACTTGCACCAGTTTTTCATATCCCATAAGATGTATGAATTTGGTTGAAGCGGAATTTTGACAGTAGCCATCTATGGAAAAAATTTGTTACCACTGACAAATAAGGCACCATTTCAGGAGTAGTAGTTATCATTATATGACTCCTCACTGAGAGTTTACATAATTCCTCCGCCTCTCGTTCCACATCACAGAGCTTGATGAAATTGGTTTTCACCCATACTAGATCTTCTTTGCATAGGGATTCTGGACTTCCGAAAATCTCAGGGCGTCCTAGCTTTTTAGCCACGTTATCTACATAAGACAACCACTGAATATCCCTCACATGATCTGATTTCATACAGTCTTTGATGATTTTATGGTTCAGACTAAGGTTCTGATTTAGCCAAAGTTTTATCCATAGCACAATGGGTGCTAATTTTATCATATCAGTAATAAATCCCACCCCTAATTCAAGGTGTACAGGATAAGATGCTGTTTGCTGGGGCAAACCAAGCAATGATTTTAGGAAATTGTTTTCTTCCACTTGGATGCGGTCAATTTTTGAACATCCCCAAATAGCTGCCCCATAACGTGCTATTGCTACTGATTTGGCTTTATAGATGGCCAGAATAGCCTCTATAGGTTTCCCCCCTAGTCTTTTTGCGAACCCCAAGACTGTGGATGCAGAGCTTCTAACTGCATTTGCCTTGGAGGTTAGCTGCGGTACCCATGTTCCCCTTTGGTCAAACACTACCCCTAGATAAGTAAAAACCTTTACTCCGGAGATTACTTCACTGCCACAAAAAAATGTTTTTTCTTTGCTTTTTGAACAACCCACTGACATTGTGTGCGACTTGGCACTATTAATGACCAAATCCAGATTGGTCATAAAATATCCAAAAGAATCAAGGAGTTTTTGTAGGGCAATCGGGGTCCTGGCTATCAGGACCGCATCATCGGCATAGAGGAGCACCGGGATTGGCCTCCCCCAAATGCACGGGATGTCCTGAGTTACTGCTGTTAGATTGGCCTCCAATGAGTTCACGTACAGCGTGAACAGCATGGGGGCCAAAATACAGCCAGGCGTACCCCTCGTCGGGACCTAAAGCTTGCTGTACACTTCCCATCGGTAGTCATCCTAATGGAGGCATTTAGATCTTTATGCAGCTCCGCCAGGAAGTGTACCAAAGAGATATCAAGGCCCATATTCAATAGCATGGTCCACAGCTTTGATCTATTAACTAGATCAAAAGCTGTGGATAAGTCCATAAAGCCTAAGAATATGGATCCCCTTTTGGCCCTCGTGTACTTTGCTATTATCAGGTGAAGGTTAAGACATTGGTCTTCTGTGCTCCTCCCCGCTCTGAAGCCGTATTGTGCGTCCGTCAAGATGTTATTCCTAGTAGCCCAGGATGTTATTCTGGCTAATACAACTTTTCCTAGGATCTTAACAGAGGAGTCCAATAATGATATGGGCCTATAGCATCTTGGATCTCCCCTCTGGCCTTTTTTGAACACGGGGATTATGGTAGCTCTGGACCAAGATTTCGGGAATCCCACAACAGTTGAAGCATTAAAAACTTTAACTAAAATATCTGCCCAGAATAATGAGTTAGCCTTAAACAAATCCGAGGGAACCCCGTCTGGACCCGGTGCCTTTTTGCCTGCGCTACTCTCAATTGCTTCAATAACTTCAATTATGTTGAAGTTTACTGGCCCTGGCGGGAATTCAGAGGCAGGGAGCTCAAAGAGCTCCTGCTCCATGTTACTTCCATAAATTTTTTCGAAGTGGTTAAGCCAGTCACCCTCAGGAATATTAAGTTCCAGTTCCTCGTTCTGGTCACGAGCAAACAGTGGGGTATTTATTATTGACCAGAACTTCGAGCTATTTTTTAAGGTCGCTTTGTCCATAAGCTCAAGCCAAGCTTCTCTTTTTAGAGCATGTTTACGCGCTTGGGTTACCCTGGAATAATCCTTTCTCAGCTGTCGCACTAAGGATAAATCCCTAGGGCGGGTATTAAGTGCTTTTTTAAGGCGGTTGTGGGCTTTACTGCAGGTAGTATCAAACCAGCCTAATGCCGGACTGTTCTTCCCTCCCTGACCTTTAGATGTTAGATTCTGGGATATTATATGGCAGATGCCTTCAAAAGAGGTTAAAACCTCCTCGCCTTTTGAGAGGGGGTTAGCACAGATGTTCAGGTGTTCGGTAGCCTCAGTGGTTATGGTGAGAAAAAAATCCTCCGGTACTACCTGTCCCCACTTGAGCCTCCTCCCCTGATCTTTAGTCTTAACGGGTAAAGCAACCTGAGATATAGCCCTGAAACTCATTAGGGAGAAGCCATTTGCTAGCTCCATCCCCACGGGGTTATGATCGCTCCCAGGCATCGGTACGGTGTTATAAAAAATCACAAATTTAAGAAGACCTAGCGATAGGAATATATAATCAATTATTGAATCACAATCCCTTCCAGTATACGTAGCTACCCTAGTATTTTTATCAAAAAATTCTGCCTCATATAAATCATTGGTCGCTAATAGATTTTCCATTGCCTCCCCCTTCTGATTATGTTCAAAATGCGGGGGGAAATACTGTCAGGGGCATCTGAATCAATAAGGTCACAGTTTGCACATAAGTGTACATTAAAATCACCCAACAATATAAAATGACAATAATTGGTTTGCTTCTCTTTATAAGTAGTTAAAAAGTCTGTTAGCCACACTAAATGTTCATTAACAGGGTAGCCATTCGGTGAATTATAACAATTCACAAAGAGTATTTTGTTGCCATCGACCAAAGTTACCTCTATAACCAAACAGTTATGGGAGTCGCAGTCAACTTTCATAATTTTACCCTTTACATTCACCGAGACCAACATCAGCAGGCCCCCTCTGTTCCTTCCAGCAGGAGATGATAAAGCCGGGACAAAGTAAGAAGTAAATCCATCCAGCCAAAAGTCACAATCCATGTCCCAAGTCTCCTGCATGGCAACAATGTCATATGATTTAACAAAGTTCAGCCAACTGGGATCTTCTCTCTTGGACCGTAAACCGGCAATATTCCAGCTTAAAAATCTGATCTTATCCCTTTTATCCAGGGTATCCAATTCTAGTTTGTATCCAATATTATCTGAAGAAGGTACAAGAGCCATAGGGGCATGGTCCACTACAGCAGCACCTTCCATACCCTCTCCATCCCCCGTCAATCGCACAATTCTAGACTCGACAAAGCGTCAAATCTATTGTGCGTTGTGACACGGGGACCAAACCAAAAAAGGTTCTCCCTTCCTGAAGCCTGGCTAAGGGTAGCTGATCGGAGGCCTAAAGGTGTAAAAGGGCTTCTGCCTAAGCTAGGGGTGGGGGGTCCTGGAAGGTGATTATAAAAATATCCCAAAGGGCGCACGCTGATGCTACTACTATCGGTGGCCATGGAGGCTGCCCTTAATAGAACTGTGGCAACGTGTTGTGGAAATCTAAAATTTACCGCCAAGCAATCACCAGTACAAGTTTTGCGTTTGGGGCCAATCCAGTTTACCCTCCTGACAGTGATTATTTCTCCAGCAAATTTTGGAGGGAAACCACAATTTAGGTTCAGCCATGATACAACTTTATTTTTAAGGGAGTCATGTGACTCCTCAAATGGCTCAGCCAAAGAAGAATTATGTGGGGGGACATTTGCTAATACAATTACATAGGGCGCACAGCCTGGCGGAAGATCAATAAAATTACTTCTCCTCATAGGGGTAATAGATGGATTTGTAACCGGCCCAGGTTTGTTGTGTACTGCTGTATTAATAGATGGAGGTGTGGGTGGAGCAGAAGGGCCAGGGGGATCTTGGGTAGCTCTAGATGCTTGGGATAAGACGTGTACATTTTTATCGCTCTTGGCTATCCCTTTTCTGCCAGACTCCATAGAATCTATGTTAGGTGTGGGTAGACAGGACTTTACTTTATCTTTGCCAGCTACTTGCTTCTCTAGTAGATCACCCAATCTCTTAACCTCTGCTGTGACAATTTCCAGCTGAGACATTAATGTTTTAAGGGATTCCACTAGTTTCAGCTCGAATTTGGCCTCCATATTGCGAATTAGCAGATCGAAATGGCCAGGGCTCAAGGTTATATTTTCCTCGCTCTTATTCTCCACCATGACAGTCAGGACCGGGGGGGAATTGTTCACAGATTGATTATTTTCTGCCTTTCTTTTCTGAGCATGCCTTCCCGCCCTCTTGCCTTGCTGCTTCCTACAGTTTCTGAATGGCCTAGTGTAGGTTTGGACAGGGGCTACCTCTTCCTCCTCCTCCGACTCCGAGGTAGATTTGTCAAGTACTACAGTATCCGGGGCCTGATGAATCAGTGCTTCTACTGCAGTGATTGCCACTGGTATATTATCAGTAATAATGACCGTATCCGGTAAACCCTCTGGTAGAAAAGGGCTCTCCAGGGCTTGGTCATGATCTGAGGAATTACCTCTACCCAAGGAGGCCCTTCTATCATTGTGGATCTTATTTACCATTTTTACCAGGAAATTATCAATAGGGCCCGCCCCCACCATTGCCTTGTCTTTCATGGCCCCCGGCATGAGTTCAGGGCCAAGAGAGTGATGTACACAGACCAATTCAAACCTTGCAGAGGCAAGGTCAGTTCAATAGCACCGCAGTTCCCAAAGGACCATACACTATTAAGTTCGCTTTACCTTTGGTTAGTGTTACGAGACTCCAGAGGAATAGAGCAGAGTCTCTTGCCCTGCCCTGCCTCCTCCTGCCTCGGATGGCCACAGACGGCCCGCCCTCTGCCCGGGCTCAGCCCGGCACTGCCCGCGCGCGTCCTGCGATGCGGGAGGAAGGGCTTGGTCTTATGCGCCTCCCAGGCGGAAGCCCCAGCTGTCAATCAGCGTCCCCGCGAAGCAGGGGACGCTGGGAGTTGTATTTCCTTGCTCGCCCCTCTCGGCGGCCGCGTGTGTCCTGCGGAGGCGCAAGGATATCAGGTAAAGCGGCGTGAAGGTGGCGTGCTGCAGGTATGGCCCCTGATGCAGTCGTTCAGACCCCCAGTGGATGTAAATTTTAAGAAGGATCCCACTCTTCGTACACAAGCTTTTTTCCAATATGAAAAACATGTTCTTCCTACTCCAAAAGCCTTACCCATTGAGTCCTACCAGAGCATTATACACCGATTGCTCAACTCAACCAGTGGTAGGAACAAGATTCAAGTACTCCACAGCCTGTGCGGCAGTGCAAGATGTAGTGAATGTTGGTGAATTCTGTCCGCAGCACACCGCCAAGAAGATCTTAGGCGACAGCACTGTGCAAAATGCATCAGTTCATGCACTCTTACTTGCATCACAAACATCTGATTCATCAGTTCGCACTCTCATAGTATCGGATTCGGCCTTCTGAGTGCAAGTGTACATGTTGGCATGTAGCATTGGTGATTGTATGTATTCAGGGATTCAAAGGGTAAATCAATTAAAGATAAACAACTCTGCAGATGGGTAGCTGTCTTACAAAATAGGTTTCCATTTGTCCATATGAGGCACACTCTGGACCATCAGTGTGAAGGAATTCATGATAATGGGAACAGTGCAGCTGCCAAAGCTGCAATTCAAACAGAATAGCAGCCTTAACCAGACAAACATTAACACAGATATTTTAACAGCCATTCATTCCACCAGCCAAGGCAGAAAGCCTCCCTCTTCTTTACTCGTAAATATTCCTACACCGTTAATTCAGAGCACACTCCTGTAGTTACACTACCAGGAGTGGGAGACAGGATTATACCTGACAAACTGGCCAGTGTGAGAAGTTGGCCTGATATGTGATGTCCACTGTTCTAGTGGGTGCCCTGTATCAGTCCAAACAACCCTTATGGTGATGGTTGTAAAGTCAACCTTATAGACCAGCTATCCTAGTGGTAGCATGGACAAAGCAGGCTAATACTTCAGAGAGCATGTGAAGCCAATTGTTTTACCAATTATAATCCCTTGAATACCAAATGAAAGGACACCACACAAGGTATATATCAAATATATATATATTTATTACGAACACAACCCCTCTGCACTCTTTATGAGGTCAGAGTTTGCGATACAGCACAAGTTACTCAATAAGCATACTATTAGTTGCACAAATACAATTCTGCACCAGGGGCCTCACGAACCATATACTAAGTAAGTAGTATAAGAACTACTTCCGGAAAGGTGAGTAGGCCTAGGGCCTAGGAAATTGCTGGGGCTACACTGAACAACCAAAGGTTAGGAAGTATGAGTCCCACAGGATGTGTGTGCAGTGTCTAAACACACACACGAGTTACCATAGACTTTCAATGGGAACGTAAAAGTTAGTAGATTTCGGACACTTCCAGGTGGACTACGGGAAAACCCAGTTAAACTAGGACACTTGGATAGTTATTACCCAAGGGAGCACCGGAGTACTCGAGTTACCTCAGCCAGGTGCATAGGTTAAGCATGGGCGAATTTTGCGAATCTCGCGTTCGCGAATTTTGCGGATTTGCAAACTGGCAATTCGCAAAATCCGCGAATTCTCGCGAATTTGCGGATTTTTTTTTTGTGTTCGCGCGGGTTTCTGCCAGTTTGCGAGGGTTTTGTACAATTTCGCAAACGCGAACTTACCTGTCGGGTCGCAAGTTTTGCGAACTTGTTGTTTCTACGTGTCCAGCCTGTTTGGGACACTCTTCTTCATCACTGCCACTCTCTGTCACCACTGCCACTCTCTGACTACTCATGCCACCCTCTGGCCCACCCATGCCACCCTCTGTTTCATCACAGCACCCTCTGGTTGTCCAGTCAGTGTACATTATTGTGGCAAAGCAAAGCACACCTTCCCTGCCTCAAGTGACCTGAATTAATTTGGGGCTGATTAATGTGTCACAGAATATTTTTTTAGCTGGCACCTGCTTCCTTAGTGCTTCCTGATTAGTGATCTTTTGCACTTGCTAAGTGCTTTCATTGTTGCAAAATTAGTTACAACACCTGCCCTGCCCCAACTGACAATAATGAATTAGGGGCTGATTAATGGATTTGAACTTCCAGCCTGGCTCCTGCTTGTCTCCCTTAGCTGTAATTCAGGACCTTTGTGGCATATGTGTAACTATTCTGAGGTTCAGAGCAGGGTCACATAATAGTTGCAAGTAGGCAACTGAACTCTGGAGGGGCCCCTCAGGAAGCACTACAGGAAATGGCTACTAATGATGAGCCTGAACTTTTGAACCTGGTAAGTAGTTTCAGTTTTGCTAAGATCGTATTTCTGCAATTTAGCGCTTATTCGCGGGGCGCGAAGTTGTACTGGGAAGCCGCGAACTCACGCGAACAGTGCGAGCAAGCCATAAAATCCGCTGCTCGCGGATTTGCGGATTTTGAGGGAGATTCGCGAATCTCGCGGATTGCGAATTTACCGAAAATCCGCAAAATCCGCGAGCGAAACGGATTTTCCGCCCATGCTTAGCATAGGTGTTCTTTCGTGTCGGGTTTCGTAAATCAATCTTATGGAGAACTGCAAGAAAGTGCTGCAAGCGACCAGGAGAAAAGTGTCCAGATGGATCCAAGGGTGGATTGGAGCAGTGAAGAACCTGAAAGCAGAGGGGACAGAGTCTGGGTCACTAGCCAGTGACCAGGAAGGAATTAGGAAGGAACCAGGCGATGTCGAGATGCAATCAGGTGAGGAGATGAAGCTTGTCTCTGCAGCTACGTGGACCAGGAGTCGTCGACGATGACCAGGAGCTGGATACGGACTGTCTCATGAAGGATCTAGCTGTTGGCGGTGTCGGTATCCGGATTGGACCGAACAAGCCTTGGCAAAGGCAATCCACGCAGGAAGGGAAGATCGGCTTCTGTTCAGACCAGCAAGGTCTGGGGAACTTCCCCTTTACAGGAAAGCAGGAGCAAGCCCAGAACAACCAGGCAAGTGGTATTGATTCAAGAGGGCTGAGCTTCCGTGTACTTACTGCTCGGGGTTGGGGCTTCTCAATCCCCAATGCACAACTTCGAGAACACCTCAGAAGCTGCACAGTTAGCAAAAAGCGGGTCCCACATCTCTCGTGTCCGCCACCGGTCTCAACTTTGCTGTGGATGTGGGCCGGAGTCAGTCAAGTCTGGAAGTCCAGAGGCTACTTTGTTAAGTCTTTGGGTTCCAGCGGGAGCATCGACAAAGCAAACCGGCAAGTTACTGTTGGTGCCTGTTTGCACAGGGTGGTCCCTACTTGACCACAAGGGAGATGTCTTCAGTCTTCCAGTCAAAATGGAACGTCGAAGGTCCAAGAGTTCATTTCAGAGTTTCTTCCAGGATAATCTAATGTCTCTAGACACAGCTCCTAACTTCATACTAATTTAAGGGGCTGGATTACCTGCTAGGTCACTCCTATGGGTGGAACCTGAGAAGGGGGTGGTTACACCCCTTTCTCTTTGTCCAGTTTCGTGCCAGAGCTGGGGCTGGAGTGCCCCAGCAACTGGTTTGAACCGGGCTATGCATGGAGCACCTTGTGTGCCCCAGGCAGTGTCTGGAAACAGCAGTTTCCATTGAACCCACCCTGCCCCAATCCACTACAGGCTGTCTGGGGAGGTGCCAGCACCTCCCTTGACAGGAAACCTATTGTCCAGGCCTCCACTGCAAAGGTTTCTTCCAGCAGCAGGAGGTCAGACTCGTGTCTGTGGCAGCAGCATCCATGTTGTGATGCTGAGACTCTGTTTAACTTTAACCGGGTAAAGCAGTAACTACATGTCTTCTCCCTCTAGAAGGGTGGAATGCTACCCCCGCCGCCAAGACTTGGGGGGGGGGGAGGGGGGGGGGTGGTCTTCTAAAGTGTTTCACGCCTTACACAACATGTTTTGATAAAGCCAAACCAAAGTTAGCATTAACCGCGAGGATTATAATGCACTTAAGAGTATATGGTATGGCTATACCATAGAACAGCTATAAGGACATGGTTCCGAAAGCTGCAGACAGGCTCTGCTCATGCTAGAGCACCATCTCACATAAAACCAAGCACTCTGCCTTCAGATTGTCAAGGTCTGCCATAGGAGTGACTTATAGGTATATATGTGTCTATATATAAGGGCAGATATAGGAATACTATATCTAAGCAAGGTGTGATTACACCATCTTGCCCAAGCTGAGTGATCAGCCTGTGGTGTCAGTTTGGATGGCCAGCCAGGGGTGGCATAATACATGCTGCAGCCCCTGGTAGGTCTTGGATGCACCTATGCCCTGGATACCTATGGTACACTATACAGGGGCTCACAAAGGTGACCCAATACCCAATTAGGTATGTACCTAAAGTACATGGTATGAATTTAGAGGCAGAACAGCTGGGCTGTGGGTCTGATTACCAGGCCCACAGCCACACTAAAGTCAAAAAACCAGAGTATCACAGCAAAAAGTGGGGGTGACCATAGGAAGCAGACCCTACTCTCCTACAGCCAGATTGTATCCAGATTGTATTTAATCAAGGATGCTCATGAATTGTTGGCATATGCCCATGCTGGAATTAATGCAACTGTGGAAATGCTACAGAAACGCTACTGGTGGCCATGTTCATGTAAAACAGCCTAGAGATTATGTCAGGAAATGTGGCATTTGTCAGCAGACTAAACCATTTACTGCCAAGAGGCCTCTGCCAACTCCCCTCACAGTCTCCATCCCATTCAGTGTAATTTATATGGAACACATGGGTCCAAAAAACTCGGTCAACTGATGTAAATACATATTGGTAGCCATTGATTTATGTTCTCAATTCCTATGGGTGTGGCCACAGAGAAATGGGAGTGCATCAGCAGTCGTGAAGGGTTTGCGTTGCCATTTAGAGATGAGGCAGTTCATTCATTTCACTCACATAATGGTCCTGCATTTGCCTCCATCTGTATGGAACCCAGTGAGAATTTAATAACTTGCTTAAACGAGTATTGGGGGACGCACTCCATACAAGGTCTATTCGCAGTTTCTATTCGGAGTTCCTATGTATGTCCCTGGCCTCGATAATCTGGGGAAGGTGGTGGATGAAGACAATTTTGACCTGGAAATACATTTGAATGTCTTGCAGAGTATCCAAAAGATCAAAGACAATCTGTCTAATGTGAACTATTCTGAAACCTCCACCATCAAAGAGAAGATTGAGACCATTTCTATCGGGTGGCTTCCTAAAGTTGGGGATGTGGTTTGTGTAAAATCCCATGACAAGTATGCTTTTGAACCTTCCTACAAATCACCTGTTACAGTCCTTGGGATGAAAGGCAAAAGTACGGTCATTCTGCCTCCTTTGTCTGGTTCAAAGAAAAACTGACAGGTGTCCATCAACTATGTGAAAAAATACTATGTGTCAGATTCTCTACAGCAGACCCTTACAGACATCAAGAGTGATTCATAGTGGAACCTCTCAGCTGTTCTATACTCTGAGAAAAATACCCCTTAATGGGAGCAGTAACATCACTAGCTTGAGTTCCAGCCAGGGATATTTGAGCATACTTCCTTTCCAACTCTGCATAGAGCAACGCACTTCAATGACAAATCTAATGCTTTCATCACTACAGTTTCAAATGTTTCACACAACTCCATGATCTACTATCAAGTACCACCTGATCCCATATCATTTGAACTGATGCCCTTTCGAGAAACAACTGATTATGAGAATGACTCTAGATTTGGTTCATAAGATTTTCACCACCCCCCAAACATACTCCTCACCATAGATTGCTTTGTGCATGTCATTGGGTCCGTGACATGTATTTGCTTCCACCTTGTTCCTCTGTCTGGACTACTCTAGGAGGGTTCCTCCTCATCATATGGCGATCAAAAATGATTACTGCTCTTATACTACCAAATGGACATTACTTTCCAGAAAGACCACAGTATGGAAACTGCCCTCCTCGCCGCAACAGATGACATCCGCACCCTACTGAACAAAGGAGAAACAGCAGCCCTCATCCTCTTCGACCTCTCAGCGGCGTTCGACACAGTCTCTCACCGCAAACTAACACGCAGACTCCACGATGCAGGGATCCAAGATAAAGCCCTCAACTGGATCCGCTCCTTCTTCTCTGGCAGAATGCAGCAGGTCAGACCCCCCTTCCTCTTTCACCCTACACCAACCACCTGCCGAGTCCCCCACGGGTCCTCCTTCAGCTCTACGCTCTTCAATGTCTACATGGCCCCACTCGCCCCCATCATTAGAACCTACGGATTCAATATTGTGTCATACGCAGACGACACCCAACTCATCCCCTCCCTATCCAACAAACCCAACACCGCCAGTCACAACTTTCAAGAAGGTATGGAAGCAATCACCAAATGGATGAAAAACAGCTGCCTACAGCTAAACACCAACAAAACGGAAGTACTGATCATGGACCCAAACCCCCGACGCCAGGAACAACACCTGGTGGCCCCCTGCCCTCGGAAGCCCGCCCACCCCCACGGGCACGCACGAAAACTGGGAATCATCCTGGACTCAGAGCTCAAAATGAACCGCCAGTCGACTCCGTCTCGTCCTCCTGCTTCTACACCCTCCGCCTCCTACTAAAGACCTTCAAATGGATCCCCATCGAACACAGAAAGACAGTCACTCACGCCCTGCTCACCAGCAGACTCGACTACGGCAACACACTCTATGCCAGAATAAATAAAAATCTCACCGCAAGCTACAGAACATCCAAAACGCCGCCACAAGACTAGTCCTCATCCTGCCAAGACAATGCCACATCTCCCAGCACCTGCGCACACTCCACTAGCTCCCCATCGAAGCTAAATTCACCTTCAGGATGCTCACCCACGCTCACAAGGCCCTTCATGACACCGGACCAGCGTACCTGAACAGCCGACTCAAATTCCACACACGCCAAAGGACCCGACGATTAGCCCAGCTCTCCTACGCCGTGGTCCCCCACACCAGAAAGACCAGATTGTGAGGCCGCTCCTACTTCCTTGCGGCCAAGGCCTGGAACGACCTTCCGCTCCACCTCAGACAGACAATATTGCTCCCCATCTTCGCAAGAAACCTCAAAACCTTGCTCTTTGACAGACCCCCCTCCTTGATGGACTGGAGCTTGCGAACCCCCCAAACCTAATGGCCCCTTGAGATCCTTACGGGTGAGTAGTTGTGCTTAACAAACATCTGAATGATTGATTGATTGATTGATTGATTGATTGATTGATTGATTGATTGATTGATTGATTGAAAGAACAATTGCACACACGGTGAGTTGAGAACTGCAACTGCATCTTTCCTTTAACAGAGCTCAAAGAAATCTCTACTCGTCCAAAATCACAGCTTATCCTGTACCCGAAGTCATACCTTGGGAAAAAGTTCCATTTCAAACTATGGGATCTACAGAGACATTGGAAGTGCCTCACGTTTTAACATTTTCTGTGAAAGACATTGTGATTCCTGGTTTTATTTCAGATGACTGAAATACAGAGACTATCAAATAAATGATGTCTGATTTACAGGCATATGCCACTTTCAATAAAGAACCTATCTGGAATTTGGTGAATTATAAAGAAATGGATTGTTACCATCACTATGCAGACTATTAAATACATAGAACTAGCTATCCTAAATAGATACACACAAATAATTAGAGCATTGTGAAGCTCCATCTTCTAATAGTCACCCACATTTTTAAAATAAATTTCCTAACTTCCAGAGTGACAACAGGTCCACAACAACGTCAGTAGAATCGAATTACCACTAACAAGCTGACTTACTCAAATGAGTTCAGTCAGAACCAGGCCATTTAATGCTATAATTATTGGGCAAATAATATTGATGAGAAAAGTATTTGGGGAACACATTCAAGGCAAAGAAGCCTTATTTCGGGCATGCATTATATCTAACAAATTATTTTCGTGAACAAAACCATCCCCATGACTACCTGTCTGGGATTCAGTACCATGAAATACTTTAAAACCTTCTATATGAAAAGTCAATTCAACTCTGTATAATAATTGGCAGTCACAAATGAACATTTCTGATTCAGATATAAATGAAATCACCCAGAATGGGATATTTAGTTCCGCTCTGTTGTCTCCAGAGGGGTTGGGCCTATGGACCTATGATTATAACACCTGCATGCTTCATTTTATTTTCCAACAACCCTGGTCCTAAAGCTAATCAACCTGATCCAGGATTAAAATTTACGAACTCCTGTAGCAGTTACCATATACAGTGTAGGCAAACTGTGCTAATGCTGGTTAGCAGATTTCAGTCTTCCAACTATGAAAGAACATTTATCATTGACTAAAAAAAACATGTTTATTTCTGACTTCTATCTGGCACCACATCCTACAAGAAATAAACGAGTTTTGGCAACAGGAATGTATGGGCCATATTTACGGAGCTATTTAGCATTTCTTAACTGACTGAGGGTCATATGTATGAAACTTAGGTTTTGCGATTCTCAAATAGCGATTTTTAGAGAATCGCTATTTGAGAATCGCAAAATGCTATGTTTGTAGGATTTGCAAATCATTTTGCGGATCCTACATATTCCTTAATTGCGTATCGCAATTCGCAATTAAGGAATACCTCCCCTTTCATTCCTATGGGCCAATGAATGGGAAGACATTCTCAATTTGCGATTCTCAATTAGAGAATCGCAAATTGAGAATGCAATTTCAAGGGTGCCAGGGTGTCAAAAGGACACCCTGTTGCACCCCTAAAATGTGCATGTGTGCACATGTGGCACACATACATGCCCTAAGGGCATGTATGTGCGCCACATGGCACTTTGAAAAATGCAAAAAAGTGCATTTTTCATAGAAATCGCAAATTACCACCAACTTGAAGTTGGTGGTAATTTGCGATTCCTTAAGGCCAAATTGCACTTTTTCTGTGCTTCTTACATTGCATTTAAGGAATAGCAGTTTGCAATTCCTTAAATGCAATCGCAAAATAAGGAATCACACATTTTTTTGGGGGGGTGATTCAAGAGGGGCATTAGGCTCATACCACCCTTGGTTTTGCATTGCCAAATTTGTTATTTCCTTTTTGGAAATCACAAATTTGAAAATGCTAAATCATTAGTACCTCTGGGCCTACAGAACCATAGGAACGAATGCTTTTGCATTTCTTAAATAGCTATTTCTTAACAGCAATTCCCACTCTGTGGGAATCTCTATTAGGAAATCGGTATTTTTTTACATCCCATTTTGCATATCCCAAAAGGCAATTGCTTAGGATTCACTTTTTAGTAAATGCAAACTGGAAGTTTCATACATATGGCCTATGCCATTTATATGAATGAAACAAATCCGCAGAGAAAGAAGCTGCAGAAAGAATTAGGCAGATAGATCAAGAAATCCTGCAAACAGTTTTTAAAGTTATCAACAATGATATGCACACGCTATTTAAGAGAGGGCACTAATTGAATCATGTTCTGTCCTCCGCCTTAGACCTCCTCAGAGGAGACTCAGGTCTGCTACTGCATCATTAAGCTCAGCAAAGAGCTATTGTACAATTACATTTGGCATTACACAATTTTTAAACAAAACAGCTATTTTCAAACCTCATAATCTGACCACAACAAAGAAAACAATAGCGAAAAAAGAATCCACATATAGTTTGTGGAGTAGAGGTTGGTACAGAACATCTCTTCCATTCGTGGAAGTTTCCGTTTTCTTACGTGTTTGAATAATAATAATCCACATTTGTAAAGCGCACAATCACCCGTAAGGGTCTCTAGGCGCTGGGAGCCGTCGGGAAGATTTTGCCCAGAGTCACCCTGGCTGCGGCGCCACACCTCTCCCAATGAAGATGAGACTGTGTTTATTAGTACATTCAGCTGTAAAAATCGTCTATGACACTCCCTTCTGTGTGATACCATTTTGTTGCACGGAATGTGCAGCATTTTAATGCCAGGATCAAGTTGTGTTTTAATTCCTACTAAATCCATACTCACACACCAAGAACAACTGTACAATGGTTCGTATTTATTACTAACTAATGTTACTTGCTGCGGCTTGAAAAGAGGCCAAGTGTATGTGATAACGATTTCTAACACAATACAGTACTGTGGAAGGATCTTGTACCCACCTCCTCAACCGGTAATTAAAAATGTCCCTTGGCCTCCTATTGATATGTGAAGCATGCATTTTGACAACATTAGTAAATTAATCACAGTGTTCCTGCAAAAAGAAGCCCCTTTGACCTCTTTGGCAGAAACGTACAACTTGGAAATTGACAGAAAGGCTGAGGAGATTAAGAGGCTGATACAAATGTAACATATGATTTTTAATTCCTCTAAAACAACTGGCATTGTGCATCTTTTTAAAAACATTGGATCTGGTCTGTTGACTGGATTTAGAACAGTATTTGTATTGATTCTATCATTTTTCCATTCTTTGGGGATTATTTACAACCCCTTTGTGCTACCGGTACATCACTTTTTCCCATGTAAAAAAGTCACTTACCAGCAGCGCAAGGGGCTTGTAAATAAGCCCTTTTGTTCTCCAGTCTTCTTGAAGGATTTCCAAAAATGGCACTGCTCATCGGCTGTGGTATTGTCATATTGCTCCTGTTCCGACAAGGAAATTAATAGCGGAGTTTACCTATCCAGGTGAATAAAGATGCAGTAAGACCCTAGCACGTTTTCTGGGACATGTTTGGCTTTCCGAATTTAGCAATAGTTGAATGCTAACTTTTCATAAAATAGTTAATGAAGATGTGAAACCCATGTTCTGGTGCATAAATTGTCCAGCTTAAATCATCTTGGATTTATATCTAGAGTACCCTACAGTGGTTTTCGTCAATGTGGAAATGTTAATAAAACCATTTCAATTGTCAGAGACAGTGCCAAGCAATCTGTTTGACCTTACTGCAAAATGCAAACTTTGATGGATCGACTACACCAGTGACAATCATTGATGAGTTGCTTGAAGATTAGTTTAACCTGCTGTTAATGTTCGAGCCTCAGAATCCTGTACTCGCAACATCACTGAGTACTTTGGAATTGCAACCATTTGCTGGTCCATCTGATCTGTGAGCTAACAATAACAATAAACTGAATTGCACAGCAATCACACATATGCTGCATGTGAACCCGACAAAGTTGATATGTCCTCAGATGAGGATTATAAGCCGTACTCACATTTACAACAGAGACTGTATTAAAGAACTGAAGATTTTTTTCTACGACTGTTAGAAATTGGGATCCTATTTGACTGGGGTGTGAGCCCTGGCCAGCCAAGCAGCACCTATAATCCTAGTCAGGGAAAGGCACAAACAAACCCCAAATTAACTTGTGGTCACACTCTGGTAGCTTGGCACAGAGCAGTCAGGCTAAACTGGGGGGCAATGTGTAAAGTATTTGTGCAACACTTCAAGCCATAAAAACAGCGAAACCACCACACAAAAAGAATCCACACCAGGTTTAGATAACTAGAGCAGATTTTAATGAATAAAACAAAACCGACAAGAATAAAAATGAGGAAACCAGAGATATTGAATTTTAAAATGTTACAGTAAAATAGCACCATAAAAGCACAAAGCACCAACAAGGGATATCTAGTAGCACCAGACTGGGACAAAATCACAAGTTCAGGCTCACCACAATGGAGCACAGGTCGACTACAGGGAGCAGGTTAGGCCCGCTGAACAAAGTACCTTAAATCCTGGTTGTGGAGCTTTGCGTGGATCAGGAAAGGAAGTGCTGCACAGTCGAAGCAATGCATCCGTTCAGAGATGCGGTGAGGCTGTGGAAGTATGTCAATGGGGCAATTCGAAACAAACCTATCAAAAAGGTTAATGGAAGATTGATCAAACCTGGGCCTGATTTCGATAAATGGCCGGTCCCTGGGGACAGACCCCAGGCGGCAACTTTCCACAACACCATGGCCAGCTCGGCGATCGACTACACCTTCCTATGTTTTTCAATGTTCACATTAGTACAAGCCTTTAGAATTGGCACATTCGACTGCAGCGACCATCTCCCGCAAGAACTGACACTATGGGCTCAAGGAACAGCTCTGACATTTCCCACCAATGGCCCAAAGCTATTGGCAACTACAAAATGTAAAAGAATCAAGTGTAACATCAATGACCAGGAGCGACTAGCGAAAGATGCGAAGCTGCGCTGGGAAAGTGCTGCAGAACTGAATGCTGGTAACATTACTGCCTGTGAGTCCTTCTTGAAATCTTTTGCCCTCTCGAATTCCTAGTCTAAATTGCCTCAAGAAATTGATGTACAGATAGGCCAAAAACACCCGTCCGGCCCATCAGCGACTCAAAAAAACATCCTCAGACTCTTTTATCTCCCGATTTAGGGGCAATAAAAACGGCCATAAATAGAACACTCCGCGAGCTGTGGAAAGCCGGGAGTGATAACGACCTAATTACCAAACTGAGAGCATTAAAGTGTCAAAAGAACAAAATCCTGTGGCGAATCAAGCAGGAGTCCACTGAACAAATCTGGGCGAAACTGCTCTATGATTCAATAAACAACAACAGCACAAGATTCTGGAAAACCATCAATAAAATAGAGAATCCGAATGCCCATGGTGTGAACTCTCACATCACTGAGGACACCTGGGCAAATTTTCTGTTTAGACACTTTAACGATGAAGGCCCATGCAGAAACCAACAAAGCCCTAAATTTTGGCAAGCGACACAGACGGTTTCAAAACCCTTAGTTGAGGAGTCCAACTTCCCAGGTTCAACAGTCCAGCTGAAGGGCCGAATTGCGAAAGGCCGGAAGGAGGGAGCTCCAGGCCCAAATGGAATTCCACCCATCCTCTATAAGCAAGATCCAACTTATTGGGCCGATCAAATGGTCCCTCTTTTTGTAGAAATCTGGAGGGCCGAACAACTCCCATCCTCTTGGAGGGGTTCAATAATTGCCCCAATTTGCAAACATGGCAATAAGAACGAGGCAAAGAACTATAGGCTAATAGCCCTTATAGATATAGACGCTAAATACTTTTCGGGGCTTCTCTTAGAAGAATTAACTGCATGGGCGTCACACAAAAAATGTATCCCCATTAATCAAACCGGTTTTCAAAAAAATATGGGGACCACGACAAACATTTTAGCCCTTTCCCTGATGACAGATGCTATAATCAAACACAAAAAACAACTATATGTGTGTTACATCGATTTTTCCGCTGCATTTGACAGCGTTGACAGAGGAAAACTGTGAGCAATACTTTCAAGGTGGGGAGTTGACCCCAAATTGCTGAAACGTCTGATGTTACTACATACAGATACCTGGATCCAAGTAAAACTGGGGGCCGGCAACTGTCTGTCAAAAGAAATACCAACCACAAAAGGGTTGAAACAGGGGTGCGTCCTCGCACCGACCCTGTTCAACTTCTTTTCTTTTTTCTTTCTTTCTTTTTTTTTTTTTAAAGCGCGTTGGCTACCCAGGGGCGTCCCAGCGCTGTAGGGAGCTTGAACTGGTTCAGAGAGGTGGGAAGGGAGAGGCGGAGTGAGGTTTTAAGCCGAAGTTTTGCTGAATAGCCAGGTTTTGAGAGTTTTCCGGAAAGTGAGGAGGTTGGGTTCGGATCTGAGGGGGAGAGGGAGGGAGTTCCAGATCCTGGCTAGATTGTAGGAGAGCGATCGACCACCACATCTGGCCTTCCTGATGCGTGGTACTGAGGCGAGGTGGGAGGTCGCAGATCTGAGAGAACGGGTGGGCTGATAGGCTTTCACAAGGGGGGAATTGATGGGGGGGCCTGTTCCCCAGTAAGAGCGATGTGCAATGCACATGCTCTTAAATACGATTCTGGCTCTCACCGGGAGCCAGTGAAGGTCTCTCAGTCTGGCTCTTACTGAGGTTCGGCGAGGAATGTCCAGGAGTATTCTTGCCGCACAGTTTTGAATAACCTGGAGTCTGTTGAGTGTGAATTGGGGTGCTCCGAGGTATAGGGAATTTCCACAATCGAGACGGGAGAGGATCAATCCTTGAACCATAATTCGTCTCGAGTGGAATGGAAGGAGAGGGAGAATTTTGCGAAGCAGTCTCATCAACCCAAAGCAAGTGGCAGCTAGCTTGGTAGCCTGATGGTTGAAGGAGAGGGTGTGGTCAAGCCAGATGCCCAGGCTCTTGATTTGCTCCTTGGGTTGCGGGGGATTACCTAAACAGAGAGGCCAGATGGGGTCAATGGTTTTTGCGATGTTGTTTCCAAGGAGCATTATCTCTGTTTTGTCCCCGTTAAGTTTGAGACAAGAGCCGGACATCCAGGTGGCGACTGCTTCCAGGCATTTGTGTAGGCTGTGATGAGAGTTTAGGGGGGGTCCAATGATACCACTAGCTGCGTGTCGTCCGCGTAAGAGACGATCTTCACACCAAATGGGCGGACGACATCAGCTAGGGGGCGCAGATAGACATTAAAAAGGGTGGGGCTCAGGGAGGAGCCCTGAGGTACTCCACAATTAAGAGGTCTACTGGCAGAGGAGAAGTCCTTCTCAAAAACCCTGAAGGATCTGTCAGTCAGGAAAGATCTCATCCAGCTGAGAGCGGTCCCTGACAGTCCTATTCCCTCAAGACGATGGAATAGGATATTATGATTGACAGTGTCGAAGGCGGCACTTAGGTCAAGTAGGACGATGGCCGTGGATCCACCATCGTCCAAGATCCTTCGTGCCTCCTCCGTCACTGCAATCAGTGCCGTCTCGGTTCCGTGACGGGGCCTAAAGCCGGTCTGGGAGAGATCTAGGATGTTATTGACTTCTAAGAAGTCGGTGAGAACGGAGTTGACATGCTTCTCGAGGAGTTTACTGAGCCATGGTAAGAGGGAGATGGGACGGTAGTTGGCGGGGTTAGATTGGTCAAGATTAGTTTTTTTTAACAGGGCTCTGACCATTGCTCTTTTCTATAGAGGAGGGACAATACCAGTATGGAGTGAGGAATTGAGCAGGTCTAGGATAGTGGGCGAGATCAGATGTGTGATCTGGGTGAGAGTACTGGGAGGTGCTGGGTCGGTAGGTGATCCAGATTTAACTTGTCCCATAAGTTTCTCCAACTTGGTGAGATCTAAAGGAGGAAAGCTGTTGAGATCGTGAGAAGGGACTGTCGTACACCCTGTGTTGACGAAATCTGTGGGTAGAGTGACGGGGTGGGGAAAAGAAGAGTTAATGGTTTCTATTTTCTGGTGGAAAAAAAACCTTTTTATGTCCGATCTCTCCAAAGGTCTGGATAACTGTAACCACCATGCCCCAAAGTTAGGGGGTTTTACGCTGTCCAACCTACTATATGCAGACGGTCTGTTACTAATCAGTCAAACACCAGTAGGCCTGCAACACCTCATTAACACCACGAGCAAATTTGCCGAAAAGAATGGGCTAAGCGTAAACACTGAAAAATCAAAGGTGATGGTACTAAATCAAAAGTCAAAAAGGCATGCTTTCCAATGGTCTCTCCAAGACAAAAAAATGGAAATAGTTCAAGAATACAAGTATCAGGAGGAGCCAAGACGGCGTCCAAAATGGCCGCCTAGGTGCCAGGCTCCGCCGCTCGCCCTCTCCCTCCCTAGCATCCTGACATTGATCCTGCATCTAAACCATACCCCCGCACAGCTAAGGTGGCGCGCTGCCCGACCGTGTAACTCCGAGTTAGCGGTCGCCTCGGATGACCGAGAAACGTCGACGCGAAGATTGTGGCCTGTGCCGGTTGTAATCCGGTACCTCGAGTTGTGACGTGGACAGAGAGGAGTCGAACAACAGCGGTCACGGCCGGGCAAGGGGGACCGGTGGACCCCGACGGGAGTCGCAGTTCGCTCGATTTTACTGGCTGACACAGGCGGAGTACGATGCAAGTGCCCCGAGCCTCACTACACTCAATTTGCTGATTCTCCCTGCAGTGGACGTCCCGGGAACCTGACGACAGTTCTGCCGCCCGCATCGGACTTCTCCGGTGGGCTTCCCGGGGTGACCTGGCCCTCACTGTGACCATCCGCCGGCTGTGGCCGGTGTCAGAATATGGATCTTTCTCCTAGGCATGGCTTGTAAGATGTTGGTGGTACTGTACTACTGAGTGCTTTGAAGTGTTCCGCTCCAACTCCAACATATACTACTAGGAGACAATAAGACCCCGGATGCCTGATACGATGTGTACTATCCTGTCCGGGGGGTCCCCAGGGGCGAGGAGCATTGCAACCGCCGACAGCGGAGAAAGGGAGTACACACTAGAAGATGTCCTTCTGGCTATCAATGATTTTCACTCCTCCCTGAGCCGTAGACTGTTGGCCCTCCATGACTCACTGGCGTCTATTGCTCCTGAAATGGGACCTGTGGGCGCGGATGGGAATATGATAGGTCAGGCACCCGGCTACGCTCAGTCATTGGATACCGAGGACTCCCTGAGGCGCAAAGTGCTGGATTTTGAGGACAGTGAGCTCACCGGCCGGATTTGCACGACTGACATTATTTTTGTTCTCCAGACTCATGTGCTAGCCACCAAACACCAACGCCGGGCACTCTCAATATTGGAAAGCGACTACTGGAGATGCGGTGTCGTCACTGTTCTGCTGCCTCCACTGAGCACTTGGGTGGCTCTTAAGAAGCAGGTTTGGTCACCAGGCTCGTCTGCCTGTCGAACGGTTGGGTTGGGGAGTTTGCTTACTCCTGCTCGAACTGGCCAAGGATGAGCATTGCCTGATTGTTTTACTGCATTGGGTATTCCGTTGGTGATGCAGGACTCGGCTCGTTATTGTAATTTTGGGGGGGGGTGAGATGGACATATGAAGATGGCCGCTTCTTTTTTGGGGAGCTCACATACTTTTCTGGGATGCGGTGGGGTGGGGGGGTGGGGTTGGGGGCGGGTGCGAGGGTCCTCCTCCTTTTTCTCGTATTCGGGGTTTCAGTTGTTGGGGCGACAGGAATGCCTATAGGGGGGGTAGGCCGTAGCCTTCTGCTGGTATGCAGGGTGGGGGGTCGGGGGATGGGGTTTGTTTTAGTTTCTCTTATGTTTCTATGGCCCTTTTTTTCTTTCTTTCTATTCGTACTCTCTTTCTTCTTTTCTTATATACCTTTGATCAGATGGGGGGTCAAGTCTTGTTCTTTTGGGGAAGAATCTTGCAACGTGCGCTTATGTTTTCTCACAGTGTTTGCTGATCCTACGGGTAGAATACCGAGTTAGCGCATAGTTATTGTATGCTTGCATATTCTGATTTTCACGCTCTTAAGCCAACTTCCTAATCATGCTTATACTGAAGACGCATATCCTGTTGCACGACTTGCTCCGAGTAAGACTTTGCTAGATTGTATGTCATTGGATCCTTATTCCCATATTATAAAATGGAATCCTCTCAAATCCTGATATTTCGTGGACACGCTTAAATATGAATCCTGCTTTTACGATTTGCTATGACTCCGGACCGAGCGATGCTGAGCTGTGTTATTTTTGTTTTGTACGGTTTTGATTCTGTCTAGCGGCCGGCCCCAGGGGTTGTAGGCCCATACCTGTATTTGTCTGAAGCAATATATATAAGGTTTTCCAAATAAAAAATAAAAAAAAAAAAAAAGAATACAAGTATCTGGGCATAATTTTTGACTCAAATAGCTCCTTCAAGCAACAACAAACATCAATAAGGAACAGAGGGATCTCATTGGCCATTGCATTAAAAAACATCAAAAATAAAATAGCGGGCCCAAATTTAATCCCCTTGCTAGACATATTTCGTGCGAAATTGCTGCCGTCAATTACATATGGCAGTGAATGTATGAGAGGGAAGGATGAGACCATCTTAGACAACGTGGTCAGTAAAACATTGCGAATATTATTCGCGCTTCCTCCATACACTTCGCCAGCACAGCTAAGGCTCGAGTTTGGCCTACAGAAGCAGCAAATCGCATGCAAAGGTGCATATGTAAAATGCTGGCACAAAGTAAAGAATGCGGAAACAGACTCTCTGAATGCCCATCTTTGGAAAGAATTGGAAACAAACAAGGACTCCCTTGGAATGGTTTACCTCCAAGCAGCCATAAATTCCCTTGTGCTAAGAGATCTTTGGGACTCGAGTTGCACACACAATTGCTTCAAGCGTCTTGTCAATAAATCTGTGAAAACAATTTCCTTGGAAGAGGACAAAACAGCACTAACCAAGAGGTCTCATGGGTGGTTTGTGATTCAAGGCTACATCAGCCCCTCACCACAGCCATACCTTAGCACCGGCTTTTCAAGGAAGGCGAAGGAAGACTTTTTGCGGTTGAGGATGGGGGTAATACCATCTCAACCACATCTTGCCCCCTGGATGCGCCTGGACTGCAACCCCAAGTGTAGGCTTTGCGAAAATGCTATGGACAACGTTCTGCACCTGCTGTGTAGTTGCAAAGCTCTAGATAGTATCCGAAAGAGCTTACTAACACAGCTTTGGAATCAGAGACGTGTGCGAACTAGTAGACAAGCTCTGTTGATGAGCTTTAAGGGAGAAGACATCCAACTAGCATGCAGGCTAGTGCGCTTTATGAAATCAGTCAACACGTCCCTAAACCCAGCAGTTAGTAATTAAATTTGTCTTATTGTGAATGGCTTCTGCTCTTCAAGACTATTTTCCTTTGATAACCAAAGTCACAATTGATCGTGAAAGACCTTTTTCTCTAATGCATAGTACTGTACTACCCGCATGGTTCTTCTTTCACCTTTTTTAACTTTTCTAAATGTTTTTTTAAAATTGCTTTTTAAAGGCTTTATTCGTGTACTTTTCTCTTTCTTGTTTTTAATGCCTAATTGCAAAGATTTTAATTAATCATGCAATAAAGATTATTATTACCCCTTTGGTCTGACTTCTGTCCCCAACTCAAGGACAACTCTGTCCACAAGGGCAACAACCAACAGAGGCCACGGTCAGTGTCTGGATCCAGGCACCAGGCCATCCAGGTGTCTCTAACCTCTATAGTTTCTCAAAGTGGGTGGGAAGTAGCCCCAGGTGCTTTGCACCCTATGTACACTCCATCTGCAACCAGTTCAGGGGTGGTATCTGGAACTTCGTTCTTCAACCCAGGGTCTGTGACTTTAGGTTGAACAGATGCCTGGTGAGCCAGGACTTCGAGGGGAATACAACTACCCCCTGCAAGGGAGACACTCTGTGTTATGCAATAGTATGCTTGATGCAGGTCCCCAGGTTACTGTCATAGTTCATGGACCCCCCCACCGGTCAGGAGTGGCCTCACCAGGATAAATCTTGGGGTGCGCTGTTCTCAGAGCTAGCAACCCCTTGACCCACTGGTCCTCCCACTGTGGACTGTGTCCATCTCCTGCCCCTCCATCTGGGGTCCTATACCCTTCCTTTGGGAGTGTTACCCCAAGCAAACTGAACCATCAGGGTAACCTGGGCAGCTGCACTTCTCAATTTCCAATACTGGGGGAAACTCATTCCCCAGAATGCAGTCTTTAGGCATCTCAGTACTCTGACCCTCCCCACCCAACTCCAGGGATAGCAGGACCATTGGGTGGAAATAGTCCTGCCCATGGGCCGGAGTTACCCTACACACCTGCCCAGTGCACTGCTCTGGGTAAAATAGCCTTTCCACCACCATGGTCGGGCTGGCCCCGCTATCCCTCAGAGCAGTTATTGGGGCCCCATTCACTTTCACCTGTGAAAGTGATGACACCCACCCTCAGAGATCACCAACCCTGGGGATTGCTTACAGGTGAGTCCACAAAAAGGTTAGCCCTGTAGAGGTACCACCAGTTGGTGTTTTTTTAGGACAGACAGAGTCCCCCTGCTTGTGTCCTAGTTGGAAACAATCAAAGCAGTGGGGTTGGAAAGGGGGAGTCATGGGGAGCCGCCCACCAGAACCTCCTCCTTGTTTCTCAGAAGGAACATGGGCACCCTTTCCTCCCCCTTACCCTGGCACTTGTCTGTGTCTCCCTGCACCTCCCCCTCACTCTGCTGGGGGAACCTGAACCACCCTCCTGGGATCACTCCCAGGTACCTTCATTTGGACCATGGTGCTGAACTAGTGGTCCGCCATTTTGCAAGCTCGCTTGATCCAGTGAGCTTACTATCAATAAGGAGTTGGTGTAGATCTGGAAAATAATTGCTGAATAGGTGCTCACTTGCAAACAGACCATACAGCCCATTGTAATCATTCACCTCACTGCCCTTCAAACCAACCACCCACTGCCTTGCAAAAGGAGTCCACAAAATCCACCCAGGACTGCTTTGGCAGCTTCTGGCTGGGCCTAAACTTGAGCGTATACTTTTCTGGAGTCAGATCATACTTTCTGACAAGGGCTTTCTTCATGGGGGGATATCTCATGCGGTCCTTCCGTTCTAGGGCCAGTAGAGTGTGCCCCTCCTCGATATTGATATGCCTCAACAGACTAGCCCCCTATCTTCTTCAGGCATCCCGTGCATCTGTAAGGCAATCTCACAAGCCTCAAACCACTTATCAATACTGTCTCTTACAACAAAGTCAGGCATCAGGCCTTTGGTAATGTGGATCCTCATGTCTCTAGAGGACACTGAATAATGCTGCCACCATCACTGCTGGACTCTGCCTGTCTGGCTTTGCGGTCCAGCTCCTTAAGGCTCCTCTCATGAAACAAACGCTCCAAGGTAATTCTCTTCCTCAAAGTCAATTTCTTTTGCTCTGTTTCCATGGCCAGTTTCATATGCTCTGTTTCCATTGCCCATTTAATTTCATCCAAGGCTCTTTCTTTCTCCAATTTCAATCTGGCCAGCTCCAACTTGAGCTTTCCTTGTTCCTTTCTGTCCTCAAACTCCTTTGGAATCAGGCCCCGGGACGATACACTGCACAAGGAGGGATCTCCAATCCTGGTAGTATGTTCCCACTTTCTCCATAGGTCATAGTCAAAGACGCTCCTGTGGGTTTTGTCTGACCTTTCCTCATCCTCTTCATCATCTGCTGAGGTTGGGAATTGATGGGCTTTTTCCCATGCCCTTAAAACGTTCTGGAGCTCTGCCTTCTTAGTGCTCCTCTTTGTGGGCAACCCCCTCTCCTGACAAAACTCCTTGAGCTGGGATGGTAGTGTACCCCAAATTATTGTATGGCACTTCACAACACAAGACTTATCCTCATCGTTGATCACCATAATTGGAAATTGGGTAGTCAGTTGACTGGGGTGTGACCCCTGGTCAAGCAGCAACTGCAATCCTAGTCAGCGTAAGACACAACCAAGCCCCAAATTAGCCCGTGCCCACCCCCTGGTAGTTTGGCACAGAGCAGTCAGGCTTAACTAGGCAGCAATGTGTAAAGTATTTGTGCAACAGTTCAAACAGTAAAAACTCTGAAACACTAAACAAAATATATCCCACACCAGGTTTAGAAAAATCAAGTGGATTTTAATAAAAAAAAGAAGAACAAAATGACAAAAATCCAATCAGGGAAACCATAGATTTTGAATTTTAAGTATTAGGATAAAATAGCATCAAAAAGCACAAAGTGGCAACAAGGGATATCTGGTAGAGCCCAACCGAACAAAGTACAAGCCGACCATGGTGGAGTGAGGGCTGTGTACAGGGACCAGGTTAGGCCCGATGGAAGCACTAGGGAAGCGCTGCACAAACGAAGAAATGCATCAGTTCCGAGTTGTGGCAAGGCAGCGTTGCGAGGTCCTGTTGTGCCAACATTGGGGACCCCATCAACTTGCTTGCGATCGGAAGTCCATGAGTTAAAGATGCAGCGTGCAGCCTAGGCAATGTTTCAGTTCAGATGAGCAGTGCAGCTGCTATGTCGAGTTTCGTCGTAGTTGACAAAAGACACAAGGAATTGGGTAAGAGTTGCGCCACACCATCGGTGATGCGTCGGTTCCGAAGATGCGAGGGTGATGGGGGCCTTCTGCACCTGGCACAATCCATGCAACAGCAGCAATGCATAGGTTCTGCTCAAGTATGCACTGCTCAGCCAAGAAGATGCAGTGGTTTAGCTAGAGGATGTGCCACTCCTCAGACAAGATGTGTTGGTTCTGCTGGTAAGCACCTTAGGCCCTCTTCCAAGGGCCCAGGACTAGAGTGGCCCCACTTGGCAGGGTAGACTCAGAAATTGAAGATTCCAGGTACACATGCACGGATGTTGGAAGCCTGTGATGTCCCTGAGGCTTCAGATAAAGAGGCCAGCCAACTAACCACAGGAGTCACTCTGGGTTCTCGGGTCAAGAGATGCAGGTCCAGCCCTTCTCACCCAAGCAAGAGGGAAGCAGGTCAGCACAGCAGAAGTCCATCATCATCATGGTAGTAGTCCAGCAGAGTGGCAGTCCTTTCAGAAGCACAGCAGTCCATCTTACTTTTAGTGTTTCCACAGGTCCAGAAGTGTACTGAAGTGGTGGTGTCTGAGGTCCTTCTTTTATATACAGTTATGCCTTTGAAGTGGGGAAAACTTTTAGAGACATGCTTTTGAAGGGCACAGATGCCCTGTTATGCCAGTCCTAGCTCCAGACTAACTCAGGGGTAGGCAGCCATTGTACTGGTGACAGGACCCAGCCTATTTATGTGTAAGTGAGGCTGGGTCCAGCCCCTCCTTCCCATCCTGTCAGGATAGCCCACTCAGTCACCCCTGTGCTCCCATCATATGTGACTCTCTAGGTGGAATGCACAAGCCCCAACTTCCAACTACACCCAGTCAGGTGACCAGAGACAAGCTACATGCACCAAATGGCTAAGGCAAGGAAAATGCTAACTTTCTAAAAGTGGCGTTTTCAGAATTGTAATTTAATATCCAACTTCACCATAAATTGGGATTTTAAATTAGGATTTCAGAGACACCAAACATGAACAAGCTATATCTCTGTTGTTCTTGGCCCTTTTGGCAGGTTCATACCTAAACTTTTTGCCTTTTTTGTGACCTGATATTGTTAGTTTTTTTAGCCTCTTCACACTTTAGCACTGTGGCCCAGTGTAAAGTGCATGCACGTTCTGAGTGTGTCGTGAGATTGGTCTACCCTACCATGGGAATGCATGGGGGATATGTGTGTCCCTGGTAATTCCTGGCATGAGAGGAGCGCAGGGGCGAGTTTAGTATGTATGAACTCATGAGAATAAATGCTGCACAATGGTGTGTGCAGATTTATGGTGACTGGTGGAGAAATGCCACTTTTAGAAGTTGGCATTTCTGTGTGCTGTGTGTCTGCCTGCCTGATGTGAATTGCATGTCTGGCTTGTGAGTGACAGGGGCTGGATGGTATGGGTGGCTCCTGGAGACAGGGTGAGTCAGCCCAGTGTTGAATAGAGAGATCTGCATCTAGATGGGAGGGAGGAGTTGCACCTTGGACCTGAATAGGCTTCCCTCCACAATGCTGGCTCCGCCCCCTGTGGTGTGTCTGATCACTGAGCCCCCACCTAATAATAGGGAAGAGGAGCCTGGTAAACAGAGTGCTCCAAAACCAGTTGCATCTGGTTTCCCAAGCCCTTGCTGTGACACAAAAGAAAAATGTCCTATAAATGAAGGGGCTGTGACCCCATTAATTTTTTCTCTGTTTTGCTGTTCCTGACTTGAGGGGAGCCTGCTGCTGGTGGGCTCCAGAAGGAACTGACACTTGGGACTGCTTCCCTGCTGGAGGGCGCTGTGAGCTGGCCAACCTGGGCCCAGCCCTTTTCTCCCTCCTTCCTCCTAAAGGGCCTACTCTGGACTTTGTATCCCTGAAAAAGCACTTTACTTATTTTTGGGCAGAGCGCTTGACTTTTGCCCTTGTGAGCACTCTATTTCTACCCAAGAAGACTGCTGGTGGCCTGCAGCGCGAAGCTCTTACTTGGCGTATGGGAAGCGGGAGCACACCCCGCGTTATTGCCGCGGTGGGTATTTCATTCCCGAACAGGTGCTCACCCCGCTAATTTATGCTGAAAACCGAGCGGGAGCCCAACCCACATCGGTACCTTGAAAGCTGGTACCCACCCCAAATCGCAGTGTATTTTTTTGTTGTGCCGATTTAGTGGGTGCCCACCCTGCATGTTTATGCATCCTTAATACGGGTGCCCACCCCGCTTTGATAGTTAGTAAAAACGGGAGCCAATCCCGTATTGCCTCCGCACTGAGGAAACTCACCGCCGTGGTGACCCGGAAGTGAAGGAGATCCCGCCTTGATGTGTGAGGGGCCAACTCCGGACGTGCTGTGGCTCGCGGGGCTCCCATTAGCAGGGAGAGCCCGTGCAGGAAGAAGAGGCAGCGGTACGGCGCGAGGCTGCAGTGGTGGTCGGTGAAGGCAGAGGGGCCCCCATGCACTGAGGAGAGCCCCGCGAGTGCTGAAGCCGTCTGCCAATAGAGGCGGAGGGGACCCGAGGCACATGGTCGGTGCCTGCCCCCTCCGCAGTAGAGGACGTGCTGCCGCTGAAGCCTCTCCAGCAGAGGAGAAGCTCAAAAGTGAAGTCCGGAGAGCCTCCGCAGTCTAGCCCGGTGAGTGGGGCTAGGTCGGGTGACCGGTGGAGGGGGGTGTGTGAAGGCGCCTTGCCGGTGCCTCCCCCCCTGCAGTAGTAAAATGGCCTGACCTCCTGTGGCCTGAGAAGAGCCCTGGGCTCCAGCTTGAGTACACATTTACCGAGCGGCCCCACAGGAGAGCAGGCCGCTCAAACATTGGGGGGCATTTAGTTTCTTAAAGTCCCTAGAGTGGGACTCCCCCAGGCACAGTGGTGCCAGTATTTTGGTAATCGTCACAGCAGCACCGCTGTCACGGGCAGCTGCAACGCCTGGGCCATTTCCTTGGTTTATTATGATTGCTACTGATGCCTGTTCTTACTCATTAAATGCAACATTAAATTGTATTCAAAACAATGAATAGGTGGTTATTGCGTATGCATCTTGTGTTTTGAATGATGCTGGGATGAAATACTCAGTAATTGAAAGGGAAACACTTGATATATACTGGGCTGCCAAACATTTTAGAACATATGTGCGGTGAATACCTTTCAAGGTAAAGCCGTTAGTACATGTATTAACAACACATGGTTCAGGTATGGCATTACCAAGTATAGGCAGATGGTTCTCAAATGTTGAAAAGTCCAATATTGTGGTAGAATTTCTGGAACTAAGTAATATTGATTTTGCGGATTGCTTGTCTAGGATTAAAACGATCGGTAAGCAACACAGTGCTATTGATACTGATGAGGATGTCAATCAGAGTTGATTGGCAGTGGTAGAACATTAGACGAAACAACCATCTTTGTGGATGAGAAAAGTGAATTCTTGCAATTGGCACTGAATTGAAATGTTATCACGGTATATTAGAGATGGATGGCCCAATAATGTAATAAATTGTGATAAAATTGTAATAAAATACACTGCCATCAAAGATTAACTAACCGGGAATAGATGGGGAATAAGGAGTAGACTTGTTCCTGCAGTTAGATTAAGGAAAAGGACATATGAAATGGCTCATTAAGGTCACATTGGGCGAAATAGGACAAAAAGTAGAGTTTGCAAGTTGTAATGATGGCCGTGCATGGACAAAGAGGTAGAAATAATGATGAAGGCATGCAGGATGTGCGCTAATAGCGACGAAAGGTATAACAGACACACACACACAAGCTTTGCAACCTGTAAAATATCCCATGAGACTTTGGAAGAGAATAGCTATCGATATCATGGGACCGATGGGTATGTTTGGCGTGGGCGATAAGTTCATAATGAGGAGCATACATTTTTTTGCAAGTGGTTCGATGTTGAATTCATAAAGGAAGTCACAACAAGAAACTAATGAATTTTTTAGGATTTATTTTCAAAGGGAGGTATATCCCGATGAACATATATTTGATAATGGGCCACGGTGAATATTTGAAAAAGCATAGTATTGTGCATTAGAAGACAGCGCTGTGCAATCCCAGGCAAATAGTTTAGAAGAGAGAGTGAACCATATAATAAAAGAATATATTCAGGTGGCAACCGCTCATAGGAAGGTTACCATGGAAATAGCAAGTCAAAAGATGTGGTCATATAGGTCCATGGTACATGATGTGACTGGGTACACTCTGTTTGAATGGTTGTGAGGTAGAAAGCTCAGGACTGCCCTGGTAAAAAGGGGCAGCGATTTATACAGCAATGTGGATTGAGAAATCTAAGGGAACGAGTAAAAGAGAACAAACAGTATACAAACAGAATTTTGATGAAGGGATGAAAGTTAAAGGTCTGAATGAGGAGAATGGACAATTTGTGCCCGATTAATCTCCATGCAGGGGCAGCTCTAGGCTCATGGTGGCCCTGGGCAGGGAGCGTAGGTCGGGGGGCCCCTGAAGAGGGGGTCCGGGCGGGGCGGAGCGCGGAGGCCAGTGAAGAGGGGGGGGGGGGTTGGGTCAGGGTGTTTGGAAGTGGGACAGAGCCGGAGGCCACCGAATCCCTGCCAGGGGCCGCCACGCAAATATGTATCCATCCTCAGAGGATTATTATATTAAGGATATATATTGGTGTGGTGGCCCCTGGGGTATGGTGGCCCTGTGCAGGTGCCTAAGGCCGCCCCGGCTCCATGGCATGTACAGAAGGGCAATTCTCCCTTCTCCAGACACATGAAAGTATTAAAGATAGGACAAAGTATGTAAAAGTGGAAGATGTGGAATAAAAGCTGGCTAGTGGTGTACGATGGACTATATGTTGGACATTCATAAGATGTGGGGTAAAAGAATGCAAGAAGAAAGCTTGGGGAAAAGGCCAATAAGGCTTTGAGACATTAGAAGCTTGTGGTATTCTAGATCATAGAATGGTTATGTTAGAATTGTAATATGTCATGGGAATGTGGGGGATTGAAGGGGCGTTGAAGAGACGACCGGATGTGTCATCTGATTGTCCTCCTGTGGCTGTTTATCTGTACTTCTATTTGGAAAAAATCCTGTTACCTGGACCTGCGTCATTCGACTTATTTACCACAAAGCTTACCTATGATTTTGTTCCATTACTATTTAGGCACGTAAACATGCACCATAAGCGTGCTCAAATGTGATGCTGTACATCATTTTTTACCATTTTATTTTGGTTTTGCAAATACTTAGTTTAAAAACATTCAGGATTGTTTTTGTAAGATATGGGAGCGAGATGTGTTTTAAGAAATGTTTAGCAAGATGACTTCCTTACTCGGAACACTGGGCGTGTTTGGAGAATGATCGGTGTGTTAGGTATTGTTCAGTTTGATGGCGGCCTGGATGTGTGAGGCTGCCCTGGGGAGTGCATCTGCCAAGCGCGAGGCTCGACGAGCGCGCACTTAGGGCTTGGCCTCTCGGCTCCTCACCACGCCCTTAGGAGAGTAGGCGGCCTGCTCGCCCGATGGGCGCCCGGCCGCGATCCATTTCCGGGTCGGCAGGTGACGCGCATCCGGTGCGGGTGAGGGCAGAGACTCGGGCCTATTTAGGCTCTGGGAGTCGTGGTCCCGGTCTCTTGCCTCTCCTGCGCCGGATGTGCGGACACCTCGCCGCACCTACTTAGTTTAACTTACATTTGGTTGGCCTTGACTAAGATTTGGCTGTAGATTAATGTTAGCTTTGAACGGGTACTGAGTCCTGGTCCGGAGCTGTGATCTGGGTCTCGGACCACGCGACGGCCGGGAGCGGCGTCCTTCAGAGCAGCCCACTGACGGAGATGGGTCCGATTTCAGACCACGTGGCGACGGAGAGCAGCAGCAACCTTGTGCCGGGATCCAGATCGGTAGGTGAGGTGTCGGGTGTCACGGGGAGCTGCGGGCAGCCTTGGGAGGCGATGAGGGGCTGTTAGTACGAAGCAGCTGGGCTGGGGGTGTCTCCCGTGGCCCGCGGCTGCCTGCAGTGTCCTGCGTCTTTGTTGGTGCGCATTGGGTGCCTGGCATCTTCGCTGCCGACCTGGGGGGGGGCGCAGGTTTCGGGGGCTGTGGAGTGAGCTTGCGGGTTAATTTATTTATTTATTTATTTAAGAAGCTTATAGAGCGCACAGCTACCCCCAGAGGGGGTGTCCCGGCGCTACAGATTACATGCCAACAGAGAGGGAAAGCTGCTTTAAGAGATAGTAAACAGCTAGGTCTTGAGTTTGCGGCGGAACACTAGCTCCGACTCAATGAACCTAAGATCCAGTGGGAGGCTGTTCCAAAGCTTGGCAGCAACCACTCCAAACATTCTGCCCCCGCTCCTGGCACGGCGAAATCTAGGTACCACCAGGAGACGTAGGCTGTTTGATCTCAGCGATATGACAGATAAAGATAGTTTGAGACTTTTACTCAAGTAGGCCGGGCCTAGTCCATTGAGAGCACGGAAGGCAAGGATCAAAACTTTGAACTGGATGCGGCGGGAGATGGGAAGCCAGTGCAATTCTTTCCGATAAGCTGCTACTGAGTGGCGGAAAGGGATATTTCCGATCAGTCTTGCAGCTGCGTTTTTCACAACTTGTAACCTTTCAATAAGGTAGAGGGGGCGCCAGCATGAAGACTGTTGGCATAATCTAGATGCGACGTGATCAGGGCATGGACAATAGTCTTATGGGAGTCCAAAGGGAGATAAGGAAAAATCTTCCTGATCATGCGTAGTTTGCCAAAGCAGGCAGATGTAACCTTATTGATCTGGGCCTTGCAAGACATGGTATTATCAAATTGGAAGCACTGGGATCGGAGGGGGATTCAGAACTGTTGGCCACCACAGAGTAGCGGGAGGTGCTGTTTTTTGGTTAAAAAATAAAACCTCAGTTTTGTCAGTGTTCAAAACCAGGTGGTTAGAGGCCATCCAAGAGCAAATGTTGCCAAGGCAGTTGCAAAAGTTGGTAAAATGGGTGTCAGAGTGATCTCTAAAAGAAAACACAAGCTGCGTATCATCAGCGTAAGAGATCACTCTGACCCCCCACGACTCAACCACCCTGGCTAGCGGGCCTAGGTAGACATTGAACAAAAGAGGGCTCAAGGCCGAGCCCTGAGGCACTCCACACAAAAGAGGTTTATCCTCTGATTCAAAGGGCCGAAGAAATACCCTCTGCGTCCGCCCTGTAAGGAACGATCTGATCCAAGTCAGTACAGTGCCTCCAATTCCCAACTGCTGCAGGCGGTCCAGTAGTATCTCGTGGGACACCGTATCGAAAGCGGCGGACAGGTCGAGGAGGACCAACATGGCCTCCTCGCCCCTGTCCACACACTCACGAATCGTCTCCGATACCTCTAGAAGAGCGGTCTCCGTGCTATAGCCGGTTCTAAATCCCGACTGGGAATCATGTAGCAGCTGGTTAGCTTCTAGATAATAAGCCAGTTGCCTCTGAGCCACCTTTTCCAGGATCTTAGCTGGTTTGGGAAGAAGGGAAATCGGGCGGTAATTACAGTTGTGAGGGATCCGCATCCGATTTTTTCAGGATAGGGACCAGCATAGCCTGTTTCCAAGCTAAGGGAAATTGACCCGAGCTTAGCGAGGAGTTCCAGATGGAAAGAAGAGAGCTGATTAAAACCGGGGCAAGATTGCCCATCACCTTAGCGGGGACTGGATCCAGTGGTGACGCTGAACTAACTTGAAAAAGTAGTTTAGTGGCAGTCTCAGGAGTAAGCTCTTCAAAGGAATTAAATGAACATTGCTGAGAGTTAATCTCAGCGGTCAGAGGGAGGGACAAAACTGGTTCAAATGAGGAAGATAACTTAATAATTTTATCCTGAAATAAGTCAGAAAGCCCGTTGCAAAGGGCCTGGCTAGGCGAACTCTGAGCCTTCATGGCAGGAGGATTAACCAAATCCTTCACTATCTTAAAAAGGGTTTTGGTAGAATTCTCAGCATTCTTAATTAGCTGTGAGAAGTAACCTCTCATCGTGTAACGTTTTAACTTTTGGAATTTATTCAGGGCAGACTTGTATATTGTTTTAGACTCGCGATCATAAGTCTGTGGCCACTTACGTTCCAGCTGTTTACATCGACTCTTTTCCTCCCACAAAGTGGGAGAAAACCAAGGAGCAGAGGGCTGAGATCTAGCGGAAATAATAGGGTTTAGTGGGGAGATGACATCAAGTGCAGCAGAAAGAGCGGAATTGTATCTAGACACTTCCTCGTTGAGGGCCGTTGAAGGATCAAACTGATAGAAAAAGCAGGGATCCATGGCGTCACAAGTGACTTTATGCCATTTTCGTCCTTTCTCTCCATTCAAAGTAGAATGGAGAGAAAGGAACACCTTTGAAAGAACATCCACTGTCAGTGCCCATGCTTGGGAACGGATCTGAATTTGTGCTGTGATTACCATTGCGACAGCTTTTCGGTCCTTGATGAAGTCAATGCCAGTGATTTGGGAGGGGTTGGAATTCTCCAAGATGTTGCTATTGTTGTGTGTGTCCAGCAGTTAGTCATGCACAGGCGGCGTCCTTGGCTCCAGTGTGGCCGGCGGCCTGACGAGATTAGCGCCGATGCCTCTGCATTCTAGTGGGTGTGGTTGGACATTTTCCTCTGTGCTCTGGAAGATTTGCGTGTTTGGCATGATGCATGGCTGTGTTGCCTTGGTGCTCGTTTCCGTCTGGGAGAGAGGAAACCAATGCCAGAGTTTTTCCATGTTGATTAGGGGATTTGTTGAAAAGAGGAAGCGAGGCCGCGCTTCCCATAATTCATTGCTACAGACGAGTACTTTGCACCATGGAAATGGCGCCTAGCACCTGGCACAGCTATTGTAGTGTTGATTACAAAGATATAGGTGGGGGACATGTTGCCATCACCAGAGCTCCTTATGTGGAGTGTGTTGCGTGCAATCGCCAATGCCCAATTGGAGTGGGTCTTGCCTACCTCGGAGGGATGAGAGTTGGAGCCGACCGTGCGGGCTTGGGAGTAGCGACCAGTGGAGCGCACACAGATTTCATCACGGAATGTTCATCTTGCTGAGCTCTCTTGGTGGCCTCGCAATTTCATCCTGATTACTTGTTTTGGAGGTAATTAGGCATTCTCCACGGTGTGGTATGATATGTTTGGCAAGTCATTGTAGAGGTTGCCGAAAGGGCGCACAGGATGGGGGTCCTGTCATGTCTGCAAAGGAAGTAGGGCTCTCTAGGTGACTCAATGCAAAGTGGTGTTAGCTTGGATGACATAGCCGGCAGTTGTGTCGCGCCGCTAGACTTAAATGGTGGGATGTAAGGGAGATGACACAGCTTGCAGTTTATGATCGTGATGATAGTGATTTCGCCCCGCTGGTATTTTGCAATGAAGGCAGCCCATTCGTTTCGGTCCCCGGCAGGTGTGCTCCGCTTGTTGTTCCATCGGGAATCCGATTGCATTGCCTGTTTTGTGGGTTGATATCCATTCGTGGAGTGGGTGCCTGGGTCTGGGCCTCGAGTGTTCAGTGTCAACACTATAGCGTATTGAATTTTCACCCACTTGCGCGCTGTGGAAGTTCCCAGCAGTGGGTCTGCCCAGAGTGAGCTGTAGGTGCCAAGCTCGTAGTGTGTTGCTCGGGGGCTGACAGGATTGGCTGCGTGTGTGCTGCCAGGGAGGGCGGGGAGCTTGCTGCCCGCCGCAGGCAGTGCTAGAGGTGTGGTTGCGGCTTGGGTGCTTTAGCAGCAATGCGTCTGCTGCTCGGTGCTGGCAATGTCGTCACATTGCGTGTTTGCTGCTCATGGATGTGCTGACTGAACGGACTTAGAAGTAAAAGAGTGGTGTATTTGCTGCTCAGGGCTAGATGTATTGGCGTTGCTCTGATGGGCGGGCTGCATTAGTAGCGTGGATACTGCTCCGAGCTAGCAGTATCAGTGTGACCAGTAGCCGCATTAGCATTGTATTTGTTGCTGGGTGCTAGCAGTATTTGCACTATAGTTAGTGTTCATGGGTGCTAGCGGGGTTTGCACTGTGGTTGGTGCACAGGGATGGGGCGGGTTCCATGCTGTTTACTGCTCATGGCCTGTAGTGCTGGCAGTCTCTCAGTAGGGAATTTGGTGCTCAGTACCGCCAGTGGTGTCACAATTGCTGCTGAAGGCGATGTTGGTATTGGCAAGGTGCTTGGGGATGGGCGGGAGCTGAGTGATTCACGGTGATTTGCGGTAGTCCATCTTCTTCCCAGTACAGGTGATGTTGACTAGGTATTTACTGCTCAAGGTGGCATTGTGGCAGGGCCCGCTGGGGTTTAGGGTGGCAGCCTGCCCAGTGCTCGGGTCTGGGCCTGTTCGCACCAGCTGCTGCATTGCTCCATCCAGGGTTGAGCGTTCACGTGCTGGGGGTGTGATGGGGGCCTTGTGCTTGCATGCAGGCGGGCATGGAGCATGCCGAGTCCCTTTCTTTCAGGGGTGCGGAGGCGCCCTGTGCCAGGGGCTGCCAGGTCTCACCTTCTGATGTCAGCACGGATGGACGGTTAACATACTGTCCAAAAAGGGTGCCTTATGGGCAGCAGGTTTATGTTCAAACAATGTCTGGATCTCACCTTCTGAATATCAGTTTGTCGTGTCCCCTTTTATTTGCATAATTAGGGCTTGGTAACCGGTATTGCTTCATCCATCTAGGCAGCACCAAATGTCTAAGGATTAGCCCTATCTCTTCTGTGTTCTGTATTTTCTGTACCTACTCGAGCTCAACCCATGATCCGAGTTTCACGTGTTCCTTACTTCGCTCAATACCCTTGGCCTGGCTAGAACTCCTCCCTCTAGTCAACAGTGCACTTACTACACTAATGGGTGGCCCATCTCTCATATGATTTTAGTCTCTTTTTCAGCCAAAGAGGGAGATTTAGGGCTGCAGGCCAGTTATTGGACACAAGTCGACGGTGCATGTTGGTGGATGGCACTGACCCAGTATGTGTGGAAGGGGGGCGGATGACCACCCCTTCCAGAGGGCGGGCCCACAAGATAGGAGGAACTTACTAGTGTTGTAAAGGAATCGAGGCCCTAGGGTAATTTTTCCGATTCATCCCCTTATATGGGTATGGAGTATCATAACCTTATATAGACATAGAAATCATTACCTTATTCGTACCGAGCCTATGCGGACCAAATACGGCATAGTTACTCCCACTAAGTTCTTAGAACCAATGACGATTTCTTAGAGGAACCTGCCTTCAGCAGCCTAAGGACTTCCCCTTGCCTGTATGCTAATTTATCTAGGAATCAATGAACTTTCTAGGAATTTTCCTTATACGACGTTATTAAGGCTAATCACACGTCAAAGTCGGCCCCTTCGGAGTATAAATATGCCCAAATTATCCAGACAAGCACACGGTGGTTTGGAGCAGATCGACTTACTACGTGCCCGACGCCTTACAATGGCAAGTACCGAAGGAAGCCGACCCTCCAGCTGATGCATTGAGAGATGCTGTCTTTTCTCCAGCCGGGAATTTCAGCTCCAGTGTTTCTGGTTTACCCTGGCGGGTGGCTGGGAAATCAGGTTCCGTAAGAGAGATACAAGACCTCCTTCATTCTAAAACTAAAAGTACAGAGCTGATTAAACCTGTGGAGAATTCTTGGATAGTCTCTTGGCAGAAAATTACTAAACCTAAGCTACTCCTCATTTACTCATTCCCTCGTACTAGACTTAGGGAGGTACGCCGGGGTAGGAGCACCAGTTAAGTACTTTTAGCCATCTTTCAGCATGGTGTTTAAGTTTATATGTTTTAAAGCAACTTATGGCTTGGAAACCAGATAATACCTGTACAATACTACTTTATAATACTGCTCGTATATACATTGTACTTTATAACCGTTATTGCGATTATAGCAGTGCATTTCTTAGGCTTGAGTTACACAAGATAGTCCCGGCCGTGGGAGGGTCTTGAGTGCCCTACTGATTTCACGGGACTGCAGCAGGTGCTCCATTTGTTTGGGCCGCAATTTTGTACTAAAGAGCCGACTACCTCAGTTGATGCTTTTAGAATTGGGGTGGCAGCCTTAGCGTCAAGGGTGGACTCATCACCTGACACTGTGAGGAAAGTGGTGTGCTGGTGGTCGGCTTGTTTCGCCTTCGTATCAGGCCTGGCTGGCGGTTACATGATGCTTGCAATTTGGTCATGACTATGCCTGACTTTTCCATTTCTCTCCTGCTCATTAGTGAGCCCTGCCAAAGTGGTAGGGGTACGGGGGCACTCTTCCGGGCGGCACGCCAAGGGGCGATTGCAGCAGCGGCGAGTGAAGAAGCCACGAGGCGGAGTTCTTTTGGCAGGGCTTCAGGGGCATGCGAATGCGGCAGCTTGGGTCTGCGCGATGCCACGCCAGTCAGAGGGTCCCAGAGTACGATCAGGAGCCTTGAGGGCTTCAGCAATCCAAGTCATGCTCAGTGAAGGGCCGCTTGTGTCATTCACCACACCAAAACGATCGCCAGGGATCTGACGTTGCGGCTAAATGGGGGATTGGCCAAGTTGGGCTCAGTGAAGGGCCACTTGTGTCATTTCTCACACCGGACGATCAAAGGAGATCGGATGTTTACCAAGATGATGGGCATCTATCGGACTTGGGCACAGATATAGAGATCAGAGGCATAAGGTCTTTTATGCAGAGCTTATTTGGTGGTGGGGAGGGTGACGGACCTTGGGGCCCGGGTCACCCTTGTGGCGGTAAAGAGACCGTAGAACATTGACATGGACTTACATAGTGAACGGGAGTCCTCCTTTTGCGTATTCCCTAGGCCAGCACTGAGGGGAGAGACGGTAAGCTCTCCGCACTGAGATTGGGCCCACCGGCTGGGGAGGCAAGGGCGCCAGGTTACGAGCCTCCTGGGATCCTGGGCAGCCTGGTGGGCGAGGGGTGGGCCCCAGATATGGCGGACAAGGACCAGACGGCAGGGGCCCATCACTCAAGGATGGAGGTGGGTCCCGCTTTGCATGGGGTGCTCAGATGTGGAGGTGCGGGTCAGAGGGCCCCTTAGTGCTGGGGGAAAATAAGTAACTAGTATAACTCAGAAATTTGAATGTCAATATTAAAAATGTTATTGATCTTATCAATTTGTAATATGTATTGTTTAGTCATGTTTATGAAATGTTGATAATTAAACATGGCCGTTTTACACCCACCCTTTCTCTGAAGTATGAATTTGATGGTGGGCCGTACCAACTGTCTCGGCGGGCGGGGAGCATGCTGGGAGGTCCGGGTTCTATGCCAAGCGTGAGGCTCGACGAACGCGCACTTAGGGCCCGGCTACTTGGCTCCTTGCCACGCCCTTAGGAGAGTGGGCGGCCGGCTCGCCCGATGGGCGACCGGTCGCGATCCATTTCCGGGTCGGCAGGTGACGCGCACCCGGTGCGGGTGAGGGCGGAGACTCGGGCCTATTTAGGCTCTGGGAGTCGTGGTCCCGGTCTATTGCCTCTCCTGCGCTGGATCTGCTGACACCTCGCCGCACCTACTTAGTTTAACTCCCACCCACCCGTCCCTTTGATCAGTAGTTTAGAGGGGGCGTTAGGCGGTAAAGAGACCGTAGAACATGGACATGGACTTACAGAGTGAACGGGAGTCCTCCTTTTGCGTACTCCCTAGGCCAGCACTGAGGGGAGAGACGGTAAGCTCTCCGCACTGAGATTAGGCCCACCGTCTAGGGAGGCAAGGGCTCCAGGTTACGAGCCTCCTGGGATCCTGGGCAGCCTGGTGGGCGAGGGGGGGCCCCGGATATGGCGGACAAGGACCAGAGGGCAGTGGCCCATACTCAAGGACACAGGTGGGTTGCGCCTTGTGTGGGGTGCTCAGATGTGGAGATGCGGGTCAGAGGGCCCCTTAATGCTGGGGGAAAATAACTAACTAGTATAACTCAGAAATTTGAATGTCAATATTAAAAATGTTATTGATCTTATCAATTTGTAATATGTATTGTTTAGTCATGTTTATGAAATGTTGATAATTAAACATGGCCGTTTTACACCCACCCTTTCTCTGAAGTATGAATTTGATGGTGGGTCGTACCAACTGTCACGGTGGGCGGGGAGCATGCTGGGAGGTCCGGACTCTATAGTAAACTTGTTGAACCGAACGCAGGATGTGACTCTTCAATTCGCCAGAAGTGTAACTTAAACGCTTGTGATTTCCATCAACTAATGTTGATGGAAATCACAAGCGTTTAAGTTGCTCTGTCCACTCACCTCAGACAGAAGCTCATCTCCTCACTCGCCTAGTAAAAATACTCGGATCGTGAAGCCATGAAAAGCAGTGATTTTACAGAGTGAAGCGTTCATGAGGAGAGCTCAAAAGTAATGTACCTCAAAAAGACAGAGCTTGCCTGCAAAAAGCATCTGGCGAGTGGCATACGATATTCCCAACACACACAATGTAACTACTCAACAATCAATACTTTCAACGGGACGCACAGTGCTAGAACTTTTCTGTTGAAAACATCAGAACGTGCACTCATACCCAGTGCTTGATTTATAAAAAAAAATAAAAAAAATGTGCCAGGGCCCTCCTCAGGGGGCCACTGCAGCTTGCATCACACATTGCCCCTGCCATGCTACCAATGATATTAACAACACAACTACTAGCCATCACACTCTTACACGTGTGAAAATGTGAACTATTTCAGGTCCCCATAGCTACAAGAATGGCTTGGACGGCAGATAAGAGTATTTTTTTTTATATATTTTGAAATAATAATTAACTGTTGTTGTCATCTCTAAATCATCCAGACAGTGCCACCGTGTGGCAGACTGTCACAAGCACCAGTGTTGACAATTAAGAACTGGTGCCAGCACCAGCTCAAATTAAGCAGCTGTTCAAGCACTGTGTTAGCCCTCCTCCAGCCCACTTTACACCTCCGATCCCTAATTAAAGAGGAAACTGTTTTACATCGAATCGAAAACTGAAAACCAGAACTAGTTAGATTGCGCACAAACATTTACATAAACTTTACTGCTGTGAGGCGAAAAGTGACCTCAATTTATATGCGCCGATTTTTTCATCGTTGTCTGTGCTTAACTGTAGAAACGAACAAACCATCCAAAAAGCAATGTAGTCGTCCAATCGATTAATATTAGTCAGCGTGGGAATAAAACAGTTAAAGTTGAGGTCTCCTGGTTAGCAAATTGAGTTTGGAGACGTTTTCACTCAGTCTTGGGACTGCTATGATTTATTTACTTTTTCACCGACAGGCGAACAAGAAAATCAAATACTGGTTGGACAGTACCACCAAGTGGTTACTTTCCAGAAGGCAGGAGCTCTTTTTAGTACAGGATCTTTTGCAGCGATGTCCTTCAACAGTTGGTCTCTGACGTGCACTGGTGAGTTGTGGGCTGCAAGGTTAATACGTGTGAATTCGGTTGAGTGCATCCTACTGGAGGGCGCAAGTGACCTAAGTAGAGTCGGACGAGCCAACAAACTGAGGGGCATATTATCCAGACCCGAGTTAAAATTATCACCGGTTTAGCGGCAGGAAATTGCCGCTAAAGCAGCGATAATTGGCTTGATAATAGGCCGTAGAAAATTCCAATAGAAGCCCATGTTCACACCAGAACATGGGCTTCTATGGGAATTCGCAAGGGCCTATTAGCAAGCCCATTATCGCCGCTTTAGCAGCAGTTTCCTGCCACTAAAGCTGCGATAATTTTAACTCAGTTTCTTGATAATATGCCCCCAAGAGACGAGCCACGGGTATGGTTAGGCTCCAAGTGGCAGATTTACAAGCCCCTTGCGTCACTTTTGCGCCTCTGTTGCGTCACTTTTTTGACGCAGCGGCGGCGTAAAAGTTGCGGCCCATCTAGGGAGATGCGTCATGTTGTAAAGCCCTGCGTTACATTATACGTGCGCCATTTATAATGTATGCAGGGTAGGCGTTCCCATGCAAAAAGACACGTAGAACTAGCGCAGCGAAATTTACAAGATTTCACGGCGTTACTCTACACCTTCACTGTATCAAAATCCCTATGCCTCCTTAGACCAGGCGTAAGGATTGACACAGGGCATTTTACATGGGACCTACCTATGTTTTCTGGCGCATTGCTGGAGGCGCGTCACTTTTGTGATAAACTCCAACAATGCGCCATTTTTCCTCCAACAGATGCATCAGAATTTCTGATGCATCTGTAATTCCTTGCGCCACGGTGCACTGAATTGTAAATACAGAGCAGCCATGGTGGCGCAAGGACATGTGGAGGTGAAGCAAGGAAACTGACACATCTATGCAGATGTGTCAGTTCCTTGTAAATCTGCCCCTAAGAGTCCATGTACGAGCCGAGCCCTGAAAAAAGGGGTAATCTAATTCACGCAACAAATATCATGTGAAGATATAATAAACTTTAAAAAATTATAAAAAGTTATTTCTTCAACATGCAGAAGTTTACCACCTTAATATATGAGATGTTTTTGTATAGCACACGCCCTAAACTCTTGTATTTAAAGTTACTCTCATATCTGAAAACGAACAAGAATGAGGCTCTCTAAAATAAAGTATTTGCCTGGGATCGCACAGTTTGGTCAAGTGGGATAGCTAGGTTGGTCCAAGGTGTTCTTGTTTCACATTATCCAATTCATCCACTATATGGCTACCTCTTTCTGTCCCTTTTAATATCAAAAGTGTATGCTTTGGTTTTAATTCTTTAACTAGGGGTATTAGGCCTAGTCGGCCAGGCTCTGGCTGGGCCGTTTATAAATGTAGCAAATAAGTGAGCCAGGACCTGTGTTGTTTTTGCGTCTTAAATTAGCGCTAGACTAAACCATTTCTTTTATTTGATCTGGTACTTTATTTATACCTTTTTTAGATTTTTAAATTCTTTGTTGCGTTTTTGATACAGAAATTGACAGTGATGTCTATATACAGAAAAAAAGTTGTGTACATATTATTAACAAAACATTAAACAACAAAATTGTGTTTTAGATACACGATCTAAATGAACATTCATGTGCAAAAATCATAAACCAAACATCCTAATGTCTTAGTAGTCTTATATCAAAATCTTATTACATATATAGATATTATTTCATTCAACAAATGTTGCATGTATCAGCATTTCAGTTAAGAACACATGAAAAAATGGGCAAACACCGGGAAAAACGTTAATGTTAAATACATGGGATTTTTCCTCAATATCCTGACAAAAATTAAATTCATAATTCCTCCATCTTCGTATCACAAATCATAATAAAGCCAACGCGTTTCAAGTCTCTGATATTAAATATGCGGACTCTCATCAGGGCTCTTGATTTTTGACAGCAATGTTGGTTTCTGAAATTAGGGTGAATAAAAACATATTGTAAAAAAAAGTAACTTTTTAAATTCTTAAATTTTACCTTTCCCTTTAAGAATGTACACCACTTAGTATACCTGGGCACTAGTGTGTTTTTTTAATGTCCGTTTGGTCTTCTTTATCTGTGTAAAAGAGGGAGCCATATTTTTGAGTTTTTCTTGCTGCCATTAACTTGTGTGTAAAGTTAAATACTAGGTTGCACCGTGCAGATTTCAAAGCCTACCTTTTTGTTTCAGCCGGGAACGCTTAACTAAGGACTTCTCTATGGGAAGCCGTTCCTGTCAAAATTACAGATCCCCATATAAGACACCTCCTGAAATGCATGGAGTGCTACAAAATACATTTGAGACACACCAGAATGAATATAACATATGTCTAAATACAAACTAAACATGGCAGAGTGAATATACTACCTAGTGGACAACAGGAATAACACACACTCTGAATTGGATAAAAGGTATGTTGAGATGTATAGCAACTACGCTGAAAGGAATATGACTGTTGCTGAAAAGAATACAACAAGAACTCAAGTGAATATAAACCTTATTGAAATGATATAAACTGGTGCTGAAATTAATTTAAACCACATTGGAATGAATATGGCACATATTAAATTGAATTTGACACTCTTTAAAATGAATACAAGCCATGTTCAAATGAATATGACACATGTTCAAATGAATATAAGATAAGTTGAAATAAATACGACTAGTGTCAAAATGAATATAACTAACACTGAACTGAATATGACACGTGATCAAATGAATACAAGATAAGTTGAAATAATTATGACTAGTGTCAAAATGAATATAACTAACACTGAACTAAATATGACACGTGTTCAAATGAATACAAGATACGTTGAAATAATTATGACTAGTGTCAAAATGAATATAACTAACACTGAACTAAATATGACACGTGTTCAAATGAATACAAGATACGTTGAAATAATTATGACTAGTGTCAAAATGAATAAAACTAACACTGAACTGAATATGACACATGCTGATATAAATATGATTGCTGTTGAAATGTATTTGGTGCACATTAAAATGAATATGGCCCACAATGAAATGAATATAAGAAGCTTTAAACTGAATACAACATCCATTGGACCTATGAAACATGGCAGAATAAATATTCTACCTATTGGATAATGTGAACAACACACTTTGAATTGGATAAAACATACACTGAGATGTATAACAACTACGCTGAAAGGAATATGACTATTGCTGAAAAGAATACAAGAAGAACTCAAGTGAATTTAAACTTAATTGAAGTGATATAGACTGGTGCTGAAATGAATGTAACCCACATTGGAACGAATATGTCACATATTAAATTGAATTCGACACTCTTTAAAATGACTGTGACACACATGAAATAAATGTGAAACATACAGCAATGAAAACAAGCCATGTTCAAATGAATATGACACATGTACAAATGAATATAAGATACGTTGAAACAAATATGACTAGGGTCAAAATGAATATAACTAACACTGAACTTAATATGACATATGTTCACATGAATACAAGATACGTTGAAATAATTATGTTTAGTATCAAAATGAATATAACTAACACTGAACTGAATATGACACATGTTAATATAAATATGATTGCAGTTGAAATTAATTTGGTGCACATTAAAATGAATATGGCCCACACTGAAATGAATATGAGAAGCTTTAAACGAAATACAACATCCATTGGAATCGATATGGCACATATTAAATTGAATGTGACACTTTTTCAAATGATTGTGATACATATGGGGGGAATCTCTTGTGATCTCTGCTGCCAATTCCTGCTGACACGCCTGAAAGATCCTGAAAGCACCAGCTACCAGAGCCCTCTTACCGGACCTTGCCGCCTGCCTCCCGCCGCCCTGCTGCTCAGTTCATATCACAAGTGGGGCCGCAGTGTGGAGAACGGGCTACGGGGCGGAACTACAAGCCCCAGCAGCCCTAGCGGCTCACGCGTCACCTACCAGCGCCAGGAGGCGCTTAAAAGCAGCATCACCCTGCTGTGCCTGGGGAATCTCTTGTGATCTCTGCTGCCAATTCCTGCTGACACGCCTGAAAGCTCCTGTAAGCACCAACTACCAGGAGGCGCTTAAAAGCAACATCACCTTCGCTTTGCGGGACGCGAGCGGGACGCCCGGACGAAGCCCGACAAAGGGCGGACAGTCTTAGACAATCTGAGACTGTCCGTGACTGGACTGGCCAGGACCCCTGCCCATTCTGTGACAGAGGTAGACCCCTGAAGTAAGACTACATTGCCTAATTGAACCTACTGCATTAAGGGACATTACTTAATTTAGTCTCCTTTAATTCGTGCATTGATTACTCTTTGGCATCAATCCCTTTATCAATTTTTGGGATTGTATAATATGCCTAAAAAAATTGTGGCTACCGCGTCCAATACCATGGATAACTATCTGGTTCAGGTGGTAACTAAAATCAACAGTGAAAGAAGGCAGTCATTAGGACTGAGCCAATCCCCCATTCTTTACCCCCGAGTCAACACTCTGAATTGCCACCGATAGTTACACCACTGCATGCTGCCAACAGTGACGCCCCTGACACTGACCTCCATGTCAATGAAATTTTCGATCAAAGCGCACTGTTGGTGGCTGACGCAGAAACTGATGCTGAAACTGTCCCCGACACGCAGGTGGATGTGATAATTGAGGAAGCTCCCCCCCTGGGCCTGTAACTAGGGCAGTCAGAAAGTGTAGAAAAACACAGCTTAAGCGTGGGGGATTACGGTCTGGGAGAAAAAGGGTTACACCGCCACCAAAAACTAAGGATATAAGTATGGATCATGAGGAAGATAGTGTTAGGCAAATCATGGATGATGAGCTATTTAATAGGATAGCTGACATGATCGATTGTAAGATAAAGGCTATTATCATACCGCTGGTGTGCAAAATTGACAAGCTCACTGCTGAGGTAAAAAGATTGGGTGGGGTCCAGAACGAGATAGCTGAGGTGGTGGGTAGTATGACAACCCTAGTATCAAATTTAGCAGACAAAAATAACGAGCATATTGTGAGCGGGGCAGAGGGCTGTGGAAACGCCGCATTGACTATCCTCCATGGGCAGGTACCAGAAAATACAGATAACGAGGCAGTGACAAGAGAAGACCCTTTATTAAGACCTATTGTGCCAACCGCACCGTACCCGGAAAAAGATTCTCTTCAATTTATAGTAGAGGCCTCACCTTTAGTGCTGGTGTTGGCCAATGTACCCGTCTTGCCACCTGGCCAGTCAGAATCTGTTTCATCCCTGACTAGCAAGGCACTACACTGGCTGTCAGGCAACATGCAGATGGCTCCATGGGGGAAACAACAGTTAGCGGGGGAGATCAAGATGGCCAGGAGGGTAGCCTGGATAGGGAACAGACCAAAAAAGTTCAAAGGTGATTGTGTAGTATTGAACTTCTTTAACTCGGCTGTATTACCTATTGTCTTGTCAAACATACTCCCCCCCAACGCAGGAGTGGAACTCTTATCCCCCTTACTCTTGAATTTTTTTATGGTGAGCAGAAAAGTGTGACACACCCAAATACCTCAAGGCTTAGGTGGAACGCATGGCGCATAGATGGGATGCGGGTGCTTCAGTAAATGATTGGGGGATAAGCTTAGGAAATAGATTTGGGGTGGCACACCCTAATACTTTAAGGCCCAGGTGGAATACAGGGGCACATAGATGGGATGCGGGCGCTCCAGCAAATGATTGGGGGATAAGCCTAGAAAATAGATTCGGGATACTGTCAGGCCTAAATGACTTCGACTGACTCAAGAGGTGTCATAATATGGCATGTAGCATAGTATCTGATGACCTTGGAGTATGCGATTCTATAACCCAGAGAATTGCCTCTACAAATGACATTCCCATGAAAGAGATAAATAGGATGGGAAACTGCAATATATTTGAGGATCTGGAAAGGTTGAACTGTGCTAGCCAAACTTTCAACCTTAATGTTCCTGACCCATACAACTATCAAGGGCAAGAATCACCAGAATTAGTAGCGATACTGGGTAACCCACCGGCCAGTGAAATATCTCTGCCTATACTAGATGACGGGACCCAATGTACTCCTAGGGCTACGTATCCATCTACCTTAATGGCTTGTCCAGTAGATGCAGATCTACCAATATTAGTTGCTCCTGAGAGTACTATCATGGCCTCTGGGCATGTGACCTGTAATGGAACAAGGGAGGCCAGGCTAATCTCCTGGAACATTGCAGGAATAAAAAAGAATCTGCCTGATCCAGCTTGGCACCAATATTTTGATAGCGGGGACCTCATTTTAGTCCAAGAAACCTGGGGGCTAGAAAACTATTATAAAATTGGATATAGGTCCTTTTTTATCCCAGCTGTTAACATACATAGTGGCAGACCATCTGGGGGCTTGATGATCTGGGCCAGAATCACAATGGGGGTTACCTTTAAACAAATAGATTCAAACAACCCCGATATATTGATCATAGAACTAAAGAAAACGAAGGACCCACACTTTATGTGATCAATATTTATAGCAGACCGCATAATTCATGTAAGGAGTCTCCAGTAATAACGCAGTTATGTAATATCATTTTGGAGCTTGGTCACAACCCTATGCTAATCATAGGTGGTGATTTCAATAGGAACTTTGAGCCTATACTGGGCCTGGAAGATGTCCAGAGGGAAGAGGATAGTGCTAACAACATTCCTTATGTTGATGCAGAGCATAAAGTAGCCTGCACAACAAGTGCCCTACAGATTTTAAGCATGACACTGGAATATAGATTACGTGCATGTAATGGGCGATTTTCCTCTGACTGTCCTACCCAACCAACATTTGCCAGTGGGGACTGTATAAGCCATATAGACTATATTTTAGTCTCCTTGGCTTTATGGCCAATGCTAGTGGACATAAAGGTGGATAAGCGTACCGAAAGTGATCAATTTCCACTCTCTTTGTTCGCTCAAAATTCACTTTTTACTTCTTCTAGCGCAAAAGGTAGTATGGACTCTATACCCTCACATGAACCTATAGAATCCAACAATCGCAGGTGTCTGAAGTGGCCTGCGGTGTTGGGCAATGGGGGTACTGTCAGGAAGATTTATCAACTTTTTGTTAAACATATGACCCCATTAGCTGATGCTGATGTTGTTATTGATAATTCCTTCGTCATAGAGACCCATGGCCAGTTAATTACAGAACTTGGCATTATCCTGACAAAGGCGATAAAAAGGAAGGACCTCGGTCGCCAGCCCCCTTCACAGGAAAATCCTTGGTACAATCAAGCTTGTCGACGAGCCAAAACAGATCTTATCAAAGCCGTGAAAGGGAACCAACTAGACATCGTTAAAGCTAAGAGGACACATTATAAAAAAACTGTCCAGCTAGCCAAGATGGAATGGGAGGAGAGAGTCTGGTCGGATTTGCTTGAGGCCTGCAAACTAAATGATCAGACCTCCTTCTGGAGCCTTATTGCAAGAGGCATGAAAGGGGTTACAGTGGCAAAAGATAGATTTCTTGAAGAAAGTACCTGGGTTAAACACTTTTCCTTGCTCTATTCTTGCAAGGGAGAAGAGGAAGACTGTGTAATAAAACAAATTAGGCTAGCTCCATATGAGAACCCCTTAACTTTCAACTTAACGGAGACCATTTTAGCAATTAAGGCGGTGACACCGGGCAAGGCTCCAGGTCCAGATAGAATACTTGGGGACCTCAGGAAGCATGAGGAATCTATCTGGGCCCCTATATTAATTTACTTACAAATAAAATAACTTGAGGGGCCCCAATTCCGGAAACCTGGAGGGGCGCAGAAATCGTGACTATATTTAAGAAAGGCGATAGGTCCAATCCATCCCATTATTGACCTATTAGCTTGATCGATGTGCTGCAAAAAATCTTTGCCCGCCAACTCCTTAGTAGGCTTAGTGCATGGGTCGAGGACCATTTTATTCTCACAAAGTACCAGGCTGGTTTTAGATCTAGAATTAGCACAGTGGACCAGGTTTTTAGATTTTTATGTCTAGTATGGAAATATATTAACATAAGGAACTCCCATATATGTGGCCTTTGTCGACCTAAGAGCAGCTTTTGATCTTGTTCCAAGGGGGAAACTTTGGAGAACACTAAATGATATGGGTGTCCCTGGGAACATTCTCTAACAACTGATCAGACTGCACGAAAATAATTTTGCAAGAGTCAGATGGGGGCCCAATGGGGAGTTGAGTGAGAAAATAGATATAGTGAAAGGAGTTAGGCAAGGATGTGTTATGGCGCCTACCTTATTTTCCCTTTATGTTAATGACATCCCTGACACCCTCTTGGGCTGCGAGCATGACTCTCCCAAGTTGTATGGTCAAGCCGTTCCGGCATTATTATTTGCGGATGACACTATTTTAATTTCCCAAACTCCCAAAGGACTTCAGAACCTTCTTAACAAATTTAGGTTGTATTGTCAGGACAAGAAGCTTGAAATTAATTCGTCCAAAACCAAAGTCATGACAATCAACCCACACAAACGTTTTAATAAAATTTTCACTATAAATAATGAAAACATTGAAGTAGTCCAAAGTTTTAAGTACCTGGGTATCACTTTAGATAGTAAAATATCTTGGAAATCCCAACTAGAAACCTCGAAGATCTGACTAGTCCAGAATCAAGCTCCTATTTTAAGGAAACACAAAAATAGCTATTATAAATCAGTCTCTCCAGCAATTAGTTTGTTCAAATACAAAGCACAATCTGCCTCCCTTTATGGTGCAGAACTTTGGGGACATGTTTCGAAAGGCATGTTCTTAGTTCAGGAAAATAAATTCATCAGACAGCTTTTAGGTGTACCTGCCTCCACTCCCCTCACCCCGGTTCTATGGGATCTTAATTTCCGCCGATCAGATGACCATGCTGCATTGCGCCCATTGTTGTACTGGGTTCGTCTTTGGTCCACTGATGAGCTAGCGGACTATAGAGAGGCGTTAAAAGAGATAATGGTAATAAAAAATTCCACATGTTTAGCATGGTTGGCCTACATTGAAAAGTGGTTTATAAAGCTGGGGTTAAGTAGCTTTTGGTCAGACCCGGATTCGATTACCAACAATTCTAAGAAACTGCTTAAGAGTAGGTATTGGGAATATATCAAAGATTCTGTGCTGGGAAATTCCAACCTGGGGACTTTGACCCTCAGGTTCTTTGAACTAAAAATGGACATGAAATTAGAATCCTTTATGGATGAAATCTACCCACCTATGGCCAAATCGTTATATTTAAAATTTCGCTATAGTGCCCTTTAAATCAAATCTAGGACTTCGAAATGGCACTGCAACAAAGGACCAAGAGGTAGTATTGGATCTGATCTATGCGAATTATGTGAAATGGGCCTGAGGGAAGATGAGCCCCATGTGCTATTGATATGCCCACTGCTTATTTACGGGCAAGGAAAAAATTGTTAAAACCCATATGCCAACTCTTGGGTCTTCGCCATATTAAAGACGGCGAAAGAGTGTTTAAAGGAGATACTGCACGCCCAATAGTATTTAGTTTGAGCCGCTTCCTCCTATCAGTAGCGATAGTCAGGAAGAGAAATGGCTATAAAATGTAAGCAGACAGTCGGCATGATTGTAGTCTAGCAGCTGAAATGCACCTTGATTTGTACTCTATCATACCTGAACTAATTGTATATATGTAATGCCCATTGGAACGTGTGTGCAACATGTAACTATAAATGCAACTGGACTGATAATACTACTATTAAGTGGTGCATGTAATTGAATTTGATTTAGATTTATATTGCACTTTAAATCGAGTGACTTAAACTAGAATAATGATAATAGAAACTGGCCTGATCTTAGCGTTTGACGTTGTGCTGTTTTTATAGTATTATTTTAAACTTAATGAATTGTTATCTATCAAGTGCTCCTCGAACATGTGTGTTAATCTAACCGCGAAGGACCCTGCTGCTAGTTTCCTTTTAATCTTAGCCCGGTACTGGGTAGACATGTATATTGTATTGTAATGTTTTAAAATTTCATTTTACTGCATTCTTTTAAGGTTGTTTAACCGAAATAAAGAATAATGAAATGATACATATGAAATGAATGCCGGACAATCAGCAATGGATACAAGCCATGTTCAAATGAATATGGCACATGCTCTAATAAATGTAAGATACGTTGAAATCAATATGACTAGTGTCAAAATGAACATGACCTACACTGAACTAAATATGGCATATGGTCATATGAAGATGATTGCAGTTGAAATTAATTTGACACACCTTAAAATGAATATGGCCCGCACGTAAATAAACATAAGAAGCTTTGAATTAAATACAACATCCGGTGAAATGAATATTGCACATCTTAAAATAATTCTGACACATGTTACAACATACATGACATATGTTGACACAAGTAACATATTCATTGGATTTGAATTTACATACGTTCAAAAGAATATGGCCATTGAGATATTAAGGACCTGATTACAAGTTTGGCAGTCTCGTAGCGGGCCGCCACACTGCGAGACTGCCAAACCCGTAGTCAGATCATCCGCCGGATTTCGAGTTAATCCAGGTTGGGCGGTCCCACAGGAGTGCGTGTCTAAGGCACTTAGGTGTGCCTAAAACATGCACCGCTGTGAGACCAGTGCAGCACGTTCCTGCATGGGGAAAAATGCACAATGAACAGAATGCTGCACAATGTGAAACATTCACCCCAGTACAGAGATCTGGGCCTAAATCCATCGTGTGTTTGCTCCCCATGCCAATCCAGTTCAGACCCAGCCATATGCAAATCAGTCTTAACCCTGTTCTCCATGGGAACAGGCCAGCCCGAAACGCCAGCCACGTCTTCCCTTGACTGAAAACAAGCATCCTGGGGCATCACTTCTCATCAGCCAGGTTAGCTTGACTCCAGTGGCATGGAGAGCATGGGTGACAAATGCAAAAAGAACAATTGATGGCCAGAATGCTACACAATGTCAAACATTCACCCCAGTACAGAGATCTGGGCCTAAATCCATTGTTTTTTTGCTCCTCATGCCATTCCGGTTCAGACCCAGCCATATGCAAATCAGTTTTGACCCTGTTCCCCATGGTACAGGAACAGGGTCAACACTGATTTGCATACGGCTGGGTCTAAACTGGGGTGGCATGGTGAGCAAAAGATTGATGGATTTAACCCAGATCTCTTGACTGGGGGTAAATGTATAGCGCCTTTCTCAGAAAAATGCCAGACTTGCGAAAGGATGCCAGGCAGCCTGAATCTGCTGCTCTTGCCTTTTGCGACCTGTTAGAGGCACCTGAGGAGTTTAGATCCCCTTCCTCTTGAAACCCAAGGACTGAAAGGTCTCCAAAGATCATGAGGCTGATTCCCTGGGCATCTCCAGGAACCTAAAAAAGCTGAAAAGAGCGTTCCAATGAAGAATGCCAGTTGACCATTGGCAACTGGACAAAGACTGAACTTTGCTGTTTCCCTCTGCCAGACACCCTGAAGGGCAGACTTATCATTATTTCATGCCCCACAGTGCAGCAAGCCACCTTGCTGAGCTATGCTGCGTGAAAGAGAAAGGTCAAAATTGCACCCTATTTAACCCAAAGTGGTGCATTCCTGTCTGTTGTTGGCGCTGGCGCACTATGTGCTGCCCAGCTCTAACGCAGACACCCTTGCACTGTGGTGCAAGGGTGCTTTCCTTGCAGACAGGACTGTTTTTGTGCATGAAACCTTACTGCACTAAAACAATCCCCTGAGGCAGTTTCCTCTTTCTATGTGTGCTGCAGAACACATAGAAAAAGGAACAAAAAAGGAGAAATAGAGGTATTTTTCCACCTTACGCTTTACCCAGGGAGGCTTAGCATTTTGACTAATTCCCAGGTCTGACAGTAATTTTGGAATGAGCCAAAATCCATGGGTGAATGCGTGGGAACACCCACCCTCCACCCATTAAATACCTCCTTGGGATAGTGTAATGCACCACAGAAATTTACTCTAGATTTATCAAGCCACGCAGGGCTATGTAAGGTGGTCTTGTGTGGCTTGATAAATCTGACTTAGTGGTTGTGTCGCAAAGGCGATGCAACTCATTGGTAAATCTGTCTCAGAGAGTCTAAAACTACTTCATCTGACATCCTATGGGCATTATTAGTGTCCTCCTGTGGTTGTTCTGACACCACAAGAACTTTGGGACCTTTGCTCCACAGTTTAAAGGGACCAATGGCAAAATGTATTTGATTGCCAGTTACCAGAGTCAGATTGAAATTCCTCAGAAAAACTATAACTTTTGATTTGGACATTATTTCAAACTTCCCCACTTCCTGTCCCTAGCGGGGCCAATCTGCTTGGTGTATCCAACTTGATGAGGCGGCACTGATGTCAAAATGTACAACTCTTTTATCTGATGAAATTCCACTCACTTTTAAGGCAATGCCCTCATGTGAGGGCCTCTGGTTGTCAATAATTGGTATATCTCTCTCGCTCACTGTGGGTATTATGTTTTGCGCATCAGGTAGAATCGGGACGGAAAAGACCACTTTAGTATTCATAGTTCTGAATATTTCCCTTTTGCATTTAGACATCAACACAGTCACAATGAATCATAAGTACTTCCATACCTAACATATTTCTCCCATTTCCCATATTACGTATGCAGTGAGTCTGTAGCTAGCATGGCTAGGTTCTTCAGTTTCTACTTGGTAGTCACCATCACCACATAGGCTAGCTATGCCAGTGATTGGAAAAATGTTGTTCTGAATTTGGGGCACTGTAATTATTGTATGGTCATAAGGTCATGGTTTTTACTGATGCTGGCATTGTAAAAAGGACCAGGCTTTTATTCCATAGATGATTATGCCAAAAGAGGACGAAGGGATAAGGAAATATATCTCTTTCTTATGCTTCAATGAGAACAGAAACAGAAATCAGACCAAATTCTTCCCACATTTTCACATATAGAAAAATAAAAATGCATTTGTAATGTGTATTATTTGTAGAATTGCGCATAAACAGTCCTGCCTGTAATGCAGGTACCCTTTTAACTGATGCAAGGGTGCCTGCATTGTTGCTAAGCAGCAACAAGTGTGAAAGCACTGGAAGAAAGCTCAAGAGTGCCATATATGTGAAATATGGCCCTTTTGAGCTCTATCCCATTCACGTAATGCACCACAGAAACTTGCCATGCTGCACTGCGTCTCACGAATTCATACTAAATTTCCCCCTAGACCTGATTCTGCTGATCTTGCAGCACAGCTGTGTCTTCTTTTTTTCAACCCTGGATTGTGGGGTTTGATGATGTCTGGAAGGTGCACCCTTGCACCTAGATCCATGTTGGGTCCCATGACATTTTTGTTATAAATCTACTTGCAAGGGTAATGTTGCCAAGTCATTCTGTGCCCTGGGCACCCACCAACTTTTTGCTGTATGGTACTGGTGGTAACTGACTCTGACTGACCCTGGGATCTGCCTAACCAGGCCCTGGGCCAGGGCTACGCTGAAAGAGACACATTAGAATACAGTTAAAACACCTGCATACACTAGGGTACACATTGGTATGATGGGGTACCCATGTAATTGGCATGACCCACCCTATAAGCCCCTAATATATAACAGGGCAGGGGATTGAAACTACCTAGAAGCCCTCAGTATCCTGGGGCATGGCAGTTTGGAGGCCAGCAGATTTTTCTGCACCTGCATGTGCGCATTGCTGAAGCCTGAGGTCAGTTTAAAAACAGCCCTAGGTGCCAGGATTGCTGTTAAAAAGTAAATTGTGCCCAAACTCGACTTTTGGATTTGAGTCACTTAAAAATGGTTTACCTACAATGTTTGGGCATATTACGTACCCCCAGGGTCTCCCCTATGTGTCCCAGGGGTGGAGGTCCGGTATTTATAACGTATGCCCTTATAAAATAAGTTTCATAGGCCCTGTGTTAAGTGAAATTTCACATTTCACTCCTCACATTGTAGGAAAGTGCTGCTCAAATTTCGACTTTAATGCTAGGAGCACTGTGGATGGAGAATCTGCAATATTTCTACAGATTCAGAACCCCTTAAGTCTCCCCTAGTTGCACATGGGTTGGGGTTCCTGTAGAAACTAGGGAAATACGTACAAAATATGTTTTTATAAGCCCTAGTGTTAGGAAACTGGCCCAGGACATTTTCTCCATTGCAAATCCCCTGGCCCATAGATTAACATTGCAAGAAGTTATTAAAGAATAACTCCTTATAGGAAGGGAATAAAACTACCATTCAAAGACTTCCCAGAATGGTATTAATAAATCCAACAATATAATATTGTTGAATTCCTCCTAAAATGTACATCTAGGAAGTTAGAAGACATTCTTGTTTGTAGGTCCAAATTCAGCCTTTCAGTGGTCTGCCCTGATTGGTCAGAGTTAAGTGGATTAGCCAGGTTGCCTTGAAGAGGTGATAATGAGCCCCTGCGGTCAAACAGCTCTGCTGGCAGGTCAGTGTGCTGTTCCATAGCAATGCCAGGCCAGGGGGAGGAGTCGTAAACAAAGTTCTTAAAAGAAGAGAGCAGAGACCAGTGTCCTTTAAAGCTCTGAACTTACTACTTCAGGCAGATGGTAGGATTAAGAAAGGTATGAGTAGATGCAGCGGGGGAGAGTCTAAGTAAATTAGCCATCCTAGGGATGTGTTTAGCCAGCCCTTACCTCCTTGCTGGAAAATCAGCCATTATGGATTTGGAAGAATGATGCACTCTGGGACAAAATAATGCCACACTCTACAGGATGTGGTCATAACTTTAAGGAGCTATCCTGCTCCCATTGGTCAGAAGTGACTTCCTGCCTGATCCAGAGAACTTGGAATAAGTATCTGAGAGGGGCAGAGCCTCTCAGGTCTGCTGCTTGAAACTTACTGAAGCAAGAAGTTGCCTAGCTGAGAAGATTGTTGTGCAAAGACTTCTAAGGCCTGACCTATGAGGACTGTACCATCTGAAACTACAGCTCTGTGGATTACCTTGCTGAAAAAGGACTAAAGAGTTGACTCCCTGAAGGCTACAGGTTAAAAGAGCTCATCATCTGGAACATCACCAACTAAATCTGCACCTTGGAGAACCACCAGTGGATTTGTAAGGGTTTTGTACTAGTGGATTGTGGGAGCTGAAGTCTTCAACTTTCAAGGACCATCTTGGAGCTTCCAGACTCTTGGAGTGAGTTTGAGACACTTTGAGACTCCTCAAAAAACTTCAGGAAGAAGTTCAAAAGTTTGGAGAACTTTGGAGCAACTTTGAAAAAAGCTCCATAGAGGGACCGACTCAACCTGGCCAGCCAGGCCGCCTGCCTTCAACTGCGAGCCGGCCAAGCCAACCAGGTTCGTCCCGCTAAAAGCTCCATCGCGCCAACTTCCTGAGATTGACCGGAACTAGAAGAAATATGAAGCCGGCAAACCCTCACCGGATCTGGCTACATGAGGAGCATTGAGAGACCCCACGAGAAAGAGCTCCAGAAAAGTTTATAAGTCCACTTGTAGAAAAGGTGACCCGGAGCAACCGCGAACGGCAAGCCGCCCAGGGCTCCATCGCAGTCAGCCTGGATTCCTGGGTTGTCCCGCTGAAGCGATCTTGAAAAATGTTCTACGTCCGCTCCAGAGAAGTTGACCGGGACCTCGTCACAAGTCAATCTGGCAAACCCTCACTGGATCCGGACTGGCTGGGAGCTTCGAGGGACCTCGTGAGAAAAAACTCCCTAAAAGTTTCTAACTCCGAAGGTAGAAACTGAAACCGGGACCTGGCGCAAGCTGGAGCCGCCCAGGGCTCCATCGTGGTCGGCCTGAAACTTTGACTTTGCCGCGATCTATCGCCAGCAGGTATCACAATATGATGCTATAAACTTCTAAGTGCTATATTTTATTAAATCTTTGAAAATTCATATCTCCGGTTCCGTACATTTCATTTTTGTGGTTTTTGTGTCATTTTAGAGATACAAGTATTTACTATTTTTATAAATTTATGTTGGATTTTTCTTATGTGTTGTTTTGAAATTGTGTTTTAAATGCTTTATATACCTGTCTTTGAAGTTAAGCCTGACTGCTCACAGCCACGTTACCCAGGGTTGAGCATAGGAATAATTTTCTAAGACCTATGCTGAGTCCTACCATGCGTTAGTTGTCTTATTGCCACTGGCAGACCTACATTTTTCCTACCAATAATCCACTTTCCAACAGGCACACAGCCTACAGCTTAGCTGAAGGCAATTTATTTGTTAGGTTTTTCAGACAATTTCGAGGGGAGCCTTTAGGAGAATCCTGTTCCTTTAGCATCCAGCACTCAATTTAACATGTAGTATCTTTGTGCCAGCTTCCATGGTGGTGTTGTTTGTATTCTGTATGCTTGGGCTACCTCCTCCATTCAGTCCTGTGCCTTACAGAGCCTTGACCCCTTTGATTTGTCTACTTCCCGCCCTTCTTGCGTACTTCCATGTACCATTTCTCCTTAGATCCCATTCCAACCTGGATCTATTCCCTGCATTTAGACCTTTAGCTTCCCATGTGTACTCCTTCCTGGTGTTGTCGCCTCATCCCACCTCAACAGGGTATGAACTTTAGTATACTGCTCTTTCTGGCTTACTCTTAATATTGTGCAGTTTCTTTCTTCCACTCCCCTGTACATACTCGGAGTATCCCATGCAATCAGTTGTATTCCTTTCCTTCTTTATTCTTTGGTGGTGCCATTTTCTGCCCTGTATCTCTTCGTGCTTTGTTCTTACTTTGCTTTGTTTTTGTGACTGGGCTCCTAGACACACTCATGCTTCCTACCTTTCTTTTGCACAATAATGCATTTTTCCTCACTTGGTCCCATTGAGATCTTACCTCCATATCTATCTACCCCGTGCCACACTACTCTTCCTGTACAATTTGTCTACCTGGTCCCTCACAAGAAGTTACTTACATTTGGTAATGCCTTATCTGGTAGAGACTCTACTTAGCTGAAGATTCCTAACCATAGAATATTACCTAGGAGTCAGACTAGATCCAGAAGATTTCAAGCAGTACCCTTGCACACTGGTAGGTGGCCTCATTTGGCTCTGTGTTGGTGGAGTCTGCACTGGCAATGTAATGCGTGGTGCCTATATAAATACCACCCTGGAGCACTGATGTCAGTTCCTTTCGCGACTTTCCACCCCATGAATGCAGAACTATGATGAAGACTGACAACTGAACTGAAATTCTAAGGCCCTTAGAAGGGTGACCCTCACACTGTAATCAGGTCTGCGATCATGGAGGATGGGATGACCAGTAAGCAATCTACAGCTACATAGCTACTCTACCAGATAAGGCATGACCAAAGGTAAGTAACTTGATCATCTGATAGAGATTTCTAGCCACAGATTTCTTACCTTAAAATACAAAACTGAAGCATTTCTCCTGGGAGGTGGGCATACAAAGCTAATTTAAACCAGGAAGTCCTACAGGACTAAGCAGACAAAGTGCCCTTCACAAAGGACCTGACTGCTGTTCAGGCAGTAGTGCTTGGTAGGCATCAGCAGAGATGCCCATGTTGCTGCCTCACAGATGACCAGGACAGGGACTACTTAGGCTAATGCAGTGGTTGCCGCCTTGGCTTTGGTGGAATGAGCAAGCAACCCCTCAGGGGGTTGCTTCTTGCCCAATACATAGCTGTTATTTGTGCAGAGCACTATCCCTCTTGAGATGCTCCATTTCTGCACAACCTTCCCTTTCTTAGCACCTTTGCACCCCACAAAGAGTTGATCGTCCACCTGGAAATCTTTTGTGCGATAAAGTTAGAAACAACAACTCTCTTTTTAGGTCCAGACAATGGAGTCGCTCCTCCTCCTTTGAAGTGTGAGGCGTAGAAAAAAAGTTAGGCAGTGTGATGCTCTGGCCAAAATGAAAAGGAGTCACAACCTTCGGTAGGAAGGAGGCATGTGTCCGGAGTACCAGATTGTCCAGATAGAAGATGGTGTAGGGAGGATGTACAGAGAGTGCCTGAAATTTGCTGACCCTTCTATCCGATGTAATGGGCACTAAAAAAGCAGTCTTGATGGTTAATCAGCGGTGGGAGCAATCGTGCAGTGGCTGAAAGTGTGCACACATTAAGTCCCAATGGAGCATGATGAATGCCTGGGAGGAAATATATGTTGCAAATCTTTGAGGAACTGAGCCAAAACAGGAGCCTTGAACAAAGTAGATTAGTCTGGTAACCACAAGAAGGCTGAAATGGCCTATAAATGACTGTGCCAAGAGCAGGGCCAAGAATAGACCAAACAAAACAATCTGAGAAATGGGTGCAGATAGACTATTAATGTTCCCTGATAAACACCATGCAACAACTTTATCCCTGCGGGCTGGCGTATACCCACTTTGTGGAGGTACGCTTGGCTGCATGAATTCATCACAGACTTTGTGAGAAAGTTTGAAAACTGTCAGCTGTTACTGCTCAATATTCAAACATAAAGCTGAACGGTGTGCAGGTTTGAGTGCAGGACCCTCCTGTTGCTGCAACAAAAGATTCTGTCAATGAGGCAATATGATTGGGGAACCGATGCTTATGCTCAACAGCCTGAGATACCAGTCTCTCCTTGCCCAATCCAGAAACACAAGAATGACTGGGCCCCAGTCATTCCTGATCTTCTTGAGAACTCTCTGCAGAAGTGGTACTGGCGGAAAGACATACAGTAGGCCGGAGCTCCGATTGAGATGAAGTGTCTCCAAGAGAAAGATGCCTTGGAAACTCCCTTGCACAAAATTGTGGACATGGTGCGTCCTGGCGGTGGCAAACAAATGTAGCCAAGGCTCTCCCACTCTTGAAAGAGACCTTGTACCACCTCTAGATGGAGACGCCGTTTGTGATACACTAGGCATCATCGACTGAGTTTGTCTGCTATGACCTTTAAAGAGCCTGCCAGGTGTTGAACCACCAGGAAAATGACCTGATGCTCCAGCCATGTCCAGATACGCAGAGCCCCTTGAGAAAGAGTCCACGACCCTACCCTACTATTGTCTATGAACACATGCACCAGTCTTCCCATGATTGACAGAAGAAAGGCTTTTAATGCCAAGCTGATTATCCAAAGCTCCAACATATTGATGTGAAGCTCAAACTCCGCTAGAGACCAGAGTCTCTGATCTCCTTCTCTCCCAGATGACCACCTCAGCCCAGGAGTGACGCATCTGTCACTATAGTCAGCTCTGGTTGAGGAAGGTAGAGAGGGTTGCCATTGACCCAATCGTGGTTCGTCAATCACCATTGCACATCTTTCACAGTTACCGTCAAGATCTGGACTATGATGGAGAGATTCACTTGATGCTGTGCCCAATGGAACTTCAGGTCTCACTGCAGAGCCCGCATATGCTAACGAGCAAGTGGTACAAGTAAGATAACTGATCATATGAGGCAAACAGCCTCAGGGTCATTCATTCCAAAATCCAGGATAATGTCTAAAAACATCTGTATCATAGTCTGAATATCTTGAGCTTTCTGAAACTGTTTTGTCCACTACAGCTCTGATGAACGGGAGCACATTGGAGGGAGTCAGGTTTCACTTCAGCACATTGATAGTAAACCTCCAACACGTGCAGGAGTTTCGCAGTAGTCTTGAAATGGCAGGCAACTACCTGTTGTCAGCCCACCTTAAACAGCCAATCATCGAGGTAGGGGAAGACTGGAATCCCTGACCTCTGCAGACATGCTGCAACCACTGTCATCACCTTGGTGAGCACACAAGGGGTGCTGGTAAAGCTGAATGGGAGCACAGCAAACTGAAAGTGCTCTTGGCACACGTGAATAGCAGGTAACGTCTGTAGACAGGCAGGACAGGCATGTGGAAATATGTGTCCTGCAAGTCCAACACAACCATCCAGTCTCCTGGATGCAGGGCAGACAGGACTTGAGCTAGCATGAGCATGTTGAATTTCTCATTTCTCAGAAATAAATTGTGAAGGTGCAGGTCTAGAATAGTATGAAGGCCTCTGTCCTTTTTGGGCACCAGAAATTAGCAGCTAGAGAATCTGTGACCTACTTCTGATGTCGGCACCCTCATGATTAAGCTACTTGGCCAAAAGAGCCAACACTTCCTGATAGAGCAAGGAGAGGTGGTCCACCATCAACCCATTGCAAGTGGATGACAAAGGTGGAGGGGTTGTCACAAAGGGGATGGAGTAGCCCCTTTTGGCAATCTGTAAAACGCAATGGTCTGATGTTTCCAAACTTCAGTGGTGCAGCTGGTGGCCTATCCACTGGATGCACATGATGGTAGGAGGGCAAACTAAAGGAGTTTTGAGGCTACGGCTGATGGAGAGGTGGGGTTACAGGCCTGCTCTTTGGCTACCTCTACCAGTTGGTTTGTGAGGCCTGCATCCAATGCCATGAAAAGGTTGGAAAGGTATTAATGCATTTGAAAACTTCTTCTCTGGTGGAAGCTGAACTGAGATTGGCAAGGGGCCATAGAGTAGCCCAATGACCTGGCCGTAGCTCTTCTATCCTTAAAGTGCTCCAGCAATGAGCCCGTCTTCTCTCCAAAAAGAGTTCTCAAAAGGCACATCCATAAGTTAAGCTAAAATTGAATTTTTCTGCATCTCTCCCTTCAGCAATGGCTCTCGTCTCCGAGACAATAGGCTGCACTTGAGCAACCGAGTCCCATATCATATGCGAGTATCGGTCCAAGATGCATGCTGTGTTCGATGACCGCAGTGCAAGGCTGGCAGAAGACACAGAGAACTTCCTTTTCCCAAAGGTGTTCAACCTCTTGTACTCCCTATCCAGTGGAGTGGTATGCAACATACAAGGTTTCACTCTAGAGTTGGAGGCTTGGGCCTTTCAGCTCTCCAGGATGGGGTGCTAGTTAAGGAAACTGGGGTCCCCAAGAGTGGAACAACTGTGACAGGAAATTGTACTATGCACATGAGGCCCTATGCAGGGCTTCCACCAGGCCCTGAGTAGGACATCAGTAAGGGCTTCATTAAAAAGAATTAGAGTTCAGATGGGGCGACACTCGGTTGAAGCACCTGTCAGGACATTCATCTTGCCTCACCCACAGGTACCACCTGTTGCTTGCTTCATCATTGGACCCTCACCCACACAAATAAGGTGTGTGAGTGGACTCGACATACTTGTAAGCAGAGTTCTGTGATAACTGTGAGTGAAGGTAGGGGATCTTGGCGAGTTAAAATAACCCTCAAAACCTAGAAAAGTTATTTAATGGTGTAGGTGTAGGTTTAGGGGCTATATTAAATTATATATATATACACATACCCAGGTATATATCCGTAAAAACTCTTCTTTAATCTCATACAAGTCAGAGAAAAATGTAAGCTGAGCACCGATTTATCTGGGTGTCGTTACTTACCGGTCTCAGATAGACCATATACATGCACTTTATGATATTCAAGATATTTCCTCTTATAGCTTGTTGAAGCATTTTGTTAGTGAAGATGAGGATATATCTCCTGTAAAGACTTCTCACTCCTTCTTAAGTTTTGCTGCCTACGGTGAACCTACCAGTGAGGCTCCAGTGAGGGCCCTTCCTGAGTCTGTTGGGTCTGAAGGCACTCCAGAGGTGCCGGGCCCCCCAAATATGATGTACATGACCTTAGAAAATCTTATCAGCTGGGAGGGGCTCATTCTGGTTCAGGGAAAGTCATAAAAGTGTGGAACGGAGTCTGTCTCAGGCTCTGCTGAAGTGCATGGCCTGGAGGGCCGACGCTCCCAATGACTTAGATCGGTGTGAGGAAGTCTAGTATCTCTACGGCTTCTTGGTTTTCTTCTCGCGTTGGGATTTAGCCAACAACTTAGAATGAGACAACCACTGGGTGCAGCTCAACTGGGATCTTGAGCATCGTGGGGTCATCTGACATCGGATGATGATTAGATTGAGGGAATACTCCCTTAGTGCCTTTGGGTCCTTGGCTCAGCAGTAGTGGCAGATCTTAGAATCATGGTCTTTATCCAAGCACCATAGACAAGCCGAGTGTGGGTCTGTCACAGATATATGCCAGTGACAGGCACCACATGTTTTATAAACAGTAGGTCTCTTTGGGGATATCATGTCACACCAGAAGAGAAATCTAAAAAAAGGTTCAATAAAATGCAAGAAAAAAGTCAGAAAGCTACTAGGGTAGCTCTGAATGGATCAGTGGTATCTGACATGGAAAGGAAAGAACTTAAGTCAGCATGCTGGAGTGGCTCCAATATAGGCTCAGACCATGCAATTTACAGAGCAGACAAGGCATACGTAGAGCAGAATGATGTCACCTACCGCCTGAAAGGATACTGCTCAAAAACCAGTCTGACACCTGGGAAATAATGTAAGGTGAGAAATCTGCAGCTAGAAGCCTCTATCAGATACACCAGTTTCTTGTGCCGTTCCCTGCCCTTACCCTTCCCATACACCTGGTTGTTGCTTTTACCTCTTCCACCCTGGCCGTACTCAGTCGGTATCATTATAATTTCCACTCTCAAAACCCTCCATCTTCCTTGTGGTATTTATTTACATTAGTTCTGATTATGCTTTTATCTTCTACTTGTGCTGTTTTGTATATTTTGCATGTCGCTAGCCATACATGGCCTAGATGCTAATCTCGGTTACATCCTGCCAATAACCTTTGCTTGTTTCTTCTAGATAGCTCCATTCTCTAATTCCGCTATTCTGTTCCTTCCCGTTACTAGTTGAACACCCATGCCGTCTATCCACAAATGATTAATATTTTTGCAGTGTTTCATCGCCTACTCCTGTAACCTTTTGTGACCCCAGGAGTTTGCCCCTACCCACATATGCACCTTACTATTATCTCTCCTGATTATACATGCACCAAATTATCACTAAGACATCTTCTTAACAGTGAACCCAGATATATTCCCTCTCTGAACTGAAGGCCACTCTGAGACTGGCTGCATGGGTCACAACACCAGGGTGTTTAACATCCTTATCAGTGGCTTCTCCCCCTTGCTATGGGTCTCTTGGTGCATGTAGCTCAAAGCCCAACAACCGGTGGGCCTGCTTCTCCCCATTCCCAAGCTTGAGAGTTAACTCTGCAGGACTGACCATATAACACTCAGATATCAGATTACTTTACATATAAACCTTACAAACCTTGTTAGATCTCAAATCTGCAAGGTCTTAGAAACCCGGCTAACTAAATGTAATGCTAGCAAAACTTGGGCGTCCTTACAGATAACAAGCTTTTTTTACTTGTATTAGTGGAGAAGAGACCTACTGGGCCACTCATGTAGCAGTTCATGCATTAACCTAGATCCTGTTGCTAACATGCCAACTGTATGTAATGCGTTTGTGTCCTGTGTGATATATGCATGTTGTGTTTAAGTCAGCAAATTATGTCATTCAATCAAGACTGAACTCAGACCAATTTTATTTGTATAAAAATATTATTAAGTTATATTTATTTTCTAGAACTAAGCAAGCCTGGCACAGGTAAGTGTAAATGGTACTTTTCAAGGCAGGTTAAACAATACAAGCAAACAATGAAAATGACTGTTACAGGTTTGTAAATACTTTCAATACAGTAGAAATTACTCAGATTACATTTGATTACTATTCAGATTACTTTTTTCACTCAGTGTGATATGCCTGGATATCACACTAGGACATTTCCTAGATAAAAGGTAAGTAAAGAAGTTTTTAGTTATATGCAGTTTTTCAAGTTCTCATACAAAACCAACTCCACACAGAAATGTTTTCACAAGAAAGCAGTCAATGCAGTCCTAGGGGAGGAAATGGAGTTATCGGTTTAAAGGTAAGTACTTGGTTGTGGGAGTTTTGTTTCTGGGGTTAAAACCAGGTTCCCCCCAGGGTCGAGGATGGAATCCTAGAAAACCGTCAGCAGCACTAGGGCAGCCGGGTGCAGAGTGATGAGGTCCAATTTTATCCAATGGGTTATAGGGGGCCTCCGGTTGGTGGCTCCTCACCGGCAGGCCACAAGGTTGTGGGAGCAAAGCTCCTGGACTTATGCTCAGGGTGGCAGGGGATCCAGTTTAGCACACAAGGTGCACCCACAGCGGCACAGGGGCGGCGGGGTGCTGTTTTGGCATCATGGGCCCTGTTGTTTTCAATGGGAGTTGGTGGTTTTGGATTTTGGGTGCAGGCTTGGTCCAGGAAGAATTCCGGGAGGAACCAACAGCTGGGCAGGTCAGTTTGAGTGCTCTGGGACGTAGGTGCACCCCAGGTTCTCTTCTCCAGGGTGCAGGGCAGCTGGATGCATGGGTGTCTTTTGAGGTCGGATTTCACCCTACTGGACCACTTGCGGTTGGGGATCTCCTTGCAGAGGCTGCAGGTGATGTCAGGGAGTCTTGGAGGGGCCAACCCACGGTGGACTCGGACTCTGAAGCACTGGGGGGCCTCGCTGTGACCGGTGGGCCACTCTGATTCAAGCCTTAGGCGTCGGGAACAGTGGTGGTTCCAGGTGTCCGGTTTCTTTGTCCTCAGCAGGCTCAGATTCTTTCTTGAGCTGCTGTTCACAGGAAATCTAACTATGCAGAAGGCAGTCGGTCCTCCCAGGGTTTCTGGAGGTCACTGGCTGCAGCACAAGGAGACTTTTGACACAGGATCTCTAGAAACTGCAGACAGGCCGGTAGGGCTGGGGCCAGGCTAGTTTGTTTCTGCAGTCTCCTCTGCTGGGCATCTTCTTTCATCCTTCTTCTTCGTAGTTGCGGGAATCTGTCTTCTTGGTTCAGGGTTGATTCCGAAATACTGTATTTAGGTGGCGTTTTAGGGGTCCCTTGGTGTGCTCACCCCACGTGGGGGAGTGGGCACAATCCCTCATCCGGATTGGAAAGTGCCTCAGATGGCAGGCTCTGAAGAGTGGGCTTCATCCTGCCTCCCCCACCTTAGGGGTGGGGTTGGCAGAGGTGGGCACACCTTCTTGGCTGTGCTAAATGTTCCCACCTGTCTTTCCGCTGAATAGGAGGGGAGACAGGAAGGGGGCACACTCCTAATAGTAGGAGAGGCTGGGGGTCGTGTTACAAAGGCTGCAAGACCTTTGAAGCTCCCCTGCCACAGACGGCTCTTCCTGGCCTGGGGAGGTGTGATCACCTCCGCTCAATAAAGGCTTTTGTTCTGGGCTCATGGAGTGAAGGCTCCCACCCCAGGGGTCTAGAAACATGTCTTGTGGTGGCAGTCTGGTGTGTACCAATCAGGGATCGCACCAGAGGCTTGTTGTTTTTCAGGGGGCATCACTAAGATGCCCACCGAGTGCATTTTTCATGAAATCCTACACTGACATCAGTGTGGGGTTAATGTGCTGAGAAGTGGACACCAAAGTTCCCTGTTTTCAGTAAAGCCATTATGGTGCTATGGAGTTCATAATGACAAACTCCCAGCACCTTATACTCTTAATGGCATTACTGCACTTACAATGTCTAAGAATTGGTCTAGACACTGTAGGGGTACGGGGCTCATGCACCTGTACCCCCCCCCACTGGTATAGTGCACCCAGCTAGAGGGGTGGCTGACCCATGCCAGGGTGGTGGGTTGTAGGCATGGCACACAGGGATGTGTGCCATGTCGACTCTTCACCAAAACACACGCAGCCTGCAATGGCAGAGTGTGTGTAAAGGTACAGGGCCTCTAAGGGTGGCAAAATAAGTGCTGCGGCCCTTAGAGGCCTTACCTGGCCATAGATGCCCACCGAGTGCATTTTTCATGAAAACCTACACTGACATCAGTGTGGGGTTAATGTGCTGAGAAGTGGACACCAAAGTTCCCTGTTTTCAGTAAAGCCATTATGGTGCTATGGAGTTCATAATGACAAACTCCCAGCACCTTATACTCTTAATGGCATTACTGCACTTACAATGTCTAAGAATTGGTCTAGACACTGTAGGGGTACAGGGCTCATGCACCTGTACCCCCACCACTGGTATAGTGCACCCAGCTAGAGGGGTGGCTGACCCATGCCAGGGTGGTGGGTTGTAGGCATGGCACACAGGGATGTGTGCCATGTCGACTCTTCACCAAAACACACGCAGCCTGCAATGGCAGAGTGTGTGTAAAGGTACAGGGCCTCTAAGGGTGGCAAAATAAGTGCTGCGGCCCTTAGAGGCCTTACCTGGCCATAGATGCCCACCGAGTGCATTTTTCATGAAATCCTACACTGACATCAGTGTGGGGTTAATGTGCTGAGAAGTGGACACCAAAGTTCCCTGTTTTCAGTAAAGCCATTATGGTGCTATGGAGTTCATAATGACAAACTCCCAGCACCTTATACTCTTAATGGCATTACTGCACTTACAATGTCTAAGAATTGGTCTAGACGCTGTAGGGGTACAGGGCTCATGCACCTGTACCCCCACCACTGGTATAGTGCACCCAGCTAGAGGGGTGGCTGACCCATGCCAGGGTGGTGGGTTGTAGGCATGGCACACAGGGATGTGTGCCATGTCGACTCTTCACCAAAACACACGCAGCCTGCAATGGCAGAGTGTGTGTAAAGGTACAGGGCCTCTAAGGGTGGCAAAATAAGTGCTGCGGCCCTTAGAGGCCTTACCTGGCCATAGTGCCCTGGGTACCCTTGGTACCTTTTACAAGGGACTGACATGTGGCCAGAGAGGTGTCAATTGGGGGTACAAGGTACAGTTATGGGAACAAACACAGTCCTGGGAACCTGATTGGCAGGAACCCAGGGCACATCAAGTCAAAGGACATCAGAAATCTGGCAAAGAGTGGGGGGGGTTACTGCAACAGAAAACTACACTAATGCTTTGAATGGGGATAATACTCAACAGAGTGTGCAAGATAGTTATATATATATTTGAATCAGTTAGGCTTCACTCACACCAACAAGTATAACAACAGCACAGCAAAGGAAACTTCCATTCAGTGGTTCAAAGAGCTATGTGTAAGGAGCAGCATTACAAGGTCATTCAACCCAGGAAACAGCAACTTTGGATGCATGTTTTGATACCTTTTGCTTACCGTTAAGAAGTGCCTCTAACTGAGGCATTGCTTGTTCTGTAGTACAGATACGTGAGAATGAACAACAACTTCCACACACATTTCAATAGAGAATTATTGGGGAGAAATTTATAAAGAGAGCTACAAATTTGGGAGAGAAAAACAAGAGGACTGGTTGCTTGGGGGAAATGCGTGCCCAACTGCAAGCTTCAAATGTATTCCGTGGTACGAAATTAATTGGCGTAAAATAATTAGTTACATTTACAGCATGATCAATCCTTCGTATCTATAACTACTTCATCATATATGTATGCATTCTGCCCATCATCTAAATATGATCACTAGGCCTGCCCAAATCAAGGTGAATTCAGTATCCCAAAGTCCATGTTTGTTTAAAATACTTCATAGTATTTTGAAAGGGGGAGGCGTAACACATTTCCACAGGTGTTTGCTTCTGGGAAGACATTTGGACGTCGCCATTGCATGCATGCAGAAACTCTATTGATGGTTGAGGATTAAAGCAGAGTGGTGGAACTGGGTTAGCGCCAGTCACAAAACGCAGAATGTCTTTTAATTTGGCATCACATGCGAGCTCTAAAAGAAGAAAACATATATATATGAGTCAAACTAGCAAAATTGCGATTATTGCAACAATTGAGATTGTTTTTTATTGCATATGCTAAATGAATACTTCAGTAACGGTTGATTCATGAAGAATAAAACCCCTGATTATTTGCTATGCTTCATTTCACAAAGAAACTCATCAGATCAAGATTATCTTTTGTGAACAACAGAGAACACTACATGATCTGGTTCGAGAGCATGTTACCATCTCAAAAATCCTGCTCGCATTCCTCTCCCTTTAATAGAAGTTTTCCCATTGTGCAACATTAAGTAAGCTTCCATATTCCATGCTGCTAGACCTGAATCTGACACTCTCTCTGGGTTTTCACACACACCATTGTTCATACAAACACTGCCGACAAGCCAATAAACGTATCTCAATACTTGGGACTGGAGGCAACTGCCATCTCCACTGTGCAAATGCTATGCTCACAGCAGACCCAATAACGCCCTATATCTATTTGTATTACTTTTCCTTGATGCAGTACATGAAGCCTCATTACAATGGGGTAGCTACCATTTTACTGCCTTTACACTAAAATTAAGCTTGAACAGCATTGTTAACAGACATATCTTGCAAAATGAAGAATGAATTAAAGCTGACACAGGCTTTCCAGTTTTGGATGCATTTATCCATTTGTCCTTACAATAGATTTTACACTGAGCAAATAGAACGGGGAGGTATGCCCCGCCTTATCTCTCTTTCTGTACAGTATCTTTAGAAATTCGTAGACACCATGCTTGCCATAATAGGCTGGTTTAAATTATAGTTTCAACGGATTTGTCTCATCATTAGTTGAGCTATAACATAATGAAACAATTTCATTTGTCTTCACAATCTTATAAGTAATCTCTCCAGTAACCAATGATGTATTCTTCCTATAACCGGTAGTTACTGCCTGATGAACTAAATTTAATGTTAAAAATTACCTCCTCGTCCGTCTTCCTCGCCACAGTAATTGCTAATGAGCATTCTGCTCCTACAGAAACCCCAAGCAAAAGTTAACATGCTAGTCTCCCTATCCCTTCAATATGGCCCCCAGTGGCAACCACCAATCACATAAAAGGATACAAGATCCACACCACAACCTGTTTTTTGTTTCTGCACTACTCCGAGTGCAGTTCATGTTCTTGTTCTACAGGTAAGTTGGGGGCGGCGGTCCTGCTTTAGCGCACTCTTGTGCCCTGTTTTAGAGAGGGGCATGCAATTGTTGTTTTGCTTTGTTTTTATCCCCGCCTTTGGGCACTTTCTACATATTCCCCTGTCCTGCTTTAGCGGACTCGCGGGGTCTTGCTTTCTGTGCCGGTGAGGATTTCTGCTGCAGACACCGAGTCCTGCCTTAGCAGACTCGGCGTCTTGTCTGGGTCCCCTGTGCATTTCTCTTCACGCCTTCCTGTTTGTAGCCACGGCGTTTGGTTTCCTGCTGGCGGTCATGTATACGGCAGGGCGTGTGGGGGCTGCTTTCACTCACAGTTTATGTCCGCTTCTGCTACAGTGTGTGTTTCTGTTTCCCGGTCACGCTACCACATATGAGTTCTTGCCGCTTGATGCACGGGTCGGCTGACGGGTCCGAGCAGATCAGCATACCAGTGTTTGTGTTGTTGGAATGCTAATATGGCGCCTTTAACCTGCATTGATGGTTTCCACCACTTGCGCTTATGCAGACTTTGGTTGTGTTTTTGACTTCCCTCCCGGTCGCTGGTGGGTCGCATACAAGTTTGCTTCTCCCGCATGCCCCTCTCATTTTGCATGATACGGAGTCCTGCTTTAGCAGACTCTACATACCTTGTTTTTCGGGCCTCCCTGTTTTGCATGCCAGTTCCCTCTTCCTCTCCGTTTCATGGTGGGACGTGGCTTCTTGCTGTCGTCTGTAGGGGTTGGCGCTTGATTTACTGAGTTTCTTCTCGGGATCATGCTGTGACACGTTTGCTTTGGGCCTGCCGCTCCAGGACTGGGGCTATTTTCTCTGGTTTCCATGGTTATGGTACACTTTTGAGTGCTCCTACTTGCTGTGGTGATATTACTGGTTATTCTTTGTACTGGTTCTCAGTCCCTTACCATGCATTGATGCAGCAGTTATTGATTACTGCGGTAGCAGCTGCCTTGCATGTTCGGGACTCGCTTCCTCCTTCCAAAGGGCCCAGATGTGTTCCGGGTCCTTCCCATGTCTCAGAGGGGGTGGAAGGTGTGGGCCTATATGGTCGTTTTGTTTGGGGGGGTCTTACGGATATTGTTCAACGCATCCATTCCGCCCTTTTGTTTCCCGTGTCCGTAGTGGATGTGGAGGTCTCTCATTCTTTGCGCTATTTTGTTGCCTCTCTACTCACCTGTTTGGAATGATGTTGTTCATATGTTTCCCCCGGTTTCTGAATAACCGTTTTCCCTTGCAGGACTTTGCAGTTTGTTTTTCTGCCTCCGTCACAGTGGATGTTGGACTGGGCATGGTTGTTGTCCCACTCTCACCCTGATGGGATGATGGGGGCGGTTTCTTTCTTTCGTTTCCTTTGACTCCTTGAGCCTATGCCCATTCTGACCTATGCCACACCTGATCTCGATTGCTCTCTGAAGTTACAGGTCGTGCCAGGTTAGTGCCTGGTTGGGCGGCCGCCTGGTAGTACCAGGTGCTGTGGGCTGACGCCTGTTGAGTTTCCGGTCTTAGAGAGCAGATGCTGCACTGAGAGTTTTGATCCTGTGCGTTTCTCTTTCTGGTGTTCGCCTTTTGGTGCTCACTTGGTGGTTCTGATGAGTGATTCTGCACTTGCTCCTGCTCGTCGTGGGTGGGCTCTTTCGACCTTTCGCGGTCTTGGGCGTGGTCGGGGTACTTCTTCCTCTGACTTGTCCCCATTCCCTGCCACCTCTTCCTCCTCGTCTGATGCCTAGGGTTGCTCCGGGTGTGGATTCTGTCGGGGGTCGGCTGTCTCTCTTTGCAGTCGGCTGGATGCGGGCTGTGTCAGTCCACTGGGCTCTCCTGATGGTGTTGACCGTTTTCTCCTTGTTTTTATTCTGTCTCCTCCAGAAGGTTTTGGGTCCCCCCTTGCCCCCGGTTCCCTTTATGTTTGGAGGCACTGTTGGGGGCTTCCGCTACCTTGTGGAATATGGCGCTATTGTTCCGCTGCCTGTGGATCAGCTGGGGCCGGATGTATTCTTTGTTCTCTTCCTGGTGGGGTTTCTCGTGGATGGCCTGTGTCCGGTGGTGGATCAGACTTGGTTGGATTGATGTTTTGATCCTGTCAGATTGGTGTCCTTACAGGTGTTCCTGCCTCTGCTCATTCGTTGGGTTTCTGGATTCCTTCGGTTTGCGGGATGCTTCTCTCCTTGTCCCTGTCCTTTTGACCTGTGTTCCTGCCCTCGTGTCTTTGCTGCGGTTCTGGCACCTCTGGTTAGGCTTTTTCATGGGAGGGGGATTGTGGTCTTCCTTACCTGGTTGTTTGATTGTATCTGCTTCTTTTTTCTCTGGGGCAATGCTCCATGTCCGTGAGAGTTGCCTGCTCCTTGCGGGTCACGGATTCTCTTGATTCCTGGTTCCTTCTCTGGATCGGGTGTACATTGGGGCTCACTTGGGGCGCTGTTGGTTTGGTGTTCATGCATCATGCACTGACATTGCCTCTGACATCTGTTTTCGGTCCCTGGTGTCAGGGACTTGCCCTCTAGTGTGACTTTGGTTGGGGGTCCAGGTGTACTGTCCGCCTACTTGTTGGTGGTGCCTTGGGCTCCTCTCCCTTTGTCTATTATGGTGAGTTGTATTGTTTTTCTCATTGACACCCCTATGGTCTAGATTTCGATTTGGGGGTTCCTGTGCCTGCCCTAGAGAGGGTAGTTCTGTGTTGGTGGCTGGATGTCGGTCATCTGTTCCGATGTTATCCGTTTCTGTTTGTTCCCTCTCCGATGGTCACTGCGAGTGCCTATCTGTTGCACTGGGGGGTGGGCTAATCTGGATGACTCTTTGATGGGGCCTGGTGGTCGATGGCTCTGCTTTCTTGCTCTCCGTTGCATGGGGCTGAAGGCTGTTCAGTTGGGTCGCTTGACATTTACCGGCCTTGCTGGAGGTTCGTCGTGTTGGTGTCCGGGCCGACTCATGTCGTCATGTTCTTCTTCTGCCAACTCCATAGTTCCAGGCCGAGGTCATGATTGGCCTCACTGTCTGCGATTTCTCTCCTGAACAGGGGGAATGTGTTGGCGGACTGTCTGTGTGGGATCTTTCCCTCATTGTTTTTTTTTTATCTGTTCCTGATGATAATCCTGCCATTGTTGTGGTGTTTTGGGTGTCCGATTGTGGACTTGTTTGCTTCTTCGGTCCTTGGCACGTTCCATTGTTTCTACGCATTTATGCCTTTTCCATGGGCTTGGGGGATGGATGCAATATCCTTCCAGTGGCCGAGGGGCCTGTTGTTTCCCTTCCTCAGGTTCCCCTGATTCCGGCGATTTTGCTGAGGTTTGGGTGTGATTGGGTTTTGGTGCATCTGGTGGTTCCAGGTTGGCTTCGCCCCCCGTGGTTTCCTCTGTTGTTGGTGGCGGCATTGCATCCTGGTTGGTCGTTGCCGTTCCTTTTGTATCCATTTCATGGGCCCTCTGGTTCCTCTTCCGATGTTCCGGTCTGTATTCCTTCTGGGTTGGCTCTTGTGCTGTCTTCCCTGTTCCTGAATGATTGTTCATTTGGGATTGCGGGTCTTATCCTGCTGTGCGGGCGCCTCTCTGCTTTTGTTGTCTTTCACTATGCATTGGGTCTCCTTTCCTATTTTGAGTCTGCGCTATGGTTTGGCTCCTGTTCGGGTCCTGGATATATTTTAGGTGGTCGTGTTGATTGGGCTTGGCCCTTTCTGACCTCCATGTTTGGGGGACTGCCTTTAGAGTTTTTTCTTGGTCTCCCTTTTTGTGTCTATGGGGCCTTTGAGGTCTCATCTTTTCGCATCTCTGGCACTTATACGCCCTTGTCCTGTGTTGTCTCCTCCCTGAAGGACCTTCTGTGGTGTTGAGTGCATTGTACAGGGTTCCCTTTGGTCAGTTGAAGTGGGGGAATTTGCTGTTTTTACGTTCTAAAGGTTTGGGTGCTCTTGTTTGCTCTTCCTTCTTTTGTGCCTGCTTGTGCTCTTTATTTAGTCGGTTGGCGGAGGTGATGCTTCCTGTTGACTCCTTTGCTCATTTTTGGTCATGTGGCGTGCCTTGGTGTTTTATTTGCCTCGCACGGCTGCTTTTTCTGTGGTGGCCTTTTGTTTGTCATTTTGGCTGCCCCATCAGGGACTGTTGACATCTCTTCCACTCTTCATCGGTGAATTTGGGCAGCTCTCCTTTTGGTGTCTGTTTCAGTCGGTGGTTCCCTCTCGTCCGCTTCGGTGGCGTTCTACTCATTTTGTTGCTGTTTCTTGGACCACATTTCAGGTTGTTTCCATGGGTGTTTTGCAGGACGGCCACTTGGTCTTCACCTCGTGCTTTCTTTTCTCATTGCCGGCTTGAGGTTGGTGCTTCTGTTGACTTTGCCTCTTTGGTTCCGTACTCAGTGGTTTCTTGAGAGGTGTCTCTCTCCGTTGTTGTCACTGGTGTTTTTTGTTGTACTGCCTTCCACATGTGGGCTGTGTTTCCTATCCATGAAGCTGATATTGCTTTGGTATCTGCTCATTAGAAATGACTGTGGCGATGAAGACGGACGAGGAGGTCATGCCCCGGTTAATTACCGGTAATCTTCATTGCTCAGAGTCCTAGTCTTCCTCGCCACAGTATAGTTTCCCTTCCCTCCTGGCCCTTTGTTGTGGCTTCATGTATATGGCTTTGGTTTACAGGTCATGGTGTGGATCTTGGATCCTTTTATGTGATTGGTGGTTGCCACTGGGGGCCATATTGGAGGGATAGGGGACTAGTAGGTTAACGTTTGCTTGGAGTTTCTGTAGGAGCAGAATGCTCATTAGTAATTACTGTGGCGAGGAAGACTAGGACTCGGAGTAATGAAGATTACCGGTAAGTAACCGGGGCATTCCATTAATGATATCAGTGGTGATTTCTTGTTCCATCCAAATAAATGCCTCTTCAAAAAGTTGTTTATAAATTTCCATTGCATGAAGTACTCCCAGAGTTGGTAAGCCCTCCTTCAATCGGCAATAAAGAATAAATAATACCTAATTATAATAAGTCAAACTATTGGTCAAATTATAATTTTAAAGTAATTCAAAAATTAATATATGTCAATGACACAGTTAGACAGTTAGAAGTCCTTCAATGCCCTATGTTCAAATGGATTGTAAAAAGTTCAGTCTAAACAGGAAAATCTGAAGCTAGCTGCTGGAGACCACTGACAAAGGCCAATTCTCGTCCTCCTGGGGTCTTGTGATGATTTCCTAGCAGCAAGGTAGCACACGACCTGCACCTTTTCTTGAAAACATTTAAACAAACTGAGCATGCACATTAGTAGAGGGCAAGCTGTGTTTTATCTGAGCTTTTTGGGTGCCAATTTTCGACTTCAAACTGTGGACCCAGTGGAATGCTTGAATGGGACCTAAGAGACTGTGCTTGGACTTTCAGTAAGGACTGGCCCACCATGAAAAATAAAATGTTATTTTATGCATTAGATGACAAGACTGTGGGCATGATGTACCTGTTAATGTCTTCAGTCTTCATGCTCACATTAACCGTGGGAGTTCACTGGAAGGTAGCATGCTGGAAGTGGCAGTACATGTCAAAGAATACATTTCCACTAATTCCGGGTGAATCTGTACGCCATAAGCCATCTTATAAAAATGGTTATATTTCTAAATATTCTTTTTTAATAACCTGTAAAAATATTGTATAGAACGTTGAAAACTAAAATGTAGTCAAGGTAACTATTTCTAGGGATTCGCAGATTTACTATTCTTAGCTTTGCATCTAATTACCTGGACATCTATTCATTGATATTGTTGCAGTTGGATAGACAAAATACTACTTATAGTGATAGAACATCTTACAGAGTTTGCAAGAAAACCTTTGTGGAAAACAAGCATTGCGATACCGAAGGCAGCTTTCAGTGTCCTTGTTGATCTGCCAACTACATTTTTTGTATGCAGGAAACACGCATGTGTCAGCTAGCTCACCATGAACCGAGGGAGAGAGGGGGGGGGGTATCTGAAGTCGAAAATTCCGTTTTTAAACATTAAGAACAGCCTCAATGAACACTTATTGTGGCAAATGGCCAAATCATTGGCAAACTTGGGTCACAATTTGCGACCAGTAATTTTATGATTTTCCGACCGATATGTTGGTTTCTAAAATTCCAATTTGGAGTAGGTCTTAATTTGACCTACATCATGACTATTAAGTAGGTAAATAGAAAACTTCAACTTATTACAATATGTGGCTGTCAAACCATGTCTCTGATCACCTTTAAATAAATTAAACGTTTTTGGTTAAAGCAGCCCATTTTCTTTAAAGGAAACAGGTAAGTTAAAAAAAGGGGTATTTTCCCCCCAAGTCTGTTTGAGATTTAGCACTGGATCTTCGGCCCACAGCGTACTCTCGAGCAAACCTTTTTCTTTAACCTTCACAAAGGGAATGGAGTACTATGTTTGTTAATGAAATACCACCTCAATTTGGGAGCCAATAATTTCTCAATGCTTTAAACAGGATGGTATTCAAAAACTGTTTAATCATCTCATACAGATTCAGTATTTTGAAGGGACTCCTACAATACACTCCCTCAAAATATCAACTTGGTATCGAGTCGCAAACCCATTTTAGGAACTAATACAGAATGTTTTATGATATTGAAAACAGTGGTTTGTGACCATACAAAATGTACATCTTGCTTTTGTTAGTAGAGTAGCACGGCCAATAATCAACACTGACTTTATAGTATTTTAACAGTATGACTGATATTAAATCAAAGTAAATTCAAAGGAATGGGGTTTGGCATTCTTGGCAGATGAACATGAGCCACTGCGGGCCTAAACTCATCCTTTTGCTTTTTGGAAGCGACTGAGACATCCATCGTTTGAATTGACTTCATCAAGAATTGACAAAGGCAAAGGGCTTGTGAATGTTTCTGGATCGAGTAAAGATGACACGTTGATAGTAAAGAACCGGAGTGGGACACACCATATCGCAACAAAAATGCCAGGCGCCACAGAGTAAGTGCCTCACTCAGCCACATTATAATGCAGCCAGAGCATGGTCAGCACCTTATTCCCTGGCCTTTGTTCAGCTGACAAGTGATGGGTTATCACCCTATCTACTGCTGGAAGGGAGTACAAGTAGAAAATACCTGTGCTGCAGGGTTCCTATGTCCAACTCTGATAAGGTGGGGCCCGGTGGCTGAGTAATGCAGAGAGCTCTCTGAGGCAGACTGCAGGGGAGAGCCTGCTTGGTGGATCAGCGGTGCCCCAAATTTGCTGAACAAAAATATTGTGATGAGGCAAGACAGCCTGACAAAGTGATTGCCCTGAATTAAATGTACAATTTCTTGCCTGCCTGATGCTCCCCAGTATAACAGAACGTAGAGGTTTTGATGAAGACATCTGCTTCTGGAGCTGGAGCCTTAAAGACAAGCTCAGACTGGGGTCCATTTTATACACTGAACTCCCTGTGATTGCCGGTCCGATAGGGAATAGATAATTAGTGGAAAGTTAACACACCCATGTCCTGATACAGAACTTAGTTTAATAAGTAACATGCTCGTTGCTGGTATTTGTGTGCATACTGAGGGCCACATGTTTGAAACCTGGACAGGCCAATTCCACTTTTTGGCCTTCTGAGGTATTGAGAAACTGACCACCATTTTAATTGTGTAATGTAGGCAGTCAGTATAATGCAACATTAATCTAGTCCAGTCTGGCCTTCTATAATCGTACCGCTATTAATATTGTCCACTAGATGGCTTCGTTTCATAAAGAGGGGTCCAGGCCTCTACAGTACCAGGATGTTTCACTGCTTAAAAATGGAAACATCTGATATAAAACAATGCAAGAAAAAGTAGTTCCATTAAGCACGTATTGTTCACCGCAGAGCCTCTCCTAAAGTAGCATAACAAATCAAAGCTTAACATGACGAAGCATAGCAGACTAGTAGAATCCCCTTACCTGCAATACAGGGTAACGGAGTACTGAGCTCCTCTGCCAGTACTTACTTGCAAGGGATGAGGTATGCAATATGTGAAAGAGTATAGCGGAAACCCCAGGCTTAAGTTCGTACAGTTTCACTATTTGCACCAAGTCTACCATACTGTGTGGCATACAAGCTGAATGTTCCCACTGACAGGAAGGAAGCAGGAATCCTCGTGGCTTTGGTACCTTTTATTGGGTGTCCTCGGCGTACCTTCAATTTACAAAAGATATTGTTTGTTCCAGAACACAGGACCATAGAGGTAGACAAGCCGTCTGCCATGAAGACGTGGAGCAGCCCCTCCCCAGGTCAGGTTGAGGGAAGTCTTCCAGGAGGTAAAGCAGGGACCATAATATAGGCATGTACAACCCTAGCAGCGTTGGTAATCCCATCACACCAGGGACCATGCACAGCACAACCTTTCCTATATCTTCCTCATTACATTTTGCAGGGGAAGCCCAGTCCACATCCTCTCACTTATGCATGAGTTGCAATCTACACAGCCTTTCATTTATACACACTGAAGCCCAGTCCACAAACTCTCCTTTATACGCAAGCTGCTAATCTACAGTCTGTCATTCACTCAGTAGACACTGCAGCCCAGTCTACAGCCTTTAAATAAACACTGTTGGTCCATAGGCCCGCGTTTTTGCACAATGCTGTCAGCTCATAGCCTCACTTTCATGGACACTGCTGCCAAGTATCGTCCTGTAGCATAGTATTTCTATAGCACTGTTTTACACCTTGACGAAGTGCCAAAGCACTTTCAGAATAGTCCAGTAGGTGGCAACTATATTTGTTGCGCATGGCCAGAGAAGGATGTTGGTTGAGGTGTCAGCTGTGAGTAGATTTGCTTTAGACTTGGTGCAGATATTTGGTGTGGAGGCATCTAGAAGGGACATAAACCCAAACACTGATGTTACAGTTAAAGTGGTCACCACTACATACTATATGGAATGCACCCATGTCATGTATGTGCCCAGCATAATGAAGCACAATCAAGACAATCTCTGGTGGCAATCTAAAGCAATGCAAGTATTGTAGAGAATTCACCCAGGTTTGATATATGGCCAGCTTCTATAAACCACCAATGGGTTTTAGGTACAGACCACTGAGTAATCCTTAGCATATAGTAAACTAAGGACTTCATTAACTGCAATCACACCTCAAAGGTGGCTGGGCCAAGGGCACCTGTAGGAAAAGGTGTTAGGATAAATAAAAATGGAAGGAATGTGAGAGGACTGGGGAAATGGTAAAAGGACAGTGGTCAGGTCAACAGGGAATAAGGACCGAAATTCCAGCCCTAGACCATAATTAGCCTTTCCAGGCCTAAACAGGGCAGATGTCACAGTAAGGCGCCTTAAACCATTCACCCTTACCTGAACGCACTAGCTTGTCACTGTTAGAAGAGGTGTTAAGTGTGCGCTCAGGGGATGGTCAGACAGGTAGGCACCACCAGCAGGAAGAAGGAAAGAATGGAGGAAACAAAGATAAATCAGGCACAAGGTAACTTTTGCTGGTCGTTAAAATGATCTCCATAGCAGCAAATACAGTGCTTCACGTTCATTACATTGCCTCCACTGGCATCCAGACTGCAGCCTCTCTTTTACGCACACTAGACACCTGCCCCTAGATCACAGCTTCTCTTTCCCGCACACTGGCACCTAATGCACGCCTTGTCAGCGATGCACACTGCACCCCAGACTGCACATGCTGCTCAAACTATAGCCTCTCATTCATGCACACTGCAGCCCAGTCACACCTTCTTATTGAAACACCCTGTCTCCAAGCCCATAGTTTCTCAATCATGTACAATGCTGCTCATTCTACTGCCTCTCATTGAGGCACACTGCCGCCCAGTACACAGCTTCTTATTCACATACCAGCCAGCCTGATAATACTCAAGTTACGCTCCAACCCCTTTATGTACTTGTTAAGTCACAATATGCCTCGTAACAGACAGTGCATGCGCTGTTTACTAGGTTCGAACTGGCAACAAAATAAATTTGGGTGAAGTCTTATGTTTAGCAGTGTGAACCCATTACAATGAATGGAAAATATACAGCTCTGAGAGGGAGAAATACGTTTGAAAGGACAGTGACTCCCCCCAGTCGATGAGCATGAGGAGGCTGAATATGAGTCTAAAGTGGGTGGGACCCGTCAGTGAGGCGGAGTTGACATGGCCATTCATGAACAATTCTGGCCAGTCCACAGTTTCTCATTCATGCACACTGCAGTACTGTCACACCGCCTCATTTATACACATTGATACCCACTCTACAGTATCTCATTCATACACATTGATGTCCACTCTACAGGTTCTCATTAATATGCTCTGTCTGTCCCCTATCCAAAGATTCTTATTTATGAGCACCAATGCCCAGTGCACAGCCTCTGATTCACACACTGAAGCACAAACGACACCCTCTGTGTATCATACACAGCCTCTCATCCATACATAGTGCAACCTAGATACAGGCTTCTTGTGCATCCACATTCACTCTTGCCAACATTCTGTGACCAATAAGCAGTGGTTGAAGTAGGGGGAAAAAGAAGGGGAACTGTGGGAGGATAATCAGATGGCGGGAACAACCCGAGATTGGGTCAGTAAGGTGTGGCAAGAAAAAGCAAAACATCACAATTTTTAGTATTTGTTTGGCATTTCACTGACCAGTTACAGCATATTACGTTATTTTATGCAACCAATGGATATACATGTGTAAGGTTTAATATGAGTTATTGACATTAAAATATATTCACAAAGTGGGATACGTTTCCAATCACAGAATGTCCCAAATATGCGTAAAAGTGGAATCACAATACATTTGTTTCCGAGCCATGCAGTTTCTGTCATCAGTACCTCTCTTCCCTTTTTCCACGAGAGCAGTTCAAACATAAATGGCAAAATATTCTAGTTTGGAAATGTTTTCCTCTTAATTATGGCTCTGTCATATTTGCCACATAATCTGCTGCATAATCTAATGATTTTAACTTGAAAATTGTTAGTAGCTCAAACAGATCATAAGTTACTAAGAAATGTGACCTTTCAACCAAACGCCTGTTATTGAAGGACTGTAGCAGCGGGAGCCCTTCCCAGCGGAGACCAGAGACAGCGCCTGCAACTCGCCGGACCCGCTTCGCGGGTCCCGCAGCGCGGCTGCCTAGGAGGGGGCCGTTGTTCTTCCTGCAAGGGGCTGCAAGGGGCTGGTGTCTCACGACCGGCAGGGCTGCGAGCACAGGCAGGGACTCCGTGGACCAGGAGTCCCTGCGCGCCCAATCGCCATCAGTTGGGCTGCTCTCCCTGCCGGCCACACCCACCCGCCAATCACGCCACTTGTTATAAAAGCTTGCTGCGTACCCGCAGCGCGGGAGCACGCCGGGAGAAGCCCGGGACAAGGGCGGGACCGTCTAAGGCCGTCCAAGGACGATCAAGGTCGGGTTGGGCCCACTCTCTTTCATTGGTGATTCCAGAACTTTTCTTCATTAACTGGTATTAAGACTTTGTATTAAATTTTATTTGTTTATAGATAAAAAAAACGATATACTAAATTCACATGATGTCCTTGCGTTCAGGGAAGGGTAGACAGGTAACTGTAAAAACGAACAATGGGAAAGCCACTGGAACTTTAGATGATTTTATAACCCAGGCAACGGGGATTTTAGAAAAAGAAATTGCCCTTACTGAAAAGCGTCTGTCTTTAGACTTAATAACAGGAAAACGTTCCTCCCTGGGACGCATTGGTTCAACAATTACCCCCAATAAGTCAACATCTACCCCTGACAAGAGTCCAGATAGCAACCTGGAAGCTAGTCCAAATCTAGTCGTAATTCCTGACTCCCAGCCAATCATGGTTACAGACTTAGGGGGCTCCCAAGATGAAGTACCTACACTCACTCCTATATCTATACCATCAGGTACCACGGGGGATAGTACCCAACACTGTAATTTGAGCAATAATGGGTCCATCCCTACACAAGCCCGAGCCATAGACTGTGAGCATGAACCTAACCATCCGAACAAACGGAAAAGAGGGGGGAATCACAGAAAAGGAAGTAGAACTAAGCTAGCAACGACAGTTGCACCTAGAGTTTTGGCAAATGTCCCTAAACAAAAGGGCACCCATTTAGGTGATGTGGGACAGAAAACCTTTTCCTTTAACACTAATAATAATGACGACCTTTTGGGGAAAATTGAGAAACTGGTTCAGGTGCTTTTGTTGCCCCTCCTAGAGAGAACCCAAATTGTTAACCTAAAGTTAGACCAATTAGAACATCTTATCTCACTTAATACCCATTCTCTTGAAACATTAGTAAACAAGAGTAAACCACCTGAGATGGGGGGCACTAACAATAACAATAATAATAACACCACCAATAGTATCACAAGAAAAGGGGGAGAGAAGAAAAATGCAAGTAAAGCACCCCAAACACCCGCAACTGCTGACCCTAAGGTAGCACCCGTCCCTCTAGTACGGACCAAACCTGTACCATTAGCACGTACCAAATCTGCAGTAGCGGTCACTGTGGGGCCCCCAAGCCAAAATGTGGCCAGCACAGCGCTAACATCTGAAGCAACTATCTCTAAACAGGGAGCTACCTCTGGGCCCAAACTAATACCATCGCAGGGACCTATAGCCGATAGTGACAGAGTACATAAAAAGAAACTACCACCTGTAAACTTGGCCCCAGACTCCGTCCCTTTTATGGTAATTCTTACAGGAGTACCCCCAGTTTTGCCTAATAAAACGGAATCAAACCAGGAGCTAAAAAATAAAGCAGCATATTGGCTTTATAATAATAGGCCACTTCCTCCTGATTCTAAAACAAAAATACTCAGTGTGCGTAGAGTCCCCTGGGTGGGCCCAAGTGAGAAGGATTTAGAGGGGGACTGTATTCTGATTAACTTCAGTGACACCTGGGTAAAAGATATGATCTGCCGTAAACCAAGGTTTGCTAGAGTTGGGGATATCCAATGTATAGGTTTGGAATATTTTTATCCAAATCTGAATTTTGTCCCTCCGACTTTGTTCCATAAGAATACCGGGCTGACTTTTCATAGTGATACATACCCTGGGTGGACCCGGAGAAATATGGTCGCATGGCCGAACCAAAACAACTGGGGAATATGGCACCAGGGTGATGGCTTCTTCAGGGGATCAACATGTAACAACAACAATTTTTTGCAAACCCCGTACAATGACCCAAGACCAAGATTTCAGGGAGATGATTACCTAGGGTGGTTCCCAAGTCACATCCCCCTAAGAAATCGTTTTGATCCACTTGTGGGTATGGAGGAGCTGGATTGACCATCACAAAATTCTCCTGGTGATGCTTTGTTAATAGGAGAGCCTAGTCAGAGGGAGAAGGGGGAAAGGTGTAACGATAACTTGCGGGAGGAGGTTTGTTACCTTAAGGCAAAATTTGGCAGCAATACCTGAACCAGTCAGAAACAAACAAGGTGAATTAAGGTTGTGTCTAATTTCTTGGAACATCGCTGGGCTTGCTACTAGATTAGAGGATGAGGCCTGGTTAGAATTTGTGGGAGACCGTGACATTCTGTGTCTCCAGGAGACATGGAGCCGAACTCCTCAGAATATTGATGGTTTTCAATCATTTAATGTCCTAGCGGTGCCTTCACAAGCGGGTAGGGCAAAAGGTGGAATAATGACAGCGATTTCTCTAAAATTATGTAAACTTGTAACATCTAAGATAGTTGACACCCCATGGTTTCAATTGCTAATGTTGGACAATTTTTTCCCTGAACCACTGTTATTGATTAATTGGTATTATAATATCTTTGATGATAATGAGACAACTGTAATGTCGGAACTGGAGGAGGCTATAGCCAGGGCACGTCGTGAACAACCCCTACTTTTTATCATCTGGGTGGGAGATTTCAATTGTTCATTATGCAGCCATGGGGACTCGAATGTGTGTGGCCTGAAAGACTCTCATGAACATCCTCTGACACACTTCAAACACACACCCCAGGGGGACGCTTTAAATAATATCATCATCCTAAATGATCTATGTATAGTGGAGCCCTGGGTTGGTCCAAATTCGGCTCCGATACCAACCTTTCAGGGAAGTAGAGGCATGATGAGTTTTATTGACTTCGCAATTGTGTCTAGTGGGTATTTTCATTATGTTGACAAGTTGGAGGTAATTGCAAATGCTGCCAGTGACCATAACCCTCTAATGTTATCCCTGCTTTGTCCTGTTCAACCCAAACATCTTGTCTGGGAGCAATCTATAAAGTATAACAGGAACCAAGGCATTACTCTCAAATGGGGTAAAATAGACGCTGCTGATCTTGAGGCAGAGATCCTAAATGGATATAATTCCGAATATGAGGCATGTCTAACACCTACAGCTAACCCTGAAAAGGTCATAGGGAATTTTGAATCTTTATGTGGGCATGTAGCTGAGCGTCTCAGAAAACCAATTGGGAAAAATAAAAGGATGGGCCCCAGATGGTTTGACGCCGCGTGCTCTGCATCACATAGATCCTTGAAAATAGCATTAAAACAAAAACCAAGGGACAAAGAGCTGGTTAGAGCGTCCAGACTCGCCTATAAAGAGGCCATAAGAACAAGGAAGCAGGATTTAAAAAACTTAGCCTGGGAAGATTTAGAGAAGGCCTCGGAATTAAAAGATAGCAGGCTTTTCTGGGAAGTTATTAATCGTCCCCTCTTCACGAGTAATGGCAAGGATAATATTGTGATGCAGATTACATGTGAAACATGGGAATCACATTTTGGGAAAATTTTTAACCCAAATGGAATCTTAATCCAGGAATCATCATTAGGAGACGCTAGGGAGTTGGTGGTCTCACAAACATCTTTGTCCCTGAGCTCATCGCTTACTTTGCAAGAGGTGGAAGATGCCCTGAGGAAAGGCATATTATTAAAAGCCCCCGGTCCCGATTAAGTACCTTTGGATTTCTTCAGGCATAATGTCAAGGTTTGGGCCCCTTTACTGTTAAACGTGTTTAGAGCAGTTGTTATTGGCCCAACCCGGCATCATGGAAGGAGGCAGTAGTGGTGCCAATTTTTAAGAAGGGCGATCGATCTGATCCCCGATGCTATCGCCCAATTTCACTAATTGATGCATCATGTAAGTTATTGGGTAGGGTCATTTTAGCCAGACTGGAAACATGGGCAGATTCGGTGGGCCTTATTGTGAATTCCCAATATGGGTTCAGAAAAGGTAAAGGGACGGTCGAACAGTGCCTGAACTTGGCTCTAATCATAGGAAAGTACATGAAGGCAAGGAATTCCTCCATCCACCTTGCCTTCATGGACCTTTCAAGTGCATTCGACACTGTGTGTCGGAGCAAGCTGTGGCAAATGATGGGGGATATAGGCTTTGAGGAACCCTTGGTCACCTTGCTCCGTAGACTGCATGAATCAACAACTGTAGCCATAAGGTTCGGGCCAGGGGGGGGAAACAACTAAATCTATCCCCTCAACTGAGGGCGTACGACAAGGATGCATATTAGCCCCTTTTTTGTTCCTTGTGTACACAAACGGCCTGGAAAAGTACCTGTTGGACCATTGCCACGACTTCCCAAAGGTCAACGGTAGGAGCATACCAATGCTTTCTTATGCCAACGACACGGTACTTATGACACTCACAGGAAATAGCATGCAGATCTGTCTTGATGCCTTTAACAACTTCATGTTGGACTTAGATCTGAAGGTAAATTTCACCAAATCCTTTGCTATGGTTTGTGGCCCAAAGGGGACCAAATCCAGAAAGTTTGTAGTAAATAATTCTACCATTGAAAAGGTAGAAAATTTTAACTATCTGGGAAACCTTTTTAATAATAAATTAAGTTGGGCCCGTTAATGAAGATTCGAGTCCAGAGCGCTAGTCGCTCTATAGAAGGTCTGTTTCGCTTCTGTGGCAAACTAGGTCAAAAACCTGTTACACATCTAAAAACCCTGTACAAATCAAAATGTTTGTCGGTAGCTACTTATGGGGCTGGGGTTTGGGGGACTGAAAGCCCTGCCATGATACAAATCATGGAGAACAAATTTATAATGCGTGTATTGGCTATTCCATCAGGTTCATCAAATAAATTTGCCCATGATGAAATAGGTTTGAGTTATGTGAGTGATACCATTCGTCTTTCACCCTTGCTATTATGGGGCAAAATATGGCTATCAGAGGACCTACAGCTTTCTAGAGACATCCTCCGGGACTGTCTAAAACTGGAAAATGGGAAACAGATTCCCTGGTTATCTTATGTCAATGAAATAATACAGGGAGACATTAAAACCGTCATTAAATCAAGTTATTGGAAATCCTCACTTGTACATTCCCTGGCTAGGCCATTTTGTCCTATGGTTAATTTACAGCATCAGTTTTATTTAACCTTCACAACTCATGTGCAATGGCGATTCTATCTGACAAGGTTTAGGCTAAACATCTTGCACTTTCTTTTTGTGTTTCCTAAACAAGGGGGTTGGTGTGAGAGGCTGCCCCCTTGTCCTTGTAACAACAAAGCTAGTCAAAGCACTATGCATGTTGTTCTCTTTTGTCCCTTATATAAGGACCCGAGAAGTAGGTTGATTAAGCCTATTCTGAAGGAGAAGCAACCATGTAATTATAATGAGGGTTATGACTACGTGTTATCTCTGTCATCCTCTGGTGTTTGTTGTGCAATGTTAAACTTCATACGAGTGTCACTCTTGATTAGAAAACGGTATGGTTCATTTGGCCTTAAGAACCTCTGTCTTTGCCCATGTATAATGTTGTATTGTGACTTTTTTCCTTTGCCCCCCCTGATGTATACCCTAGTATGAATAATTTATGAATTAACATAAATTGATTGAAAGTAAACGGTATGGGCCCTATTTTTAGTACGCCCTTCCTATGTTTTTCTACTTGTGAATATATTAATTAATGTGCTTTACCAGTTTAGTGTTTAATTTTAAGACTGTCTTTTAAAAAAACTTTTCTAAATCATGTTTGTAAATGTTTGACTTTTATGATTCTTTTCCGAATCGAATAAAGTTTTTGAACCAAACCGACTTGTGTTGCTGCGAATTAAAGGGTCCTATGCAAGGGTTGACTGGTCACCTTTCTCACTGCTGCTTTTTAACGTTACACTGGTACTAATGAGACTGTTAGTTTGTGTAAAAATGTCAAATAATAAAATATCTGAAAATGTACCGCATTATGCGGCAGCCTTTTTTTGCTGTATAATTTAGTCAACACTGCAAAATCATTTTGTCCTCTATTTCTGAATTATTCGAGTGGCCCCAAAACAGGCAGCACATGTTTAAAGTGCTTGTGTATGAAGCAGATAGACAAATTTAAATGGCGATTTTTCACTTCTATGTGTGCTCCTTTGTGCAGCACACAGAAATTTCAACTCGTCATTTTAAAAAGGATTGTTTATGTGTAGGAAGGGACACCTTCCTGCACAAACAATCATGCATGGCGTTTTGCTGCACAATGCAGCACACATAAAAAAAGCAAAAACAAGGAGAAATAAAGTACATCTACCATTTGCGCCTTCTTATGGACAGGTTTTCCCTAGTCGTAATTATGGTGTTGCCCCATATTTACTCCACTGTTGTGAATATGGGGCAGCTTCAAAATCAATGGCTGTTGCGGCGGAACGCCCACCGCCCATCCTGTTCACGCTAATTATAGCGTGAAAGGGCGCCTTATTTATAAGGCATCGTTAAGCCAAGTGGCTTAACACTGCCTTACAAATAAGGTGTAGCCCGTATGACCACCACAAAGTTAAAATAAGTGACTTCTCGTGGCGATAGGGACTTGTAAATATGGCCCTTAGTTCGGTGTGTGTGCAAATCATGCATTGCTGATCCCTGGTGAGATGCACCACTGCTGCTAAAACAAGGCCAATGGAGGTACCAATGGGTGAGGCATTCTGGTCTAAAGGGTCCTGCGACCTCATTGACAGAGTCACTGTTGCTCTAGGGTGTGCTTCTTCGTAGGCCTGCCCGCAAAAAAGGAGGTAAACTTCTGTGTGGATTGTGGTGGACAGGCCTTCAAGGCTAACTCACACTTGCCACTGCTAGGGCCAACCTGCTGCTAAGACACCAGGGCTTCTAAGGACTAGCGGGGCCTTCTAAGGTCAAGCACAGGAATGTGCTTCCTTAGGGGAGTGGTCTGGGGGACTGGTCATGAAGGCTGAACCTGGTTCCCCAGTTCCAAATTCTGCAGCTCTGGCCGTAGTCCCACATCCTCTCTAGCACTGAACTCCATACTGCCCCACTGAGAGAATCTCACACGGCCTTCAACTACAACCCCCAATTGTGCCCCGCAATACACACATGGATGAGATTCAATTTAAGTTATGTACAGGACAAGCATAATATGCTGCCTGAAAAAATGTAACAGCATTCTGGGAAAAAGCTAACACTCCAAGGGAATGTAAGATACATTAAAGCATGGGAAATGTAAGCAGGAACAACATGGTGTTTGCCAGAAAAGTTAAGGACTTGACTACAGGGCCCAGAAGAACCCGTTTCAAAATCCACTGCTTAAATCCTTACAAAATGGAAGCAGTATAGTTTACAAATACTGCATCCCTGAACACAGAGCTGTCGTACACATTTTATATAAACAAAAATAAGAAAAACAGCTGATAATGATAACATTAAATGTGTTCCATTCCATGCATCAACCAGGCATTGCAGTACCTCTAGAAACAGTGCACTTCCCCAATCAGGGAAAACAATGCTGTTCAAAGAAAGAGGAGAAAACGAAAGTAGCGCTTCACTAGCAACCTCTGCAGAGTGGCGATATGGTGTTTGGGTGTGATTAAAATGAATCAGTCCACTTTGCAACAACTGTGTCTTGCTTTATTTCGTTATTTATTTATTTTTCGTATTTTTTTTTTTTTTTTTTTTTTTGAAAACCTTTATTTATCTCAAACATATTACACAGCGTCAGCCTACAACCACTGCTGGCCGGCCGCTATGACAATATACAATCTTCCAAAGTACCTTGCTACAGCAGTTGGCAAAAAATAAGCAGCATTACAATAGACTGGCAAGGAATCATCGGAAAAGGATAAAGAGGGTTTCGTTTTGTAATTTTGACGAATCGTCCTAAAGTCAGACAGGGTAGCAGAGTGGGCGAACTTTATAAAAGGATAACCATAAGTTAAAAGTAGGTCATTACGACAAGGATAACTAAGCACAAAGGTACATATCGCCCTAATTGGCGCCCGCCCAATCAACATATCACATCAGGAATTGCAACCTAGCTCGACTACGATATAATAGGATATAAGAGGGAGCACTACACACAACCAATAGGAGGATCCGACGACGTATGGAGAGAGGCATTCATTACACAGGAAAATGCGTAATAGGATATGCGCCCTCAATTGGTAGCAGAAGAGGGAAGGAAAAGCAGGATATGCAATCATTCAGTAGCTATGTATTAAAATCGTCGTCTTGGTCATACTGTCAACAGAACATGTGGTAAAGACATAGGCACAGAGCGCAGAGAACATCCCGGAAAAAATAAAAAACCCAAACCCCACCTCCCGTCTGACCCAAGATATGAAGAAGAGAAAGAAGGGGAAATAAGAGAAAGATCAAGAAGAAAAGGCCATAGAAACAAAAAAAGGAAAAGAGATTAAGCCCGAACCCCCCCACCCTGCACGTCGAAGAGGCTACGGCCCCCCCCCCCAAGAACGTGCCTGTCGCCCCAAGAATACCCACATAAGGGAAAAGAGTTAGGGAGAAAGAACAGAAGAACCTGATCTATACCTCCCGGAGAAGCTCGGGGGAGGGCCATAAGAACATGTCCAAAACTGTTAAAGTACATCATTCCGGCCATCCCTGCCCCGACTCCACCACCAATACAGTACCAACATATGAGATCCGCCAGCAGTCCATCAGTGTCCCAGCAGTACAAGGAAGACAGTTCCGAAGGGAGAAAGGATATCCTCAACCTTGCCCCGTACGATAGGATGCAACGACGCAGTCCAACTGGATCGAAGACGACCCAGGTGAAAGAAGGAGATGAAGGGGCCCTGTCAGGATAGAGGAATGGTCCCAAACAAACATCCAGCCCGTTGCCGAGAAAACGGTAATGTCACACGAAGCGTTGCAGGGTGCGGGGTCACCCCGTACAGCCAGTTCCAACATGCGCCACCAGTCCAGGGAAGAGAATTGCATTTCGCTAGCCACCATTGAGGGATCTTCAGAAAATGGCGCCCGATACCATCTCACCATCCGGAAAACAGCCGCAAACATTCCAGGGCTACTTCGGAGTGCTTCCTCCAGCACGCTAGCAGAATCAGAGTTCCGCGCCGTCTCCATGTCAGCAGAGACCGGGGCAGAGGGGCCACAAGGATGTTTCTCCGGGTGTGGCGTAGCGGCCAGATGCTGCGAATCTGCACAAACAGGCAGGGGGGCCGTGGACAATATCGCGTCCATCCGACCCCCCAGTTCACCAGCTACGGTGCATAGGTCGGCCCTCAAGGCGGACAGGGCGCTCAGGATATCGCAAAGCCGCAATGGCGCCGAGGGTAGAAAGGGCACAGCATTGTCCTCCGGACGGTGTAAATGCGCGCATTGTCGCGCCATCGGTCGGTAACTCTCCTTGCCAGCATTCCCTAGTAGCTTCAGCTGGTCCATGGTAAAGGGAGCCCGGACGGGGGGGGCGCGGGGCAATAATAATATTCACCCCGCAGCAAAGCTGAAGCAGACCCAGACCCGGGTGTTTACCTCCGGTGAATGAAACCAGGCTGCAAGATGGCGCTCGTCCCAGCCCTGCAGCGAAACAAAGTAGCGGCGGAAGCAATGCCGGTCTCAAGGAACGCTACAATGTTGCTCCTGGGGCGTCCGTGCGCAGGTAGGAGAAAGCGGCAAGCAGGGCTCCTGAATCTCGAAGCTACTGCGAGACACGGCAGCCAGCCCCGTCCCGCAGCCCACAGCGATGGTCGTCGCACTCGGGTCAGGCACACCTCAAGAACAAAGACCCCGAGCCTGCCTCACCAAGGCCGGGGGAGGTGAGGGCGTTGCAGCGCTTCTACTGCCGGGATCCGACCTCAAGACACAGCGGCAGGATCAGGCTGCCCTCCCGGTTCCGCCAGCGCCGAGTATACCAGGAATTGCGTGCAGGATGTCGCGGAAACCGGGAGAGCAGTTCAAAGGCAAGCGGAGCCGAGGAGTCAGGCGGCCATCATGGTCGCTGGCCAGGCTCCTCCCCCTATTTTTCGTATTTTAAACCATTATTTTCTCTCTGTCCTGAGGCATTTGTGGCAGAAAAATATCAGAGAAAAAGGAAATTTCAGCAAAAGTATTTCTTCGTTTATGGATCTATTTCTCAAGGGAACGAATAAAGGAAAGGAGAGAAAAGAAACGGAGAACCATTTCTTGAAGTAACGGTTTTCAGCAAGTGAGGAGGAGCGTGACAGAAAGAGAGGGAATAAGAGAAAGAGAGAAGGTGGGGCAGCTGCCAGCTGCAGACCAGGAGAAGTGGACTCTGTCCTGGTCTTCTCTGGGCAAAAGAAGTAAAAGACAAAGTCCTTTTCCTTCTCTGCCCACTCAGCCTGGTACCCAACGGCCGAGCCTTATCTAAAGGCCTATGCTATTTCTGCCCTCCTAGGACACATTTTGAAAATGAAATATGTAGGGGAACGGATTCTGTTGAATTAGGAAAGCAGAGCCGCGCCTTGCCCTGCCGATGCGATCCACTTCGACCACTGCCAATAAGAGGTAGGAAGTTTGAGCTTTAGAATCCAAAATGTGCATAATGAAAGTGAACCTGGAAAACTATTACGTAACTTTCACCTCAATGATGACATCTCGGAAAATCATATCAGTATATTAGACTCACATAAGAGGAAACAGTACTTTTTAAGTAACTCAAGCAGCTGTCGTAAAGCATGCATTGGCCGGTAGGTAGCATGCGTATTTCAAGGGGTCATGGTGCTTCTTATCCTACTGTTCAGGACTCACAGCAGGATCAAACAACAGCAAAACAGTCCCTCCCCCTCAAAAGCGACAGGATCACTAAATCGGTGGGCAGGGGCTCATCGTTCTAAAATCTGTATGAGTAAAGTGTAACGGCCACACACACTGCTACCTAGTCCGGCATCTCCTACGGGCACAATATGTTTTGTGCATCTCGTGACACACTCTCCGTTCACACTTGCTCTGCCCTGGGCTTGGGTGCATTTATATCTGTCCTCAGCACAGTTTCAGGCAGGTCCGAGTGGCTTGTCCATCCTTTCTGTCAGCATGCCTGGCCCATTCAGCTGATCGCCCCTGAATAACACTGCAGTGCCACCTGTGATGGACAGAAGCCTCTGGGCTCTCCCACAGGCTTCTATTGTGTGAGCCCACACCGCCCTGCCTTGTAATCCTCCTCTCTCACACACTTAACACTGCGGCCTCTGCATAGCTGCCAAGGTTTCAGATTGCTTATGTGTGACATTTTCATAATTACAGTGTAATTATGAGTGACATTCAACGACTATGAGTGAGACTTTCTCGCAAGCAAAATCGTGCAATAAAAAAGAGGGAAATATATAAATACAAGAAATTAAACCCATTTCAGAATCAAGAAACCCTAATAAAAGCTTACAACTGTTGTAAAGCACCAGAAAAGGAAGGGCACTAAACTAGTAAAAAGCAGGAACTCGCAGCTAATCCTTATCAAAAACAGTTTTTCAAATATATGTGTTGTTCATGTTCGCTCTCCTCCTCCCATTTTGTCCTCTTTCTTGCTTTTTCCCTCCTTCCCACTGTCTCATTTCCCTCACTTGTACTCATTTTATTCCTCCTTTCTCACACCCTCCGACTGTAGGAGAGTAGGATCTGCTTACTATGGTTACCCCCAATTTTTGCTGGTGTTTCACTATTTTTTTACTTTAGTCTGGCTGGGGCTCTGGTATTCAGGACCCCAGCCTAGCTGCTTTCTCTCTAAATTGATTGCATGTACTTTAGGTACACTCCAGATTGGTTACTGGGTTACCCTTGTGAGTCCCTAGTAAATGGTACCTTAGGTACCAAGGGCATAGGTACTCCAGAGGCCTACCAGGGGCTGAAGGATGTATTATACCACCCCTGGGAATCCTTCCAAAATGGCACCACAGGTCCGCTACTGCAGCCTGGGTAAGGTGGTGTAAGCACCCCTTACTAAGATATAGGTTACCTATATCTACCTTTAAATACAGACACATGTAAACCTTTAAGTCACTCCTATGGCAGGCCTTAACAATCCTGAAGGCAGAGTGCCTGGTTTTGTGTGAGAGGGTGCCCATGCATGAGCAGGACCCCTCTGCAGCTTTCGGAATCTATTCTCTGAGTTTTGTGATACAGCAATACCATTTACTCTTAAGTGCATTATAACCTCGCTGTAAATGCTAACTTTGGAATGGCTGCATCAAAACATGTCGTGTTTGCTGTCAAACACTTTGGAATCCCACCCTCCCACCAGTCCTGGCAGCGGGGTAGAATTCCACCCTTCTAGAGGGAGAAGACATCTACACACTTACCTGGCCGGTAATAGTTTAAAAGAGCCCCAGCATCACAAAATGGATGCTGTTGCTACAGACACGAGTCTGACCTGCTGTTGGATGAAACTCCAGCAGGGGAGGCCTGGACAATAGATTTCCTGTCACAGGGAGGTTTAACCACCTCCCCAGGCAGGCATTAGTGTATTGGGGCTGGGCTGGTGTATTCAGTGAATGCTTTTCAGACGGAGCTGGGGGCACACTTGGTGTGCCTGTGCATAACCCAGTTCAAGCCAGCGGCAGGGGCACTCAGCCCCTGCTGTGGCGCGAAACTGGACAAAGGTGAAGGAGTGTAACCACCCCCTCCCCATGTCCTCCCATAGGTGAGACCTTAGAGTAAGTCCAACCCCTAAACTTAGTATATAAGTATAGGAACCCAGTCCTTAGGACTTTAGATTATACCTGGACGAAAATCTGCAACATATATCCTGGAACTTCGACATTCTATTTCGATTAGAAGACGGAAGAATCTCCCCTTGGGGTAAAGGAGTGACTCCCCTGTTCAAACAGGCACCAAAGAAGCATCTTGCTAGTCTGCATTTCCAAGGCTCCCGCCAGATCCTGAAGGATTTGCAACACAGGACACGGACTTCCAGACATCTCCGAGGGCGACACGAGTTTACAGCAAAGCTGAGACCCGCAGTCATCACAAGAGACGTGGGACCGGAACTCCTGGACACCATGCACATTTGCTAGTGCATCTACTTCACGAGCTTTCCCGAAGTTTGCACTGGGATACTTGTAGTCCAAACCCTGAGCACCATCTGCTTCTAGCATTTCTGCTCAAGGCCCCTTTACGATCCCTGGCCTGTCGACTGGTGGGTCCGCACAAAGGTAACTCTTTTGTTTCTTGGGCTTCCCTGATTGCTCCAGACGTGGCCTGACTCCCCTCCAACGGGTGAGTCCCTCTGACCTTGCTGGTCTGCTCCAAAGCCAATCTTTGCTTTCTGCCTGGGTTGCTATTGCCAAGGCTTGTTGGGTTCAATCCAGATACAGACATTGCAGCTCTCGACATTCGACGTGGGAAAGCTCAAATCCAGCTCCTGGTTGTCGTCGACGCCTCCTGGTCCTTAGTTTGCCCTGATGAAGGTGTGGCCTATTATCAGGCCTGACACTGAAATGCACGTCGGCGTTTGAAGTTAGTCCCAGATTCTTCAGACTGGTCTATTTCCAACTAGAGACTCAACAGGACTATAGTTATCGTACCATCAGTTGGCAGCTGTATCGTGTTTAGAAATGTGCGATTGATAATGTTTGATGAATGTTTGCTTTAGTGTGTTTGTTCATGTGTATGAAGGGATGTGTGGGACACTGCTAGTGTTGTGATTATTTATGATGTATGTGTGAACTTTTCTATATATTTTTACTAATTGAAAATATGAAAACAATAAAAATTAATACTTTTCTAAAAATTCACGTGGCTGCATGACATAAGTTTGTGTACCAGTAAGCTTCAGGTAATTATGGATAATCTTGGGACTTAGGTATAGAGCCCAAATGATGATGGTATCTAGGCAGTAGCTCCTTTTGCTTTGGTTGTGCTTTCCTCATGGCTGAAGAGTCAAGCTTCACCTTCTGCTCCTGAAATCACCTAACATCGGTGGGCATCTGCTCATCGCCGTCCTGGTCGCTGACCAGTGACCTAGACTCTGTTCCCTCTGCTTTCAGGTTCTTCACATCTCCGATCCACCCTTGGATCCATACGGACACTTTCCACTTGACCACCTGCAGCACTTTTCCGCAGCTCGCCTTGGAAAACGACGACGAAACCCGACACGAAAAGACACCTATGCACCTGGCTTTCCTGGGTGAGGTAACTTGATTACTCCGGTGCTCCCATGGGTGTTGATTCCTGAACGGTCTTTTTCTCAAGGGGTTTGCTCCAAGTTCACTCCTAAGTGTTCCTAACTCTTAAAATTCTAATCACAACTTTCTCCATAGAAGTCAATGGTGATTCGCCGTTGTGTTTAGACACTGCACACGTCGCCCGTGGGTCTCCTGAGTCACTACCTTGGGTGGTTCCTGGTTGCCCCAGCGGTTCTACAGGCCCTAGGCCTTGTCTCTATGTCCTTAGTGGTACTAATACCACTTTCTTATTATATGGTTTGTGATGCCCCTATGGTTAATCATATATTGTGCTAATTTGCTGTGTGCTAAATAAGTTTACTGTATGAACTTTTGCCTCTAGTCTCATAAAGAGACTAGCGGGATGTGTTTAGAATAAATACATATATTTTTTATATATACCTGGTATGGTTCTCTTTTCATTTGGTCATTCACGAGATCATAAACTGGTAAAACAAGCTTTTTTACATTCCTTCAAGATTTAGCCTGAAGGCTGCTCTCCACAGCTACCACTAGGATAGCTTTCTATGTAGGATGTCTTTAAACCTACCATCAATAAGGGTGGTTTGAACTGGTGCAAGGTGCCAACTAGAATAGTGGACAGCATATGCCAGGCCAACTTCTCACACCCCCCTTCCCAGTCTCTGCAACCTGGACCTAAAATCACTATGAAGCAGTCAGCACTGTCCACTTTCTAGTAATTTTTTCAAGTCATTCAGACTTAAAAAAAGAGGGGAGAACTTTTGGCTTTGCCAATACTTGTTATATCTACTCTTCCTCTGCATACTATGAGCACCCACTCCTGCCCAACAACTGCTCAGACAGTACAGCGTAATGCTCCGTCCACATAAACCCCATTTTTACTGGACAAAATTATATTATGTGCGACGTCACTCTGGGAGAAACGCATGAAGTGCAGCTACATTAATGAACAAAAAAATGATACTGTTAAGACATTAGATTAAAAGCTGCATTCTAATCATTCATTATAGAATGGTGTGAAACAGAAAAAACTTTTATGAAACGGGAAATTACCCTAATGTACTATCCTTCCTAATGAACAAAGTGTCAGCTCCTCAGATGCAAAGCTGTATTGTCAAGTGCCATATATGCTGACTTGTTCCTGGGCCCGGCGCTCTCTGATGAAATAAAGAGCCTTGCAAGGTGTCACTCTGTGATGCCTTTCCTATGTGCTGCAAGCTCCTCTTACTGGACAATCAGTGATAAGGGGGCTTTTTTGCACTGCAGACTGCCCCAGTACATCTCCCCTCCTCGTCTAGAACTGACCAAGATTGTGAGCCGTCTCTGGCGGTCACTTCTGCCTGCCCCTCTCTTTGCTGCCTGTGGCGTCACCTTAAGAGCACATTTTAAATGAAGAACAAAGGAACCTGGCGCAGGTTTTCGCCTGGATTAGCCACACTTCTCCGCGATCCTCTCTCTGCAGTGTGTGCGAGAAGGAAAGAAAGACCTGTGTAAAAATCTAGGGGACAAGGATGCACTCTACATAGCGTGTGTATCCCCACTGACGTTAAGTGCAGAAAAACAGCCTTTCAAAAAGGAAGAGAAGCTGCACATCATGCTGTCTGAAACTTGCGTTTTGCTATCATATAGTGAAAACAAAACTACAAGGAATTCTTAGAATAACAAGCATTTGCAATGCAATAGGTCTCGTGTTGGAGCTATCGGCATTGTAAATGACAATGCCTTTTATTTATGTGTTTTGAAAACTAGCAAGCGGTAGGTAAACACTCACTTTGTACTCATAGTCCGTATTTACGAGAAGCAAGGTAGGCAGTAAAACATGCACAGTTACTGCCAGCTTTGCTAGTCATAAGCAATGACTATAAGTACAAAGTGCATATTTAGGCACCGCTTGCAGGTTTTCAAAACACATAAATAAAAGGCATAGTCATTTACAATGCCAATAGCTCAAACTTTTGCAAACACAAGACCTTTTGAATTGCAAATGCTTGTTGAGCTGTGAGACAGAGGACGGCAGCAGCTATAGGAAGACAGGATCATGATGCCAGGCTGTGCTTTTTAGGTCTCGGCCTAGCTATTGCTGTTAAGCAATCGCTATGGCGAGACATATAGAGGTGTACCAGAAAAGCTTACCAAGAGGGCTTTGGCAGGCAGATTACGCACAATGCATGTGGCCGTGCGCGCTTGCCATTTGCTCCCCGAGCCTCGGAATAAGACTTCAAAAGAATGACTCCCGCTCCCCTGCTCCCCCCCACCAGCCGCATCACAAACCACCATTTGTCTCGCATCAGACTTCAAAGACTTGCCGCTCGCGCTTACACCCTTCTCTTTCCCCTTATTAACAGGCTTATCTCGCCTGCTTTCCTAGAGTGGTCATAAAAGTCATTTTACTTAAAAGCCGCAATGAACTGATGTTCTCGCTCTAGGTATTCGCTTGCTTTCTATGTCTTATTCCTGCAGACATTGTTTGGTAACAGCAATGAGGAAATTAACGATCAGCTGAAAAGACTGTTGCAATTGACAGAGTTAACATTCTGCAAAGGCTCGTATTTGAGTGCATGAATCTTTACCCTAAAATTAGACATGCAGTCTGCATCAGTTTCTTAATTTCTATAAACCTGACATGCCATCTTCAAATAGGACGAGTGCAGAATGACAGGGAAGACTTCAGTGTAACAATGTGTTGCCGGTGCGTTCCTTCCTTCATAGTTAGAAAAAGTAACCTCTTAAATAATAGTTTTTGTGCTCAGAGTCTTCAGGAACAGGCACAGCATTCTGAAGCATTCTCTCACGCATTCGATATGCATCCTGTATAAAAGTCACTTTATCAGTTATGGTGTTAACCTGGCAGGGTTTGGAAAGATGTATTGTCAGATAAAAACTTAACTGCACGTGCTTTTCTATTAAGTTAACCACAGCAAGTCTCACATACCGCATGTTGATTGTTTGGGCACCATTTTAGTTGTCTACAGCCCACAAAGACATTCGGAGGCGGGGAGACCTGTGGAGAACTGGAGACCGTCACACTTATCAACAAGAAGCAGCTCCACGAGATAATAAATGTCGGGGCAGAATCATTAACATTTCCGGTGGAAACTTGTCACGTAACTGAGAGTCAGTGCTTCTCTACCAGGCCCTCACTTGCCCCGTTCCATCCGTTACCGTCCTTCCAGAGACCTTCAAAAGGCATGTACAAAATTCTAGCCAGTCCCAATGTCAAGTCAAGTCAAGTCAAATAATTTATATAGCGCACTACATACCCAGAGGGTCTCAAGGCGCTTGATGGGGTGGGGAATTACTTGTCGAATATCCAAGTTTTCAGTTGCTTTCTGAATGCTAGATGGTTCTGAGTGAGGCGAAGGTGAGTGGGAAGTGAGTTCCAGGTTTTAGCTGCCAGGTAGGAGAAGGATCTTCCTCCCATATTAGTCTTGTTGATGCGAGGTACAGTGGCAAGGGCTTGGTTGGAGGAGCGTAGCTGGCGGGAGGGGGTGTACAAGGAAAGTCGAGTGTTGAGGCATTCGGGTCCAAGTTCGTAAAGTGCTTTGTGTGCGTGGGTTAGGAGGCGGAATGTTATCCTCTTATTGACGGGGAGCCAGTGGAGGTCTTTCAGGTGACCAGATATGTGGTCGTTACGCGGGATGTCTAGTATGAGTCTGGCTGATGCGTTCTGGATGCGTTGGAGTTTTTTCTGAAGTTTTACGGTGGTGCCGGCGTATAGGGTGTTCCCGTAGTCTAGGCGGCTCGTGACCAGTGCGTGGGTGACCGTTTTTCTGGTTTCGGTGGGGATCCAGCAAAATGTTTTTTCGAGCATGCGAAGAATGTTGAAGCAAGATGATGAAACGGCGTTGACTTGTCTGTTCATCGAGAGAGAGGAGTCCAGGATGACGCCCAGGTTCCGTGCTCTCCTGGACTCTCCTGGCTAGTGACTGCTGCAACTCCAGCCCTGGCCTTTCGGGGAAGTCCCCCAACCTATGACTGCCACGACTTCAGCCATATTGGCATTTCAAAGGGCTCTGTAAGTGACTGTAGATTCCCCAGCCCCACAGGTCTTTCAGGGGTTGTGTCTGACATGCAGCGTCAGTGTGTCTTCTAGGAATTAAAAGCAAGAGTGCAGGGTCTCAAACCTGATGGAATCCTCCTCTCCCATTCATCTGCTCGCTGTCTGCCAGCGTCACTCTACAACTCGAAATGCCTGTACTATCCTCTGCTTAACAATGGAAACAGTCAAGAATCCTACACCAACTCCAGCACTGGCCTTTGTTTTGTGCTCAAGCCGCCCCTTACCAGCACCTCTGCCTCCTTCGGATGCTTTAAACCAGCTTAATGAATGCCATATGGCTCAGTGAGTTGTTGAATTCGTTATACAAAAAAGTTGCCGCAAGCTCCGTGCAGCGATTTGATGTTAATCACGCCGGTTTATTCATGTACTTATCTAGGTGCCATTGAAGCACCTCAGAGCTTGTGACGTGCAGAATGATTCAATGGCGCAGTTTTGTGCACTAAGGGAACTCCCTTTATAAACTAACGTTTACTCAGGGTTTTTCCTTCTCTTACCACCACAACTGCGACTTGATTGATACAGATGGACTGAAGCATCAACACTCCTGCATGCCAGAGACGTCATCCATCACGGAGAAAAGCAATTTTTCCCTCTGGGCACAGCCTGCTGCAGCGTGCGCCTGCTCCTCCCCTTCCTCTACAGCACCCAGGAGAAACAGCGCCTTGCTGCTATCGTGAGCTGCCTAACCCTCCCAATGCCAGTACTTGTTTTTTGTTGTTGCGAAATCCCGTGTTATTATGTGTGCAGCATTGGCTTCCCGGTTGTCTATGTCACTGCATCTTCTCAGCTGACATGGACACCACTTTTATAACAGATTATAGAATGGGTTCAGCACTCTCTCTTTGTCGGTGACTCCATGCTTCTCATCGGAACTGCGATGTTGATACTTGTTTTAAGAAGTGCTAAGGGAGCGTTAGATCCAATTATTAGATGGCCTTTCCATATAGTGGTATCTTGGTACTTAAATGCTCATAAGAGTTTTGTGCACGCCGATTCAAGTCACAAAGCGCCCATGCTGTAGGTACTAATGCTTAATGTACTTCATCCCTCGATATCTTTTCTTTGTTCTCTTTTATTGTTACCATCTGTTTCTGCAGCATGATTAGCTCTTATTGTAGTTCAAGTTAAGTGTCGATTGTAATACTTAAAATGAGGCAATTCCAACCCTCCACTGCTATTATTGAGTTTGTGTCCAGGCGACCTTGTTTTTAACCTCGCAGCTTGACAGGTAGTAGGATTTTTCGTCAGCTGCTGGTTCCTGTAAATAATCACATCTGGGAAAGTCAAGAGATTCAGGTTTTACCAAAGTTACAGTAAATTTCTATTTATATAGAATAATAAAATTTCTTAAGAATATATCTTCCCAGGCGTGGGAAGAACATCCTTTTAGGAACAACCTTTTAAGTGCCAGAATGGTCCTGAAAACATTTGCCCAGCACCTACCCAGCATCGCCAAGTGGTGACATTAGCACCCCGACTCGGTCCCTCGCACATGAAGAAAACGTTTTTCCCACCAAGACAATAAAGTACCCAGAAGTCTTCTTCATCGAGGAAACTGTCCTGGGAGAGTTTCAGTGCCGGACCCTTTAATGGAAAAAACCCTGACATTTTAAAGGTGATCCTAGAGTTTCAGCGTCCATCGGCTAAACCTGTGCAGTTTGATGACTTCAGCTGGGGATGCTGAATCTGTTCAGAATGTCTTCTGTACCCTCTGGGCCACTCCCCAGACTATGACCCCCAAAACAGATCCTGCACTTGCTCTAGCACACAAGTAAGACCTAGTCAAAGCCTGCCTTAGTGCCTAAAGATGGCAGCCATATGCTTGCAATAAAAAAATTTAAAAAAAATTAGCCATTGTATACAAGTTAAATAGACTAGTATGTGTGATAATTAGCTGAGAGGCATGCCTAGAGGAGGATTAGAAACCCTTTTTAGTTCTTAATGCACTTCATAGGAACATATTCTGATTATTGCTACAAAGAAAAGGTACTATTGGCTTTGAATGAGTGAACCCTGAAGACAGTTTCATCACAAGGATGACAAAAAAAACAACAAAGTTTACAAAAAAGAAGCATAAAGAATGAAAAGAAAAAAATATTGGTGATCTATGAACCCACCAACCCTGTTACTTAAGTACACTTTGATTGAGGCAGATGTGCACCTAAAGTTGTATGTCCTGTACCACTATTTTAGATTCCATCATTTTGGATTAGGACAGTGTTGCCTAATATACATCTGTACCAATATTTCAGATTAAAAAATGTTTAAATAAATATTCTTTAGCGTTTTGTTTTTTTACAATTATCATTTAATTTTGAAGTTATCGTTTTTCCATTGTCTCACCAATAATTGCATTGCAACTCCCTGTTCTCTTCTCCTGTGCTAATCACCAGCTCTCTTCCACCCCACCTCCTTCTTTAACTCCCTGTTCTCTTCTGCTGTGCTGATCTGCTCCTCGCTCCTCTCTTCCACTCACCCCCTTCTCTGACTCCCTGTTCTCTTCTCTTGTTATATGTTATATTGTTATGTTATATTGGATTTGTAGCGCGCACTGTTACTCTGGAGTGTCCTGGCGCGGAAAAGAGCAAATGAAAGAGCAGGAAGCGAGTTAGTAAATCTGCTGTTCTCTTCCACCCGCCTCTTTCTCTAACTCAATGTTCTATTCCCCTGTGCGGATCTGCTGTTCTCTTCCACCCACCTCCTTTTTAACTCCCTGTTCTCTTCTCCTGCGCTGATCTGCTGCTCTCTTCCACCACATCTCCTTCTTTAACTCTCTGTTCTCTTCTCTTCTCCCGAGCTGATCTGCTGCTCTCTTCCACCGACCTTCTTCTCCAACTCCCTGTTCTCTTCTCTTCTCCTGTGCTGATCTGCTGCTCTCTTCCACCCCACCTCCATCTTTAACTCCCTGGTCTTTTCTCTTCTCCTGTGCTGAACTGCTGTTCTCTTCCACGCGCCTCCTTCTTCAACTCCCTGTTCTCTTCTCCTGTGCTGATCTGCTGCTCTTCCTCATACATCCTTCTCTAACTGCACACACACACATACATACAACCACGCACACACACACATACAACCACACAAACACACACAGCCACACCACACACACACAGCCACACATACACCCAACCACGCACACAACCACACGCAACCACACACACACCCAACCACACACACACACACACACACAAATCTATCTATGGCCCTCACTCTATCTATCTATGGCCCTCACTCTATCTATCTATGGCCCTCACTCTATCTATCTATGGCCCTCACTCTATCTATCTATGGCCCTCACTCTATCTATCGCCCTCACTCTATCTATGGCCCTCACTCTATCTATCTTTCGCCCTCTCTCTAGCTATCTATCACCCTCTCTCTAGCTATCTTTTGCCCTCATTCTATCTATCTATGGCACCATCACAGCATCACTCAGGGGCACCACAGCATCACTTAGGGGCACCACAGCATCATTAAGGGGCACCACAGCATCGCTCAGGGGCACCACAGCATCACTCAAGGGCACCACAACATCCCTCAGGGGCACCACAACATCCCTCAGGGGCACCACAACATCACTCAGGGGCACCACACATCACTCAGGGGCTCCACAGCATCACTATGTGCTACCACAGCATAACTGAACGCCACAGCATCACTCAGCGCCACCACAGTATCAATCTGTGCAACCATTCAACAACAACTGGTTCAAATATATGTTCTCTCAATGTTTCAAGCTTTATTACAAACTAGCAGCCCGTCCAGCCGTTGTCCGGGTATGAATTGCTGCCGGCCAGTAGTGTATTGTTTTGTTGGATTTCGTTTTGATAGCATTTCTTATCTGTGACAGGCCTGTGAAACGCTCTGATTCACAGTGCACTGCTGATGCACTTCAGAGTGCGCGTTCAGTAGTGTGTGAACTCGAGTTTCCCTACTTTATTTTTCCTTGCAATATTATATAGCGCGTACTCAACAACATGGCATGAGCACAATTTACATTACAGAAGAACACATTCATTTGTGGTAGGCACGGGGAGACAATGCGATTTGCCTGGCATCACAGGATGTTGAGCTGATGCCGAGATTCAAACGTAGCTCCCCAGCTCTAAAGTTCAAAGTTCTAGAACTTGTGGTGGGAGGTGTGTCTAAAAGTGTATGACGGTGCTGGCCATCAATGAGAGAGACCTGTGCATTTTTAAAATCGGTGGTGAAAATATATGAGTATGTTGCTGGAGATGTGGGCCGCCGTGCCACCAATGTACTTACCGGGGGAGGGTAAACAGCCATTATTCCACAACTTTCTTTCCACATACCATCACTCTGCATACTTTCATTACAAAAGTACCATGACTCCGCAATGCAATTATAACGCATGGCATTACATTTTATATGCTTTTACCATGCATACATTTACAATGAAATTCGTTGTAAATGCATGAATGGTAAAAGCATGTTTTTTTATGTTTGAATAAGGTAAGTATGGGTATAGGGGTATATGTTTTGGGATACTGAGGTATATGTTTTGAGGTGTTTGGGTATTTTAAGGGTTCAGATATAGTTTTGTGTTATGGGGTACAGGGGTAGTTTTAGGGTTTAGGGATAGGTATGGGGTTTGGGGTACAGGGGTATTATTAGTGTTCAGGGCTAGGTTTGGGTTTTGGGGTATAGGGTTATTTTTTGGGTTCAGGGGTAGGTTTGGGTTTTGGGGTACAGGGGTATTTTAAGGGTTCAGGTCTAGGTTTGGGTTTTGGGGTACAGGGTTATTTTTATGGTTCAGTGCTAGGTTTGGGGCACAGGGGTATTTTTAGGGTTAAGGGGTAGGTTTGGGTTTTGGGGTACAGGGGTATTTTAAGGGTTCCCGGCTAGGTTTGGGTTTTGGGGTACAGGGGTATTTTTAGGGTTCAGGGCTAGGTTTGGGTTTTGGGGTACCGGGGTATTTTAGGGTTCAGGGGTAGGTTTGGGTTTTGGGGTACAGTGTTATTTTTATGGTTCAGGGCTAGGTTTGGGGGTACAGGGGTATTTTAGGGTTTAGGGGTACGTTTGGGTTTTGGGGTACATGGTTATTTTTTTTTTATATTCAGGGCTAGGTTTGGGGGTACTAGGGTATTTTTAGGGTTCAGTGCTAGGCTTGGGTTTTCGGGTACAGGGGTATTTTAAGGGTTCAGGGCTAGGTTTGGGGTACAGGGGTATTTATAGGGTTCAGGGCTAGGTTTGGGTTTTGGGGTACAGGGGTATTTTTAGGGCTTAGGGATAGGTTTGGGTTTTGGGGTACAGGGTATATTCATAGGGTTAAGATGGGTTAGTGTTTAAGGGTGTTGGGGTATTTTTAGGAGTAAGGGTGGGTTATAATTATGGGGTGGAGAGGTATTTAAAGGGAGCAGGGTGGACACCCGGAGCTGGAATGTACAGAACCTGGGAAGAAATAAACAATGAAATATTGGGCATAATGCTTGCTTTTTTTTCTCCGTAATCCCACACCCCGCACACACCCACGCCCCAGCACACGCCCACAGCACACAATATGAGACATGGCATGAAGGGCGGAACGTACCACACGCCCCCAGCATTTGTCACGCCCACAGCACACGCCCACAGCACAACACAGTCACGCCCACAAGGGACTACTTTGCTGGCACGGTTCTTTTACCTTTTAAATGTATATGGTGGGCGTCTGCATAGCCTATGTCCTTCTGCTGCAACTGCCCTTTCCAACGCTGAATTGGGTGTTGTGATTGGTGCTGTGGTTCCTGAGATTACCCGCCTCAAAGGCTTGGGCTCTCTCTTTATTATATTAGTATGGATATACATATATACACATATATATGCGAGAAGCTTGCGGTGCTTGCACCCTTCCTAAGCCACGCTCTGAACATGGGAATGAAGTATGTGGCGCGAGTTACATGAGCACCAGTTCCAATTCACCCTAGCATATTAGTTTGTTAAAGCATTGGCTTGAAAGCTAGCAGCTGAAACCAGGAACCCTAATATGATACTAAGGTTAATACTGTCCATGAGGTAAGTCCTATGCAGAAACTTGCTTAACGAACAACCCAGATAGATACTGTTATTGCTGGCTGAGACTGGCAATGGAATGTAGCATTGGTTATTGGCCTTTGTCCCGCTTTCCACTCGAAATAAACCACCCGCTATGTATACATATACATACACACATATATATATATATATATATATATATATATATATATATATATATATATATATATATATATATACACACACATACATATATCTACACATATATACACATACACACCTGCATCTCTGTGCAAAATTTACCTGGACCACACCGGCCCACTGTATTGTTATTTTTGCTCACTGCACCAACAGCTGCCCTTAGAGTACAGCAGTGAGATCGCTCCCCGAGGCCCCACGTACCCTTGGAGAAAATAAATTATACCCTGCATTTGCTTGAAATTGATACTGAATAAAACAAATAAGGCATGCTTGACAGAGCAGCTAGCCTATCCGCATCACATGATAACATGCGCCATGAAAAACAACAAAACTGAACCATTACTGCTGCAGTATAGTTATGGTCCTTGACTGCTTAACCATATGGAGAGTGCAGATGATGTGCGAGTCGTACTGGTACCTGCCGTATCCATGGGAAATCCCAACATGAAACAGCAACGATTTAATAGTTCCTTGTACCTAGCAGCCTACATTGAATCACTAACGAATTACACTGTGTATAAACTACATAAGACCTGCTAGCGGTATTAGAATGAAGTGAAATTGACTCCAGTGAATTCCAAATCGTGTTTATACTGTCTTCATTGATGAGAGACAGATACTTATTGATGAAAATGCTATTTCTTAACGTCCGTTCTCCGTACTATAAGGATTGAACGCGGTTAGCGTTTGAAAGACACATGTATTGTGTTTGCAAATTATGCCCCGTCCAGTTTTCAAACTTTTATGAACCTTTAAGTAGCACGAACTGTAAGAAATGCAATCCCAGGAGGAATTAAGTACCCAGTTTTACTAATAGTGGAATGCTTTAATCCAACATAATATAAACATACATACATACATACCAACTGTTAACCGTTACCACACATAATCCGGACTCCTCCAACTCCTTGCTGGTTGCCGTTCGGGCCTGCCAGCTATTTAATGCACATGCCCAACAGGCACTGGGAGTGAAAACAAAACTTTGCAAACCGTTACGTGTGTATTAAGAAATCGCCAAACCCATTACTAAAATAAACATATGACTGAACCTTTCTGCTCGCTCCTGGCAAACAAGGGTATTTTTCCTTTTAAGCTCCCCTTGCTCAGTCGTAGAATAACCTAGAGTAAGCTCTGAATCTGCTGCGTTGTAGCGCTGAATTGGTGAAAGAAACCAATGAAAGTGTACCAACTCATGCTCAAAACCTAAAGGTCAATTGAAGTCCACACAATTCGATGGCGCACAATCTATGTAAGCAGTAGCCCAATTTTGCAAATGCATTCCTAGACGCTAAATCACATCAAGTATGGAGTAACCTGCATTACCGCGCTTGAGTTTCGTTCACCTCATAGCCCCCTAGCTCCTAACCCTCTCCTGCGGTTCACCTCATGAAATACTGCATGTTTAAGGCCGGGATACACATTGCCTTTCCGACTGCCCAACTACAGGCAAATATCACATGTTTCCCAATTCGTGCCTTCACGCCCAATCCTGCTTTTACCAACAAGGCATGTGTGCTATTTGAATGTGTTCGTTTCGGTCTGCCGAAAGTAGAGATAGAAAGACTCGCAAAATGAGGGCAGATGGTAATTGCGCCAATAGTGGAATTTGCCGCCCCATCTCATTAGGGACCACAGTTCATAGGCCCTGGTAAAGACATAAATCATTAACAACCACCCATACCAGTAAAACAACTCCTAAAACAATAAGCGTTTGCTAACACACCCCCAAACAGAAGCACTCTCGGAGAAACACACAACCACTTGCCACAACTCCTCAAAATTCACGATATAACATAGCCTGTGTTGTGTTTCTAAAGCACACGTGAATATATGAAACTGCACAGATCACTACAGGCAAAGTGTAGCACTTATGCACCCGATGCATATGTCGAAAAGCGCTATCAACATAACACCTTCAAAACGGTAAAAGTGCATGCAACACGACACCGACACCTGCAAACATTAATGCCCCCATAACAAATATACCCTCAAGGAAGCAGCGCAACTCACCGATCTGCCTGCAACCAACCCACCATACACAGTCTACCAAAAGCACGTGGCCAGGAAAATTAAAAACGAGCTGTGCCTTTGTAAGAAATATATACCCGGGAACACGGGCATGAGGTCAAACTAAAGGCCTGCGACCATTAAAATAAAGCGAATTGTGCCCCCTTAACCAATATACACTCCGGAATGCAGGGATACAAACCGCTCTGCCCGCCGCTGACATACAACATGCGGTGTTCCTAAAGCCCGTGTGTTCCAATTACACCGTTGGCCTCTTTCCACCCTCCGGTTACTGAGTCACTCTGCCCGTAGCCAACACACTAATGTTATGTCTGCCACCAAATGAAGATAAATACTTTCCGAGTACTTCGTAACTTTTCTTCATTCTTTCATCAGCGGAGGGAGAGCCCCGGAACCTCACTCATACTTGGAGCCCTCTGTGCGACCGGAAGGGACGACCGGACCGCCATTCCGTCATGCCTCTTGTGGTGGGCGACCACTGCACCACACACCTACAAACAACATGAGAAATAACCAAAAACCCGCGACCGGTAAAATTAACGAGCTGTCCTGCTCGAATAATGCCGCGGATTCCCTTACAGCCACCGGGTTACACAATGGCTGAAGCAACTTGCAGAGAACCAGGCGCGGGAACCAGCGCCCCCCTAACCCTAAACGCCTCTATTAGTAACTAACATTTATAAGCAAATAACATATTTAACCTATTATTACACTACGTCAAGGCCCCCTCCAACCCAGCCTGCCACACACCTCGACGACGCTCCTGTGGCCCTGCTGTGGTTCGAGGAGACAAAGAGAACGAAACTCCCAGAGCCCACTCTTAAATAACCTGCTAAGTTTCATTTCTTCCTACTGACATCAGTCTGTCCAGCCCTTCTTTATCCAGCCCCACTTCTCAGGGCCAATCCGCCCCGTGGCGCTACAAAGGGCGCCCCTCCGCTAGGCACGGGGGCGCCTGCTCATTCAATGTGCTCCTTCTGTCCACAACCTCTCTTCTTCCCGACCTTGCCTTGAACTTCTCTGTGATTGGCTGATAGTGTCATGTGCTTTTCAGTGCATGTTATACACAATTCACCATATCCAATTCACTCACCCTCTTTTCCAGTTCATGCAGTATGAAACACAATGTGATTCGTATCCAATTTCAGTGGAGCCCATATTCATTTCGAGAGTATTATTTACTTCACTATTACTTATATCAATTTCGATATTTGTCATATTTAAACCATTCAGTAATGTTAATTTTTAAAAATCTTTTATAAATTAGCTTTTGTGTCATATTTATTTCAAATGATCTTATATTCATTTGAACATGTGTCATATTAATTTTAAAATGGCTTATATTAATTGATGTATGTCTGACATTCACTTCATGTGTGTTACAGTCATTTTAAAGCGTGTTATATTCAATTTAATATGTGCCATATTTGTTTCAATGAGGGTTATACTCATTTCAGCATCAGTCTATATAACTTCAATAAGGTTTATATTTACTTGAGTTCTTGTATTCTTTTCAACAACAGTCATATTCCTTTCAGCTAGTTGTTAAACATCTCAGTTTATTTTTTATCCAATTCAAAGTGCGTTATTCACATTCTCCAATAGGTAGAATATTTATTCTGCCATGTTTCATCGATTTTAATGGATATTGTGTTCAGTTTAAAGCTTCTCATATTAATTTCAGTGAGGGCCATATCCATTTTAATGTGCACCACATTCATTTCAACTGCAATCATATTTATATTAACGTGTCATATTCAGTTCATTTTTAGTTATATTAATTTTGACACTAGTCATAATTATTTCAACGTACCTTGTATTCTTTTGAGCATGTGTCATATTCAGGTCAGTGTTAGTTTATTCATTTCAGCATGAGTCTATATAATTTCAATAAGATTTATATTCACTTGATTTCTTGTTGTATTCTTTTCAGCAACAGTCATATCTCTTTCAGGGCTGTTGCTATACATCTCAGCATACCTTTTATCCAATTCAGAGTGTGTGTTATTCCTGTTGTCCACTAGGTAGTATATTCACTCTGCCATGTTTAGTTTTTATTTAGACATATGTTATATTCATTCTGGTGTGTCTCAAATTTATTTTGCAGCACTCCATGCATTGCAGGAGGTGTCTTATATGGGGATCTGTAATTTTGACATGAACGGCTTCCCATACTTCTCTGCCTTCATATTATTTCATAAACCGGCTCTGTATAGAGAGTGACAGGCAATTAGTCAAGTAGAAACCGCAAACTTTCCTTAATTGGAATAGTTAAAGAAAGAAGCTTTTCGCATACCTGAAAGCTGTGGTTTTTGCTTAACACGGTAAAACTTTAATGTTTGCAGCTCAAGGAGACTTCCTTAATGAGCTGGAAATAAATCGGAACGCTTGGTTTTAATAAAACGTCCAAACACATTTTTAAGCTTTCACCAATAAACACAATTGAAAAGCTTCTGGCATACCTGTGTAATTTAGCCCGGTGAAACCTTTGTGCTACATTAGCTTGCAGAGGACATTTAACCAGCTGGAAAGAAAACAAAAACGCTTGGTTTATTAAAAGCATTTTTCATGTTGTGAAAGCAATTGTTGACCATGTTATCTTTTGATTATAAATGAAGGCATACCTTTAGTTAGTTTAACTCACGAGCTCCCGTCTTCGTGATGTGTTTCTCAAATGTAATACGCGTCTTTCTGACAGACCAGATTTGGATTCCTAATAAGTCATGGCTTTACAATTTTGTTTGTTTAAAACACAGGGCTTGGATAAAAGCGCTTTACCTTGTGCTTATTCAGTTCTTCTCTTCTGATTCATTCTGTTGAAGCGGCGGCATTCCTCATTGGGAGCATCTCATTAATGGGTTCTGGCTTGGAATCATGGGGGTTGTGGTTCTAGATAGCATTTAGGATCATGGGTTTATGGTGCAACAGCGCAATGCATTCTGGGCATTGTAGTGTCTTATATTTTTGTCAATTCTGTCATGCTGTTTAAACCTACTGTTGCGCTATTAAATTTCAGTATTAGATACGCTTCTTTGCTTAATAGCAGGTTCTCAATATCCGTCTGGGTTTTTGAAGGATTAAAACTGGCCAACAGAAGGGGCGGAGCCGGGCCGGCGACCAAGATGGCCGCACGGAGTCCCGGCTCCGCCGACCTTCTCCCCTCACCGCCTGACTTACGTGCCTGCCCCGTGTGAGAACAGAGATTTTGCGCGTCGGAGGGGACGCCGAGATGAGGCGTCCGACTCCGGCGAAATTCCGCGCTCCAGGGACGAAGATGTGTTTCTCCGCTCAGGGCGGCCCGCCCAATGCCGTTGACCGGGACCTCGCGCTGCACTGCACCCAGCCGCCAGTTCAATAACAGCGGCCACACGGTTCTGGCAGACGCCGGTCTCCCATCATGGAGCCCAATATATTTCTCGACATCGCTGGAGCCCTCCACAGGCGCGATGTACAGTCCCTCTGTGCTGATTGCTTCTCCCCCCTTCCCCCCCCCCCCAGCGCTTCTCCTCAGCAGCCGGACTTTGGGAACTGCTCTTTGTTTCCCTGGAGGTACTTTGCACGCCTGCACGCACTGAACTGCGATTTACGCTCCGGCTCACTGGTGCCAGTGGGGGCATGATGTTACTGTGTTAATTTTGTGCTGGGGGGGCCCGTAAGCAATACCCAGTGGTGGGGGAGAATGGCATCCTGTGCTACGTCATTGCTGGGGCACCGGCGATTCGCAATTTTCAATCTGGCGGGGGCCGGCGACTCTTAAGCCTGCCTGTATTGCGCCATGGTGGCGCTTCCTGGGAAAGTGGCGACTTGATGGATTCTACACAGTTACGGCGGCGGCCGGGTGTATTGGGTGCTGAGGGATGGCGGATGAATATCCCTAAGGGGCCGAAGAATTACATATTGGAAATGGCGTGAGGATGTTCTGATTACATTTGAATCAACGCTTACTCGTAAGCCGCCACCAGCTTTGCCCGTCACTCCTTGTGTGATAAATGTTACTACTCCCTGCGGAGGGGCTGCGGCCGGATATGGATGTGACTTAATGGTGGCTCCATTGCGGACATGCTCCCTTGGGAGGCTCCTTGGTGGCTTGCAGCGGATCGATTACAGGATACTAGGCCCCGTGGATGGCGGCTGGTGGTGGTTGGCGGACTGCTCCGTGTGATTTTGAGGTGCCTTTGGTTTCTCCTGGACTGACTTGGGTGCTCTAGTTTGAACTTTCTGACCCGGCCCGGCATCCCATGACGGGTGCGATCTGTACCATTGATCCTGGGGGCCCGTGGGAGTCAAATGTGCTCAGGGCGCCATTGTTGCTACTGGGGGAGATCTATACCCTCCTGTGGGACTTGAAATGCGTAGCGATTAACATTATCCTGTTTCAGTGGGTGCTCCTCATTTTACGATTATACTCTCTGAGTAATTGAAACGTTGTGTGGCGGTGGGGGGGGGGGGTCGGGGTTCCCATACCGGGAATCTCCCTCATATTTCTTTCCCTATCGTGGGCTGTTGGTTATTCTTCTTTTCCTCTTTTCTTTTTACCTTTGGTGTGTTATTCCCTTTCTCCTTATTTCTCTTATTCTCTTGTCTATATTTCGGGTTCATAATGGGCGACAGGCACGCTGCTAGAGGGGTAGGCCGTAGCCACATGCAGGGGTGCAGGGTGGGGGGATGGGGGAGGGGTGTTGTTGTTTTCTTTGTTTTTCTTTTTGTCTCTATGGCCTTCCTTATTCCTGTTGCTTCTGGCTGACTTTCCTTTTTCCCATTTCTTCCTCTTATTTGGGATCTCTCTGGAGATAGTCCTCCGCATGCTCCTCTTATTTTGACCAATGAGGGTGATTTTGATTGCTTTGCCACTGTGGTCAGGAACTGGTCGGTGGGAGAACTGCTTGCATTTTGACTATCCTGATACTGTACTGGAATAATTATGTCTTACCGACAGTACTCCTGGACTATGAACATCCTGCCTCTCGAATTTCCCTTGATTTGTTTGTCTTAAGTGTAATGCCACAGATCCTGCCCTTTTTCTTTATTTTAAAACAAAACCTTCTTTAATCCTGTTCCTTTCTGGTAAGGGTGATTTCATGGGTTGCAACCGAGTATTTGCCGAGCGGAGCCTTGCACTGCCATGGACTAATTGCTTTGTTTTGACTGATCCCGTTCCGATGGCTGATTATGATGTTCTGCATTGCTTTGATTGTAACTGATTTAATTACTAATAAAGGTTTTCCAAAAATTAAAAAAAAAAAAAACTGCCCAACACTGTCCATCGGAATTGGGTTTCGTTATGACATTTTTCAACAAAATGCTCAACCATGGTGCGGTCATAACTTTTTTCTTTATTGTAGACCGATGTTGGGTGATTCTTGTATTGACCTGTTGATTGGTTTTCCCTATGTACATTTTTTTGGCAAGGGCAAATTATAGCGTAGACAGCATTTTTTGTCTTACAGTTTGTGAATTCGGTGTGTTTCCATCTTATGCTGTCATGGACAAATTCAGTGCCCTCTATGGTGTTACCGCAGGCAATGCAATTTCCACATTTTTGGTGTCCTTCAATGGACTTTAAGTTCCATTGGGCCAGTAAATCACTTTTAGGTTTGGGTAGAGTATTTTGTCAGCTCTAATTATTTGCTGGCCAATGCCTGGGGTTTTCTTCCATGCAAAGAGTGGCTTAGGAAACGGGCATTCTAGGTTTTCTAATCGATGCCAGTTCTTCAAGACGGTTTGTCTGTATCTGTTGGTGTCAGGGCCATAAGTTGATACGCACACTAATCTTTCCAAGGTCTTTTTCTCTTTTACTTGGAGTGGAGATTCACTGGGCGTGAATCGAGCTCTTTTTGTTGAGTGTTTAAGCAGTTTCTTAGAGTAACCTCTGTTTTGCATTTCTTTACAAAAGAGTGCAGCATGATCTTCTAATTCTGACGTCATGGAGCAATTCCTCCTAATTCTAAGTAGTTGCCTGTAAGGGACGTTCTTTGTTAGGTTGTTTGGGTGTGCACTTTTAAAGTGTAGAATTGTGTTCTTATCTGTCTCCTTCTTATATAAAGTTGTCCTTAATACGCTTTCCACAGGTTTAACCTCTACGTCTAGAAAGGTTAAGTTGGTAGTATTGGATTGTACAGAAAATTTGATATCTTCATGTCTTGAGTTTATCCATTCATGGAAGGACATCAATTCAGTCTGGCTGCCTTGCCACAGGCACCAGATGTCGTCAATGTACTGTATTATAGACCAAAGAGGGTTGGCGAAGTGCACAGCACAGTAGTTAGTAATTTCATAAACTTGAATATTTTAGCGATTGAGTTTTGTAAGGGTTGGGTGCTCCAGCAGGTAATGTATCCGTCCATATACGTTTTCAAACAATGATAAGAAACGTGCGCACATGCATTATGAACGCTTCCCTGCCCTTGGGCACTCCTTTTTGTTCTTCATAGAAGACTCACATCAAATGAGGTTGATTAATGTTTTTTAATGTTCAAATTGATTAATATTCATCAATGCTTTGCTTCGCTATTTTCATTTCATATCAAATGGAGATTCCAAATAATCCTTGTTTACAATATACATCTCATTTCATATAACGTTGCTCCAATGCATTTCGGGCTTCTTCGCCCTTTATCAAGGAGCTATGAATCAGCGTTTGGGAAGCTAGGCTTCAGTGAAATGGTTGAGTGGTAACTGCAAGCACCGGAATCCGGGCTCGTGTCATAGGTATCCTCACAGGGGGAAAGCTAGCCGGACGTGTGTTCTTCGGTGTGAACATATCGAAGTAAAGTATTGATGAATATTAATCAATTTGAACATTAAAAAACATTAATCAACCTCATTTGATGTGAGTCTTCTATGAAGAACAAAAAGGAGTGCCCAAGGGCAGGGATGCGTTCATAATGCATGTGCGCACGTTTCTTGTCAATGTACTGTAGCCATTGTGTTATGTTCTTTTTATAGGGGTTGTTGTTGTCAATAAACTTTTCTTCCTATTGAGCCATGAAGAGGACCGCCATCTCTGGAGCAAAAGGACATCCCATGGTGGTCCCCTTCACCTCTACATAGAATTGATCCTCAAATCTAAAATAGTTTTTCTTTAATGCCAACTCACCTAGTTGTACAATGAAAGTTGTTGGGACCCAATGGGGTTGCATTCTTTTCTCCAGGTACAGTCGGATCACTTCAGAGATTCCTCTTGGGGTACCTGGGTATAGAGAGAGGTGACATCGAATGTTACCATTATCTGTCATATCGTGTGGATATGACAGGACTTCAATCAAAAACATCTTAAGGAAATAGTCAACGTATTTTGCAATTGGCTCAAATATTGAATCGCAGCCCAAAACTATTGGTCTCCCTAGTGAATTTTCTAGGTTTTTATGTATTTTTGGCACAAATACAATATTGGAGTCCTTGGGAATTTTTTAACCAAGAAGTCATGCTCCTTGGGGCCAAGATAGCCTTCTTCTAGGCCTGATTGGACTATTTCTATGATTTTTGATTTTATGGAAGGCATTGGGTCTTCTTCTAGCGGTTAATACCATGCGGTGTTGCTTACTTGATTCATTCCTTCTGCTAGATACATCTCTGTGGCCCAGATGACCACTGCGCCCCCCTTATCTGCCTTCTTAATTATTATCAAAGAGTCCGCTTTTAGTTCTTTAATGGCAGCTAATTGTTTGGTATGAGGTTGTTGTTAACGTATTTTTTGTTCTTCTCGATTTTTATAATAGATGACAAAATTGTTTATTCGAAGGCATAAATCTCCTTTGGGATGTTTTGAGTCTGCACAAATTTGGATTTGTTTCTGAGGCCTGTGGTCTCTTCAGTGGGTGCTGAATTGTTATTCGCAAAAAAAGCTTTCAATCTTATCTTTCGGCAAAATTCCATAGCTTCTAGTTTGAGTTTTGTGTAATCCGTTCTTTTATTTGGGACAAATTTCAATCCAAGATTTAACACCACTTCTTCCTCTTTGGACAGCTGTTTTTGTGAGAGGTTCACTATAGTTGAATCTTCTCTGTCTTATAGAACCAATTTCTGGTGCGCATTTCCCAAGGTTGTTTGAATCTTGTGTTTGATTTCTTTCCGCCTCTCTCTAAAAAAGACACTTGTTTTTTTGAAGGTCCTTCTCTTGGATCTTGTTCTCTCTGATGAATCAGATGATGATGTTTCTGAGAATGTGCTAAACCGATTTATGGAGCGTCCTTGGTATGTAGTCAGTGCTCTTTGTGATTCAAGGGAAGAATTATAATCTTCTTTGAGAAATGGATACACTTGCTCTATGTTGAATGCTTTTGTATCCTTTTCAAATTTGGCACTTTTGTTATTGATAGAGGACTCTTTAAATGTTTGTATTTCCTTCTCAATTTTTTCTAATAGCGTCTTTGCCTCCACTGCTGATTGGTTATCTTTAATAGCCTGTGTTAATAGTTCTAATTCTTCTTGTTCTTTTTGGCATAACCTTTGCACGGTTTTGATGGTATGCACTATGAGGTCTCTACTACACTTAGTGTTAATAAAGCTGAAACCTTTTTTATATTCGGCATCCTCTATAAAGATGACAGGGGCGTTTTTAACCTGTAGGCCTCATGGGATAGTGCCAGCTTTGAGATGCTCCAAGAGGAAATGCCCATGTAGCTCTGTGCGTATGTGTTTTTTATGTAGTCGCGTTAGTTTTTCTACTTCATTCAGCCGTTTAGCTGATGTACTTAACGAGATTGCAGAGAAAGGTGAGGGAGCTGTTATAAGGTTCTGAATTTGATTCTCTGAAAAAGACAATGTGTCCTTTTCTGCCATCTTTTGACAGGAAGGATGGAGATCCTACCTGGTAAGAATTACTCACTTATTTTGCGCTAAGTTAAGACGCAAAAACAACACAGGTCCTGGCCCACTTATTTGCTACATTTATTTTTAATTCTTGGCATTCAGAAGCCTAATTAATGCTTGATCTGTTTTAGGGAAGGGACCTCGAGCTGAGCCAGAGTCAGGCCTCTGGCTTAGGCCTGGCTCAAGCTTTAAGTGGCTCACCCACCTCTAGACCTGAGTAATTGAATATGACTGGAGTACATTTCCCCTCAGGTGACTCCTATGACTTAATCTGTTACATTATATGAAGGGCATTTTTATAGCACATTCACACCATCTGTATGGTCCTGAAATGCTTTTCAAATCTGAGCGCGTATTGTTCTGAAATTCTTCTAAGTCGAAGAGGTCTGTTGACATTGTGTTCGGTTGTATTTTATGTTAAATCTTTACAGTTAGCCCCGATATTTAATCCTAAAACGGCTGCAAACAAATACGTTTTAGTGAAAGCAAAATAAGGTCCCCTTTAAGTGAAACACTTCTTATGGGAGGGAGTACAGTATGATAAAATCATGCCTCAGTTGCAAGTGTACTTTAGAAAGGCAAGTTGAGCTTTGCCTGTAAATTAAAGTTAATGTATATCCATATTTACCCATAGTTTTGCATAGTAATTACTTACCATGCAATGAGTGCTCCCTATAAAGCAATATGCATTGGCTGGGTAATGGAAAGCTGAATACTCAACTAACAAGCAATGGCAAAGCCAATAGGTCTCGCCTATGAGAGAGCTATTGGTTTTGAGAATGTTGTTTAGCTATTTTAAAAGTAATATTGCAACAGCAAATCAGAGTCATATTTACATTACAAGTAGTGCATTTATTTTTACTCTGATTTGCTGGTGCAACATACTTTTAATTCTGAGTGACAGGCAATTAAACAAAGGCTTTTAAGTATTAGTTAACAAAAGATCATGTGAGTGTATGTGTCGAATCTAAAGAAGATGAAACTAAAATCCCCCCAAAGCTATCTTCCAGGGAGACTGAGTTAACAAAAGATCGTGTGTGTGTCTATTTTGAAAATAGGTTAAACTAGAATCTTCCCAAAGTTGTCTGTAGTGAGACTGCTGGCCAATCAAAAGAAAATAAATGAGAGTGATGATGAAACCAACCAATGGCAAGTAATGGGCAGGCTCTAAGCTCTTTAATTTTTGATGTTTATTTTTACTACAAGGCCTGGCAGACACACCTGTCATGCCCTTCTAAGAGGATACAGCAAGGATTATCACAATGTACACATTCTCAGCGCAAACGTTGTCGTAGGTGAGATTCCATGTAACAAAATGACTCTCTACAGGCATTAATTCAGTGTACCACCAACCCACCCTTAAAGTCATATTGGCCGTAACACATAATTTTCACAGTAGATGAGTCAGGGCTACTGTCTTTGTTTTAATTGTTCAAAATAATCAGACCTATGGCATCTTACATAACATTTCCTAATGCACACCCCAGGCCTATACCCTTTATCATTGGTTCATCACCACAACCAACACGTGCCTAGTATATTGAGAATAACTTTTCTTATTAGGTAACCATCAAGAATGCAGTCAAAATGTTTGAAATATATAAAAACAATTCGGTTTGGCAAACAATATACACACTTTCCCAAGAGGGCCTATCAAGGATTCTCACTGTGCAAATGTTCTGCCTCTGGGGTTTAAAAAGAGATGTAATAAACATCCCTTGCCCACTATAGTAATCCATGAGAATCCATGAAATTCAATACCGACCTACAGCCTTTAAGAACTTGTAACAACAACCCACCCATGAAGTTCTGTTGACTTTAGCATATGCTTTTCACAATAAATAAGTCAGGCCTACTGCTTTTGTCACAACTTTTCATAACAAACAGCTCAGACCTATGGCATCTGGTATAACTTTTCCCAATGAACACATCAGGCCAGTAGCCTTTATCATTGACTTGTCAGCATAATTAACTCAAGCCTACTCAATTCTGCATAAGATTTCCCACTAGGCAAACATTAGGCATGCAGTCAGAAAATTATAAAATTATAAATATAGCCAAAATTACAGTTGACAACATAATAGTCAACCAGTCCTAAGATTGTTACCAATGTTTATGAAAGTGTAAATCTTCTACCTGATTGTCAAAGGTGAAAAACCTAAATGTGTGCCAACTGCAGTAGTCTGTGTGAATCTCTCTACCACAATACCTTTCAAAAGCTTTAACACAGTGTTATAAACATCTACCTTTAAAAGCATCAAGGCTTTAACATATGATTTTCACAATAAATAAGTCAGGTCTACTGCATTTGTTGTACATTTTCATAATACAAATGCACTATCACACAAATCATGTGAGCATCATTATCATCGTGGTACGATTGTGTTTGATATGATAGATGAAACAACACTCTTCAAGATCGCTTTAGGAATACATTGCTTGGCATAATTCAGCTCTGTATTGAACAGCAAGCATGGTAATGCTGGGAGCCAAACATAGCAACTTGGAACCATTCTTTGATGTTCTAACATTCTTGTTGAGTCAAACATTCACTGGCTACCAAAGAAAACGCACCCAATGTGTGGCGGCATGGCTTAAATACTTACGAAGCTGTACAATTTCCTTGAGTATAGCAGTGATGCCCTGCAGTCGGACAAGGGCTTAACAGACTCATGCTGCTTCTCCTGACATCTGAGAAAGAAGCTGGAAGAGGCCACAACTGCCACATGATCATGACCATGGATGATACAGCCTTGAGGCCACAACTGCCTTATCTGAATCCCTGTGTGTAACCGGCAGGGAAGGCTGTCGCTGCACAAGACAAGGGCTGCTGCACAGATTGGCCTCACTGATTTATTCCTGTGAACATTGTCCCTCAACATTTCCTCAAGGTGCCCATCGGCCAGTCGGAGACCGGCACATAATGCCAATGGCATTTCAGCCATTGGTATTACGATGCTCGGTTTTTGACAGGCTTTCCATATCAGGTTTTCTGACCTGGAAAGTGAGTTTGGGGGCCACTAGCAGCTCCCCCTTTCTTGCGTCCTCTGGTAGAGGGCTGGGCACATATGGTGCCCCTGTTGATCCCTGTACCATGTGGCAGGCACCCCAGCCGCCTGCCACGCAGTGCAGGGATGAACACAATCTCCCATTTCCCTATGTGAGCTTGTGCTACGGCTGATTTGCGACCGGAGGTCGGCCAGTCGGTCCTAATTCTGCAACCATGTCAGTCAGAGGTAACTCTGACCAACATCATAATCGGGCCCTTTGTCTCTGAGGAAACCATGATTGGAGTCTGAGGCTGCTGAAGAAACCCACTGCTCCTCTAACCTTGAATTTGACCTGCTCTTTAAGGCTTTATTCTACACACATCCTATCTTTATTTCTTCTAAATTGAAATGTTACGTCTCTTCTAGAAACCTCCGCTCCTCTGGCCACAATCTGCTAGTCATTCCAAAAACTAAACGGAAAAAACATGGCGGCTCCTGTTTTTCTTTCTGCGCCCCCAAAACCTGGAATGCTTTCCCGCCTGCCATCCGTCACTGCCCTACTTATGGCTGTTTTCGTAAACTGTTAAAAACGTATCTTTTTCAGTCTGCTGCTGAGTAAAACACACGTCCCTGCCTCCCCGCATTTGTCATGAGCGCCATGAAACCGTACGGTGTCCGAGCGCGGTATAAAACTTTTTACCATACCATACCATACCACATCCATCCACTCAATTTAGGGGTTGCATGCTACAATTAAGGCCGGAGAGGTGATTGCCGAGGAACTGACAGTTGGATCTCCAGTGGATGACAGTAATGTTCATGATGGCCTGAAGAGGCAGGGCATTGGTAAGAGTTATAGCCACTGACAGCAGTATTTATAGTGGCAGCAGCATGAACTGAAAGTATACAATAGCAGCAGTGTTCGCTTGCAGTGGCAAGAGCATGATTTGCAGGGCATGGCAGCGTTATGACCGGCAGGCACTGAAAGCAAGACTCAGTGACAGCAGCACAGCTCCAGGATACGATAAGGTAGGAGATGTGGTAACAGCAGGACTCAATGTGACAGCTTTAGAGGTTTCAGGATATGTCAGAAGCATCTCTAACAGCATCTTCAGTGAATGAGTGTGACTAGACAACTACGGTCAGAATGCCACTGCAGTGAGAGGGGCAGTAGCACCCACACATTCACCAGTATAGCCATTTTAATGGATCTAACATCTGCTCCAAATAACTGTGTGCAACCTGCATTCTCTGCCTTAAAGGTTCTGTCAGCGGTAAACGTTTGCACTACAGCAATCATGTTGTATCTGTCCAAAAGGATGTTAAGAATGCACTTTTCCTATCTACTGTGAGCACAGGAAGCATGTTTCTTGATGTTAAGGAGTACCTGTTCTAGGGGTAAAGAAAGCTTGCGCTGTTGGGGCCGATGTGTAATGAAGCTTACATTGTTGCTGCCCAGGGCGCTCTCACTGCTGTCACCTATGTTTTGCTCTATGTGGAAGCAAAGCTTGAACTGCTGTTGACCCATCTGTGAAGGAGAGACACGTTTCTGCTTATGCTAGTTTTCTACCTGTTCTGCAGGGACGCATTCACAACTGCTGTCCTTTTTATAACTCCTCTGTTTGACCGTACCTTCTGCTGCCACATGTACAGTACCTATTCTTTCTGCTAGGCATACTGCCAATGTCATGATGTGCCCTTGGTATGCTTTATTGATCCTTCTAATAAATTATTTACCTTTACAGAAGCCAAAAAATTGGTATGTCAATGTTTTCTTCTTAGACATGACTTTATTGAAAGACTGAACTAACCAAAGTATGACAAAGGTTAATGCTTGATGTTGCATGTGAAACAGAGTTTCAAAAGTGATTATACCACCTTCTACAGTTCTGAAATATGGCTATCAAATGACTATGTTATATGGCCAACACTTTCACAACTGTCCAGTACTTGGTTTGTAAATAAAAAAAAGAGTGCTATCCTGCTTTGCCTTTGCCGCTTGCCACTGCTTGCCACAAGACTTACCTGCTGTTCTTCCCGGCCCAGGGGGGTCGCAATGCTGTTCCCTGCTTTTGCCGCAGAGCTGGTGAAGCCAGTTTGTGGGGACTGCATTAACCATCATCCCCCTCGTGGCGCACGGGCACCCATGTCATCTGCCAGCGCCAGTGCCAGGAGGCGCCTGAAAATCGTCTGCGGGCTCCCACAGCGCGGAACGTGTGCGGGCATGCCTGGGCCGCGCCTGGGTTTAGCCCGAGCCACCCTGGATGCGCCACATTTACAACGCGGCGCACCATGGGGCAAAAACAGCACAGATGTGTCACGCATCTGTGCTGTAAAAGTGGCGCATTGCTGGAGTTGCGTCACAAGCGTGACGCAGCTCCAGCAATGCTCTGGGGGGGCCCTATCTCTACAATGCTGCGTCAATCCTTACGCCTGCTTACAGCAGGCACAGGGTTTTGACGCAGCATGGGCCCAAAAGTGACTGAGTGAAATCTTGTAGATTTCACTCAGCCACTTTTGGGAGGCGTTCCTGCACCGGAACAAAGCAAAAGTGACGCAACAGCGGCGTAAAAGAGGCGCAGGGGGCTTGTAAATCTGCCCCCTGGTACCTATACTAAGCAAGATTCAGAAGAAACACAAAAATTGGATTTCTGAAGCTAGCAAGTTGTGCAGTCCTTGGTACAACAAAGAATGTCGTAATGCAAAAAAGGAGCTCATCTTGGCATTGAAAACTAAAAATATAGTTGCCTTAAGGGATAAAAGGGCTCAATATAAGAGATTGCTAAGCCAACTAGAAAAGAGTTGGAGGACAACATTTGGACCGAATTAATCATTGCAGCAAAAGATCAATTCGGCTTTTGCCGCTTGTTATCGAAGGGCAATAAGAATGGGAGAAGTAGTAAAGATTTTTTTTAAGACGCAAATATTTGGGTAAGACACTTTTCCTGTCTCTATTCTACATCTAGTAATGATATTGATTATTGCCCACAAGATTATGTAATAGGTTTAAGTGCTGCCCAGCTTTCATTTAGTCTGGATGAAACCAAGATAGCAATAGATACAGTAAAATCGGGGAAGGCTCCTGATAAGATACCTGGTGACTTATGGAAACATGACAAGGAGGATTGGGGCCCTTACATCAATTTGTTGTGTAACTCTGTTGCCTCGGGTGCACCTATACCAGAAACATGGAAAGGGGCAGAGATCACAGCTATTTTTAAAAAGGGTGACAGCCATGAGCCCTCACACTATTGACCAAATAGTCTAATAGACGTTTTACAGAATATATATGCTAGGCAAATTTTAAACAAATTGATTGGAGTGAGAAACACAATATTTGATCTCAATATCAGGCAGGCTTTAGAACAAAGACTAGTACAACTGATCAAGTCTTTAGATTTCTTTGCATAGCCTGGAAATATACACTATTCAGGAAGGGTCACTTATATATCACCCAGTTAATTCAATTTTATCTCTCCGGCAACCCAAACAGGCCGATGTCACCACCCCTCTGCTAAACATCTTTCGCACTCAATGTCAACCAACGGGGACTTATGGAGCAGAGGTGTGGGGCTACTGCAATAGCACACATGTTCAGTTGGAGGAAAACAGATTCTGTAGGAGGGTGCTGGGGGGAGTCCCTTGTGCCTCTACATTTATCTGTCACAATGAGCTTAAGTTGCCATATATTGAGGATTTTATTAGATCTAGGCCCGCCCTTTTTTGGATAAAAATATGGCTAAAACCAGCGGCATCCTTAACACGCACCATAATATCTGACTGCTTACTATGCGAAAGATCCCATCAGGTACCTTGGTTAAATGCCGTTAAGAAAAGCCTGTTGAGCGTGGGCCAGGGATCTCTGTTTGGCTCCCCTAACACTATTGTTCATGCTCACAAGAACATTGTTAAACGGGCATTGCTTGACTTATATAAGGAGGAACGGATGAGATCCGAATATGCTAAATCTGCAGTTATTAAATATTTGCCCTATGCTGAATCCGGCAATGAAAATTTAAGCAAGCCATGTAGATATCTGTCAATTTCGATAGGAAGATGGAATCGGAGCCTTTTGTTCCGATTCCGGGATGGAAGCATTGTCAACTTATTAAGCTTCCCCCTCGGCTATAATAGAAATCTAGAACAGTTGGATTGTCCCTGCTCTGAAGGTGGGAAACAAAGTTTGTTGCATTATTTCTTCTTTTGTGGCTATTATAAATTGTATACCCGCCAACATTTAATGCCGATTCTCCGTAAACATGACCAAAGGGATTTTACCCTGGCAATGAGAATTCTACAAATGCTGTCAACAGATGAGGTGATATGTACTGTTAGTTGCTTTTTAAAAGCCTGTGTGAGATCAAGGGCAAGCATGGAACATGCTTGATGGACTACAGTATTTAGTTACCAAACGCATATTGCACTTTATTATTACGACATATTTTGCACAAAGAACTTATCGTATGCTTGGCTGGATGTAAATGACTATCTTAGGGAGAATATAAACTAAGTTGAAATCTGTGATTAAAAAATACTGGTACTTTTAGGACCCTTTTGTATCTTGCACTTTTGCACTTTGCACTTTATGTGATATATGCTGCTCTAAACCTTATTGAGAAGGTTTTGTCTTTTATCTAACATTTTAAAAATATGCTTTTATGTGTTTTTAATGTGTTTCATACTGTATGTACTTTTATGGATGTATCAAATTCCGAATAAAGATCATTTGACTTGACTTGATATCACCTTTGTGGATTTAAAGGTTGCTTTTGACCTCATCCCTAGAAATCTCCTCTGGAAGTCCTTAAAAAGCCAGGGGGTACCGGGAGAGATTCTCCAGGAGATAATAAGATTGCACAAAGACAACTTTGCAAGGGTTAGATGGGGTCCAATGGGCGGACTCACTGATCCTATTTAGGTAAAGGCAGGGATGTGTGCTGGCCCCTACCTTATTCTCATTAAATGTCAACGACATCCTTGAATATCTTCTGGGTTGTGATCATGATTCTCCTAAGCTGGGGGGGGTGCCTGTACCAGCACTCCTTTTTGCTGATGATACGATTTTAATTTCTCAAACCCCTAAAGGCCTACAAAGTTTAATAAACTCCTAGGTGATATACTGTGAGGCTAAGGGCCTAGAAATAAATTCTAGTAAAACTAAATATACGGCAGTTAATCCACATAAAACTTTTAGAAAAAATGTAACTGTCAACAAACAGAAGATAGAATATGTGCATGATTTTAATTATTTAGGTATTACCTTGGACACTAAAATGACTTGGAGACCACAGTTAGAAAAAAGTAAAACCATACTACTCCAAAACACTCTCCCAATAATAAGAAAAGTTGAGAGTAGTTTGTCTAAAGCGGTCTCACCCGCTCTTGAAGTATATACATACAGGGCACAAACAGCATCTTTGTACAGGGCAGAGCTGTGAGGCCTCGGGACGAATGATATATTCAATGTGGGTGAAAATAAGTTTCTGAGGAAACTATTAAGCCTCCCGATTTGTACACCGCTAACCCCAATTGTAATGGACCTAAATTTCCACCGCATAGACGATCAAGCAAACCTAAGGCCACTATTGTTTTGGGTCCACCTGTGGTTGACAGACAAACTTATTCATTATAGAGAGGGGCTTGTGGAAATTTTTAAGCTTAAATGAGGCACTAGGTTGACTTGGTTGAAGCATATCCATGACTGTTTTTTTAAATTGGGTCTTAAGCACTTCTGGGAGGACCCTTCTGGTCTGACTACGGCTTCAAAAAAAGCTTTTAAAGCAAACTTTTTGGTCCTTTATACATGATTCTTTGTCTCATTCTTCTAATGTGGGCTCATTGACAACATGGTTCCTCCTAATGAAAACAATCTGGAAGTTTGAGCCATTCCTAGATGAAATACAGCTGCAGTTAGCTAATACCCTATATTTGAAATTTCGGTATGGCGTCCTAACAATAAACGTAAACACAGTGAAATGGACGCCAGGCCATGGGGAGGTGGGCAGGTGCGTTTTATGTGATACAGGCTCAACAAAGAAATGAATTGCATCTATTATTCTTCTGCCCAGCGTATATACAGTGTAGGAGGAAAAGGGTTAAACCAATTTGTCGACTTTTTGGTACTAGGTCTTGCCATGAGGCAGAAAGAATACTACGAATGCACGTCAAGCAACCCGTGGTTTTTAGGTTCAGTAGGTACCTGTTCTGTGTAAGCCTAATAAGGAAAAGGGAAGGCTTGAATTGTTATGTTGCTATACTTGAAATATGACAAATTTTGCACATGTACTTTATAGTTATAAAATGAAATGTACAATTAGCTTTAGACTAGTTTTTATACCATTTAATGAAAAAGCATTCTTTTTACACATTATCCTAGGTGTACATATTAAACTGTATATTTGAATTTTGTTCTAGAAGCCTGAAATGTAATATTCCTCAAGCCTATTTTTTAAACCTATTTTTTAAACTAAAATGCCAAATAATGAAATTTTATATATAGCTATTATTTTAATGTTAAAGAATGGTCGATTACTCTACGGAGTGTTCAGTGTGTCCGGCGGTACTGTACGCTTATGATATGATATGATGTTGATCTTTTGTATTGTACTTTTATTAATTGTCAACCTTTTATGTTTTTGTACCAAAATAAAGATTGATTGATTGAGTGCTATTCAAAATATTTTTTTGTTGTACCTGCAACATCCACAACCAGCAGTCAAACATCTTGTGAAGAACAGTGCAAAAGTATTGGGCGAAATGGGTAGTAAAGTTTTACCTAGTATCATGCCAGCTGCTAGTTCGCACATCACTCACTCTGCCTTCTCCTGTTTCACACACTTTGTCCCCTTTTTTTAGCTCAGTCGCATTATCTTTCTTCCCTCCATATTCTCTCACACTTTCTCTTTTCTGTCAGTATTCTCTATCTTGTCTCTCTGTCTTTCTTTCTCCACAATTTCCTTCCTCAATCCCTTCTCTCTCACTCTCATTCTCTCTCCGACCTTTTCCTCTGGACTCCTTGTCAGAGACAGGCTTTGTGAGAGACTAATCTGGGTGGTGAGAGACCTGTGGTACTCCCACAGATTAGAAGATGATCACCGGTATCTCACTCCCAACAGAAGTTCAGATTTTACATTGTAGAAATGAATACAGAAAGAGCTGAACTCTGCATGTGAACTGGCTCAACCCAGTCTATGAATCAGCATGACTCATGCTGTGCAGTGACTGAGCTCTATTTAAATAGGGACTCTGCTCTGGTTCAGTGCAAGAAATAAGCTTTCTGTAAGGAAACTCAACAGAATATATGTAGGAGCTCAGCTCCATCTGTGCATAAACTCTGTTCTATCTATGCAGGGGTTCAGCACTATATATGTAGGGACTGAGCTGTGGCATTATGACCAGAGATGCTGACTTTGGAACTGATACTGATGTCATTCATCAAGTTATTTCCAGCATTCACATGTGACGCTCATAGTGATTGAAACAAAATTAATTTGAAACTTGTTTATGTCTTTTGATATTCAATTTATCTTTTTCTTATAGAAAGAATGTTTAATTCATACATTATTATCATAAATAACCAAACATTTAGTGGACCAAACAAGGACAATATATACAGTTTCACAGTGACACAAACATTATATTGCAATACAAAATTCACTAAGTACATCTAATTTGAGCGTGCTCAAATTCCCTCAACAATGAAAAAAAGAAGCTTGGAAAAAAACCAAGGAAAGTTTAAAAAGATAACACAATTATGAAGGAATGAAAACTATCCTAGGGGAGTGTTGGCCAAACAGTGCGGTATTCAGGGTACATAACCAGAGAATTGATCAATACTACATTATTTGTTATCCTGACACCACTTATTTATTATCAAGACTTATTTGAACACAACAACAAGGTCGACGCGAATCAAACGCAATAGTATTTTGCGGGTTATCCCCAGGACTTGGAAAAATGAGCTGCAATAAAACAAAATGAAAGTGCATGTGTTATACAATTGTACCGTCCAAACACTCTTCATACACCCCTATTCAGGTTAAAAACATCTCTACCTTAGTCGTACTGTATGACGACACCCATGGTGCTCCACAGCTAGTTCTATTTCATAGGCATTCACAACCACTGCAAGCAAAAACAGACCAATTTAGTATAAGGATTCTTCCTTATAGCATTCCTACTACGCGCATGATGTTGTCCATAACTGCATTTACCTTAATAAAATCTCATAACGACCCAATTTGAAAATTCTTATTGTGGATGGCAGCCGACACAGCAAATTCTGGTACTCCGCTGAAAACAGAGGAAAGCTGACTTATCAGGATGACCTGGAACTGTCACAGAACATGTACCACCAAAGCTAACGACTACATAACTCATCACTAAATGATAACGTTTTCTTATAACTTAGTCCTATGAACGTTAAATATTCCAGATTATATCTGTATACGGACAACAAAGTGCAAAACAAACCGAGTACTCCTACTGGATTTGATCCAAAACACATTGTCACTACTAAGTAACCAGAAGAATGCATACCTAAATGCTGTTGTTTTAAAGCGCTGTATGGTGGCTGAATCCTTTCAATGTCGACTGACCGGCATTAGTCTACAAGCCAAAAAAGACCATATTACAACCTTGATTTAATACAGGTATATGGAGAAGCGTATCCCATGCACACTAAGTGAGTCCCTACCTTAGAATCCCTCGTCATTGCCGCCACGTACCGTCTCTTTCTCACAAGCTTGAATGGTTTGGTTTGGAGAACGGGCGCCTTTATTCTCGGTCATATTTATGCCAAAGGTCCGCTGAAGCCATAGTCAGCCGCCGTACTACTCTAAAGCTTTTTATAAACTTTATTGTTCTGAAGTGACAAAGAAACGTCACAACAGCAAACTATCTTGTTCCAAAGCATTAGATGAATCGTGATGATTTTAACGAACACCTATCCATACTAAGTTGACTTGATGAAATTAACGATGGAAACAAATTGCCCTAAAGTTTTTACATTTTTAACAAAATAAGGGAACCCAATAAGTACCTAGGGACCTTGGGCAAACAACTATTAAGGAGAACAACGGTCCTTAGGATTAGAAGTTTTAGCAATTACAATGAAATATAGACTCCAATCAGTACTACATCAGGAAGTTTTTCAGTGCCCAGCCGGGCCTGAATTTATTATTCAAGTATAAACATAAATAAAAAGCCCACCAGAGGGGTCTGATTCACAGATTGATGGGGTACAAGCCTGTACCTATCCAGAGCACACACGAACAAAGTTCGGTGGTGAGAAAGGTAAGAAAGGAAAAAAGGTAAAGAATATCAGGCAAAGAGAACATGGGAGCCAACTGTCCCTTGCATCAATAGCACATTTGCAAAGCAAGTTCAGACAGACAATTACTGTAACATTATTAACACAATAGAAAAATTACAGAATTGTAAAAAGTGTCGACGGCGTTTCGATCCCTGGCTCCTAGTGAACTGGGATCATCATCAGGACTTTATAATATATTGCCTGTTTGTACTGTTTTGGAAAAAGCCTGTTCAAAGTGGAAAAAACAAGATGGGAAGAAAAGAAAAAAGAGATTCTTGTTTAAATACAGCACACTATTCTGCTGCAACAGAAAGCTTTGGTAGGCGCAATGGCCATTGCCGTCCATGCACAGTGACATGCTGATCCTCTCTGTCAGTCTACTACATGTTCAGCTGCCAAATACCCAGGGCAAGAGGCACACACAACACTTGGTGAGGTGGTCTGTGAGAGGTCAACACCTGACAGCCTGCAACAACGCACAGTGGAATATTACACCCCAGGTGTGTCCCTAATGTGGTGCACATGTCCCTCTCTACCAAAACTAAACTACAGAGCAAACATGAGGTAGAGGGGCACAATGACAGGTCGTTCTCCTCCGCTGCCTATGTACAGACTGTTGGAGTAAAATGCATGACTGTAAAAGTAACTGTGTGAGAAGACATTATTGTCAATCTATCACTCTGAGGCAAATAATGCCTGCTAGGCTATGGCTGGCCTTCCTTCTGGGATACAACAGGCAGCTAGGAACATTTTACTCAGAGACTGCCTGAGAGAAACCATCTTTTAAAATTCCCTGACCCCACTGATAAGTGCTGGTGCCACCTACCATCAATCACTGAAACAAACTAACTGCTGCCCAGACCCATTTGCCAATATCACTTTGACCACTCTTTGGACTAGATTTACTGAAGACCTCCTTTGCCCTTGGGGGAAGCAAGTCATTGCAAGGCAACACTAGCCTTTAGTGGGATTTACTAAGTCACGCAAAGCCACCTAGCATGGCTCTGTGTGGTTTAGTAAATCAAAAGTATCACATTCCATGGGTGGAATGTGGGCATTGCCACGCATCCACCTGTGGATTTTGACACAATGCCAGATTTACAAAGAGGAAATTCCTTTAAGCCAAGGATGGTTTTTGTGCAGGAAGGTATTGCATAAAAACAATCCTGCTTGTTTGCTCACAATTGTCACTTTTGCGTCATGTAACTTAAGATTTGATTTAGTAATTTGTTCACTTTTAATTTTCTCCTCATGTATCAGTTGTGTTCCTATTGTGAAGCGCTCCGACACCTTCGGGTAAAAACTGCGCTACATAAAAACGCATAAAATAAATTAAAACAAAATAACGCAGCCACCCTGCACCATAGCCCAAGGGTGCCTGTGTTGGTGCTAGGATGCCACACTAGCTCCTGCACTAGGATAAAGCAGAAATGAGGCATATCTTTGTAAATATGGCATATATTTCTACTCACTCCGTTTCACGCAGAGCAGCAAGTTGTTAATTTTTAGAAGCAAAACCACAAGCACCCTCCTCCTACCCTTCCCCCCAGACTGCAAAATGTTGTTGGTAAAAATTCTGGACTGCCTGATGGGCACTGAATCATTTCAATGCAACGCCATTAAAAATAGAATAACATTTTCTCCCTTTTTTGCGTTCATATAGCACCTGCTAACCCTTGTCATGGATAGTGTGTGCTATATAAATGCAAACACATACAATATAATTTGTGATATGCTTTTTTTTGCTTGTATGGACTCAGGCTGGCAGTGGTTTGGAACAGGGCAGAGATCGCCTTTCAATTGCAGATTCTGCATTGGTCATTGCAGTGTTAATGGGTCATTATTGGCTCGTCTTTAAAACAATGGGCAATGCTAAATCACATTCGCCCAGCACAGCAAAAGCCCCCAACTGCGGGTCTGTGAATTAGCATATTTAGAATCACTTTCCAGCAGCACAAAAGTTGAACATGTCTTTCTAAAGAAAAGAAAATGTTTCACAAACAGTACTCTGCCCAGGCACACTCCCCGAGACATGCACCCACGAAGCTGCAGCCCGGGCTACAGCACACAGCAGGTGGGGGGGCTGAAGCTCTTCTAGCCCAATGGGCGTTGCACAGCTGCTTAATACCTGCCAACTTAAAGTACAATTTCACTGTGTGTGGGTGGGTTGAGCCTTGAAGGGGGTGAGGTATTGTGCCGAGAAGTACCGCAAAGGCACTTTTAAACCCCACCCCGCTCCCAAGCCCCATCCTCCCCTTAATGGATGTCGTTAGTTCAAACCCTCGGAAAATGAACTGGAAAACTACTATTTGCAGTGCTTTTCAGCTCGTTTTCCCTGGCACTGTGTGATATTGGCTCATCACCGGGAGACTTGTGTGATGGGAAACGCCACCTCCCACCTGGGGTCGGTGGGTGAGAGGCTCTGTGCCCCCAACCTGAGTCCTGGTAACACTAGTCCTTCGGGGATGCCTGGTTCCTAAATGGTGCCCTTCGGACTTAGCGGCTGACTCTGGGAGAGAGGAGAGTTGCATACAAACACCGGAGCACTCTGTTCACTGTGTAGTGGTAGACTGCCGTGCCCCCGTGAAGACCGCTGCCCCTGGTGGGAGGGCCATCGCACCCCTACATGTGCCAAGTTGCTACATTATCTCTGGAACATGCCTGGCTTTAAAATGGCAACTGCACGCCCGCGCTGAATCTGCGCTCTTGAAACCTCCCCCTCCCAGAAGCAATTGGCGCGGTTATTATCTAAAACAGCAGGGATCGGAGGGGGGAGAGCATCGGTCGCCCCCTTGTTAACCTTTGCGGACTCTGCCTATTTGATTCGGCCCAGCACAACTTGTATCCAGCATGCTGCTTCCCTCACCAAAAATCCTGAGAAAATCTATTTGTACATATATGTATATAGAGATAACTCTAACCACTAGTATATGTAGTAGACCCTTGTACTCACTACCATTCCTATGTGATTCTTACAGTTTATTCATTTGTATCTCTTCCTTGAGTGACTTTAAAACTTGTACATTCACAATTTTCTCTGTTTGTATCTCTTCCTTGTGTGACTTTACAACTTGTACATTTGCATTTTTTTTCTGTTTGTATCTTTTATGTAACTCATGTAATCCTAAGTCCTTATGTACCACAACTGGTTCTTTTGTAAAGCGCTCTGACACCTTTGGGTAATGTTCGCGCTATATAAAATCGCATTAAATAAATAAATAAAGCTCCAGGTATGCACTGCATCCCAGCAGATCTTTTTAAACACAATTTAGCTAACTGGGTGCCATATATAACCTTGCTTGCTACTGCAATTGCGAAGGGGCAAATTTTGCACAGGTCCGACAGGGCAAACAAGGGCAGGTTACGGAGAGATTTCCTGAGTCACGTGGTGTTCGTCAAGGGTCTGTACTAGCACCGACCCTGTTTTTGCTGTTCATCAACAGGGTCGTGCAGTACTTTGCAGCATTTCCAACGGACGCCCGAACTTTGGGTGGAACTAGGTTTCCGCTACTTATGTTTGCGGACGACACCCTTATTTTGTCAAAAACACAGAAGGGTCTGCAGATTGCCCTAAATAAATTTGAAGAATTTTGTCTAATCAATGATCTAGAGGTCAATGTAACAAAAACAAAATGTATGGTTTCAATCAAAAATAGACCAGTGCTTGGACATGTAACAATGAATGGCGTTAAATTAGAGCAGGTGAATGTAATGACCTACTTAGGGGTAGTTTTGGAAAGCAGGCTGGTTGGAAACCCCAGATTGACACCCTCGCCCTTAAGTTTGCACAGCTGTCAGGGTGTCCAATCAAAGAACAGAGATCCTCTCTAACTAAAAGGATAGGACCAGCTTTGAAAATTTGTAAAGCCAAGATTAGTTCAGCGATCTTGTACATAGCGGACCTCTGGGCTTTTACGGACCTCTCCCAGTTAGTTAGACTTCAAAACAAATTTTTTAGAAACTTAGTAGGACTTCCTAGCTCTAGTCCTATGAAGCCACTTTTATTGGATTTTGGCTGCTATGCAATTGATGATGTGGCACGTTTTAAACCAGTGGCTCTTTGGAGGAGAATTTGGACCACCCCAGAACTGGCACTGTTTGCCAAAGAAATTGTATATGTTAGATCTGTGGTGGGTTCAGGAAATTTACCCTGGTTTAAGAAAGTTAGACAGCTTCTAGAGAACATGGGCTTGAGTGTTTTATGGTCGGATCCTGTTAACAACCCCTTCCCTTCAAAGAAAGATTTTAAGGAGTTATATTAGCTTATTGTTCGGCAAAAATATATTGACCTGACAAGTACCTCTTACCTGTCCGGTAGATTTCTGGAACACACATCAGATCCATCCCTAGAAGATTACTGGGATATTATTACCGAGAGCAGCGACAGGAAGTTATATCATCAGTTTAGGGTGGGTTCACTACCAATAGGATCATTCACTAAAAGCTGGAAAGGACAGGTGAATGAGTTTTGTCCCTGGTGTAAGGACTAGAGAGAGACAATAGGCCATATATTTTTTGCATGTCCTGCATATCGAGCCCCATGAATAAAATGGCTGAAACCTATTTGCAAAAATTTGGGCACGAGGGTAGGGCTTGAGGCCTTGAGGATCATGAGGTCTGATACTAGGGACTCAGTGGTCATAGCTGTAGCAAAGTTCTTGGGTTGGATGTGGATTATTAAAATCAATTTTAAAGATATGTGTTAAAATTGTATATACCTGATTCCTGTTTTAAGCCATTGAAGCCTTCTAGGCAAATTGACTCATTGTTTTGTATAGGAAGTTGTAATTGATCCTAAATGTACATTTTACTTGAGTGAAATTAATTGCTTTGTATAGATATATTGTTTTACTCAAATGTTTTTTAAAAGTTTGTGATGTGTATCTTAGAGTATGGTGATAATTTACAAAAATAGTATTTTATGATGAATTAATAGAAATAAAAACATATGATGATGATGAAATAAAGAAATATTGTAGGACATACGACGGCACCATGTGAGTTGGCAGGTCTGCTGCTTGGAAGGAAATAGTATCTTAGACTGAATTTCTAATGTGTGAAAATTGGGAGTGGTTAAAAACAAGCCCAGTTAAGGTAATCAGTGCTACACAAATACCATGACAGGACTGAACCATGGTAAACTTAAAAAGGCGGACATCTAATTCTAGCTTTACCACATTTCTGGTAATGAACGCTGTATTAAAAAAAACTTAGCAGGGAAGCCAACAAAATCAGAGCAGTCCCCAAATTACGCTATCAGAACCACTTCCAACTGTTGCATAATAAGTAAGAAGCAAATTGTCGAGCCAAAGACATTCTTTAAAACTTCACCTCTTCATGTGAACAAATGGTATGTTTTTGAGTAAACATCTTTGAATATATTCCTGTACTTCTGTTATTTTTGCACAGATAGGAAGTACTAAGAATCAAACTAAATGCTGGTAGTAAGTGTAAGACAAGAAAACAGGACTAAGAAACAATCTACCTTGAATTTTAACTCAAGGGAGAGGCGGCGTCTAGCCTCACAGTTCTACTCCGCAGTCTTAATATTCCTACTTCACCAAATTGCCTTTGATCTTGAGCAAGTTGTGTCTTTCATCTGCCTCCGTTTCCTTTTCTTCCAATATGTGTGAACTTTGATTGGCCTCAAAACAGAAAATGAGCAGCAAAGGCATAAATTATTAAAACAAAATATTTTCGGGTAAGGCGCCCAGCATTGTTTTAATGTACTGTAGCATCTATGTAGTGTTTCATAACCCACTGGGGGTCACCAAAGTGCATCGTATGATGCATAATATGGTACGGGGGAAGAAGACATTTGAAGTTGTGTATCAGAGGTTTGCAGAGATGCTCTTATCTTGTTTGGGAGTTAAGCACCTAGCAGTCTTATAAAGGATGAGGTGTTAGAGATAGGTGCACAATTTATAATTAAAATTAGTAGTGGTTAGAATTTAATCTGCAGCTCCTCTGTTATGTTTCATAGTGTCTGTTATGTGTTTAGTTCATATCTCATGTTCAGGGCCAGACTGGCCATACCGGGCACCGGGCAATCCCCCGGTGCGCCGCACGGGTGGGGGTCGGTTTTAGGCGCCTGGGGGCCGTTTTTGTTACAGGGCAGATTCGGCCCTGTACCAAAATCGGCCGAAAACCGAACCCGGCAAAGAGCTCGGCGGCACCTACACCCCCCCCCCGCGTGGGGAGGGGGTGGGGGGGGTGACGAGCACTGTGCCAGGGCCGGTTGTGGTTCCCAGTCCTGCTCATGTTGACTGTAGCAGCTGATCAAACAATCTTTAGGCCTGAGAGGAGGACGAGGAAAAATGGGGAGGGATCTACCGGGATGGTCCGAGTTACAGGTTGGACAGCTTGGGAGTGGGGAAAGAGGGATTGCATTGCACAAACCTTGTCAGCAGAGCAGCAGAGTGGGGTGCTAAGTGCATGCACACAAAAAGTGATTATTTAATAAGAGAAGAACCATTAATTAGTATGGCAAGATGCGCAAGGAAAGAAATCAATTAGGATTTGTAGAGCGTGGTTGCTTCCCCCATGACGGTCTCGAGGCGCTGTGGGGTCCTGATGCTGGATCATGCTGCTTGTACTTACTGGTTGAACATCCAGGTCTTGAGGTCCATCCTGAACTGTTGGAGTGATGATGAGGACCTGAGGCGCAGGGGAGGCTGTCAAATCTATTAAACGATGTCAAATGGCGAAGAATAGAAGGCGGCGACTTGAGCAGCAACCATGCAGCTTTTTTAAAGCAAGAATACTGGCTACTTCTGTTCAAATACACCTCATGAGCAAGGAAGGAAGTGGAAGAGCAATCAACGTTGACAACCTGAGCACAAAATACTCCATCTTTAAAGGGCCAGATTTTGCCTACTCCAGCCAGGAAGAAGGTGGCCCATATTGTAAGTAGGGATCCATACCCTAAGTCCCACAAATGCTCCTTAAGGCTTCCAAAAGCAGATGAGCACCAGTCGGGTGAGTTATACATAATTACCATTCCATAGTAGCTTCATGGCTAATGGGATTGAGTTGAAAGGCAATAAATAACAAGCATTTGCAATGCAATCAGTCTCGCCTTTGAGACCATATATGTATTTAGCTATGCAGCACATTAACCAGGGTGCTGAAATCTCTACTGTTCTTTAACATGGAGGGAAAGTAAGCACCAAACTGTGTGACACACCAGGTATGGGAACACATGGAGAGAAATATTGCCTTTCAGCTGGAAAAGGTATAGTCCAAAGCTCTGTTTATAATATACAATCAGGGCCTTCAGTGGTCATATGCAAGATTTGAAAAATATATTATTGTCTACGGGTGCTCATGGAAGACGATTTCCACGGACTGGAATCTAGAGAATGCTAAAGTGATTCTGGTATTTTAGTGACCTCTGCTGGTCGTTTTCTATCATAAAAGTTAAATAGAGGCAGTTGCCAGAAAAATTAAAAAAAGAAAGTCCCTCAGCAGAAAGCAATTCTGGTATTTTATTTACCTTTACTAGTCGTTTTCTATCAAGACAATTAAATAGAGGCAGTTGAACAAGCAGAAAGCAATTCTGGTATTATACTGACCTCTACTGGTCGTTTTCTATCAAGACAGTTAAATAGAAGCAGTTGAACAGAAAAAAAGTCCCTACCCGGAAGCAGACAAGTCCTAGGGCTGATCTCCAGAGCCCACAAAGTACATACACATATCAGTATATACTAAAGTATATGCAAGTGGTCCCGAATCCTCGACCTAAAAAGGGCCACTAAAACCCTAGAATTCCATGTTAGTAAACATCTCTGTTGCTTACTGGAGCCCACCCATGCCTTGGACAATGCTCAAAATGGCTTCCATTCATACAGGAGCACTGAACTGGTCATTGCTGCTCTCCTCAAAGATCTTAACTTCACCTCTGATGTCGTCAGTGTCAATGTCTGGATTTACTCGACTTCTCCATGGCATCTGGTATTGGGTGTGTTTTTTTCCACTCTTGACAATTCAGATATTGCTGCCACCTTTCTCGTTTGGCTTGAATTATACCGGTCGGAATGCTGTTGATATGTCAACTTGAGCCCTTACTCTTTGGAAAAAATGTACGGCAGGCCACAAAGATCTACTCAGCCTCTCTCTTCAACCTTTGTCTTTGTTAACTTAATAATCTCATTTGTTCCTTTGGTCATTTGCAAATGTCACCCAAATCCTTTTCAGAATCACTGGTCTTTCTGCCTGCAATTACCCCCTATGACTCTGCCTCTCAGATATGAGGAACTGAATGAACCACCACCAGCTCAAATGTAACCCTGATAAAAGGGATATCCTTGTGACTGGCTGCTCTTCTTCACTCTGAAGTTACACCTTCAGGTCCTTGGACTTCAGCTATTGCCGAACCCCTTCGATGGCCAAAAACAGGTATCATGATGGATTTCATCCTCAACGCTCAATGGCTCCTATGGTTTCAGCATGTTTTTTGATCTGCGATTGCTACAGCATATTGATGAACCGAAGAATGACGAGTGAGGAATACTCTCTGCCACTCGAGCCAGAAGGATTTTAATTTTGTTATCAAGTGTCCTGGATGGAGGACTAGAAAGGAATAGTGATTGAACAGAAATCCACTTTAAGCATTTGACGTCTGGAGTATAGTGATATTTGAGAGCCCTGATGAAGTCAGAGATGCGAACACATCATGTCTGCCGAAACAAGTGTTGGCTATTTGGAGAACATTGCAGTGTGTCAAAGAATGATGAATAGTGACCTGTGATGAAAATATTTCAAGAATAAACATCGGAGTGGAAAGAAGACGGATTGGGCTTTAATTTTATAACACACACTTAGTGGTGCTCAGGATAACTTGTTTCTTGTTGTAGGGCTGGATTTTTCTAGTCCGCCTTTGTGGGTATGAGTGGCTGCCCTCGTCCTTGGAGCACACAATTTGATATTTTTTTATTTTACTGTGGGTATTACTGAGAATCTTGCACATAGAACCTTGCCACATTCAGCTTTGGTTGTTCAGCTTAAAATGGATTCCAATGTCTAGCATAAGAAGAGCTAGGCGACAACCGTCTAGTTGACCGCCTGCACAGAATATGAAACAGAAGATGAGAGACCCTGCAACATCAAACCACCCCACTCAACCACGGAACCAACGGGAACCACCATTTCGGACCCACCTTTATCTGCATCAACAGAGGAAACCACGCAGCACCGTAGGCTTAGCGAATAGGGGGTATAAATCTTCAGTAGCCCCCTCTTCTGGAGGTGACGCTGGGCCCAAATTGTTACTAATAGGGTCCAGAATGTTCAACAACTCATCCCGCGAAATTAACTTCCCACCAGGCACCACTTGTCTCTCAGGACCAGATAACTCAGAGCCAATAGGGTCACCATCATCATCATCCATCCAGACCGTAGGATGCTTCGATTTATGTCTGGCAGACAGGGCTCTGGCAACAGCGGCATTGATCATAGCCAAAGTTGTCAGGGAGACTGAAGCCCCATCCGGGACAATACCAGTACACCTACCCGAAACCTCCAGATAGGAACCACTGTCCTCCGAATCCAGGGAATGCGATCTTCTCCTCTCTGCCCCACGTTTCTCCATAGCATTCAATAAGAAAACCAACACCCAGAAATACCGGAATAAATAGGGCCCAGAATGCCTGAATTTGAGTGAGAACGAGTAAAATCAAAACATGTATGACTCAGTAATTCACAAGGCACGAAAAGCTCGGAGCCAATCCCGAGCACACATGACCCTAGAAGTAATAGGCCACAAACGTAACCCGGTAATACCACCACCACGGAGCTGGCCACTCAACTTGCAAGTGCCAGGAGTGAGCCCAGCTGCAAGACAGCAATTCCAGGAGACTTGGTCTCCATGGTAAACAGCCCCCGCCCCATAGAGGGCCGGAGGAAAGCACAGCAAACTTCTTGCCCGGGCGATGGAACTGAAAGCCATCCAGAGCATTACAGGTGGATTGGCCCCCTGACCTGAAGTGCCTGCAAACAGGTTTATCCACCTTCAAGCCTCCCTGCTGCACGCTGCCTCTAAATTCCGGATGTCGCCAAGGGGAGCTTGGGGGGCAGCCGAGCCCCACCAGGTCTGCCCCACGGGCAGTTTGGGAGGGTAGTCTCACCTGCCTTTTTGTGAAATTGGGCTGCTTGAGTATAGCCTAAAAGCAGCCTAATTGGTTTTGTAGCCCAAAGGCTAAATTGGATTCCTTGCACCTTCCCCAGCCACCATTTTAGGTTCTGGTGACCTGGTGGCTAGGCGTGAAGTGAGGAAAATTTTTTGAGAGAGTAGCGAATTTTAGTGCGCATTTAGTGCAGTTTCAGTGATTTTGCTTTCAAATATGGCAAATGAAGATTACAGGGTCCTCGAGGCAGTCCGGCTCCTCAGGGAGGCCGGTTGTTTCGATCTACTAATGCCGGAGGCCTCAGGCCAGGGGCGCCTGGCGAGCCGCGTGGCCGCCGGGGTCGCTGCCGCGGTGGTGGTGTGCTCCCCGCCAAGGAGAGGAAAATGGAAGGTAAGTCAGGCTGGCCGCATGTGCAGTGCCCATGTGGCCCCAGAACAGGCTTACAAGCCGCAGCCTATCGGAGACGCGAAGGCCCCGGAGAGTGGGAAGCGTAGCGGGAACCGCCAAAGGATCGTGTCTCACGCTTTACCGAGCGGGTCCCAGAGAGCGTGGGGCCGTTCATATTCCAGGAGAGCGGCCCAGAAGATTGTGAGGGCAGCGGAGCCTTCGAGTGAAATGGAGGCTCCGCTTCTGAGGCAGGAAGGGCGGGCCCGGCGGAAGAGCGGGCCTCGTGCTCTCCGGCTGGGCCCACGGGAGGCAACAGAAGGCCCAGAAGCGGGATGAGAGAAGCCCTGAAGGACAGGAGCTGGCGGAGGGTGGGAGGAAGGGGGGCAGGGGTGCAGAGATTGCCTGGGATGTCCCCGTGAATAGGGAGGGGTTGGAGGCGGAGGGCCCCCTTTCACAGTGGGAGGAGAGGGACAATTGGGGATTCCTGCCCAGACATATTCAGGGCGGGGGTTAATATAGAAAAGGGGGGCTGGTGGGTCGGCAAGGGAAGGCGGGTTTGTGCTGCATTTGCCATTTTACACGTGCTAAATCATATGTTGACCTCGATTCCATGCAATGCTCTGATCTTCCATTTTGTTGCATCGCACTTCCATTTTGAGCTGCCTTGACCTGGAGTTACACTTCAGCAGTAACATAAACATGTTATTCACGTCAACCAGTACAAGCAGGTGCGAGGCATCTCATGAGGATGCCTCATGAGGTTATGTTGTACCTTCAGAGTGTTTTCATGCATTCCATACTTATCGCTAGGACAGAGGGAGGATGGCCGTGCCAGTCTCCAAGGCCGGAGATTGGGAAAGGAATGTCTTTTGCCTCGACACCGCCTAAACAGAATCTGGCCTGGTCTGTCTGGGTGGGTCTGATGCAAAGATGGGGGCCAGCACTTGTGAATAGATGGGCGAGAGCACCTGCTAGAGGCTTCTCGAACAGGTTGATTTAAGCTATAAAAAGCGGTGTCTGTGCGGTGGAGCTCAGGAACTCAGTTTTGGAGTGGACGCACTTGCGGGACAACTTTGGTGCCCGAAGAGATTACTCCCTGAGCCCCGGTCTGCAGGGTTCCCGACTTGGTGTTCAGTGCTTGGCCCAGGGATGTTGAAGTCTCCGGTGCTGCAAATGAATCTGGTGAGGTGCTTTGTACATTAACTGTTTATATACCTGTATGCACAGTTTCATATTTATGTATATAGTGTGGTGTATTCATTGTTTATTGCCTTTCACTCGGTGCCTAAGACTTTATTAGTTTCAGTGACTTATTGCCTTTGCCTACAATTAATAAAGCTCTTTTTTACCTCCAGTGGAGTGTTGGAGTTTCTCTGTGAGTAAGTGGTGTGCGTAAGTCCAGATTACACAAGTGGGCAAAGCAATACAGGGTTGGAGGGTGCAAGGGACGCCAGTGGGGGGGAGAGTAAAGGAGGGGAGAGCATTCCTGAAGAGGTAGAAGTGGTTGGCGGGGCCAGGCACTGGGAGGGTTTGGATATTTTCATGTCTTGGCACGAGGAGGTACGGGGCCTAGACAGGATAGGGCAGATCGACACCTACATGGCGCAGGGAGGGTCATTGGTTTAGAGGCCAGGTAGTGGCAGATAGAGGGCACCATTGGGGTTGGGGCGGGGTTTGCAGGGAACTCAGCTGGGGGTATAAAGGGTTTGGAGTGGAGTGAGGGAGAGGGTGAAGGTGAGGGTGAGGGAGTGCCATGTGTGGTACTAGATTTTAGCAAGGTGGGGTGGCACCGTGTGGCTTCGATGTTTGGTGCGGGGACAGGAAGGGCGTGGCTGGAGGGGGCTAGGGTAGTTAGGCCCAGCACACCAGTCCATACTGTTACTTTGCAGGCGTCGGAACTTCGGCGAGAATCAGACTCTGCAGAGCTGGGAGTGGCTTGGCGGCCCAGAGGCGAAGGGAGGGTGGAGCCTGGCGCTGCATGCCCAATACAACCGGGGAACCCCTTCGTGCCCAGCGCAAGTAGACACCGAGCGGTCTCGCTGGCCCCAACACCCGACGGTCCTCATTGGGACGTGAGACACCAGGAGCGCTGGTCTTCGAACGGAGGAGGGTGCAGTTGGCGCCACCGGTTGACAGGCTTTGGGGGCCTATAGAGCCCGAAATGTTGGATTACAATGTTCATAGCATGGAAGAGGGTGGATTACGTGATGATGACGTGGGTGCAGGGGGGACAAGTAATGCTTGATCTAGTACATTACAGGTGTCACGGACCCCGGAAAAAAGCCCACGGGTCGGACATCTGGTTTGGTGGACTGGTTGGCCCTGGTACAAAGACGGAATGCAGCAAGGCGGGCACCCTCTTTGGAACCAGGTAAACAACAGGAAACGGTGAAACCTAAGATGGTTTCAGTGGGGATCAAGGTGGTGGAGGGAGAAGGAGGGAGGCTCAGCAGAGGAAAGTAAGTTTTGGATGTGGGGGTGGGCACTGATGAAGGGAGAAAGGGGGACGCGGATGACATCAATGCCAAAGAGTTGGGTGATGCAGCAAGAGAGACGGGACAATACAGTGGTCAAACCAAATAGCAAAGAATTGAAGATTAAGAAGCTGCCATACATGGGGGTAACAAAGCCGCTGGGGGTGCACCTGATGTTGACCACTAAAGAAGGCATCTGGAAGGGGAGTATGTTGAACTGCTTAAATTGCTACACAGGGAGACGCGTGCAAAGGAAGGTTCAAAAGAGGAAGAGTACGAACTGGCCTTACTATTGAGAACTGGACGGATGCCTTTTTAATATACGCCAGTGTGTACTGCGAAAAGTACCCTGAGAGGTGCGTTGCACTCTTTAAGTACATGGACGTCATTAGGAAGGCACAGATTACTGGGGAGGGCTATGCTTGGGAGCGATATGGCGAGGAGTTTAGGGCCCGCATGGCATGGGACACCAAAGCTAAATGGGTGGAGTTGGACACAGACCTCTAGCAGCACAAAATGGGTTCTGCCCGAGCAGGAAGAAGATATTTACGGCCAGCGGGCTCACGCTCGTTTATTGGCTCTTTCAGGGGCGACCCACCTGGGGAGGGGTGGGAGGTACAGGGAGAGGACAGTCAGGATCTGGGGGGGCTTGTTGGGATTTCAATAAAGGAATGTGCATGCAGGAATATTGCAGATTTCGACATGACTGCTCAAAATGTGGAGGCAAACACGCCTTGGTTAATTGCTTTGGGGGGGGTCGGATAGCAGTCGGGGCGATACCAGTGGCACCAAGTGGGGTCTCATTCCAGCGGTCAGCAGCAGCTAACCAACGGGGGCTAGGGGTGCTATAGGGGCTGGGCCAAAAGGCTTGTATACTGGTTAGGGCTGAAATGCTAGTGGCGGCTTTACAGGGTTATGACCAGACGGCAGCAAAGAAATTACAAGACAGTTTTACTGAAGGCTTTAGGTTAGGGTACAGGCACCCCAGGATTAGACGTTGGGAAACTTATAGTCAGCCAGAAAACACCCAGAGGTGGTGCAAGACATACTGGACAAGGAAGTTCGTGAAGGTCTAATGGCAGGCCCATTTGATGATAGGCCATTGGAGAATTTGATTGTCTCCCCGGTGTGTCAGGATGCACTCCGCAGGGTCTAATCACAGCAACGCTGGCTCCACCTCCTGACCTCCCCAACACCCTGATAATGCAATACACAGGGTGTTCGAGTGATCAGGCGAGGGAAATAAAGAAAACAGGGAGGGGCGGAAGGGAACAGCAGGGAAGGGATAGCTGAAAGAAGAAACACACTGCGGTTAACATCACCATATGAAATGCTACTCTCGTTTCATTCTCGCTAATGCCTCTCTAATCACCTGATTCAGAACATCCAAAGGTGCCCTCCTGCTGCAGTAGGTGTAATCCTGGTCCCTGATGACAGAAAAGACAAGTTAATCCTCAGATTCATACAAGGATGTGCAATGCTAAAAGAAAGAACATAAAATGGGAACAATAACGCACCCCCTAGTATATTGTTTATACAGTGAAGATGCACCGTAGCACTATTCTCAGGAATGAAAGAGAAATCCTCCTCCTCTTTTCCGTGAAGAATTAAATCCTAAAGCAGTAGAAATTGGAATCCAATAGCAGTAGAAATGGGTTCCTTCACCCAAAACAACACAGTAAAGTATATGGAAAACAAACGGTAAGATGTAGCCTCCTACTACTATCTCCCGCTGCAAAGCACAGTTATAAGTCTTCTAGCAGAGTAAGTAAACAAACAAGAATCCCATCTCCAAACACGGTAAAGTGTAGATCCTTCTACCACTCTCCGCTTTGGCACTTATACAAGTTACATCCAAACTCTTCCCAGCACAAGAGGACTTCGTAGCGGTAACGTGCAGTGAGCCACGACGTTCCGCTCTCTAAATAAATTATTCCAAAAGGCAGAAGCAAGAAAACCTCAAAAGTAGTTAGGTCTCAGGCGCACAGCGTTATAACTCACGTTTATGCAGTATTCATCGTCCTCGGCACCGCAGCTCTGCGTCGCAGCCGGTGAAACGCCTACTCACCAGCTGACTCGGCGACACGCAGAGAGCCAGGACCCGGAAGCAAAGTCTAGAGGAAAGGTGCTTGGCAAGCACCTCGCTCGGGAAGCCTCGAGCGGTCACAAGGCACATAAACAAAGGGAAAATCTCTGTGTAAACCAAAAAGGGTGCAGGGCTCAGAAAAGAGATCTTCCTTCACCAGCGGGAAAACTCTGTAACAGCTACACAGTTCAAAAGCACGCACACGGACTCCCGAGCCCGCCTCAATTTATACAACATGGAAACACGGAGGGCATTATGGGGCATGTAGTTTAAGATCAGGTAGGCGCCGCTACGCGATCCTGACACGGTGGGAGTGGTCCCTAACAAGGAATTGGGGCAATTTCGGCTAATCCAGCATTTATTATGGCCTGACGGTAATTCGGTGAATGATTTTATTGATGATACTGAGGCTACTGTGTCGTATTCATCGGTTGACGTGGCCATGTCATTGGTAGTGATCGCGGGCGCAACAGCGGAAATGGCAAAATGCGACATAAAGTCAGCTTTCCTGTTGCTTCCAGTCCACCCAGAGGATTGGGACCTCTTGGGCATACATTTCAACCGTAAATGGTACGTGGACAAAGCACTACCAATGGGCTGCTCTATGTCTTGAGCAATATTCGAATGTTTCAGTACGTTTTTACAGAGGTTATTTTCCAGGTGTTCAGGGCACCAATTGGTGACACACTACGTGGATGACTTCTTCTTTGTTGGCACCTCAGCCTCCACAGAGTGCTAGACAGCACTGAACAGCTTCAAAGAGATCATGAGGGAACTTGGAGTGCCGCTGGCACCGGAAAAAACAACAGGCCCAGTACAACTCTGTCTTTTTTGGGGATTGAGCTGGATTCACATGCAATGGAGGCGAGATTGCTGAGGGACAAAAAGCAGAAGATGCTGGGGCTGCTAGAGGCCATGCTGGCAAATGACAAAGTCAGAGTACGTGACGTTCAGGTGTTGCTGGGGCATCTGAATTTCGTGTGTAGAGTAGTGAGAGGAGGGAGGACTTTTTGTAGTGCTTTGTCTGGACAGAGACCGCCACAGCACCATGTACGACTGTCAGCGGGAGTGAAGGAGGATTTGTGAATGTGGAAGTTTTTCTTGCGGGACTTCAATGGGGTGCCATTGGTACAAGAACAGGACATGGTATGGGATGTCCAAATTTTTTCAGATGCAGCAAGCAGCCAGGGTTTTGGCCTTTTCTAGCAGGGGAAGTGTTGCACAGAACAGTGGCCTTGTGAATGGAGGGCGTGGGGTAGGAGCATAGCTTTCCTGGAATTTCCCCCCCCCCCGGTAGTAGCAGTGACGCTATGGGGGAACATCTGGCTCACAAGAGAGTGAAATTCAGGATTGACAATATGGCAGTAGTGGAAATTGTCAATCAGCAGTCTGCTGGGACGAACAGGTACTGAAGCTGCTAAGGGTTTTTGTGTTGGGCTGCTTGCGCCATGACAAAGTTTTAATAGCAGTGCACGTGCCAGGTGTGGACAATGACATTGCAGATGCTTTGTCTCATTCACAGTGGGGAAGGATGCAGATAGATCCCAACCCCCATGCCGTGGCAGTTGTAGTTCGTAGGCAACACCGGATGCTTCAGTTGGTGGTAGGTTCCCTGGCATCCTCCACGAGGTTGGCATATAGCCTAGCCTGGCAGGAATTTTTGTCTTCAGGGGCACAGTGGAGGGCTCCGCCGACTCACAGGAGAGAAGACGTGATACAGCTTATTTTAAAGCTGATCAATGAAGGGCTATCTAGAGTGACAATTGCTGGGAAACTGGCAGGGATTGCCTTTGTGGGAAAGCTTCTTTGGGGATATGCTCCATCGGCGGGGGAGTTGGAGTCGCTCATGTTAGAGGGGTGGGCCAGGGAACAGAGCGCAATGGGGCGTGTCCAACAGCCTTTGTCATGGGACTTACCTACGAAAGTATTGGGAGCCTTGCCCACATTATGTGAGGACAAATTTGAGATGTGCCTTTTATCCATATTGATGGTGTGGATGTTTTTTGGGGCCTTCCGGGTTTTCGAATTGCTGGGTTAGAAACATGTTGGTCAGATCACCTGGGCAGATGTTGTTTCACGGCGGGATCGGGTGTGCATCCAGCTGCGAAAATCCAATACTGATCAACGTGGGGTGGGAAAATGGGTGTCATTGAAAGCGGCAGACCCCCTTTTAACTTGTGGATAGGGCCAGGAGGAAGTTGAATACTGAAATGGCACGTTTTTGCAGAGAATTGGGGGTTTTCAGGATTGCCCAAAGAGAGATAAAGTATGACACAGTGGAATTTTTCAGGGGTGATGGGGTCCATTTATCTCGTCTGGGGATGGACCTCTATTTCCTGGAGATCCGGGAAGTACAAGCTAGGGTGTTAAAAGTACAAGCACTTCTACTAGGGCAGGTGGGCAGAAAAAAGGGGAGGCGGCGTTTCCGCCTACGCTCCCGCGTTTTCCTGGGTGGCGGGGTTGTTAAGAAGTTGTCTACATTGGCAGAAATTTTATTTAAATGTTGGAAGTTTGTGGGCATGGCTAAGGGAACTTTAGACAGGTAGGCTAAGTTTAGAGTAGAGGTTAGCTAGTTACAGTTGCAGAAAGGCAGGTAGGGGTTTAGGTTTTTAGTAGAAGGCAGGAGTTGGGAAATGCAATGCGGTGTATTGGGATTGTTATGGAATGTTATGTAATGTTATGTTATCGGCAGGGTGTGGGATTTATGTGGGGGTTGTAGGGGTGGTGGGAATGGAGTTTCAGGTAATTTATATATAGTGAGGTTTTTAGTCTGTAGGCTAGGGCCTAGGTTGGACATTGTGATATGCACCTGTTTTCAATAAAGCTGCCTTTTTCACACACAAAATGGGTGTCTGTGTTGGCTTGCCCCCTCCCTCCCAATGGGGCCTCCGAATCCAGGGCCTAATCTGATCCATGCGAGCTTACTAACCACTCTGGCACAGCACGGCCAGGTGGAGCAAAGGCACTGCGCATGCCAATAGAAGCTGTGTAAGCACAAAAAGATACAGGAGGTATATGGGGGGGGGGGTGATTGGAGGCACAGGAGCCACAATATGTGAGTCAGCGCGGCGAGAGAGATGAAGGGGTAATGACAGTTCTGTTATTAATATCATTAAACATAAACCTGATCCTAAGGATGAATAGTGCGGAATACCTTCTATGCCTCTGCGCCTTAAGGACACTTAGCCTGTAAATCAATGCTCTGCCTTGTTCTCAATCAGTCAAGTAAACAGCAGCCCAGTCCCGCTGCCTACCGTTTAGCCACATGGAAAGGTGAGCCATACAAGAGTACCCCAGACCTAGCAGGACTTCGTTAAAGCTAAAATCCTGTTTTTAATACAACATTTTGGTAATATAAGATATTTTGCAGTTCAGGCGCGCTTTTATCGCCACGTTTTGTAGAGGAGGCTCTGTGATTTTTTATGCTATATTATTTAATATGGGCTGTATGCTTCTTTATTTCCAAGATCTATAATTCTGTAATTGGTACATTTGGTTTACATATAGCCAATTGTGTGCACTCTTTGGTTCGTGTGGCGTAAGGAGCTATTCTAAACAATCCAAATACTTGCTTACGTTCCAATTGACTGCCGGGCCTGCTTAGCTCATAGTAGTGACCGGTTGAATAAGGCCCTGAGAGCTCCCAAATAAATGTCACCTTTACAGTCTTTCAAGGGTAGGGTGGAATTGGCTTCTGTATAAACTCCACATGGCCCAGGGAGAAGCATCAGAGCATCCAGCAGGGTAAAACCAGATCTAATAGCCAGTGTGTACGGTAGAAGATTAAATTCGTGTTTGAAACTAGTAAGAAGACCTTCCCCCTTCACGTTGATTGACCTGAAAGCACTTCCTGCAGTATCAGTGATTCTAGGCTTTTCAGCATCTGTACTCCGTGTGCTCAACCTAGAAATAGTGTCCATCATGGCCTTCAAGCCATTTTTCAAACTATTTCTTCTTTCTTGAATTCATAGTAATTGCAAGTGCACCTTAAAGGCATACCAGGGCAAAATACCTAGGTAACGTAAAAAGATGGAGTTGGAAATGATTATCTCAAAAGAAAACAGAAGCCAAAACATCAAGTTAAAAACAAATGGTAATAACAATTAAGAGTAACTAAAGGGATACAATTAGTTGCATGCTACATTTAGGGACAGGTTCACAAATCTGTTCGTCTCCTTTAAGTTTAGCTTTCACATGAAAAAAATGGCAAAATGTCCTTCTACACGAGTGAAAATATCAACTTACATGAAAATCCTTGGGTGAGTAAACAAACCTCCTTCGGGCGGAGAGTTAACATTCGATGGTGGGGGAAATGCCGTCAAGTTTCTGCAACCCCACAATTTTACTTGTTTGTGGATATTCAAAAACTTTCCCAGGCTCATTCCGCCCATCGCAAAGTTTAGAGTTTCACTCATGTTTAAGGCAGGGGTAATTCGCTTTTGCTCATACAAAAATATAGTTCACAAACTGTTTTCCCAAATAGACGAGAAGACCTGTGGTGAATTCTTCAAATTCGATCATGGTCACCCGAGTTCGAAAACTGTTTCCTAGGCTCGTTCCCATTATCAATCTGTGGGGGTACTCTGCCATCTAGTGGACTGGTTAGGAATTGCTACACCAGATATTTGATGTGTGCATTTATAAAGCACACCGGAAGGAGCATCTTAGCGCTATGCGGAAGTGAGCAGAAGAATCAGACTGTTATATATTACACCAAAGAGCGGTAGAGGGCATCTGGAGCTTTAAAGTTCCGAGTCCTAAGCACTTTCCTGACGATCGTCACTGACTCCAAGGGGTAGATGTATCAAGCCTTTTGCGATTCGCAAAGGCCGAAATTCGGCGAATTTCGGCCTTTGCGACTCGCAATAGGCTTTTTTGCATTTTTTGAAATGTATCACAAAATCGCAAAATTATTATTATTATTATTGTATTTCTTATATTATTATTGTATTTCTTATATAGCAACAGAATCGACCCCCGAAGGGGTATCTCCGCGCTTGCCTTGAGAACCCGTCCTGGTTTTTCCCTGTGAGATAGCCCCTACAGGGCATCCCCAAGGTGAAAGCCAGGCATCCCTCCGCGGGGGGGCCGTTGTGGAGATTAAGCAAGCTTAATGCCCAGAGTTGCAGAGTGTGAACCAATGATTAGGTCAGGCACCGAAGCGAGAATTATCGAGTCCGTGGACATTTGAGCTCAACACCCTGCCGCGTCGGTAATCGAACCCTGGTCCCGGGTCTGACCTCTGCTTCAGGGTCTGCCTGCTCTAACCAGTGAGCCACACTTCTCCAAAATAAGGAATCGCAAAAATTTGCGATTCCTTATTTTACTTAAGCATTTAAGGAATCGCAAATTTTGCGATCCTTAAATGCGATGTATGTGGGTTCTAGAAATTGCGAATTTGTGTTCAGAAATCGCAAATTACCACCAACTTGTAGTTGGTGGTAATTTGCGATTTCATTCAATAATGCGCTATTTTACATTTGTTTGTTTCAACTTTATTTCGGCTATCTTTAGCCATAAAAGCAACAAGAGAAAAACATTACATAACAAGTAATCCCATGGGCAGGTTACAATACTTTAGGGTAGAAACAGATATACAATGTGTCCACTTTATGAATTACGCCCTAAAACCCACAATCTACTTACATAAATAAGATAAAAATTAGTCTAAAAGCCAGAGCATAAAATAATTTGATCACGTTACCCAACAATTAATGTATACAGGATATAAAACGGAGGTCATTAAAATCTTAAAATCTAGTCAATTGCACTATAGTTTTAACCCAGCCTTCTTCCTAATCAGGTAAACATTGTATAGAAACCTAGTTATACAAAACACCACCACCTGAGAAGTGTTAGACTTCAATATGCGTTAGGCTTCATTGCATGACCTAACACCCATGTTTTTACATAGAGATCTAATCCAGCGAACCCTGGGTGACTTGTTTACCGGGCAAAAGAAGAATAAGTGAACATCATCCTCTTTCGCCTTCTGCGTACAAAGAGTGCACAAGTCAATTCCCTTGTTTCCCCCCCACCTGGACGTATTTGCATTTATCTGCAGGATCCCATATCTAAATTGCAGGAATAAGGTTTTTGCTAATGGTGGTCCTATCTTGTCCATAAAGAGTTCAAAGGAAACAACATCTTTAAAGGTTAGGAACTTCTGGGTTAATGGACCAGTGGATGAACTGTGTAGTGTTGTATTACTGATATAAGACCAAAAAGCAGACTTTAAAAGCTTTTTACAAGAAGATGTCAGCCTCAAGGGCTCTTCCCAGTAATGGGATATCACAAGCCTATTTTCCCAGAGTGAAATATGTTTTAACCAGGCAATGTTCTTGTATCCATCAATCTGCATGATTTCTATCAGACCACTTCTATAGTTAATCAGCTCTGGGGTAATCCATGTCCTAACCCAATACAACAAAGGCCTTAAAATAGCTTGGTGATCTGTACGTTTAATAGCAACATCCAGAAACACAGGTACTAGGGGAGTTCTAGATGGTATTTTAAGCAATCTCTGTATAAAATTATTTTCATCCCGTTCAAAATTCTTTTTACAGGATGGCCCCCAAATCTAAGCCCCATAAAGTCCAGCTGATTTGGGCTTTGCTTTAAATACTTCCAATGCTGGTGTGATAGCCTTAGATTGGCTACCACCATGTACTTTTAGGACAGGCATCGAATTTTGGCGAAAAGCTATCCTGCTCTTTTCTAGATGCCCCTTCCACGATAACTTACTATCCAGCATAATTCCCAAATAATTAAAACTCCCCAGATATTCCAGTTTTTGGTTATTTAAGGCCAGATTTTTCTTAAACGATTTTTGAGGGTTTATGGACATGTATTTGGTTTTTGATGAGTTAATTTCTAGTCCCTTTTCCACGCATGTAACTATAGAAGGAATTCACCAAATTTTGGAGTCCCTTTGGGGTCTGTGAAATGAGGATGGTGTCATCAGCAAATAGTAATGCTGAGATCGCTTCGCCCCCAAGTTTTGGAGAATCATGATCACAATTCCCCAAATACATTGGTATATCATTAACATACAGCGAGAAGAGTGTAGGTGCCAACACGTAGCCTTGGCGTACGCCCCGTCTCACCGGTATGGCCTTTGTTACCTCCCCTCCCTTCCCCCATATTACTTTGGCGTAATTTCCTGTATGAAGTCTGATTAGTTCTACAAGTAATTCGCCTGGAACCCCTATGTTTTTTAATGTTTCCCATAAAAGGGTGCGAGGGACAAGGTCGAAGGCAGCCCTCAGATCCATAAAAGCAACATACAGACTGCCCTTCCTTATATTAATGTATTTCCAACAAATACATGTAAACCTAAATACTTGGTCTATAGTGCTAGTTTTTATTCTGAACCCTGCTTGATATTTAGACAGTACCTGGGTTTCTTCCATCCAATTTAAATGCGATGTATGTGGGTTCTAGAAATTGCGAATTTGTGTTCAGAAATCGCAAATTTTCACCAACTTGTAGTTGGTGGTAATTTGCGATTTCATTCAATAATGCCCTATTTTGCATTTGTGAAGGTGGCATGTGACGCACATACATGCCCATAGGGCATGTATGTGCGCCATATGCACACACATGTAAATTTCAGGGGTGCAGCAGGGTGTCTTTGAGACACCCCTGCACCCTTGAAATTATTCTCAATTTGCGAATTTGCAAAATGCGATTCGCAAATTAAGAAATATTTCACAATCATTCCTATGGGCCTCCTGACCCATGGGAATGCATGGGAATTATTCCTTAATTGCGAATTCACAAATTGCGATTTCGCAAATAAGGAAGACTAAGAAATCGCTAAAAAAAATAGTGATTTTCTACATACATTCAATTTTGCGATTTCTAAATATCGATTCCTTAAAAATCGCTATTTAGAAATCCCAAAATGGAATCTTGATACATCTAACCCAAAGTGTCTTAGTTGTGTAGGCAAAAGGTTCCATGCCGTTCCTAGACTGGCCACTAGATTTGAGTCTAAATAAGGAAAGGGGGGGGGGGGGTAAACAAATTAGTTGAGCTGGATCTGAGTGTTCTGGCAGTAACATAGTGTGTAAACCTAGCGGTCAAGTATGAAGGTCCTGTTTTCCTAAAAGCTCTGAAGGTGATTAAAAGGAGCAAGCTTAAATGAGATTCTTTTATGTATCGGCAAACAGTGCAGGGTTTTCAGGGCTGCCGAAGAGCGAGCAGGCAGTTTTAAAACTAGTCGAGCAGCCGCTTGTTGAACCATCTGTAACTTATTTAGCACCTGCTTATTTGCCCCTGCATACAGGGTGTTACAATAATCCAGTCTAGATACAATCAGAGCTACTGCTACTGTTTTCCTTGCAGCAGCGGGGATGAGACCTAGTATTTCTGCACTAGAGCTTTCAATAATTCCTCATATGCAGAATACCCCTTTCCCGGAGTACCTAAGCACACTTGCCAGTTCCGTTCTTGAAAACGAAGACATCTGTTTTTATAGATGTTGGCTGAAGGATTGACAAAAGTGTATTGATAATGGAAAACAGCCCCTGGACTAAAAATAATGGAGTCACCATAAAGTCAACTTTATCCTACCCTACATTCTGGCAATCTCCCGTTGTAGAGATTTCGCAGCCAGAGAAAGGGAATAGTGCAAGGCAGCTGAATGCCGCTCCGTCGTACATAAATGGAGCAGATCTGACACCTGGTGGAGTAAAGTTAAAGCCATGAGGATGACTGAACATCCCAGGATGACACTGAACATCTGCAGGACATGCGTGATCCCAGAGCAGGTCAGAGGAATAGCATTAAGAAATGCTGCTGTACTGCCCACTCTAAATGAAACAAGGAGAAGTGTGGCTCACTGGTTAGAGCAGGCAGACCCTGAAGCAGAGGTCAGACCCGGGACCAGGGTTCAATTCCCGACGCAGCAGGGTCTTGAGCACAAATGTCCACGGACTCGATAATTCTCGCTTCGGTGCCTTACCTAATCATGGGTTCACACTCTGCAACTCTGGGCATTAAGCTTGCTTAATCTCCACAACGGCCCCCTGCGGCGGGATGCCTGGCTTTCACCTTGGGGATGCCCTTTAGGGGCTATCTCACAGGGAAAAGCCAGGATGGGTTCCCAAGGCAAGCGCTGAGATGCCTCCAAGTAGTCGAGCGCTATATAAGAACATACAAAAAAAAATAAAAAAATGAAACAATAGTCCAGAGGGGCTCACTTCTGCTGTATGTACCTTGATTATATCCATAATATACCATGAACACCACACATGCCTTATAGGATCCATACATAAATAGGTACACAACTTATCCTCTTTGTTTTCAGAAATCCTTATTTACTTTTTAGGAACAAGGTGCATTCATTATATACAGTGTGTGTATCAATATAGAGCAGACGGCACAGTGCTCAATTACTGAACACACACTCACACATGAAATAAAAGAAGCCTGTACAGATCCCAAATTTGTCATGTAATTATGTATGTTTGGGATCATAATATATTACAAATATCATTAAGTTACTTACCCCAGAGTTACACAGGAGGAAGTGTCAGAAGGATTATTGCTTCACTTTCAAAGGCCTATGCTGCGTTTCCTGCAGAAATTCTTGGCACAGCTGGGGTGGAGTTGGCACGGATGGGGCGGCAAGGGAAGCTGGCGAGCACTGCCATGGTGTACCACCAAGAGGACCCAAGCATCAGTGGTCATCAGGTTCCAGCAATGGTAAGGGAATGTGGGAGGAGGAGGCACAGAGGAGGACAAGAACCCTGGGAAAGCTGGTGGTAAATCTGTGACTCTGTTGAGGCTTGGGGAACATGCGTGATCTTTCTCCCAAAGACCTTCCACTTCGACGGCTGGATGGCCCCTGAGGAAGAAGAGTGGACTGCCTGAGGCTCGGAGTGAAACAATGCTCTTTCCTTTAAAGCCTCCCCTGACTAGAATGAGGATTATGGGTTTGGCCCTACCACTTGAAAGATATTTAATGATTTGGCTGAGCTTGTTGTGTACTGCTGTACTTCATCTTTGAAGGGATCAGACAATGTCTTCCCTTCGTCTCGGAGCAAAGGATACTGATCAAATAGGTGCTACATGTGTTGTTTAGCTGGAATGTATACCACTGCCCTGGCTGGGAGAGAAATCAAGAGATTTAAAATGTTTTGAATAGGTTTTACATTTTTTTCCCTCTTCTTCTATGTGGGAAGACCAAGCTTTGCCCTTGAAGGACATAAAGATAAGGACTGGGTGGTCTTTGGGAGTGCGATAGTGATCGTTTGTCATCTTCGAAAAAGACCACTCATAGTGGGCGTTTACTAAGGAGCATATTTCTAAGAGAATGACGGAGCGCAGGGTTAAGCCAAAATTTCTGCTGCTGTGCTCTGCCATTCTGAAAACACCGGGATGCACAGTGTTTACAACAATACAGCACACCTGCGTTGCCCCTAGCGCTAAATTCAGCTGCCTAGCGCCAACACAGGCACCCTTGCACCATAGTGCAAGGGTGCCTGAGTTGCAGTGAATGATTGTTTATGTGCAGGAAGGTGCCCCTATCTGCACATAAACAATGACTAATGGCAGATTGTAAGTTCTATGTGTGCTGCATTCCGCAGCACATATAGAAGCTGCATCTACTCATTTTCTATTGATTGTTCATGTGCAGGAAGGGACACCTTACTGCACACCAACAACCACTAATGGCGATTTGCTGTTTCTAAGTGTGCTGCAGGTTTTCCCTGGTCTTATTTTTGGAGCTGCCCCATATTTAGGCCACTCTTGTAAATAGGGGGCAGCACCAAAAAGCAATGTGCACCCCACCGCAATACCCATTGCCCGCCCTTTCACGCTAAGTGCTGCGTTAAAGGGGCATTATTTATACGGCATGTTAAGCCACGTTAAGTGGCTTAATGCCACCATATAAATAAGGCAACGTGCTTATCCCAACAGCAACATCATAAAAGCAATGTGCCTGTGACGATACGCTCTTGTAAATATGTCCCTAAGATTTTACCCTGTGTTTGCATCACAAAAGTGACGCAAATCAGCACAACATTCTTTTTTTCTGATTTAATTTCTGCACTAAACTTGTTTAGCGCTGGAAATAATGTGAAAGCAATAACGTGAATGTAACGCCAAAGGGGATTGCCATGGATTGAGCGTGGGCGTTCCCATGCAGCCAACCAATGTTTCTGACACTAAACCTTATGTACTAAATAAAGTAGACCGGGTTTAGTGTCAGAAAACTGCACCCTTTTGAAGTAGGTGCAAGGAAGGAGAAATGGTTTAATTTCTCCTTCCTTTTCAGACTTTGCACGCTATGCACTGTACAGCACACATACAAAGAGGAAAAAGGGTTAAAGTCAGTCTATACATAGTATTGTGTACTGGAAGGGTTCCCTTCCAGTACAAAACCTATGGTAGACTGATGGAGACATCCTTGCACCATGTCACAAAGGTGTCGCCATGGTGCACGGCAGCTGATTTCAGAGCCGGGGATAGGGAATGGGGAGGTGAGTGCCATATTTCAGTAAATTTGGTGCTCTCCTCTCCTTGTCATGCAGCACAACCCAGCATTTGTGGCTGCTGCACTGCGCTGCATGAAAAATTGGTCAAACTGACCCATATTGCGCTTCCTCCACATTTCCGAAGCCTGCATGGGGGCTTTGGGTTATGCCTGCAAGAGCTAGCTTTGGGTGGGGAACAAGCATGGATGGTATCATTCTCCCATGTAGAACTTGGATGTCAATGGACAACACTTCGGGGACTTTGGTTAGCTTTGAGTCGGAGCATCTGGTGAGCTGAAGGTCTTTGTGATTACCTGTACCAGAATCAGGACCGGCGTCCGGCTCAGAGAAGTCTCCCAGCGAGGTCATGCATGAGCCCGAGAGCCCCGACTGACCTCAATGGAGGACCTACAAAAGTGTCTAAATCTACCAGATCAACTGTGCTGGATTAGCCAGGGGGCTACTGCCAGGGAGTCTTTTTCAGATTCCAAATAGCTCCACTGAGGGTGCTACACTAAAGGTGCCATGGCGGCACACGCACAGGAAGATGAGGAGGTACAGAATGGATGGTTGACAAAGAAGCCTGAGCTCCTGAGGATGGATGACAGCATGGGGGCAAAGCCAGCCCTAGACCCCTATGGAGCATGAAGGAATATTCCAAGTCAATAGCTAGCTGCTGGTGGTACGACCCATCAGAAGAGTCTAACTTATCCACCATAGAATGCACCTTTCCTGAGAGAGGCACAGCCTAGGGTTATGTGAAAATGATTAAGTACTGAGCAGATTGAGTTAGGGTGATCGCCCTGTACCCACGAGTATACGTCTGTTTCAAGATCTGAAGTGGGACCGTCCATGGCTGGTTATGATGCCTTCCAAGTTCAACAGAAGGAAGAGCCCTTGGGGACTTGTAGAGTGGCCAAGATCCTAAACTCACCCTTGACTCTTCTTGAGGATGATGAAGGGTCTCATCTCTGACAGGACAGGTGAAATTATTATGCGCCAGCAGATAAGGTGATTCTAGAGGGACCTTGTACTGGTGCTAAACAGAGGCAAGCACTGGATGACATGTACCAAGTCAGAAGACACAGATTATGTGGGTCATTGGCTGCAGATGACACAAGAGGAACAGCCTAGTCAGAGCACTCCGGCATCAGCTCCCCTACCTAAAAGAAGAAGGGTGTCTCTTACAGGGCAAATCATTCAATGCGGACAGGCATGTTCAACCTCTGAAACTAGATGTGTACAACCTAGAGTATTGAAATTCATAATGTACATGAAATGAGCAATCCAAGACTCTTGCGTTCCATCTGTTCTTTATCTCATCCAATTTATTAGTTAACACTGATGGCCAACACGATGCGCGACTAACAAGTTGCTTCGCCAGGACCAATATGAATAGTGATTGGCCCTGATGAAGCAACATACAAGTCATGAAACATATGTTTTTGTCAACTGTGGCACCTAATACATTGGATTAAAATAAAGGGGAACAGTTAGACTTAAAGACTGAAGAGTCCAGGAACCCACATATGATAAAGGAAATAAGGAATAGAGGGCCAAAATAAAAGACAAAAATCTGACTTAAAAAAAATTGAAAAACAATTGGGACCAAGAAAAGGACAAGAATTCACTAAGCATGAAGTTCTAAGCCACATTGTGTGGACACACATTAACATACTGTAAAGATAGGCAAGCTGTAGAGGATGGACACGCCTGCAAGGATACGGATATGAAAACCTCTGACTTAACAAGAAGTTACTAGCTCCAACACTAAAAAATAGGGTATCCAAACTTCGGGAACTGGAATCAGACAGGACACAGGAGTATATATTTCTTTTTACCAAATAAAAACCTAATTCACATTTTTATTATTTCTTTTGCAGGGGTATAAAGCAGAGAAAGCAGTCTTGAGGAATAAGTTCATCCAAACGACAGGTTCTGGAGCGTAAAGCCAACTAAACATCACATGCATGGAGGTACAGACTGGGTAGACTATTTCTTAGGAAAATGCAGATATTTTAAGTTTGGAAGTTTACATTTCTGCACAAGCTGGATGCCCTCTTAGTTCCCCTCTAGTCAACAGCGCACATATAATGTAATTCAACATTTACATATATCGTAGCAAAAGTTCTCTCAGTAATGGGCCTAGCATGCTTCAGCATTTAATGCCATGGCCTCCCTCCTCGTTCTCCTAAATCTCACCTACTTTGCCTCTACTGTCAATTTCTCTATCATGCCCACCTCTTCCTTTTCACTCCTCCTTCCGGGCACAGGTTCTAGCTCAACAATTACAAGCACATTAGCCTTCTGCTAAAATAATCTGATTATCAACTGTTTCTCAACAGCAGGATTAAACCTCAATTTAGAGAGAAGTCATTTTAACACAAGCTTAAGCTTTTGCTCGATCCAATGTCCTTTCAGGTAATATCCTGCTTGGCCTTGTCAGATCCTCGCTGGCTTCTCTCACAGCAGTTCTTCAAACTGGTAGCAGGGGCGTAACACAGGCCCCCGCAGCCCCCGCATTGCGGGGGGGGCCACGCTCTCCAGGGGGCCCCCGGGCCGCCCGCCCACTCATTTGACTTACACATGCATGATTTTAATGGTGCGCTGTGCGCACGGCACGCCGCACGCCCGGTGTACCATCGTTTTGCAGCTTAGCTAAGCAGTGATCCTCCTCTTAATAAATTGTTGCTCGGGCCCCGGTCGGGGCCCCTGAGCTCTTCAGAAATGGTGCGCGGGGCCCCTGGGGCTCTTATAAATGCTGCGCGGGCCCCGACCGGGCCCCCTTCAGAAATAGTTTGCGGGCCCTGGCCGGGGCCCCTGAGGCCCTCTTTCTATTAAATGGCGCCGGGACAGGGTGGGTTGTGTAGTGTCCTGCTGTGCAGAGGGCCTAGGGCCTAGAAATAAGGGTTAGGCGGACACACGGGCTACGTTGATAGCTAGTAGCCAACTGGCCACGCCCAGGCTTGCCGGGCTATTTATTTAACAGCTCACGTTACGTTCACGCAAGGGCTGTACCAAAGCCCCCTTACGCCTTAGGGCAACATGTGTGAGGAACAGTGGGAGGGGGCGTGTGCTGCAGTGGTACACCCCACTGGCAGCAACACTACATTCCTCCTTTACCTAGGGATAAGAAGAACAGAACAGGAAAGTAAAACGCAAACAGTTCCCATAGTCTATCAGATCAGCACAGCATGCTGTGAGCATTGGTTGGTAAGCGTAAACAAAAGTCCAACACGGAGTCTCTGGATCAGTCTCTGCTCAAGAGGTGGCAAACACAACATTTCAACAAGCAAATAAAAGAACAGTCTTACTTTAATCTCGGCGGGGTCAGCATCTTGATTGGTTCAGCGCCAACACTGTGCTACAAAGTCTCGGTACCTCTGGGAGGGCTTCGGACATGGACGCAGGCTGTACTTTGACTGGCTCCGGCTTTCTCCGGTGGCTGGGGGCGGCTCTTCTGCGCTCCTGCTGTCGTTGACGGTGGATTCTTTATCTGTGCTCTCGGTGGCTGGAACAGTCGGGGTGGTGTCTTCAGCCCGAGCCGTCGCAGTGCCAGTTGCCTCAGGTCCGGGTGGCAGCATCGGGGGTGCTGGTTGCCACTCATCTTGGTCAGAGTCAGGATCTGGTACTTGCTTGAAGAACGAGATGTTCCTTGTGACGGTCTCTCCACCCCTGACAGCTGTGATCATGGTGCCTTTGATCGCCGTTACGGTCCATGGGTGCAGTTCAAATGGCAGGCGGAACTTTCCTCCTGGGTGGCGGTCTTTCACGAGAACCTTGTCCCCTACTTGTATCGGACTGTCCGATGCTCGCCTCCGTCTGGACGCCTCCTGGTTGGTTCTTGTGCGTTGCTCCATGGACCTGTTCTCTGGGTTTGGGGCGAGTTCCCATGCTGGGTGGTGTGGGATGGTGTCTGCCATGACTCGGTTGAATGAGAGTCGGCTCGGAGCAATCCCTGTGGTGCAATGTGGAGTCAAACGGTACTCCCGGAGGAACTGGTAGATGGCCAACTCCAAGCACTGGCTGTCAGCAATGGCGATCTGTATGGTTTTATTTAGTGACCTCATCAGTCTCTCGACCTCTCCGTTGGCTTGAGGCCACCTTGGGGTGATCCGTCTGTGCTTCACGTTTTGGCTTTGGAGATAGTCTGTAAATTCGCTGCCGTTGAAGGGCGGCCCATTGTCTGTGCGGACCTCTTGCATGAGCCCGTGAGTGGCAATTATCTTCTCAAACTTTGGTATCACCTCCGAGGCCGCTGTTGACGATACGATCTCCACCTCAGGATAGCGGGAGAAAGGCCGGAGGTGGAAAGCAACCCGCCTGTGTCGGAGTGCTACAGGGGCCACTGACTGGTCGATGTGAAGTCGGACGGGAGGGCCTCGTAGACATCCGATGCCTTCAAACAGCGAGGAATGGTCTGCAACTAGGTGATCTAGGCCTTGTGCTTGTACTGTGAGGGCAAAATGGATGAGCCCCAGTTCACGTGCAGTCTTGCAGCCGAGGAGGAACCCTGACCCTTCCTGGGACACATAGATTTTTGTCTGTAGCTGTGTGGAGTTGTGCGACACGGTTGTCCGGAATACACCGCAGAGGCGCAAAGGACGTCGGGTCCCATAGGCAAATACTTGCACTCTGGTGGGGTGGAGCATGGGGGCATCCTCTAGGCACTGGTACACGCTGGCTGCCATTAGGTTTATCGTTGCGCCGGTGTCGATGAGGGCTCTGACCGCTTGGCTGTGGACCTGGACGGTGCACATGGGCTCGTTGGACGACGTGGCTGCCAGGGTGTTGAGCATGCGCACTACATGGACTGACGCGGCGTCCTCCTCGTCATCGTCCATGTCGCTGCTGTTAGAGGTGTTTGGCAGCGGCGCTACCTGGCGTGCCTTCCGGGGTGGGGCGCTTTGCTTCTTTCGCTGTGATGACAGACAGACGCTTGCGAAATGGTTGGCCTTCCCGCATGCGCTGCAGATTTTTCCTTGGGCCGGGCAGGCTCCTTTGTGTGGGGTGGCCCCTCCGCACCACAGGCAGGGTCGGTCGCGGGGGGTTGGGTGAGTCTGGTCCTTTTTCTGGGGCCTCGTCCGGTTGTCTGAGCGCTGTGATTTGACTGCGCATACTGGTTCAGTCTTGATCTTGACTGCTGGGCCTGGCTCCATGTGGGCGGCACGCGCCTTGGAGAGCTCTTTGGAGCGGCCTAAAGCGAGGATGTCGCGCATGGGCATGTCGTCTGTTTCCAACACCCTCTCTCTCAGCTTCAGCGATGAACACCCTTGGATGAATTGCGCGCGAATTTCGTCATCCGCGTCCGGGAGTCTGCACGTGCTGGCTAGCTTCTTCAAACGCGCGTAGAATACATCGACTGACTCTTCCGGGAGCTGGCGGGCTTGACGGAGTAGGAATCGTTCATAGTCCGCGCTGGTGAAAGGTTCGAAATACCTGGTGATGGCGTCTCGCAGGGTGGCGTAGGTGTGCGGCGGGTCTCCCTCCGTGATGTCTTTAGAGATGTCATGAATTGCCTCCCCACCTAGGTGTAGCAGCATGGCGCGACGTCGCGCCACAGCAATGTCCGCCGCGATGAAATAATTTTCCAGGCGCTCAACCCATTTGCGCCAACGCGTAGCTTGCGAGGGAGGAGTCCCTGTGATGGAGAAGGGCTCCAGGGGAGGTACGTTGGCCATGGTGGCTGGAGCAGGGCACCGTGGGTCGTCTGGGCACTTCCAGTGAGCTGGGGGGAATAGTGTGAGGCGTCGATAAAGTCCAGGTGCGTGGGACACTGTGCAGCAGGTCGTCTAGGCTGATCTTGCAGGCAGGGGGGCTGAGCGGCCACTGCAGGAGTGTTGAAATGGAGGGCTGACACCTTGCAGGCGCACACAGGCACTTTTCCGCCTGAAGCGTGAGGGAGGACAGGGTCCGCGGGGCCGAGGACACGCTTGATGCGTGAGGAGCTGTCGGAGGCGCGTATTGCGCATGCGCGGGAACACCGGGGGTGTCGCGCTGGGCCGGCGTCTGCAGAGGGCGCGAAAACGAACGCGTCGGGGCCGCAGACGCCTCTGGAGAATGCTGCAGCCTGTACCTTTGGTGACTCACCGGTCACGGAGACGTAGGAGGTGGCAAGGAGCACGGCTCCGGAGGCAGGCAGGAGCCGGGCGGGACCGCCGAAGGGGCAGCGCGGGTCGCCGTAAGTTCGCAGGCGGGGCCGCCACTGCAGCGGAGCGAACCTGGTGAGTCCGGCGGTGTGCAGCGAGCGAAACTGCTCGGGGCTGGGCTGCGGGGCAGCGGGGGCACCAAAACACGGCGCGCTGGTGATGGGCACGCGGTGGGGCCGGTGAGACCACCGCCTCGTCGCCAATGTAGTGTCCTGCTGTGCAGAGGGCCTAGGGCCTAGAAATAAGGGTTAGGCGGACACACGGGCTACGTTGATAGCTAGTAGCCAACTGGCCACGCCCAGGCTTGCCGGGCTATTTATTTAACAGCTCACGTTACGTTCACGCAAGGGCTGTACCAAAGCCCCCTTACGCCTTAGGGCAACATGTGTGAGGAACAGTGGGAGGGGGCGTGTGCTGCAGTGGTACACCCCACTGGCAGCAACACTACAGGTTGTTTACTTGCAGGAGTTGCCCCGCCTACGCGCATTGTACAGGGTGGGGGGAATGCCCTGATTACCTTTTACTGGACATGCGCATTGAGCGCACACGTATTTAAAAATGCGCGGGCGCCTAACTCTGAGCTGCAGGACAGGCCCTGGTCAGGTGAGTGAGTCTGCAGCTCAACCGACGGTACGAGCGAGCCTAGTAGGCAGGAGGAGTGGTTCAGCAGTGGGCGAGGACCGTTTGGGTGGTGGTGGTGGCGGCGGCGGGTTGGTATTGGCGCGCGCGCGCGCATACCATTCCTGATCAATGCACAGCCGTTCCCCAGTACGTACACAGACCCTTTTAGATCAGTGTAATGCTCCAAGTGTGTGCCTCACTCCAATCATGCACCGCAGTACCTGGAACCGAAACCTGTACACACTGCTGCACGACCAGCAGCTCCGGCCACAAGACGCAGCTCTACAGATCAGCTCCACACACCACACGGCTGCCATCCATCCGCTGCTGCCCAACGAGACGCCTCTGTGTGCCCCTTGCCTTCACCGAACTCCACTGTGCTCTGCCAGCGTGCATGACTTGCCCCTTTGCCGCTTGCATACCAAGCCACTCTTGCCCCTCTGCCAGGCCATGGGTGGGAAAAGCACCCATATTGCAAAGGAGGAGGGGGCACTCCCCGGACTTCTACCCTAACATTAACGAATGCGCAACTCAGCCGCAGCACGTGGCACAGCCCGAAGTCTCTCCCCTATTCCAAAATTCAATGGTACCACTACAACCTACGCGAGGGGGGGCTGCCGTGGACTCTGCTTGCCACGGCAGAATTGTCTCAGCCCATATGCATGCTGCTCTGTCCGCACTTACGCAGCTGTATTCCTGCCAACAAACCCACTTCAACCCGCACCGCTTTCATGCCCGGCGCGCCAACGCATGCACACTCCCTCTGCGACCGAGGCAGCAGCTGGGCTTCCCCCCAGCACTCTGAAGAATTATAGGAGCTGCTGTTTCCCAAGGCCGAGCTTCCCATGCGGAGCGCGAACCTGCTACCTCAACCTTACACGCAGGAATATGCAACCTCCTCCAACCCACTGAGCTGCCTTGTGCCTCCCACAAAATTGGCACGCACCATTATAGGTGCTGCTGTTTCCCAAGGCTGAGCTTCCCATGCGGGACTCGAACCTGTGACCTTAACCTTACACGCACGAACATGCAACCTCATCCAACCCACTGAGCTGCATTGTGCCTCCCACAAAATTGTCGTGCACGTCCTCCCCTGTGGCGGCCGCGGTACAACACTTGCATCGGGCCCCTCGCTCAGGCCCAGGACAGGGTATTATTACCGCCAAGCCTTTCCCCAGTACGTACATAGACACTTTTAGATCAGTGTAATGCTCCAATCAAACCATAGGCTGGCGAGCACGACGACAGAGACTTGTCTAAACCAAGCACTTAGGTCGGCTTCGGACAAACTGAGGCTTAAGTCTGCAATAGTGTTTTCACTTTTCAAGACACATACTGCCCCAGAGCAGTGCACACTGACAGTGCTGCAGGGAAGTGCCTACATCCCTTGAGGTTGCCAGTGACTGTGAGCAGACCGGGACGGGACCACAGGTATTCCGTGTGCAAACGTCGACGAAACACAGGGGGCAGGTGGTGGGGCGAAGGTCGGGGTGTCGTAGCACGAGCCAGGGTCATCTGAGGGATTGTAAGAGCTAGTCCATAAATCGTGTTAGGTTTTAATTTACATTTAATATTCCAACACTTAACTAACTACCTTGGACGTGGGTATTTAAAGCTACCAAATATATATTGCACCCGTTTGCATGGCCATACGAGTGCAGATCTTCAATACAGACGTGGAACATCCTTTGTTTTTGGGAATAGTGAATTATGAATAGTAAATACACACAGCAACGAGGTCTGAGCTTTCAAGTTTCTCGGGTACAGGCGCGGGTAACTCATCCAGTCTAGAATTTAAGGTTGCATCGTGGGAAATGTAGTTCATTTTTATACCATTAAAAAAATCAGGACCACAAACGCCAAATTGAAAAGAAAAAAACCTGACCGGGTGAGCTACTCGAGCAATGATCTGGAAAAACAGAGCGTTCGAGTTTCCCATGTTTTCAAGAAAAAAACAGGACCGGTCTTTCTTGATCTTTAGGGATTTGTAGTTCTGTTTTATTTCATTACAAAATCAGGACTACAAGTCAATGAATACCAAAAGTAAACCTGGACTGTTTGTACTCCTCACAAATGGCCCTGGGAAACCTTAGGAGGTTTAAATGTATTTTAACTTCACATCACCTTTATGAACCAACACTAAACTGGCTATTTAACAACTCTCTCTCAGCAAAACACAAGCAAGCACCCATGCAGAACCATGAAAATCCCATACCTGTGTCCAAGGGACACCCAGATTGTGTACCTGCAGCAGCGTCATGATAAGGGCTGAAAGTGCTAAACAATGCTGTCACAATGAAGACCATATCCGATTCGAATGACCTTGGGGACTATTTCAAATATGTAAAGGCAAGAGAAGGCTAATGCACTGCTATAATATCTGGTGTGTTGAATATTTGGAGGATTTGATCGCTTCAAATGTAAAGGTCTTTGTTGGAACTTTGTCCTTTCTGTAATGTCACCCCACATTGTCTTTTTTTTTTCCTTTTTATGAGCCCTATTTTGCTGGCTATTTTTTTTGTGCTTTCCTATTTCTGATTTATTCTGCAATAGTTGAACTGTTCATTTACAGGCATCTACATTTTGTTGTGTGCTAGAAAAATACAATTGTACATCCTTGCTCCAGAAGAGCTCCTAACAGACCCCGAGAGCAGGTGATGACGCAGCAAAAGTGGAAATGTGGAGAGAGAGAGTGGAGAGAGAGAGTGGAGAGAGAGAGTGGAGAGAGAGAGAGTGGAGAGAGAGAGAGTGGAGAGAGAGTGGAGAGAGAGAGTGGAGAGAGAGAGGGTGCGGAGAGAGAGGGTGTGGAGAGAGAGAGAGGGTGTGGAGAGAGAGAGAGGGTGTGGAGAGAGAGGGTGTGGAGAGAGAGGGTGTAGAGAGAGAGAGGGTGTGGAGAGAGAGAGAGAGGGTGTAGAGAGAGAGAGGGTGTGGAGAGAGAGAGGGTGTGGAGAGAGAGAGAGGGTGTGGAGAGAGAGAGTGGAGAGAGAGAGGGAGAGGGCGAGGGAGTGGAGAGGGCGAGGGAGTGGAGAGAGAGAGAGTGGAGAGAGAGAGAGTGGAGAGAGAGAGGGAGAGGGCGAGGGAGTGGAGAGGGCGAGGGAGTGGAGAGGGCGAGGGAGTGGAGAGGGCGAGGGAGTGGAGAGGGCGAGGGAGTGGAGAGGGCGAGGGAGTGGAGAGGGGGGAGGGGGGGAGGGAGTGGAGGGAGTAGAGGGAGTAGAGAGGGAGTGGAGAGGGAGAGGGAGTGGAGAGAGAGTGAAGCAGTGGAGAGAGAGGGGAGTGGAGAGAGACAGTGGAGACAGAGTAGACAGAGTTGAGAGAGAGAGTGGAGAGTAGAGACTGACTGACTGACTCAGATACTGAATACTCACTGACCGAGAGACTGACTGGCTGAGAAACTAAGAGAGAGATAGAGACTGGCTGACTGAGAGAGAGAGACTGACTGACTGACTGACAGACTGACTGCGGTAGAGAGATACTGACTGACAGAGAGAGAGGCAGAGACTGACTGACTGAGAGAGATAGACTGACTGCGAGAGACTGACTAAGAGAGAGGCTGACTGCGAGATAGACTGATTGACTGAGAGAGAGAAACTGATTGACAGAGAGAGAGACTGGCTGACTGAGAGAGAGAGAGACTGGCTGACTGAGAGAGAGAGAGACTGGCAGAGAGAGAGAGACTGGCTGACAGAGAGAGAGAGAGACTGGCTGACTGAGAGAAAGAGAGACTGGCTGACTGAGAGAAAGAGAGACTGGCTGACTGAGAGAAAGAGAGACTGGCTGACTGAGAGAGAGAGAGACTGGCTGACTGAGAGAGAGAGAGAGAGACTGGCTGACTGAGAGAGAGAGACTGGCTGACTGAGAGAGAGAGACTGGCTGACTGAGAGAGAGAGACTGGCTGACTGAGAGAAAGAGAGACTGGCTGACTAAGAGAAAGAGAGACTGGCTGACTGAGAGAAAGAGAGACTGGCTGACTGAGAGAAAGAGAGACTGGCTGACTGAGAGAAAGAGAGACTGGCTGACTGAGAGAAAGAGAGACTGGCTGACTGAGAGAGAGAGACTGGCTGACAGAGAGAGAAAGAGAGACTGGCTGACTGAGAGAGAGAGAGAGAGACTGGCTGACTGAGAGAGAGAGACTGGCTGACTGAGAGAGAGAGACTGGCTGACTGAGAGAGAGAGACTGGCTGACTGAGAGAAAGAGAGACTGGCTGACTAAGAGAAAGAGAGACTGGCTGACTGAGAGAAAGAGAGACTGGCTGACTGAGAGAAAGAGAGACTGGCTGACTGAGAGAAAGAGAGACTGGCTGACTGAGAGAAAGAGAGACTGGCTGACTGAGAGAGAGAGACTGGCTGACAGAGAGAGAAAGAGAGACTGGCTGACTGAGAGAAAGAGAGACTGGCTGACTGAGAGAAAGAGAGACTGGCTGACTGAGAGAGAGAGACTGGCTGACAGAGAGAGAGAGAGACTGGCTGACTGAGAGAGAGAGAGACTGGCTGACTGAGAGAGAGAGAGACTGAATGACAGAGAGAGAGAGACTGACTGACAGAGAGAGAGAGAGAGAGACTGTGATGGAATTGGGGTCAAAGTGTGTATGAAGCTATGCAATGCCTCTTAAGATTGCTATTGTCTACTAATAAAAATGTTTTCTCAAAATGTGCTCTTTGTAATTTCATCTGCTTTTGAAATACTGCATTGTGGCATTGTCTAATGTTTTAAAACGGAAATGAGAAGGAGCAGTGGATGCACTTTTGTCAAAACTGAACGATGAGTGGGACCGATGTATATCATGACAGGAGTCTGCTTCAGGAAACCCACCTAAAATTGGGCAAACTTCCCGGCCTACTGATGGCAGGGACCCTGTCATGAATGGACCACCACCTATGATAGCCTGCGGGCAGACTAAGCCCAACCTTTAACTCCACCATCCACTGTTACTATTAACAGCTGCATTGGTGACAGTGGCGTAACAATAGCCTCGCATCCCCTGCAGGATGGCGGGTCGCTGGCCTGAGAGCTCTAGACAGGCATGGAGGATGGGAGGGGGGCCCCCTCCATGTAGTTTGCAGGGGGGCCCCTTCAAGTTTCGTTACGCCACTGACTGGTAGGGTACTAATCCTGTGAAAGAAGACTTGTACTGGATGTATGGCTGGTTATCTTACTGGGAAAGAAGGACATATGACCCTTTAGAGGGGCTACAATGGTTACTTTCAGGGGTAGGGATATAATTCAAAATGTCATTCAGTTAATGAGCTCCGCTGCTCAAAGTGAACTTGGTTAAAGTGAAAAAAGTTCAAACATTAGTCACACTGTAAAGCAGCTCTGGACATCTAAAACAAGCATACTCAGCCAACTTAAATATTTATTAGGAAAAATATGAAAAAAGTGCATGGTTTTGATATAGCCTTATAGCTGCCGTAGCTGGCTATACTGACCATTAAAGGCCCGCACCAGCGTTAAAAACCCAACCCGAAGGCAAGGACATTTGACAAGGGAGTAGGACTTTAATGTGGGTACCACCTAACTACAGAGGGCTATAAGGCTATTAGAACATTCTGCCACTAGAGGGCAGAATGTTCTAACAAATAAAACAAAGCAGCAACAGATCTGAGGCACATCTTTGGAATGTTGGAGCTCCATGCTTCTACTGGCCATTAGATGCCTGGAGCACTCCATTGTTTTTAATGGCGCTTCCCAACATTCCAATGTTCTAATGCCCAGACGTTAATGCCTGCATTTTGTTTTAACATCTAGAAATAAAATTGAAATAAACAGCACAGAGCGCAGCACTGATCATATGGAATAAGCAAGATTCTCACAGTTCATGTTCATGGTTGCTGCGATATCAGTGATGAACACGTGTGATTAGGAAACTTACCCATCAGAGGACATTTCAACATCTTTCGATTCACACACAGCATATGTATGGTCATTGTAGAATCCTGGTACTGCATGCTCATATTCGTGAGCCTGCACATTTAAAGGACCAACAATTGGTTGCTTGTCTGAGGTACTTGATGGTGGAGTTGACTCTTCTTTGGAAGGCTTAAAAAATAATAGTGAATCAAGCTATTCATAAAGAGCTGTGTCAAAAAGTGCAACTGGTCATAATGCTCATTCATAGACTGCATCCTGTAAAAGGGACAGCTGCATTGCTCAGTACTGTCTCTGGTGCTCATGTAGTGGTTGAACGATTGCTTCAATAGCAAGATAATCCACGGAGGGCTCCTTCAGCTGTAATTCTAAGATGTTTTCAGTCGAACAGTTTATGCACTAGTACTTGTTTAGCATCCATTCTGCGAAATGATAACATCAAGTGCTCACTGAGGTCAGATAGCCAAACATGTCCCATATGACGTGATAGAGTTTCTCTGCATCTTTGTTCAGCTGGATGTGTACTTCATGTTGATGACTTCCTTGACGGAACAGGAGAAGGATGATGATACCACAGCCGAGTAGCAGTATGATAGTTGGGAATTCTACAAAAAAGGCTGGAGAACAAAGAGGAGCAAAGTAATGGGATCAGTCCAAAAACCATTTTAAATCCAGTCACCAAGCAAGATTCAGTGTTCTTAAACAGATGCACAACACCAGTCATTGAAAGATGAGTTGAATATCATTTGCACAATATCAGCAAAGTGTGTCCCGTATTGCTTAACAGCCTCTGAATTTCTGAAACAGTTCTGGCTGGCTGCAGATTATAGGTTTAACTTTCTTCCCACTAAAGTCAAAGGGACTTCTTTTTGTAATAAAACAGGCAATAGCGTGTTTAAATCATCAAGGCACATAGATTTAATATCTATACTAGGCCAAAGGATCTCCCTAAATATGTTTCGCAATGTCATGTACAAAGTCCTTCCACACCAGAGTATTGTTTCAGAAACTGTTATTAGGAATACCTGGCCAGGTTCCAACACACAGCAAGTAACATTTGTTAAGAATAAATGGGAACCATTATTCAGGAGTTCATGGTGTGTGGGGTGGATGCAACAGGGAAAACAAACAAAACACAACTCAATCCTAGCATCTAAGCACTGCACATTCCATGCAATGATAAAATATTGCACAGAAGGGAGTGTCTCATGGGAGTCCTGGATTTCACTGTATTAATATACATAAGATAATATTTGTTTTTATATAAACACATGTAGGAAAAATGAAACTTCCATGAATGGAACAATTGTGAATTGTGCATAGTTACATACCAGCCAATAGATTTATATTGCTGGCAGTCGTGTACATGAAACGTTTTAATGGGTAAAGAAATGATACCATGTATCAACCAGGAAATAGACGGTGTCACTAACCATAATTGGTGCAGCTTCCATTTATTCAGTACTCAACAGTGTGCATGTGGATTCTTTCATTGCCATTGTTTTTTCTGCAATCATCAAATTACATGGTTCAAACATGGCTGTTCCACTGAGAAGTTGCCATGGCAAAAAACCTGAGCTTAATGTTTGTAATGCCCAGTTTAATTTTAGAATTGCTCTTAATTGAGCCTGCCTGTGTTCTAACAAACCCAAGTGTCCTTTGTTAAGGTCAAGGTGAAGGACAGCATGTGATTTAATGAGTACACCTGTGTGGAAAGTCATCCTTTTTGGCCTGATCACCCCAATTTGTTATTGATACTGGTGGTAACTGACTCAGACTGTGCCCTGGGCTCTGCTTACCAGACCAGAGGCCATTGCTCTGATTATAAGGAATATAGTAATTAGGTTTAATTACAATTGGTACTGACACAGCCTAGCTGTAGTTCCTAGTATATAATAGGGTGTTTAAGTTTAGAGACCCAGTAGACTTAATGCACTTAAGTGTGCACTACTGTGGTGCCTGCTGTCATTTTAAAGGCAGCCCTGCCTTTCAGGCTGCCTTCCCATTATAATTATATGCAAATTTGACTTTGAAATTAAAGGAACTTCAAACTTTCAAACCACCTTATTTATACATATAAGTCACTTCTTAGGTCTCCCCTTGGTGCCCCAGGGGTAAGCTGCCTTGTAACTATAAGCAAGGATATTATAAGAGATGATTTATATGCCCTGGTGACGGAATAACTGCCAATTTAGTTTTTTTCAATTGTAGCCAATGGCTCCATAGGCTAATATGGGAATACTTTATTAAAGTATAATTATTGAAAGAAAGGAGCTAGAAATATACTTCAAAGTATCAAAATGATAGTTATAATAAATCCAACAACTTGCCACTGTTGGATTTATTATAACTAGCACAGAAAATAAGTTATAGGGCTTTCTTTTCTGTAAGCCAAAATCCAGACTTTCAGTATCATGCTCTGATTGGTCAGCGTCTGCCAGGCTGGGCCAAGCTGTCCTATTGAGGAGTGAAGTGGCCTGACTAGAAAAAATTATTTCCGTGGTAGGAGAAGTACACGTTTCAGAGCAAAAGGCAGAATGCAGGTAGAGTACCCAAACTGGGCTTCAAGAGGGAATGCCAGTTTGAGCTGGACAGGCTCACCCTCACACCCAGCACCTCCAGTCAGACAGGAGCCCCTGTAATTAGATTAGCAGAGAGGCTGGAAGAGGGGTGTCAGGGAAACGTAACCACACCATTCAGTTGGCTTAGTAAGATCTAACCTTCCAGTAGAGCATTTCTCCATTTTGGATTTTAAAAGAATAGTGCTTTCTGGGTCAAGAATACGCCACACTTCAGAGGAAGTGGTCATACACCTGGGTGCCCCCCTGCTTGACACCCAGGAACTGTGAATAACTATGAGAGCCTGAAACAACTAAGAGAAGAAGGACTGCCCTGCTGGAACCCTGATCTTCACTCAAATGATTGAACTCTGAAAGACTGCACTTGTAGCCCAATCTGAAACTGCAGCCCTAAGGGCTTTGCATGATGGAGTGGACTTCCTGAAAGCAAAAGATTAACATCCCCACCTGCACCATCTCTACTAAGGAGGACCCATCTGAAGTGCGTCCAGCTCACATTTAAGGAGCTGAGCAGGTGCATTCTGAGAAACGTTGACCATTTGATTTGTATTGAGGACAATTTGGGAGTTTCAGATGGACCTTCTGGAAGGAGATCCAGGAGTTCAGAGGCTTTTTGTCAAAAAGCTCCATAAGGTGACCGACCTGATGATGAGAGTCAAGCTGGAGTCATTATACCGTGCCCTGGACTTCAGATGTGTCCCGCTGAAAGCTCCAGAGTTCAAGACTTCAAACTGTCAGTGAAGCCTTACACTGATCCAAACTTCCGTCGTCAACTCGAAACCCAGCCTGACGAGGAGCCTCGACCAGCGTCAAGATAAAAAAGCTCCATAAAAACAACTGAGTACAAAGGTAACATTTTGACCGAGGCCTCCCACTTAGTGTATCTGACCAGGGCTCCATCGCGGTCAGTCTCAAACTTTGATTCTGTCTCGGTCAAGAGCAACTAGATATCCCAAAGTGGCGCTTTGGGCTTTTAATCACTAGAAAGTGTTTATTCTTTAAAACTTCTTGTCTCTGGTTCCCTACATTGGACTTTTTGTTGTTTTGGTGTCTATTTGTTCATACAAATATAACTTATTGTTCTAAATTGGTTTAATATTTTTATTGTGTGCTGTGTCATACTTATTTAGTGTGTTAGTATTTTTAAATGCTTTAAACACCTGTCTCCTAAGTTAAGCCTGCCTGCTACCTAGGTTTGAGTAAGGGAATATTTTATTGAGACCTTGACTGAACTGTTTATTATTATTATTATTATTAGTATTATTATGAGATTTATAGAACGCATGGTTACTCCAACAGCTAGACAGTAGCACCATATCGTCGTTAGGAAGAGTCAGAAACAGTTAAGGATCACAGGTTCTACTTGCTCTGCCTAAAGAGCCAAGTCTTGAGGTTTTTACAGACCCTCGCTTCTGATGGTTCGAGTCTTAGGTTCAATGGCATTGAGTTCCAAAGCTTGGCTGCCCAAAGTCCAAAAAAGCTGCCCCCAGTCTCATTCTGCGCACTCTAAATATCACAGGCAAAGCTGCTTCACAGGACATAAGATGTCTGGATGGGATATATGTAGTATGGACCCCTCCGATTCAGTATAAAGCAAGTGTAAAACAGAGTGTTTTGAAAGAGACTATGTGCTTGATGAGGAGCCAGTGTAGTTCAACAAGACCCTGACACATTTTTTTGGAATTCTTAGTAGCATCTGCGCGGCTGCATTTTGTACTCTTTGAAGCATTCCAGCCTGCCTTTGGAGACTCCTGCTAGAGCACATTACAGTAGTCAAGCCAGGACACCAAGAGAGCTTGTAGTACCATCTTTTTTTCTGAGTCCAGTATTAACCCTAAAATCTTCCTCAACTCTCCAAAACAAGTGCCCACTGTGGCAATGATCTGACTCTTAAATGATAACTATGCAATCAAAATGATGCCCAGATTTTTCACTTTGGGTTTAGGGATCGGAGTGGGACCCAGTTGACAAGGCCACTATGTGGAGGACCAAGCTGAGGGCTGTTTCCCGAACACCATGACCTGTTGTGTCTGCTATTTCAGACAACTGGCATGCATCCATGCCGCAAGGTCAACCAGACAAGATTTAAAAAGCGCTGAAACACTGTCATCATCTTGTACCAATGTGATGCTTAGCCTTATGACTAGTGGTAGGTCCCTACTTATCTCTACTAATAAACCACTTTCCAACAATACTTTTTTGTAAAGGGTGTGCAATAAATTGTCAAAACATTTAAAAAACTGCTTGCAGGTTTTCTTTATCTATTTGTCTAATTCTATCTGCAGCTTCGTTCTCTGAAATGGAGCAAACATGGGAGCTGCATCTGGGCATAGTCTTGGCCACTGTGCCACTGGATTCAAGCTAGCCTGGCTGATATGGGGTGATACCACGTAACCGGTCCCAGGATGCTTGTTTCTGGTCCAGGGAAGATCCGGCTTGGAAGTTCGGGCTAGATGTTCCCATGAGGAGCAGGGTCAAGACTGATTTGCATATGGCTGGGTCTAAACTGGGGTGGGCATGTTGAGCAAAAGAACAATGGATTCAACCCAGATTTCCTGACCAGGATGAATGTTTGATTTGTTCAGCATTTCATCCATCTTGAAATTTCTGTGAACTAAAGACCGATTTAAACTGCTCAAGTTTATTACTGGTCTCCATCCTTTGTCCTTTTTCTCCATTAAAAACAAAGGGGCATATTATCAAGAAAGCTCAATACATTATCGCCAGGAAACTGCTGATAAAGCGGCGATAATGGGCTTGATAATGCTCTATGGAATTCCAATCGAAGCCCATCTTAGATGACTTCACATCTAACATGGGCTTCGATTAGAATTCCATAGAGCATATTATCAAGCCCATTATCGCCGATTTATCGGCAGTTTCCTGCCAATAAAAGCGGCGAAAATGTATTGAGCTTTCTTGATAATATGCCCCAAAGTGCTGACAAAGCCTTTCAAGTGATCTTCTACGAGTCGTATTGCACCCGTTTATAACATTGCTTCAATCTCCAAGTCTGCCACTCTGACTTGCTCCTGACATAAACTGAACTCTTTTGGCTCCTTTACCTGATTTGGTAATTCTACAAACCCCTTGGACCCTTTTGGGGAAACCCACCCGTCCCTTGTTACACTTTTCCATTCTCTTAGAAACATTTGTAAACGTCCTCATATTCTTTTTTGGGAACAACCAAAAGTAACCCTCATACTCACCTCTGGCACTGGCAGCTGATTGACCTCTTCCCCGGCCACTCCGTGCTCTGCTAAACCGGTCTCGTTGAGGAAAGAGACCCGAGGAACCCTGGAAAACTCTTCCTGCTCCTCTGTACATGTAGGTATTCTTTGACCTTTGAAATCCACAGCCAGCATAAGGTACTCGTCTGCTGGTTCTTCCAAAAACACCTCCAAATATCTTCCTCATAATAATCTGTGCCTTGTCTGGAGCAGTGAACGTGGCTACGTGTTTACCCAAACTCTTAACCATGCCCTCACCAAAGAGCAAACCTTTTGACTCACTACTGGGCTCCTTGCTTGCCATCTACCCCAACTTTGGGTTAATTTTCATCAAAACCAACCTTTTGTGTTCAGCCAAGAGACCAGAATTAGCATTTTCTAAAAACACCATTGCCCTTTAGCTCCATCGACGCAAAAGCTCAACATCAACCTGTTCTCCATTCAGATGAGCTTCCACAGCCATGTCAATTATTTTTGCAAGTGGACCCAATATGTCCAACAGCCAATCTTGGCATTGTTTCGAAGATCTTTCTAGACCCTTGCAAGGGTCCTTCCCCCATCTTAAACAGGTAAGTTATCATACGGGTTCAAGGTTAGGTGTAGAACATACCTTATTGTCAATCTGCAACCATGATAACTCAGCCTTTAGAACATTCCTTACCCCCACTCTAGAGGCTTATCAATCCGTTGATTTATAATTTTGCTGACATGATCCAAAGGCCACCAATCAGCACTTCTTGGATGTCTTAAACACATGGACTGAACATTTCTTCTTCTAAAGGATCCTTAGTCACGGCATTAGATGATGATGCAGCATCAATCTTAAAGTCATCGTTTAAGTCATTATCTTGATCTACATCAAAAATGTATTCATTGTACATTTTATTTGACCTTTGCATGACTTAGTCATCAGTATCCATTAAATAATCATCTTTGGATAAACGTTGCATGCTGCTACTGACGCCTTTGCTTTGCATGTCGCCTGGAACACCAACTCTTGTCATTGAGTTAAATCTATCCTTGCAGTTTTCTTCCAAATGCTTTCTTTTCCTAAGTTTCTTCCCTGGTCTATTCTTATTTCTGTGTCAGAAAATAACCAAAAATCATCATCTGATCTAATTTCCTTTCTTTTCCTATCCAAAACAATTTCAACTACCTTCCTTACTGAGGACTTCACTTCATTTTGTATTAATTTCCTCAAGCTATCCATACTCCCTTCAACTACCTGCTGGTTAACACCACTCTCCTCAGTGGATATCTTCCAAAAGGAACTCAGCCGCGTAGCTAGGGAGGGGGACCAGGGGTGGGGGGGGCGGTCCGCACCAGGCGGCACAATTTCGGGGGCGTCTCGTGGAACTGGTGGCCTGCAGGCCTGCCAAGCAGGGGCGCAACTAGGTCTTAATTTCGGGGGGGGCTAACATGGCAGATGAAGGGGCGTGGCTAATGTAAATCAATGGGGCGGAGCTAAAATGGCAGATAATCAGGATCGGTTAATGCTCAGGTCAAGCTGAGAAAAAAATGTGGTGAATTCTGCATTTGAAACTGGACAACAATTAAAGCACACATTTTTGTTAGTTTGATGCATTGCCCCCCAAAACCCATACTCACCCTGAATCGTAAAATTACCCCTGGCACACCAAAACACATACCCACGCTGAACCCTAAAATTAACACCCTCACACCCTAAAACCCATACCTGCCCTGAAATCTATAATTACCCCTGGCACCCCAAAACCCATACCCATCATATCCCTAAAATTATCCCTCCCCGGCACCCCAAAACCCATACCCACCCCACACCCTAAAATTACCCCCTGGCACCCCAAAACCCAATACCACCCTGAACCCTAAAATCACCCCCCCCGGAGCCCCAAAACCCATACCCGCCCTGAACCTTAAATTACCCCTGGCACCCCAGAAACCATACCCATGCTGAAGCATAAATTCCCCCTTGCCCCCCAAAACCCAAACCCACCCTAAACCTTAAAATTACCCCAGGCACCCCAAAACCCATACCCATGCTGAACCATAAATTCCCATCTGGCACCCCATAACCCATACCCACCATGAACCATAAAATAGCCCCCTGACATCCCAAACCCACAACTGTCCTAAACCTTATAATTACCCCTGGCACTATAAAACACATACCCACGCTGAACCCTAAAATTAATCCCATGGCACCTCAAAACCCACACCCCCCCTGAACCTTAAAATTACCCCTGGCACCCCAAACCCCATACCCATGCTGAATCATAAATGCCCCCCGGCAACCCATAACCCACACCCTCCCTGAACTATAAATTTCCCACTGGCACCCCATAACCCATACCCACCCTGAACCCTAAAATTGCCCCTGGCACACCAAAACACATACCCACGCTGAACCCTAAAATGTCCCCTGGCACCCCATAACCCATACCCACCCTGAACCCTAAAGTAGCCCCCTGACATCCCAAAAACAACACCTGCCCTAAACCCTAAAATTACCCCTGGCACTATAAAACACATACCCACGCTGAACCCTAAAATTAATCCCATGGCACCCCAAAACCCACACCCACCCTGTTCCTTAAAATTACCCCTGGCACCCCAAACCCCATACCGAACCATAAATTCCCCCCGGCACCCCATAACCCATACCCACCCTGAACCATAAATTCCCCGCTGGCACCCCATAACCCATACCCACCCTGAACGCTAACATTGCCCCCTGACACCCCAAAACCCACATCTGCCCTGAAACCTAAAATTACCCCTGGCACACCAAAACACATACCCATGCTGAACCCTAAAATGTCCCCTGGCACCCCATTCCCACCCTGAACCCTAAAATAGCCCCCTGACATCCGAAAACCCACACCTGCCTTAAACCCTAAAATTACCCATGGCACCCCCAAACCCATACCCACCCTGAACCATAAATTCCCCCCTGGCACCCCATAACCCATACCCACCCTGAACTCTAAAATTACCCACTAGCACCCCCAAAAAAACGAACACTACAAACTTACACTACATTTGCATATTTGGAGGGGACTGTCCTCTTTGACGTTTCTATGTATGTAAGTCAAGAACAACATTCACAGTAACCTAGATATGCAGGCAGTAGGTAATGCTGTGCTGAAAAATGCATTAAAGTTACTGGAACTTACACAAAAAACTGCTGCCTGCTCTTCTGATACTATACTGTGGAGTCTGGCTGATCAGCAGCACTGTGTCCTGGCATCCAGCCCCTCCCGAAGGTCTCACTGTGTAGATCAATGTGGGTCAAATGCACAGACAGCAGGGGGAAAGGGATGTCCAGTGCAGGTGAAGCTTTTCCTTTGTAAATTAATTCCTGCTGGCGTCATAACACAGGGTTTGCTGTCTGTGCTTTTGTATGGAATACACATCTATACAAGTGCACAGACAGCACACCCTGGGTTAAGATGCCAGCAGAAATTCCTTTACAAAGGAAAAGCATCACCTTAACTGGCCATGCCTTCCCCCTGCTGTGCACATCTTCACACCCCATTCTCACAACCCATCAAGTGCTTAGGTGAAATCCCTGCCTTCAGGCAAGGATTTCACCTCTCTGCCAAAGGAAACACAAGAGGTCAGAGGGGGGTTAACTCGCTGAATCTGTTCAGAGGCTGGCTGTCTGGCTCGGGCTGCTGGGCCTCTCAGAAATCATTAAAGCAATCACATTCTCGGATCGGATGCGCAGCCTTCTTGCACCATTTCAGTGCGTGTCATCTTAGCCCGGGCAGAGGAGGCGACGGGGGGGGGGCTGAAGCCCGGTGAGCCCAATGGGTGTTGCGCGCCTGCTGCCAAGTATCATGCATTAGGTGTGTGACACTAACTGCTCCCCTCATACTTGCCAGCAGGTAGTGGCTCAGTCAAAAAACAGTTAAAGAGCTTGTCTGCAAGTGCAGCTCAGCTCTGGTACAATGTTACAAATCTGCGGCCGTATTCCCGCCCGCCTGATTTCAGACTACTGGCACTGCTGAATTACCGAAACCCGGGCGGGGTCTGCCCTGCATCAGTGGTTGCTACTGGCTGTCACCGTGTGGGGGAGGGGGGAGGGGGATTCTTGGGATGTGACCTCTGCCTCCGTCACGTCCTGGAACAGAGAGAAGGAAGTGAGGTTATTCAGAACAAAAATCAGCGGGGGACTTGAATCTGAGAGTCGAGAGTCCTGGTGCGCTGCTGTCTGCGCATACATTTATACCCCGTTTCCAGGCGGGAGGCCAGCTGCAGCATCGACCAGTAAGTCCTCAGCATGGCCAGCGCCACACAGAGTCATGAGAGGCTGAGGCATCGTCCTTGTTTCGTCCTACCTTACCCGCTGCCCAGTAGCCTGGCCCGTGCAGGGGAGTGAGTCATCACGGGGACTGCAGCTTGTATTGTGAAAGTAACAGGTGAGCTGTTGAAGAGGCCTGATCATCATCACCGCAAGCTTAGCTTGCTAAGTCTGAGGGCGGCGGCCTGGCCGTAAAGCAGCCCGGGCACACCAGTGTGGGCTAAATAAACAAATCACGCCTGTTATGCTTTTTCCTGTGCAGCCCAGTCACTTGCAGAGCCTTCTAGACTGTGTTTACTGCTAGTCGCTCAGAAAGTGCTGTGCGGCGCACCCCAGGATGTGTTTGACCATCAAGTCTTTAACTGCCCTCTACTGTTTGTTCCCCTTTTGCCATTTCTCCTTTTATTATTTCAGTGCTGAGTGCTTCTCATTTCGTTTGTTTGCCTTCTTCTCGGCTCGTTTTAAATAGTGTGCGTGGCAACATTTGTATTATTCAATAACTCCAGAAAAGCCTTAGGTTGTTCCAACAACTAACATAGCAGAGGAACAGTTAACAGCTATGAAGAAACCACCCTCAGAACGTAACACGTTTTACACAGCACCTACTCTACAATGAGCATAGTCATTTTGTGAGCTACTGCTACTTTACAGTTTGGTGTTTCCAGTTTTTCTTACATCATGTATGCACTAGTGTAGTTTCTTCCCCTAAACTAAATAATATGACCTTGCAAGAGCTACATGGTGTCGGAAAGGAATGTGTCCTTTTCTCGTCAGTTAACTTTAAAATTGTAAACACCTCAACTTTTAAACCCGATGGAAAATGGTAAATATTTCCTTCAAGCCACTTGAAAAGGGGCACAAAAGTCTTGACTTTAAAAACTTCACAAACTATGGGTTGCAATCATACTATTTGGAAGAATTGCAGGAAAGGTACGAAAGACAAGCTTGGTTGTCAACCATGGCTGCTTGGGAGAGAGGGGTGGGGGAGAGTGAGCAGACCAAAAAACCAATGAAGTGTGAAAAAGGCCGCTTTATTGGAACAGGTGCACATTTACAAATACACAAACTCGGCAACCGCCTCACAATCTAAACCACAACCAATGATTTGTTCGTCTTTATTTCAAAACCCCAAACCCCGCCCCCATCCCACACCCTCCATCACACCCGCCCCCACCCGTACATACCCAAACACATAAACCATACAAACCCCAAATAACATTATAACATCACCTTATCAAATACAAAATATCACATCCCCGATTATAAACCAACAGATCATATCCCCCGACCCATAATCTCCGAACCCCACCTCAATCAGTATGAAACATCCCCCAGCAAGGTCCTACTTTACAACCAACGGGTCCAAACCTGGCCCAAAACTGACAATAACATAGCAAACCAGAAAGCCGTGGGGGTAAAGACTGATTAGGAGAGAGCCCCACCTTTCTGCCCCCCACATCGACCAAAAACAGGGGGGGGGGGGGGACGCCCGACAAGAGAGAGCAAGCCAACACCAGAAAAGACACAAAAACACCCATTATTCTCCGACAAACTGTTGCACGGTCAGACAGCGAGACAAAACCTCCCGCAACTCCAGCAGATATAAATCCATACCCATTTGGGACAAATGTACTCCGTCACCCCTGAAAAATTCCACCGCATCGTATTTGATGTCACCATGAACTATACGACCGAAACCCAGGTCCCTGCAGAACCTGGAAACCTCCAAATTCACCTTCCTCCGAGATTTGTCCACCGCCTTCGGCTTCACTGCATTCCTCCAAACCCTCCGCGGCACCAATTCTGTCCACAACACGTGGCACCCCGACCACTGTTTGTGCAATAAAGCCAAGTCTTTTTTGATCGCCCGAAGCAGAACAACCCCTTTAACAGAACCCAAATCATTCTCACCTAAGTGAATCACCAACACATCCGGGCAAACCCCCCTTACTAACCAAGAATTAAGTGCAGGGATCAATTCCTTCCATAACATGCCCCCTTTTCCTTTCCAAACCACATTGAATAAACGATCATTAAAACCCAAGGATGAACCAAAATAACTTTGACGAGCTTGCACTTGAGCTCTTTTAACGAAGGAATGGCCCACGATCCATACTGTGAGGAAAGCAGCCCGAGGACCAGCCACAGAACCTGAAAAAGAAAACAGAATCAGACAGGGTAAACAGGATAAGACGCCTGCGCACCAGCAGATTCGTTCCTAACATAGCGCTGAAAGCAATTAGAAGTCCAGCGCCCCAGGCCCATGATCTCTTCCCTCGACCAACCCCTGTGAAAGGCCTCCGTGGCCGCCCCAATTCTAAATGAATGAGTACCGTATAACGACCCATCTAAGCCAATATGTCGCAGCGCTTTCCGCAGTACCATGCGCAATTGATAAGTAGAAACACATGAGCCATTGAGGTGTCGAAAAACCTGGAGGTCCACTACCCCACCAGATAATTTCTTCCAGCGGTGGGCCCAACGAAGAGGGCATGTTTCCGGTGGAGATACCGCGTCCAACCAAACCCCTTTACCCACACTTCTCTGATCAGTTTTTGAATGAGAGAGCCAAACATGGACTCCCCTGATCGACAGCTGAACATCACCCCACAGAAGGCCAGGAGAGGACTTGGTGCCCAGCAATTCAGACACACGAAAAGCGCCAAAGAACATCCACACCATCAAAGTAGAGAACAAACAAGCTTCCACTCTATCAGAACAAACAACCGGAAGCACAGAAATCACCTGAAACAGCTTTTGCCACGACAAAGGAGATCGCAAAGAACTCACAGCACCCCTCTCCCTAGACCACCCTTCCAACATCCTCCTACCCAACTCCCCAGCCGACCGAGAGTATCCCCACAAAAGCTTACCCACAAAAGAAATACCAGCTAGCTTGCCAGAAATAGTAATTCTAGATAAATTCCTGTCCATCATACATAAAATAAACTGAACCACATCTTCAGATCGTTGCCAATCCAGCTCCCTCCAACACGCCCCCGACTCTAAAAATTCCGCCCAGGCCAACTCGTACGCTGTTCTCGTGGAGGGAGCCAAAGAACCTAAAACCAGTTGAAGGACCCGGTGTTGCCTACCGTCCACAGGTGGTCCGGCATGGGAGTCGGCTCCTCGTCTGCCTCCAAAGCAAGCCCACGGAATCTCTCCCACTGTGAACGAGACAAAGCATCCGCAATGTCATTGTCCACGCCAGGAACATGCAGGGCCCGAAAACAGATATCATATTTCAGACATCCCAACACAAACACTCTAAGAAGCTTCAGAACCTGGGGATCCCTGGCCGACTGTCTGTTAATGACTTGCACCACAGCCATATTGTCGATGCGGAAAAGAACCTTCTTGTGGGCCAAATCCGTACCCCACAAAGTAACGGCCACAACGACAGGGAAGAGTTCCAGAAAGGCAATACTTCTGCCACCAGTCTTCCATTGTTCCGGCCACTGTTGGGCACACCACCTTCCCTGCCAATAAAGACCAAAACCTTCACTGCCTGCAGCATCCGAGAATATCTGTACATCCCAGCACCAATCCACCTCCCGACATAAAGGCACACCGTTGAAGGAATGTAAAAAGAAGACCCACATACGTAAGTCCTCCTTGACCCCCGCAGACAGCCTCACCAGATGATGTGGAAGGGAATGACCAGACAAAGCTCTGCCTAACCTCCTACAGAAAGTCCTACCCGCCCTGACCACCCTGCAGGCAAAGTTAAGGTGTCCCAGCAGAACTTGTATCTCTCTCACAAACACTTTCTCTTTTCTCAACATAACTCCAACCAGATCAAGCATTTTCTGTTTTTTGTCCAAGGGAAGACGAGCTTGCATCAAATGCGAGTCAAGTTCGATCCCCAAAAAAGACATGGTCGCGCAAGGACCCATGGTCTTTTCAGGAGCCAATGGCACACCTAAATGACTCATCAAGGATTGAAACGATGTGAGAGCAGCTTGGCAGATCAGCGAATTTGCAGTACCCACAAAGAAGAAATCGTCCAAATAATGTGTGACCAGTTCATGTCCACTCTGTTTAGTACACCACCATTGCAGAAACGTACTAAAAGTTTCAAACAACGCACAGGACATAGAACAACCCATTGGCAGAGCTTTGTCCACGTACCATTTTCCTAGAAAATGGATGCCCAGAAGACACCAATCTTCAGGATGGACTGGAAGCAGTCGAAATGCGGATTTGATATCGCATTTTGCCATCAGAGCATCAGGGCCCGCTGTGACAACCAATTGCATAGCTACATCAACAGAAGAATAAGACACCGATGCAGCTTCGTTGTCAATGAAGTCATTTACAGACTCACCTTCAGGCCATGATAGATGCTGAATGAGTCGGAACTGACCCGGCTCCTTCTTAGGGACCACACCAATAGGGGATACAATCAGATTCGCCAAAGGCCAGTCATCAAAGGGGCCCGCCATCCTACCTTCACTCACTTCCTTATCCAGTTTAGACTGTACAATAGCAGGGTGTTCGCCTGCTGACTTCAAATTCTTAGACCAACGTCTCACACGCGGTCCTTCGTATCCCAACCGAAACCCAAACTGGAAACCCGATAACAAAACCGACCGCAGCTCAGCAGGCTCGTAATCCCGCAAAGCGGCAGCCAAGTGAAAAACATTAACCGGTGTATGAGCCTTTGGGCCCAGCACGGGATGAAGACTTCCCTCCCCTGGGAGCTGGAGGTTGTTGTGGTGGCACGAAAGTTCCTGAACTCTGTTGGGAAACCTGGGGACCCTGGAAGACCTAGGACCCCAGCAACGGGATAACGGATGGTTCTTTCTACCACATTGTGAACATTCGTGACGGAACTTACAGAACTCTCTGTTACATGTCCCTCTGTTAAAGTCCCAACATGTGCCTGTAGGCGACTGGGTGTTCGAGTTGGCTCCCACCCCTCCCCGGGTGGGACGGACTGAAAGGGACGATAGATCAAAGGAAGACCACTGGCTGTAAACACCGTTCTACCAGTGGCGGATGAACCCATGGTGTGCTGCCACAGGTCAGAGTCCAACTCACCCCATTTTGCCTCGGGATCCCATGCCATACGCGCCCTAAATTCCTCATCATATTGAGCCCAAGCATAATCATTCCTGGTAAGTTGAGCTTTTCGTATAACATCCATGTACTTGAATAATGAAACGCAGCGCTCAGGGAACTTTTCACAGTAGACGCTGGCATAAATCAAAAAGGCCGCCGTCCAATTTTCAATAGTAAGAGGTACCTTAGGGCGCTTAGCCAATTCAAACTCCTCCTCCTTGGAACCCTCTTTAGCACGAACCTCTCTGTGCAACAATTTTAACAGCTCCACATACTCACCGTTCCATATCCGTTCCTTCGTACTGAGCATTAAATGAGCCCCCAAAGGCTTTGTAACACCCATATACGGCAACTTTTTAATTTTTAATTCCTTGCTGTGTAGTATAATTTTAGTAGTGCCCAAACCAACAGTGGACGTGCCACTATCCACTTTATCACTTGTACTAACTTCATCCACGTCAGTACCCACACCTTGGTCTCTGACAACACGACCTTTGTATAGTTTACCATCTTTTTCACTAGATATTAAGTCCACACCAACACCAATAGAAACCATATTTAGCCGCACAGAATGAACCACAGTCTCACCTGGGCGTAATAGAGGCGGCTGACCGGCTTCCGTCCTCCACTCTGTCTGTGCACCGTCGTCCGCCCTCCGAGGAGCCCTCACCGAGGGGCCGAGCACTCGTGGCCTTGACGATTCCGCACGACTCCGTACCACCTGTGCCTGTAACATACTGTGAGAAACGTTAGCATGTCCCCCCCCCCAGACACCACTTCTCGAACTTCGCCCTCTTCAGGGCTGTCCTCATCATAGTCTAAAATCAACGATTCATCTAACTGAGAAGGGGCATTGACAATCAACGAAGTCTGTCCTGACTCCACCGTTTTAGACCGACCATGGGCCTTACCAGCCCTCATGTTAGACCTTGGCGGGGAGGCCGACTGAACCCGTCTATACACTCCTCCGCCAGTACCACTTACAACCTGTTGATTCGCTGTAAAAGATAAAGCATCAGTACGACCAACACGTGGCACAAGAGAGGTCGTGCGTGACCCGCTCCCATGGAAAACGCTGGGTTCCACCGACGAGGCTGTGAAGGTCGCGCTAGACCTGCAGGCACCGCCCATGTCGAAATCCCTCGTTGGGGCCATCGAGGTCGTACTGAACCTGCTTGAGACGGCCGCGGCGGGATCCCTCGATGGTATGGGACGTGCCGCGCCAGGCTCCACCCACACTTCTCCTCGGCGTACTTGGGCTGCTTGCCGCCCTGCCAAGTCTGCTACTTCAGGTCGAACTCCCACCTGTAATGAAAAAGGCCGGATTGGTGTGCCGGGTCCCTCACTAAAACCAACTCTAGGAGCAGAAGACAAACCACCAACTCGAACCCCACAACCCCTACCAGATGCGTCCAAAAACCCAGAACCACCTGCTCCTTTCTTTTTTAAAGCATCGCATAGCCGAGGAGACGGTGGGCAGACCTCTTCATCCGAACTCACATCCAACATAGCTTGAATAATCTGCGACGCCGGCCCCTGAGCAGAAAAATCCTGAACCCTCGCACCCCCAAGGGAGCCCCGAGATGCAGCCCCCGAAACCACTCCCAAACCAGGAAACTGAAAATCCCCGGACAACCCATAGAAAGAACCCCCCCTCAGCAAGACCCTGCTGAACCAAACAAACACCACTGTCTACAACCTCCGACGGGCGAAAACTCCCCGCAGGGACACCAGCACCATACCGTTCCCCCCCAAGGGAAGGCCCCTCAGACCGACCAATTCCTTCTACCAAACCCATCTGTGCCCATTCCCCCTCCCCTGACGAACCACTACAGACAGAAACCGCCTCTCCCCTGGTAGACACCGATGGGGAAAACAATAAAGGACTACCCAGATCCCTCACCGACGACCGCACAAGCACACCAGAACTCTCAGACATGACCTCACCAGGCCCTGACACTAAAGGCCGAACCATGGATCCGCCCACAGAACCACCCTCAACCCCTACAGGAACCTGAACCACGTGCTGACGAATAACGCTCTGAGGAGCGACCACCTCTTGAACCTCCTGAACCTGACCACTCCGTAACGGCTGCTGCGCCACAGTAACCACATTCAAAATGGCCTCCACTCCCCCCTCCCCGGTGACGTCAGAGCCCGCCCCCGCGGAGGCCGAAGCCGAACGCCGTGTGCAGCCACGCTGCCTGGAAGCACGACGGCCTCGTAAAACAGGAGCAGAGGCCGCCCTTTCACGAAAACCAACATTAGAAACCTCCCCCGTTACTGAAGGAAAATCACCTTCCCCAACCACTTCGACCAAGGAGGTATCCAAAGAGGCAGACGGGTCAGAAGACCCAGAATCACTCCCCCGGCGGGACCTCACACCCGCCCGCCGAGTCCTGGAGCGACCCCTTTCACTTACCCCATCCTGTCTCCGGCGTTTCGGGGAGAAACACGCTGCTACCACAGCCGACACCCTCGCCGAAGCCTCCCGCTGGGGACGCGGAGGCTCGGTCTGACCCCGATTACCAAGAACCAGGTCCAAAGGACCCGCCTCGCTAAGCAGGCGGATAGCCTCCAAAACTCGATAATCTTCACCAGCCATAGTAAGCTAATTCAGCAAAGCTATAGAGGAAAGGAAGAAATACCAAAACTCTGACAAAAATATCTAAGAACAAACCGGCCACCAGGTCACCAAAGCCCAAAATGGTGCCCGTAAAACGGGAACACGCCCATTTATAGGCAGCGCACAATACAACTAAAAACCAGCCCAAATGGAATCTGCTAGAAGGGAAGCCCCCACCCTGATCTCCCAAACCGCCCGGGGGAGGAGACCTCCCAGGGGTCGGCTGCCCTCCCCCAAGCCCCCCTTCGGAGACTTCAGAAGCCAGGGCCGTCTTCTCAGACCATGTAACCAACATCCATGTGAGGACGAGGCAGTGCGATCGTACCTTTGGGGCTGTATAGGGCTCTCCTGGGCCTGGGAACGAGCCTAATTCCTCTTCTTAGTGTTTCCTCTTCTCTTTCATTTACTGCTGATTTCTCTTTTCTTTGAATGTCCCTGCTTTTCCATCTCTCAAATTCAGTCTTTTGTGACTCTCTTCCCTTTACTTCCTCTGCAGCCCCCCAATCAAGGTTTATTTAGCCGAATTTTGTTCAGTTTTTGACCCAACTTCAGTCATGTGACAGTTACACTGCACTGGCCCCAGGGTCACCATGAGGCCCAGGTTACAGCGAGCGGATACTCAAAGTGCTACTCAGTGCTGCTTACCTGAGGACTCAGAGCAGTGCAGCCCCCATGACACACAGGCAGCAGCCCACCTATTCAGAAAGGCAATGATTCTGGCTTAATTGGGGGACAGCTGAGGGCTTGGGGTAACAGTTATGCTATGTTCTTCTTTGAGAAGCGCTTAGAGACCGGCGGTGATAGGCGCTATACAAATAATCTATAACATAACATAATATCTCTGCTGATACAGCCCAAAGGCTGAATACAGTAGCCATAATGGAGCACCGGTCCATACTATATGAGGCCAGTCCTGCAATAATCAGCAAAGAAACGCAGTTGGCCCCTAGCCCCATCTCAACCTAGCATAAGTCTTGCCTGGCAAAGATGAGCTGAACACTGCAGATGTAAATGGGGTTAAGATGGGCTGGGAAGGGGCAGATTGGTTCTGGTGGATATAAATGGAGTTAGTTCTAGTGACTTTGTAGTGTTTAAATGCACTTATTGAGGAAGGTTGTTTCATATTGGGAATAGGGTTCTGGTGTACAGGATAGAGCCAGGCGAATTTTGTTCACAAGAAAGTGTCACTCATAGTCATTGAAATGTCAATCATAATTACACTGAAATTTAAAAAATGTCACGCATGCCAATCTGAAACCTTGGCAGCTATGGGCCTGTTGCGGCCTTTATAATTTATTTGGGCCTTGGGACACTGTGTACTGTTCACAAATAAATTAGAAAGGCCGGGCGTGGCCCAGTTTGAAAGTGCGCGCTGCGCGCACCTGAAGTGTGACTGCCACAGTTATAACAGCAGCAGCAGGTCAGATCAGTTCTTCAAAAATTGCGGCCACAACGTCCCGGTCCCGACTCCCGTGTTTTAATTTGCTGCTGCCTGCTGTCCGTCCGTCCTAGCCTCCAGGGCCGTCAACCAGACTTGTAGCGCGCGAGCGCTACCAATGACGGCCCTGGGGCGACATCAAATAATGTATTATTTTTGCTAGCCCTGCCAACGCGTCGCGATGAGTAGGACGTAGCAGTGAGCGTCAGGCGCTTCACCGCTACACGCTCTCGGGCTCATTTTGGCCTGGGGCAGTCGGCGCTGTGCTGCTCTCTAGTCAACCCCCCTGGCTGCCTGGTATAGAGACTTTGGAGTTTGGAGCTAGTCATTCACGAGTGAGGTAAGAGAGCTTTCAGTGGGCAGCATAGATACCAGCAGGGCTTTAAGTGGGATGAAAAAAAAATGGGGGGGGAGTTCTCTCAAAGGCGGGTGGCCGATTTAATTAAGGGCGTAGTTTTAAAACACACTAAAAAGCTGTGTTTACCATGGTGTGTCAACTGACTTGTATTTTGCTGTTTCTGTCATTGCATTCAGATATGTGATACATCATGCTCTAGGAGCACTGCTTCTTAGCAAGAGTTTCAGAGGTCCACTGCTTGACTTGTGTATGGTGTTTACCTGGGATGCACTCATATGATTGGCCATCATTGTTTGCTCATTTCGGATTCAGTGCATTCAAAGGTCGTTCAGTCGATTGCTTTGATCTGTTTATGAAATTTACATGGGGGTGCATTTCAATTTCTTATTTTTTTAATTGTTGTTTGCATTTTAATGTGCCACCTCAGATTTAAAGATGGCTCCTAAAATTTGCCTTGTAGTCCTAAATTCAGACCCAGGTCCTTGTGAAGGAAGCTAGTCTAATATCAATTCTGCCCCTGATGAGGGACTCACTGACAAGTTTTCAGTTTATTAGCACATAAACACAAATACCTTTTGGGCACTCAGTTGTATACCAATATTAAACATGTCACCAGTTTTTGCATCAGTGGATCCCCAGCAGGCTGAGCCAATCACCCCACAAGACACAGAGTTGTAACGCATCGAAGTGTTAGGCTGATGCATCTGGCAAATGACCTAGGGGTTATTCCGGTGCAGATGAAAAGTGCCTTAAGAGTGTGGTAGGTGATTATAAAAGAGAGGTCGGTAAAGCCATTTTATGCTAATAATATTCTTGGAGCCAACAATGGGGCAAAAAAGGTTTTTTAAATTCTTCGGGGACTAACAGACTTGGATTGCTCAAAGCAAGAGGTTACATCTTCATAGGAACTCTGTGATGATCTGGCTGATTTCTTTGATTAAAAATATCAGCAAGATTTTGGAGGACATAATTACATCTGTTAAGACAGCATCCCCTGATCTGAGACACTGTTCAGAGCTACTGGTGACCAGAGCTTTACTGAACTATCAGTGCTAAGTGAACCTATGACCCTAAAGGACTCTGCTGACAACTATGATGGCAGGCTTAACCTGTGATGCTATCTCAGAGACCTTCTTAGGTATCACCTGGTCCACTACCTCGAGATCTCCCTTGGATCCCCAAACCTCCGAGGATATGGAAAGAGCTGGTCGATGATCTCACTCTTATTACACTGCAGGTGTGCAAGCAATCTTTGAAGAGGGGTGTGGAACCTCAAGTCTGGAAGAAAGCAATTGTCTGTGTGTTCTCTCTTGTACTGCCAGTCACCGGTGTATTCAACTGTGTAGCCTTGGACCGCGTCATGTATGTGCATGTAACTTGCATGATCGAGGTAACTATTAGCGCAATATTACGTGTCTCTCTGACCTCTTTCAAGTGCTCGCTGTCCTTTTTCCCCAGCATCCCCCCCCTCCAGGGGCGGCAATCCGAGGGATAGCCCCGGGCGCCACAAGCTCTAGCTACGCCCCTGAAGGAACTTTCCCATCAATCAATGGGCCGATGTTTCAGAATCCAATAGAATGCAGTATTTCCTAAGAAACCGCCAAGCTACCGGTCCTCGCACGACTGCACGGGCTCAGGCGAGCGCCAGCCCTCGAATTACTGCTGCCTTCCCTTCTGAGGCTCACGCAACAGCATCCCCTGCAAGTCTAATAACGGTAAGCATGCATGTGTTCAACCTCATGCTGCCAACGAAACAGTAATACTTATAAAACCACTCTCTACCCGATCGGATGTACACGAGGAAAACCTGGCATACGCTAATCCCTTTTGAAATACATCCCAACATATTTTTTTTTTTTAAGCTAAACTTTTGAAATAATAAAATTAAAAATCAATATAACTTATACAAACACACTGCTTCTGAAAAGGAGAAGCATCCACCTAACAAATCTCCCCACAAACTTCCTTATCAATATACCTATATATAAAGTAAGAAGGTACTTTTCTGAACAGGAGCAGTATTTAAAAGAGGAGGAGAGTTCTATGCCAGAGACATTTATTGTCTATTTAGATTCCAGTTCTGGATTGTTGTTGGTTGTAAAATTCTTTGAAAGTGCTGCTCCAGGAGTGGCAAATAAAAGATTATGTATAAAAGATTATGCATAATGGCAGCCTCCGGTCTTGTAATGAAATCCATATCACTCTGCTTCCTGAGTTGGCATGGAGCCTCAGTATTACACCCTTAGTGACCAAATTGAAAAAAGATCTTCAGAGATGGGCGTGCCTCTCTCTCCACATCCTCGGGTGAGTAGTCCTAATCAAGATGATGGTGCTTCCCCATTTCCTCTCTGTCTTTCAGAATTTCCTACTTAGATTACCGCTTTGTGGTTTAGGACACTTAACTCCATCATCCGTCCTTTTCTCTAGGCTGGTGCCAGCCCCCAGATTGGATTGCTTTTGTTAACTATCGACAATTCTGCTTTGACGATGGAATGGGCATGGCAAACTTACAGTGCTCCTGCATTGTCTCCCAGATGATTGTGATCAATGACTGGCTCAGTGGGGGATGAGACGGCCCAACCAACAGAGTAGAGCTGACACTGCTGGGACTCGATAGAATCATGGGTATCTTCTATGGCCCTTCGATCTCTCAATCCCTGCCAGAATCCACCCAGGTGGTTTTCTAATGCTTGAGGGCAGAAAACCAGCTTACGGTTTGGGACCACAGACTGATGTGCATAACTTCACTCCTGCAGGAGTTGTGGCTGCATCAGATGACAAAACTGGGGTGGTTTGTGAAGTGGGACAGTATAGAGATTTCCCAATTAGGGGACATTTGGTCAGGGAGTCACATTCAGGCCTTTCAAGAATTACAGGAACAGTATCAGCTCTTCCATACCTAGTTCCACAAGTACCTCCAACTACATCATGCCCTTGCAGCCAATATCCCAATGGGCATGGACATCTCAGAGTGCAGTTCTCTCGAGGCTAAACTACTCTCCGGGAAGATCAGCAAAAGGGAAATTTACCACAGATATCGCTCCCTGGTTATCAATACCCCAACCAGCTTCCATAGACTGAGACAGAGATGGGAGGCGTGGATGGGGGGAACTAGATAACAAAGATTGAAGGGAGGCCCAGCGTGAGTAAGCCATCTCCACATGCCTCAGACTGGCCCAACTGAATTACCGTCATCTCACCTACATGACCCCAGAGCAACTTCATCGGGCGGGCAAGATTCCCCAAGATGACTCTTTCCGGTGCACCTCGCCGGCAGCAGATTTTTTCCACACGGTCTGGCCCTGTCCTGTGGCGGCCTGGTATTGGCAAATGATTGAAAGAGAGCTCTTTTCAGTTCTGGACGGGCCCCGAGAACTCTCCACAAGAGTCACTCTCCTGGGGTGTACTGGAGGACCAAGACTGGAATGTAAGTTCATTGGGGACGTCACTTTGATTGCCAAGCAAGAAGTTCCGCAACATTGGAATTCCAAGGACCCCATTCGGTGGCTGCATGTTGGGCATGGGTGGACTAGTGTGCTCAACAAGAACAACCAATTTATGCAGCTAGGGGCTGCCAGCAAAAGCACAGTAAATTGTGGAAGTGTTACAGCCTGGGTCTGGCTGGCTGAACAGTGTACGTTTGTGTAAAAAGGAGATGTCTGAGGCATGGTTGTTTTGACTGTATCGTAATTTTTGTCTTGCAATACAAAGAAATTGCTTGTTAAAAAAAAAGCATTTGCTTTCCTATACTCATATCCCTGGATAGCCAGATTTCAACTATACTCAGTAAAGTAAATCAGTTTGTTGGTAGTAATTAAGATTCTTTGGAAGCTGTTGAGGCTTCTGTAAGAAATAGAAAGCTGAAGGGTGTGATCTGTCAACACTCGAAATAATGGAATTTCTTTAAGAAATCAGGATGAACATGATAAGGTGGAGCTCCACAATGTTCCCACTTTGTATAGTTATAAATCAATCTAAGATAACTAGTCCTATGTATGTAAAAATGTGCATATGATGGTAACAATAAATGTCTTTGTAATTAGCTGAATGACATATAACCGGGTATGACAACATCATTCACTGGCACGTTTATCGCATGTGGTAATTGTACGTCCCATAATTCAGTATGGATCTTTCTCCCATGCCATGGCCTCAGGCGTAGGATAAGCTTTGATGTTTGCATTATAGAGTCTTCTTCGGTCCCTGTAGGATCAAGAGTGCAGCTGTAGTTCTCAAACCAGAGGTGAAATGACGATCGAGTAGCAGTAGAGCTATGGGTATCGTTGACAGCCACAGGATAAAAAGGTAGGTTCCCAAAGCTAGGCATAGGATCACATTGTAATCAGGTACTTGTCACCAAACCAATTGATCAGCACAAAGCAGTCTCAGACGCTGAGTGACAGTAGATTGTGTTGAAAAAGTCTTCTGAAAAATATCCAGTCAGTCTCAATATCATTGTTCTATCAAGGCTCAGCAGGTCTGCAATGGCAGGCCTGCTGCCATCTGTTTACCTGGGTCAATCAGGGTGGCACAACCAGTGCTGCAGCCCCGACTAGCCCTTTACCACCCATGCCCTGGGTACCACAGTGATGGATTAAACCCAGACCTGTTGATTGGGTGTGGGTGTTTGATTGGTTCAGATGCTCCGTCCATCACCACCTCCCCCTTTTGTACCACTGGGTATCACAGTAGCAATACCAGGGACTTATAAGGAAGGTATGAGCTCCATCAATTGGGGATCGCAATTACAAGTCATCTTAGGGAGTGAGCACTGGTACTGGTGCCTGGTTAGCAGGCTTTAGTGCACTGTCTGATTAAAAAACCAGCATCTAGTAGTCCAAATAGGATGAAAAAGTGGGGGGACATCTGCAAAAAGTCATATTTTCTTACAATCATCATTATCAGTAAGCTAAATATCATCAATGTATCGCAATACCTACGGATCTGGTTTTAAGACTAAGGATGTGCCAGACTGAGTATCAGCGAGGACTGTTCTTATAGCCAATAGGCAAGCGTTGAAATGAGAAATGCACCTAGTGGAAACAAAAGGCGGTTAGATACTCACTTTCAGGTGCTATATTCGGACAAAAAAATCCACTGGAAATATCCAGGGTCGTTTTGTATATTTTCTGCATCAAGTTGGTAAGGAAACCTGTGCTATTCCCATTTTGACCTTGTAGGTTTGCATATGCGTATTTAAATTCCTATAAACTACAACTATTCTGTAGGAGCCGCCTGTTTTGGAGACGGGATAAAGATGTTCATTGGTAATAAACAAGGCGCCATAATGCCCTGATATTGCTTTCATACAATGCTTTGCTTCTGGCTTTAAAGCATATTGCTCCTGTGCTTGAGGCTTGCTGCATAAGGGAATGACATGGGGAATGGAGTATTTATCCCACCCTACTTGGTTTTGTATAAGGCGATACAAAAGGGGATGATGGACGGAGCGTTTGAGCAAATCAAACACTCACCCCCAGTCAACTGATCTGGGTTTATTCCATCACCATTCTTTAGCTCACTCAGCCACCCCAGTTAGGACATGGCCATATGCAAATCAGTTTGACCTGTGCCTCATGGGAAGAGTCCCGCCCGAACTGCCAAGCCATGTCTTCCCTGGACCGGAAACAAGCATCCTGGGACAGGTTTCAGATTCATAATCCTCATCAGCCAGGCTATCTTGAATCCAGTGGCCAAGTGAGCAAGGGACTCACGTCTGAGCATACCTTGCCATCTTGGGGCGAACAAAGCGGTACAAAAGGGGATGATGGACGGAGCGTTTGAGCAAATGAAACACTGACCCCCAGTCAACTGATCTGGGTTTAATCCATCACCATTCTTTAGCTTACTCAGCCACCCCAGTTTAGACATGGCCATATGCAAATCAGTCTGACCCTGTGCCTCATGGGAACAGTCCAGCCCGAACTGCCAAGCCATGTCTTCTCCTTTTGTATGGTTTTGTATAAGGCCGGAACCTGTCTTACAGCTGATTAACTGGTGTAAATTTCCCTGATGTCTTCATGTTATAAGCTACTCTTATAACTTCCTCCCCTCGGGGCTCTTTCCTAATAAAGACTGGAAGCCAGAAAGTCTTCTTCAACTAGCATGATGTCATAATCATTGGTTAATTGTGACCAGGAGACTGCTTTAATGGAACATAGTATATCCCCTTCAATTTGTATGTTTAAATGATAAACCCTATCAATAGGATTTAAATGTTTATCTGGAGTCTCCATTTGCAGAAAGTCATCAGTTGGACTTACATCCAGAAACATCTGATGCACTATTATGACTTCTGCTGAATTGTCTAGAAGCACTCTCACTCAAGTCCTGTTTCTCAGGAGTACTCGTAGCTATATCAGCATGTTTCTTAGAATGTCCTGCTACTACCTTCTTTACTGGAGTTTTGGAGTCCAGTCATTTCTTCTCCTCCTTTACGTTGACGTTAGTCTTGTATCCTGCTTCACTTTTTCTACTCTACTGTACTCCTTTCTACGGTACTGGGATTGACTCACCCTCTCTGTTGTTTACTACCATTGCCCTGAAAAGAACGTGAAGAGTGACTATTCGAATACTGATACTGTTCCATTTTTTAAACATTTTCACGGTCTCTTAAGTTATAACTACCCCTTACTGCAGTGGTTTTACCTATGGTCCAGAGAATTTGGGGGGGGGGGCTGCAAAGCCTTCTCATGAGGTCTGCCCTTGCTTAGAAAATTAAATAATATTACAGATTAATAACGTGTATATAATTAAAGAAGCAGTTAGAAATTCAAAAAATTAAAATGTTAAGTGATTGTGTAGGAATTTGAAACTGGAGGATAAAAATTAAGTTGGTATCCTCAGAATGATTTGTGGGAAAAGTGCAAATGCATCAACCCGAACAAAGTAAGGATGTTGAATGGCCTCAATTGATTTTTGAAAAGCTCCAACCTTCCTGTTATAATTAACATTTTGATTATTTTATTTGTTTGTTAATTAAATCAACAATTCCATCATTTCTGTATTTGTTTGATGAATGCTTGCTTCTGTATTTCTGTATAGTTAATAAATCATGAATCGGAAATAATTTCATAGCAACGGGGGCCGACCTTACAATGATGACTCGGTGGGGGTCCCGGGACTCCAATTAGGATTCACTGGTGGTCCCCGAGTCCTGGTAATGAATATGTGGGGTTCCACAGAAGACTAAAGGTTAAGAACCACTGCCCACCAGATTCCTGAGAAGCGAACAATCTAGTGAATCTTTTTCCTTTGTTTCTTATTTACCTCAGTTGTAGATTTCTCTTTAATGGAACCCTCAGTATCACTTTTAGTTTTTAAATGTAGCTTAACAAGTTGTGTGCCCATGGTATCTCGCCAACAGAGGTATAAACTTCCACAATATTTTTCGGTAATTCATGTTCACGATCTTGAACTGCAACAACTTCCAGTTTCTGATGAATAGCCAGAACCAAAGTTTCTCCATTAATATTGCTTAGGGTGATAGAGGACCTTAAACTATCAGATTTATAGCACGATAAATATAGACTGAATTCAGAGCTATATTACACATGTCCAGCCGGACAATAATTTTAATAATATGAACAATTGGACAACCGTAGTTGAAAACATCAATCTAGTGGGACACAGTCCTATATCCTCTCTAGAACATGACAAATAACAAAACATACACAAAGAGATTTCAGGGAAGTCAAGTCTAGCTTGTCAAATTACAAATTATATCAAGCTTTTTAAAGACAGTCAGTGCACTTGTTTTACACATTGGAGTAATGCGCAAAGCTGTCTAACAAGAGTCGACGACGTTTTGATCCTTTAAACACGATACTAGGATCATCTTCAGGACATTAATGAGTTTAAGACCAAGACATGCTGTACGCAAAGTGGGTTTGTGGACGGATTCTATAGGTGGCGCAAAAAGTCTTAGAGGCATGCTAAACGTGTCAGGTCATACATAAATCATGCAAAGTGGCACTGAGCTTGGCATGTACAATAAGCATAGACCTGCGACGACTTTTCTAGGGTACACGGATTAAACCATGTGCTAATCACAATGCCAAAGTCACTCTGTTGAATATCAGACTAGGCAGCTTACAATAAAATAAACCCAACATCGATACAGTTGCGAGGTCCACTTAAGACCCCTTAGAATTGCGCCAAGGTATTAATAAAAATGAAACCATGTGGTACAATGAAACCCACCTCAACAAGTGAGGGAACCAACTTGTGTCGTCCGTTTACAGAGGGGCAAACCAATTGGCATGGGAATAATGGGGCATGGTTGAGCGGTTCTGGAGAGAGAGAGGGAGAGAGAGGGAGAGAGAGAGAGAGAGAGTCAGGGGTTAGAAGAACGTGTGATGTGGCACAATTAGAACCGTGCGGGACGGGTGCGAGTTCACCTCTTCAAAAAGTACAATTCCGGCAAAATTGAATGAATAGATCCGGAAACCGCAGCTACATACCGTGACAATGCACTGTGTGGAGGAAAGAAATGAACCGCTTAACTTATCATTCAATTAGTGGCAGGCTAGGCAGGTAAAACCAAGTAAAAAGCGTCTCCTGTTTCAAAATTAACAAAGGAAAACAAATGCAAAGTAACCCATTTGTCCATTACCAACTAGCAAACCTGCCACTACCATAGATGCACTTTGGGGTATGGAACCATTAATTGGTCATACAAACTGTGTGAATTGCACTGTTTGTGAGACAACCATGGAAGGGAAATAGTTCACATTTAATAATGTATCTTTCAAACTAAACTCGTTCTCGAATTGCAACACGTGTAATGTTATTTATTTTATTAAATACCCTTGCCCGAAGATATATATCGGACAGACGACACATAAAGTGAAACTGCGAATTGGACAACACAGGATTAGAGTCCGATGTAAAACTGTTAATGCCCCACTAGTTGAACATTTCTCTGAAGCTGGGCATAATGAGAATGAGATCAAATGGACAGTTATCAAAGTGATAAAACAACCACCTTGTGGTGGCGACCTCACGAAGATCCTCAACAAAGAAGAACTGAGGATGATCATCCACACCGACAGTATCAAAACTGGGCTCAACCGCAATGAGAATGGGGCTAACTTGCTTTAAGGATATGGATGTTAATACTGAGCTAAGACAGGCTTAATTAAACACAGTGCCTATTGGACTGATTTAAATCAGCCTTGCTCGGTGTTCTACATTTCACTGTATTTTACGTTTCCTATTTTCTTCCCATGTAATTGTGTAATTGTTTACACTTGTATCTGCTTCTCTTTTGTCCCATGCACTGAAAATCCATTCACCCAAATCGAGCTCACATCCTGCAAATGTGTGTATTTTTTATGTTATAAACACTTATTCTCTTTTTACTGAAATTCCAATTGTCAATATGAAAACCTCGATATTTTGCAGCCGCTTTACCCAGTATTTCCTCTCTTTCTATTTCTCCTCACCTAAGATGGCGTCACAGTAATCATTGCACACAAACTAGCCTATTAACCTTATATTCACCATCGTCGCACTCACATTCAGCCACTTATCGGTTCCTGGCGAGGACGCTACGTATTATCGGTAAGACCAGACAAACAGGTTACTTTGCCTTTGTTTTCCTATGTTAATTAAGAAATTGGAGACGCTTTCTACTTGGTTTTACCTGCCTAGCCTGCCACTAATTGAACGATAAGTAAAGCGGTTAATTTCTTTCCTCCACACAGTGCATTGTCACGGTTCGTATCTGCGGTCTCCAGAACTATTCATTCAATTTAGCCGGAATTGTTCGTTTTTAAGAGGTGAGCTCGCACTCGCACCCACCCTGCACGGTTCTAATTGTTCCACATCACACGTTCTCCTAACCCCCGACTCTCTCGCTCAACCACACCCCATTATTCCCATGCCAATTGGTTTCCCCCTCTGTAAATGGACGACGCAAGTTTGTTCCCTCACTTGTTGAGGTGGGTTTCATTGTACCACACAGTTTCGTTTTAATTAATACCTTGGCGCAATTCTAATGAGACTTAAGTGGACCTTCCAACTGTATCGATGTTGGGTTTATTGTAAGCTGCCTAGTCTGATATACAATAGAGTGGCTTTCACATTGTAATTAGCACATGGTTTTTAGTCATCCGTGTACCCTTGAAAAGTAATTGCATGTCCACGGTTATTGTATCGGCCAAGCTCAGTGCCACTTTGCATGATTTATGTATGGCCTGCCAGGTTTGGCATGCCTCTAAGACTTTTTGCGCCACCTATAGAATCCATTCATGAACCCACTTTGGGTACAGCATGTCTTGGTCTTAAATCCCTACTCTCACCAACACAACTGTTTGGAAGTACTCGTTACATCAGGTCTTGTTGGCTTGGTTTTTAGGTCTCGCCTGTTGCCGATGCGCATGCGCATCGAGCAAAGCGAGACTATTGCGAGTTATCCACACTTTATCTGCACTGCAAGGAATCGTGGCGATTCCTTGCAGTGCCCGTGACTTTTAAGGTCAATGCGCATGCGCATTAAGCTTATGCGCATGCGCATTGACCTTAAAAGTCACGGGCGCGTGCACGTCCGTCTTTGTTTACCCCTCCGCCCCCTCCCGCCGTGTCGCATTTCTCCTCCCCCTCCCCTCTCTTCCTTCCGTCGTGTCGCACCTCTCCCCTCTCCGCCCCCTCCCCTGCCCGCCCCCTCCCGCCGTGTCGCATTTCTCCTCCCCCTCCCCTCTCTTCCTTCCGTCCTGCCGTGTCGCACCTCGCCTGCACGTTTTCGGCAAGGAACTTTGCCAGCGCAGCTTTCCCACACAATTCAACCCGACGGTCAAGTAAGTAAAACATGATTTTCAGGAAAGCGTGCCTTCCCTTCCGTCCTCTTAAAAGTGCAGCAGATGAGGCTTTGCCTAACGGGAAAGGTTTTTCTTGTTTCAAAAGAATCCCGTTTATGATGTGAGTGCTGAAGTGCGTCAGTCATTTAAAACCCTTAATGGACTCCATTCGTGCTGCGTCACATCATGCGGAAGATGCACGTGCAACAGATGTTTGTTCCTAGTTCCGTCACCAGTAGAATAAGCGCCTTATTACATCATGCAGACAATGCGCAAATACCTCATGCTGCTGCTGAGCCGCATCCTGCATTAATTCATGGACGCGACAGTGCTGGGTGACGTCTCACTCTTGACTTCATGTAATCATGCCCATATGGACTCACACATGTCATAGGATGTACTTACACTGAAGGATCACACTGCGTCACAGCACTCAGCAGAAGGCATGCATTCGTCATGGTGCTGCGTCACGTGCCGTAGTGTGAGACTTGTATACACAGCGTTATCATTGCGCATTGTACAGTAAGGACTACTGTATTCCTTCTAATACATGGTCACACACACGATCACCCTCCCCTTAATTCTCTTATAAACAGGATCAGTTTGTCCATGACTCCGTGAGGAACCAGGGTCGCTTGTAGAACCCGCTTCCAGCTTGTGGGCTTGCTTAATGTCGCATGTCTCTGGGCCCTAGCTAGGCCTTCTGTTGATGTAACTTCTCTCTTGTGCCACCCCGGTTCTTACTCGTTCACCATGTGTTAGGCATGTTTCTCTCCAGCGTAAACAGGGCCAGGATTGGCCAGCCACTGAATAGGGAGGTCCAGTCATGTTTCAAGCATATTCCTTATGAATATGCATGAGGCCGATTCGCAGACAGTTCATTCCATTAGAGGTTATTTGCTGGTTTATTGGTCATTCTGAACACTCCAGAGGATTTTACAATTCCTTGTGCACATCTTCTCTTGATGTTGACACCTTGCTAAACAGCTTACAGGCCCGGGCGTACATTTGGTAATTTATTGCATTATCGAATTTGTATTATTAGTTCAATTTGTGTTATTTTTATTTGGCAATTACAGTGACCAATTAAGATAACTCGACAGTAAAGATTTGTAATAGAAAAGCCCCGAACTTGAAATATATTGTCCTGTCAGGGGTAAGATGGCAACCGTGTCCCATTGGGAGATGTAGGTGGGAGGTCTGCGGTTTTGGCTACTTGAAGCACTTCACTTGTAGTGCAAAGCTTGTATTTCCTTTTTATTTTTCCTTTCTACTTACTCCTACGCACCCTCAACCCCTCACCTACCCTCACCCTCAACCCCTCACCCTCACCCTCACTCACCCTCAACACCTCACTCGCCCTCACCCTCACTCACCCTCAACACCTCAACCCCTCACCCTCACCCACCCTCACTCACCCTCACCCACCCTCACTCACCCCCTCACCCTCACCCACCCTCAACCCCTCACCCTAACTCACTCACCCTAACTCACACTCACCCTAAATCACACTCACCCTCACTCACCCTCACTCACCCTCACTCTCACTCACCCTCACTCACCCTCACTCTGACTCACCCTCACTCACCCTCACTCTGACTCACCCTCAACCCCTCACTCACCCTCACCCTCACTCACCCTCACTCTCACTCACCCTCACTCACCCTCAAACCCCTCACCCAGTGCAATAGGTCTCGGAGCATTTGAGTTAGAGCTTTTACAATTGTTTATGGCTTTTTTTATTTGTAATTCTTTAGCATTGGCTACAGGAAACAAAAATGCTAAAGATTTACAAAAAAACCCATAAACAATTCTAAAAGCACTAACTCTAATGCTGCGAGACCTATTGCATTTCTAATGCTTGATTATAGAATCCATTCATGAACCCACTTTGGGTACAGCATGTCTTGGTCTTAAATCCCTACTCTCACCAACACAACTGTTTGGAAGTACTCGTTACATCAGGTCTTGTTGGCTTGGTTTTTTAGATTTCACCATTAGGTTTCTGTGAGGAGGAGCGGGATGTACAAACCGGAATGTCTACATCGGAATGTCTTTCCCCGTCTCCTCTCATGTTCTTGCAGAGTGTGCCTGCGGGGAGCTGGCCCTTTAACACAACGGGCTTTCCAGACTCTGAGAGGTCACGTGGGGAGGAGGACTTCAAATGGGAAGACGCCGGCGTTAATCTTCGATCACCTGGTCCAACGGACGGAGAACGCCAGGGGAGGACGCTGGCCCGAACCTACTCAGTCCTGCCGTCAGAAGGAATCCTGCCCGAGGAGGAGACAGCGGAGTCGTCAGTGGGAGCGGAGAACCAGAGGACGACACAGACGGGCAGCCAGACCCTACCTGGCAACGCAACTTCTCGAGCCACGGCCCCGGAGGGACGTGGCTCCACAAGGTACGGGGGGCGCATTTCCTCGGTTTGGGGTCGCGCATTAGAGGGGTCCAGGGGCGGGGAATAGAGGGGGGAGAAGTCCTTCTGAGCCGCGACCGTCCCTGGTATACAGGCACTGCAAGCGAAACACTGGTGATGGTAGTGGTGTCGATCCCCTCACTTCCCCACAGCTCCCTCGTCAAACGTTAAAGACTGAGAGCCCTTTCCTTACAGGACTCTTTTGTTCTTTCTTTTCTTTTTGAGCACTGGCGAGTGACAGCCCCAATCCTGATGACAAAGAGATCCGCACTCTCAGAAACCCGAGAGAAGCTGTGAAGCCAACTACAAATATCAGAAAGCATTGTACCGGAAGTGTATATCTCCCTTATTGAGTGACTGTTTTGCCTAAAGACTATAGCAACATTCTGTATAACAATAAATCCACTAAACCAGATACTCTTGCATCCTGGTCTGCTTCTCCACCACCCCACACGTGGTGTCAGAAGTGGGATCTTAGGTCGCCTCCGACATGGAAAATCTCATCCAACAGTTAATTCGGGGCCAGGAAAAATTAGAATGGGCGGTGTCAAAACAGATGTCCTCTGCCAATGCAGACCGGGAACTCATAAAAGATGGCCTAGCAAATCACGCCGATCAGATGTTGAAGGTGGCAGATGACCGAAGGGATTTAACCACACAACTACAAATATGTGCGGGTACTGGTCCTAACGTCTCCCTTCAAAAATATGCCACCGGAGAGGACCCAGACGCCTTTCTGCTAAATTTTGAGAGGGCAGCACGGGCCTCTGGTTGGCCCGAAGCCAAATGGCCTTTCTTCCTTGCGCCTCTACTGACCGGAGAAGCACAAGCTGCTTATCAAGTAGCTAACACCAATGGTAACACCTCATACAAGGACATTAAGGCACTCATCTTAGACCATATGGGTATGGACGCTGAGGCCTACAGGGTCAAGTTCAGGAAAGAAAGAGGTACTCCCTCCGACAATCCAAAAACTCTGTACTTTAAACTAAAAGCGGCTGCAGATAAGTGGTTACAACCGCAGAATCATTCCAAAGACGAGATAATGGCAATGATATATTTGGAACAATATCTCGAGGCTCTTCCCTATCCTATTCAGAGGTGGCTCAAACAGCATCACCACCTTAGCCCTGAACAGGCAGTAGAGATGGCCACAACATTCTACAGAGCGCAACCTAGGGCGTTACCTTGGGACACAGACAAGACTCCGAAGCCCACAGGAAGCATGGTTAAACAGGAAAAGAAACCCGTAAAACCAACCCTAGAGTCCGTGAAGCCGAAACCGTTCAAGTTAGAACCTCCTCCACTTCGTAATCCACAGTGTTCTGAATGCGGCGAATGGGGCCATATCGCTAGGAATTGTCCCAAGAAGAGACCGCAGGAAGAGCCCATGGATATCGGATGCATACCACGTTCCATTCTATACTCAGCAGAACTGGGTCCTAGTTTTCATGTAAGTGTCCTCGTAGATAGAACAACGGTAACTGCTCTACTGGATTCCAGTTGTAAACAGTCAGTCATTCTACAGTCCTTAGTACCTCCTTCTTATGGGGTCCTGAAGGGAACGGTTCCCATTAGGTGTGTCCATGGGGATGTAAAAACTTATACCTTGGTAGAAATTCCCGTTGCACTTCCTACGGGTAAAACGTTGGATGTTAGGCTTGGGGTTGTCCCTACTCTACCTGAACAGATGATAATTGGTCAAGACAACCCGTCCTTTTTGTTTCTTTTACAAGAAAGCTTACAGAAACATCCTTCCCCATCAACCCATTCCACATTCCTCACCCAAGCCCCCTGGCTCATAGATACCAGCTTTAGGTATGCTCAAAAAAACGACCCAACCCTTCGCTTAGCTTGGGAACAGGCAGAACAGGCGTCTCCAACATATCCGTCTTTTGTAATACAAAATGAATTGTTGTATAGGATTGGAAAGCAGGGAGACACCCCTCAGCTGTTAGTACCTCAAGCATTTAGAGAACAGGTCCTGTTTTTTGCGCATTCTCACTTGTTGGCTGGACACAGGGGAGCACAAAAGACAATGCAAATATTATTACGACATTTCTACTGGCCAGGAATATTTTCACAAGTTACTAAATATTGCCAAGAATGTGAAGTTTGCCAGAAAAAGAACCCCTATACACCTCCGGCGGTTCCGTTGCAACCTCTTCCAGTGGTGGGCCACCCGTTTGAAAGGGTCGGAATGGATCTCATTGGTCCCCTTCCACGTACAAAAAAAGGACACCTGTATGCCTTGGTCGTAGTGGATTATGCTACAAGATATCCCGAAGCATTCCCATTACGAACCCCTACCACCCAGAACATCTCGGAAAAGTTGATGGAACTGTTTTCCAGGGTCGGGTTCCCCAGGGAAATCCTCACTGATCAAGGAACGCCTTTTGTGTTGAAGCAAATATGCAAAACATTGGACATTACCCACATTAAGACCTCAGTCTACCATCCCCAAACGGATGGTTTATGTGAACGATACAACGCCACACTCAAACTGACCCTGAAGAAACTCTTAACAGTAGAAGAGAAAGAGTGGGACATGCTTCTGCCACTGGCCCTATACGTAATGCGAAGCCAGGTACAAGCTAGTCTAGGTTGTTCTCCTTTCCAACTTCTGTACGGAAGAGAACCCAGGAGTCTCCTTGAAATAACCAAAGAAGTGTGGGAACAAGAAAAAGAACAAGAAACCAAATCCTTTCTGGACTATACCAGAGCTTTGCGCTCTAAATTGCACAAATTAAGGGACTTTGCTGATGCAAATCTTGAAAGGGCACAAACGAAACAACAATTGTTGTACAACAGAGGGAAGAAGTGGAGACAGTTGTCAGTAAGAGACTGGGTTTTGGTTCTTCTCCCTACTGCAATAGGTAAGGCAAAAGCCGGTTGGCAAGGCCCCTATAAGGTAACAGAAAAAGTTGATCTAACATCCTACCGGGTGCAAGTCAACCCCAGGAAATGTCAACTGTACCATATAAATCTGCTCAAGAAATGGCTAGGACCCCCTCCACAAGACGTACACAACATTGAAAGTCTCCCATCTGATGTGTCAACACTGAACCAACTGGTCCTCAATTCTGAGTTAACCTCGGACCAGGTACACTCCCTTCAGAACGCCCTAACCCCTTTTGCACATATCTTCTCGGATTTGCCCGGGAGGACTACCCTAGCAGAGCATACCATCCCTACTCAACCAGGGAAAATTGTGAAACAAAAACCTTATAGAATCCCGGCTGCTAGAAGGCAGCCAATAGAAAAGGAAGTAGAAAGCATGTTGGAGTTGGGCGTCATCAAACCCTCCACTAGCAACTGGTCTTCACCAATTGTCTTAGTGCCAAAACCGGATGGCTCTGTCCGGTTTTGCATTGATTTCCGCGCTGTGAACTCTATTTCTAAGTGTGACTCCTATCCTATTCCTAGGGTAGATGAGCTTATAGAAAAATTGGGAGAAGCTCAGTTTATCACCACTCTTGACCTTACCAAAGGTTACTGGCAAGTACCACTCAAGCCAGAGGACCAGGAGAAGACCGCTTTGGTCACCCCTAGCGGCCTTTACGAGTTCATGGTCCTACCTTTTGGGTTGCATGGAGCACCTGCCACGTTCCAGCGACTAATGAATCAGGTGTTACAAAACCACCAGGACTATTCATCCGCATACCTGGATGACATAGTGATATTCAGCCCAGACTGGCATACCCATTTACAACACTGTACCCAAGTCTTTACCGCTCTCCAAGATGCAAGCCTACATGTTAATGCAAAAAAATCAAAAACTGGATTTAGAAAGGTGAAATATCTAGGCTATCTCTCGGGTGATGGAGTCATACAACCTCAGTCAGAGAAAGTGAAAGCTATAGTGGAGGCCCCGTTTCCATCTACAAAGAAAGAAGTTAGGGCATTCCTGGGACTCCTTGGATACTATAGGCGCTTTATACCCCAGTACTCTGAACTAGCAACGCCCCTAACTTATTTACTCCAAAAGAATGTCAAGAATAGGGAGTTCTTCACCAACCTTCACCAACCCCCACCTGATGCTAGGAAGCCTTTTCAAGAGTTAAAAAAGGCTATAACAACTGCCCCTGTTCTCCGGTCCCCTGATTTCTCGAAACCTTTCTTGCTACACACAGACGCCTCTGAACATGGTTTAGGAGCTGTTCTGTCCCAAACGTCAGCTGAAGGTATTGAACACCCTATCCTTTTCATCAGCCGGAAGCTATTTCCTAGAGAGCAGAAGTACCCTATAATCGAGAAAGAATGTCTTGCCATTAAGTGGTCAATTGAGAAACTTCGGTATTATTTGGAGGGCACCCACTTCCTGCTCTTTACGGACCATGCCCCCTTTCTGTGGATGAGCCGCAATAAGGGGAACAATCCACGTATTCTCAGGTGGTTCCTCTCGTTGCAACCTTACTCTTTCGAGGTTATCCACCGGAAGGGTGCGGAGAATGCGAATGCTGATTTCCTTTCCCGATTTCCATTGTTCCCCGAACGTGAACAATCTGGGATAGGGGTGTGTGAGGAGGAGCGGGATGTACAAACCGGAATGTCTACATCGGAATGTCTTTCCCCGTCTCCTCTCATGTTCTTGCAGAGTTTGCCTGCGGGGAGCTGGCCCTTTAACACGACAGGCTTTCCAGACTTTGAGAGGTCACGTGGGGCGGAGGACTTCAAATGGGAAGACGCCGGCGTTAATCTTCGTTCACCTGGTCCAACGGACGGAGAACGGTCAAGGGAGGACGCTGGCCCGAACCTACTCGGTCATGCCATCAGAAAGAATCCTGCCCGAGGAGGAGACAGCGGAGTCGTCAGTGGGAGCGGAGAACCAGAGGACGGAGGACGACACAGACGGGCAGCCAGACCCTACCTGGCAACGCAACAACTCGAGCCACGGCCCCGGAGGGACGTGGCTCCACAAGGTACGGGGGCGCATTTCCTCAGTTTGGGGTCGCGCATTAGAGGGGTCCAGGGGCGGGGAATAGAGGGGGAGAAGTCCTTCTGAGCCGCGACCGTCCCCGGTATACAGGCACTGCAAGCGAAACACTGGTGATGGTAGTGGTGTCGATCCCCTCACTTCCCCACAGCTCCCGCGTCAAACGTTAAAGACCGAGAGCCCTTTCCTTACAAGACTCTTTTGTTCTTTCTTTTCTTTTTGAGCACTGGCGAGTGACAGCCCCAATCCTGATGACAAAGAGATCCGCACTCTCAGAAACCCGAGAGAAGCTGTGAAGCCAACTACAAATACCAGAAGGCATTGTACCGGAAGTGTATATCTCCCTTATTGAGTGACTGTTTTGCCTAAAGACTATAGCACCATTCTGTATAACAATAAATCCACTAAACCAGATACTCTTGCATCCTGGTCTGCTTCTCCGCCACCCCACAGTTTCCTAATCCCAATTCTCCTTTCTCTTTACCCCTCTTCCTCCTCCACAGGAAATTTCTTAATCATGTCTGAATCAACAAGAGCTAGCTACTTGTAAAAATGTTATATGTCTGTTAGGTCAAACCGCTTTGACCTAACAGATACATAACATTTTTACAAGTAGCTAGCTCTTGTTGATTCAGACATATCCCTAGGGGAAACAAACTAGCTACTCTAGTTCCTCTCTCTCCATTTTTGATTACAAGCAATTTCTTAATCATGTCAGGCACGTACTCATTAATGTCCTGAAGATGATCCTATTATCACAGTTTTGCGCATTACTCCAATGTGTAAAACAAGTGCACTGACTGTCTTTAAAAAGCTTGATATAATTTATAATTTGACAAGCTAGACTGGACTTGCCTGAAATGTCTTTGTGTATGTTTTGTATTTGTCATGTTCTAGAGAGGATACAGGACTGTGTCCCACTAGATTGATGTTTTCAACTACGGTGGTCCAACTGTTCATATTATTAAAATTATTGTCCAGCTGGACATGTGTAATATAGCTCTGATTTCAGTCTATATTTATTGTGCTATAAATCTGATCGTTTAAGGACCACTGTTTATGTTTAAAAATTGATACCCAAGGTCCTTAACTACCTTGCGGGTTCCCTTGTTATTTCTGAAAATAGGGTGATAGAGGAGACTGTAGAAAAGTTCCCCATTAGCTTCATACAAAAGTCCAGAGCTGATGCCACTCTGCTAATTCTGCTTAGGCACATCAAGGAGAACTGCCAATGAAAGCAGGCTATGCGTGCTGTTGTGAATGATTGCAACAATGCTTCCCCTGATGTTTCGCTCCTCTACAGGTGGGACCATCCCAAGAGAAAGAATCACAGGCAGTATTCTATGCTTGTCTTTGTGTTTAGTGCATTGATACACTGCTTCCAAATGGTTGGTCTTGCAAGCAATCCAGAAAGCCATTTCGTCATGCTTCGTGGGACCCTTTCTCATGATAGCATTAATAGTCATTGGACCAATTGTTTGTACTTGTATCTAAGTGGTTGGTCCCACTGCAAGAGCAGGTCTGGAGCTCAACGTGTGTTGCACAAATTGTACAAGTCTCTTGTATAAGCCAACTGAGTAGTTTAATACCACATTCATCTCAGCAGGGGCGATGAAAGGGATGTGTAGCCAGCCAAGACCACATAGCCCCTTTATTGCCCAAAGTCCATGAATGGACATTTGAGTTTGTGTGTGGCAACTGACCAGCAAACCAGTTCTGGTGTTTCTGGTAAGTCAAAGGGATGGATGGAGGCTGCATAACCTAAGTAGACCTGATGATTATGCACACACGTGAAATAGAAGCGGAGAACCAAGATATACCGCTCTGAGACAACACCATACCCATCACGTGCATGAGGGTCTTTTTATTTGGGACAGAATTCCCCCCGAAAACCATCCTGCAGACCTAAGGTTGTTCAGGACAAGTGATCCTTTCCCCTTTGATTACAAGTTATCTATTGGAAAATGAATGGATCAATATTCCATCTCCCTCACCTCTGATTAGAAGAAGTCAAAGGGATGGCCAAATGGTGTACCTCTGTGTAGACACAAAACTGTCCTGAGGCAGCATTGATAGACTCAGACTCCACTCATGAGTAAAGTGTTCCAAAGGCATACGCCATGTGTGCAGCTATTACAAAAGTAACTGCCCTCCATTCATCATGGACACCTTGAGATTTAAAAAGCATCCCTGTAATTGGCCCCTATAACAATAGGTGCCACCATGGAGAATGGTTTCAACTAAAATGGGAATCAAAGAATTGGAAAACCCAAAGAATGGGGAATTACCTTATAGGAGTCAAGATTGACATACTTTCGGTAATAGGTGCTCCCTTATCCCCAATAGGAGAAGTTAACCATGATTATTACAGACATCTTGTAATGACATAATAATGGTTAATAGGTTTGTGAATAGTGAAAGAACTACTAACCGTAAGATACAAGCCCAACGTTTGGCTCCAACTGTTGCATAAACTACTACTTTAGAGCCGTTCTGCAAGGTCTGCATTCTCTTCCACGGCTGACAGGTGAACTTGGTTCAATGCACCAATGCTAAATATGAAAGACAGGTTATTGTAGCCCCACAGAACCCTACCCAATACAATGTTGGAAGCAGAGTTATTGCTTTTGGGTGACTTAGAATCCTCATAAAGGGATCAGGGCCACAGCGATAAGGTATACAAACCTATTTCCTTATTCACAATATCACACACTGCACTAAGAAGAACAGACACTTAACTAAAAGTATTTATTACAGCAAATCAAAAATAACTACACAGGATATCATAAAAACAGCAAAAAGGCATGTTGTGAACAGCGAATATAAAACAAAAAATTCTAACATGGTTTAAAATATCATTTAAAACCGAATTACCCTAAAACCTACTTCTATGCGCTACACTAGAAGAGCATGGAAAGGAGAAAACCTAGAAGTCAAGAGTTTCTGAAGGAGAAGCAACACACTAGATACCTTGTTGACAGCAAGATCTGTTGTTATCAGTAGAGGCGTGAAGGCAGAGTTCCCTGCAAAGAGCAAACACGTGTTGCGGTAGCGGGCTTGATTTGTGAGTCTCCTTTATCAGCTTCAGGCTAAGATGAGCATCTTCGAAGTGTGGTGGCAGTAGATGAAACAGTCTAATGCAGAATCTCATGTGATAATCTGGGCAAATGGCCTCTCCTGACAAATGGCAGCTCTTAAATACTAAATTTAATCAGAGATTGGAATTTCTGACATAAGTTTAGGAACATCTGACATAGATTACGTGTATGAAGGTGTAAAACGCACAGGTTTCCTTAGGAACATATAAAAAGGGCGGAAATTCAGACTACATTATTCTGGCTGTATGTTTGTATTTGTTCTTATTTGGCCATGACATTGTGAAAAGTCCACTTGTCCCAGACTGATGTTGCATCATGTACTACATTTATGTCATTAGCCAAATGACTTGACCCAGTCACGGTTTTTAGAAAGATAAAGTCAGACGACATCTCAACAGTGGCAGACATGCAAATTATTTTGCATGAAATTGGAAATATAGCGACTCCCATTACCTAAGATGGTGTTGGGCCTACTCAAAATGGAGCCGGATCTCATTTTTACACGTCACTGTAGACGTGTAGAAAATAAAAAATACAAGACAGTAGACATTTTCTATCTATTCACCCAGGATCTGGAACAACATCCCAGTATCCATAAGGACCTTCCCAAACTGCTCCAATTTAGGAAAGAGTTGAAGACCCACTTCTTTAAAGAACATCACAATGCATTAGCCATCCCCACCAAGCCTCCTCCCCTACTACTAAACGAATTTAAGCTGGTCTTTGACCAAGTACAGGACTCCATAGCCTTTTGCCTAGGTTTGTACTCTAGAAATACCATATTCATACAGGTGTCATCAAGTTGGGAAATGTTCAATGCCTGCAAGTAGGAGCAGCGGAAAAATACACACATTTCAAGAACAATGTCGTCCATTGGCTTAACATTCATGTGGGGGGAAGACGCTTATGTTATTCAATCAATTATAACGGCAACAAATTCCGTGGATTGGCAGTACAAATAAGCGTTGGAAAGGGGATTGTGAGGTGGTTAACATTCACCAGGTGAGGATTGTTGCACGCCTTTTACGTGACACTCCTGGGTTACATTATATGGCCTTATATATAAAGAATTTTACTTTAGGGTCTTTTACTCACTTCCTAAGTCTGCCATGTGTAATTCTCCACCAAAGGCAATCCCTGTTTCAAATGGAAGGTCAATGTCTGCCTCAGCCAGTTGCAAAAACCAGACCTTAAATAGTTTTGAGCCGTTGAGCACTCTGAAGAAGGTAGTGTGACTAGGGAATAAAGGTCTCACATCCCCCTTAAACTTGGTTGCTGTACATAACCAACTTGATGCTGTTTCTGGTTCACTTAATTCCAATTTGAAATTTCTTGCCTGGAATGTCGCAGGGTTCAGGTAAAAAAAAATTGTCCCAGGTATAATTTCTATTGACCAAATGAGAAGAATCAAATGATCAAAAGTAATGTCAGAGTTATTTGTTCACCAACTGTGAGGGCCCTGCGCTTCAGAAAAAGAACACTGTTGTGGCGGGGAAGAGGGGTTAGACTACAAACTTGCAGGAGGTCTTATTGGCCTACTCATAGATTTTGAAGGTGTTTCGCTCCAGGCTCTCCCTTTCTATCTGAGCGGATTCTCATACTGGTAGTCGGAGGGTATTTCACGGTTGCTCCAGGGCATGTAGAACACTTTGCAAGGCCCTTGTAAAGATCCTCCTGGAGACAATGGTATTGTAGAAATAGTATTTTATTCAGGTAGGACTTAACACCCCAGCCAGCTAACGTCACCTACAGCTTAGCTAAAGTAGATCTGTCAGTAAATGAAATACATACATTCTATAGTGAAGATTGGTACTTGCAAGATTCTGACGGTATGATGTCATATTACAATGGTAAAGAAGAATAGCACAGAAACACATTACAATGACTAAATGTAACTTAACAAATATATGAAGAGAAGAATACCACACATCTCCCTTCCGATAACAATAAATAAACCAAAAATAAAATAAAAGTCATTAAGAAACAGCTCTAATGCTGTAAAAAATCATCCAAATATTTTGGTTTGACATTTGGCCTTGTACTCCTTTCTCGCTCCACATCATCTCTACAACCTTTCTGTTTGTGTAGAACATCTCTTTTTGCTAAAACATCAGAAGGAGAAAAAACAAGTTTAGCAACTCTGTTTAAATTCCAGACCCTATGCACTTCAGTTCTAAAGGCATTCTTGAATACTTTAATTACTTTCATTGGTTGTAAAAACTTAGATGCCCCAAGGACATGACCGTTACGAGGATTATGAATCCTAAGTAGGTCTCCAACCCTCGTACCCGTTTTTAACGGCTTTCCTTGTGTTGAACATTTCTTTATTCATTTACATTTCCTAACTTCTTTTTCAATGTGTAAATGCGTTCCTGATCACCTTCCTCAAACATGGAATCAGAAGATTCATTAGATATCCAGGAAGAGCATAACATTGTGGAAGGTTTTCGTTTGTGAAATAGCTCAAAAGGGGTTCTCCTGGTCATTGAATGAGGAGTCAATCTGTAGCTTATAACCTTGTTTTGAACTTCAGAATACCAACACCAGTGATTAGGCAATTATTATTATTATTAGGAGCTTATAAAGCACACTTATACCCAAGGGTGTCCTGGCGCTGCACATTGATTCCCTTGAGTACGAGTTGCTTAATCCCTAAATAACCAAGTCTTCAGCCTCTTTCTAAAAGAGAGGAGCTCCTCGGCTTTCCTAATATGCACCTGCAGGCTGTTCCACGCTTTCGCTGCACAATAGGAAAAGGTATTTCCTCCCAAGCTGGCCTTTTTTATTCGGGGCACCGCCACTATTCTGCTTTCAGCGGAGCGCAGTGCTCTCCCGGGCACACACCAATCAAAGCACTTAGTCAAAAACTCTGGGCCACTACCCTTCAATGCTTTGAATACCGTGCACAGCGCCTTAAAATGAGCTCGTCTGGATACCGGAAGCCAGTGCAGTTGCTGCGGACCCTCACGTACAGAGGCGATCCTTGGAATGCCTGTTGGCAGTCTCGCCACCGCGTTTTGTACCTTCTGTAGTCTGTACAGGTGTTTTTTTTCAGATTCATGTACAGTCTATTACAATAGTCCAAACGCGACAGAACAAGGGCTGAGACTGCTAACCTGAAACCATCGGCTGGAAGATAAAATAACATTTTTCTCAATACCCTGAGGATATGGAAGCATGTTGAAACCACTCCACTAACCTGCTCCTCAAAATCCAATTTCTGGTCCATGATCACGCCCAAATTCTTTGCTTTGCCCGTGGGGACTGGTGAAATGAAATGAAATGAAATGAAAAATTGCATTTGTATAGCGCATAACCGCCCTGGGGCCTCGCAGCGCACTGGTGGCTACCCCAGTGCTTCAGGCCACATATCCGGCGTCCAGATGTTAGGATTATTCCCGAATATCATGATCTCGGTCTTCCCTGCATTCAATTTGAGGCACTTCGAGGCCATTCAACCTGCAATGTCTTTCAGGCAATCATGGCACCTCGCGGCCATATCCACTTGCGACCCTCGTTGTATGGATAACACGATTTGTGTGTCATCTGCATAGGAAGTGAGTTGCAGGCCAAAATATCTTATCAAGGCTGCCAGTGGGCTGACATAAATTTTGAAAAGCGTGGGGCTCAAGGAAGAGCCCTGTGGTAACCCGCAAGGGAGGGCAAAGGGTTTGGACTTATCAAGCTCCAGATCAACTGTCTGGATTCTGTCGGCCAAAAAAGATTTCAGGAGGCTCCAGGCAGTGCCTTCAACCCCCGCCCTCGACAACAGGTCCATCAGCACCCCGTGATAGACCGTGTCGAAGGCTGCCGACAGATCCAACAAAATCAGGACAGCCACCCATCCCTGGTCAACCGCAACTCTAACCTCCTCCGTGGCCTTAATCAAGGCCGGTCTCGTGCTGTGTCCTGCACGAAACCCAAACTGCGTGGGGTCGAGTGCCTTGGTTCTCTGAAAAAAAGATCTTAATTGCCAATTTATGGCCTTCTGCAGTAATTTAGCTGGAAGCGGGAGACGTGATATGGGTCTGTAGCTATTGGGGTCATTTTTATCAAGACTAGGTTTTTTTATTAAGGGAAGAATAGAGGCGACTCTCCACCTCCCAGGATAGTTACCTGAATCAATGATGGTGATGAACACTGGGGTAAGTGTAGTAGCAATGACCTCAGGACAGATTTTAAGTACCGCCAGCGGGCAGGGATCACTAGATGCTCCCGACTGGGCAGCCTGCAGAAGGCCAATGACCTCCTTGTCTGTAGCGGACTAAAACTCACTAATCTATCCGAAGCCAACCTCACCCTAGAGTCAAGGCTAATTTCTGCTTCCCCTACCTCTCCTTGAAAATTGGAGGAGGGGAAAATCCCTTCCACTTTGTTCTGAAAAAAGGTGGCTAGCGATTTGCACAGTGCCGGACTACTGTGTGTGATGGGTTTGGTGGAAATCGTAAGCTTCGTAATGGTCCTAAACAATTCTCTGGAGGAAGAGTTAGCCTTTTTTTATCTGATCAGCAAAGTAGACAAAGTTCTTTGTATGGTCTCTTTGAGTACCCAATTAAACCTCTCAACTATTCCATTTGTCTCTGGATGATAGAGAGAGGACATTTTGTGTACAATACCCTTGTCATCCAAGAATGTAATCATTTATTTTGAGGTGAAGTGAACACCATTAACAGAAAGTAGTTTTGATGGAAAACATTCTCTTTCCCCAAAAAATATTTAGCAATGTTATGATATTTTTTGTCTCTTCTGAGTTTGTAATCATAACCCCAGCCCACCTAGAGTAAACATCAAGAAGCACAATGACATACTTATCCACACTAATGCCCTTTATGGGGCCAAAAATATCAATAACCACCTCATCCTAAGCTTCCTTGGGAAGTAACCTCAAGGTCATCGGATGGACACGAGGCTTCAAAATCTTAAAACATCTACTGCATTCACCACATTCTCGAACAACCCTCTCTACCATTGGGTCCATCCCAGGCCACCAGTAGGTTTGTCTAAGAATCTCTTTGGATTTAGAGATTCCAGGGTGCCCATTGTGGGCAAAATCTAACAGTTATGACCTTAAAGAGGATGGGGGATTCAATCTTTTACCTGATCCAGCGTCACAATAGAAATTCCGTCCCTACACCACCATACACTACCTAATACTCACCATACTAATTAATACCAAGGCCCATACAACTGAGACAGAAAATCTTGGAGCTGAATCATGTGGCCTAATTAATTACACTAACTGAATAATATTATGTACATTATATACAACTGCAGTATAACATTTCTAGACATAACATAATAAGGGAAATATTTAATTAGACCACTATGGTCAATGAATATTTGCTATTGGTAATGACTAAAATTAATCAAGACCAGCTTGACGTTTTAAGTCTTTTATTTTTAAATTTCAAAGTTAAGTTTCAGTTTTCAAAATCTTTATTAGCTCTTTATTAATAGCAAACATTTTTATTAAATCAGTAGTAACATTTAGTTTATTGGCACAAAGGTCTGGCACATCAAAATTGCTCAAAATCAATTAATTAAAGTAAACAAACCCTAGTTCCATAAATGAAGCTTTCTGACCCTGTAATGGAGAAGACATTTAAAATTTGCTTTGCATTGCCTTACGTGTCCAAGGAAAAACGGACAGCACTTCGCCCTCAGGAACAGTCAGCCCCGTTCCCCTCAAAAGGCTAGGTTCTTATACTTTTTCTGACTCACTAATCTAACTAAAAACGATATTTTTATTAAAACCAGCAACCCAATTGGTTGCTGTCCATCAGACCATCGAGAGGCCACCGCATCAAAATTCCATGACATCATATTGTCATTGTCCATTTACATGAAGCAACACCGGCTTCCGTGTATTTGCAACATTATACTAAATGTTCACGGTTTCCTCCAGGACTTTAGCCAAACTGCCTCTACTCGCTTCCTTGGCCTTGATAAGTTTACTTTCGGAGCACGTTTTTGCACAAAAGTCTTTGTTTGAGCTTCAGTTCATTTCCAGAGAAATATTTTTATAAAAAAGCTTCAACATGGCTGTGCTTAGCTCCTCTCAGTCAGGCCAACCAACTTCCACCAGAACTAGGCCTCAAGCCTTTCTCTTGAGCTAGTATTTAAATAAACACAAAAGAGTAATTAATTCAAGCAAAATAAACCCTTCTGTTACCCACCTTCCATTGCTAATATTTAACCCATTAATATATGTCACCTAGCAGAAGCGCACAAATAAAGCAGCACATTTAATATCTACCATTCTTCATAAAATCCAGCAGGATTCTCCATAATTCTGAAATGATAAAAAGATAAACAAACACAACATGGATGAACAGGCACAACATAGACAAACACATAAGCACACACAATAAAAGCACATGCCATCAAATATTCAGCCGCATTAATGTTGACAAAGACAATAGGACAAACAAAACAATATTAGTTATGTGTTACAAAACAGACTCGCAAATGCAACATGAGCACATTAATATTAGTCCCGCGTGTAATGTAATGTAGAACTTTAATCTAGATTGATTAGTAAAACAAATCATGCAATAACTCATTAATAAATTAGTTCATGTTACTAGGGATTTAATTTCATGAGCCAGAATAAAATTATTTCTGAAACTCGCTCCATCAACTCCCTCATCTGGTGATTTCAAAATCACCAAACAACACCCAAAATTGAGAAAATTTTAAACCCAATTTAGAGACGTCACATTTTGAGTTCTTTCTGTATTAGTCTCCATAAACCCCTGTTTCTGCTGTTTGCTCGATGCTTTCAAACTGAGCCCTTCGCATCTCTTCTAACTCGTATTCCTTCTCCTGTTCCTTTCTGAGTTTAAAAATCCTCCTTTTTTCCTTTTGATGCTTCTTTCTCTTGTGAATCATGCAACTTATTTTTAGCAGCAATATCACTATAATAATGACAATTACTGGACAGAGCACTTTGCCGATGATTGAGCCACCAATCTCTGAAAACCATTCTTTAATTGCCTCAATTCTTTTGCCTATTCGTTCAGTGAAATTTTCTTCCTTCATAGGTTCTATTTCTTCATGAAATTCTGTTATATTTTTAATAAGTGACTCTATATTCGGACTCTTGTCAGGAATATAAGTACAACAATGCTGGACATGTAAAACCCCACAAACTCCTCCCTCTTTTGCGAGCAGAATGTCTAATGCAAGACGATTCTGCATAACCATGCTCCTGGTAGCAACAAGTTCTGTGTTTACTAATTGAAAACCACTTGCAGTATCTGTTGACAATCTGTCTACAATTGTAGAAACCTTTCTAATCTTGATTGAATTCATTGTTATTCCAACCATGGGAATGACTTCACCGAATATGTCTCCCAAGACTTCTGTAAAACTTTCTCTCTTAAATCTGTTCAGGTGTTCACCAAATTCAAAGGTACCCTTCTCATTTGTGTCAACATGAAACAAATTTGGAAAAACTAATCCAAGATAACACGTCCCATACCAGTGGTCTGGGAGGCTAAAATATGCCTTGTTACCACAGATAAAATAAATTCCAGGGAAAATTGGATCTCTTCCACCTTTAAATCCCCATCCCCCTATGATACGATAAGTATCCTCACATTGACTAGCGCCAACAAAAAAGTTATCATAAAGAGTATTATCTCTTCTAATGCAACATTTACCACTAACTGGTTCATCTATATGTATGGCTGTATTTGTGTTAACACCATTAACCTTAGCGTCCTCCATTTGCCAAAACTTTGATTTGGAATGCTTAAGGACTTAATTTCTCTTATAAATAGCCCTTCTCTCTTCAACCATATTCAGGAAAGTATTTTCCTCAGCTCTCATCTTGCATGTTAAATTGTTTCTATAAGCATATTCATAGTTAAGTTCATTAGTTACTAAAAAGAATTCCCTCATCTGCTTCGCAGGCTTAACTTTGTTTAAGCTAATTACAACTTTGAGATTTGCAAAAACCTCATCAAAATCTGAATAATAATAATCCAGACGACCAGTTTGATAAAACAGGCTAGCAATTACACTGCAAGTGATGCCATAAGTGAGAGGTAACATATTATAAGTAACCCCCTCTGAAACAGAAGCAGGCAGCTTCACACAAACATAGCAATCCTTTACATCCATTACCTTAACATATTCAGATAAAAGCCTAGAAAATGTATTGCTAGAAAAATCTCCAACAGATCTATCTTGATGGATTTCAGGATTATGTTCAATAATTCTACTAGACTTGCCAGCATGTTTTTCCTGTTTAGTCTCTACCTTACTTGTTATATTAGTCTTAAGTTTCTGTTTATCAATACCAAAAGGGTACACTACAGCTAATATTAACCAGACCAGAATTAAGAGAACCACACAAATTGAAGACATTTTGCAACATCTTCTCAGAATTGAGCACTTTAAAGTATCTGAACTAGGCATTTCTAAAAGAATAACAAAAATGAAAAACAAAATTTTTTTGAAATAATGTAGGTAATATGAATTATAAAACTAAATTAAATAACTAAATGTTCCCCCCTTTAAATTTTTTTTTTTAAAAGAAACCCTAAAACAGTTTTTCTTCGACCTTGCGTCACATGAATGTGTGTTTTCCAGCTAACACAATTTCTTCAACCTTGTGTCACCTAACAAGTTTTCTTCAGCCTTATGCCAGGAACCAAAACCCTTATCTAAAAATTAAACAACTTCAATCATTGTCACTAGCTTCTTCCAAATCCTCTTGACTGCTACTCCCTACCTCAACAATTGGCGGGATTATAATGTATGTCCACTCTGGGGACTTATATTTTTGATTTGGCTTTATCACTCTTTTTGTCTTACGAGTGATCACTTCAATTTTCTTATTATTCTCGTTTTTCTTATCAGAATCTCCTCCCTGACTAGATACCTCGTTGATCTGTTCTTTTGATTTCTTCACTAATTTGAATTTCAGATTATCTTCTGGCCAAATATCTCCTCTTCTCAAGACATTTTTCTTTGGCACAGTCTCATTAGACTCACTTTTCCAAGATCTTTTCCTGAATTTTTTTATTTCAGATTCTTCATCACTCCCATCCGTATCTGTTTCTGAGACTTCAAATCTGTACCTACTCGGCAGCTTCACTCCATTAGGAACATCATCCTTACTGCTGGTAATTTTATGGCATGACACGAGGGCCAACATTATGCAAATTCTCCTTTATTGCCACAGCTCAGCAGTAACAATGAAGAGAACATAGAACTTGTGAACATTCTAGAAAGGTATATAACTCATGGACACACAGCCATCTTCCTTCTTTGTTGCTGCTGCTCACACAGATAAGTGCCTCCTTTTACTCATCCTTTCTGATGCACGTGTTTGCTTGATTTTCACCCTGTTGTCGCATATCTGGGTCCACTTGACCCTACCTTGCGCTCATTTCTTGTTAATTCTCTTCTCCCTCCTTTCTAAGGACTGCTATGTTTTCTACACTGTCTATGCTTTGTATATATCTGTTTGTTTGATCGGTATCTTTATCCATTTCCCTGATGCCCGTCTTCTCGACCTTCTTTCTCTGTACCTTCCACCCCTTTCCTCACATTCGGGACTCGTGTTCCCGCTCCTCTCTCTTCGCGTCTTTTAAACGTGAACGCAATCCCGTTGCTATGCAGACATCACCCGCTCCCGCAACGCGGCCGGATCGACGGCCTACTAGTTTTCCTTGTCGGCGCTGCCTTCCGCTTACCTCCCCTCGCCTCTCCTGATCGGTCTTTCAGCATTTCGGCATTTCCCTTCCCCGCGACATGCCTCACGCTGCGGATGGTACGCCGCTTAGAGGAAAAGCCCTTAGCAACGCGCACAAACTCCTTCGTGCGTCGTTGCCCTAGTTACAGAAGTAGCTTTCGACAGTTGACTCGACGATCGCGATCTCCTCAGTCCCGTTTTTTCCCTCATTATCCTTAATATATATCCTTAAAAAAAAAAAGGGGGAAACAGGTCTAACTTGAGGTAGGATTATTGTAGAACCGACAAATATTTTCTTGAGGCGCTTGTGCTTAACTTGCCTTGTTATTAGGGTAGAAGACTGCTGGACATTCTTAAAATAACGGTTTAAGGCTACTGGGCATCCTGTCCTTCTTTACCTTGTATTGATAATGTCTTCTAACCCTGACGCCTCAATAGATGCAAAGTTGGAACTGTTGGTTTCTAAAGCCATGGATAAAGCCATGAACTCCTTTAACGAAACCATTAATAAAAAAATTTTGGACACCATAAATAAGAATTTTGAAAGGTTTACGGGGGCATAGCCTTCTACTAGTGGTGCTCGCACACGCACCTCAAGCACTAAAGAAGGGGCAGTCAAGGCCCCAAAGAAAAGGGCCGCCGGAGAACAACCTACCTTCTCCACAAAAAAACATAAGGTGTCATCGAAATCGGCTCAGTCTCGCCACCAGGGCGGAGATCAGAACGGTGCCTCGGGCACCACAGAAGGACAAGAATCAGGTCCAGATTCACCTATACATATCGATAGCGACGACCACCATGATGCGGAGATAGACCTCTCCTGCTCATCTACTTTTGATTCGGACGTTGAGGTCCGGGAGAATGACTCCGGGGAGAGCCCGGAAGGAACAAATAAGGCATCGGGATCCAAGATGGGCTTCACTGACCCCTTTGGGGATAATATGTTTGACCCCTTACTAATAAGACATCCCCTTTCTCCCAAATGGTTACCATCTCAACATGTCGCAGACTATGTTAGCTTTTGGCTACGGAGGGAAATTCCCAAAGAAGTGAGATCAAGATTGAGATCGGAATGTCTTTGCCCATCACTTCCAGATAAAATCGCCTTCTCCCCCGAATTAGACCCTAAGGTTGTTGCATTTATAGCTAAAGGTGCCAAAGACCCGAGAAAGGGCACAGACAAAGGGCTCAGGTCATGTCAAGACCGCCTTCTGGATATTATTGGCCCACTATCTAAGATTTTTGATCTAGCAGAGAATGCTTATGTCGGAGGCATTCCCGTTGACCCTAAAGAACTGCGCGAATGGGTTCAAAGATCTATCTGTCTCCTTGGCAATGCCAATACTGCCCTATCTAACGAACGCAGGAAAGGGATTCTACTTAAAATAGACCCTAAACTTATTGAATTAGCGAATAAGGAGACAGGCCCAAACTCCCATTTATTTATTTATTTATTTATGAATCTTGTAGAGCGCACAGCTACCCCCGTCGGGGGTGTCCCGGCGCTAAGACTGTCAGCAGGAGAAGGAGGACCTATCTAAATAGATGAAAATAGCCACGTTTTCAAACGGCTACGGAACAGTGCTTCGGATGGGGCAAATCTGAGGTCTAAAGGTAGGCTGTTCCAATGTTTGGCAGCAAGGACAGCGAAGGCTCTGCCACCCATTCTAGTGCGGCGGAAGCGTGGCACAACCATAAGACGTAGGTTGTTGGAGCGTAGGTCTCTGACTGAGTGGGATAGTGTCAGTCTCTTTCTTAAATATTCTGGTCCGGTTCCGTTCAGAGCTCGGAAAGCAAGAGTGAGAGTTTTGAACTTTATGCGGCTGGCTATAGGAAGCCAGTGAAGCTCTTTGCGAAACGTTGAGATCGAGTGTCGGAAAGGGATATTGCCAATCAGTCTTGCTGCCGCATTTTGAACTACTTGAAGGCGTTCAATTTGATACAAAGGGGCCCCCGCATAAAGACTGTTGGCATAATCTAGATGGGAGGTTATTAAGGCCTGAGTAACTGTTCTGCGCGCGTCCATCGGCAGAAATGGAAAGATTTTTCTCATCATCTTTAATTTTCCAAAGCAAGCAGCAGTAACTTTATTAATTTGAGGGCCACAGGAGAGCGTATCGTCGAACTGGAACCCCAAATTGCGAGCGGTGTGCACCGGGATTGGGGTGGGGTTGAGTACCGTTGGCCACCATAGTGAGGGGGGTATAGTCATTTTTTGATTAAAAAACAGGACCTCCGTCTTGTCGGTGTTAAGACGAAGATGATTCGAGGCCATCCAAGAACAGATTTCGCCCAGACAGTGGCGAAAGCTAGAGAGGCTGGAGTCAGAGTGATCTCTAAAGGAGAATATCAGCTGTGTATCATCAGCATAAGAGATCACTCTGACCCCACATGCCTCCACTACCTTGGCCAGAGGGGCCAGGTATACATTGAAAAACAGAGGACTCAGGGACGAGCCCTGCGGGACTCCACGGGCCAGAGGTTTGCATCCAGATTTAAATGGTCTGAGAAGAACCCTCTGTGATCGTCCTTGGAGGAAAGAAGTGATCCACGACAGGGCAGTGCCGCCCAGTCCGATCTGCTCCAGGCGATCTAAAAGTATTTTGTGGGACACCGTATCGAAAGCGGCGGACAGGTCGAGGAGAACCAACATGGCCTCCTCGCCCTTATCCACACATTCTCGAACAGTCTCCGATACTTCTAGCAGTGCGGTTTCCGTGCTAAAACCCGTGCGGAAACCGGACTGGGAGTCATGGAGTAGGGAATTAGTCTGTAGATATTCTGCAAGTTGTAATTGGACGGCCTTTTCCAGGACCTTCGCTGGTTTCGGAAGGAGAGAGATGGGCCGATAATTACAGAATTGCGTGGGGTCCGCATCTGTTTTCTTCAGGATAGGCACAAGCAAGGCTTCTTTCCAAGCAGAGGGGAATTGGCCTAGTTGTAAAGAGGCATTCCATATGGAAGTAAGTGGTTCTAACAGTAGGGTAGCCAAATCACTCATGATCTTAGGGGGGACCGGGTCCAAAGGAGAGCCCGATTTGCACAGTTTAAGTGCAAGATCTGGGGTGAGGTCCTTGAATGCCACAAGGGCAGGAACAGTGTCATGGCTGATAGAAACCGGGGAAAGGGAGTGATCAGATGCCACAACTGGAGGAAAGGAGGATGCGATTTTCTCAATTTTTTCCTGAAAGAAATCTGATAGTCCATTGCAAAGAGACTGGTTGGCTAAATTGTTAGGTGTCATTGCAGGAGGTTTGACAAAGTCTTTAACGATTTTAAACAAAGTTTTAGCCGAGTTGTCTGCGTCTTTAATTTGTGAGGCAAAAAACTCTCTCATGGCAGATTTTTTTAGTTTGGTAAATTGCTTTAAGGCCGTTTTGTAAATAAGTTTTGCCTCTGTATCATATGTTAATCTCCAGCTGCGTTCTAGTTTTTTGCAGCGGCTTTTTTCTTCACGTAAGGCAGCTGAAAACCAAGGAGCAGAGGGACGGGATCTTGCAGAAGAAACAGGTAGAGATGGAGCAATACCGTCTATCGCAGCTAGTAAGATCGCATTGAACTTGGAAACACCAGCATCGATGTTTTTTATGTGAGGCTCCAGAGGGCAACTAAATACCGGCTCTAGAGCAGTGCGCGTGATTTTGTGCCATTTTCTCCTGTAGTCTGTTCCCAGTTCCACCGGAATAGGAGCCTGAGGAAGTGGGATGTCGACCGAGAGAAGGTAATGGTCGGACCAGGTGAGGGGAAGGGTGGGGTGGGTGACGATACCTGGGAGATTGGAGAAAATTAGGTCCAATGTGTGGCCCGCCACGTGCGTCGGACCTTGGATAAATTGCGTCAGGCTCAGACTCTGAAGAGAGTCGAGGAACCGAGTGGCTTGGGTACAGGTAGGGTCATCAGCATGTAGGTTAAAATCACCTAATACTATAAAGTGCGGGTGCTTGAGAGACAGGTCAGTTATGATGTGAACCAGCTGCGTTAGAGAGGAGGGGGATGCTTTTGGTGGATTGTAGACTAAAATGCCGGTTAAATAAACCGACGCGGAATCGGCAATCGAAAAATACATGGCTTCGATCAGCCCAATGTTGGTAAGTTTTTTAATGGTGCTATTGAGGTGAGATTTAAACAGGATGGCCAGTCCACCCCCAGTTTTACCTTCTCGGTTAATACCCAAGAAGCGATAGTCCGGGGGGGTGGCTAAATAGATATCCGGATTTGAAGTGTCCTTTGTCCAAGACTCCGTAAGGAATAGAATGTCCCAGCTGTAAGTTGTCAGAGTCGACCAGATTTCATTTGCGTGACGAGGGAGAGATCTACAGTTAATCAGCGCTACTTTTAAAGTGCGTACAGTCGGGGCGGGAGGTAGAGGTGGGATGCGTTCGCACCAAGGGGGGAGAGTTAAGTTGCACTGAAGACAGTGGAAGGAATGGCCGTCTAAGTTGTCTGGGGGGCAACGGGCAGATGTAGCACAGGAGCCCGATCCTATTTGTAGAAGCTGATCTCTGGTCCAGCTTACGCGGTTCTCGATTGTTCCCTGTGCAGGGGGACTGGCCCTCGGCCCGTGCCAGGCGCGGACGGGCGCAGACGGGCTTGCCTTTGGCGCGCCACCGGCGCGCCCGCTGCGCCCGCCCGCTGCGCGGACGGGTAGTGCGGCTGTATTTATTCATAGATTGGGTGATTGGTGAGGAGGGTGGGAGGGACGATAGACTGTACCGTCTCCCTTCCCTACCCAAGATGGCGGCTCCGGTGGGTGGGGGGAGTGCCCAGCGTCAATCGCAGGCGGCGCTCCGATGTCCGATCGTGATGCTGCCTGGAGCGAAGCAGTCTCGCCCCAGGTAAGAAACTGCCTAAAACTGCAAGTTTAAAATATTTACATGCTTTAAAAGTGATCCTGGTACTTGCACTACTACGAGGCTCTCAAGGAAATATTTTCCGCAATATTATTTGTTGTCAACAATATTTTTGAAAGAGAGGCGCAAGAGAGCGCTAAGGTCCCCGGCTTCCGCCTCAGGGAGAATAGACTGACAATGCCGGTATCAGGGTATTTGCAGCCCTTAAGTAGTCAGGGAGGGCGGGAGGGACGATAGACTGTACCGTCTCCCTTCCCTACCCAAGATGGCGGCTCCGGTGGGTGGGCGGAGTGCCCAGCGTCAATCGCAGGCGGCGCTCCGATGTCCGATCGTGATGCTGCCTGGAGCGAAGCAGTCTCGCCCCAGGTAAGAAACTGCCTAAAACTGCAAGTTTAAAATATTTACATGCTTTAAAAGTGATCCTGGTACTTGCACTACTACGAGGCTCTCAAGGAAATATTTTCCGCAATATTATTTGTTGTCAACAATATTTTTAAAAGAGAGGCGCAAGAGAGCGCTAAGGTCGCCGGCTTCCGCCTCAGGGAGAATAGACTGACAATGCCGGTATCAGGGTATTTGCAGCCCTTAAGTAGTCAGGGAGGGCGGGAGGGACGATAGACTGTACCGTCTCCCTTCCCTACCCAAGATGGCGGCTCCGGTGGGTGGGGGGAGTGCCCAACGTCAATCGCAGGCGGCGCTCCGATGTCCGATCGTGATGCTGCCTGGAGCGAAGCAGTCTCGCCCCAGGTAAGAAACTGCCTAAAACTGCAAGTTTAAAATATTTACATGCTTTAAAAGTGATCCTGGTACTTGCACTACTACGAGGCTCTCAAGGAAATATTTTCCGCAATATTATTTGTTGTCAACAATATTTTTAAAAGAGAGGCGCAAGAGAGCGCTAAGGTCCCCGGCTTCCGCCTCAGGGAGAATAGACTGACAATGCCGGTATCAGGGTATTTGCAGCCCTTAAGTAGTCAGGGAGGGCGGGAGGGACGATAGACTGTACCGTCTCCCTTCCCTACCCAAGATGGCGGCTCCGGTGGGTGGGGGGAGTGCCCAGCGTCAATCGCAGGCGGCGCTCCGATGTCCGATCGTGATGCTGCCTGGAGCGAAGCAGTCTCGCCCCAGGTAAGAAACTGCCTAAAACTGCAAGTTTAAAATATTTACATGCTTTAAAAGTGATCCTGGTACTTGCACTACTACGAGGCTCTCAAGGAAATATTTTCCGCAATATTATTTGTTGTCAACAATATTTTTAAAAGAGAGGCGCAAGAGAGCGCTAAGGTCCCCGGCTTCCGCCTCAGGGAGAATAGACTGACAATGGATTTCTCTTTGGGGAAGAGTTCATACGCGATATGGCCAAATATGTTGGAGCCTGTAGCTCAATCCAAAAGTCCCAACGTGAAATTAAAAAAGACTTCCAGGATAGAGTTTTTGGGCGGGCCGGGAGAATGCGGGGTCGTTTCCCCCGCCGAGGTCAATCCTCTTCCAGACCCTATTTTGGACGTGGTAACAGAAATAAACAATCATCATTCTACAGAAACCAGACCTTTTACCCTCAGAGACAACGCGGCAGAGGAAGATTCTCACGTGGAGATAGAAGAAACATGACCCTTTCCACAGGTAAGTGCAGTGGGAGACCATTTAGATACCCCTATAAAGGTGGGTGGCAGACTAGCCCTTTTCTCTGCCAACTGGAATATGGTCTCTCTTCAAGTTGGAATATTTCTTGACCTTATCCTTTTGTTTCGCAGCATTGGACAAAGAAGGAAGATGGCTGTGTGTCCATGAGTTATATACCTTTCTAGAATGTTCACAAGTTCTATGTTCTCTTCATTGTTACTGCTGAGCTGTGGCAATAAAGGAGAATTTGCATAATATTAGTCTCCGTGTCCTTAATAAAATCCAGATTTTCTGCCCAGCAGGCTGTGAAAAATCTAAATTCTTCCTCTTCTTCAAGGATCACATTCAGCTTCCCAGTTTCAGGTTTCTTGCCCCTGCACACAGAGCTACTTCTTTGCCTTTCAATACTCTCCTGGATCAGATTTCTGTCTTGCTCAGAATCTTCTGCTTCTGAATCTTCTTTTTCTTTTTGAGATTCTTTTTCTAACAGGTCTTCATCAACATCTTGATCTCCAGTCTCGATTTCCAGATCTTCTCCATTCAAGTTCTGATTCGCATCTAAATTCTCCAGATGTTGATTTTCTTGCTGCTCATCAGATTCTGGATCTTCAGGATCCCCTTCTGAATCAGAATCAGTTGTTGTCTCACTTTCATCATCAGAATTATCAGGAGGTGGTACACAAATAGTATGGCTTGCATGCACCCACTTTTAAAGCCTCTACACTTAACAGCATTTGTTGTGACAAGAATGACTTGTCTTGCTTTTTGCCATCTCGGTACTAAACAGTTTCTTCTTCGATGAACTTTGGTCCTCACCCAATCTCCAGGCAACAGATCATGAGTTTGTTCTTTCTCCTTAGAAATTACATCTGTTCCCACCTGATGAAATACAGAATTAACTACATCAGAAAGGTTCTGACAGTATTCAATGATTGCACTATCATTAATACTCAAAAGCTTGCCAACTGGAACAAATGCTTGCCTCATTACTCTGCCCATTAAGATATCATGGGTACTAAGGCCTGTCTTTTTCTCTGGAGTACTTCTCAAAGACATTAGAACAAGTGGAAGAGCATCTGTCCACTTCACTCCTGTGGCTAGACACATTTTTGAGATCCTGTTTTTGATAGTTCCATTTATCTGCTCAACAACACCTGATGCCTCTGGTCTGTATGCACAGTGCAGTTTCTGCTCAATGTTTAAAGCCTCACAAATCAGTTTTAGCAATCTGTTTTCAAAATGGGTTCCGCGATCACTTTCAATAGTTACCGGAAAACCATAACTAGGTATGATCTCCCTCAAAAGCAATTTTGCCACCGTGACTGAGTCATTATGACGGGTTGGGAAAGCTTCCACCCATCTTGAAAACAGACAAACAAACACAAGCACATATTTGAGCTTGTTGTGCTTCGGCATGTCAATGAAATCCTTCTGTAATCTGGTAAACGGACCACCCTCCTGTCCTATGGTTCCCAAATTTACAACAGTTTTCCTGTTCGGATTCATTTGTTGACAGGTCAAACATCTTTGGCAAAGTGACTCTGCTATGATTCTGAATTTTGGACTGAACCATGTTTCTCAGAATAGTCTGATCATTGAATGTCTTCCTAAATGCCCTGGACCATGGTACATCCGTGCCATGTCAGCTATCATACAGTTCGGCATTACTGGTCTGCCATCTTTGTAGACCCAAACTCCATCTTCCTCTCGCTGTCTGCACTCTGCTTTTAACCATGTGTTCTTCTCTTCTTCTTCTGCCTCATCTTGTAATTCTTTCACTCCCTGCCATGTTTCAACTACAGAAATTAGCATGAGAGAATTCAACATGTGACTTTTGTCTTTTTCCTGATTGATTGATTGAATAATTGTTCTTTGCACAGTACCTTGCAATCTCATCCGCATAAGCGTTACCTTTGGTAATATAATCCTCACCCTTCTTATGAGCTGCACATTTTACGACAGCAATTTGTTCTGGTAACTGAATGCCATCAATCAATCTTTTGATCAATTTTGCATTTCTGATTGGCGTACCCACAGAGGTCAAATAACCCCTTTGAGACCAGAGCTGTCCATAATCATGAACTACGCCATATCCATACTGACTATCAGTCACTATGGTTACTTTTTTACCAGCTGCTTTTTCACAAGCTCGAATTAAACCAATTAGTTCTGCAATTTGAGCTGAACGAATTCCATTAAGAGGTGAACCCTCTACAACATCTGAAACTGTACATACCAAGTATGCTGCTCTCAGAATTCCTTCATCAGTTCTTAAACAGGAACCATCAACAGTAAACCAAATCAGATTCAGGTAATGGAACATCTTTTATGTCCTGTCGAGGTTTGGTGCAGTAATCTACAACAATCAGGCACTCATGATCAATGTCATTTTCATTATTTACCTCAGTAACAACTCCATCTGGCAATAATGTGGAAAGATTTAAATTCACACATCTTGCAATAGAAACATTATCTGATCCCAGAATTGTTTTCTCATATCTTGTCAATCTGTTACTGGTTAGATGCTGAGTTTTGCTTCTGGTAAGAAGAATTTCAACCAAATGAGGTGCATATACTTTTACAGGAAATCCCATAATGATACCTTCACTCTGTTCAAGACTTACACTTGTTGCAGCCACCGCTTTTAAGCAACCTGGCAAAGCTTTTGCAACAGGATCCAAAACAGCTGAAAAATAAGCAATCGGCTTTCTCAGTTTTCCATGTCTCTGGATCAGGACTGATAATGCACAACCTTCCCTTTCGCTGCAGTACAACTCAAACTCTTTTTCATAGTCTGGCATACCCAAAGCTGGAGCTTCACATAAGCTTCTTTTTAATTGTTCAAAAGCTTCTAGTTCAATTTTTGACAATCTAATTGGATCTTTTATGTCTGCTTTTGTTAGTCTTTGCAGTGGTTTCGCAATTACCGAAAATCCACTAATCCATTGTCGACAATATCCAACCATTCCCAGAAACATTCTGACCTGTCTTTGTGTTGTCGGAGGCTGTATTGCTCGAATCATTTTAATTCTTTCAATTGTCACTTGTCTGATTCCTTTTGCAATTCTGTGACCAAGATACTTTACTTCTTGTTTACAAAACTGCAATTTCGCAGGTGACACTTTATGTCCCTCATCTGCCAAACGATTTAAAAGAGTAATAGTGTCGGTTACACAATTTTCTCGTGTCTTTGCTGCCACGAGCAAGTCATCAATATATTGCACCAATGTTGAATTTCCAGGCAAAATCAAATCTTCCAGGGATTTCTTTAATAACTGATTAAAGATAGATGGACTCTCAGTATACCCCTGTGGGATACGACACCATGCTAAAATGCGGTTCTGGAACCTGAATGCAAAAATTTGTTGGCTCTCTGGATGCAGTGGAACTGTAAAGAAGGCATTACATAGGTCAATGACCGTATACCATTCTGCATCATGCGGAATCTGATAAAGAATTACCGCAGGGTTTGGAACAATTGGGCAACATGGAACAACAATTTGGTTAATTTTTCTTAAATCCTGAACAATTCTGTAAGTTCCATTTGGCTTTTTGATACCCATAATCGGTGAATTACATGGGCTGCTCTCAATCTCCTTTAGCACACCTTGGCTTATGAACTTTTCAATCACTGGAATGACACCTTCAATTGTCTCAGCTTTCATTTTGTATTGAGGAACATTCGGGAAATCTACTCCTTGTTTTACAGTAATTTTCACTGGATCCACATTTTTCATAAGACCCATATCATTTCCAGTTAAATCCCAAATTTCTGGTTTGACTGGCTTTTTGAGCTCTTCTGGCAAATCATTTTTATCAAAGACAGGAAATAATAATTTTCTTTCCTCTTCGACCATCAACATTGTCAATTTATAAAGGCCATCTACTTCTGATGTTTGTAACTCAATGCCATCTGGTGAGCAATATATCTTGCAATTCATTTTGCACAATATATCACGACCCAACAGATTTACAGGACTGCTGTCACAAACCAGAAACCTGTGTTTATCTTTGTAATTTCCGATCTCAACCTTTACAGGCTCTGTCAGATTTGTTTTAATTTGCTGATTAGCTACACCTACAACTTGGATAGACTCACCAGAGAGTGGAAGATTTTCTATTTCTGTTGATCTAAAGGTAGAACAGGTAGCACCTGTGTCCACAAGAAAAGTGATATCTACATCATTCACTTTACCATTAACAAATGGACCAGACTGATCTACCTCAAGAGTGGGTCCAAGCACACACTCTTCTTCCTCTCTCAGGCACCGTCATGAGTAATCTTCTGATGAATCACTCTCTTCCTTATTTTTCAGCCAAAACTGTTGGGAAGCATTTGACATATTCACTTTTGACACATTATTTACCGGATTACCTCCACAGAAACCTGTTTCTGGTGTAAACCTCTGAGCATTTGCACGGTTTGGAAATGGTGCTTGTGGAATCTGGCTCTGCTGAATTTGGCTCTGCTGTATCTGGCTCTGCTGATTCGCTACCTGTCGCTGTAGCTGTCACTGCTGACTTAACTGGTTTAATTGTTGCTGTAGCTGTTGCTGTTGCTGTTGATTTAACTCACTCTGCATCTGTGGATTCAATGAATTATTTTTAAAATTTCTGGGCGGGTTTTTACACTCACGCTTCCAGTGTCCAATTTCGCCGCAATTAAAACATGGGAGCTTCTGTTTTAGCTCTTCAACATTTACATTAAATTTAGGCTTATTATTAAAACTATTCTTAAATTTGCCTTGATTCTGCTGCACATTTTTATTTTCAAAAGCCATTTGCTGTTGCTCAGCTACTTTCACTTGTGCCCACATTGCTTTTTCCTTAAGATTCTTCTGCTTACCATCTATCTCGTCACTACAATATTTTGCCTTTCTCAGGATGTCATCAACTGAAAGTGATTGCCAGCACACAATTCCATTTTTAATCATCTCACCAATTTCAGGTCTCAGACCATAAACAAATCTGTAAATAAAGTGGCTCATGCCCTTCTCACTTAATTTTTCATAGCCACTGTACTGTTTGAAGACTAACAGTAACCTTTCATAAAATGAATGTACTGATTCTTTTGGCTCTTGATTTGTTCTGTCAATCTTAACCCAGTCCACTTCTTTCGGGGGAATTTTTCCTTTCAGCCAATAAATTACTTTATTATAAATATCCATAACATCTTTTGATGGGGCACCTGTAATTGTGTCTCGGGCAGGTTCTTCTTTTGGCCAATCCACAGAAATTTTGCATTCTGTCCAAAGATCTGACGGGACAACAATGTCAAAGAATCCATCCAGATCAATCCACAGAACTTTTGACACCTTAATAAATCTGTCTACCTGTCGATACCATTCAACTGGCTTCTCTCTCAGACGAGGAAAATCATTGGTAAATAACAGAATATCCTGTCTTGACCAAGGGACATGCACATACCCTCCTCCTGCTATTTCCCTCATTGGAAATTCTGAGACTACTTCACTTCTAACCCTTTTGTCCTGTTCTTTATTCTTTGACCATTTTATTCTCCATTTGCCTAACTCACCTAGTCTTTTGAGAAAAGCTATCAATTCTTTTATATGGGTCATCCTTCCAGCAATATTGAGATTATCAATATCATTCTCAGACAAATCCACTCTATAATGTTTCTGTAAATGTTTCTGTTTGCTCAAATCAATTTCTAATTCAGCAGCCACTTCTTCCAGTTGCTCATACCTGTTTTTCGTTTTCCACTGGATGCTCTTGCAAATGAAAAGAAGTTCATCATCCTGATACAATTCCAAACTGTCAGTATCAATTGTGCCAATAATTAATTCTTCTAAATCAGCTTTTAATTTTGCAACATCAAGCTTTTTATATTCAGGAGCTTCTGGAGACAATGCAATTTGTGTTAAATCTATTCTGTTTCGGCTTCTTTCTGATGGACCTGGATATGATTCTGCAACAGATGGTGTCTGGGAACCTGTCAAACTCCGATTTAAAGTTAGATTTGGCATCATAGATTTTTCTCTATGAATTTCTGAAAGTTCCGAATAAAATTTCTCAGCCACTTTTTGAATTTCTGCATTCATTGGAACCGTCAAAGCAGAATGTCTATTCTCTCCCTGTTCAAAAACTGGTACAACAGGACCAATTGTTACCGGTACTGTCACTGCTTCCATGCTTTTTGTTAATTGTTGAATTAAGTCTTCCTTCGCTTTATTATAACTGGAAATTTCTGGCATATCAGCAAGTATTCTTTCTTGACTTCTCGGAAAATTATTTCTCTGTTCAGGAATTCTATTTTCTCTGGGTGTACTACAATTATTTATTGACCCTACTCTTTCAGGTAATTTTAAAAATCTGGGTGAACCTTCCTCAACTTCCCTATGAGGTGCACTTGGATAAGTTCCTGTAGAAACTCTCGGGGTAGATTTAGAATCTACTTGATAAGGTGGCGGTTTGCGTTTAGTAGCATAAATGTCCTCTAATATTGCATCATCTAATTCCTCATCAAGTCTCTTTTGAACTTTCTTTTGTCCTGGATCATCAGTGACCATTATTCTGACTGGATACAGACCATCATACATGTCTGCTTTTCTCCAGCGTCTCACTTTGCCCTCATGTGTTTCTCTATTTAGAATCTGCTTTGAATTTCTAGGTGTTAAGCATTTGCTTTCACGTTCAAGTTCCATCATCTCAACTTCCCATTCAACTAATGCCTCAAATTGTGTAGGTCTAGGCTTCGGCACGAGATCCATCATTTTTTCTCTCAAGTTCCTCAAAACTTTCATATTAAATGACCCATCTTCTGGCCATGCTAATACGCCATCCTTTTGTGTATAATGCATCCAATTTTCAAACCAAATTACAGTATGATAACCATATTCACCTTCCATATAGGCTGCTGTGTTTTGTACTTATGAAGTAATTTACCGCCACGCGTTTCAATTTTCTTGTCAGGTTTAAATAAATTTTTCATTTTCTGAAACCATGAAGGCTTCTTTTTCTCTCCATTATACCAATAACTCATGTTTTAAATCAAAATCGCTTATTCCGAAACGTTCGAAATGTTTTCTTGATGTTCCGCTACTTCAGCCAATCCGTGCGCGAAAGACACCAACAAGCCAATCAGGTTAAGCTACGTCACCACCTTGCTCAGCCAATAGAAATACAGTATTCAGAACTAACCAATCTGGTATCAGCTCGTCACTGTCACGTGAACCAATCAGTGCGCTTGCTGTGACGTATGTTAGCCAATCACAGCGAGGACCGAAATGACGTACACTGCCGCTGCAACTTCACTGTGTGTTACTCCGTAAACTCACCCCTCCTTCACAAAAAAAATTTCACAGCGCCATTTTAAACAATACTTTACCAATGAGTTTCAATTAGTAACTACAAATAAACAAACCATTTGTCTGTTTCGCTAAATAAAGTAATAGTTTACAAACATTCAGATTTCTTTTCACATAAAATAGACAACGCTATTTTCGCAAATCATTCACGCATTCAAACGGAAAACCCTGAACACGCACACACGAAATCTTGGCAGGACTTTAACCAAACCACAGAAATCGACGAACGTTAATAAGAATAGACGGCGCTATCTTACACTTCACTCAAGCTCAAATAAATCTATTACTCTTTTCACAAAAAGTTTTAAAACGGGCTCACCAGGTCCCTATGCTTAATGCTACAATTTCATAAACAATCCTCGCTATTACATTTAACCAGTCACATCTAAGGTCCCTAAACTTGTGCTGTACGTCCACAACACTTTGCGATATATTCTATACCACAATTTTTGAAACAGAACAAATGCACTGTGTAACTTTTCTAGCCACACTACTCTTTTGCCGGCAAACAACCAGGAATTTTTCACACTGCAGGAAAAAATCCTTTTGACTACATACAACAAGTGAACAAACCTAACAACATATTTTATACATGTATCCTATGTAATTAACATGTAACATGTCAGTTACCATAGCAACCAAACTCTGCTACCAGAGATTTGATCCAGCGTCACAATAGAAATTCCGTCTCTACACCACCATTCACTACCTAATACTCACCATACTAATTAATACCAAGGCCCATACAACTGAGACAGAAAATCTTGGAGCTGAATCATGTGGCCTAATTAATCACACTAACTGAATAATATTATGTACATTATATACAACTGCAGTATAACATTTCTAGACATAACAGAATAAGGGAAACATTTAATTAGACCACTATGGTCAATGGATATTTGCTATTGGTAACAACTAAAATTAATCAAGACCAGCTTGACGTTTTAAGTCTTTTATTTTTAAATTTCAAAGATAAGTTTCAGTTTTCAAAATCTTTATTAGCTCTTTATTAATAGCAAACATTTTTATTAAATCAGAAGTAACATTTAGTTTATTGGCACAAAGGTCTGGCACATCAAAATTGCTCAAAATCAATGAATTAAAGTAAACAAACCTTAGTTCCCTAAATTAAGCTTTCTGACCCTGTAATGGAAAAGACATTTAAAATTTGCTTTGCATTGCCTTACGTGTCCAAGGAAAAACGGACAGCACTTCGCCCTCAGGAACAGTCAGCCCTGCTCCCCTCAAAAGGCTAGGTTCTTATACTTTTTCTGACTCACTAATCTAACTAAAAACAATATTTTTATTAAAACCAGCAACTCAATTGGTTGCTGTCCATCAGACCATCGAGAGGCCACCGCATCAAAATTCCATGACCTCATATTGTCATTGTCCATTGACATGAAGCAACACCGGCTTCCGTGTATTTGCAACATTATACTAAATGTTCACGGTTTCCTCCAGGACTTTAGCCAAACTGCCTCTACTCGCTTCCTTGGCCTTGATAAGTTTACTTTCGGAGCACGTTTTTGCACAAAAGTCTTTGTTTGAGCTTCAGTTCATTTCCAGAGAAATATTTTTATAAAAAAGCTTCAACATGGCTGTGCTTAGCTCAGTCAGGCCAACCAACTTCCATCAGAACTAGGCCTCGAGCCTTTCTCTCAAGCTAGGATTTAAACAAACACAAAAGAGTAATTAATTCAAGCAAAATAAACCCTTCTGTTACCCACCTTCCATTGCTAATATTTAACCCATTAATATATGTCACCTAGCAGAAGCGCACAAATAAAGCAGCACATTTAATATCTACCATTCTTCATAATATCCAGCAGGATTCTCCATAATTCTGAAATGATAAAAAGATAAACAAACACAACATGGATGAACAGGCACAACATAGACAAACACATAAGCACACACAATAAAAGCTCATGCCTTCAAATATTCAGCAGCATTAATGTTGACACAGACAATAGGACAAACAAAACAATATTAGTTATGTGTTACAAAACAGACTCGCAAATGCAACATGAGCACATTAATATTAGTCCAGCGTGTAATGTAATGTAGAACTTTAATCTAGATTGATTAGTACAACAAATCATGCAATAACTCATTAATAAATTAGTTCATGTTACTAGGGATTTAATTTCACAAGCCAGAATAAAATTATTTCTGAAACTCGCTCCATCATACCTCTCAACAAAAAACCATTTTGACAAGCTAGCTACTCTCTTACTCGAAAGAAACCACTGAGATCCTTGTGCACTTCTGCGTGTTTGTCCCAATTTCCTGAAATTCCACCAAGTACAGATTGTACTGTAACACCTTTAGCAAGTTCATCTTCCCACACAGCTCTTTTGATCACACTCTCATTGATTAGGCACACAGCGTACTCATCAAACTCATCGCTCTCATCTTCAACTGCTTCATCCTTGGAGATACTGATGTCCACCAAGCGATAACAGCAATCAGCCAAATTATTTTTTGAACCAGGAACATACACAACAGCAAAATCAAACTCTTGAAGAGCCACAACCCATTTCCTTATCCTAGAGGAAATATTGTCTAGGCCCTTTTTTCCAAAGATCTCTCTCAATGGTCTGTGGTCAGTTTTGGCAGTGAATTTGCATCCCCACAAACATTTCCGTAGGTTCCTTATCACCCAGAAGATGCACCCAGAAGATGTCTCACCAGCAGGACTTTTCAGGTCTTCTCTCTATCGGTCTGCTCCAAGACCTATGCATCTCCTCATGGAGTGCCTCAGGATCTATACTTAGCCCCATGCTATTAAATCTTTATGTCAGCCCTTTAGCTTCCATTGCGGAAGAGGATGGGTTGTCAATCTTCTCGTACGCAGATGATACCCAGCTTCTCGTTTCTCTATTCGCCAAAGATAAATCCAGTATTTCTTCCCCACAGCTAGGGCTGTACAAAATCGCTAACTGAATGACCACTAACTGGTTAAAGCTAAACGGAGGAAAGACGGAGGTTCTGATCATGGGGAGGAATAAAGATCGCTGGGGCCGGCACCACTGGCCGCCTGAAATGGGTGAGCTTCCTAAACCGGTAAAGACGGTACTCCATTTGGGCATAATGATTGACGATCAGCTGACAATGAAACAGCAAGTAGCAAAGACCACTTCTATTTGCTTCATGGTCCTCAAATGGCTCCGCAAGATATTATGGATGATGCCTGAATCTTCGCAGAGAACAGTCATCCAGGCCCTAATCATGTCAAGGCTTGACTATGGCAACGTCCTTTATCTAGGAGCTAACAGGGAGTTAATACGCAAACTGCAGGTGGTGCAGAACTCTGCGGCCAGGCTACTTCACCAGGTACAGAAAACTTCCTCCATCACAGGCATTTTGCATGATCTCCATTGGCTCAAGATCTAATAACGTACGAAATGTAAGGCCTTATACTAAATACATAGGATTAAGCTGGGTACTGCTCCTCACTATCTATGCTCCCTAGCTCAGTCGTATCTTCCTTCACGTCTACTTCCTTCCGCGTCCCAAGCCAACTTCATAGTCCCTAGATTCAGATTCTCACGGATGGGTGGACGTTCTTTCTCGTACCTGGCCCCAGTGCTGTGGAACTCTCTACCTTCCCAGCGAAACTTGCCACAAAAGCTTTTGTAAAGGCCTCAAGACCTGGCTTTTCAATCAGTAACAAGATTGTCAGTTTTGCTGCATTCTGTCCTGTGCGCCGGGAAACCTCCGGGTAGCTGTGCAACTTATAAATTTAATATAATAATAATAATAATAATAATAATAATAATAATAATAATAATGTCTAAAGCTTCCTTTTCTACCACAGAATAATTGAGTTCAGATCCTCTTAGAGTCCTAAATAAGAATAGTATGGTTCTTTCTACTCCTTCTTTATTTTGCTGCATGACAGCACCTAAACCTGTTGAACTGGCATCAGTCATGATGACAATGTCATGACCTGGTTCAAAACTGCTTAAACATGAAGCTTTGGATAACATCTGTTTGACTAAAGCAAATTATTTTTCACATTCAGCATTCTAATAAAAAATGACTCACTTTTTTAGGAGAAGTCTCATGTTTTGTGTTCTGTGTGTGAATTTTGCATAATATTCTGTCATTTCCAAAAATGTAACACCTTCGAGTCTCATGACGAGCACAGCTCGTCATGAGCCACGGTGCTCGTGTGCTCATGGTGAGCTGAGCTCGTCATGACCGTTAGAACGCTCGCATGCTGGGCAAATTCCCCTGCTGTGTGAGCGTTCTAAAGAAACAGGTGTGGTCATGACGAGCTAAGCTCGTCATGAGCACACGACCACCGTGGCGCATGACGAGCTGACCTAGTCATGAGCTCGGGGGCGCTGTGCGTGCCCCCCGCCCCCCAGCACAGCAGGGGAATTTGCCCAGCTGTGAAGGGGTTAACAACATGATCTTTACTACTAGGACTGGCCATATTGTGAAAGGTGTTAACTAGTTCCTTCTTGTGTTCTATGCCTGAAGCTGATCCCTTATGTCCCAAATAATTAATTTCAGTAAGACTAAATTTGCATTGTTTTGCTTTCAAAGTAAGACCATTGGCTTCCAAGATTTTTAGAACTACCCTCACCCTATTGCCATGTTCTTCTTTGTTACAACCAAAGACAAGTATGTCATGTTGATAGATTTTTATCCCTCTGACATTACTAAGGATGTGTTCCATCATCCTTTGAAATACTGCAGCAGCAGATATCAACCCAAAAAGCATTCTGAGAAACTTAAATCTACCGAATGGGGTAATAAATGCTGTTAAATCTTGAGAGTCTGAGTGCAACGTCACTTGGTGGTACCCTTCAGCCAAATCCAAAGAGAAAAAGAACTTGGCTCCCTCTAAAAGGGACAACATCTCTATGATGTTGGGAAGGAGATAATGGTCAACAACCACACACCTGTTGAGTTCTCTTAAATCTATAAAAAGTCTGGATTCTCCATTGCTTTTAAGTGCCATTACGACTGGTGACAACGATTCTGAAGCTTCAACTTCAGCAATAATACCAGCACTCAATAGTTTGTCTAATTCCATTTTCATATTTTCCTTCCCCTTAATGGGAACTCCTCCTACTTTGCTGATAACAGGCACTGCCCCTTTTCAAAGATTATTTTATGTTAGTACCCATTCAAGCAACCCAGCCGCTTGTTCAAAACCAAAGGAAATTCTTTTTCAACAGAGGGAATGGAACTGGAACCACATAACGACTTGACTTAAAGGTGCATGTTTGTCATTATAGTCACATGTTTTTAATATAACCGAAGGAGTTTCATTGGGATCCAGTATAACTCCTAGATCTTTTTGGTGCAACCAACTAACGAATCACCTCTCCGACACATAAACCTTTCCAATGGTGACTCGATCCTTGGAATTAATGTGCCCATTAAAATACCCTGAAAGTTTAATCAGTCCACCACTATACCCTTTTGCTTTGATATCAGCTTTATAGAGCACAACTTTATCCTTCAAATGCTTATCATATACTTCTTTGGGAACAAGCGTAATTTTTGCCCCAGCGTCAAATACCATCCTTACAGGAGTACCATCGATGTGGACTATTTCAAAAGGATCACTCTTTTCACCTTCAGAGACTCTGAGTATTATCTCATCACAAACAACATCATGAACTTTCTTTTTTTCAATACCAGATCGACAACATTTCGACACGTGTCCCTTCTTTCTATATTTCTTACATGTTGCCTTCCATCCAATACAATTCCTGAAACTGGCTACAGGCCCAAGTTCTCCACATCTGTAACATGTAACTTGAAGTTTACCATAATTAATAGTACTCTTGTTTGAATTCGTTTTATTGAATAGACTTATTTGTGTCAGTCTTGTTATGATGAGAATTTTTCACATCATTTTGTTTGCTTTTGGAGCCGTATACAGTTTCTACTTTGTCTTCCTTCAGACCCTAAAAGCAATGTCAAGGGCACACAACCTGCATCAGTTTATAAATTGAGTTTTGTGATCATTCAATAAAAACGATAAGATCCAACTCCAATGTTTTTAACCTATTAGGTGTTTATTCATCCAGTGTGAGTATTTGTTTCACAAGAAAACCAGCTGACACGTGTTTCGTCAAAACCGAGGTAAACCTGTGACTCTTCAGGGCTGGGGAGATAAAGTAGAAAATGAAACAATACTATTTGAGGGTGGTGTTAATTAAGGGTACTATTGTGACGGGGGAGTGGGTGGGAGTCCAGTGAAGGGGACGTGAAGGGTGGGGATGATTGACTCAAGGCGTATCTAGGAGACGTGGAGACCTGGAAAGGGTGTTGGGAGATGGACAGGGTGTGAGTTCGAAGATTGCAAGAACACCCAAGTGGGACATCAAATGAAAAGTGAGTGTATAAGTGTGGTGGTGAGCTGCTGTTAACAATATTATAACTTCAAAATGCAGCGACGCAAGCAAAAACCACATGGTGAGTGTCATGTGGGGAAAATGTGACAAGCTGAAATTCACTGACAAGTAAGGATGCAAAATATGTTCGAATGTATCCTGGGGAATGAAAGGGAGAGAGCATGGAAAATACAAATCATCAATTGTTTACATTGCTAAGGTATAGGTGGCATGTGGCATGCAGTGCCTCTACATAGTTAGTGTTCAAAATTGTGACAAGCTGCAAATCACAGGCAACCTAAGTATGCAAAATACAGTCAAAATTATCCTGTGGAATAAAAATCATCAGTTGTTTATAATGCTAAGGTATGGGTGGTGTGTGACGTACAATGTCTCTACACGTTTGATGTTCAAATATCATTGTACTTTTACAGTATGTACACCGGATACGTTACGTCAAACACACGAGAAGGTACTGATCATATTGATCCCAAGAAGTAGTGGTGGAGTTTATCAATTAAGGAGAGAAAATGGATAGAGAGTCTGCACTGTTTAAATACGCACAATCATAACAAAACGTGACAGCAAGGTTGCTGGATACTTTGTTAATCTCAATGAGTACATTATAACGAGGTGTAGCCATCCTGGTGTTATTTATGTGTTACTCTAAAGTGTGCTTACTGATGTTCTCAGATGTGCGCGGATGATTCGTAATCATAATGATGGTAAGTGTTGCAGCAATAGCGTTTAGCAAATCACAGTACTGGATCTTAAAAAAATGTAGCTGACATACCTGTGGAGTTTTAGGATGAGAGCTGTGTCTGTAGAAGGGGGGAAATAGCAGGGGCATGAATGTTAATAGTATAAGGAGACTGATACGAAGGGAAATCACTGAGTGTAGTGCAGCGATTAAACAATATTGAAGGCTGGACTCACCGTCTGACCGGTGATAATTCCAACCCGGTCCAAATCGGGTGTAAACAAAGGAAGGCGCGAGAAGGAGGTGCTTCTAATACATCTAGGTGGCGTGTTAAAGGTGGAAAAATTCCGCAGCCGGGTGCGTGGTCGGATCGAGCAGGGAAGCAAATCCGCTTGCCCTCGCTTGTGAGCTGTAGTAAGAATAAAGTAAAAAAGTAAAAAACGGGCAGTAGGCTGAAGTCCGAAATGGACAGGGGTCTATATGAGAGGTTTGGGATGCATAGCATCTCTGGTAACCTCAAAGCGTTAACTCGCTGATTATCTTACCTTCTGGCCGTTGTGCGGAGGTGAGACGAAGTCCGTTGGTGCTCGGGTATGTGAGACACTGAGCACGATTCTAGACTCGCCCTAAGAGGCGAAGTCTTGATGACGTCAAAAGCCCGCCAAAATGGCCGTAGCGACTAGAACGTCACTCTAAGTCGATAGTAAGGGGCGTGGTAGTAAACGAAAACGGACTATGCCGATATGCGGCTTCGGAATCTGACGATGAGTTTGCCAGAATGCAGAACTGAGGTACTATTTCAAATTGTAAGTCTCCTCTTGTGTGTGGGTAACCCATATGCTGGTATTGTAGAAACAGTCTATGAAGGTCTCAAGGCATAAAAATAAAAAGCATTATTAACTGGTAGTGGGCAAAAAATGAATGTAAGAACGAGTGCGGGGGTAGGAGGGAGATGAGAACGGTGATGATTGCATGAAATGGGCCTGCGGCAGAGTAATGGACGCTGAGCCAATGTGACTCGAAGATAGGTAGGATGAGCCTGTGTCTGTAAATGGGTAGTGAAAGACAAATCAGGGAACTAGAAATCGGCAAATCAAAAAAATGAATCGAAAGGGTCGGCAGAATAGTACCCAGTCATAAAAGGTTGGTCTATTGATTCTGATGCTGGCGATAAGGGTGCTTGTTAGGAAAGCGGTTAGTGAGAAGAAATGATGATTGAAATCGAGGGAGTATTGAAGGTAGGAAAAATGTGGTTAACCAAAGACAGAGTAAAGGAAAAAAGGAAGGTTATGATCGGAGTAATTACACCTGAGCTGTGAATGCCAGATGAGAAGTTAAGTCTAAAAGGAAAAGAGTTGGCTAGGGGCCTGGTATGACGAGCCTATGCAGAAAGTAGGGGTTATGAAAACAATTGAGTGGTTAGGAAAAGAAAAAAGCAAGTGGATGAGAGGGAGGGGTAGGATGGTATGTTGTCGTGTGGTTAGGAATTTATGTCAAAATGTCAACATTTATACGGTGCTAACAGGTTTCACACAATTACAGAAATATCTCTTTTATAGGCAGTACAGAATTAAAGGAAATAATGAAGTTCATCATCTGTGTTCTGGCCATGCTTAAGGCTGTGAGTTCGCATAATCCAGATTGCTTCCTGGCGTCTGAGTCTTAGTTCTCGATTCCCGCCTCTAGCCAGGGCTTCAATCATATCTATGCCATAGAAGGAGAATTTTTTAATTCGGTCCTTGTGAAGGGCATGTGGCCATGTGGATGGCCATGGGGTAGCGTACATCTTGAGTGAGAATTGCACGGGCATGTTGTCTGATTCTTTCTCTCAAAGGTCTGATGGAGCTTCCTATATATTGGCTTTGGCAAAGACATTCAATGATGTACACCGTGTATCTGGTGTCACAGTTTATATTTGATTCAATTTTGAATTCATGTTTGTGGTATCCTTTGAAGGTCCTGGTGCCATGTTTTGCCCAACGGCACATACTGCAACAACCGCATTTGTAGAAACCTTTTGATTTCACTGTAAGCCATGAAGGTTTTGCTGTGCGTGGCATGGTGGGGCATAGCCTAGTTCTAAGGTTCTTCCCTTTGCGATAGGTGATTTGTGGTCTGTTTGTGATTGTATCTTTCAAGGCTCTATCAGCCGACAGATTCCCCCAGTGTTTGTTGAGGCTTTTCCTGACTGTCAGGTTGATATCATTATAGTCCATGATTAGTCTCACTGGTTGTTTATTCTCTTTAGGCTTGATCTTGTTTAGCAATGTCGTCGATCTTTCAATTTGTTGTATTTTTCTCTTTGCTCCCTTTATAGTGTCTTGTTTGTAACCTCTTCTAGAGAAGCGTTGGGTCATGTCTTCTATACATTGTTCGAATTCAGTGTTTTCGCTGCAGTTTCTTCTTGCACGTATAAACTCCCCATATGGGATGGTGTTGATTTGGTGAGCAGGATGAGAGCTTTCCACATGTAGTACTGCATTGCAGGCTGTTTCCTTACGGAAAAGGCGGCTATGCAGAGCGTTATCCTTGAAGTATAGTTCTATGTCTAGAAAAGTCACATTCGTCTTGCTGATATTGCTGGTGAACTTCATGTCCATTTGGTTATTGTTAAGGTGTTCAAAAAATTCCAAGAGAGAGACGTGAGAACCTGACCAGATAAGTAGGCAGTCGTCTATGTATCTTCCCCAATAGATTATATTGTCAATCCATGGTTTTCCCTTGTTGCCCCAGATGTATTCTGCTTCAAGTGCACCCATGTACAGGTTTGCAAATGAAGGGGAGAATCTGGAGCCCATAGCCACACCTTTTATTTGTCTGTACCTGGTTCGGTCATATAGGAAAAAATTATTCATCAGGATGATATGCATCATGGAGGAAAGCATTTTAGTGTGTTCAAAAAAAGTAATAGATCTATTGTTCAGGCAATTGTTGAATGCTGATAAACCCATTTCTGGATTTATGGAGGTGTAAAGTGAGACAACGTCCAATGTGGCCATGATTAAATCTGGTTGCCATTCGATGTCAATTAAGATGCTCAGGATGTGCTTTGTGTCTTGGATGAAGGAAGGATGTCAGGTTCTTATCGCGCCTCACTTAAGATATGGGTTACGGAAGGAGATGGAACTACGTTTCCCAGAATGCCAAGCTTCACAGGAGGCGGGGTATATAAGGAAGATTCCTCCACCTGGTGTCGGATATTTTGGATCTTGACCGCCAATGCTAGTTGACCTCTCTACGTTCTGTGCTGGTGAAGCGAGGGACGGAGAGTTTGCAGTATCGTTGTGTTCTAGGGTCCTCCGTTGGCGAGCCTTTTTTCACCGGCTATTGCGGAGGACACATATCGTTGGCCTTGTTCGCGTTGTGCTTTTGCTGGGTGTCTCCGTTGGCGAGCCTTATTGCATCGGCTCTTGCGGAGGACACGACTCATGGACCTTGGATCATTGTTTTTGTTTTTTTTTAATTTTTTTGAAAACCTTTATTGCACAATATCAAAGAACAAATACGGGCCTACAACCAACCGGCCGGCCTCGAAACTGTTATGAGCATTGTGGCAAATTATACTTCGACTCAGTGGCACTTCAGTACATAAAAGCATTCAACGTGAGTTACACTGGGTTTCCACGCACCACCGAGAAACAGGAGAAGTTAAGGTTTATTTTTAAAAAGATTTTGAATATATAGAAGGATACCGAAGCTAAGAAGGATCAGAGTACATACAGTCCGTCGAAGAAATGATCGGGCAACGTTCATCAGATGAGAACCAACGAGCAAAAGACATAGCCAAAATGGCGGCACAAAAAGTACACAAAAGGATAAACAAGCGCAAAACATGTTGCGTGCCGGTAGCTACCCTCCTGACACCAATCCACCCCACTGACCCAGGAAAAAGGTAAAGGAAAGGAAGGTGAAACAAAGAGAAAAATAAGGCCCATAGAAACGAATATCGGACCAAATAAATCCCCCCCCCCCCACCCCCCACCCTACACGCATGCAGAGGCTATGGCCTACCCCCCCCCTAGCAGTGTGTCTGTCGCCCAAAAAAGATTACCCGAAATGCAGAGACAGAGAGAAAAGGAAGAAAAGAAAGAAGTTCCATAATACCGGAGGAGGGCCGAGCATAGACATTCAGAGCAATCAACATGCGCAACCACGGCCGCCCATCCCCGAACCCCAAAACCAGTACAGCATTAACATCCAACTCCCAGGTTCGTACAATATAGTCCCAGCAGTGCAAGCTTCAGCACGCAAAAAAGGAAGAAACATCCTCAACCCTGCCCCTTACGGTCTGGTGTGTCAACAGGGTCCAACTGCACGGCACCCATCCTGGGTGGGGTAGGCAGACGAGACGTCCACGGCAGAGTAATACGCGGTCCCCCAAAGATTGTCCAACGCACAGCCATGCGTGCTACGATAGTACAAGAAGGATCAACACATAGCAATAGTCCGCCAAGAGCAATCAACCATAGCGGGCCACAGTAGCAAGTGTCGCCAGCAGATCCCAAGGAGAGTCCAGAACATGGCGACCAGTGGCAACTTTCCAGCCGATGTGGTAGTTCAGGAGTCCCATACCGTTCCACAGCTGCTGCAGACAGGGTCGCGGCGGTCACCAGTTCTAGCACCGTTGACACCCTTATGCACCTCCGAATAGGCAGCTCCCCGCAATCGAGCCCAAGGTGTGGCGAAGCGCCCTGCAGATGGACGCTAGCTCGATCAACAGGGGATAGCGCGGGCACAATGGCATCCAGTCGGCTCCCCAGATCCCGGGCTGTGGCACTCAGACCATCTCGCAAGGTAGCCAGGGCACCGAGAATATCTCCGATCCCCAGGGGCGGCTCAGGAGAGAAAGACGTTGTGTCTCCATTCACATGGGGCTTGCAGTTGTGTGGCAGACCTCGAGCCCCCCTACCGACATCCCTTTCCAGCAACACATCATTCCTTCGGCGCCCCGACAAGCGCGGCCAGGTCTCGGGGACAGGAGCATCACACTCCATACTGGCGTTACACGCGGTTGCAGTGCAGGGTTAGCAGTAGTGAGCACCCTCTGCAGCAGGTCGGGCCGTCGGAAGCAAGCACGGAGCGCTCGGCTCAAAATGGCCCCCGTGAAGTCGTCGGAGAGTGAAAGCTGGCAGAGACATCAAGGGGAAGGGATACAAAAGTATCGCTGAGAGCCGCGGTTTCAAGTCAACGCGGAGTTGAAGAAGAGCGAATGCCACACTGTTGCGGAGAACTCGTTACAGCAGCCGTTCGCCGCCGGCCAACTCCGACCTGCCGTCAATGGCCGCTGTTCCCATAGCCGAGGCCAGCCTCCCCTAAGAACAAAGACCTGGTCGTCGTCCGGAAACTCCGGGAAGAAGACAAGGACGTTTCACCACGTCTGCCGCATGAAGCACACCGGGGAGCACACCGTCGGATGCAGCGTCGTTTCCCAAGTCCGAAACCACAAGAAGAACTCAGGATAAATTGCAGGATACTTGGCGGCACGGAAGGAAAGTGGACGGACCAGCGGAGCCGAGGGTTTAGGCGGCCATCATGGTCGCAGGCTAGGCTCCTCCCCTTGGATCATTGTTATTGCTGTTTCCTTTTCCTCCGTTTGCGAGCCTTTTTTCTTCGGCTATTGCGGAGGAAATACCTTTGTTTGTTTTGTTAATACACTCCAACAATCCTCCGTTGGCGAGCCTTTTTGCATCGGCTATTGCGGAGGATTAATGGTATAGGTCCCAGGCTTGGGACGAAGAAGCTCGACTCCATAAGCTTGCCGTGCAATTATACAGGTATCTCTTTCATTTCTATACTTTTGGGTGACGTAACCCTCACGTTTTGTTCAGGGAGGGATTGTGTCCCTTCATCTTCGGATTGCATAGACTACTCATCTTCACCACCTAAGGGAAGGGAGAATAGGGTATGTGTTTCATTTCTTTCCGGTAATAGCGTTGAGAGAAATAAGATACCTTGGGTTGTTACAAGAGTGATTCTTTGTGTGTTACAGGGGAAGTCAGATGCATGCCGAAAGTATATGTTCTCAATAGAAGAGAAGTATCTTCTGAGTTACAGCAGGCCACTTTCGAGTCACAGGTAGAGAGCTGTTTGTGTACCGTCATTGTATATTGGTATGGTGTGAGTATATTAGAACCTGTACCAATCATTGTGTTAATTGTCTTCACAGCTCTCCCTCCCCGCAGTCCCCTTCCTTCCCTTCCCGTTTTGCCCTCATCTGATCCTTCCTTTGCCCACGGCTATAACAGCAATCGAGGCTTGGATAGATCTGGAGATGGCCTATTAAACAACACGCTGATCCTGAGGACTGAGAGGACAACAGAATATCCGACCCACTATTTATTATCCTCCTGATCAGCGTGGTTGTTATGGCTACTCTGGATGATGTGTTGGCGGCCCTGGTATTGGTTCAATCAGAATTGATTGCATCCAGGCAAGAAAACACAGACTTAAGGAATAGGTTAGATAACATCCAGAGAAATCCCTTCAGTGCAGGGGCTTCGGGGTCTGGCACTCCTAGTCCAGTAGTAGTGGAAATACCACCCAGCATCCCACTTGCGAATCCGGAACGATTTAAAGGGGATGCAGGGTCAGTGCAAGTGTTCTTAACGCAAGTTATGATGATGCATTTCACTTGCAAACCCCGATCTTTTCCCACCAACCAGGCAGAGGTAGCATTTGTCATTTCATATTTAGTAGGGGACGCGGCTCAATGGGCCGTCCCGTTCATTCAAAGAAACGACCCATTGATTCATGATTGGGATGCTTTTCAGACAGAGTTCACGAAAGTGTTCGACAGAAAAGCAGATACGTATACCGCTGACAAGGAGTTGCTAGAATTACGTCAAGGGAATCAGGACATTTTGACTTATATGAATACCTTTCGAAGGTTAGTCACTGAGACGAAGTGGCCTGAAGCTAAACAAACATCCTTGTTCCATCAGGGATTAACAGAAGAGATGAAAGATATTATAGCTCAAATCGATCCACAGCCGGTATCATGCGAAGACTTAATAAACTTGGTCTTGCGCTTGGATCATAGGATCAGGAATCGTAAGGGAGATTCTAGATCCAAGAATAGAACTATCCCATCCTCTGGGCCGGTTAATTCCAATGACAGTCCTGTACCCCCAAGCCCTGAACCCATGGAAATTGGGGCTGTCCGAGCAGCCTTAACTGCTTCAGAGAAAGAACAGAGGCGCAAAAATGGACTTTGTCTTTATTGCGGCAAAAAAGGCCATTTCGTTAAAAAATGCCCTGTCAAACCTAAGTTTTCCAAGTTCCGTTTAAATCGGGGTGTCTCAGCAGCTGTGGAAAAACCGGCGGAAAACTGAGGGACTCTGGGGGTAATGAAGGGGTTCCCTGGAGTCATGTTAGTATCCCTTCTATGTTGAATACAGTGGTGGGAGCACAACATTTATTCATCAATATCGTATTCATGATCAGCATGATGGAAGTGAATACACAGGCCATGGTGGATTCGGGGGCTACTGGCTTCTTCATGGACATGGCGGAGGCGGAGAGATTAGGCATACCTCTGGTCCCTAAAGAGACTTGTAACGATGTCTTTGCGGTGGATGGCAGGAAATTGGATATAGGGCCCATAGGTTATGAAACTGCCAAGACAGAGATGAGGTTTGGGTGTCACAGAGAATGGGTCACATTTAGCATAATCAAGGCTCCGCAATATGGGGTGATTCTAGGCATACCATGGCTGAAACAACACAACCCCGACATAAATTGGGAGACAGACACCATAGTAATGAATTCAAGACATTGTGAGGAGCATTGTTTTAGATATGCTCAGAGTCCTTCGTTTGCTTTGGCATGTGGGGAGTGCGTGGCCACGGCAGCCGAGAAGGAAGTAACACTACCAGAGATATACTGTGAATATGAAGGGGTGTTTGATGAGGTATTGGCAGAAGGGTTACCTCCACATAGGCCGTATGATTGCCAGATCGAATTGGTTCCGGGGGCGGTGATTCCCAAAGGTAGACTGTATGCTTTGACCGAACCAGAAAACGTTCATTTGAGAACGTACCTTGATAAACTGTTGGAATTGGGGTTTATACGCCCTTCAAGATCACCTGCGGCATCCCCTTTATTCTTCATTCCCAAGGCTAATGGTGAATTGAGAGCCTGCCTAGACTTTAGAGCCCTCAACGCGGTAATGGTGAAGAATAGATACCCCTTGCCATTGATTAACGTATTGTTAGAACAGGTTAAAAAGGCCACAATCTTCACTAAATTAGATTTGAAGGGAGCATACCATCTAGTAAGAATGATAACTGGAGACGAATGGGAGACCGCCTTCAAGACCAGGTATGGGATGTTCGAATACCTGGTCGTGCCATTCGGGCTTTGTAACGCCCCGGCGGCGTTCCAGTTCTTCTTAAACGACGTGTTAAGAGAAATACTGGATCATCATGTAATAGTGTATATTGATGACATTCTTATTTATTCTGAGTCTGAAGAGCTGCATGTACAACATGTCAAATCAGTACTGAGCATTCTACAACAACACAGTCTGTACTGCAAATTGTCCAAGTGTGACTTCCATGTCACCACAGTGGAGTTCTTGGGTGTCATGCTCCCCCCCCATGGGCAGGAAATGGCTGAACGCAAGATCCAGGCTGTTCGTGATTGGCCAATTCCTCAAAATATCAAGGATGTTCAATGTTTTCTTGGATTCGCCAATTTCTATCGGCGTTTTATCAACCAGTTCTCGAATGTGGTGGCTCCCATAACACGAATGTTGAAAAAGGATCAGTGTTTTGTGTGGGATGAGAAGGCACAGGAAGCATTTGTGACTCTGAAAGGGGCGTTTGTGACTGCACCAGTGTTGACTCATCCTAATCCAGAAATACCATTCATAGTAGAGGCCGACGCCTCGGAGGTTGCTATAGGAGCCATACTATCACAACGGCACGAGCTCACAGGGCAATTAAATCCAGTGGCCTTTATGTCTCGGAAGCTCACTGGGGCGGAACTAAATTACTGCATAGCGGAAAAAGAACTCCTGGCGATCAAGATCGCCTTCACAGAATGGAGACATTTCCTCATGGGTGCCAAGCACATGGTGACGGTTTATACTGATCACAGAAACCTTCAATTCATGTCTGCTGCTAGACATCTCACCCTTAGTCAGCTCCGCTGGATGCTTTTCTTTTCTGAATTCCATTTCACCATTACTTTCCGTCCGGGAGCGGACAACCGAAAGGCGGATGCCTTGACCCGTCAATCTTCCACGAAGACTCCTGATAAGGAGATGGACTCTCCTATAGTGGACCCTACCAAGGTAGTCTGTGTCATCCAACCTGATGCCTTTTTGCAGGGTATACGGAATGGAGTGAGGTTTGGTTCATGGAAGAGATGGTTGCAGGCACATCCTGAATGGAAGATGAGACACGGGTTTCCGGTTAACAAAGGGCGCTTGTTGATTCCTACAGAACCCCTGCAGAAGCAGATGTACCTATGGTGTCACACTTCTCCAAGCGCAGGACATGTGGTAGTGGAAAAGACATTAGAACTGATCAAGCGCAGATGTTGGTGGCCATCGCTAGGAGCTGATGTCAGGAGGTGGATTACAGGTTGTGACGTTTGTGCCAGAGTCAGGTCAGACCACCGTCGCCCTGCGGGGCTTCTCCAGCCCATGCCTACCCCGTCTGTTCCTTGGGAACGTATTTCATTGGACTTTGTGGTAGGGCTGCCCAGAGATCAGGGATGTACAGCGGTGTTGGTGGTCATTGACTATTTGACTAAGATGGGGCATTTCATTGCTTGTCCTCAGGTACCCACGGCAGGTCAACTGGCACACCTACTCATGGTTCATATCGTACGTCTGCATGGTTTACCAGCTGTCATTGTGTCCGACAGGGGCTCACAATTCACCGCAAGGTTTTGGAAGGCATGGTGCTCCTCCCTTCATATCGAGACGGCCCTGTCCACGAGCTTCCATCCCCAAACTGATGGACAGACTGAGCGTCTCAACCAGACGTTGAAACAGTTCCTGAGGTGTTATGTGTCCCAGGGTAAGAACAACTGGGTTGAGTATCTATGGCTTGCGGAGATTGCATACAATAATGCAACTCATTCGGCCACGAAAGTATCTCCCTTCTATTGTACCTATGGTCGTCATCCCCGGTTTCTTCCTTTTTTGCAACCCTTCAGAGAAGACAAGGTGCCTGAAGCTGCTAAGAGGGTTTCTCAACTCAAGGAAATACTGGAACGGACTCAGGGCAATCTAAGGGCTTCAAAGGTGGCATACAAAGCCTCTGCTGACAAACGACGACGCCCGGGCCCTTTGTATCAAGTGGGGGACTGGGTGTGGTTGTCCACCCGGAACTTCAGGTTCAGAAAATACAGCGTCTTCAACCCTCGCTACATTGGTCCTTTTCAAGTGGTGAAGTGTGTCAATCCTGTGGCTGTTAAACTGAAGCTGCCTCTACATCTGCGTATTCATCCTGTTTTCCATGTGTCTCTGCTCAAGCCGTCGGCTTCTGTTGTGCAGCGCCTTCCTCCTCCTCTAGTGGTTCATGATGGATTAGAGTACGAGGTGGAAGGTATACTGGATTCTCGGTGGCGAGGGCGTGGACTTCGTTATCTGGTGGCCTGGAAGGGCTACGGACCCGAGGAGAACTCGTGGGAACAGGCGTCTGGGGTCCATGCGCCCCGTTTAGTGGCTGATTATCATCGAAAGTTTCCTATGCGTCCTGGCCCCCTTCGGCGCTCTAGGTGAGGGGGGATGTACTGTCAGGTTCTTATCGCGCCTCACTTAAGATATGGGTTACGGAAGGAGATGGAACTACGTTTCCCAGAATGCCAAGCTTCACAGGAGGCGGGGTATATAAGGAAGACACTTCCTCCACCTGGTGTCGGATATTTTGGATCTTGACCGCCAATGCTAGTTGACGTCTCTACGTTCTGTGCTGGTGAAGCGAGGGACAGAGAGTTTGCAGTATCGTTGTGTTCTAGGGTCCTCCGTTGGCGAGCCTTTTTTCACCGGCTATTGCGGAGGACACATATCGTTGGCCTTGTTCGCGTTGTGCTTTTGCTGGGTGTCTCCGTTGGCGAGCCTTATTGCATCGGCTCTTGCGGAGGACACGACTCATGGACCTTGGATCATTGTTATTGCTGTTTCCTTTTCCTCCGTTGGCGAGCCTTTTTGCTTCGGCTATTGCGGAGGAAATACCTTTGTTTGTTTTGTTAATACACTCCAACAATCCTCCGTTGGCGAGCCTTTTTGCATCGGCTATTGCGGAGGATTAATGGTATAGGTCCCAGGCTTGGGACGAAGAAGCTCGACTCCATAAGCTTGCTGTGCAATTATACAGGTATCTCTTTCATTTCTATACTTTTGGGTGACGTAACCCTCACGTTTTGTTCAGGGAGAGATTGTGTCCCTTCATCTTCGGATTGCATAGACTACTCATCTTCACCACCTAAGGGAAGGGAGAATAGGGTATGTGTTTCATTTCTTTCCGGTAATAGCGTTGAGAGAAATAAGATACCTTGGGTTGTTACAAGAGTGATTCTTTGTGTGTTACAGGGGAAGTCAGATGCATGCCGAAAGTATATGTTCTCAATAGAAGAGAAGTATCTTCTGAGTTACAGCAGGCCACTTTCGAGTCACAGGTAGAGAGCTGTTTGTGTACCGTCATCGTATATTGGTATGGTGTGAGTATATTAGAACCTGTACCAATCATTGTGTTATCTGTCTTCACAGCTCTCCCTCCCCGCAGTCCCCTTCCTTCCCTTCCCGTTTTGCCCCCATCTGATCCTGCCTTAGCCCACGGCTATAACAGCAATCGGGACTTGGATAGATCTGGAGATGGCCTATTAAACAACACGCTGATCCTGAGGGCGGAGAGGACAACAAAGGAAGACTTTTTACCATTGGATTTAGGAAGATGTCAACATACTGGGCAAATTTTTCAGTTGGTCCGCCTATCCCGGACACGATGGGTCTACCCAGGGGAAAGGTCCCTGTTTTGTGAATTTTAGGTAGGGTGTATAGGTAAGGATATGTTGGTCTGGTTACTCTCATATACAATGACTCTTCTTCACTGATCAAGCCATCTTCCCTCCAGTCGTTAAGATGTCTATTAATCAGAATGGTCAGGGGTCCTGTAGGATTGTATTCCAATGGAACATAGCAAGAGGTGTCTGAAAGTTGTGTGATGATTTCATTGTGGTGGTCCTTTTTGTTCATGATCACCACATTACCCCCCTTGTCTGCTTCCTTGATCGTTAGCTCTTGATCTTCACTCAGTGCTTTCAAGGCTAGTCTCTCATCTCTGGTGAGATTATCAAAATGTTTTCTTCTTTTGTTGAGAAGTTTTACCTCCTCTCTTTCAATGTCGGACAGTACTAGATTGTAGAAGGTGTCCACCGGGTTGCCACCCGGAAGAGTTGGAGTCCATTTAGATGTATTCTTTAGGCCACTGTCTAGACTTAGATTTGTGTCCAATTCTAAGTCATTCAAAAGATTCTCGAAGGAGTTGGGAGGGTCGTCAAAATCGGTGAGGGACAAAAGAAGGTGCGTAGCTTGTACATCTTTGATGCTCAGGCTATTAGGCAGTATTTCTCTTTGACCTTGCGGTGTAGTGTTAGGGGGGACTTCTCTGCATGCAAAGTGTCGTTTAAGTTTTAATTTACGGACAAATTTGAATAGATCTATTCTGGCTCTACAGGGATCACCTCTTTCATGAGGATTGAAACTGAGGCCCTTGCTCAAAAGTTAGATGGTGTTGGTGTCCAGTTGTTTGTTGGAGAGATTGACGACTTGGACCTCCTTGTTATTGGGTCCTCTTACTTCTTGTTCCCTGACCGTAATTTCTCTTTGTACCCGTCTCTGGCCGGCTCTGTTGCCTCTCCTTGTTTTCTTACTGTTGTATTTGGTTGAGAGCGGTTCTCTCGCCTGATGGTTTGCATTTCCCGTAAAAAATTGTTGGTAGAGGAACTGGCTGTTGTTGTTCTGGTTTCAGGTGTGTTTGTCGCTGAAGCCTGTTCTTCCGGGTCACTGTCACTAGTGGAATGCTATTTAGTGAGGTTGAGCTGGTAGATATGGAAGAGGTGTTGATTCTGGAGGTTTGGATGTTACGTGTAGTTTTGTTGACCAGCTGGTCATATTTCCTGGCAAATGTAAAAACACGACCCTCCCGATAGTCAGCTTCATCACGTCTCAGTTGTCTCGTTTTGCGATCCTTGATCTCGTTTTGGTGTCTCAACAGGACATTTTCAAGTATTTTGTAGTTCTTCTCCGTTGCATCTTTCAGATTCATATCTGAAATTTCCTTTTCTAATATAGCGATTTCAGCTTGTAATTTGTCAACCTTACGTTCTGCACTTTCAATTAGGATTAGTATTAGTGTATTTGAGCCCGATATGAGTGTATCCTCCCATTTGTTAAGAAGGTCATCATCGAGGTCCTCGAAGGTAGGAAAGGTTTGAGAGCGTAAACCTCTTGGTGCTCTGTTGAGTCTTTGATATTGCTTCAGTGTTGCATTGTCCCACCATCGGAGTTCTCTGTTTTTTTGAGTTTCTCAAGTTTAAGAAATTTCTCTTTTAATCCTTGTTTCGGTGGATTGTTGCCACTAGTACTGGGTGTACTACGTGTGGTACCACTGGACAAATTGTCAAATAAATCGGAGGCGATCTTATCTCTATCCATTTCAGAAACTTGGTATTTAGTTCTGTGTGAACCACTGTGGCTGCCTTTCTGAGTCCAATGAGTACAAAGTTCAGCGAAGAGTTATGAGAGTGTTCAGAAATATGATGGCGCTCTACAGGTAGTGGTCAGGGGGTAGTTTGTGAGGTTTAGGTGGATGGTGCGTCTTGATCTGAGATAACCCTTGTCTCAGAGAAAGGAAGGGGAGAGGATCTCAACCTTCTGTATACATAAAAGCAATGTCAAGCGCACACAACCTGCATCAGTTTATAAATTGAATTTTGTGATCATTCAATAATAAAGATAATATTCAACTCCAATGTTTTTAACCTATTAGGTGTTTATTCATCCAGTGTGAGTATTTGTTTCACAAGGAAACCAGCCGACACGTGTTTCGTCAAAACCCGGGTAAACCCGTGACTCTTCAGGGCTAGGGGGATAAAGTCGAAAATGAAACAATACTATTTGAGGGTGGTGGTAAGTAAGGGTACTATTGTGACGGGGGAGTGGGTGGGAGGCCAGTGAAGGGGACGTGAAGGGTGGGGATGATTGGCTCAAAGTCTATCTAGGAGACGTGGAGACCTGGAAAGGGTGTTGGGAGATGGACAGGGTTGAGTTCGAAGATTGCAAGAACACCCAAGTGGGACATCAAATGAAAAGTGAGTGTATAAGTGTGGTGGTGAGCTGCTGTTAACAATATTCTAACTTCAAAATGCAGCGACGCAAGCAAAAAACCACATGGTGAGTGTCATGTGTGGGGAAAATGTGACAAGCTGAAAATTACTGACAAGTAAAGATGCAAAATACGTTCGAATGTATCCTGGGGAATGAAAGGGAGAGAGCATGGAAAATACAAATCACCAATTGTTTACATTGCTACGGTATAGGTGGTATGTGGCATGCAGTGCCTCTACATAGTTAGTGTTCAAAATTGTGACAAGCTGCAAATCACAGGCAACCTAAGTATGCAAAATACAGTCAAAATTATCCTGTGGAATAAAAATCATCAATTGTTTATAATGCTACGGTATGGGTGGTGTGTGACGTACAATGTCTCTACACGTTTGATGTTCAAATATCATTGTACTTTTACAGTATGTACATCGGATACTTTACGTCAAACACACGAGAATGTACTGATCATATTGATCCCAAGAAGTAGTGGTGGAGTTTATCAATTAAGGAGAGAAAATGGACAGAGAGACTGCACTGTTTAAATACGCACAATCATAACAAAACGTGACAGCAATGTTGCTGGATACTTTCTTAATCTCAATAAGTACATTATAACTAGGTGTAGCCATCCTGGTGTTATTTATGTGTTACTCTAAAGTGTGCTTACTGATGTTCTAAGATATGCGCGGATGATTCGTAATCATAATGGTGGAAAGTGTTGCAGCAATAGCGTTTAGCAAATCACAGTACTGGATCTTAAAAAAATGTAGCTGACATACCTGTGGAGTTTTAGGATGAGAGCTGTGTCTGTAGAAGGAGGGAAAATAGTAGGGGCATGTATGTTAATAGTATAAGGAGACTGATACAAAGGGAAATCACTGAGTGTAGTGCAGCGATTAAACGATAATGAAGGCTGGACTCACCGTCAGACCGGTGATAATTCCAACCTGGTCCTAATCGGATGTAAACAAAGGAAGACGCGAGAAGGAGGTGCTTCTAATACGTCTAGGTGGCGTGTTAAAGGTGGAAAAATTCCTGCAGCCGGGTGCGTGGTCAGATCGAGCAGGGAAGCAAATCCGCTGGCCTTCGCTTGTGAGCTGTAGTAAGAATAAAGTAAAAAAGTAAAAAACGGGCAGTAGGCTGAAGTCCGAAATGGGCAGGGGTCTATATGAGAGGTTTGGGATGCAAAGCATCTCTGGTAACTTCAAAGCGTTAGCTCGCTGATTATCTTACCTTCTGGCCATTGTGCGGGGGTGAGACGAAGTCCGTTGGTGCTCGGGTATGTGAGACACTGAGTACGATTCTAGACTCGCCCTAAGAGGCGAAGTCTTGATGACGTCAAAAGTCCGCCAAAATGGCCGTAGCGACTAGAACGTCACTCTGTAAGTCAAAAGTAAGGGGCGTGGTAGTAAACGAAAACAGACTATGCCGATATGCAGCTTCGGAATCTGACGATGAGTTTGCCACAATGCAGAACTGAGGTACTATTTCAAATTGTAAGTCTCCTCTTGTGTGTGGGTGACCCAGATGCTGGTATTGTAGAAACAGTCTATGAAGGTCTCAAGGCATAAAAATGAAAAGCGTTGTTAACTGGTAGTGGGCAAAAAATGAATGTAAGAACGAGTGCGGGGTAGGAGGGAGATGAGAACGGTGATGATTGCATGAAATGGGCCTGCGGCAGAGTAATGGACGCTGAGCCAATGTGACTCGGAGATAGGTAGGATGAGCCTACGTCTGTAAATGGGTAGTGGAAGACAAATCAGGGAACTAGAAATCGGCAAATCGAAAAAATTAAGCGAAAGGGTCGGCAGAATAGAACCCAGTCATAAAAGGTTGGTCTATTGATTCTGATGCTGGCGATAAGGGTGCTTGTTAGGAAGCGGTTAGTGAGAAGAAATGATGATTGAAATCGAGGGAGTATTGAAGGTAGGAAAAATGTGGTTAACCAAAGACAGAGTAAAGGAAAAAAGGAAGGTTACGATCGGAGTATTTACACCTGAGCTGTGAATGCCACATGAGAAGTTAAGTCTAAAAGGAAAAGAGTTGGCTAGGGGCCTGGTATGACAAGCCTATGCAGAAAGTAGGGGTTATGAAAACAATTGAGTGGTTGGGAAAAGTAAAAAGCAAGTGGATGAGAGGGAGGGGTAGGATGGTATGTTGTCGTGTGGTTAGGAATTTATATCAAAATGTCAACATTTATACGGTGCTAACAGGTTTCACACAATTACAGAAATATCTCTTTTATAGGCAGTACAGAATTAAAGGAAATAATGAAGTTCATCATCTGTGTTCTGGCCATGCTTAAGGCTGTGAGTTCGCATAATCCAGATTGCTTCCTGGCATCTGAGTCTTAGTTCTCGATTGCCGCCTCTAGCCAGGGCTTCAATCATATCTATGCCATAGAAGGTGAATTTTTTATTCGGTCCTTGTGAAGGGCATGTGGATGGCCATGGGGTAGCGTGCATCTTGTGTGAGAATTGCACAGGCATGTTCTCTGATTCTTTCTCTCAAAGGTCTGATGGAGCTTCCTATATATTGGCTTTGGCAAAGACATTCAATGATGTACACTGTTTATCTGGTGTCACAGTTTATATTTGATTCAATTTTGAATTCATGTTTGTGGTATCCTTTGAAGGTCCTGGTGCCATGTTTTGCCCAACGGCACATACTGCAACAACCGCATTTGTAGAAACCTTTTGATTTCACTGTAAGCCATGAAGGTTTTGCTGTGCATGGCATGGTGGGGCATTGCCTAGTTCTAAGGTTCTTCCCTTTGCGATAGGTGATTTGTGGTCTGTTAGTGATTGTATCTTTCAAGGCTCTATCAGCCAACAGAATCCCCCAGTGTTTGTTGAGGCTTTTCCTGACTGTCAGGTTGATATCATTATAGTCCATGATTAGTCTCACTGGTTGTTTATTCTCTTTAGGCTTGATCTTGTTTAGCAATGTCGTCGATCTTTCAATTTGTTGTATTTTTTCTCTTTGCTCCCTTTATAGTGTCTTGTTTGTAACCTCTTCTAGAGTAGCGTTGGGTCATGTCTTCTATACATTGTTCGAATTCAGTGTTTTCGCTGCAGTTTCTTCTTGCACGTACAAACTCCCCATATGGGATGGTGTTGATTTGGTGAGCAGGATGAGAGCTTTCCGCATGTAGTACTGCATTGCAGGCTGTTTCCTTACGGAAAAGGCGGCTATGCAGAGCGTTATCCTTGATGTATAGTTCTATGTCTAGAAAAGTCACATTCGTCTTGCTGATATTGCTGGTGAACTTCATGTCCATTTGGTTATTGTTAAGGTGTTCGCAAAATTCCAAGAGAGAGACGTGAGAACCTGACCAGATAAGTAGGCAGTCGTCTATGTATCTTCCCCAATTGATTATATTGTCAATCCATGGTTTTCCCTTGTTGCCCCAGATGTATTCTGCTTCAAGTGCACCCATGTACAGGTTTGCAAATGAAGGGGAGAATCTGGAGCCCATGGCCACACCTCTAATTTGTCTGTACCAGGTGCGGACATATAGGAAAAAATTATTCATCAGGATGATATGCATCATGGTGGAAAGCATATTAGTGTGTTAAAAAAAAGTAATAGCTCTATTGTTCAGGCAATTGTTGACTGCTGATAAGCCCATTTCTGGATTTATGGAGGTGTAAAGTGAGACAACGTCCAATGTGGCTATGATTAAATCTGGTTGCCATTCGATGTCAATTAAGATGCTCAGAATGTGCTTTGTGTCTTGGATGAAGGAAGGAAGATTTTTTACCATTGGATTTAGGAAGATGTCAACATACTGGGCTAATTTTTCAGTTGGTCCACCAATCCCGGACACGATGGTTCTACCCGGGGGAAAGGTCCCTGTTTTGTGAATTTTAGGTAGGGTGTATAGGTAAGGATATGTTGGTCTGGTTACTCTCATATACAATGACTCTATTTCACTGATCAAGCCTTGTTCCCTCCAGTCGGTAAGATGTCTATTATTCACTTATAAACTGTAACACCAGAGACACGGTGTACATCATTGAATGTCTTTGCCAAAGCCAATATATAGGAAGCTCCATCAGACCGTTGAGAGAAATAATCAGAGAACATGCCCGTGCAATTCTCACACAAGATGCACGCTACCCCATGGCCATCCACATGCCCTTCACAAGGACCGAATAAAAAATTCACCTTCTATGGCATAGATATGATTGAAGCCCTGGCTAGAGGCGGCAATCGAGAACTAAGACTCAGATGCCAGGAAGCAATCTGGATTATGCGAACTCACAGCCTTAAGCATGGCCAGAACACAGATGATGAACTTCATTATTTCCTTTCATTCTGTACTGCCTATAAAAGAGATATTTCTGTAATTGTGTGAAACCTGTTAGCACCGTATAAATGTTGACATTTCGACATAAATTCCTAACCACACGACAACATACCATCCTACCCCTCCCTCTCATCCACTTGCTTTTTACTTTTCCCAACCACTCAATTGTTTTCATAACCCCTACTTTATGCATAGGCTCGTCATACCAGGCCCCTAGCCAACACTTTTCCTTTTAGACTTAACTTCTCATCTGGCATTCACAGCTCAGGTGTAATTACTCCGATCGTAACCTTCCTTTTTTCCTTTACTCTGTCTTTGGTTAACCACATTTTTCCTACCTTCAATACTCCCTCGATTTCAATCATCATTTCTTCTCACTAACCACTTTCCTAACAAGCATCCTTATCGCCAGCATCAGAATCAATAGACCAACCTTTTATGACTGGGTACTATTCTGCCAACCCTTTCGCTTAATTTTTTCGATTTGCCGATTTCTAGTTCCCTGATTTGTCTTCCACTACTCATTTACAGACACAGGCTCATCCTACCTATCTCCGAGTCACATTGGCTCAGCGTCCATTACTCTGCCGCAGGCCCATTTCATGCAATCATCACCGTTCTCATCTCCCTCCTATCCCAGCACTCCTTCTTACATTCATTTTTTGCCCACTACCAGTTAATAACGCTTTTCATTTTTATGCCTTAAGCCCTTCATAGACTGTTTCTACAATACCAGCATCTGGGTCACCCACACACAAGAGGAGACTTACAATTTGAAATAGTACCTCAGTTCTGTATTTTGGCAAACTCGTCAGATTCCGAAGCCGCATATCGGCATAGTCCGTTTTTGTTTACTACCACGCCCCTTACTTTCGACTTACAGAGTGACGTTCTAGTCGCTACGGCCAGTTTGGCTGGCTTTTGACGTCATCAAGACTTCGCCTCTTGGGGCGAGTCTAGAATCGTACTCACAGTCTCACATACCCGGGCACCAACGGACTCCGTCTCACCTCCGCACGACGGCCAGAAGGTAAGATAATCAGCGAGCTAACGCTTTGAGGTTACCAGAGATGCTATGCATCCCAAACCTCTCATATAGACCCCTGTCCATTTCGGACTTCAGCCTACTGCCCGTTTTTTACTTTTTTACTTTATTCTTACTACAGCTCACAAGCGAGGGCAAGCGGATTTGCTTCCCTGCTCGATCCGACCGCGCACCCGGTGGCGGAATTTTTCCACCTTTAACACGCCACCTAGACGTATTAGAAGCACCTCCTTCTCGCGTCTTCCTTTGTTTACACCCGATTAGGACCAGGTTGGAATCATCACCGGTCCGACAGTGAGTCCAGCCTTCATTATTGTTTAATCGCTGCACTACACTCAGTGATTTCCCTTCGTATCAGTCTCCTTATACTATTAACATTCATGCCCCTACTATTTCCCCCCCTTCTACAGACACAGCTCTCATCCTAAAACTCCACAGGTATGTTAGCTACATTTTTTTAAGATCCAGTACTGTGATTTGCTAAACGCTATTGCTGCAACACTTACCACCATTATGATTCCGAATCATCCGCGCATATCTTAGAACATCAGTAAGCACACTTTAGAGTAACACATAAATAACACCAGGATGGCTACACCTAGTTATAATGTACTTATTGAGATTAAGAAAGTATCCAGCAACATTGCTGTCACGTTTTGTTATGATTGTGAGTATTTAAACAGTGCAGTCTCTCTGTCCATTTTCTCTCCTTAATTGATAAACTCCACCACTACTTCTTGGGATCAATATGATCAGTACCTTCTCGTGTGTTTGACGTAACTTATCCGATGTACATACTGTAAAAGTACAATGATATTTGAACATCAAACGTGTAGAGACATTGTACGTCACACACCACCCATACCGTAGCATTATAAACAATTGATGATTTTTATTCCACAGGATAATTTTGACTGTATTTTGCATACTTAGGTTGCCTGTGATTTGCAGCTTGTCACAATTTTGAACACGAACTATGTAGAGGCACTGCATGCCACATACCACTTATACCTTAGCAATGTAAACAATTGATGATTTGTATTTTCCATGCTCTCTCCCTTTCATTCCCCAGGATACATTTGAACGTATTTTTCATCCTTACTTGTCAGTGATTTTCAGCTTGTCACATTTTCCCCACATGACACTCACCATGTGTTTTTTTTGTTTGCGTCGCTGCATTTTGAAGTTATAATATTGTGAACAGCAGCTCACCACCACACTTATACACTTACTTTTCATTTGATGTCCCAATTGGGTGTTCTTGCAATCTTCGAACTCAACCCTGTCCATCTCCCAACACTCTTTCCAGGTCTCCACGTCTCCTAGATAGGCCTTGAGCCAATCATCCCCACCCTTCACGTCCCCTTCACTGGCCTCCCACCCACTCCCCCGTCACAATAGTACCCTTACTTACCACCACCCTCAAATAGTATTGTTTCATTTTCTACTTTATCTCCCCTAGCCCTGAAGAGTCACGGGTTTACCCCGGTTTTGACGAAACACGTGTCGGCTGGTTTCCTTGTGAAACAAATACTCACACTGGATGAATAAACACCTAATAGGTTAAAAACGTTGGAGTTGGATCTTATCCTTTTTATTGAATGATCACAAAACTCAATTTATAAACTGATGCAGGTTGTGTGCACTTGACATTGCCTTTATGTATACAGAAGGTTGAGATCCTCTCCCCTTCCTTTCTCTGAGACAAGGGTTATCTCAGATCAAGAAGCACCAACCACCTAAACTTCACAAACTACCCCCTGACCACTACCTGTAGAGCGCCATCATATTTCTGAACACTCTCATAACCCTTCGCTGAACTTTCCTTCAGACCCTCACCGTTCCCTTTTTTAAGCTCTGCAACACATGCTTTCCTGTGTTCACAGGATTTGGCAATTGTAATTACTTCTAATAAAGATGGGTTATCTTTCTCCCAACAAGTTTCTTTGACCTTATTTAGGGAACATCCTAGCATGAATTGATCTTTCAACATTTCTTCATAATTGCCCCCCAAATTGCAGGTTGAAGTGAGTTTCCTCAACACAGTGGCATAATCTTCCACACTCTCTACTAGTGTTTGCATACGTTTACCAAAATAGTGTCTTTTTAGCACGTTAGATACTTTAGACAGAAAATGTAAATCTAACTTTTTTAAACATATTTGGTAATCGTTTAAATTATGTGCTTCAAGTGTGGGTAGATCAGAAGCAAGATGGCGCCTGATTGACGGTCGCTGTGATTGCTCCTTTGCTGCCTGGAGACTAATGACTGAGACTCGGATGCTGGCTTGTTCGAGCTGAGTTATTTTGGGGCTATAACTCCCCCCTTCCTGTCCTACCCATTGTTGTTGGATAGTCTCGACCCCCTCGCGGTTGCCAAAGTACTTTTGGTGGTGCTGGCCGTGTCTCGAGCTGGGCTGAGGGAGCTCCGGACAGCCGCACTCGAGGACAGGCGTGGACATAGAGGAGAGGCGTGGACACAGAGGAGAGGCCTGGAACACCGAGGCTGAGACGCCCGTAGGGGCCGAGCGGCTCACGGCGGTGCGGCGCACCAAAACAACAGAGGCAGAGGCTGTCAGTATGCCTCCAAAGGCTAACTTGGCGGACGAGGAAAGGCTCCCGCTCCCGCAGAATAAGGAGATAACGCTGGGATAGCGTTATCGAAAGGAACCAGATTGGCGGTTCTTGGAGGTTCGATCAGCAGCACTCAGATGAAGGACACTGGGACCCATGTGGACATAAGTAAAGGTGAGAACCCTGAGATGGTTAAAAGGGGCGGAGGTGTTAGTAGTGGAGCGCGAGGCAAAGTACCAAAGGCCGGGCCAATAGACCCGGGGAGACATCATAGTATAGCAGAATTCCCCCCCCCACTACACTGCCAGCCTCTAAAAATTACTTACCTATTAAAAAAAAGGTGTTGTCTACAAAAGGGAAAAACGGGCAAAAGGAGATGCAAAAGCTTAGACAAGGGCAAGCACAGTCTTTACAGGTAGATTCTACCGGAAATACACAGCCCGCAGCTATCTCTGGGGGCGAGCCCTGAGTAGACAATGGTGACAACGTCGGTCAAGACATTGGGAATTGTAGTTCACAAGAAAATCTAGTTTAGGCCCAAGCATCGCCAGTGGGAGAAATACAACAGGGTGCCACCTCCGGAGCATCTCCATCACCGGAAGACCCAAGCAATACTGAGCAACTGAATAAGAGTATGCTAGTACAGGGGGTCGTAGTTAACAGTAGCCCGGAGGATACTCTTGATCTGGGGGACAAGTTTTTTTCTGTGACGGATGGATCTGAACTTAGTCCTTTTGAAGCAGAGGATAGTAGCAATCTTCAGTTCTCTAGCTCCATTTCTAAATCCAGCACGCCACAGAAAGATACTGTTGTCAGAAAAAAGAAGCTCTTGAAGAAGCAAAGAGACAACCTCTCTTTGGAGAAAACTGGAGAAGGGTACCACAGAGGTAGTAGAGGTAATATGGATCCTACCCTAAAATGGGATTACTCGGCTACCAGGAGTGTTTATCCAGATCATATTGGTCGGGGTGTAGAGGAGGAGGACGCTGCACCCTCAAAGATGATATTTTATTCAATTAAACAACTTCAAGAGGAGACCCGAATTGATGGGAAAAAAAACAGACTGGCAACAAAGAAACTTCAAGGGGCAGTTAGAAAAATGGCCAAGGCACGCACGGACACGAACACTAGATTGACTCAGGTGGAAGATCGCACAAGCATTCTAGAGGATAATCAGGTGAAAGCCCAAGTACAGACGGAGACATATGACAAACAATTAACAGATCTACAATGGAAAATGGAGGATTTTGAAAATCGACAAAGGCGGAACAACCTCCGGATTCTTGGAATTGAAGAAGGCGTAGAAGGGGAGAATGTGAGGGCCTATGTCCTGAGGCTGATGAAGTGAGCCTTTCCAGAGCTAATTCATTGGAACTGGGAGGTCGAGATACAACGGGTCCACCGCTTTCCAATAAAAAACCTCCATAATTGGGCAGAGATGGGTCAGCTATGCGAAGAGCAACTTTAGTTTATTTTGGGAACTTTCTGCTCCTCGGAGAGGTCTTCTCTAAAGCTCGCCTGAATGCTAAACGGACCTTTGAGAATCAATCTTTCTTTACGAAGCCAGATTTTTGCCGCATCACTGTGGAAAGACGCTGGCGCTTGAGAGAACTGATCGAGCCTTGCCAAGCTACAGGCCTACAAGCTTATTTGATGAATCCAGCTAGGCTAAAGATCATTTATAAGAACACCCCAAGAGTATTTACCTCTGAAATTCAAGCTAAGGCGTATATGAACTCCCTAAAGTCTTAAATAAAATATTAATGTGATGTTTTATATGATGTAGGTACAGGGGGTAGGTACAGGGATGGGATAAGGTTATTTTTGTTTTGTTAGTCACTGATTTTTTGTTAGGATAAAGTAAGGGGGTCTAGGTGTGGGTATGAGGGGGGGACAGTGACGAATAAGGTGCATCCAGTGAAAATATAAACGAGGAGGCAGCAAAGGGGGGTCGACTCTCAGGCTCCATCACGGAGACCTTAAGTCTGCTTGCTTCAAATTATTGGTGGGGGGGGGTTTGTGGACAGGGAGGGCAGAAGGGGGTTAAGAGGGGGGTTTGGGGGTTTGGGAAAATGGGGCGAAACAAAACCATGTAAATATGCAATTAGCTAATTGGCCTCTTCCTATCATTATGTGTGGGGATTTTAATATCAATAGGTTAAATGGCTTATGGAGAGGGGATCCAACCAAATTTGTAGGCCGGAAATAGTAAAGCCATAGGGCTTTAGTTCAAATGATGGACGATAATGGGCTTATTGATGTCTGGGAGCAACAAAATCCCCCGGGGGTTGGTAGCACATATTATTCCGCGTCGCATAGGGCCATAGCACGGTTAGATTATTTTTTAATTTCTCCATCTCTTCTCTCTATTTGTAAAATTAGAAAGCTCCCACGCGTGGTCTCTGATCATAACCTCCTGGTGCTAGCGGTTCTAAACCCAGTTAGGAAAGCACAGGCAACAAGTTGGTCATGTGAACGGGTTTTTACTGCAGGATGTAAATTATGTTGCACACATGGAGAAATGGCTCAAAGATTTTTTTGAGGTTAACGGGGAGCAGTCAGTTTGGAATAGTATGGGATGCCCTGAAGGCCGGGTTTAGAGAAGAAACCATGAGTTACTCAATTTTTTTTTGTTTGAATATCTTTATTGGTTTTCGCAGATAGTGCACAGCATAAATCACGATGCGAAACAGAACAGAAGAAACTTAGCATAGCATCCAGTGGTTGTACAGAGTTATGCAGTAGAAAATAACAAGGTATCACAGGGCATTATACATTTATCGCATCACAGAAATCAAAGAAAAAGCACACAGGGATACCTTGGCTACAAAACAAATCACATACCGGAGAAACAACAGGTTCAGCTTCAGAAAAGGACGATGTCGAAGGAGCTAGTGAACCGTAACGGGGCCCAAGGCGTGACGTGTGCAAGTATGGAGGTTCATGTAGCTGAGGTGATTCCAGCGAGTGTACAGCTACATGGTCATAATCACTGTGTGGCTGCGGTTGGTGGGTGTGGTGCAATGAGGTATAATTACGTGCCTATGCATCTCCATCTGCCCATATCGGTGAACATGTATGTGGCATAGCATCCAGAACTGTGCTACTAGGAAAAGCGTGCTAGTATTACACAGCTCGTGCGCAATTCGATATTCGAACTGTATAATAATAATATGAAACTGTATGAACAATAAAATAATAAAGAATAATAGCAAAAGAAAAGAAAAAGTTAATAAGTGAATAAAAGGAACGTCCACGTGCTGTCGCTCGTGTGTACCGTCGGTCCAAGGAATGGTCAGCATGGGAGTTTGGAGGCAGTGTCCGCCGCAGTCGGGAACCCTCCGGAGGGGGGGGGGAGCGAACACCCCACGCCATTCAGGCACTAGGTCCTCGGTGGTACTAAGGGAAGGCCACCAGTGCGTGAGTCAGCAGCGCGTGTATGTGGGGTGGCTGAAGTGTACTACTTAAGGGTACCTGAAATAAAATAGCGGTGTAGGTGTTCAGTGCTGCAGCCCGCTTATCTTCCAGGTGGGGTCAGGGGAGTACACGTCTAGGCAACTCCATTGCGGAGACACGCCAGATGGAAAGATTTTAGTGTATCATTCCAGAGATGCGCAATAGGGAACTTCCGCTATCCTGCCTTTTATTCTCTATGAAGGGTTGTGCTTTCCGCCTTCGCCCAGTTATCAAAAGAACTACGCCAGTGAGCTGCCTGAGGGGGTTCGCTGCATTTCCAGCGCTTAGTGATGAACCTCTTCGCCGTAATCAGCCCAAGGTCCCAAAATCTTGAGGGCACTCTAATCTGCTTCGTCCTTTTATATAGTCCCAATAGGCATGTTTCCCACGTGTGCCCCAGCTCCCCGCCAGCACCCTCTGCCAGTGTGGATGTCAGTGTGCCAGTAGGCCTGTAGTGTGGGGCATGACCACAACATGTGTAGGAGGTCCACGCCCACCAGTGCGCATCTCGGGTACGCAGATGTCAGGATGCCAAAGTACTTGTTGATTTTATCAGGTGACTGATATGCGCAGTGAATGATATAGAATTGAATGAGTTTGAAGCGGGAGTTGCGCAGGACATTGGTGGCACCGGCCAGCACCACTGCCCATTCCTTATCAGTCCATGCCCTTCCTCTGTCTTCTGCCCATTTATCACGCAGGGCTTGGGAGGAGCACTGCGTGTGGCCAGGAGAGCCTGCACTAACCAATGAACCACGTGGGAGCCATGTCCCATGACATGCAAGTACTGCACCAAAGAGTGTCGGTAGTTCCTCTGAAAAGTCGCCCCAAGCCCACGTGAACGTGCTTATGAGCGCGGTGTGGAGTAGAAACTGTCCAGCCGGAAGGCCCGTGTCAGTAACTAGCGCATCAAAGGGGATTAAGGCGCCTTCAACGTACAAATCACCCATTGTGTCTACTCCGGCACGCGTCCAGCGCTCCAGTGCTGCTTCTGTCACCACTCCCCCATCGCTGGGCGTTCCCAACAGTGGAAGCACCGGGGCATACGGTGTCACAGTACGGGTGAGCTTTATGCTTCTCACAAAGCATTTGCGTGCCACTGCCAGGTGCAGTTGTGGCGGGCAGGGAGTCTTGGTTAAGGGGTGAAACAATGTATGGATCTGCGTTTGGGTCCAGACAGCGGTGTCGCACAGATTTTTCCCACTTAGCCATCCGGCCACCCACTGCAGCTGGGCTGCTAAATAATAGAGCTCCAGGTTAGGAACTGCCAAACCCCCAGCATCCGGAGACACGTAGAGTTTCTTCAGCGCCACACGAGGCCTTCCAGCGTTCCAGATGAGGTTCCTGATCGAGGACTCTAGCTCACGGAATGTACGGGTCGGGACATAGACTGGGAGATTGGCATAATAATACAACAATCTAGGCAAAACTATCATCTTTGTCAGCGTGACACGCTGGGGACATTTAGGGGGAGGGTCTTCCAAAAGGACATCTGTATTTGTAGGGAGGAGATAGCCCTCACCAGATTTCCATCTAGTGCATCTGGCAGGGTTCTTTAGATATAAATCCCGAGATAGCGGAACGTGGTGGGGTACCAATTGAGTTGTTCACCACTGATGCAGATCTCACACTCCTGCATGTCCGCATCAAAGGAATACACTCCAGACTTGGCCCAATTAACCCTGAGCCCCGACATGGCTTCAAAGGTGTGGAAGATGTCAGACAGGGCCATCATCAGGCGGGTCAGGTCTCTAATATATAATAATAAGTCATCGGCATATAGAGATACCGTATGCAGACCATCCGCTAACGGTATCCCCCGCTCCACACAGCGCGTTCTCAGGAGCTCCTCTAAGGGTTCCATTACCAGTGAGAACAGCAGCAGAGACAGGGGACATCCCTGTCTAGTGCCTCTCCTGACGCGGATGGTGTCCGATAACAGCCGACCAGTGCGTACGCGCACTGTGGGTCTCTGATATAACAGGCTCACCATGTGAATGTATTCATCCCCGAGTTCATATTTCCTCAAAACTGCCACAAGGTAAGGCCACTCCATGGAATCGAAAGCTTTTTCGAGATCCAGCACCAAACACCCAGACCGGGGCCACTGTTGCGTGGCATAGCTTTGCACCCTGAACAAGCGCCGTATATTATAAGAGGTACTCCGAGTGGCACAAATCCGTTCTGATCACTGTGCACGAGGGTGGGCACCAAAGGGGCCAATCGCTGGGCTAGTGCGGAGGCCAATATCTTGTAGTCAGTTTTAAGAAGGGCAAGCGGGCGATAGGAACCTAATTGTGTGCAGTCTCTACCAGGCTTCGGAAGAGAGATGAGATTGGCTTCATTCAACGTGGGATGGAGGGAGCAGTCCGAAATGGCTGCCGTGTACATCCTAAGAAGTTTGGGAACTAAGAGATCGGGGTAAGCTTTATAAAATTCGGCTGGCAGTCCATCCGGTCCCGGGGACTTGCCATTTGAGAGGGAAAAGATGACGGTACGTAACTCATCAGGTGTAAGTGGGGCTTCTAAATCATCACGTTGCATGTCTTCTAGCCTTGGTAGTGTAATATCAGAAAGGTATTCGGTTATGTCTGCATCAGAAGCTTGCAGTCGGGAGCGGCATAACACTTTGTAATGATCTACAAATGTCGCATGTATTGTGTTCTGCGTATACACCATATCTCCCATATCAGTGTGTATTGCCGCAACAGATGTCGTCCTTGCATCCTGCTTAACCAACCAGGCCAGCAATTTCCTTGGCTTGTTGCCAAGATGGTGAGTGCGTGCGGAGTGCGCCGGATAATTAAGGTGGCACAACCGCTCTAGCAGACGTGTATGTTCCGCGCGTGCCTCCAGCAGTGGCCCATTATTGCCCTCCTCCGCTTCCTGTTCCCTCTGAAGTAGGTCAACCTCGACGTGTGTCAGTTCCCTATCTAACTGCTTCCGCATTCCAGCCTGTGTTCCCAAACAGTGGCCCCTGGTCACAACCTTGAACGCATCCCACTCAATTTGAGGGTTGAATGCAGTGCAGCTGTTCTCCTCAAAATACTGGATAATGTGTGTGGACAATGAGTTACGAAAGGGAGCGTCAAGTAGTAGGTCAGGTTGGAGCCTCCAGGTGGGTATAGGTGGGTGTGGGCGTTCCCGTGCCAACTGCAGAACATGTGGATTGTGGTCAGAGTGGGTGCGGCCCATATAGCAGGTGTCGTAACCTGGGGGAGTATCTCGCTCGACTCCATGTACCTAGCTAACCGTACATACAGCGCATGCGCACCTGAATAGTAAGAATACACTTTGGTGTGTGGGTTGCGACTCCGCCAAATGTCATGTAAATTCCACTGCAAGGCCCAGTTTGTCAGTGCTTTCATAGCCCCATGTACAGGAGCGCCAGGCAGAGGCAGAAAGGAATGATCTAGGGCAGTGTCAAGTACGCAATTTTAGTGGCCCCTCAGCACCCAGGGGATCCTGTGCCAAGGTGCCAAAACCGCAGACAACCGCGTAAAGAAACCCCTCCTGATCTGTGTTGGGAGCATATAGTGAAGCCAGGACCACCAGTCGACCATCTAGTTTGCCCTGAACAATCACATATCTCCCCTCTGGGTCTATATGGGAATGTAAAAATGCAAAAGTGTTCTCAGGTCTCAGCCACAGCAATGCCCCACGAGCATATGATGAATACCCAGTAGCATAGAGCTGCCCCCTCCACCGACGGTGCAGTTTTTGTACCTCCGCACCACTCAGGTGCGTCTCTTGTAAAAGGGCTATGTGGATTTGGTGCCACTTAAGGTAGGAATAAATGTGGTACCGTCGTGAAGGTGTGTGCATGCCACGTACATAACACGTGCATATCTTTATCACTGACATTACAACTTGAATTGACCCCTACCAGCTCCCCCCTGCAGCAGACAGCCCCCCCAGCGGTCCCCCTATCTGCCCCCACAGAATCGCCGGAAACACATCGGTAAGCACTTGCAGGAACTTCACAAAAGAAAAGCAAGAATACAAAAGAAATTATACATTAAACCGAAAAACCACAACACAGAAGCAATGCCAAAAGGTCGACAGCCAAACAGGCCGCCGTCCAAACTCTCCAATGAGGTAACAAAAGTCTAAATCCAGAGGGGTAGCTGCGCACTCGGCACGGTCGCGGTGTCGCATCTGCTGTGTAAGCAGAGGGAGCGCCCCTCTCCCCAGGCAGTCTTCGCCAGCCATAAGATATACTAAAAGTTTCGCCCAGAAATCTCCCGGTGCATGCAGTACTGAGCGCAAAGCCAGAAGTGCTGCAGAGATGTCAAACAGTCCCCACAATTCGCCACTCAGCTGGAGAAGAGCCAGGCCATTCACTCCCAGCCTGTTGCTGGGCAGCACACACTCAGTTTCCTCTCCCTCTGAGGTCAACCAATACCATATCAGTACTCACTGCGCCTCGTATTGATGAGAACAAGTCCAATGTTCAACCCGGAGGTGATCGCCACCAGTGCGGGGGGCCTGATCGATACCAGGCTTAGCAGTTCTATAAAGGCGCTGTGAAGCAAACAAGCAAAGACAAATAGTAACATCGTCCAATCAATGGATCAAGTCTGGTGTTTGCAAAGTAACGTCCGGTCGTTCCATGGACATCTGTGAGTCAGGCAAGCCATAGACGTTTTCATCATCGATCAGTAGCTCACGCGGGCTGGCATCCAGTGCGGTCTCAATGGTCGGGGAGCCACTGAGCTCCGCCACCATGGGAAGGGCATCTTTCTGTTTACTTTGAATAAGGTCCGCAGGAGGGCCTATCTCCGCCGCCACCCGCGAGTCGGTGACAACCTGTTTCCGCGATGACGACGGGGTCCTCTAAAGCGCGGAAAGGGTGAGGTCACCGACTCCACGGCCATTCCACCGTCCAGCCACGCCTCAGCCTCTTCCGGGTTAGTAAAGAAGTGCGTTTTGTCACGCGCCACAACCCGCAATCTGGCGGGGAAGAGAAGGGAATACTTGAGGTATAGCTGACGGAGCCGTTGCTTGACCGCTAGAAAGGAGTGTCTCTGGCGCTGGACTTGGATCGTGTAGTCAGGGAAGAACATTATCTTGGCATTTTCAATGTGAACTTCCCGGAGTTGCCTGGTTGCTCTCAAGATGGAGTCGCGTTCTCGATAGTTTAGTGTTCTGAGGAGCATTGGTCGGGGATTAGATCCCGTCGGTAGCGGCCTCGTTGGCACACGATGAGCCCGCTCTACGACGAAGTGTGGCGATAATGCACCAGTTGGGAGCAGATTCTTCAACCAGTCTTCCATGTGCGTCGCGGGCTCTTTCCCTTTCCATTGTTCCGGCACACCAACGATGCGCACGTTGTTGCGCCTTGACGGCCATTCCGCGTCCTCGGTCCGATCTTCCAAGAATTCAACACTGTTAAGGAGATCTTGTACCTGCTTGACAGTCTGAGTGACCCAGGGCGCGAGGTCCGCAGCGGTGCCCTCCAAAGCAGCCGTGCGTTCAGCCAACTTCTTGCGGTCAGCGCGGAGGTGCGTTAGATCAATGGCAACTCCGTTGATCTTGGTTTCTAGGGAGGTGCAGGTGAGTTGTAGCGACTCCTCCAGTCTCTCCATGGCTGCCAGCATTGTATCTAACTTAGCCGCCGTTGGATCCGCATCCGCTGGTTTTGTGGACTTTTCCATCCTCCCCTTTATTTGCGTGCCTCCAGCTCCAGTTCTTGTCCTGGTGCCCCCAGACATGAGCGGCGTGATAAGGATTAAGATGGCACTCTTGTTACCCTTGTCCAACAGTTCGTGGAGGTTTGGACTGCACCAGTGGCGTCGAGTGAGGGCGGGAACCAGGGCGTGAGGGCCGCAGGGGGACGTCTCCGCCAGACAAGTCAAGAAGGTCGTGCCCCGGTGATCTGCCACGGATGCACGGCGTCGTGGCCAAGGTGACAGACAGGGGCACCGTGAAGAGGTGGCCGGCGCTTCACCTAGTTCCAGGCATCGTCCCCCCCAATGCGCCGTTACCAGCGCGCCCGGGGAGCAGCAGGCGGTGTCTCAGAAGGGCCGCAGCATGTGCGGCCGGTAGCATCGACGTTCGGGTGGTGCGCGGAGTGCGCCTCCCTTACCCTGCCACCGGGTAACACCAACCGCATGCGGTGCTCCACCGCCAGTTCAGTGCGCCTTGTCCTCCTGGTGTACCAGCTGAGAGCTCCCAGAGTTGAGGCAAAGGGGCCACCAGTGCAGGCAGTGGCTAGGTGGGTGGATCGATGAGAGTGCGGCCCCTAGCCGCTGCACAAGGGGCCTCCGTCGGGGACAGCGTATTCAGTCCGACGCCGATTTTTCTCACTTCAGATTGCACCTCGGGGCCTTGCGGGCGGTGGCAAGCCACGGCCTCTCGTTGATGTGCTCGCCGGGCAGAGAGCAGCGGAAGCGGCTGCACGGCTCGCAGAAACCTCAGTTCGGCCAGGAACGTGCAAACAGCCCCAAAATTCACAGAGCCGCGGCCGATCGTTCACTACTGCATCGCCATGATTTGTGGCTGGATGTGGATACATTTGCCGGATTTATGGCCTGGGGAAGGGGAGCTCAAAGCGGAGCTCTACCTGGGTGCGACCGCAGCCAGTGTGTGCTTAGCCACGCCCCGAAACTATGAGTTACTCCATGAGACGGAACAAGCTGGAAAAATTGGGATGTAGATAAGATAAAGATTAATTATGGATCTGGAGGAAGAACTGGTACAAGCAATTGGCTCCAATCTTAATATAGATGAGATTGCCTGGAGACTTACATTAGCTAAAGCTGCGGCCGGGGATATCAAGGCTGCCAAAGCAGCGGGTAACTTCTTGGCCTGGAAACAAATGCGTCATGAGTTCAGTGAACAGGTGGGTCATATAATAGCTGTAAGGACCAGACAGACCTCAACTAGGGGGGATATCTCTGAGGTTGTATCAGAAGCGGAGGTAGTTTCTACCACTCCAAAAGATATCTGCAAAATTTTTCAAAACTTTTATCAAAACTAGTACAGCGAGGATATTGAGGTGAACAGCAAGGAGATTGAGGACTATTTAGAGCTTGCTCTAGTTGAGAGATATTCTTTAGATGACTCCACAGCCAAGGTGGGTAGCTTCTTGGATGATGAGATCCAGGGGGCAATTCATGATCTGCCTGCCGGTAAGGTAGTTGGGCCAGTGCTAATTCCCTTAGAATCTTATAAGAAATTTTTCCCACTCGTTAGAGAAGATATGTGCTATGTATTGCGCCAAGTTCAGAGCGGACAAATTCCCCCACAGTCTTGGGGAGAAGCCACTATGGTCATTTTTTTAAAGAAAGGGAAACAACCTAAAGACCCAGGCCATTATAAGGCAGGTGATCTCGCCCAGACAAGATGCGTTCATCCCAGGGAGGGGTACGGCGGAACATATTAGGAGTCTGTACCTTGTTTGATGGCACCGCAGCCACACGGGACCCTATGGAGATTAAAATGCTTGGCGCGGAGAAAGCGTTTGATAGGGTCTCGTGGGGCTTTCTTTGGCCTGTGTTGGAGAATTTAAATATTGGCAAAGGGTGCATAAACACAATACAGGTGCTGTTTAAGAACTCGAAGATCCGACTTCGAGCAATGGGAGAACAAAGTGATACAATTATTATCAGGCGTGAAACTAGGCAGGGGTGCCCCTGTTCTCCGCTTCTTTTTGCATTTTATATTGAACCTTTTATTAGGAGAATCGAGTTGAACAGAGATATTCTACCAATACAATTGAATGGCTTTGAGACAAAGATCTTAGGATATGCAGACGATCTGGCAATCATGTCCGCAAATCCTTCTATAGCCTTAGATGAAAAAGAAAGTGAGGGAGAATGTTTCGGGCAGTGTCCGGTCCATAGGTTAAATCGCGGGAAGACACAAATTGTGGTTAATGATAATATTGGTCTGGCAGACCCAAGAGTGACATAATCGGCCTTGTATTTAGGGGTTACCATTACGTCATGTCTTACTAAAATAGTTGAAAAGAACTTAGCTCCTGTAATTCAAAAGTCAAAGAGAGATCTTGACAGGATGAATAACCTACATTTGACAATTGTTGGGCGCCGTAACATTATCAAAATGTTATTCCTCCCAAAAGTTTTATATTTATTAAGGACGATCCTCTTGAAGTTTGGTAATTATTGGTTTAAGGAAATGGAAAGTGTTGTTAACCGATTCATCTGGGCTCATGGCAAGACGAGAAGGGCACTTAAATTTATGTCCCTCCCTAAGGACAGAGGGTGTTGGGAAGTACCGGATTGAAGGGTATATTATTGGGCCTCGGTTCTGCAATATATTCGGGGACTTTTGGGTTGCACGATCACGGACTGGTGGAGGGGGGATGATAGTATACCAGATGTATAGGAGTTATTGTTAAACGGCGAGGTCCATAATTGGCTCCTAAGGTTTAGTGAGGCAAGTTACTATAAAGAAGTCAAATTCAAGACTCCGGGAGCTGCAATTACGGTTTGGACTTCTATCTGGAAGAAACTGGGATTGGGTAGAATGAATTACTATACCCTTTATTTATGAATCCATCTCTACCGGAGGTTTTCCATGATGGTGTAATGAGACGATGGAACAAGTTGGGAGTAAAAACAATTGGGAATATTATGGATCCTGATGGCATAATTACTTTTGAAACAGCACAAAATCTGTATAATTTGGAGCGTAGAGAATTTTTTTAATTCTTGCAGATCAGGTCGGGCTTGATAATGAAACAAGGGGGATAAGGTTATGGAACGATTGCAAGATCCGGAGGGGTGCTCAATCACGCAGATCTATGGCGAACTTAATCAATCACAAAATGATGATCTAGAAAAAACTTCAGAAAAATGGAGGGGGAAGTTGAACATTGAAGGGATCGAGTTTAAAGCTTCGCTTAAGCTGGGGTGTATGGTTCTAAAGGTGGACAACCTTCCAACCCAACATTTTAAAACAATTTTTGAACTATATTTCACTCCAGCAAGAATAGCTCTTTGGGGTGGGGCTAGTGGTATTTGTCGCCCGCGCTGTCATAGTATAGAAGCTGACACAATCCATATGTTTGCCTCATGTCCTATGTTGGCCCCCCTCAAAACTGTGATAGAGCTTCTTATGGGGCAGACTCTGGGCATCCAGATAAAGTCAACTAACAAACTAGTGGTTTTGGGGGTCACCAGGGATGTTATGTTATGTTATGTTGATAGGAATTTGTCAAGCGCACGGTCACCAAAGGTTTCATGGCGCTAATCGTATAAATGCTGATGCGCGGAGCCAGGTTAACAGGGTTGCCCGAAGAGCCATGTTTTCAAGGCCTTTCTAAAGCCCAGTAAGTGGTCACAGTTCCTGATTGAAAGTGGAAATGAGTTCCAGAGCCTAGGTGCCAGGTAGGCGAACCTGCGTCCACCCCCTCTTTAGTAAGAAGATGAAGGAGGGCTGGGCGAAAGATGCGCCTAGGGACATGCTTGGTGATCAGATTATTAAGAAACTTAGGGCTATTACAGGGCAGCGCTTTAAAGACTAAAGGCGGTGCGTTGCGCTATGGGCAGCCAATGAAGTTTTGACAGTAGAGGCCTGGCCGTTTGCCATCTCGGCTGTTTGTAAATCAGTCTCGCCGCCTGATTCTGGATCATTTGGAGGCGGTTAAGCAGGCCCTGGGTAAGGCCAGAGTAAAGGGAGTTAGAGAAATCTAGGTGTGACAGCACCAGCGCTATTACCACCTGGAACAAAGCTGAGTGGGACAGCAGATGCGCAATTTTCCTGATTTTACGCAGCTGGAAAAGACTGGCGGAGACCACAGCTCCCACGTGTCTTTTAAATGAGAGATCGGAGTCAATACTCACCCCAAGACTTTTCACTGATAGAGAAGGGGCAAGTGGACCTCTTCCCAGGCAGCAGTCTTGCCTGGGTTGAGCTTCAGTTGATTAAGATTCATCCAGCTCTGAATATGAAGCATTGTAGATTGGAATTTAGCAGCGGCATTGGGCGAGTCCAGAGAAAAAACAAGGCTTGATTAGGCTCGAGGTAATCTGACTTTTCAATAAAATTGGAAAGACACCTAGCCACGTGGGCCTCCAACCTTTTCGCCAGAAAGGGAAGGAGGGAAATGGGGCGGTAATTGGAGGAATTCGAGGGATCTGCCCCTGGTTTCTTTAGAAGAGGAACTAATGTAGCATTTTTAAGGCTCTAGGTACTTCTCCCTTGCTAAGGGATTTGTTAAGGAAAGGGAGAATACTGTGAGGTAAGGCCCAAAAAATATCCCTCAGGACAGAGGGAGGGCAACAGTCTTTGGGAGAACCCGACTTGACTCTGGACATTAACTCAGATAAAATGTTAGGGCATATGGCTGTGAATTGATTCATAGAAGATGAGTTATTAGGAGTGTCATCTAAAGACTTCACACGGACAGTGGAAGGAATGCTGGCCCTGATGATTTCGATTTTTTCCACAAAGAAATTATTCAATGAGTTGCACAGCATTTGGGTGGGGGCTTGACAAGGGGAAATTCTATCATCGCTGCTAAGGTCATTTACAATCCTAAAGATTTCTCTAGGTTTGTTAAGGACAGTGAGGATCCTTGCAGAGAAATACGAAGCCTTGGCGGTCAGTAAGGCTTTCTTATAGTCTCTGCGGGCTGACAGATAGAGCTGTCTATCTTGACTGGCATAACAGAGCCTCCATTTCCTCTCTGACTGATGGAGTGTAGGTTTTTGGGTTTTAAGTTCACTTGTGAACCATTTGTGGGCATCAGAATGTCTGGCACGTGAGAATTTAATAAGCGGGACATGAATATCGCTGGCTGCCAATAACTAATTAGCAATATCTTTCTCCATGGAGTCCACTTTAAAATTGGAGTTGACGGTGGGGAGGAAACTGGCTAGTGAGTTAATGAATTCCTGGGTGTCAAGTGTTCTCCGCTTTCAAGTCAGGCCTCCCGCCACCTTGGGAGTCTTAGCCCTGCCGTTGAAAGTGGCTATAAATTCAATCAGATGGTGGTCAGATCATATGCAGGGGGAGATAGGAGGTAGAGGAAGTTCTATGATTTGAGACCAAATTTGGTCCAAGGTGTGGCCCTTGATGTAAGTGGGGGCTGTGAGGTGTTGGACCAAATTGATATTAGATAGCAATTCGGAGAGTTCAGCCGACTGAGGCCCCCGCATACATTAGTGAACCAATCATTTAGGTCCCCAATAAGTAGGACTCTGGCGTGGTTCATGGTGAGATTCGCTACCTGTTCACTGAGGGAGAGGGGAAAGGAAGGCATAGGCTGGGGCGGGTGGTAAATAAGCACCAGAGCCAGTGATCCCGAGTTAGTATCGAGATTAATGACGATGTTCTCAACTTCTGGTAAAACCAGGGAGGTCAGCATGGTAAACTTATGGCTTTTGTGTATGATGGCAGCCACTCCTCCTCCCATCTTCCCAGAAGGCCGGTTAGCCGATAGGATGTAATAGTCAGAGGGGAATGCCGCTAAGATGTCTGGTGTAGAGTCCAGCGTAAGCCAGGTCTCAGTGAGCAGTAGAATATCCGGTTTGTCTGATAGTAGCAACATGAATATGTCCAATTGATGTTTCACCAGGGAGCGGGTATTAAGATACAAAACCCGGAGAGAAGTCAGGTTGCTAGCGGTAGAGTAGGCAGTGGGGGAAACAGAGGGCGTCAAGGACGAGGGGTTAATATGGCCCACTTGTTCACGGAGGCTTTGATGCGGTCCAAGACTTCAGGCGCTAACAGAGCTTGCGATTGCTCTAGCAATCTAAGTCCCATTGGGGAATAGGTAATAATTTGTCCAGGGTTTGTGGCCCCTGGGCGCCGACGGGCGCAGACGGGCTTGCCTTTGGCGCGTCCGCTGCGCGCGTCCACTGCGCATCCGCATACTGGTGTACATATATAGCCCGGCCCCGCCTCCACGCTCCACCCCGTACCGGCCGATTGGCTGAGGCCTCTGGGAGGGGAGCTGTGAGTGTGTCAGCTCAAGGTCAGAGATCAATTCCAAATTGAAACAACAACTCGATTCAGGTAAGTTAAAAATAGTTTCTAAAGCAAATTATCAGGTTTTACAGGCCGCGCTATCTGACGTGGTCCACGCAGCAGCAAACATACAATGGTGCCCAAGTAGCTCATTATGAATTTGTATTTCTTGCAATGGCTATTGTTCAGATCTCTGTGGCCTCTGTATGGAAAGATCCTAACCCCCCATGTTTCAACATTGGGTGTCACGGCTTCTAGCCATATACAGCTTGGAAAAAGGGCTATATGAAAAAAAAGGTTGGAAAGCAAGACAGTTAGGGAAACGGATCTGGGCCCCTGTAATAGATTGGAAATCAGAATGGAGGGACCCTAGTTATAATCATCGGTCTTGAGGCTAGTAGCCGTTTTTAACTGTTGCAGTATATATGCTATTCTTATTATTTTAAAGGGTGGGTACAGGGTACAACTTAATATAATTGTAGTGGATTGTTGTTTATTGTTTTATCCTTTTCTCTCCCATCAATGTTTGAAATTAATTTAGTGTCTACTATCAGTTATATATGATTAAGGAACATTTGTACGGAACTGTATTTTCTTTCTTTCTTGTTTCTTCTCCTTCTATTATATATTCATTTTTTCTGTGTGTAACAGCGAATTAATTAACTGATGGTGTTTAATAAATAAAAATAGAAAGTGTGGGTAGATCATACACGAGAGTAGTGTGTGAAAACATTTTCCCACTTTTTCCAGGGAATATTAGGTTCACCTGGACTCATCATAAAAAATGGAGGAGGAGGAACGTTTTGCATTATGAATGTGAAGCAAAATAATAACGTACACCTGTAAAAGAAGAGATTAGCACAAGAAAAACAAAATTAGCATATGTCCCAGTATAGAAATGACAGGCAGAGAAAAACAATAATGAATAATAAAAAAAAAATTGTGTTCGTCAGTGAGTTCATTGGCCTTGTATGATAAAATATTTTGACTAGCCTAAGTCACACCTGAGTATGGCCAGATGATAGGACTGATCATCAAGTCAATTTGATGGTAATTGCTTAATGGTATGGATTTTGCAAACCAACTTCTAAATGACGTATCAAATGTCTGTGTTACCTATAACATAGTGTTCACCCATGTTTCAATAGGCTGTCCTTATGTGACTTAGGCACTCCGAGATCTTGGTAATTCGGATTGGCAGCCCAGCTAAATTATTTGGCTGTTAGACCCCCTGTGTTCTTGTGTTGTATATATAAAATATTTTGACAATCAAAAATAAAATAGTGTGCTTGTCACTGAGATGAATTTGAAAAGCTAAAAAAAATGGTGTGCTTGTCACTGAGATGGAATGTACAATAGAAGAAGAGGAATGTTTCCCACGTTGATTAGAACACATTTATCCTTGCAACAATATGTTATCATTAAGAATGTTCTGAAAGAGAATCTACCATGAAGAAAAGAAAGAGTAGAACAATGTATTGTGTGGAGAATCTTCAATGGAGAATCTTTATGCAAGGTGGTTCTCAAGACAGCACTTAAAAATTCCAAGGCAAACGGAGGCAGGAAGTTGAACAATTGAAATAGAACAGTTGGCAGTCTAGCAGAAAAACAACAGGAAATGAGGAAAACCCTCTCCAAAGGTTGGCAGTCTAGTTGTGATGATGTTGAACAGGAAATAGGAAGTGAGACGCGTGTTCCTCTGCCCGTTTCGTAGAAGCCAAGATCTGCATAGTGAGAACCATGCAAACCAGTGCAAATAAAAGAATGTGAGCCACAGGACATTTTTTAAAGGTAAGGAGGAGCGGGAGACATGGAGACATCAAACAGCCGATTCCCACTGATGGAGCAAGGATTCGCATATGAAGCGACTTGCTCGTATTAATGAACCTCGAATAACATATAACGAAATAACCAACATGTTTGTCTTACTAATTTACCTTTTCTTCATCTATATTGGGAAACCGAGTGAAGCTTGCTTATGTGTTTTCTAATCCTACTACGCGTGCATTTAAAATGGCTGCTGCTACGTGGGAATTTCTACTGCGCATGCGTCTGTCATACCCACGTGACATGACTTACTCGCAGCTTTGGAGGGAACCCTTTTGCATCTGCGCACTAGTGCTAAAATGGCAGTTCTGTGTTCTCACATGCGAGAAGCTTGCATTGCTGCTTTTGCTAAGCTGTTCGTTCTGCTTAATCCTAATGCTATAGTTATTATTAGGGTAATGGGTATAGTGTAGAGATTCATGGTATACAGTGTAACCATTTATTGCTGTGTTCTAAATTGTTTCTTTTTACTTTTCATGTATCGTACTCTTTGGGCCTGGGAGGTGCTTACTACTTCATTTTGGAAGTCCCTTCTACGCATGTCACCCCGGGAGGGAAAATGAACTTTGCAGCACTGGAACCCAGCCAGATGGCAGCAACAGCCAAGATGCGCCTGGGAACCCGACCTGCGACCCAGCTAGAAGAAGCTGAACTGTACTGAAATTTGTTACAATTGTATTCAATGTTATATTCACCAATGTTAACCATAAGGCATATGTCATGAGAACCTGGAATTTAAGGGGCGGAAACGCAATTTGAACAAGGAGTCTGAAAAAGTCTAAAATTTAGGTGGTGTGATGACCTGTCCTCCTCCTTAGTCCAATCAAAATTGGGGATCCTTATGTGAGAAGGTGGCCTGATATGCAGTGCTCACTATTCTAGTGAACACTATGTATCAGTCCAGCAACCCTTATTGATGATTGGTTGTAAGTCAACCTTATAGACCAGCTATCCTAGTAGCGTGGATACGAGCAGTCTAAGGCTAAAGACTCGAGAGGGCGTGTTAAGCCAGCTGTTTACCACACATATACCCCTTGAACACCAAGTGAAAGGACACCACACAAGTGTTATGAAAATAAACAGTTATTTATTAAAGATCACAACAGCCCTGTACTCTTTATGAGGACAGGGTACTAAGCACAAACCAAAACTCTTACAAAAATACTTAAGTTAGCACAGTATATACAAATGCCCGAGGGGCACGGAAAACCATATACTCTGAAAGTGGAATGTGAAATTCCTAGCAGGTAAGTACAGTACTAATAGCTTTTGGAATCGCTAGGACTTGACTAGGGAATCGTTAGATTACTTCTAGGAGGCCTAGGGGACTCGGGTGCAGTGTGTGCACTCTCACGCGAGATGCGGACAAAAGTCTATGGTAGCTAGGAATTGAAAAGTTAGTGTTCTCGGGCGAACCCGACCTGGTAGGGAGAAAACGAAAGTAGATTCTGACCCTTGGATAGTGAGGCTATGCTGGGGCACCGAAATGCCGAAGTTACCTAGCCCAGGGGCTGCAGCTGCATAGGTCTGAAAAGACGTCGGGAATCCTCGTAGACGGACCAGGAGCCGGAAGAAAAGATGCTGGCCGGTGACCAGTGAAGAAAGTTCAGTTGGATCCAAGCCTGGATCTCGAAGATAGATGACACCTGAAAGCAGAGGGGACCAAGTTCGAGACTACTAGCCAGTAGTCAGTGGGCACCAGGAGGGCACCGGATGGTAGCCACCTCGACAAGGTGAGTGGGTGACGCTTGAGCTCGAAGATCTCGCGGACCAGGAGGCGTTGTCGGCGACCAGGATGGAGGATCGAGCTGTCCCACGAAGATAGAAGCTGTCGGCGTCGCTGGACCCAGGATTGGGCAACAAAGCCTTGGCAAATTCAAGCCCACGCGGTGGACTCAAAATGGCGTCTGGAGTGGACCAGGAGGGTCCGGGGTGCCTCTCTTCAAGAAGGAAGCAAGGGCCAGTCTGGAGCAACCAGACCAGCAGCAGTGATGTCGTCGGGCGTCGTTCAGAAGGCCACAAGCCAGCCGGCTAGTAGCCAAACAACGCGGTGCACAGCAAACAGCAGAAGGGCCCCACGCAGATCGTGGAGATGCAGGGAGGCTGACCTTGGGTGCTGGGGCTGCGCAGGGTCGGGGCTTCTCGGACCCCAAAGCACTCACCAGTGGAGGACACGGTGGGCTTGCAGTAAAGATGTCGTGCAGTCTTGGCGATCGTCGGTCCCTCGAGGTCTCGTCGCACTCACGGTTCTCAGCTTGGCTGTAGAGGTGAGTAGAGGTCAGAGGTGCCAGGGAAGCCGGGTCTCGTCGAGCTGGGTCGTCGGATTCGTGATGAAGGACTTGCAGCAGACCGCAGTGTTCTTTAGGATGGTGCCCGCTTGATGCAGGGTGACTACTCCTTAGCCACAAGGGAGAATCTTGAAGAAGAAATCGTGAAGTCCTTTCGAAGAAAGTGGTATCTTGATTCCAAAGATGATCTAATTTGAACAGGGGGCCCGCTCCTATCTTTATACTAAAAAAGGGGGCTGACCCAGTGACTAGGTCCTGCCTATGGGTGGGACCAGGAGGGGGGTGGTTACACCCCTCTCCCCTGCCGGACTTCCCCAGGCCAGGGGCTGGTGTGCCCCTGGAACTGGTTCTGACTGGCCTATGCGTAGTGAGCACCGGGGTGCCACTCAGCAGTCACCTTCCTGAAAAGCCCTGCCTACCCAGGATACACAAAACCATGTCTGGGACGGTGCTAGCACCGCCCCGGACAGGAAACCCTTTGTCCAGGCCTCCCTCGCTGGAAGGACTCCCAGCAGCAGGAGGTCAGACTCGTGTCTGTGGTGGCAGCATCCATTTTGTGGAGCTGAGGCTTCAGTTAACTTTAACCGGGGTTCACAGTTACATACATGTCGTGTCCCTCTAGAAGGGTGGAATGCTAACCCCGTCGCCAGAATTGGCGAGGGGTTAGTATTCCAATTCGTATGACACCTTACTCGACATGTTTTGATAAAGCAATACCAAAGATAGCATTTAACCGCGAGGATTATAATGCACTTAAGAGTATATGGTATGCGATATCATGGAACAGCTATTAGGACTTGATTCCGCAAGCTGCAGACAGGCTCAGCTCATGCCAGAGCACCATCTCACACGATTCCAAGCACTCTGCCTTCAGGATTGTCAAGGCCTGCCATAGGAGTGACTGATAAGAATCTGTGTGTCCATTTTAGGGTTAGGTATAGGTATACTACACCTACAGCAAAGGGTGATTACACAACTTTGCCACAGCTGTCATGCAGCCAGTTGTGTCAAATTTAGGAGGCCAGCCAGGGGTGGCATAATACATGCTGCAGCCCCTGGCAGCCCTGGGTACACCTATGCCCTGAGTTACAGGGTCTGATAAGGTGGCCCAGTACCAATTGGTAGATGCACCTAGGGTACATGTTGTAATTTAGAAAGAGAACAGCCAGGCTGTGGGTCTGATTGGCAGGCCCACAGCCAGAGAAAGTCGTAGACCAGTGAAACAAAAGCAAAAAATCTGGGTGATCATAGGATTGCAGACCCTACTCTCCTACATGACCCCCCCCAAACTTTGGGACAATAAGCTAACCTTGACCAGGTGAGTCTTCTTGTTCTAAGTGGAAATATCTGGAGAGCCCATCGGCATTGCCATGATCAGTACCAGGTCTATGTTCCACTGTAAAGTCCATCCCCTGTAGGGAAATGGACCACCTAAGCAGTTTGGGGTTTTCACCCTTCATCTGATTTAGCCACAAGAGGGGCTTATGGTCGGTCTGAATCTTGAAGTGAGTGCCAAACAAGTATGGCCTCAGCTTCTTCAGGGCCCAAACCACAGCAAAGGCCTCCCTCTCAATAGCTGACCAATTCTTCTCTCTGGGGGTCAGCCTTCTGCTTATAAAAGCAATGGGCTGATCCTGACCATCAAAATTCAGTTGAGAAAGAACAGCTCCCACACCCAACTCAGAAGCATCTGTTTGGACAATGAATGGTTTGGAGTAGTCTGGACTCTTAAGGATAGGTGCTGTGCACATGGCCTGCTTTAGGTCATCGAATGCTTTTTGACAGCCTGCTGTCCACTGAACCTTTTTTGGCATTTTCTTACTTGTCAGTTCATTTAATGGTGTCACAATGGAACCATAGTTCCTGACAAACTTTCTGTAGTATCCAGTCAGGCCCAAGAAAGCTCGAACCTGAGTCTGGGTGGTTGGAGGAGCCCAGTCCCTGATTGACTGTATTTTGCTCTCCAGTGGCTGAACCTGGCCTCCACCTACAAGGTGGCCCAGGTATACAACCTGTGTCTGCCCTATCTGGCACTTGGTGGCCTTGATAGTGAGGCCTGCTGCTTGCAGAGCCTCTAACACTTTCCTCAGGTGGACCAGGTGATCCTCCCAGGTGGAGCTAAAGACAGCAATATCATCTAGATATGCTGCACAGAAGTCATCCAGCCCAGTAAGGACTTGATTCACCAACCTTTGGAAGGTGGCAGGTGCATTTTTCAGACCAAAGGGCATTACCACAAATTGATAATGCCCACCAGGGGTTGAAAATGCTGTCTTGGGCTTGGCATCCTCAGCTAACCTGATTTGCCAATACCCAGCTGTTAAGTCAAATGTACTTAAGTAGTTGGCAGAAGCCAATCTATCTATAAGTTCATCTGCCCTTGGTATTGGGTGGGCATCAGTCTTAGTGACTGCATTGAGACCCCTGTAGTCTACGCAAAACCTCATCTCTCTCTTACCATCTTGGGTGTGAGGCTTTGGCACTAGAACTACTGGACTAGCCCAAGGGCTATCTGAGGGTTCAATGACTCCCAACTCCAACATTTTCTGCACTTCAGTTTTTATGCAGTCTCTAACATGATCAGGCTGCCTGTAGATTTTACTCTTTACTGGCAGGCTGTCACCAGTGTCAACCTCATGGGTGCACCAAGTGGTCTGACTGGGTGTCAGAGAGAACATATGTCTGAAAGACTGAAGAACCTGTTTACAGTCTTTCTGCTGATGCTCAGAGAGGCTGCCACAAAAGACAACACCATCTACTGACCCATCATCAGGATTCTGAGTGAGCAGGTCTGGGAGAGGGTCACTCTCTTCCTCCTGTCCCTCATCTATGGCCATGAGCAAGCTCATGTCCTTCCTGTCGACATATGCTTTGAGCCTGTTGACATGGAGTACCCTGTGGGGACTCCTGGGAGTTCCAAGGTCCACCAGGTAGGTGACCTCTCCCTTTTGCTCAAGAATTGTGTGGGGCCCAGACCATTTGTCTTTGAGTGCTGCTGGGGCCACTGGCTCCAACACCCACACCTTCTGTCCAGGCTGGTAAACAGTCAGGACAGCCTTTTGGTCATGCCAAGCTTTTTGAAGTTCTTGACTGGCCTTAAGGTTTTCAGATGCCTTCTCCATATACTCAGCCATCCTGGAGCGGAGACCAAGTACATAGTCCACTATGTTGGTTGCAGGCTTTTTGAGAGGTCTCTCCCATCCTTCCTTCACCAAACACAGGGGGCCTCTCACAGGATGCCCATACAAAAGTTCAAAAGGGCTGTAGCCAACCCCCTTTTGTGGGACCTCTCTGTAAGCAAACAGAAGGCAGGGAATCAGGACATCCCATCTACGCCTGAGCTTTTCAGGTAGTCCATGAATCATCCCTTTTAGGGTCCTGTTGAACCTTTCAACAAGCCCATTGCACTGTGGATGATAGGGTGTAGTGAATTTGTAATTAACACCACACTCCTTCCACATAGCAGTTAAGTAGCTTGACATGAAGTTTGCACCTCTGTCAGAGACAACCTCCTTAGGGAAGCCCACTCTGGAGAACACTCCAACTAGGGCCCTTGCCACCACAGGTGCTGTGGTGGTCCTAAGTGGAATAGCTTCAGGATACCTGGTGGCATGATCCACTACCACCAGTATAAACTTGTGCCCTGATGCTGTCTGGGGTTCCATTGGACCAACAATGTCAATCCCCACTCTTTCAAAGGGCACCCCCACCACTGGCATTGGTATAAGGGGGGCCTTTGTTGTGCCACCTGACTTACCACTGGCTTGGCAAGTGACACAGGAGCGACAAAACTCCTTGGTATCCTCATTCATGTGAGGCCAGTGAAAGTGTGAGACAAGCCTGTCCCAAGTCTTTGTCTGGCCTAAGTGACCTGCTAAGGGAATCTCATGGGCCAAGGTAAGTAGGAAACCTCTCTGAGACAAGGGTACAACCAGCCTCCTGGTCATGCCAGGCTTGGGGTCTCTTGACTCAGTGTACAGGAGTCCATCTTCCCAGTATACCTTGTGGGTACCTGTGGCGTTCCCAGCAGCCTCAGCAGCAGCCTGCTGTCTGAGGGGTTCAAGAGAAGGGCAGTCTAACTGGTCCTTCCCCAGGTCTTCCCTTGAGGGTCCCCCTGAACCCAAGAATTCAACTTGATCAAGTTCAAACTCTCTAGGCTCAGTTTCCCTCAATTCCTGTAGGTCAGCCTCCTCTGAGACTTGATCCACAACCTGGGGCAAGGGGGAAGGCACAGCCTTAACCCTACTGCTCTTTTTCTTGGAAGGTGTCTGGTCCATTGTTCCAGGATCCAGCACCTGTTCAGTGGGGCATTTCCTGGCCTGTGACCTGGTCACAGCAAACACATGTGCTGGCAAGCCTAACATTTCCAGGTGAGTCCTCTGCTCCACTTCTGACCATTGTGATGACTCCAAATCATTGCCCAACAAACAATCCACTGGGAGGTCTGAACTAACTACAACCTTCTTTTGGCCAGTTACCCCCTCCCCAGGAGAAAGCTACAATTGCCATACTGTGATTGGTAGTGACATTGCTTGCATTGGTCACCAGGAATTCTGTACCTGGCATGATCTGTCCAGGGTCCACAAAGCTAGGTGTCACCATTGTGACACTGGCACAAGTGTCCCTACAGGCCTGAGCCATTTTTCCATTAATGAAAGGTGTCTGTCTGTATTTGCCCAAAGTATTGGGACTTATGTCAGGGGACATATCCATATCCCCTGTACTGACAAGGACAGCCTGAGTAAGGGTGCCAACTAAGTTGTCACTCCCTTCAGAACCCAGGGTTAACCCTACTAAACCCTTGGGAGGTGCACTACCACTGCTGACTGTACTAGGGGGCACAGGTGCCTTAGGGGCTGCAGTGGCAGGAGTCTGCCCTCCTCCTTTCTTGGTGCACTCACTAAACCAGTGAGTTTTACTTTTGCAGTATTGGCACCACCTTTTAGATTGGCCTTCTTTCTTCTTTTGGGGAACCTGACCCCCACCCTCTTTGGGTTGTTGGGGACCTGTCAAAGACTTCTGGTCATTTTGTTCCCCCTTAGAATCTTTACCCTTCTGGTCTGCTTTCTTCTGACCACCTTGATTCTGGCCCTGGTTCTGTTTAACTCTTGTTCTACCCCATCTGTCTGCCTTCTTTCCCAATTCTTGGGGAGAGGTCAGATCTGAGTCAACAAGATGCTGATGCAACAACTGGTTCTGACAATTGTTTAAAATTTGTTCTCTCATCATCAAATTGTACAATCCTTTATAATCAGTAACCTTACTGCCCAGCAACCAGCCCTCAAAAGCCTTAGTGGCACAATCTACAAAGTCAGCCCAATCTTGAGACTGAGTTTTCTGGGTATCCCTGAACAGCACCCTGTACTGCTCAGTGGTTAGGCCAAACCCATCAACCAGTGCATTTTTCAAGACTTGGTAATCATTAGCATCCTCTACCCTTGTGGTGAGGAGCTTGTCTCTTCCTTTACCTTCAAAGGAGAGCCACAAGATAGCTGCCCACTGACTTGGGGGAACACCTTGCACAGTGCAGGCCCTCTCCAAAGCAGTAATCCATTTGTGGATGTCATCCCCTTGTTTAAAGGGGGGCACTATCTTACCAAGGTGTTTTGTATCAAAACTCCTTTCCCTATTGCTAGGTACAATGCTGCCACCAGTGGGGACTGCCCCACTCAACTGTTGCTCTCTAGCAAAGGCAAGCCTTTCTTTGGCCAGGGCAAGTTCTTCCCTTTCAATCCTCAGATTGGCTGCCTTTTCCTTAGCTACATACATTCTCCTCTGGGGAGATGTCATTCCCCTCTGAGAGGAACTTTGAGAGCCATTGGTATGAAGGGATCTGCCAGAGTCTCTGGATAGAGACCTAGCTCGTCCATTCCCAATGTTAAGCTGACCTGAGAGGGGCCCCAGGGCTCCCCTAGAATCCATCTCATGTCTGCTTAAGTTGGTCCTGGTTAGTCTACCGACTTCTACCTGTCCCGCCTCACCCCCAGACACCAAGTCATCATCCTCATCATCAGCATCATCTGCTTCCTGAAGGGGATGGTCCTGGTTATCAAAGGGTCCCTGTAGGGAGGGCATATTGCCTTCTGAAGTAGAAGGGTCTGGGTTACCAGCCCTCCTTGCATCATAAGTCTCTAAGAGACCAATCAGAAAAGCAGTTGTGGGGTTAGACCCCTGCTTAATCTTCCTAGAGGTACATACTTGTCGTAACTCATGGAAGCTAAGCGCAGTATATCTTGAAGGGATGACCTGTGGAGGGTCAACTGACACAAGGGGAGACTCAGTGTTTCCACCTTTGTCCGACATACTGTTTCTAGTGTGGTGTAAGTGATGCACCTACCTACACTATGTGTTACCTACTGATCCCTTGCTAGAGTTGCAGCCAAGGTGTGCTAAGCCTTGAGGAGCTACAACAGCTGGTTCAGTAGAACTCAGAGTATTCTAAGCTTTAGTTATATGTACCTAACAGTACTTTATGTGATCTTTCAACAAGATATTCTTAGGATACGTGTGGTAAAACAACAGCAAGCTCAAATCCCAACCGCTGCTCACCAATGTGAGAAGGTGGCCTGATATGCAGTGCTCACTATTCTAGTGAACACTATGTATCAGTCCAGCAACCCTTATTGATGATTGGTTGTAAGTCAACCTTATAGACCAGCTATCCTAGTAGCGTGGATACGAGCAGTCTAAGGCTAAAGACTCGAGAGGGCGTGTTAAGCCAGCTGTTTACCACACATATACCCCTTGAACACCAAGTGAAAGGACACCACACAAGTGTTATGAAAATAAACAGTTATTTATTAAAGATCACAACAGCCCTGTACTCTTTATGAGGACAGGGTACTAAGCACAAACCAAAACTCTTACAAAAATACTTAAGTTAGCACAGTATATACAAATGCCCGAGGGGCACGGAAAACCATATACTCTGAAAGTGGAATGTGAAATTCCTAGCAGGTAAGTACAGTACTAATAGCTTTTGGAATCGCTAGGACTTGACTAGGGAATCGTTAGATTACTTCTAGGAGGCCTAGGGGACTCGGGTGCAGTGTGTGCACTCTCACGCGAGATGCGGACAAAAGTCTATGGTAGCTAGGAATTGAAAAGTTAGTGTTCTCGGGCGAACCTGACCTGGTAGGGAGAAAACGAAAGTAGATTCTGACCCTTGGATAGTGAGGCTATGCTGGGGCACCGAAATGCCGAAGTTACCTAGCCCAGGGGCTGCAGCTGCATAGGTCTGAAAAGACGTCGGGAATCCTCGTAGACGGACCAGGAGCCGGAAGAAAAGATGCTGGCCGGTGACCAGTGAAGAAAGTTCAGTTGGATCCAAGCCTGGATCTCGAAGATAGATGACACCTGAAAGCAGAGGGGACCAAGTTCGAGACTACTAGCCAGTAGTCAGTGGGCACCAGGAGGGCACCGGATGGTAGCCACCTCGACAAGGTGAGTGGGTGACGCTTGAGCTCGAAGATCTCGCGGACCAGGAGGCGTTGTCGGCGACCAGGATGGAGGATCGAGCTGTCCCACGAAGATAGAAGCTGTCGGCGTCGCTGGACCCAGGATTGGGCAACAAAGCCTTGGCAAATTCAAGCCCACGCGGTGGACTCAAAATGGCGTCTGGAGTGGACCAGGAGGGTCCGGGGTGCCTCTCTTCAAGAAGGAAGCAAGGGCCAGTCTGGAGCAACCAGACCAGCAGCAGTGATGTCGTCGGGCGTCGTTCAGAAGGCCACAAGCCCGCCGGCTAGTAGCCAAACAACGCGGTGCACAGCAAACAGCAGAAGGGCCCCACGCAGATCATGGAGATGCAGGGAGGCTGACCTTGGGTGCTGGGGCTGCGCAGGGTCGGGGCTTCTCGGACCCCAAAGCACTCACCAGTGGAGGACACGGTGGGCTTGCAGTAAAGATGTCGTGCAGTCTTGGCGATCGTCGGTCCCTCGAGGACTCGTCGCACTCACGGTTCTCAGCTTGGCTGTAGAGGTGAGTAGAGGTCAGAAGTGCCAGGGAAGCCGGGTCTCGTCGAGCTGGGTCGTCGGATTCGTGATGAAGGACTTGCAGCAGACCGCAGTGTTCTTTAGGATGGTGCCCGCTTGATGCAGGGTGACTACTCCTTAGCCACAAGGGAGAATCTTGAAGAAGAAATCGTGAAGTCCTTTCGAAGAAAGTGGTATCTTGATTCCAAAGATGATCTAATTTGAACAGGGGGCCCGCTCCTATCTTTATACTAAAAAAGGGGGCTGACCCGGTGACTAGGTCCTGCCTATGGGTGGGACCAGGAGGGGGGTGGTTACACCCCTCTCCCCTGCCGGACTTCCCCAGGCCAGGGGCTGGTGTGCCCCTGGAACTGGTTCTGACTGGCCTATGCGTAGTGAGCACCGGGGTGCCACTCAGCAGTCACCTTCCTGAAAAGCCCTGCCTACCCAGGATACACAAAACCATGTCTGGGACGGTGCTAGCACCGCCCCGGACAGGAAACCCTTTGTCCAGGCCTCCCTCGCTGGAAGGACTCCCAGCAGCAGGAGGTCAGACTCGTGTCTGTGGTGGCAGCATCCATTTTGTGGAGCTGAGGCTTCAGTTAACTTTAACCGGGGTTCACAGTTACATACATGTCGTGTCCCTCTAGAAGGGTGGAATGCTAACCCCGTCGCCAGAATTGGCGAGGGGTTAGTATTCCAATTCGTATGACACCTTACTCGACATGTTTTGATAAAGCAATACCAAAGATAGCATTTAACCGCGAGGATTATAATGCACTTAAGAGTATATGGTATGCGATATCATGGAACAGCTATTAGGACTTGATTCCGCAAGCTGCAGACAGGCTCAGCTCATGCCAGAGCACCATCTCACACGATTCCAAGCACTCTGCCTTCAGGATTGTCAAGGCCTGCCATAGGAGTGACTGATAGGAATCTGTGTGTCCATTTTAGGGTTAGGTATAGGACAACTACACCTACAGCAAAGGGTGATTACACGACTTTGCCCCAGCTGTCATGCAGCCAGTTGTGTCAAATTTAGGAGGCCAGCCAGGGGTGGCATAATACATGCTGCAGCCCCTGGCAGCCCTGGGTACACCTATGCTCTGAGTTACAGGGTCTGATAAGGTGGCCCAGTACCAATTGGTAGATGCACCTAGGGTACATGTTGTAATTTAGAAAGAGAACAGCCAGGCTGTGGGTCTGATTGGCAGGCCCACAGCCAGAGAAAGTCGTAGACCAGTGAAACAAAAGCAAAAAATCTGGGTGATCATAGGATTGCAGACCCTACTCTCCTACACCTTACACTTGCAATATTGGGGGGTGGTACATTGCCCTGGAAAACAGTATAATTAGCATAGGTTTAGCTAGAGAAATTGTCCAACTTGTCTGATTAGCTGACCTGTCACTGACCCAACGCACTCAATAGGTGACTGAAAGTAGAGAGCTGTGGAGCACTCTGTTGGAGGTTCGAGAACCCAATCGGGGTTTTTGGGAAGTGAAAGTGCTGGCGAAGCACTTTGCTGATAAAACAATTATAACCCAATAGGGGTTTCCTTGCAGAGAGGGAGTAGCGCAGGTGTTGCAACCAAAGCTGCGGGTGTTGGTCTTAACCTTTGGTGAACCGGTCCTAATCCAAATTCTGGGGTTATCCTGTCCTGATTGTCCATGAGCTGCACCTGCTTGCCTACTGGCACTGAAGTCTTTGGGGTTCCTCCTGTCTTTTCCAACTGACCCGTGGCCAGGGTTGGTCTTCACTCTATCCTAGGTAAATATAAGTCTATGTGGGTGTTTTTAGATTAATTTGCATTCCTTTTCTCCCCATCCTGAATTTGCAAAGCTTGATTGCATGTGTTCCGTTTCTTTCCCGTCCCTTGTTAAATGAGATATTCATGTATTACTGACTATTAGCATGTTCCAATTTTCAACCCACCTTTAGTCAATGCTAAATCGTTTCTATATAGTATATGTTCCTTTTTCACACCCTTCCTTTAGGAGATAAGTTGAATCTATAGTATGTTCCAAATCTTACCTTCCCTATAGTTGTTTAAGCTAAAATCTGAATAAACGAATTGCATGAATTGTATTTCCCCATTTTTAAACTACCAGTGAATTACAAAAGTCTTTGGGTTTAGTATGTTCCCTTTCTTTACCCTCCTTTAATCAAGTTGCGAAAGATTTGTTTTCTAAAATTAGCATGTTTCTTGTTTTACCTTCCCTTTACTTTGAGTTCTAAATGCTTAGCATACTCTATCTTATTCATAGCTATACGCTGTTTCTGATTTTAGTTATTGATAGTCTTATAGTGTTTAACCTATGGCTCATGACATATGATGATGATGATTAGATAAAGAGTTTGAACCTACCCTGTCTTTGTGGTTATTATATAATTACAAATGTTATATTTTGAGTGCCTTTCCCTTAACTCAACTCCCTAATCCATTGTGTGAAGGTATCTAGTGTCAATGATTAGTAGGATACCAGTATAGGAATTAGTAATAGAAATCATAATATACTGGTAGTAGAGCGTCAGTTACCCAAATGAAGGTTAAGGTATATGATTTTTGAATTATGGGCCCAGGTGAGTATCAGTATAAATTCTAGTTGGGTGACCTGCGTTCTCTATCACCACGTGAACGTGCGATGAATCAACGCAGAGTCACAAATAAGTCAAATTAGAGTAACACAGCAATTCAGGCGGAGAGACAAAGGTGCAGAGCACAGCACGTATCAGAAAGCACCCAAATGCAGTACGAAAGTCACAATTTGAATTGACGAGACCTGCCAAACACATCGACCTTGAATTAAAAAATGCTTTGTCTTGCACAGTTCAGTGAAACACGCAAAGCGTGGACATTGAAATATGCTGTCTCTTGTACCGTTCAGTGAAGCGCACACAAAGGAGATGATGCAGCAGACTTAATCTTTGACAACAGACGTACATGGTTTTTAAAGAATATCACACATGTATAAAATGTGTGAAATACAATACCAAAGATTCCAAGAGTTCATGGGTTCCGGTTTTCTTCTTATTTTTTTAAGATGAAAGAAGATCTTGTCCACTTTTCTTGTGTGGTGGTAGCGTTGAGGTGTGGAATAAAAGTCCAAAGTGGGTAGTTCTCAGCTCGTCGCCATAGTAAAGATCCTCCAGAGACAATGTTATTGTAGAAATAGTATTTTATTCAGGTAGGAACCCCAGCCAGCTAACATCACCTACAGCTAAGCTAAAGTAAAACTGCCAGTAAATCAAATACATACATTCTATAGTGACGCTTGGTACCTGCAAGATTCTGACAGTATGATGTTATATTACAATGTTAAAGAAGAATAGCACAGAAACACATTACAATGGCTAAATGTAACTTAACAAATATATGAAGAGAAGAATACCACAGCCCTAAAGAGCAGCCCAAGGGCTAAACAGTTTATTGCAAGATTTTGAAGGGACCAGAAAGCAGAGTTCTGAAGGAGGAAAACAATTATTAAGAATGAGGCATGGCAAGAGCTAGTTTTAGCTTCCACAGTTGAGAACAGTACCACGTTTTGGGAAGTAGTTAATCACCCGTTCTTTAGTAGCTCAGACAAGGGTTCAGTAAACACATTTTTTTCTGACATAGATAAATCACTTTGAAGGGATATATAATATTTGCAGTGAGACCTTTTCTTATAAGGCTTCTATTTCAATGGGTGTACATTGTCTGTTAGTCAGGATCAGGTTAAGAACGCTATTCTGGGGTTTTTCCGTAACAAAACTACTTGCCTGGATGAAATTACAACAGATCTATTTCTTAGAGACCCAAACTTATGGACCTCAATTTTGATGCTTAGTATCAATGCAGCGTTAGCTGAAGGGGTACCAAAATCGTGGTGGTCCTCAGTGATCATTCCCATTTTTAAAAAGGGAGATATTGCTCCTCCTCATTAGTACCATCCTACTTCCTTAATAGAGGCAGTATGCAAGGTAGCTTGGAGGATGATTCGTAAAAGACTATCTGGGCGAAAGAGTGGCATCCTACCCGATCTGCAGTTTGGATTTAGTCTGGGTCTTAGTACTAGTGATTGAGAGGGCAGGTTCAACTCCATTTAGCATTCATGGATCTACAGCCACATTCGATAGAGTGAATCGGGCTTAGTTTTGAACGAGCCAACTATTCATGGAGGTGGACTGGGACATAGTGACCTTTTTAAGAGATTTACATATCAGAAACAACAAGGGCGCCCAAACGAGTCAGCATAGGACCTCGGGGAACATATTTCTCAAACAACAGTGGTCCCATGCACAAATGAGTTCAAGGAAAAATAAATATAGACACAGTGGACCTATATTAAGTAGGGTGATTTGTCCAGCCGGACAGGGATCACAAATCTTTACTGTCTAATAAAGCAATCAAGAACAATACCTTACATTCAAAAGAGTGAGACACAAGCCTGTGCCCTCACGCTTACAAATTGGCAAAGTGATAAGGTAGTAGAGAGACAGAGAGAAGAGTTTTTTTAGGCAAAGAGTGAACGATTTCTGAAAAATGGAAAAATGACAGAAATTCAATTACACCATTACACGCATATACATTTAAATATATGTTGTTTCAACAAGTCGACGGCGTTTCGATCCCTTTAACATAATTCATGGGATCATCATCAGGACAAGAATTATGCCTAAAGAGTATTGGACACAATAGCCTAAAGAAAAAAAGGGGAGGAATAGAGAAATATTTATAAGGAAATTTCATCATGGAAGAATTTACAGCAACAAATGAAGGTGACATCCAGTGAGTGTGAGTTAAAAGTTACACAAGGGAAACAGTGTTCTCTCCACATACAAAGTACTGTAAGTGGGAATCATCTGAATATTTATCGCGTGTCTAAGAAGGTGCAAGGACTACATAAAACATCTCTCGTCACATGCAAGAATTTGTACATAATACCGGCGTGCACGAGCCATCTAAGTGATGCGCGAAGAAGTGCAGTGCAGGTGGAACGAGCGGGCAGCGTCAATGGTATAATCTAGTATGAATGAATCCAACAGTGAGCACAGTGGACTACAAGGTTTAAGCATGAGTGATCAAACAGTGATAATAAAAGTGATGGTCTAAGAAGCTGACACAGCTTGTGCAAAACGAGCTACCTGATAAAAAGACTCAAGCAGTCTCGTGGAGCAAGGTGAAGGCAGTATTGCACGGCATCTAGAGAGGAATTGACACAGGTATAAGCCGTATGCAAACATGGCAAGTGAGGGGGCTCGCATAGTCAAGGAAGGGAGGCTTACCAACCACGGTGGGTCGCCGTGTTGTCGGTGCCAGGGTAGGGCTGAAGGTGGTCGAGTCACAAAGGATCAGGACGTTTCTGGGGGGAATGGGCGAACAATTATTAAAAACGCTGCAATTGCACGTAATGGAAACTACACGGAGCAGCAGCCTGGGGCTTACCCGTTTGAAACGTGGCAGATAAGGACTCGGCCCGCAATGGGGGTTTAAATTTACTGGCGCATTAACACTTCTGGGTAGCAGGAAGCTTTCCCGTAAAGTCCACAGTGATCCGTTTATTAGCCCGCAATGGGGAATAAATCAGGCGCCAAAAATAAGGCGCAATCCCACGAGCCTAGAGTGGGAAGGTAAACAGGAAACATGGGGTCAGGTAGGCAAGCTGAAAAATGGGCAAACGAGGCAAACGCCAGCGTTTGTAACACTCACCGACAATGGAGGCTTCGTGTGTATACCCTGGCAGTGGCAGTGATTCACACGGGAGCAGGAAGTTAAGGCGAGAGTCGGTGTGGGGAGTGGAAGCTGATAGGTGGATAGGAACAGCAACCGAGGGCATGATTTATTCCCCATTGCGGGCTAATAAACGGATCACTGTGGACTTTACGGGAAAGCTTCCTGCTGCCCAGAAGTGTTGATGCGCCAGTAAATTTAAACCCCCATTGCGGGCTGAGTCCTTATCTGCCACGTTTCAAACGGGCAAGCCCCAGGCTCAACCAGTCCTAGGTACACTCACTACTTGCACACAGAATAGCACGTACATTATTTAATGAATTGCATTGATGACGCCTGACTAACAAGAACAACACAGCGAGCAACTCCAGGGAAAATGGATTGAAAACTAGAATCCTTCACACACAGAAAACAACTGAGCTCAGCAGCACCGCGCACGCGCAAACGGATATCAATGGGTTGTTTCCTGCGTTCTCCTCATACCGGAGCACACCCCATACCAGGCACTAGCAGAACTTGTGCCTAGCCTTTCACTCCAAGCACGTTTTTCTCAGCTCTCTTTCAACGACTCTTCCCTGCACACTCTCATAGACCTTGAGCTATTTAACACAATTTTTTCCATTATACTCGGGAGTACACAGCTTCTATTTTCCAAGGGGATGGCGAGCCCTCTAATCTCTAATTCTTTACGACTCTCCTTCATAAAGTATCAACATATACTCCCATGTGGCCGGCCGTACTTTGTTAGCTCACAGCCTCTCGTTGCTTAACCCAATAACACTTCATCTATCCCAGCCCTCTCTATTCATCCCTCGAACCAGTTCCTTTGTGCCAGAAATCCTCAACTAACGTTACCATCGAAATGTTAATCAAATTTACCATAAAGGACGCACCGAATGCTTTCCCTCTGAGCAGCAGGCTTAGCCTAATATCCAATTAACCGCAGGATGTAACCACTAACCCTGGGTTCACAAGTACCGGGCTACTTACCATAAAGCGCCTCAAGCCCAATCAACGGTGGTGAAGCTCTATGCAACGCATTTACTATAAAATAAGTTACCATCCACGGGATCCGAACCCGTGACCCGCAAGACACCCCCAGCTCTGTAGCAGGGCAGGGAATTGACCACGAGCCACGTGACAGACAACCTGTGACGTGCAGCGCACACGCAGACCACTGCAGCTGGAGGTGCATTAACCACCCAGGGTAACTCACAACAACCACGAGAGCAAGCAGTTTATAGTCTCTCTCTCTGCCCCCCTTCTTTCTTTCTCTCTCTCTCTCCCTCCCTCCCTACCTCCCTCTCTCCCTCTCCCTCCCTCCCTCGGTTAGACTAGTATGGTTGAGTTCTGCTGTAGTAACTCCTGCTTTTAAAACACTGCGAAGCTATTAAAAATAATGCATAGAAAAATGTGCGTCCGCAAATGTGTGCAGTGCACCACAACCATTACCATTACCAACCCAAAGCCCGGCGGACACAGCTCCGTAAAGCTGTGCACAGCGCAGAAAGGATGCCCTCTTCCGCCCCCTGAAGCCCCAGCTGCGCTCAGGGATAGTGAGTGATGCATAATTCATAGCGCCTCACTGCAGCTTCCGGATGCGTGCACGTGAGTGCAGAGGCCGGGTTTGCTCTCACGGGGACGTCAGTGCTGGTGAATGCTCTCCTAGGCACAAGCTAGCGCACTGAAGCCCTCGGTACGAGTGAAGGGCTACATTCGGGCAGGGCACAAGTCCTAAAATAAGAAGTAGGGGGACTGACCTTGTTTGGCACTATGTAAGTGACATCACTGCGCGTGACATTACACACGGCATCACAGGAATTGCCATCATAACAAGCACTGGCGTTGCCAATAGGTCTATTGACAACGCCAATAACGATATATAAATATAAAATGTCATTTACAAAACCAATAGCTCAAACTTTCCTACTGCGAGACCTATTGGCAACGCCAGTGCTTGTTCTTTAGGCTATTGTGTCCAATACTCTTTAGGCATAATTCTTGTCCTGATGATGATCCCATGAATTATGTTAAAGGGATCGAAACGCCGTCGACTTGTTGAAACACCATATATTTAAATGTATACCATATGTGATATGTGTGTAATGGTGTAATTAAATTTCTGTCATTTTTCAGAAATCGTTCACTCTTTGCCTAAAAAACTCTTCTGTCTGTCTCTCTACTAACTTATCACTTTGCCAATTTGTAAGCGTGAGGGCACAGGCTTGTGTCTCACTCTTTTGAATGTAAGGTATTGTTCTTGATTGCTTTATTAGAGAGTAAAGATTTGTGATCCCTGTTCGGCTGGACAAATCACCCTACTTATTATAGGTCCACTGTGTCTATATTTATTTTTCCTTGAACTCATTTGTGCATGGGACCACTGTTTGAGAAACTTTTTAAGAGATTAGCAAACGGATATGTCTTTTGTGGTTCATTTTAATAGTGATGGCTCTTGTTCCAAACCTTTTTAACACTATATATTGATAAGCTGGAGCGTTCCCTCTAGTTGACCAATGCAGATTTTCCGCGGGTAGGGGACACGCTTCATACCTACCTTACTGTATGTGAACAACACAGTACTGCTATCATGGGCAACACTATGGTAACAGTGGTTAGTGGATTCAGTTGTTGCTATTATAGAAGACTTACATCTAACCACCAAATAAAGCAAGTCTGATGACAATGGGTAAAAAATCCACGAGAACCAGGCAGTTTCCAACAAATGTTCATGTGGTAGACAAGGTTTCTACCTTCCCTTATTTAGGGATTATTTTTGATTGTGTCTGTACTTGGTCCCCTCTCTTGATGAATAAGAGGATCATCTTAACAGGGGTAACAGACTTTTCCTCAAGACCAGGCAAGAAAACCCCAGAGGCACTAATCACATTATATTATGCTAAATGTGTATCAATAGCCATGTACGGGTGTACATATGAGAATACGTGAGAACTGGTTCACTTTAGGCAATTGAGGATACATTTTGTACAAGATTGTTCCACAATGTGTACCCTACTACATGGTCCATCAAGAATTGAGCCTTCAATAATAGGATTATATTATTGATTTACGTCCTTGATCTGGTGGTTTACAATCTGGGCAAGATCAGCTAATACTGAAAGACGGTTTCCTTGGACAGGTGGTTCACTATACGATAGTTAAGGTATGTCAGCACCTGTTCTTCAAAATTTGGGAGGAGAGAGCTGTTTGAGAATCCTGAGAAGTTGGTGAAGACTGATTTGCTATTGGTTTGCAAAAGCTTTTTGAGAGGGAGACATTCTTTAAGGGAGAAGAAGGAGCTCTAAAAACCTTTAGTCAGGGCCCACGTTAACCTACAAAAGAATTTTTCAATGGAATCAAATCTTTGGTTACTTTTAAATGCTCATCACAGTTTTTATCCACTTGTTTTAAATGTAATATGTTCCACTGCTTATTGTGGATTGTAAATGCGACTCTAATAGTCATCTAGGCCCTTGTGACTGTGATGGCACTCCCCCATCCCCCCAAATGTTTAGCACTCTACCAAGTCTTACAACTTTTATAAAACCGGAGACACAAATGTATTGTTGCCTTATTAAAAAGATTGGATTTTAGGCAAGTATGCCCAGCACTGATGTATTTTCAACCTTTGACTGATGTTTTTACTTGTTTCTCTGTTGCCAGTTTTTAGCAACTTCGGTTAAACTGAGGAAATCATTGACTGGAATACGCACTAACGAATTCTTGTAAATCTTATTTTATTATGAATTAGAGCACTGAAGTTTAATCTACTATTGTAATGGTTTATATTTCTATGTACCTATTATGGTTATGAATTTTTAACCAAATAATGAATTTGATTGATTGATTGACATTACAGGCACAGGCCACTACCATAGCTAACATGTGACTGATGTGGAGCATGTAACTCATTACCGTCATTTATCCAATTAAAAAATTGAAAGTTGACCCATTTGCCCTTCAACGTGTTCGTTCAGTGTTAATCTATGGCAAAGGAATATTTAATTAAAGAGTAATCTTAAATCAGAGGATTCTCATTCAAAATACGAAAGACTGAGAACAATGAAAGAGGACGGGAACCAACTTGCTGTCAAAACAACTATGTAATCAACAGTGGCACATACATCAGACTTTCTTCTCGTAACAGAAGAACTTAATACTATCTTAGTAGATGGTGCATTAGCAGAAGTGATTTTTTTGGACTTTTCCACTGCTTTCGATATAGTAGATCATACTATCCTTTCCGTCATGTGAAAGTGAGAATTTTCATATCAGTCTTCCAGTGGTTTTCTTCCTCTATAGAAGACTCAATGTACTCAGTTAAGCCAAGTCCCTTCTCATCAGCCTTAATATTTCTGCATGGGTTTCCCCAAGGGTTATCTCTGCCTTCCCCGCTCTTTAATCTATATGCACAGTCACCCTCCAAGCACATTCAGTCATTTGGATGCATTTCTCTTTCATAATCAGTCTTCATCAACATGCTCCTACTATGGTGGGCAGGTATCATCTCCTGAAATTAAATCCTATCAAGACATAAATACCAAGCTTGGGAAACAACAAAGATCCCTGTTTAGAGACAGTAGGGTATAAAAGTCTGGGTCTAGTTCCCTGACAAACAGAAAAGGTTCCGTCTCTAGGAGTACTATTATACGATGAACTATCATGGCATGCCCATATTTATGCACTTTGCAGTGCAAGCTACTATGCTCTACGACGGGGGACAGTGGCAGTGTTCCAGGTCCGCTCGCGGTGCAGTTCGTGAACAGTAACCCCTTTTTAAACTTTATTTTAACTCTGGGCACTGCTCTGGTTCTTTTTAAAAATTACATTGTGAGGAATTTGTGTGAAGCACCACGCTTACCTGTACTCGATCTTTTGGTCTCCCTGCCTCGGTCCGATGCGGTGTTTACCGTTGCGCGGAGGGCGGGGGAGACCGAGACAGGTACTTCCGGTTGGGAGGGCAGCGGTCTAGTTGTGGGGAGGGCACTCCTTTAAAATCAACATGACCTCGCGGACGCGCGCAGCGGGCGCACCGCCGGCAAGCCCGTCTGCGCCAATCTGCAGCCGACCGGGGCTAGGGGCCAGAACCCCTGCCGGATTTGGCCTGAGACGCTATTACAGCCCGCGGAAGCTACGCGCTCTTTGCCCAACCCGGATAGAAAATGTAAGCATAGCATTAATGTTGAGGGGGAGAGCTGGCAATGCAGCTACTGCTCTTTCAGGCAGAAGAACAAACAGAGACTAGAGAAGGTGGCCATGCACTCAGGCTATCGCTAATCAATTGTAGATCCTTAAGGAAGCACAGATTTGAAATATGTGACTTACTTTTGGAGGGTCAAATAGATGTTCTGTTTCTCACTGAGACAAGGCTGGATGCTGACTCTGCGCCTGAAATTCTGGAGGCACTCCCTAATGGCAATGGGATCGTGAGAATTGACAGACTGTCAGGAAGGGGAGGGGGCATTGCAATTATTTACAAACATGACATTCGATGCTCTCTGGTACCTGCTGACATAGTAGACGGGGAGGCAGGCCTGTTCACTATCAGTCTGGCCACTAATTACGTCGCGAAGGGGCTACTAATATATAGACCCCCGGGGCCCCATCTGCGATTTATGCCCAGCCTGATCGACTACCTTATTCAACCAGCCCTATGGTACGAAAAGCTATTGGTGCTGGGTGACATTAACTTGCATTTTGATGATGCACTCAGCTCTGGGGCACAAGAGTTGCGCCAGGAACTAGAGTGTTACAAATATTTCTAAAATCTGAACTTCCCACCCATAAACTGGGGCACTTACTTGATCATATTTTTGCCAACTGGGGTGCGCTGGAAATGGAGTCTCCGCTTCTGGGGCTTTGGTCAGATCATTTTCTGATCCCGCTTAGGATCAAGCTGCCCATCTTAAAAACACAGGAGGGTGCTAAGCCCGGTATAAAAAGAAGGAAGTGGGCTGGCTTTTCGCAGGGGCTTTTGACCTGGCATTCTTGAGGGAGGGTCCCCCCTCTGGGCAGGATGTAAATGGGGTGTGTAAAGCTTTCGAGAGACATATTACTGCTTCTCTTGACTGCACTGCACCTTGGTCTACTAAAATGTCCATGAACAGACGTAAATCTGCCCCTTGGTTTAGAGAGGAGTTATGTTGCGCTCAAACCAGCTGCAAACAATTAGAAAGGCGATGGAGAAAAGCCTTCTCAGCCCGCCTGATAGTAGATCATAAACTTAGCCTTAAGAACTACCATTCATTCATTAGGAAGGAGAAGGCAGCCTATTTTAATGATAGGATTCAAACAGCAGAGAACTCTACAAAAGAGCTGTTTAAGATCTTCAAAGAGATTTCCTCTTTGGCATCTGCTGCAGCGCCCTTCGCTGGCTTTGAGGAGTCATGCAATCGAGTCGTGAAATATTTTGCAGATAAGGTGGAGAGGATTTACTCTTCTTTTCCCAACTCTGCTCGTGATGGTAAAAGAGTGGAAAAGGAAGCTGTGGATGTGTCTGAAATGCAGGGTCTTTTTGAATTTGCTGTACCCACTCAGGACATCCTTAAAAAAATTGCCATTGGTATTAAGTCGGGTTCACCTAGGGACCCAGCTACCCCGAGGGTGCTGAGGGGTAGTATTGACGCACTAGAGCCTTTTCTGAGACATCTTTTAGAATTGTCTTATCTCATGTGTGGTCCCAGAAATGTGGAAGGAGGCTGTGGTACTTCCCCTAAAGAAGAAGCCTCATATTAGCGCTGACCAGCTTGACAATCTGCGTCCCATCTCTCTGCTTCCGTATTTTGCAAAGGTTGCGGAAAAGATTGCAAACATTCAGCTTACTGCTCACATTTGTACCAATAACCTTCTTCATTCCTCTCAGTCAGGCTTTCAGGCTATGCAGTCCACGGAATCTGCCCTGCTGTACTCTACCGAGACCATCCGGAAGTATGTGGACGAGGGACAGACCGCAGCCTTGATTCTTTTAGACTTAAGTGCCACGTTCGAGACTGTTGCCCTCCATACCCTGCTTTACGATTTAGAGCGAGGGGGTGTAGCTGGCAGAGCATTAAAGTGGATGGAATCCTTATCCGAGCGCAGCTTTCAAGTTATGCAGGGAAACTACCACTCTAGAAACATCAAGCTGATCAAGGGCGTACCTGAGGGCTTTATTTTGAGCCCAACACTGTTCAATCTCTATGTCGCCCCCTTGGCTAAAATCTCGGCTAAATATGGAATTAATGCTCTGTCCTATGCTGATGACACCCAGCTGGTGGTCTCTCAGACCCAAGCCCGGGCAGGCGCTGCTTCCAACTTTGTAGCCTGCCTCCAAGAACTGGCTGACTGGATGGCAAATAATTGCCTACGGCTAAATGGCAGTGTAGGAAGGTGGATACCGGACTATGGTTACCCGAGATTTTTTGCCTAGTGTTTAGCTGGTTTTCGACTTAATTGGCCTGGGATCCTGCTAATCAGGGCCCCAGGCTATCTGCTCTCTCTTTAAAATGGACTCCATGTACCCTAGGTACATCTCCAATTGGATATTGGGTCACCTTATCAGCCCCTGTACAGTGTAATATAGGTACCCAGGGCATAGGTGCATCCAAGGCCTACCAGGGGCTGCAGCATATCTTTTGCCACCCCTGGCTGGCCATCCAAAATGACGCAACTGGCTGATCACTCAGCTGGGGGAAGGTGGTGTAATCACCCCTTGCTTAGATACAGTATACCTATATCTAAACCTATATCTGGACACATATACACCTATAAGTCACTCCTATGGCAGGCCTTAACAATCCTGGAGGCAGAGTGCTTGGTTTTATGTAAGATGGTGCTCTAGCATGAGCTGAGCCTGTCTGCAGCTTTCGGAACCATGTCCTTATAGCTGTTCCGGGATATTGCCATACCATATACTCTTAAGTGCATTATGAACCTCGCGGTTAAATGCTATCTCTGGTTTGGCTTTATCAAAACATGTTGTGTAAGGTGTTATACTCTTTGGAATACTACCCCCTCACCAGTCCCGGGGACGGGGGTAGCATTCCACCCTTCTAGAGGAAGAAGACATGTTACTTTCCTTAAACGCGGTTAAATCTAACCAGAGCCTCAGCGTCACAAAATGGTTGCTGCTGCCACAGACACGAGTCTGGCCTCCTGCTGCTGACCGAAATTCCCACAGGGGAGGCCTGGACAATAGGTTTCCTGTCACAGGGAGGTGTTACACCACCCCAGACAGGAGATAGTGGATTGGGGCAGGGAGGGCTGAAAGAAACTAGACACTTCCTGGGGCACACAAGGTGTCCCATGCAAAGTCCAGTTCAAACCGGTGCTGGGGCACTCCAGCCCCAGCTCTGGCGCGAAACTGGACAAAGGCAAAGGGGTGTAACCACCCCCTTCCTGGGTCCCACCCATAAGCGGGACCTAGCAGGTGATCCAGCCCCGTGATTTGGAATAAAGTTAGGAGCTGTGCCAATGCACATCAGATCATCCTGACTGAAACTTTGAAACAAAACTCTGGACCCTTCGACATCCTACTCAATGTAGAAGACTGAAGAATCTCCCTTGTGGTCAAGGAGTGGCCACCCTGTGCAAGCAGGCACCATCAGCGCATCGAGGCTTTCTTTGTCGTTGCCCCCACCGGAGCTCGAGCGACAGAGACCGACAAGACCCAGACTCCCAGACATCGGACAGCCCGATCCACAGTCCCAGCAAAGCGGAGACCCGTGGAGGCAACACAAGACATGGGACCAGCCATCTTGAAAAGTCGAAGAAGTGCTACCTGTGCAGCTCCCGAGGCACCCTCGACGCTGTACTTTGGGGTTTGAGAAGCCCCTGCCCCGAGCAGTCTGCGCACCGAGGATCACCTCTCCACACTCACCGAGTGCTGCATGGGGCCCTTTTGCACTTTTCCTGCTCGACGCGTTGTCCGGTCACTTGCCAGTTGGCTAGTGGCCTCTGAGACGACGAACCTATGATTTTGAACTGCTGGTCTGGTTGCTCCAGACTGGCCCTAGCTCCTCTGAAAAGGAGCCACAGATCTGACCTTCTCGGTCCGATCCAAAAGACATCTTCGAGTCCTGCGTGGGTTGCCTTTGTCAAGGTTTGGTGACTCAGATTCGAGAACTGACACCGCCGACAGCAAGAGCCTTCGTGGGACAGCTCGTGTTCACCAGCTGGTCATCCTCGATCCTTCCTGGTCCATGTGGCAGCGGAGACAAACTACTCGACAGCACCTGATCGCAACCCGATATTGCCTAGTTCCATCCTGGTTCCATCCTGGTCACTTGCTAGTGACCTAGACTCTGTCCCCTCTGCTTTCAGGTACTCTACATCTTCGATCCACCCTTGGATCCAACCAGACTCTTCTCTCCTGGCCGCCTGCAGCATCTGTTCCTCCGGGTTCCATAGAACTTCACAAAGAAACAAAATTCACATTGAGACCTATGCACCCGCTTCCTGTGGGTGAGGTAACGAGGGTACTCCGGTGCCCCTGTAGTGATTTACATCCCTAGTGTCCTAGTTTCAAGTGGCTAAGTTCTAGTCCAGTCAGAAGTCTCCTAAACCTATAACTTTCTGATTTTTACGCACCATTGACTTGTATGGTAAACGCGGTTGCCTATAGATACTGCACTTGCATCCTGTGGGCCTTCTATGTCCTAACCTCCGTTAGTCCAGTGTAGGCCCAGCGATTCCCAAGGCTCTAGGTCTAGGCCTTACCATTGTTCGTGATGTTGTACTTATACCACTTTTTTAATATATGGTTGAGTGGCCACCTGGTCTATCCATAATTGTGCAGCTTATTGTATGTTATATTGAGTTCCTTGTTTAACGCTAGTGCTTCTGTGCTCATAAAGAGTATAGGGGATTATTCTAGAAATAAATACATATATATTTAATGGTTGTTTAGACTTGTGCAAGGTGCTCACTAGAATAGTGATCATCATATACCAGGCCAACTTCTCACAGGCAGCAAGACCGAGGTGTTGGTGATTGGGAAGGCTCCTTCCGTATGGTCTTCAGCATGGTGGCCCCAGTCATTGGGCCCAACTCCCACACCTTGTGAGCAGGCTAAGAACCTTGGGGTTTGGGTGGATAATAAGCGGTCTTTCGATTACCACACCAGGCGGGTGGCAGGCGCCTGTTTTGGCATCTTGAAGAGACTGTGGAAAACCCTTGACGCCCTCCCCACTGTATCTAGGAAGATCCTTGTCCATGCCATGGTAACATCTCGCCTGGACTATGGCAACCTTCTGTATCTGGGTGCAACTGTTAGATGCTTGCAGTGCATCCAGAATGCAGCAGCAAGATTAGTCCTCATGCTCCCTAAGAGGGTCTCAGCTACTGGTGTGCTGGCTTCTCTGCACTGGCTCCCCATCAGGGAGAGGGTAAAGTTCAAGTCTTTGTGCGTGAGTCACCGGATCTTACAAAGAAAGGGGCCTACATATCTGCACAATTTTCTAACACCCTATGTACCGACCAGACTTTTAAGGTGAGGCGGGAAAGGTACGGTGCATGTCCCCAATATTAAGAGAGTAAGGATGGGTGGGCGCTCGTTTCGATACCCGGCTGCCCAGTTGTGGAACTCGCTCCCTCAGGCACTCCGGTTGGAGCGCTCTGAAACGATCTTCTGGAAAGGTATGAAGACCCACCCTTTCCCTGCTTCTTAATCTGTTTTGTTTGGTAGGTGTTGCTGTTCGCTTACTGCCACTGTAGCCCAGGGACACACTGGCCTCAGTGTAATCAGGCGCTTTACAAATGTAACTATTATTATTATTTACAAATTTAACTATTATTATGAGGGTTAAAATATGGCTTTAAATAATTCCCTTCCAACAGAGACGTGTTCCAATTATAATCGATATGTGTGATCTCTAAATTTGGCTATTGTAATAGTCTGTATTTAGCAATGGGTAAATCAAAATTACAAAAAGGTCAGAAGGTGGCAATTTGATTGATTTTGCTTAAAAAGAAATGACATCTCATTTATGGTGTCCACACACCTCCATGGGTTAACGGCAGAGAAGAACAATAGTTACTTACCTGTAATCTGGGCTCTCCAGTATTGGTGTCTTTCATAGATTCACATGCCTGAATCATTCCCCGTCGTCGGAGTGGGAGTCCCACGGTACATAAAAAAGCCATAATATGCCATAAATATGTAGTAAATACTAATAAAAATAAACCAGGAAGTAAAGTAGCCAATGCTACAGTAGGAAAAACGTCCACATCTATGACTATCCTAGTCATTTTGTATAGTCCAAACTACAGCCATTCAGGCGCCAGCACCCACCAGAATGTTCTCCCCAGAGGCTCAGGCTCTCAGATTTTCTCGCAAGGAGTGAAGGTAAACCAAAATAGCCTAAAAAGCCTCTGAGGGGAGGTGGGCGGGTTGCATGTGAATCTATGAAAGACACCAATACTGGAGAACCACAGATTACAGGCAAGTAACTATTCTTCTTCTCCAGTATTATGGGGTGTCTTTCATAGATTCACATGCCTGAATCAGAGTAGCTAGCAGTACATATGCTTGCTAGGCAGACGCCAATGGTTTTAAAGTTTGTCAGCATATAAGTCATTAGACAGTGTAAACTGAAAATGCACATATTATTTAAGCATAGGAAAATGCAATCATGTAAGCATGTGTAAAAACATAACATATAAAGCGTCTGACAGCAGTAAAGGAGGTGGGAAACAGAGGCTCACCTTATTTGAAAAGATTTCGTAGAACTGCACGACCCACAAAAGTATCAGCTTCCCTGGCTGCCTCCAGACAGTAATGCTTGGTAAATGTATGGCGACTAGCCCAAGTAGCCGCTCTGCAGATATGCTGAAGAGGAACTCCAGCAAATAAGGCCGGAGACGATGACATTGCTCTTGTGGAATGAGCTCTAGGAGCTGCTTGCAACGGTTGTCCTGCTTGCATATGGCAAAAGGCAATGGCAGAAGATATCCATCTTGCAATAGTTTGTTTTGAAACTGCCTGCCCCTTATGAATAGCACCGTAGGTGATAAAGTTGGTCAGAAGAGCGTAAGGCGGATGTCCTCTGTAGATAGAATTTAAGACATCTTTTAACATCCAGCGTATGCAACGCCCTTTCCGCCGGTGTTTGCGGGTTAGGAAAATATGACCTTCAGAATTATAGGTTCGTTAAGGTGAAAGTCCGAAGGTACCTTAGGAATGTACTTCGGATTAGTGCGGAGTATTACAGAGTCACTTGTAAATTGCAGGAAAGGATGGTGAACTGTAAAGGCCTGAAGATCACTGACTCTTCTGGAGGATGTCAAAGCCAGCAACAGTGCTACCTTCCACAAGAGATATTTGAGGTCGGCCTTGTAGATGGGTTCGAAAGGATGACTCATAAGTTGTGCCAGTACAACGTTAAGATGCCACACCGGAGGTGGTCGTCGTACTGGAGGGAACATCCTAAAGAGTCCTTTAAAGAATTGTTGTACAATCCTCGCAAAGTATAAGGAATTAGTACCATCCTGCCGATATCTAGAAATCGCTGGCAGGAAAACTTTCAGAGTTGCGTGAGACAGGCCTGATTTTGCTAAATGTAGGAAGAAAGGTAGAATCTCTTCCGGCGTTGCTGAAAACGGGTGAACCCCGTTAGCATGACACCAGATGCAGAAACGCTTCCATTTTAGACTGTATGTCTTTATGGTAGCCGGTGCCCTTGCCTTGGCCAGTGCCTCCTTGCATTCCTCTGGGATGTTTAGGTGGGCGAACTCATGGTACTCGGGCGCTAAGCCGCTAATCTCAGTGATGTTGGATCTGGATGATAGACCTGACCGTTCTGCATGCTGAGTAAGTTCGAGATTGGATTCAACTGAATCGGTTTGCACTCTGACAGCAGAAGAAGTTCTGTAAACCAATACTGGCGCGGCCATCTGGGGGCAATCAGGATCAGTCTGCACGGTTCCTTTTTCATTTTCCGCAGAACCCTGGGGACTAGTGGAATCGGCGGAAAAGCGTATGCATATGTCAGAGACCAGTCTATCGAAAACGCATTCCCCTGAGAGCCGTTGTGGGGATGCCAGCTTGCAAAGAATTGCCATTTGCTGTTGGCTTTTGTCGCAAATAGATCTAGGTCTGGACGACCCCACAGGCGAAAGATGCGTTACACTGTCTGCTGATGTAGTTCCCACTGGTGAGTGGAGACCGTCGTCCTGCTGAGTGTGTCTGCCAAGACATTCTCTATTCCCAGAACATGCACTGCTTGAAGATTTACATTGTGCTTAAAGGCCCATGCCCATAATTCTTGGGCTTCCTGGGAGAGCAGAAGAGATCGAGTTCCTCCTTGCTTGTTGACGTAATGCATGCTTGTTGTGTTGTCTGTTCTTATCAACACATTGGAATCCTGAATGACTGCATGAAACGCCTTGAGTGCAAGAAAAATGGCTCTCAGCTCCAGACGGTTGATGTGCCATCGTTGTTGTGGAGCAGTCCACTTGCCGCTGATTGTGAGGCCTTGAAGGTGCGCTCCCCAGCCCTCGAGAGATGCATCCGTCGTGATGGTGAGGCTCGGTGACTCTTGAAGAAATGCACACCCCTGCTGGAGATGTCGTTTTTGTGTCCACCAGCGTAGTGAGTTTTGCATTAGCGGTGTTATGCTGATAAGATCCTCGAACGCTCCGGAGACCTGTAACCACTGCCGCGTTAGCTCTTCCTGGGGGGGTCTCATTCTGAGGCGACAGTTCGGCAGCAATGGGAAGCAAGAAGATACCATCCCCAGAAAGGACTTGTATTTCCGAACTGAAACTGACTTTTTTGATAACCGATTCTGCGCCATGTTTTTTTATCTTTATTTGTCTCCCTTCCGAGACAAAGGCTTGGAGCTTCTGGGTGTCCAATGTTGCTCCCAAGAAAGCTTGTCTTTGAGAAGGTCTCAAGTGGGATTTTTCGAGATTGATGGAAAGGCCCAGAGATTGGAACAGGTGTAGACACTGTTGCAGATGAGATTGCACGACTTCGAGAATTCGCCTTTATAAGGCAGTCGTATGGGAAAATTTGGATTCCCTCCAGCCGGAGGTGCACCACTACTGGAGCCAGAACCTTGGTAAAAACCCTTGGCGCTGACCGTAGTCCGAAAGGAAGAACTTTGAATTGGTAATCCCTGCCAGCCACCCTGAAGCGCAGGAATTTTCTGTGGCGAGGTAGAATGGGAATATGGAAATATGCATCTTGGAGATCTAAGGTGACCATGAAATCTCCTGCTGCCAACAGATGCAATATTTCCTGGAGCGATAGCTTCCTGAAAGTTAATTTTCTTAAGTACTTGTTTAGAGCGCGAAGATCTAGAATCGGGCGCTACTCTCCGTTTTTCTTCTTTATTAGAAAAAATCTGGAGTAAAATCCCATTCCTCATTTTCTGAGGTACGCTCTCGATCGCTCCTTTTTGCATCATCAATCTGATTTGGGCAAATAGCTCCTTCAGGTGAGCTGGGGGTGGTCCTTTCGGGGAAATATTTGGAGGAAATTTCTCGAATTCTAAGGCATGACCCCTGGCCACAATGTCCAGGACCCATTTGTCTGATGTTATTGACTGCCAACTTGAGTAAAATTTGTCTATTCGTCCTCCAATTCTTTCTTGTGAGCTGGGCAACGGTGGTGGCAGGCGAAAAGTCTCATTGGTGCTCATCTTTTCCGCGGTAATTCGCCTTTCCTCTGTTTTGGGCATAAGTGGGCTTTCTTTGGCCGTAAGATTGATAGCGTTGAGTATGGTATCGTTGATTGTTTTGTCTGTAAGAGGATTGTTGGTTATATCCACCTCTGGTAGAGGACGCTCCTCGTCCTCTCGCTCCTCGAAAGGGCGGTTTACGGAATTTAAGGGAACCTAAGGATTTTGCAGTTTCAGAATCCATCTTTATTGTTTGTAAGGTGTCCTCCACCTGAGGGCCAAACAGATATTCCCCATCATATGGTAAGTCCAGCACCTTATTTTGGACTTCTTGTCTAAAGGAAGTAGACCGTAGCCAACCCTGTCTGCGAAGAACCGCAGCTCCCGCTAGCTGCCCAAAACCCATTGAGGCAACATCCACTGCTGAGTCAATAATCTCTTCTGAGATTCTTTGACCTTCCTGAAGTATCTTGAGCGCTTCAGCCTTAGAAGGTTCAGGTAGGAGATCAAGAAATGGTGCAATGTCCGACCACATCTGTCGGTCATACCTTCCTAAGATGGCCAATGAACTTGCCGCTCGAACTGTCGTAGCCGCCATAGTGGAGACACGTTTCCCTATCGAATCTAGGCGTTTGCCATCTCTGTCTGGCGGGGCCGTAAGCGGAAAAGAGGGATTCCGAGCCCTCTTTTGTGCTGCCTGGACTATCACAGAGTCAAGTTTCGGCTGTCCGATAAGGCACGCAAGAGATTTGTCCGGTGCTCTGTATTTCTTTTCCAAATGTGGCAGGATTGGAGGAATGGATGCTGGGGTTGCCATGACCTTTATACCCTCCTGCCAAATAAAATCAATGATGGGTATAGATTTAATCGGTTTCCTGGGCTGGTCTTTAAAGTCATATAGGAAACAGTCTTGCTCCTTATGCTCCATGTTGATATGAAAACGTTTAGTAGCACGTTCCATTAAAAGGTGGAAGCTAACCACATCCACTGGTGGTGAAATGGAGACTGCTTGATGCGAAAGGGAAGGTGTTTGATCCCGATATTCATCCCACTCCGACTCATCCTTGCTCCTCCTCATCAGAAGACTGAGGATCTACTTCCTCCACCTGAGATTGTGAAGTAGGTAAAGCAGGATTTGTTGGTTGCAATACTGGCACCGGTACTACAGTGGCCGGAGTAGCAGGCACTGAGCCTGTAGTTTCGGAAGGCGGAAACCTTCTATAGTAATCGTCCAACATGTATTGAAGGTTGGTCAGTAAAGCTACAGGTACTTGTGCGACAGGTAAACTGTCCACCTGGGGCGCCATCTGTACGGGTGGTTGTTCCTCCTGTTCGTCCTCCTGCAACTTTCTATTCAGCTCAGAAGGACTAGTGGCAAATCCGAATGTATGAACCACGTCATCCTCACTATCCGAGTCAAAAAGCCGGTCAGGCACCTGTGATGATGGCTTTGGTGTTAAGAACACCGTAGACTGTGACCATACCTGCAACGCAGTGCAAGATGAGAATTGCGGTGTCGACGGTGTGTTTTCCACTGCTTCAGTAGGAGATATCAAAGGCTCCGTCGATATTGTCGTCAACGGAACGGACTTCGTCGACGGAATGGACTTCGTCGATGGAATGGACTTCGTCGACGGATCGGGCTTCGTCGACGGATCGGGCTTCGTCGACGGATCGGGCTTCGTCGACGGATCGGGCTTCGTCGACAGATCGGGCTTCGTCGACAGATCGGGCTTCGTCGACAGATCGGGCTTCGTCGACAGATCGGGCTTCGTCGACAGATCGGGCTTCGTCGACAGATCGGGCTTCGTCGACAGATCGGGCTTCGTCGACGGAATGGACTTTGTCGACGGAATGGACTTTGTCGACGGAATGGACTTTGCCGACGGAATGGACTTTGCCGACGGAATGGACTTTGCCGACGGAATGGACTTTGCCGACGGAATGGACTTTGCCGACGGAATGGACTTTGCCGACGGAATGGACTTTGCCGACGGAATGGACTTTGCCGACGGATCGGGCTTCGTCGACGAGATGGTCTTCGTCGACGGAATGGACTTTGTCGACGGAATGGACTTTGTCGACGGAATGGACTTTGTCGACGGAATGGACTTTGTCGACGGAATGGACTTTGTCGACGGAATGGACTTTGTCGACGGAATGGACTTTGTCGACGGAATGGACTTTGCCGACGGAATGGACTTTGTCGACGGAATGGACTTTGCCGACGGAATGGACTTTGCCGACGGATCGGGCTTCGTCGACGGGATGGTCTTCGTCGACGGAATGGACTTTGTCGACGGAATGGACTTTGCCGACGGATCGGGCTTAGTCGACGGGCTGATCGTCGTCGACGGTACTACCTTCGCTGACGCCTTCGTCGACGGTGGCAACTTCGTTGGTGGAATGGAGCTCTCCGACGAAGCCTTTGATGACATCTTCTTAGTCGACGGCAGAGCCTTCAGCGTAGACGATGACGAGGTGTCGACGTTGGTCGTCGTCGACGAAATTGGTCTTACCGTTACATAGACCATGGTAGGGGAAGAAGCTGTCGTCGTCATAATCATCGAAGGTTTAGGAGATGAGAAGGTCATCATCGACGTGGATGATGCGTCGACGGAGGTCTTCGTCGACGAATAAACAGAAGAAGGAGTCGTCGACGAGCAAGAAAATTCCTGAGGTGAAATCTTGTCAGCTTTCTGAGGCAAACTCTTGGTGGACCGTTTTTGAGGTATAGAAGAAACCTCTAAGTCCTTGCCTGAGGGGGCAACCTCGGAAGAGGAAGGCTAGTCAGAACCTTTAGAAGGTTGATGCTTCTTAGCAACCTTAGCCCCAGGAGATGGCAAAACCTCAGACGCAGGCCTCTTTTTTGACACTGAAGTGGAACTCGAGGCAATACTGCCAACCTCAGACACAGGATTATCAGAATCCTTAAGCCTTTGTAGCCACAAAAGCAACCAACCCTCTCTGTCTCTGAGAGTCTTTTGAGGAAAGGTTCTGCAGATCTTACAGTCCTTGACTTGATGATCTGGGTAGAGGAAATAAATACATTTCTTGTGTGGGTCCTCTTTAAAAAGCTGGAGCTTACCACAAGATTCACAGGCTCTGAACAGAGACTTCTTTGAAGACATACTTGAAGAAATGATCCAAAAGGAAGAAAAGTTGAAAGAACTTAGCAGAGCTCAGGGAGACTCCCTTCACACGATGTGCGGTAGAAAATCTGAGAGCCTGAGCCTCTGGGGAGAACATTCTGGTGGGTGCTGGCGCCTGATTAGCTGTAGTTTGGACTATACAAAATGACTAGGATAGTCATAGATGTGGAAGTTTTTCCTACTGTAGCATTGGCTACTTTACTTCCTGGTTTATTTTTATTAGTATTTACTACATATTTATGGCATATTATTGCTTTTTTATGTACCGTGGGACTCCCACTCCAACGACGGGGAATGATTCAGGCATGTGAATCTATGAAAGACACCCCTAATACTGGAGAACTTCAGATTTCTGTGTTTAATCCACATGGCTGGATATATCTCCCCTGCCTGTCTTAATAAAGCACTACACAACATCTTGCCTCCTTCACTCGGAAAGGACTCTCCTCTTTAATAAACAAGCATTGGTAATGCATTGGTTTCACCTATGTACCGACAAAGAGCTATTTCGTCATTCATCGTCCAGAAAATGGAAAGAGCTCCCTAACAGATAACACAGAAGGTGGAGAGGATGTGGTGCAGCGGCCCGAGCTGCTGACTCAAGAGCTGGTGATCTCTGTTTGAGTCGAGTGTCGGCAGCCCATCCTGTGATCCTATGCAAATAACTTAATTTCGGATGATAAATTGTTTTATAAATATGCTGAAAGAGTAAAAGGCAAAAATTTATGAAAATATATTTCAACCAAACCGGATGTTAACAGTATTTTGGCAGTGGGAAACTGATAAGCGAAGCAGACAAGGAACAAGCATTGGTAAATGCAGGAAAATATGCTACAGCCAAAAGAAATGGAGGAAAGGTAAGTGGCAGGCACAGGAACCAATGAGAAGCCAGGAAAGAGAGGAGGTGGGATGTAAGTTACTTTTCTTTTTATATTAAAATCAATAGATTTCTCAAGAACAGACTAAGCTCTGTGCAGGCGAACCCTGAAAATAGTGTTGAAGAGAATGTAGATCCTTTAGATATTTTGAGCTCAAACAATTAACTCTTAGCTAAGACCGATAAAATGATACTTTCGATTCATAAAAGAATTAAAAGCATTTCTCTTTTTCTAACTCTTCATTCTAAGTATTTCGTGTTTTAAGGGTTTCACAGCCCAAGAAACCCCTGTGGTATTAGAAGCAATTTAAATCAAATTCAAATCAAATACTTTTTAGATGCTAGGAAAGTCGGTGTCAACTTGCAAAATATGCATACACAACACATAGCCTTAAACCCTTTCAATTCCATTGGATGCCAATATATATATTTTTTAAAACAGCATTGTCAGTATTTGAAAACTGTTAGCATTGCAAGAGCAACAACAACAATTTGTTACTCATGATTTTGTTAACATAAAAATCTTCTGGGTAAGTCGCAAGCCCCCTGTGCCTAATAAATATAAAAAAAATATGTAATGTGCAAAATATATTTGAGTAAACTCCACGTCCTGTATAGGATCTACAAGATAGTCTCTAACCCATCATGTAATGTACAGCACTCCGTTGCTTCTTAGCTAGGGCTGCGCTATATAAATAGTGTTATAGTAAAGTTCAATCACTATATTGAGCTACTGTGGGGTGGAAGGATACATTTTCTTAAGGCTTTTAACACAATCCTTACTTATGGGAATGACGAAAATGTCTATCTGAGAACAGAAGAAATTTGAAGGCCAGCCTTTCCTACAGTAGAACATGTGTTGCTTCACTTCCTTGTATGTTCTCAGGTCGTTGAAGAACAGTACATGCAAACTATTTTCTTTTTTAAATGATTGAGGTATTTGAATTGAAAGTCTCTTTGGCTTCCTTAGGGTGTTCATAGATGACGCAGGAAGATGAAGGTGCTCGTTCTACTGGTATCCCGAAACCAAGAAGTCACACTCAGAAAAATTAGGATGCTGTTTTCACAGAGCAGATCATCTACACTGTATGGAAACCTCACATGTGGATCTTATGACAGAGGAAAATACTTGGAAACCACCATTGTGATGAGAGTAAAGGGGCTATGAAGAACATTCTTGTCCTACATCACTGTAGCTCAAGCAAGGGCATGAACAAAAGAGGTAGTGGGAGAAAATCCTAAAGATAAAACATCTAGGGCCAGATGTAGGTAAATCCGATTTACCGACTTTTAAATACCGAGTCATACCGATTCAGTATTTAAAAGTCAGTAAATTGGAAGGAGGCATATGTAGGTAAAAAATTACCGAATCTGTAAGAGTCGGTATTTACCGAATCTGTAAATACCGATTCTGTTTTTCCCATTGATTCCTATGGGCCTTGAAGCCCAGAGGAATCAATGTGAAATACAGATTCGGTATTTACAGAATCGGTAAATACCGAATCCTGCAAGGGTGCAGGGGGTGTCACTTTGACACCCTCTAGCGGATGTATGACGGTACCACGCGTACTTTTACAACGCGTACCGTTACAACGCTACTTTTACCACGCAAGTCGTTACAACGACTTGCGTGGAGGGGCGCTGGATAGTAAATTTTTTAATTTACTATTCCAACTCCAGTCCCCGTGGACTCTAGGGAAGGAGTTGGATAGTAAATTAAACTATTTACTATCCTGGAGCGCCCTCCAGCGCAAGTCGTTGTAACGACTTGCGTGGTAAAAGTAGCGTAGTAACAGCACTGCGTTGTAAAAAATGTGTGCTAACCGCTGTATACCCCCTCTAGCACCCCAATTCTGGACTTGTGTGCAATGTGGCACACAGACATGCCCTAAGGGCATGTCTGTGTGTCACATTGCACAGGTATGCATGCACAGATGTGCATGCACACCTGAATTCGGTATTTTACCACCCAATAGGATTGGGTGGTAAAATACCGATTTTTAAGGGCCTGTGGCACTCTTAGGAGTGCCACCTACATGTGGTTTTTCCGAATCGGTAAATATACCGATTCGGTATTTTACCGATTCTGTAAATTTACAGATTCTGTAACTTTACAGAATCGGTAAAATATAGGCCCCCTACATCTGGAAACCCTAATACCGGTCGGTAACCGACGAATTCGGCCGTTACCGACTGGTATTAGGGCTCCTACATCTGGCCCCTAATGAGACAATTAGTATGGCAATCCCAGGTAAGCTGAACTTGAAGAACCTCAGCATACTCAACATTTGGCGCTTTTAATTTTGTTGTTAGGTTTTGAAGTCTCCATCTGCACTGAACGTCCCCCTGAGAAGGCACCTGCTCAGTGAGTCTGAAGTAACATTCTCCAAGCCTGACACATGTAAGCTGTCAGATGCATCTCTTTGACCGAAAGCCAAAATCAGAATGTTTCAACCTCCTTTGAGAGGATACGGGCACTGCCCCTCTTTGCTTGAAAGGATGCACTGTCACAATTGAATTACCCATACACATAAGAAACGAGATGGTCTTTGTTGATACAAAAAATTACTTGAGTGTGACTGCGGTCAATTCCATCAAACTGATCTTTTGAGGACTTTCAAATGGTCCCTGGCACATCCATGCTAACTGACTGTATTCGGAAGGCATTCTGAAAATATTCTACATGGAGTGTGCTTCTAAAGTGAAACAGCCAGGGACTAAGGTCCAAAAAAAGTCTTGAAAGGTTATCAGATGCAGCCATGCACCAAGAACAAGAACAAAGAAGATCCAGAATCTTTGTAGGCAGACCAAAGAACTGTGACCTTTGCACCAACAGAAAATTGCACTTAGTCAATATGATATGGAGACCTACGCTTCAGAGCAGCTTGTTGTATGATAGTAATAATCCAGTGTTTCAGATGAAGGTAGACACAAATTTCTATTTTACAGAGGCATGCTGCTTCCATTATCAAACATTATGAAAAAGCCTGCTCTGGGCCTGGGATGGTCTACGCCGTCTGTCTGGTGCTCTGGCGCTCTCAGCAAATAAGATGCCAATCGTTCGGCAACCAGCTTTTCCTCCTCTTCAGCCCTCCGGTATTGTTAAACACGCCACTCGGCTGGGGTTGACTACATTAGCTGAACTCTACCCGGGGAACACATTCTATTCTCCCGCTGACGATTCTGGTCCCATGTACACTTTACTTTTTTATCAGCTTCGCGCTATCTGCAGGGAGCTGCATCCTTCGTTCCCCTTGCCTCCCCCTCGATGACCACTCTTGACTTTCTGTATTAGTCTCCTTCTCCTCAGAAGTTGGTTACCAAACTCACGCTGGCCGCCACTTCCATCTCCACTGTCCTCACTCGTGTGGCATGGTGCGAGAATCTTGGTGTTGATGTCTCCCAAGCTGACTGGCTTTATTGTAGCAACCAGAAGAAGCGACTATCCCCGAACTATCGCCTGCTCCTAATTAATTTTAAATATTTACACAGGGTTTACCGCACCTCCGTTCAGCTACATAAGCTGGAACTCACCTCCAGCGATAAGATGCCTGCGCTGTTCTGCTCCCGCAGCGTTTTTCTCCCATCTCGCCTGGTTATGCCCAAAGGTCTCGGACTATTGGCGTGAGGTCTGTACTACTATCTCCGAGATCACTTCCTCAGCGGTTCGGCCCGACCCTCCGCTATGCCTCCTAGGCTTTGTTAAATATTGCCCAGACTCCTCCTGTCGCTTGATTGCTATGCTGCTTGTCTGCACGGCATAGGGTGTCCATGTGCTGGGGGCGCAAACCTGAACTTAAGTTCACCCAATGGCTCGAGGATGCATCGCGATGCCAGACCCTTCTATCTGAATTCTGGGACCTTGTGCCAGCCAGGTTTTGTCCACTGGACATATGGGGACACCTAGTGTCATACCTTTATGCTCACACCCACCAAAGCCAGACTGCCTCTCCCGCGCTACCTGCTGGCACTCCGCCCGCGGCGGCCGCCGGTGAAGGTCAGCCCTTTAGATCGTCTTATTCCCTTTCCGGCCCACTCTCTCTCCCACAATTTGTCTAATGTTTGTCCACTGTTGCTCACTGTCCTGATGTGCATAAGTAACGTCTACTTAGCAGTTCTACTCTGATGGTCTGTGTTATTGGCCTTTCTTTACATCCTCAAACGTTGCTCTGTATAAGGTGCTCTGATTTGATGCGAGATTGTAATGTGACTGTGCTATTTTGTCAATAAAGGTACTTGAAAATTAAAAAAAAACAATTTGAAAAAAACAGTTGAGCAAACTTCAGTATGATGGAACGAACTTTGCATTGAAAACTGTGGCTGTCCATAAAGGACTGCCAATTTCAATGTTTGGCTTATGAATGCACCGTCAAGCGAAACCTAAAAATCCATGTATGTTAAAGACTGCCTCTTCTCATCGGTGCTGCTGCCAGAGTATAATACAATACATTACCTAGTTATCTAAAACAATTTAATAGCATTACAATTGCATGTGCGTGTCCCTGAAATTTCAAGCTTAAGCAGCTGGACAAAAACAAAATGATCAGTGTTATGTGAAGGATAAGCATTTTTTGGGGGAAAGCACACCATTTCTGCCCAATAAAATAGGACCTCCCGACTACCAACCTTTGGGCAGAGCCAAAGACCCTCTCCTGGTGATTCTCACATAGTTGTCTGGTGACAGTTGCACTGTCAAGCCATACCATAAAAACATCTAATGCTTTCTGGTGAAGAGACTGGAAACATATGGTGTGGATGTCTATGAAGCACATTCTAAGCTGCATGACATACTTGTTCTTGTTGTCATCTCTGTATTCTTCTTTCAGTCCCATTATTGACTCTCTGAAAAATTCTAGGTAAATTGGTTGTTCTGAATCAACTTCTGTGTACTATGCTCGTGTCCTTCCTTCTAAGTTACCATAATACGATTGACATAATACTCTTCTCCACAGTTTGTGTGGCTCAACGAGGCCAGGAGACAATTATACTGGGAAACCAGAGGCTAAGGAAGAGGTGATGAAAATAGTGCAAAAGGCAGTGAATCTGCAAAACTACATTAACACAGACAGTTGCATAAACCAAAAAAAATATTTTATTGTAGTAAAAAGCAATTACTGACCCCTTCAAACGGCACCCCTTTTTCATCTCTATCATAAGATAAATCATCTTTGAAAGTGCAGATTGTAATCTATGAGGTGATGTTTTCAATTCAGGCTCATCAGAGCCAAGTGCACAATGCATAAGAGCTATACAATGAATAATGCCATGATTTATAAAACACTAAAACCTTTACATCAAAACATTTTTATCAACACCCTAACGTACTGTAATTCCATGTGTTCATGTATTTGTTTCTTTTTCAGTCTGGCTTGTGGGACCATACAGTTAAGCGCCCATTTGTCTCCCTTTGCAGACCCTGACCCTCAAATACAGATTGAGATTTTAAGTTAATTTCTAATCTTTTTGTGTTCAGCGGATTTGCTGTGGTACTAGGCACTGCTTGCAGAGCTGCGATGATGGGATCCATTCGATAGGCAGTGCCCGTCTCACTGCGACGGATGTGCGGTGCAGACTCCTCAATACTCATCATGTATAAACTTGGCTATTGTGCTTAGCTGGATATTGGACGTTCCCTCATATATGGAACCTAAAAAATGACAGAAGCAAAAGAACAGTTCATTCTTTTAGAGGAAGTGCAAGGAGAAAGAAAAAATGCATACAGGTAATTGTGTCAATCTTAAACAATGGAGACTGCCAAACTCAGACATTCAGGCTTCGAGAACTCCCACTTAGCTCACTAATCGCAATTCTGAGTACACATGTCATCAAAATGTGGCTTATCTGCTGCAAGAAAACTGGCTTTGTGGAAGGGAGTTACTATTGGGAATGTAACCACTTCACAACAGTGGTGACACCTGACACTTGCACATTGAAACATGCACCATGCCTAAAGCTCACTTAATGATCATCCAACAAGTCACCACAAGATGGCCAAATATGATCAAAAACCTGTTCGGTAAGACTGCAACGTGGGAATTCAAGGTGAAATATGTTGCTCTTTGGTGGAACTCTGAGGCATGTATCCCAAAAAATGGATCTTCCCATCGCAGCATAGTGCAGACTTAGTGCTGTATGCCACAGGTGTGACAAGCCATACATAGATAAAATACAGTAACATGAAAGTAATATGCGAAGCAGTCACTGACCTCACATCTGCAGCTTATCATATCATCTAGAGCAATGCCCTGAGCCAGAAAAATACACAATTGATTGTTAAGTGTAGAGTAGTGGCAAAAACCAAGCTCAATTGCAATAGCAGGGTTTCATCTACCTCACCTAATAAAGTACAGTTGCCTTACAAAACTACCCAAGGAACAAACTCCACTAAACTCTGGTGGAAATCAAGATGTGATCGAAGCAACAGAGGAACATCTCTAACTTAGATACAACTTGTGTGCCTCACAAGAAACTTCAAACAAATAACAATGCCGGAATTAACAAAAATAAGGCTAAAATCCTCACTGACGTACAAAAAGTATTGTTAGTCAAGAGTGGCACAATAAACAATCATCCATAGTTGGAAGAGAAGTTCCAAACCACAATGCAAAATACGCTATGTAAAATAAAGAAGACAACATTGAGGAATGATTAATGGGTAAAGAACTCAGATCTACAATTTAACTAATAAATGGCAGAATACTGAAGCCCTAAGATGGTGATCAAAAGCACTCAAAACAGGCTGTAGACTATGCAGTGGTTGTTAATCTTTTGACTTCTGTGGACCCCCACTGAATCATTACCGTAACCAAGGGAACTCCATTGAATCATTATTGTAATCCAGTGACCCATTACCAGTCATTACTTAAAGTAGCAGACCCTGCCGTAAGCATTTTCAATAATTTCTACCTTAAAAGACTAAAACAACAGAAACTAGCACTCAAATTAATTCAAACAAATTCAATTGAGGCCACTCATTGTCTTTAATATATTCTGTGTTAAAAACTGCTCTCACACATCAGTCTGAGGGTAGGAACTTAATTTTTAGCCTTCAATTTAACAGAACGTTTGGCATTTTCCATTTTTATATTTTGTCTCTTTGCTAATACACACTTTAATCTGTTAATATTATTTATTTTTCTAAGATGCCGTGGACCGTTTGAGTTGACTGTGCAGACCCCCCCCAGGGGTCCCCGGACCACAGTTCATGAACTACTGGACTATGCAATGAGATATTATACACATACATTTGATCCCATCACTAGCTCCCACAATGGAAAGATGTTTGACAGGCCTCGTGGAATGCCCAATCCCTCCCCGCATGACGGGGCCCGGACCCTTGCTCCTCCTGGGTCCTAACCAAGAACTATCCCGGCCGCCCACCGGAACAACCCACGGCCCGTCCCCGACGGAACTCCCGCTCCTGAACACCCCGGTATCGGCTGGCCCGGGCCCCCTCCAGGACCACTGCCCCCGGCCCAGCCGCCATTTTGGACACTACACGACAAGGCAGCGTGGCCTGGGATCGACCCTAACCCCGGGCCTGGCCAGGCCCCGACATCGAGGCACCACCATCCCCCCAGGGGGTGAAGAGACCACTTGGCAGGTCAATGGGAGAAGGAGCGTCAATGGCTCCCCTCCGCCAGGTGTTGATCGCCCCCAGCCTCCCCGGGCGCTGGCTCCACCCCCCTGCTGGGTGTCTGGACTCCCTCATCCCGGACCTCCCGACCTCCAAGTGCGAGGGTCCGGACATCAAAGGGCGCCAGACCTATAACTGGGGCAGCTCCAGAGTAGGAAGGCAGTTGTATCCTGGAGTCGAGAGACACCGAGAGGAACTCATCCTTGGAGGCCTGCTGGCGCTGCCGCGGCTCCTTCTCGTGAACCACCTTCCAGGCCTGCTGGCGCTGCCCTCTTCCTCGTGAAACCATCTTCGTAGCCTGCTGGCGCTGCTGCGGCCCTCATCATCGTAAACCATCTTCGTAGCCTGCTGGCGCTGCCGCGGCCCTCTTCCTCGTGAAACCATCTTCGTAGCCTGCTGGCGCTGCCGCGGCCCTCATCATCGTAAACCATCTTCGTAGCCTGCTGGCGCTGCCGCGGCCCTCATCATCGTAAACCACCTTCGTAGCCTGCTGGCGCTGCCGCGGCCCTCATCATCGTAAACCATCTTCGTAGCCTGCTGGCGCTGCCGCGGCCCATCCTTGCGAAACCTCAAGCTTGAGGACTGTGAGCTCCATCTCCTGCTGCTCCCGTACCGGACCGGTACTAAGACTGTCCCGCTACCCCTTTTCCCCAAAAGAGACTAGAATTGGCAGGATCCTCGTATCCTGGTCCCGCTGTACCGTTCATTACTTTGCCTCAAGATTTCTATATAAAGTGTGCCGAACTCATCTCTGTGTGGTGTCCATCTGTGGGGGGGAAGTTACTTGTCTGTACGATCACCGGAGAGGGCCCTCACCAGAGGCCTCTCCCCCCGCACTCGGCCGACCCTCCGGGTCGCCGTCTAACATTGGTGGCCAGCGGCGCGATTCGAGCCGACGCATAATCGTACAGAGAGTAACTCACCCCATGACACACAGCCACCATGACGACAAAGGAGAGTGGAACAACGAAAAAGTTCCTGATGGAGAAACTAGAAGAATACAGCCACAAGGAACTAAAACAATTCTGTATAGAACTGGGCATTGCTACCACAGGACTGAGCACGAAAGATGACCTCAAACACGCCTTGGAGTCTTGGGCGGAGACGGAAACGCCCTTACCCCAAAACCAAAGCCTCGAGACCACTGAAACAAGCACCGCTCCTATAGAGGAAAGAAGACCGGGCCTCTCGTCCGAAGAGGCCCGAGAACGGGAGAAGAGCCGGCTCCACGAATTGGAACTGGCTCGACTTCGCTTAGATGGAGAACTCAAGTTGGCAGAACAAAAAATAACACTAGAACACTTACGACTCCGAGAGGAGCGAGAAGAGAAAAAGAGTCAGAGGGAGCTGGAAGAGAAAAGACTAGCATACGAGCATGAGCGCAACTTGAAGGAGCTAGAAATTCGACGGCAAAACAAAGACCTCGGAGCCTCCGGGCACCAGAGCCCCCCTGTCCCTACGGACCCCAAGGTCCACATCCCCAAGGATGTCGTCGGAGAATATTACCGGAACGATGATATCCAGCAATGGTTTAAAGCTTACGAAGTAGCAATGACCTCCCACCGGATCCCACGGAGCGACTGGGGAGCCGGGTTATGGGGGAGGTTTGTCAACGAAGGACGAGACGCCCTGCTGCAACTCCCTGACCATCAGATGACGTCCTACGACCACATGAAGGGCCGCCCTCCTCACTCGATATGGGCTCACGCCCGAGATGTACCGCCAGAGGTTCCGCGACTGCAAACGAATCCCGGGTACAACTTGGGTGGAGTACGTGAACTTTTTTAGCAGAGCCTTCGAGGGGTGGATCAAGGGCAGCCAGGTGACCACTTACGAGCAGCTATTTGACGTTATTGTATGGGAGCACCTCTCCAATAACTGCTTCGTCGAGCTCAGGCAGCACCTCCTTGACAGTAAACGGACTGACCCTCGGAAACTCGCCCTCGAAGCAGACCGATGGGAGAGCACACGAGTTCCTCGAAGCTGGCCCAGTGACCAGAACAGGACCTCCCAAGGGCTCCATCGCCCCCCGAGGGGGAGGAGGAGGCCAGGGTCGGGGCAGAGACACCGTCCCGGTGGCCACCACCAGCAACACCCCGCCCCCGGCCGGAAGAGGAAGCCCTCCGACGCGACCAGGGTTCCGCGCCAACGTTACTTGCCACCGATGCCAACGACCCGGCCACTACGCAAATGATCCCAACTGCCCGAAGAACCAGAGTCCCATGCCCCGCCAGGTCGCTGCCGCCGCCCTGGGGGAGGAACAGGCCCAAGAAGACGCTGAAGAATACGAGCCAGACCAGCCCGAGTGGGAACCCGCCGCCATGTCCCTGGTCTGTCTAGGGGAAAGAGACCTGGTTCCACGGGCGCCCCTTCCCGCCAACACGCAGAAGTACAGCCAGTGGGTCAACATTAATGGACACCAGGCTGAAGCCCTCCGCGACACCGGGGCCAGTGTGACCGCAGTCCGCTGCCATCTGGTGACACCGGACCAGATCTTACCAAATGTACTTTGCCCAGTAAGGTCAGCCGACAACTCCGAAAGCCTGTGTCAGATAGCCTGCGTCCCCTTTGAGTGGGGAGGGGTATCCGGCATGCTAAAAGTGACTGTCCGCGACGATGCCCCAGTAGACTGCCTCCTGGGGAACGACCTTGAAAGTTCCCCCTGGTCAGCCGTTGAGCGAAGGGAGCACCTGGGGATGCTGGGCCTCCCTGAATGGGTCTGCGTGACGACCCGGTCCATGTCCGCCCGCGCCACCTCCAGCCCTGAAGAACCAGAATGGCCGGAACCCCCTCCGCCGATCGTCACCGAAGGAGCAGCCCCGGAGCCCAGTTCCCCGGAGTCCAGCGAAGAAGGACTTGATCGGCTCCGGGACCTCCCAGAGCTGGCCCAGTGGCGTCAAGAGGGTGGCCCTACTCAGGAACAATTCCGACAGGAGCAGAGAACGTGTCCCTCCCTCGAGGGACTCCGACAGCAAGCCCTCACCCAGAACGCAGGAGACACCTCGGGGGCCCACTGGATTTATTGGGACAATGACCTGCTCTACAGTGAGCAAAAGATTGCCGAGTTAGGGACCAGCCGGGTGCTGGCGGTCCCCCTCCGCTTCAGAGACTTCCTCTTGTACCTGGCACACGATGTGCCTCTTGCCGGACACCTGGGGCAGGACAAAACATACAGCTGCCTGGTGACCCACTTCTACTGGCCAAAGATGCGGAACGACGTAGCGAACCACTGCCGGGCCTGCCCAACCTGCCAGGCCAGCGGGAAGAGAGGCCGAAAACTCAAAGCACCCCTGCAGCCTTTTCCCATCGTCACCACCCCGTTTGAACGGGTGGGAATAGACATTGTGGGGCCCCTGGAGCCCCGGACAGCACAAGGACACCGCTTCATCCTGGTCCTGGTGGATCACGCCACCCGCTATCCCAAGGCCATTCCTCTTCGGACCGTGACGGCGCCCGTGGTGGGCCGGGCCCTGATGGGGATCTTCTCGCGGGTGGGCTTCCCTCGGGAAGTCGTCAGTGACAGGGGCACGAACTTTATCTCCAAATACATGAAGTCCCTATGGCAACAGTGTGGGGTCTCCTACAAATTCACGACCCCCTATCACCCGCAAGGAAATGGGCTGGTAGAGCGGTTTAACCGCACCCTCAAGGGGATGATCATGGGTCTGGAGGAACCCCTACGTCGCCAATGGGACGTGCTGCTCCCGTGCCTCCTGTTCGCTTACAGGGAAGTCCCCCAGAAATCCTTGGGCTTCAGTCCGTTCGAACTACTGTATGGACACCCCGTCCGGGGCCCCCTCAGCCTGGTCAAAGAAGGGTGGGAGGTGGCCTCTCAGAAGACTCCTCCGGATGTATACAAGTACCTCCTAACCCTCCGTAACCAGACCCGGCGATTTAGGGAACTTGCCAAGGCCAACCTTGAAGCCAGTCAAGAAGACATGAAGAGATGGTATGATCAGCATGCCTCCTCCATCGAGTTCGAGCCGGGACAACAGGTCTGGGTGATGTCCCCGGTTGAACCCTGCGCCCTACAGGACAAATGGATGGGGCCCTTCAAAGTAGTCGAGCGCAAGGGTCCAGTCACCTACCTGATCGACATGGAGTCACCCCGAAACCCCCTCCGGGTCCTCCACGCCAATAGACTCAAACCCCACTTTGTGCGCTCGGAGCTTAGCCTCCTGATGGCTACCGACAGTGGGACTGAAGAAGAATCCGAGCCCCTCCCTGACCTGCTGAAAACGCTCGAAAAGGACGGCTCCGTGGACGGAGTCAGACTCTCCGAGGCCTTGTCCCCAGAGCAACGCCAGGACTGTCGAGACCTGCTGCTCCAATTTTCCAACCTGTTTTCCCTCATCCCAGGGGTCACCCCCTGGTGCCTTCACGACGTGGATACCGGGGATAGCCCCCCTATTCGACACAGGGCATACCGGGTGCCGGATCGAGTACGCGCCTGTATCCAGACCGAAGTCTGCAAAATGCTGGCTCTGTGAGTGATTGAGCCATCCGACAGCCCCTGGGCCAGCCCGGTCGTGCTGGTCCCCAAGGCCGCCGCCCCGGGCGTCGCCCCCGAGCTCAGGTTCTGCGTGGACTATCGGGGCGTGAACGCCGTCACCAGGACCGACGCTCATCCCATCCCCCGGGCAGATGAGTTGATTGACCGCATGGGGGCCGCCCGCTACCTGAGCATCTTCGACTTAACAGCGGGCTACTGGCAGATCGGCCTCACCCCCGGGGCCCAAGAGCGATCCGCCTTCTCTACCCCGGATGGCCACTACCACTTCAAAGTGATGCCATTCGGTATGAAAAACGCCCCAGCCACCTTCCAGAGACTCGTGAACCAGGTACTGGCGGGCCTCGAGGAATTCAGCGCCGCCTATCTGGACGATATTGCTGTGTACAGTCGCCACTGGGCGGAACACCTCCACCACCTCCAGGAGGTCCTGAACGCCCTCCGGCAGGCCGGGCTTACCATCAAGGCCAGCAAGTGCCAGATTGGCCAAGGGTCCGTGACCTACCGGGGACACCAAGTGGGAAGCGGCCTGGTGGCCCCCCTCCAGCTCAAGATCGCTGCCATCCAGGCCTGTGAACCTCCAGTCACCCAAACAGAGGTCCGAGCCTTCTTGAGGCTCACCGGGTACTACCGGCGTTTTGTAAAAGACTATGGCAGCATTGTGGGGCCCCTCACAGAACTCACATCCAAGAAGAACCCCAAAACAGTCAACTGGACTCCTGAATGTCAGGCGGCTTTTGAGAAATTGAAGTCCGCCATGTGCACCGCCCCCGTGCTCCAGGCCCCCGACTACAGCCGGGAGTTCATAGTACAGACGGACACCTCAGATCATGGCGTGGGGGCCGTCCTCTCCCAACTCAACACCGAGGGAGTTGACCAACCAGTGGCCTTATCAGCCGACGCCTGCTGGCCCGAGAGCAGCGCTGGAGCACCATCGAACGGGAGGCCTTTGCCGTGGTGTGGGCCCTCAAGAAGCTCCGGCCCTACCTCTTCGGTACCCACTTTCGGGTGCAAATGGATCACCGACCCCTGCAATGGCTGATGCAGATGAGGGGAGAGAACCCAAAGCTGCTGCGCTGGTCCATCTCCCTGCAGGGGATGGACTTCACTGTGGAGCATCGTCCAGGCCAAGACCACGCCAACGCGGACGGCCTGTCACGCTTCTTCCGCCTCGGCGAGGAGAGTACCCAAGAGGATGGGTGACTCTCCCTGCCTTCAGCTGGGGGGGACGCATGTTGGACAGGCCTCGTGGAAGGCCCGATCCCTCCCCGCATGACAGGGCCCGGACCCTTGCTCCTCCTGGGTCCTAACCAAGAACTATCCCGGCCACCCACCGGAACAACCCACGGCCCGTCCCCGACGGAACTCCCGCTCCTGAACACCCCGGTATCGGCTGGCCCGGGCCCCCTCCAGGACCACTGCCCCCGGTCCAGCCGCCATTTTGGACACTACACGACAAGGCCGCGTGGCCTGGGATCGACCCTAACCCCGGGCCTGGCCAGGCCCCGACATCGACATCGAGGCACCACCATCACCCCAGGGTGTGAAGAGACCACTTGGCAGGTCAATGGGAGAAGGCGCGTCGATGGCTCCCCTCCGCCAGGTGTTGATCGCCCCCAGCCTCCCCGGGCGCTGGCTCCACCCCCCTGCTGGGTGTCTGGACTCCCTCATCCCGGACCTCCCGACCTCCAAATGCGAGGGTCCGGACATCAAAGGGCGCCAGACCTATAACTGGGGCAGCTCCAGAGCAGGAAGGCAGTTGTATCCTGGAGTCGAGAGACACCGAGAGGATCTCATCCTTGGAGGGTGCTGGCGCTGCCGCGGCTCCTTCTCGTGAACCACCTTCCAGGCCTGCTGGCGCTGCCGCGGCCCTCTTCCTCGTGAAACCATCTTCGTAGCCTGCTGGCGCTGCCCGCGGCCCTCATCATCGTAAACCATCTTCGTAGCCTGCTGGCGCTGCCGCAGCCCTCTTCCTTGTGAAACCATCTTCGTAGCCTGCTGGCGCTGCCGCGGCCCTCATCATCGTAAACCATCTTCGTAGCCTGCTGGCGCTGCCGCGGCCCTCATCATCGTAAACCACCTTCGTAGCCTGCTGGCGCTGCCGCGGCCCTCATCATCGTAAACCATCTTCGTAGCCTGCTGGCGCTGCCGCGGCCCATCCTTGCGAAACCTCAAGCTTGAGGACTGTGAGCTTCATCTCCTGCTGCTCCCGTACCGGACCAGTACTAAGACTGTCCCGCTACCCCTTTTACCCAAAAGAGACTAGAATTGGCAGGATCCTCGTATCCTGGTCCCGCTGTACCGTTCATTACTTTGCCTCAAGATTTCTATATAAAGTGTGCCGAACTCATCTCTGTGTGGTGTCCATCTGTGGGGGGGAAGTTACTTGTCTGTACGATTACCGGAGAGGGCCCTCACCAGAGGCCTCTCCCCCGCACTCGGCCGACCCTCCGGGTCGCCGTCTAACAAAAGACAATGGGGTTACTGTGTTTACTTAGCCTTCAAAGCTTCATTGCAACTCAAGTGGTAATATCAAATAAGCCTTCGCCATGGGTTATTTACATTTATGGGTAAGGTAATTCTAGGAAGCCCGAACAGATTTTGCTTCGAGCAAAAATACACTTTTCAACAAACAACTTCGAAGAAAACACCAACTAACCATCAGTTACAAATAGTGGCAAAAAACAAAACTACGAGTTATACATAAAAAAATCATCCATCCATACATCCATCCACCCACCCTTTCATCCATCCACCCATCATTTGTCCCCCCACCTTTTCACACATCCATCATTCATATATGCAACCTTTTATCCATCCATACATCAATCCACCCTTTCATCCTCCCATTCATACATCCATCCACCCTTTCATCCTCCCATCCATACATACATACATCCATCCTTCATCCATCCATCCACCCTTTCATCCCCCCATCCATACATCCATCCTTCCATCCATACATCCATCATTCAACCATCCACCCTTTCATCTATCCATTCATCCATCCATTCAACCTTCATTCATCCACCCATCTTTTTACACATCCATCCATCATTCATCCATCCACCCTTTCATTCATCCACCCACCTTTTCACACATCCATCCATCCTTCAGCCTTTCATCCATCCATCCACTCATCATTCAGTCACCCACCTTTTCTGTGCCTCTCTCATGGGGGGGGGGTCAGTATCTCTCTGCGTCGTCGTCCTTCTTCTTTCCCGCTCATGGGAGGGCATCTCTGTGCCTCCCTGCTGGGGGCGGGGGACGTGTCACGGGACCCACAGCTCCAGGTGCGCAACATCCATTGAACTCAAAGGGTTAAACTACAGCCACTTCCCCAGCCCCCCCCCCCCCCTCCAGCTCCCCCCAGCTCGTGTATGTGAGCCCGGCTGAAACCGCTTAAGTGACACACACTCACACCCAAGTACATGACAGGTCTTTAAAAGACCTTTTACTTGTTAATGAGGCATTGATGTTTTTCACACCTCGGTGTGAATTAGGCCTCCGCCGTGAGCACCCTCGATCAGCCGGAAGCCAGGAACTGCACTCTGCAGAATTTGTCTGCGACCCCCTTCCCAGGACTCCACGGCCCCCCTGGGGGTCACGCCCCACAGATTGAAGACCGCTGGGATGTGTCGTATTCGTAAGTTATTCAATCTTTAATTGCAGCTGATTAATCTGCTGCCAACAACTTCGCTGAACAAGTTTTCAATGTACCTGCATAAAAATGAGCAATCCTATGAGGCCTGAATCAATCAGTGGCAAAGAGAGCATATATGAACCCTTCTTATTAAGTCTAACAGTGGCACTTACGCTGTGTCTCAGGCAAAGAATAAACAAACCTCTGGAGGCAGACTCTCTGGTCAGTAAATTGACCGATAAGTAGCTCTCTTAAATAATAAATGAAATAAAGAGAGTGCACAGTCCTCAATCCAGAAGGTAAGTAGCAATTTCTACCTGAGTGTAACAAGAGATGCAAATTGCATGTGGAGCAAACACTAGGAGACATGCAAACTTTAGGAATTATTTTCACTCCTAAAGGTTAAAATCCATGTTTACACAAAGTATTGTGAACAGCAACCATGATATACGCCTAACTAAAGTGTAGCAGCAACAGGTAACCCTACTGGCATTCTTTCCAAAAACTGTAAAGCACAAACCTATAGATTGCTGCAGTTCATCCATCCTTCACAAGGGCAGACAATATGCAGAGACCAGGCTCTTGAGTGCCTGGGCAAGAACATCCTGAAGCTTAACAACGCGGTCAAAAACATTTGCTCGAACACAATAGCTACCTCATCAAGATACCTGCAGAAATGACTGAAACCCTATTTAATGATAAAAAATGACCCATCATAGTAGCTGAGCTGTAAAACACATTCATTGTGACAACGGAACAGAGATCAGGTAGCTAACCAAACAAACTTAAAATTCAGCCTACAAACTAGGTGACCAGTGATGTACCCTAAACACCCTGACATCAAGTTTGTTTGTGGTCTTGCTACTTATAAGAGCGACACTATGAGGACTCCTGAAAGATAAACAGTTTGGAATCGTGAAGGTGTTATGACCCTGCTTCGATAATTTGGGATAGTGGTAACATAGGACGTTAAAAGAATAATAATAAAAAGCCAAATCCAAGAAATGGAGCCGAGTAGATGATATATGGACGCAAAGCACAGCGAATGCTAAATCGTCCAGCCTGCACAAAACTACGACTTCTGTCCTCAGCCAGCCAAGAGAAGGCTGAACTCTCCTTAAAACCAAGTCAGCCTTCAATCTTCGCTCAGTTGACTCTCTTCTGTTTCTGCATGTTTTTGCCAGAGATGAAGCCTTATATGCTGAGGTGTCTCCATCGGCCAAGCTTATATTATGCAGCTGAAGCATGTGAAGTGTAAAATCATGTGGTGTGATATATCACTGTAAAACAAAATTGGTGATGAGTGGGTGAGAATGCAAGTGAGTGATTATGGGCTGTCGTCTAGCTCACATACGCAGCCTGAGACAAAACATTTAATAACCCACCAGTTAGACTTGTTGAATATTTTGAAATAATTCGACAGGTGTTGTAAGGTAAGTGGGTTTCCCATAAGACACAATCTTGTGTCACAAATCATAATAAAAAGTGGATTTTTCATGGAAGATCACCCTGGTTCTTTTTCCTGAGCTCCCACTGGGGAGTGTGCCACTACTTTTTGTTTTCAAGCCATGTGGAGGTGGCCTTACCCCGATTGCTGGTGTGAAATGTTTAAACCCTGCATGGGGCCTTCTTTAAGCTTGGTGTCGAAGGGCAAGACACTACAGAGCAACTTTACTTTCATTTATTTTGCTGCTTTGCCAAGCAAGCTTCTTGCTCGGCACATGGTTGTTTACTTTTTTTGTTTACACACACCCCCTCAACTGCATTGTAGGAAATGTTAGGCTCTAGCAAAGCAGCTCAGCTTTACTATAATAAATACAAATGTACATGCATGCCGGTCGCTACATCCTGCAAAAATATTATGATCCAAATATTAACCTGCAAAAACATCAACTTCTTAATATTAGCATCATCAAGTGTATATACTGTGGTAAAAAATGAGCGCGTGCTGGAAGGGATTCAAGATGGATTATTTCCCTCTGTGATAGTGCTGGTGAATGGGGTTTGTTCCGAGCCATTTGTAGAATGACAGCATTATGCGAGTGAAAATCAAAACTCACCTGTTTTCTTCCATAAAGATTCCACATTTGAACAGTGCTATTGCCAAATAAGAACTTTGAATTTTGATGATATTAGCGAGGATTTCCATATTTTTTACTCAAGGGAATTCACAATGCACTGTGGGACCTGTATTTTTTCACTTTCAGTCACGTGATGGAGTACTTTTAAAAGCATGCACGAACAAGTAAACTGCTTGCTTTCCACCTGTGATCAAGGCTAATGATGCCGAAACGTTAGGAACAGGAAGCATGCTGTGCTGCTGGTTTTCGAAATAAAGCCACATTTCCAGTAATGGGCCTCTATTGTTTGTGTGCATCTGGAGGTGCTTTGATGGGCTGTTACGAGCCTATTGCTAGAGGCCGCCCTGAAGGGTCGGGGGCTCCGGAATCGGAAAACTGCTGTATGGATGGATGGATGGATGGATTATATATATATATATATATATATATATATATATATATATATATATATATTAAGTTCCACAAAGCACCCACGCTTGAGGCGCACTCACAGTCAGCTCACACCAGGTAAGGGAGAACCAGGTGCATCCTGCGCCATGCAGAACCTGACGCGTTTCGGGCCCCGCCCTTATTCATAGGTTCACTGCTGCTGGGTAACTGCCGCCAAGAAAACTACCAATGTTTAACCCCTCATTCTCATTTATTCAATTCAGGTGAGTCGGAACATCACACAATGCATGTTGGGATCGGTAGTTTCAAACATCATTCCCCAGTGGGCTGGAAGGCAGTCACTCCAGAAATTTACAAAACATCAAGGGTGCACCGTTCTGTTACATCCCCGTTCAAGTTCCAAGCCTGACTGTCCCAATCCGCTGATGTACCCATCTGCAGTGGAGTCGCTCAATCCTGCGATGGTGCGCACCCCCCGACCGGGTCGGCCGTCCAATATTAAGTTCCACAAAGCACCCACGCTTGAGGCGCACTCACAGTCAGCTCACACCAGGTAAGGGAGAACCAGGTGCATCCTGCGCCATGCAGAACCTGACGCGTTTCGGGCCCCGCCCTTATTCATAGGTTCACTGCTGCTGGGTAACTGCCGCCAAGAAAACTACCAATGTTTAACCCCTCATTCTCATTTATTCAATTCAGGTGAGTCGGAACATCACACAATGCATGTTGGGATCGGTAGTTTCAAACATCATTCCCCAGTGGGCTGGAAGGCAGTCACTCCAGAAATTTACAAAACATCAAGGGTGCACCGTTCTGTTACATCCCCGTTCAAGTTCCAAGCCTGACTGTCCCAATCCGCTGATGTACCCATCTGCAGTGGAGTCGCTCAATCCTGCGATGGTGCGCCCCCCGACCGGGTCGGCCGTCCAATATTAAGTTCCACAAAGCACCCACGCTTGAGGCGCACTCACAGTCAGCTCACACCAGGTAAGGGAGAACCAGGTGCATCCGGCGCCATGCAGAACCTGACGCGTTTCGGGCCCCGCCCTTATTCATAGGTTCACTGCTGCTGGGTAACTGCCGCCAAGAAAACTACCAATGTTTAACCCCTCATTCTCATTTATTCAATTCAGGTGAGTCGGAACATCACACAATGCATGTTGGGATCGGTAGTTTCAAACATCATTCCCCAGTGGGCTGGAAGGCAGTCACTCCAGAAATTTACAAAACATCAAGGGTGCACCGTTCTGTTACATCCCCGTTCAAGTTCCAAGCCTGACTGTCCCAATCCGCTGATGTACCCATCTGCAGTGGAGTCGCTCAATCCTGCGATGGTGCGCCCCCCGACCGGGTCGGCCGTCCAATATTAAGTTCCACAAAGCACCCACGCTTGAGGCGCACTCACAGTCAGCTCACACCAGGTAAGGGAGAACCAGGTGCATCCTGCGCCATGCAGAACCTGACGCGTTTCGGGCCCCGCCCTTATTCATAGGTTCACTGCTGCTGGGTAACTGCCGCCAAGAAAACTACCAATGTTTAACCCCTCATTCTCATTTATTCAATTCAGGTGAGTCGGAACATCACACAATGCATGTTGGGATCGGTAGTTTCAAACATCATTCCCCAGTGGGCTGGAAGGCAGTCACTCCAGAAATTTACAAAACATCAAGGGTGCACCGTTCTGTTACATCCCCGTTCAAGTTCCAAGCCTGACTGTCCCAATCCGCTGATGTACCCATCTGCAGTGGAGTCGCTCAATCCTGCGATGGTGCGCCCCCCGACCGGGTCGGCCGTCCAATATTAAGTTCCACAAAGCACCCACGCTTGAGGCGCACTCACAGTCAGCTCACACCAGGTAAGGGAGAACCAGGTGCATCCTGCGCCATGCAGAACCTGACGCGTTTCGGGCCCCGCCCTTATTCATAGGTTCACTGCTGCTGGGTAACTGCCGCCAAGAAAACTACCAATGTTTAACCCCTCATTCTCATTTATTCAATTCAGGTGAGTCGGAACATCACACAATGCATGTTGGGATCGGTAGTTTCAAACATCATTCCCCAGTGGGCTGGAAGGCAGTCATTCCAGAAATTTACAAAACATCAAGGGTGCACCGTTCTGTTACATCCCCGTTCAAGTTCCAAGCCTGACTGTCCCAATCCGCTGATGTACCCATCTGCAGTGGAGTCGCTCAATCCTGCGATGGTGCGCCCCCCGACCGGGTCGGCCGTCCAATATTAAGTTCCACAAAGCACCCACGCTTGAGGCGCACTCACAGTCAGCTCACACCAGGTAAGGGAGAACCAGGTGCATCCTGCGCCATGCAGAACCTGACGCGTTTCGGGCCCCGCCCTTATTCATAGGTTCACTGCTGCTGGGTAACTGCCGCCAAGAAAACTACCAATGTTTAACCCCTCATTCTCATTTATTCAATTCAGGTGAGTCGGAACATCACACAATGCATGTTGGGATCGGTAGTTTCAAACATCATTCCCCAGTGGGCTGGAAGGCAGTCACTCCAGAAATTTACAAAACATCAAGGGTGCACCGTTCTGTTACATCCCCGTTCAAGTTCCAAGCCTGACTGTCCCAATCCGCTGATGTACCCATCTGCAGTGGAGTCGCTCAATCCTGCGATGGTGCGCCCCCCGACCGGGTCGGCCGTCCAATATTAAGTTCCACAAAGCACCCACGCTTGAGGCGCACTCACAGTCAGCTCACACCAGGTAAGGGAGAACCAGGTGCATCCTGCGCCATGCAGAACCTGACGCGTTTCGGGCCCCGCCCTTATTCATAGGTTCACTGCTGCTGGGTAACTGCCGCCAAGAAAACTACCAATGTTTAACCCCTCATTCTCATTTATTCAATTCAGGTGAGTCGGAACATCACACAATGCATGTTGGGATCGGTAGTTTCAAACATCATTCCCCAGTGGGCTGGAAGGCAGTCACTCCAGAAATTTACAAAACATCAAGGGTGCACCGTTCTGTTACATCCCCGTTCAAGTTCCAAGCCTGACTGTCCCAATCCGCTGATGTACCCATCTGCAGTGGAGTCGCTCAATCCTGCGATGGTGCGCCCCCCGACCGGGTCGGCCGTCCAATATTAAGTTCCACAAAGCACCCACGCTTGAGGCGCACTCACAGTCAGCTCACACCAGGTAAGGGAGAACCAGGTGCATCCTGCGCCATGCAGAACCTGACGCGTTTCGGGCCCCGCCCTTATTCATAGGTTCACTGCTGCTGGGTAACTGCCGCCAAGAAAACTACCAATGTTTAACCCCTCATTCTCATTTATTCAATTCAGGTGAGTCGGAACATCACACAATGCATGTTGGGATCGGTAGTTTCAAACATCATTCCCCAGTGGGCTGGAAGGCAGTCACTCCAGAAATTTACAAAACATCAAGGGTGCACCGTTCTGTTACATCCCCGTTCAAGTTCCAAGCCTGACTGTCCCAATCCGCTGATGTACCCATCTGCAGTGGAGTCGCTCAATCCTGCGATGGTGCGCCCCCCGACCGGGTCGGCCGTCCAATATTAAGTTCCACAAAGCACCCACGCTTGAGGCGCACTCACAGTCAGCTCACACCAGGTAAGGGAGAACCAGGTGCATCCTGCGCCATGCAGAACCTGACGCGTTTCGGGCCCCGCCCTTATTCATAGGTTCACTGCTGCTGGGTAACTGCCGCCAAGAAAACTACCAATGTTTAACCCCTCATTCTCATTTATTCAATTCAGGTGAGTCGGAACATCACACAATGCATGTTGGGATCGGTAGTTTCAAACATCATTCCCCAGTGGGCTGGAAGGCAGTCACTCCAGAAATTTACAAAACATCAAGGGTGCACCGTTCTGTTACATCCCCGTTCAAGTTCCAAGCCTGACTGTCCCAATCCGCTGATGTACCCATCTGCAGTGGAGTCGCTCAATCCTGCGATGGTGCGCCCCCCGACCGGGTCGGCCGTCCAATATTAAGTTCCACAAAGCACCCACGCTTGAGGCGCACTCACAGTCAGCTCACACTAGGTAAGGGAGAACCAGGTGCATCCTGCGCCATGCAGAACCTGACGCGTTTCGGGCCCCGCCCTTATTCATAGGTTCACTGCTGCTGGGTAACTGCCGCCAAGAAAACTACCAATGTTTAACCCCTCATTCTCATTTATTCAATTCAGGTGAGTCGGAACATCACACAATGCATGTTGGGATCGGTAGTTTCAAACATCATTCCCCAGTGGGCTGGAAGGCAGTCACTCCAGAAATTTACAAAACATCAAGGGTGCACCGTTCTGTTACATCCCCGTTCAAGTTCCAAGCCTGACTGTCCCAATCCGCTGATGTACCCATCTGCAGTGGAGTCGCTCAATCCTGCGATGGTGCGCCCCCCGACCGGGTCGGCCGTCCAATATTAAGTTCCACAAAGCACCCACGCTTGAGGCGCACTCACAGTCAGCTCACACCAGGTAAGGGAGAACCAGGTGCATCCTGCGCCATGCAGAACCTGAAAAAAAAAAAAAAAAATATATATATATATATATATATATATATATATATATATATATATATATATAATCTTTTTTTTCCCAATGAAATAACTAAAGGTCTTACCATTATAGTTAGGTGAGATATCTCAGTGACGTCAAACATTTTTATATTTAAAAAAAACAAAGAAATTCACCAGTTATAGTTAGCAGAGCTAACTATAACATGCACCCCGCCATGCACTGCTTATGGCCTCACATATTACATCACTCATGACATGCTCTATGACATCACTGATGACATCTCAAAAGACATGATCCGATTTTCTTTTGCACAAACTGCTCTATAAACTAGTATAGTTTTAGAAAACAATGGTTCATTTAAGGCCAGTAGATCCTGATAGCGATATATTTTCTTAACAGGCAGAGCGGACAGTAAGTTCTGTATCCTATGATGTGAGGCAGTTTTTAGGACAAGTATAAGGCGGGACACATTCACATATTTTTAAGCAATTAATTTATTTATTGCACAATATTCATAACATTATTTCCAAAGTGAATTGTAGAGCCAGTGCTCACAGATAAGTGAAAAATAAGTGTGCTGTGGTGAGTGAGAAAGACTTTAGAAACATACATCAAATTGACAACAACAGGAAACTCCTTGTAGACACTTTTTTATATAATAAACAAGGAGTTTACTTGTAATGGGGTCGCCGACATTTCGATCTCAAGAAATAGAGTTCTTCGTCAGAACAGGTTAGTGAGCACCTAATATTGAATATGCCATGGTAAGAATGAAGCAAGGTTGCCTGGCAACAAGGCCTCAAACGCCTGGTATGAACGTGTCCTAGGATTGGACTGCTGCAATGTGCTGATTCGTGGTGTAAAAACCACGTAGATACTCGTGGCCAATTTGTCGTCTACCGAGAATCAGAGAGCTGCGGCCCCTGCCTCTTATCCTTGAACCATGCGGTTCGAATAGCCTCCAGCCCCTCGGAGCCACATTGGCAACTAGTGTCTACATGTCCTCTCTACCTGTTAGGAAAATATATCGCAATCAGGATCTACTGGCCTTAAATGAACCATTGTTTTCTAAAACTTTCTATTACCCCCAGTTCACAAAATTAGGGTCCCCTTGTTATCTAATACACTATAAACGAGTATGGCATTAGAGGTCTGCAAGTAAGCAAAAATAGGTTATAATGATCATTAATGCCATCATATTTGCAACCCCCTTAGGTGAACCAAGCTTGTGTTATGTACAACACTGACCCTAAACTATACACTTCATGGGTAGCTTATTTCCTGTTGACTATCATCCACAGATAGAAGGGTAACCCCTTCTGCATAAGGTGTTCAATCTGTATACAACTGTTCAGAGAAAACCAAGTTCCTCCAGATACTCAATGTCTGTTACATAACAATGCCCTACTGCGTACAGCCTTTATTTGTATTGAACCCCTCACAGTCACACCGAACCTACATTGAGAAATTAAGTTGATATGAGTAGAAAAATGAGCACTGTAAACAGAGTTTACTCAATGGTGAGATTTTACTCTGTATCACCCTGTTTGTACACATTGACACTTTCATGAGAAATACACCACAGATTATTAAAAAGTATCTGTTGGAAATGACAGTTTCTGCAGGGTCACCCCCAAAGTTTTTGTTTTGCCTTCCTCCTCCCCTTTTTGCAGACTTCGCTTTTGCATTTTACCACTTCTAACTAGTGCTAAAGTGCTTGTGGTCTCTCCTTAGAGCATGGCAGAATTGGACTATATCCAACTGGAATATTTAATTTACCTATAAGTGACTAGTAAAGTGGCACAACATGTTCCTACGGCCTGTAAATGAAATGCTACTTGTGGGTCTGCAGCACTGATTGTGTCAATCCCATAAGTAGCCCTTTAAACATGGCTCAGGTCTGCCATTGCAGAGCCTGTGTGTGCAATATCAAACTGGTAATTCAACCTGGCAAAAAGAACCTTTTGCCAGGCCAAAACTTACATCCTTTTTAATACATACATGTCACCCCAAATGTAGGCCCTGGACAAGCCCAAAGTCAGGTGCAGTGTATTTATAAAGTTGGACATGCACTTTAAGCTTTACATGTCCTGTTAGTAAAAAACACTTAAATTCGTTTTTTACTACTGCAAGGCCTATATCTGCCATAGGAGAACATTGGGATTACCTTCTTACATTTTAAAAGCGTAATGTCCAAATCAGAAGATCTAACTGGATGCAGTTTGGTGTCTCTGGAATCCTAATTTAAAATTCTAACCTATGGTGAAGTCGGATATTAAACTACAATTCTAAAAATGCCCGTTTTAGAAAGTTACTCAAGAAATTGGGCAACCCAATATACCCATAGAGGCTTGGGTAAGAACTAGGTAACAGTGCATACAGGGGATTTATTTTAAATACAATTAAGCTTAATTTTTACCAAACAAATTATTAAGGCCCAAATCAGTGGCATCAAATATGTGGATTATTAAAATCAATTGCAACAAATTACAACAGAGTGAATCTGAAAAAAACAGCAGAGTTACTGCAGTAATAGCTAGAAATTACCATACTACTTAAAACATTTATTTTTTAAATGCGCAGTTCCTCCTAAACTGCTGGAAAAATATATAGAAAATTATAAATACATTTTTCTAACTTTTATCACTTTCATAAAGTGGTAATAAGTAGGGAACAACAATAAAACCTATCACTTACCTATACATAAGGCCCTAACCCAGAAAGCAGCGTAAGTGTGTTGAAACATACATGGCTTCCTTTTCCTTTTACTACACTCCACACTATGATACTCAACTGTACTGTACCACATGCCCCTCTACCCGTCTCTATGATACAACACTCCATTATATGACATAGTACACCACCATACAACACTCTCCTCCAATGTACAACACAGTATTACAGTCCACTGTACGACACTATATCACATTCCACTGTACAACATACCAGCCTATGGCACTCCACTATAGGACACAACAATGTAAAAGACTGCCACTCTACTGTACAACAATTCACTCGACAACACTGAACTATATGACACTGTACTCCACTTCATGCCACTACATTGTTCAACACTCTATTCTACTGAATGCCACTGAATGGCACCTACTCCACGACACTCGCCTCCACCACACTGCAGTCAACGACACTTAACTGTAGGACATGCCACTACAATTTACAAAATACCAGTCCACTCTGTGACACTCCACTATGCAAAACACCACTATATGATGCTTTGCTTCACTATACGGTAGACCACTCCAAACGACTCTACTTCACTCCACTGTATTGCACTGTACAACACTACACTCTATGCTAAAACACCCTAGGACAGTCCTCCACTCTACTCTACGACAGTCCACTTAACCCCTAAATGGAATTAAATTTGACATATGAATTGATACACATATTTATTACAAAACAAAAGCATTTAAATTTAATAAAAAACGTATTTTATTATTTCTAAACAAACACAACTTGAAGTATACAAACTTTAAAAATTCCAAAGTTATTATTCCAACTTAAATTTATAATTTACGCATCACCTTCAACTTTTTATAAGTCACGCACTTTTGTACACAATCTTGTCACCTAACTCGCCACACTACATTAACTATAACTCGCCCTTTCTCCATGCACTGGTTATACCCTTACATATTATATAACTTATAGTATGTCAAATCATACCATTCACATGAGATGGCATCTCAAATTACATCATTTATGAGAAAACAATTCATGGTACAGAAGGCTAAGTGTGACAAAGAATGAAGGGAACAGATGGATGGAAGAGAAGAAAGGAAAATGATCAAAGGAGGAAAGGGTACTAAAAACAAAGGAAAAATTTAAAAGCTCAGAAAAGATTGGAAATACAGAAAGTACTAAAGATAGTAGGAAAATGATGAGAAATAATGGATTGAAGGAGTATAGAAACCAGCATAGAAGTGGAGACGTAGACAAGAAGGGGTAAAAAAGATAGAGGAAATGGGGAAATAGTAGCAGGGGAAGAAGGGGCAAAAGAAGTTGCTCACCGATCTTGCAGTCACGATAGTACTTCTCGATGGGATAATCCTTTGTGAAGCCTACACCACCCATCCACTCAATACACTTGCTTGCTGTTAGAGATGCCACCTTGGAAAAACAAAACAGGTGGTTACCACAGGTAAACATTTTCTATCCACCCAGCTCTGTGAGGGTGGAACCCATCCTGCAGGTACCCATCACTTAGAAAGAGGAACCTTTCCCATGTATCTATTATAGAAACAACAGCTATCCTGCGACCTATCAAAGATGTTGGACCCCACCAAATAACCTATAATTGAGGCAACAGCTGCCTTAAACAGCTATGGAGGGAGAGCAATCCAAACCAATTGTCACAGCTAGGATGGACATATCCTTGAGGAGACAGAACAACTTGTCTGCTTCTATCTGAAGTGCTCTCAACCTAAGTGACTACCACCGCAATGCAGCTAACCTTTGCAGAAGTCTTAGCGGGGCAGCCACTCTATGCATCTATCAGAGAAAGGCAAACCTATGTACCACGTATGTATGAATATAGGGCAGAGGCAGCTTCTACTCAACACTCCGGTCACGAAGCAGGAACTTACTCTACATAGTTTTCTGCCCTTTGCACCTCTTGCAGGTGGGACTCCTATCCATTGAATATATCACAGAGGGGACACCTACCTTATACCCACATCAGAGATAGCACCCATCTGAACACTTTAATCTGTAAGAAAGGACAGATGCGCGGTTGGGCTACCCTATTGTATTGCACTGTGTTGTGCAATTGCCATAATTTCCTGGGCAAGCTTTTAACCACTTCGGTGCCGATGACGGCTCCCAGCCGTCATGAGTCATGGTGGGCGTGTGCTGAGAATGGCTGAGAGCCGTCATGACCACGCCCACGATCGGAATGTCCAGCACCGGCGCGGAATTCCAGCAGCAGCCAAGGTGTTAAAAATGTACAGTTCAAAGGGTGATAGGTGTAGTATGCACTAGATGAGATATACTTGGTTAAGTGGCATGAGGTTAGAGGACACTTCATAAAAGGTGCAACATGAATACCGGAGCACATACTGTAGTGTTGTGAAGAGTGTGAGAGATTGTATAGCTCATAATATAAATCTTATGTTTATAATGATTGGTAGAACCATTTTTTTAATGCTTTCTGGAATTGAAGGTCATAGTCAAAAGACATTATTACAGTAAGCACTCTGTTCCAAAGAGTAGCTGCCTGGACATAGAAGGGGGACTCAAACAATGCAGGGTTGAGTCTTTTTAATTGGAGGTACAATCAATGAGGCAACCCTTGAGCAAGTGCAGGGAAAAGAGACCAGGTGATATGTGGGTCCAAGTCAAAAGACCGAGAATTTGTTTTGCAACTACATCTTTAGTCCTGTGTAGTTTCCCGAGTATTAGCAAGGGTCCTCTGAAATAGAGATTATTAGTGTAGTCAAGGCAGGAGAGTAGTAATTTAACGATAGCTTGGACTTTTTGCAGGAACTCTAGGTACGGTAAAATTCTTCCTAACATCTTATCATATGGAAGATTCGTATGGCCATTAGGTTTGATTTGTGGTAGAAGAGATAGTTTGGAAAACATGTTATGTTACGTTATCTATTTTGTAAAGATGGTAAATACCCGAAAAGCATCCAGTGCTAATGAAATGTGAGAAAAGCAAGACCCAGGCAAAGAAAGCCAAACCTTTTGAAAGTGACAGTTTTTGAGTTTTTCCTGAACAAAGCTGTACTTGATGTGGTCTTGAGTGAGATCGGTAGGGGATCCATAACTTTGAAGCCAATTAAAGATGGAGACACCGTCCATCCAGGTTTTGTTATGCTATGGACTGCCACAAGCTTGGAGAAAGGAGGACTGTTAAAGTGTGGGTGGGATGCTAGATCTGGAATGTGTTCCTTAAATCGATCCCAAATTGTGCAGAGCTCTGTGCCCCAGGCAGAAGGTTTTTAACTCAACACCCACCTCCAATGTGTGATGCAGCAGCTTCCAGTTCATGTGAAAGGTTCAAGCTGGACTTTAATGCGTAAGTAGCAGCAGCCTCCCTGGTTCACTCCTATAAACTGCTGTTGGCACCACTTATGGGTGGTGGGTGTGGGAGAGGAAGGGTTGCGTTAGCCTACATTTTGAAATACTGTTTGTGTCTCTGAGCACCAGTCCTGTTCATGAGACGGAGGGATTTAAAAAAAAAAGTATTTTAACCAAATGGCAACAAATGCAATATGTGTGTATACCTTGCACTGCATGATTAAAATGTTGTCCCTTCTCCTGTCTGCAACGAGAATGATGGTGAGCATTGCGTCCCTACACAGGTAGGTAAACAGATGCGAGTGATTTATGCCGATGATATCTTAATGACATTATCATACTCTAAACTATCCATTGGAATAATTATGTTTTTAATATTGTTCTTCTCACAATTCCCTGGATTCAGGATTACTAGATCTAAGTGCAAAGTATTACTCATGCTATGTTCAACATGTGGGCCTACAAGGGAGGAGTACCCTACCAATAGATGTGAACTCATATGAAAAACTTGGGTATAATTTAATAGGTGACTGGAGAACAAGACCAGAAATAACATAATTAATAAAGAAAACATCATACGACTTTTCAGCATGGTCAAAATTTCTGAGGCAGAATCAAAATAATTAAAATGATGGTTGCCCAATTCTTAACAGATGTTTTTGCTGTTATTAGGTGAAGGAAAAATGAAATCATTTGCATAGGGAGACACTAGATTTGGATTAAAAGTATTGAAATTGGAAGTTATAACTGCTGCTGGAGGTGTACGACTCCATTACATGCAATCTTGCTCTGCATGCTGGAGATATAATCCACATGGTATATAGTTAGTGGTATCTCGACTTCTGATATTGGAAAAGTCCAAAATCTAGTCTCAGCCCATTAAACACTTGAATGACTCTTTCCGATAACAGTGATCTATTTTAAGAATACCCATAACGTTCATTATAGTTCTCCCTTCCCTAATATGGAGTACGGTTTTCTGTGATATAGGTGCATGGTTTCAAGCCATTTGTGGGTCTTATGCCGGGCATATATGTTCTTTAATTTAGTGTCAGGTGTCCACCAATTACAATCTGGAATTTCCTGTATGGAATATATTTAAACCACCCACTGGTGATGTAAAATCTCTCTACATGTGCATCAACACCAGTATCTCTCTTCAGGTCAGTTGATGTACAAGCCAACATGATTGCAGGATTAGATCACCGTTTTGCATTTGACAACCTAGCCAAAACAAAACAGTGCTGTTTATGTACAATCTTAGAATAGCCACCTTTCAAGCATGCCTTCCCAATCCCCCGGTCATTGTGCGTTAAAATGTCATTCCAGTCTTCATCCACAAACTGAATTGATAGTGTTTCCACCAGTGTTGAACAGTAACAGTTGATCGAAAGAATAAATGGTCAATAAGGATCCGCTATAAGCTTGAGAAGCCATAAACACAGGGTTTGTGCAGAGTCTGGGCTAATTCAACTTCAGACAAAACACTGGAGCACTTGGCTGGAGGAAAGTGGTACACAAGGCCTGGCAGCTCATTGACAGTGGAGAGGTACACTGACCTGTATATGTAGGCCCCAATAGCCAGCAGTTTGGGGATACAGACATCCACCTGATTTAGGAAAGTGAGCAGGTTACTATTCCTTGGCAAAACCCCATAACAGTAATCCATCATTTGACGAATTCCTAAAATGAAGTTAGCCTGATGAAAATAATAATACAGTGTTGTAATGTTTTAATGGAAAAATTAAATGTTCATTTTAAAGTATAGCATGACAAAGAGGTAAGAAAGTACAAGCATTGGCAAAGCCAATAGGTTTCGCCTAAGCAAAATCGATTGGTATTTTCAATGTTTTTTAAATGTTGCACAGCAGTGGGGGCTGTAAAAAAGGCACTGACCGTATCGTAGGTTTTTTTTCTCCATTTAAGCCATGTTGCACAACAGCCTACTCTACTGTGATCCCTGTAAAAAAGACAGCGCAGGAGGGGCTCAACATGAGGGTAGAGTGAGAAAATACACTGGAGACAGGGAGAATGTGGCTGAACACATCGGAAAGCAGAAGGGCGGGGAGGTTTGGGGGGGGGGGGGGGGGCGTGCGGCGTGGTTAACTGACAGTGATCAGCAGGGGGATCAGTGAAAAACACTGGTGTTGTGGGAAACCTGGGTAATGGTGAAGGGGAGGGACTACCGTAAAACTTTGTAAAGTTGCATCCATGTGATATTCTTGCACTGTACTAAGTGTATGACAAAAACTTGCTCTATGCTGACGCAGGTTAGTTAATGTTGGCATTGCGGGACACACTGCACTGATACTTACAAGAGAGGGATCTCAGCCAGGAAAAGACACAAAACTTCTGCCTCTGCACAAAGAGTGCATCCCATGGAATAGTGGTGTAAGCATACCACACGGATGCCCCTAGACTTTCCAATATTCTTCAAGCAGGAGTGTAGCTCAGTGCAAACCACACAAAGCATGGCACGAGCCATTCATTTTGCTATGTTACTTGCCCCCAAACATTTTAAAGGCCTCAGATAATCCGGCAGAGTCCTACTCTGGTGTTGACCAGTGGCGGCTGGGGGAGAAGAAGGGTGGCGGGCGGTGAGAAAAAAACCCCCCAAAAAAAACCTCTTCGGCCGGCCGTGTCTCTCCACCGCTTTGCTGCCAACCATCCAGAACGGAAGCAAGAACTGGAAGCACACACATGCTCCCTCTGCTAAGCCCTTCACAACGCTGCAGCATTGGGATTGATATGAGCGCCGTGGTTTGGTGCTCGAACGGGGAATGGGAGCCTGAGCATGCTGCTCACCACGCTGTGTAATGCAGCCTGGTGGGGAACATGCAAAGTGCGCATAACTGTTTGGCTGACCCAAGACAGCCGGCCAAACTGTCATGCACACTTAGGGAGTGCAAAGGCTGACCCAAGACAGCCGGCCAAACTGTCATGCACACTTAGGGAGTGCAAAGGCTGACCCAAGAAAGCCGGCCAAACTGTCATGCACACTTAGGGAGTGCAAACCACTCCTACTCCTTAGACCCCAGCCATCCCTGCCCTAACCCAGCCCTGCAGCTATCAAAAATAAAATGATAATAACTAAGTTATTATCATTTCATTTTTTATTTTTTCACTGCTTTAAAAGCAGAGGGGTGATGCCCCTTCGGCTTAGTGGAGGAGCCGCCCCTGGATTGGCATGATTCACTGTTGTTGAAAGCAATATTTACACAGAAGCTCTATTTATTAAACAGCTCGGACCCTAATCGGGTCATGGATTCTAGGACAGCCCCAGTGATAAGCAACCTCACCAGTGATTTTAGCAGGCCACGCAGAGGAGAAAAACATATATAGCTCCAAATATTTCCTGCTGGGGTTAATTGCCGTAACACAAAAACTAAGTTTTTCAGAAGAAAAAATATATATATATATCTCTAGTTTTCCCCTCGTTCCTTAAAGGTTTATTTCAGGGCAGCCATTTTGAATGACCCGGACAAGAAATATAAATGCACACAGAGATACATTTATATACACGCATGAACACTCAAGCAGGTATGAGTAAAATTTTAATATAATGAACGTCAATGGCATTTATTTGCATATTTATTAGACATTCTAAGCCTAATTGCATTTTATTCATCGGTGTTTCAACACATGCAAATTACTAGTTAGTTCAAGGTTGTGATACTCGGAAAAAATACTATACTCATCACTGATCATTCCACGGGCAACTGGGGTTCATGGGCAAAAGGGGTGTTGCCCTGCCACCCTCGGGGGGGGAAGAGGCAAGAACAGGGAAAATAAAAACAGAGCAGATGAAAAGAAATTACTGCTCTGATGCAGTGTGCCTAATCTCCTGGATGAACTCTAGTGAACTTTGCAGATGCCCTACTGCACAAGGGCCAGGACAAGATACAGCAGTGACATCACATGAGAGGGTGTGCTGAATTAGAATGCCATGGATCTTGTTGCTTCTGGGGCGCTTGAACAGTGGCCCTAGGAGGAGTTACAAAACTCCATGCAGTCAGTCAGTCAAATACACTTTATTCGATTTTTGTTAAAATCATAAAAGGCAAAACATACATATATTTAAAAAGACATTTTAAAAATACCCACAGTTCATTTTGTTTTTACATAGTGTCCAAAAAGGAATCACTTAATTAATCACCATAATACATGCAGTAAAGTAACAGTTAATATATTAACTTTTAATTTTTAAACAGTACAGTTCTAGGAGTCCTTTTGTTTCTACCTCTATATGCGGCTGTTAGAAAACTCGCAACACGAAAAGTGACATGTGCATCCGGCAATCTTTGGAGGTAAAGCAAGGCAGGTCTCACTTGTAAGAAGCCCAGTGTTTTCAGGAGGGGAATCAGATATCTTCTCCTCTCAGTGTTATAAAGTGCACAAAAAAACAGAAAATGGAGAGTGTCCTGATCAGAGAATTGGTCACACTCACAGGGTGGTGTATGTTCCGGTTTACCCCACACAGGAAAGATGCCTAATGAATAGTGGATTAAATTCATTCTGAATCTGGTTAACAGAAATCTATGCAAGGGATTGGAGACATATTGCAGGTAAGGTTCCATCGAGGGGGCAGAGGACAAAACCAGGTGTGCTCTTACTAGCGGTTTATTAACTTCAAACTCCTCTCTCTCTAAGCGTGACCTCCCCTGGAATTCCTTCTTAATCCATACAACGTCCGCTTTCCTGATTTTTGACGGAGTTGTATATAGATCAGGTCTCCCGAGGGCAGTGAATGATGATTTTATATATCTTAGCCAAGCTATTTTCATTGCCCCCTCCCTTGCAGTCACGTCTTTAAGAATTGTGTGGTTTAAAGACAACTCAGTATTTATCCAGATATTGGCCCAAAAAAGTAAAGGTGCCATTTTCAATCCATCTATAATATAGGGTAGGCCAACTTCCTCATGTATGGAGTAGGTAGGTGTTGAAGTTGGGACCGACAAAATTCGTCTGATAAGTTTATTCTCCACTGTCTGCATACTATCCAGATTGGTATAACCCCACAGTGCTGCACCGTATGAGGCTATCGAGATGCATTTACTTTTGTAAACCTTTAACACAGCGTCCATTGGTTTAGCCCCTAGTCTTTTAGTAAAATCCAACAGAGCTGCTGTGGACCGGGCTAAAGCAATACGTTTGGCCTTAATTTGCGGGACCCAGGAGCCCTTCTCATCAAACAGGACCCCTAAGTAAGGAAAAACCGGGACCCTGGAGAGAACCTCGCCATTGCAAAAAAAGGTTTTTGTATGAGATTTATTTTTTTGTGGACCCACAATCATTGTGTGCGATTTAGTCACATTGATTTTTAGATCCAGTTTGGCCATAAAGGAGCCAAAAAGTTCTAAAAGGGTCTGTAACCCAATGCCCGTACGGGCGATGAGAACAGCATCGTCCGCATATAAAAGGGCCGGAATCTGCTTCCCACCTACCCGCGGGACATCGGCGTTACCTGCTAACAAGGACTTCCCTAGATCGTTTATGTAAATGGTGAATAAAAGTGGGGCTAGTATACAGCCTTGACGGACACCCTTATTTGACCTAAAGCTGTCAGAGCATCGCCCTTCCCTGGTTACCCGGACCTTCGCAGTAAGGCCTTGATGCAGGCTTGCTATGAGGGCCACCAAGGGGTCCTCAATACCAAGCTCGCGCAGTATAGCCCAAAGCTTGGCCCTGTTAACCAAGTCGAAGGCCGAGGAGAGGTCCATAAAGGCTAGATACAATGAACCCTCCCCGGCCACCGTGTACTTCGATATTAGGAGGTGTAAATTTGAGCATTGCTCTAAGGTTCCCCGTTTTTCCCTAAAGCCATATTGAATCTCTGCGAGATCCCCACAAATCTCCAGGTTTGTTCTCAACTTCGTCAATAGTACTCTGCCCAGGATCTTAAAGGCAGAGTCTATCAAAGAAATTGGGCGGTAACATCCCGGGTTCTCCCTGTCTCCTTTTTTAAAAATTGGTACTATGACAGATGTGTTCCAGGTTTCTGGAAGACATCCATCATTTGTTGCCCTGAAGACATTTGTAAGGACTTTAGACCAGGTGGTTGGGGCGTATATGAAGAAGTCTACCGGGACTCCATCCGGGCCCGGAGCCTTATTTTTCGTGGAGTCCATTATAGCTTTATATACCTCTTCCTCGTTAAATTCTACTGCCACTAAGCCCCTGGTCAGTCCTGTCTCACTTCCATTCACAGGGTCATTACCGCCATAAATGTTTTTAAAGTGATCAACCCATTTCTCGTCACTGATAATACAGTCGGAGATTGTGTTGGTCTCCCCAGAGAAGAATTGGTTGTTTATGATGTCCCAGAATCTTTTACTATTCCGTAGTACGTCTACGTCAAGCAAATCACTCCAGGCATTCTTTTTAATTGTATTTTTTCTATTTTTAACAGCCAGTTTATACTCTCGCCTTAGTTTAGAGATTAAAGTTTTATCCCTCGGCTTTATTTTAAGAGCATTTTTCAATTCTCTATGGGCTTTAGAGCAGTTTCTATCAAACCATTTAAATGGATTTGGTGGCAGATTGGAATTGGGAACTGTTAGTTCTTCAGCCGTTTGTGAGCAGATTAAATTAAAAGCTGAGACAATCTCTTCATTGGAGGCATTTTGGTCTAAACAGATACGCATAGGTTCCTCTATCTTTGGGCACAGGGAAGCCATAAAGGTTTCCTGAACCACCTTACCCCACTTGAGCCGTCTGCCCTGGTCACTGGGCACCGTCGATGTGCAAGCCCTGGGAAGACCCAGGTGTTTGCTCCATAAGTCACTCCAATGAACCTGTACAGAGACTGGGTTGTGATCACTATGTGGGGAGGCAGTTACCTCGTAAATCCCCATCTTAGAGGTTAAGCCCTGAGAAACGAAAATAAAATCTATCACAGACCCACTTTCAGACCCTTTGTAAGTGGGGAGCGATTCACCACTACCAGTGCTAAGGGGTTCAGACATATTAAGGGTAGCAAGGAGAAATTCCAGCGCCTCCCCCGCTTTGGTGTGAACAAAGTGCAAATTGCCATTTTCTGTTTGACCATCTGAGTTGCCTAAGTTGCATTTTAAAACACATTTTTGGATGTTAAAATCACCTAAGATTAAAAAATCGAAATTAGTGCAAGATTTATGACTATAGTCAGTAAGAACATTTTCCAGATGATCCACATGGGCTGTATCTGTTTGTCTAGCCCAGGAATTATAAAAATTTGAAACCACTAGGACCCGCCCTGGTGAAATAGTCCATTCTACCATTAAAATATTTGGGGACCCAGACTCTAATTGTTTAAACGTCCCTGTCAGTTTAAGCGAGAAGAGGAGCACTAGTCCACCCTTGGCTCTTCCTGCGCTGCTTGGAGTAGCTGGGATAGTAAAGCTTGTGAACCCATCCAGCCAAAAAGTTGGTGCGGTGTCCCATGTTTCTTGTAGGGCGATTACGTGGTTACTGGCTATAAAGTCTATCCATGTGGGATCTAGTCTTTTGGCTCTAGTCCCTGCCACGTTCCAGCTAAGAAACCGACATGTGGTCTGTTCCACCTCCCCTAATGGAGCTACAGATGGTGTCTGAGTATGTATTAGTTGTTCATTAATTACAGACATAGAGTCCTCCGCCCTACCTAGTTGAGTTTGCAGGGCCAAGTGTCTTTGCACCACTGATGTTTCTGGTTGGGCACCCTTTTCTACGGTCTCCTTAGGGGCCTTATCTATTTGTCAATCCACCCCCTCTAGATCATTTAGACAATTAAACCGGTTGTAAGTTGGGAGGAATGGTGCCGTTCTACCCAAGAGTGGCCAGGGGTGAGAAGCCTGATGGCGCCCTCTTCTTCCCACTCTCTCCCATCCATCATGTCGTTGGGGTGGATGTTGTAGGCCTGGGGTGCTTGGAAAGAAGAAAGACACACGGAGGGTATGGATGGTAGATTCCCTTGATATGTTTTCCCCTTGACAAATGTACGACACCGTGCCCTTGTCCCTAAAGCTTACCAAAATACAGTCCCCCGTGATAGATTTCTGCCCTCTCCCCACCCATGGGACCCTTCTTACCATTATAATCTCATTGTTAAGATGTCTTGGGAGAGGTCTATTTCTGTTTAGCCACTTAATGACCCTGGTCTTTAGAGTACAAAAATCCTCTGTTTCCCCTTCATCTAGTTGAGGGACCCCTGCCATAACTACTGTAAAGTCGTTAGTCTCAGGTGGTAGGTTAGGACGACGGGGTCTTGCCGGGGGCATTTTTTGATTGTCCGGGATGTTGTTTTTTGTCGTGTGTACCTGAGGTACTAGTACAGGCGGAGGGTTAGGTATGTTGGCATGGGGTGCAATGGTGGTTACAGGGTTTGGGTTTGGTGGTTTTTGGGGGACTACCCCGTTTGCGACCTGGGGTGGGATTGGCATTGGGTTAACCCCTCTATCTTTTAACCCTAGCGAGGCCACGGGGCTAGTGATAGCTGTTAAATCACCTTCCTGTCGACCACTGCGGTGTTTCAGACTTCCCAATGTGGCCTCCAGTATGGTTAATCTAATCTCGATCTTTTTTACGCTTTCGCTGATCGGGAGTAACAGAGACCTTAGGAGAAATTCCAAGTTTCCCAGTGGCACAACAGAGAGGGGGGCTTTATCACTACTAACTCCTACATCTATACTCAGGGCGGGAGCTATAACTTCCTGCGCGTTGGGTTTAGAATGTGACTCTACCATTGGCTTTACTGTGGGTACCTGATGTTTTAAAGATTTCCCGAAATCTAGGTGTAGAGTCTTGGGTTTGCTGCCACCCTGTGCTCCCTTAGCCTTTCTCCTACGTTTTTTGGGGGGGGGTCCTGGGATTGCTTTTGTGGTGACTGCTTTCACTTTTGAATGTCTGTCGTTACGGGTTGTGGGCGGTTGTGGCATTGAAACTGTAGCCCCCCTAACGGGACTAATACTAATAAGTGGAGCAGTGCTAGTGATTTCAATTGGGGGGGTATTCATCCCTTCCCTTAACAAGAGTGGCACATCCTCAATACGGGTTGACTCCTCCCTTAGAGTGATAGATAGATCTCCCATGGGGGTATTTTTCAGGTTGTCCACTGATCGTCTCCGTTTCGCCCTTAGCCTTGACAGATTTCCCTCTTTATCCACCTCACCCACAGCCCGGGCAAAGTAATTTTCAAGAGTCCCATTTTTTACTCCACCCGGCTTCTGAGGGGTACTCTCCTTTGTTGGTGAAGGCATGGTTAAACTCCAGGAGGGTCAGTCAGTAATACCACCAAAAACGGGTGCAACAGAATTATGTAACCTGTGAGTACCTGTACAATGTGGAAGACCAAGAGGGTAGGCCCAGCCCGGCCTGCTCCGGCCTGTGACGGCCTTGGACGGTCCCGCCCTTGTCCCGGGCTTCTCCCGGCGCTCCCGCGCGCTCTCGCGCAGCGGTGTTCAGGGAGCTTAATATAGTGTAGGCGGGTAATTGGAGGGGTGGGAGGGGTCGGGGAGAGCGGCCCAGGTGTGGCTAATCAGGCTGGCGGCGCTCCTGGGCTATGCAAGACCCAGCAGAGCGCGCGCGCTCGCTCGCAGCCCCGGCACTTAGACTTCCCTCGATGTTCCCCCTTGTAACAGCAGGCAGCACTCCTGGCGCAGCGGGACCCGCGGAGCGGGTTCCGCAAGAAGTTGGCTCTAAAACGGGCAAATCCGGGTAGGTCCAGCAAAGTCCTGCAAGGCGTCCCGCTTACACGCTCTGTAAGCACAGCTATGAAGGCTCGGTGGAGGGGTGGGAGGGGTCGGGGAGAGCGGCCCAGGTGTGGCTAATCAGGCTGGCGGCGCTCCTGGGCTATGCAAGACCCAGCAGAGCGCGCGCGCTCGCTCGCAGCCCCGGCACTTAGACTTCCCTCGATGTTCCCCCTTGTAACAGCAGGCAGCACTCCTGGCGCAGCGGGACCCGCGGAGCGGGTTCCGCAAGAAGTTGGCTCTAAAACGGGCAAATCCGGGTAGGTCCAGCAAAGTCCTGCAAGGCGTCCATGCACTTGGCAGGCCAATGAGGACAAGGAGGGAGTGGGAAGCAACAATGTTTGATTATCAATGAGGAGCAGGCTGTAGGAGGGATGCAGGGGGCTGCTCTCCTGGCAGTAATGTGTTTAAGTACTGAATTTGGTTTCATTTTGAAAAAAACATGGAGTTGAGCACACATAGCTCCTTATCTGGACTCCTTAGAGGCCCAAGAGAAGAAAGGAACCAGCTGCAGACAACAATTGCGTGAGATTACTAAGAACTAAATGTTCAGTTACGCCTCTGCATCAGGGGCATCATCATTCCCCCATCCTCCATGCTTTAGCAGCTACAGAGGGAGTGGGGTTCTTGATGGGCCTCTTCGGTCTGCAGCTTGGCAGACAAATGCATAATGAACTTGGGAAGGTGAGTGAGTGAGTGAAAGAAAGGATGGGTGGATGGATGGGTGGATGGATGGATGGATGGATGGATGGATGGATGGAAGGATAGATGCATGTATGAATGAGTGAACGGATGGAAGTAAGAATGGAAGAGTGAAAGGAGAGAGGGTGTATGAGTGAAATTGAGGATGGATGGACGGATAGGTGAAAGGGTGGATGGATGGAGAAGTGAAAGGATGGATCGATGGACGAGAGAAAGGATGTATGGAAGAATAAGTGAAAGGATGGATGAGTGGGTGGAATGAAAATATGGATGGATGAGTGGCAGGGTATGCCCAGACGTGGGTCCCTTGCTCACTTTCCCACTGGATTCAAGATAGCCTGGCTGATGAGGGTTATGAATCCGAAACGGGTCCCAGGATGCTTGTTTCTGGTCCAGGGAAGACATAGCTTGGCAGTTCGGGCTGGACAGTTCCCTTGAGGCACAGGGTCAGACTGATTTGTATATGGCCATGTCATAACTGGGGTGGTTGAGTGAGCTAAAGAATGATGATGGATTAAACCCAGATCAGTTGACTGGGGGTGAGTGTTTGATTTGCTCAAACGCTCCGTCCATTATCCCCTTTGGTATCGCAGCAACAAACTGAGGCAGCTAGTGACATTGTTTGATTGCAGATACAGGTGCATGAAGGTGTCTGCGCCATTCCAACACTATGAATATGTCTGTGTGATTATGTTTGTGAGTTAAAGTGAGACAGTCAGTGAAGAAGTAAGTCAAGTGAGAATTAGTAACAGTAAGGACGAGCATGTGTAAGAATGAATGTGAGGGAGAATGATTGTGAGTGTAACTAAGTGTTACTGTGTGTTAGGCACAGTAAGACTCAGCAATTCAGAGTGGGTCAGAATGAGAGGGACTGAGTGAGACAGAGTGGGTCAGAGTAGAATGAGTGAGACTATGTGAATCATTGAAACAGAGTAAGACTAAGTGAGCCAAAGTGAGACAGTAATCTTAGGGGGTTATTTACAAGAGGCCTGGCAAGATGGAGCATCACTTTTTTAGGCGCTCTGGTGGTGCAGGCCTCTCAATAATATATATGAAGCTACACAAAGCCACCCTGCGTGATATTGCATGGCCTCATAAATATGGAGTAAGACATGGCAGCACAAAGAGTTGCATGCCTTACTCTGTGACAAGGAGGCGCTCCATGGGCATTGCGTTGGATGTTCCCACAACACCCATGGATTCTTTGTTTCATAAACCTGGGGCAGCACCAAAGCCTTATGTCTCCCCCGAGCTGGCGTAGCAAGGAGAAATGTTTTCCTTTCTCCTAGTTTTTTCCTCTTTCTATGTGTGCTGCATTCTGCAGCACTAAACGAGGACAACACCTCCATGGATTGTTTTTGTGCAGGAAGGAACACCTTCCTGCACAAAAAAAATCGTGACAACAATGCAGAACAAGGGTGCCTATGTTGGCGCTAGGCACCAAATTGTGCGCCAGGGATGGCTGAACTGACAGGAATGCATCGTATTTCACAGATCCGGTGCATTCCTGCCCTTTCAATGTGGCTTAGGGCAGCACTTGCGGTGCTGCCCTATGCCAAATCTTTGTAAATGAGGCCCTTAGTGCAAGAAAGTGTGAGAATGAGAGAATCCGTCAAGATGAAGTTCATTGGAACTTGAACCAAGATATATACCTCACCACTTTTAAAGGTCACCAGCCACCACTAGATCATTCACAATACCAAATATAACACACACTTCTCCAGCGGACTTTAGCAGGCGATCAAGGGGAGGGCGGGGAATTACTAGGCCTTTCCAAGTCATCACTAATAATGACAACCATAACAAAGGAAGTGTGGTATTGTGGCTATATTGCAGTCTAATGTTTGCCATCTCCATTTCATCACACTGTGTGATCCTGACCAAATCAGTGGACCCACGAACCTGGGCAAACGTTTGGTTATCACTATGCCTTAGTTCACAAAATCTGGAAAAATATGAGAGCGATTAGGTGTAGTTTTAAAACCTAATTTGCAAGAATATTAAATAACTGCCACTTCAAGATGGGCCTTGACATTGTAAGGGTGTTAAGTGCACACTTGCCCGGCACAGAGAAGGGGTATACTTGTCAAAGGCCGCTTTTGTGAAAAACACACCACTAGCTTAGGTTTGATAACCAGCAGCACTTTCGTGTAAGGGGTGGGTTAAAACAGCAGCAGCGAGGTGGCAGAAACAGGGGATCAGGAGGAGCGGGAGTGAAACAACACCGACCAGTAGGCGAGTGTTGGGTGAAAAGCAGGTGGGGTGGGTAAAAACAATGGAGGAGCACAGTTACAAAATAAACGCCAAAAGATGTGGTTTGTAAAGAAAAAGGTATCTCTAGCAATGATGGAAGTGGATAAAGACTTCAAAAGGAAGGGGTACTTGGTCCACGCTTCAAAGAAAAGACAAACACATGAGAGGAGAAGAGAAACCAGAAACTTAGCACAGGTAGGGAGGTATGCAGAGCCCATCATCCTTCCTCGAACAGAATATCTCCCTCTGGTGATGGTGAATATGTGCCATCTGATGAAATAAGAGGCCTTTGAATCTGCCTGGGTGAGACCAAGCCAAGGCCAGCTAACAGCTCATTTTCAGAGGGGCTGGTGGAAAAGCTTACAAAAACTTTCCTCTTAAAATTAACACCTAGCTATTCCAAAGAATCCTATATAACTCACCAGGAAGCGAGCCTCTTCCACCGGTAGTTCTGCTGGTGCGTTACATAAGCACTGATATGTTAGCGCAGAGAAATATCAAAGATGCCGTTAAGAAATTCCAGTTGGATTTCCCACCCATGGTGGATGGAAGGAAAGTGCATGCTCAGTTTTTACATTCTCTCCGATTGTTTTAAGCTCACAATTTGGGAGACCTTCATAACAAGCATTGGATTCCTCAGGGTTTCTAATTCCAGCAAAGAAAGTTTACAGAAGAGGGACTTACTGATATTCGTGTAAATCCTTTCCACTCTGTGACTTATCAGTGTTGAAAGGCTTAGAGGACCAGAAAATCTTTTTGAGCTCTAGCACATTACTGTGGAGCAACAAATCTGAACTGTGCCACAAGAGAATGAATGATTGATCCTCGCAGTGAGCCCCTAGCAAAACTGATAAGGCATCAACACTTATTTGTGGCCATGATATTTAGAAGACGCACCTAACAGAAGATTGCAAGCAAAGTACCGCCATCTCAGAGTTGACAACCGAGATGCGTGGGGTGTGCGACTGGCTTGGACTGCCTGTCCAGTAACTGATTCAGTGCTTTGCTACCTAGTGCAGCAAGAGCAAAATGTGAAGCGTAGCATGTGCATTGAAACTATGGTGATTGGAGAGGCCTCTTCTTGCGGCTTAGGGTCGATCAGTGGTTCCTGGCCAGTAACTGAGGAATATACTGTTGCTTTTGCAACTGTACAGCAGGGTTGTAAAAATGACGTCACTAAAACCTTACATAGGCTTGCTCTACTGAACTCCAACTTAGCAAATCCTGTTTCTGCGAGTGTAAATCCTGCATTGCCTCAAAAAGCTGCGCACCAGTGAGCCCAGCAGTAGTGATTCATGACTCAGCAATATCCGGGTACGTTTACACTAGTTAAATTAGAGTGAGCGAGTGAGCACCAGTGAGCTTCGACCAACTTTTGAGTTAGTGAAATGGGCACTAGGTGAGTTCGATTCTATATTACCTTAACTGGGCCTGCAATACTGAGTTCTGGATTAGTGAGTTCTGCTTTAGTGACCTCCAACGGAGTATCGATTGGAATCAGTACTAGCGTTCTGAATTTAGCACATGTGTACGCTCTCCATAATAAGCTCCAGCTAGGTGGTGTCTACAGAGTACTGCACTAGTGAGGTGTGTCATACATACATGAAGTCTGCAGTAGGGAGATTAATTTTCATATTCTTTGGTAGAACATAGTAAGCTCTGTCCTAGTGAGATCTGTCTTCCTATTGCAGGGATACTAAAGGGTATATGTGTTTTGTTAACTCGCCCTTTAATCTGTTGATCATGATGTACTTCACTCTGCAAAGTGCCTCTGTAAACATGCATGTTGATCAAACAGAAGTTAGAAAACATAAAGGTCTTTCATGCTGATTCTGGTACTCTTAGTCCTTGCTCTCACACAATCAGATGCAACCCAAGCTGGACAGGGGGTCATGAGGACGAAAATTGCTCTCCCAAGAGGCTAGCGGCCACATGCATCATTGTATGGTTTTGCGATTCCTTATTTGCGATTTTTAGGGAATCGCAAATAAGGAATCGCAAAATGGGATGCATGATTTAAATCACATAATATTTGCGATTCGGTAAAAATCGCAATTTTTACCGAATCGCAAATAATATGCGAATTCTAATTTGCGATTTCGCAATTCCCATTGATTCCTATGGGCCGCCCATAGGAATCAATGGGAAGGCATTGACAGTTTGCGAATTTCAATTAGCGATTTGCAAAATGTTAATGCATTCCATGGCTGCAGGGGGGGTCCAAAGGACCCCCCCCTGCAGCCCTGAAATGTATTTTGAAGTGCATGTTTCACACACACATGTCCTAAGGACATGTGTGTCTGTAACATGACAGTGTTTTAAAATGCCATTTTGAGCATTTTAATACATTTTCGCAAATTACCTGCACCCCCTAATTGCGAATTCCCAATTTGAAACACAATCATGCATTGCTTTTAAGGAATCGCAAATTTGCGATTCCTTAAAAGCAAAATTTCACAAAAATGCCTGATGCATCCCAAAAACTTATTTAGGAATCGCAAACGGACGAATTTACCGATTCGCACCGTTTGCACTTCCTAAATAGGTTGATGCATGTGGCCGTACATTCTTATGTTTTAAAAAGGTTCTCCTAACTCAAGCTAGCACCCTTCCTGTGGCAGCATCAGCTCCCCTGTGCAGCCAATAGATGCACCTCATTTGTCCCTAGTCCTCACACCGTGAACCCAGTGGGATTACAGCATATTCAAGTGAGGGTGGCTGCAGGGTTGTTGAGAAAAAGGGAGGCAAGGCCAAGAACAGCTTAATCAGCAGGAAGCAATATTAGTACTCTACTGCCCTGCTCGCCATCGTTCGACACTGGCTTAGCAATATCACAGAATAATATACCGGGAAAGGGTGACAGCATGTGAAGGACAGGCCACACAAAACAGCAGAAGCACTCACAACCACCTTCCAGCTCGGCACACCGAACGCCAACATTTACTGCCAACTATGTGCTTTAATATACAGTGCGTCTTACTGCACATCTACCATTTCTAAGCACTATAACTAAGAGGTATTAAGGTTACACAATGAATTGGTAGTTTATTTGGCAACCTCAAAAAGATAGAAGACCGAGGTGCCCTTGATGACAACGCAGATGTCAGTGAGCAATCTCCCACTTGCATCGATGGATGGAGTGTGGGTTCCCTCAAGAACAGAGCCCTTATGAATGTGGCTGCAGACAAAATACACCTGGCAACAGCTACCCATGCTGTCTTTCCGACTTGACTTGAAAGAAGTCCACCAGGTGTCAAAGAAAGGATGGTCTGAGCTTCAAAACTAATTAGTTTGTTAAAGGTAAAGTTTTACGAGATTAGGCTGAACAAGAGTGAAGCTTGGGTGAAATACAATGTTCAATGGCCGGCAAAGCCTGAGGCTCAAAGGCTTTCCTGAGAGAAATAGAACAAACTGAAAGCCTGCGTCCCAAACAAGGAGCTCAATGTCACAACATATTCCAGATTCAAACCCTATGTGCAGCACTAAGGATCCGAGGTCTCACTCATGAGCCACCTTAAGCTCCATCACAGCTTCTTTCCTCACAAAAAGACAGTGATGTGATGGATATCTGCAACAGTAGAAATTCCCGAGCCTGTTGTACCAGCCATGAAGCAATCTACTGAAGACACCAGACAACTGATCATTTAATCCAAGACCTGCTTGCAACACAACACCCATTTACGTTTCTGCTATCTCTTCAAAGAATCTTTCTGGGCGGCATATAGGATGCATACGTGTGAATTGACAATCTATCGAGGAACCAGCGTTTCAAGCTGAGAAGTGCAAAGCGTGGAGGAGAATTGTGGATGACGGCTCCTTTATGGCAGAGGAGAGTCGCCCCACTGCACGCAGAGGCAAACAAAAAATAAAATATTCAAAATGTAGATCATTTTATTTTTCGTCCTCCAATGAGTCTTGGAGGCGGAGCCACAGGACTGCAACAGGGATAAGAAGAGTGGGGGGCACTGCTGTTGGTGTGCATGACGGTTTGGCCGGCCGTCTTAGGATGGCCAAACCGTCATGCGCACCAACATCTCTCAAACCCAGCTTTGTTGCTGGGTGGAGAGACCAGCAGGGACAGGCTCCCAGCTCCCGATAGAGTGCAAAACAAGCCTGCTCTGCCCAATCCTGACACTGCTCTCAGGGGTATGAGAGCAGCGTCTGGGATGGCTGCAGGGGATGCTGGGAGCTTCAGCCTATGCCCAGTCTGAGGAGCAGAACAACGGCGAGCAGAAGAGCAGCAGGAGCGTTTTTGCTTTTATTGTTTTATTTGCGACAGGCCGACCCCCCCACCCCCACAATGCCCCACTACATACACCTGACTCCAGCCACTACTGGTAAGAGATGAGATTCAGCTCTAGAAGGGTGTAATCGAACAGGATTTACTTGTATGAAAGCCATTGCTGACAAAGCCAACCTCGTGCGGTTCAGTAAGAGAAGAGATGGTTCTGCCCTGTCCTCCCCACATCCGATCTTCTGCTTTGACAGATCAGATGTGGACATGTGGTATGTTTTGTGCAATTTTGCCCTAAAAATCATCGAGCAGCTTATGAATGGTGTGGGCTCCCATCTTCCTTAACTTGGCACGAGACACCAGGCCACCTGATGGTGTAGTGGAGATGTCCATGTCCATCTCTGACTGGGAAGCGTAGTGTTAATCTGTGCCAAATGTGCAAAAGTATCACAGAGTGCATACAGTATACAACGCAAGCTACTAGGTGAATGGCTCAGTTCAGTAAGCTGCCGAGGCGTCCAGCTTCTGTTTGCTCCTGGAGGATCTGTCCATCTTCTTGGGCAACACTAACACTTCTTCGTTCCTGTTATTAGCTGCCATTTGAGCTCGAAACTGCACCCTCCTCTAATTGCAAAAAATGGAAGCCACAGCAAGAAAGGGGTGAGCAGAGTCCTTCAGTCTTCCTCACTTGAAGGAGGCAGACCCTATTACCAAGTGCCTTCTCTATGGACGAGCAGCTCACGACATCTGGGAGATATTGCTACCCTCCTGAGCAGAACAACGAAATTATAGGCAAATGCCTAATGGCAGCACATGCCCCACTGAGACACTTTGCAGCTCAAGCAAAAGAAGCCCTGAAGTAGGCATCTGGGAGGCGGAGATGCATAACTATGTGATGTTTCAATGGATTTAGCATAATGACTGGCCAGTAGAAATATCCTCTTGCAGTGGACATTGTAGTGCATTGAGGAGGCAAGGATGATTTTTGGTGTTCTCAGTGCGGTCCCAGATCTCTAGCCAAGACAGATGGGAAAACAGCCTCTTTTGTGCAATTAGATCCAATTGGGTGTTGTTTTCAGTCTAAACAAATAGTGCCAAAGCACCCCATTTAGTAGATAATATTTTTCTAATTAATTGGTGATTTGTAATTATGTTTATCTTTAATACAACTCTGCATGTTTGCAAACTGAGGGGCCTTGCACGGAGAACATGCCAGTCAACGACCTATGCATCAACAGAGAGACTGAAGAGCTTTTCAGATCCTCCAAAGCAGGAACACATTTCTGGTGGCTACAACTGGATCTTTCACAAACTGACACTTTAACACAAGATGGTTTACCTGCCAATCATGTTCTAGGGTTTATAGCAGGATAATGGAGGAGCCCCAGAAAATTAGATTCAAAGGTCTACCGAATGGAAACTCGATCCGCAGACAGTAGAGAAAGAGGCCACTCTTTGTGCAGTGTTGCAAAAACATTTCTTAATAAACAAAATAGTTCAGCAGTTCAAACAAGCCAAGGCAACCAAGATCTGATACCATTTAGTTTTTTCTCCAAGTAGTTCTCAAGAAATGACCAAAAATCCAGACATTCCCCCACATAATGAAGATGGGTGTGACTTCACAAGCCAGACTATCTCTTGAGATCTTGGTGCTAAGACATTCCAAGGGCTGAGCAAAGTCTCAAGATAAGCATGTTAATGCAATAGACTGAATTTGGCGTCTAGCTTAGGGCATTTACTCTTCAAATCCTTGTGTACAGTTACAGCTTTTGTACACACCTTACTGGCAAACACATTTTTTCTAGCCTAATGTAGCAGTAGGTAAACAAAAATATCTGGCATATGGAAGTGTGCTCTTCAAACATATAACATTTGAGTAAACATTTGTTCATCGTAGTTTCATCCTTGAATTACATTTTAAGTCCGTTAGAAGGATAGTTTATTAGTAAAGGAAAGTTGTTCTTAGGTCTCAATTACAATTGCAGTCTAAAGTGGTTTCAGAATTGCATTTCAACCGGACCATTTCTTTCTCTGCTGTTTTCCAAATCGATCAGTTTCTTCATGCACTGAGTGTCAAATCCTCTAAGCCATAAAATATTACTCCAAATTCACATTGCACCTTTGGTATTTTTTATCTATCGCTCTTACAAAGCAATCATTAGTCATGTTAATTGCTACTTACATCATGGTGTATTACCAGGAAACTACCATCTGTGCTGTACATTTCAGAATGTGCAAGGATACCCCTGCAGCACTATTGGGAAACAGTTGTACCAGAATTTGGAAATGCTGCCACATACTACATATGTTTTTTCACCACTTTATTAAGCATTAATGCAACAGCATTGGATCAGCAGCAGCTTCACAGGTGAGCTATGCAACTCTTGACGTAGGTTATCTATGCGCCATTGACAAGTTACTACACAGTTATATCTGAATCAATACAAGTGAAACCTATAATCCAACTATGTGATTCAAAAGAAGATGAACATTAATTGAAGGACCACTGCTACAGGGTGTTGGACCCGGGGGTGACCGGTCCACCTAGGGTAGCCTGGCTCAAGTGGTAAGGCCTATCTCTGAGGCAAATTGTTGCGCTTGCGTCACACTCAATACAGTAGCACATTGTACTTCCACTCAAAAAGGTTACCACACCGTATTTATAAAAAGATAGTAAAGCTTTATCTTTCCTTCAAATTTTGCTTAGTTGCATCAGCAGTAACATGTCATCATTACAAATGTTTCACCATTAGAATTCCTGTATCCTATTTTCCAGTTTAGTGCATTAGCTCCAATCACACTAGTGACTCTTACTTATTTACAGCACCAACAGCAGTTTAAAATGTACATTCATTTAAGCCCAACACTCATTTGAACACTAGGAGCGAATAGAGGCGGGCCGAAAGGCAAATCAGCAGGACGCCTCTCAGTTTGAGTCCAGCATTTGGCTATATCAACTGTCAAACCAAGCAGTGCCTAAAAATGAACAATGCAATAGATTACGTTAATTCATTAGTGCAAAGTGTCCACGCGAAAGGTTTTCAGTTAACATAGTCAGAGCATACTTTTGCTTTAGTAGAACAATAGAATTCCTGCGATAAACCCAGTACGAGTACACGTTACTTGTGGAAGGAAGGCTTGTCACCTAGAGATTATTTGGCAATGCTCTGTTTCTTTGAATAACCTCAATTCTGATGGAAAGAAAATAAAGTACCTCACATATGGGTCAGCATTTGCCACTGGAGTCGTGCGTCTTTCCCCCCTCCCTTTTCCTCGGCTACTCCCTACTCCTTCCTGCCAGGACAATCCCAGCGCGATGACTGTTCTAAGGCCAAGAGAAGGGGTTAAGTTTCCTAGTAAGGCCAGTCACTGAAAGCAAGCCCCCAGTGGTTGAATCTTCACCTGACACAGGGCGCTCCCATGCAGCAACTCCTCTTCCTAACTCGGCACAACTCGCTCCGCGCCCACACAGAAGCGAAGCTTCATGCCGGAAACTCCAGCGTGTCTCTGCCCTGGTTCCTCCCTCAAGGCAGGGCGCACCTCCTCTAGGCCCGCCCTGCTCCTCCTCTTTACGCCAGGGCAGGACGCTACTCCGGCCTCCGCGACCTGGCAACAACCTCAATGACGCCGCGCACACCCTGTCAGTGCCGGTCCTTCCCACAGTCTCGTTAGCGGGGACGTCAACGTTCCCTGAAGCCCCGGTCTCTCCCCGGACCCCTTCGCTGAACCACGGGGAACTAGTCGCCAGAATCGCCGCCGGCGCTAATCTGCAATGTCCTCGCGGGGTCAGATCAATGGGCTAGGGGTAGCATCACAGGAAGGGGTAGCAACCTCTGAAGGCAGTCAACCCCCTCACTCCACAGTGACAACCTCCTCACTCCACAGCCTGGACTCCAGCGAGATTCTCTCTCCTCTGCTTTCACCCCACACTTCACAAAATGGCTGCCCAACATTCCACCTTATATAGCCTGTCCCTAGAGTGTTCAGAGAGGTCCAGAAGGTTCTGGAAGCCCTCATATTACCCTATGGCACTAAACTATGAGGTAAACTTGTCAGTTGGCAGGCCACCATTTTGTCAGGATCTCCTATTCTTCCACCATTTTAGAGGAGCACCTGCGCTTCATGATTAATTAGTCATCATGGAGCGCCCAGAGACCTATGGACAACACCAAAAAAATGTAGTGGACAAAAAGAAAAAGAACGAGAAGGCAGAAAAGGCGATAAAAATTAGGAGGGACCACCCAAAGGGCTGTTAGGTCTAACACAGGGGCAACTGTTTTCTTTGAGCACGTTTATCAGTAACGTCATGGGTTCCATATGTCCCATATGGACATTTGCTGAATAAAGTTTGTTAAGAAATTGTGGCGTTGTTCAGGACAATTCATTTTCTCTAGTCATTACCTCTGAAGCATGATATTTGGCTATACAAGCCTGCTTAATGAATGGCTGTCCAACTTCCCGGAGCCGGGCGGCATTGTAAGTCAAAAGTCGGGTTGCCTCTATCTGTGTAGCAACATGGGCTATCTGATGCTGCATGCCCTGCCAAAGACAGAGAGAAAAAAATAATTACTATGACAATCTGTGACATCATACCCTGCAACAGACTGAGAAAAAATATTGGGATTATACTGTCTAAGTACTCGCAATCTCCAGCAACAAGAAAAGCAAAAAAAAATTATATATATATATATATATATATATATACACATATTTGAACAACGACCAACATATCTACAAGCCAAAACAGGTTACAACCAAGAGCACAAATGAAAATTAACCAAAGAACACAAATGTAAGACAAGTATAACCACACAAACCTATGAAGACAACAATCAATGGCTATGACCATAAGTCTTGCTTATGAATAAATGTCCCTTTTTAATCATTGATTGGTTTAGGCACTCAATAAGTCATGATACGTGCACTCTGTCACTCATCTTTGCAGTCATGCAATCATTCATTCATATACAGACTCATTGCATTCACTCTCTGACACAACTAAATTAAACACAAACTTAACATATGCAAGTAAATTAAAAGAATCTTTTCGCCGTCCCATGGGGTAGCGGGTGGTGTTGTCGGGGGGGGGGGGGGGGGGCAAAAAAAATATTGAAAAAACGTAACTTGAGGCCAGTCCTGCATTGTTGCTCCGGCTCTCCTTTCTCCGACTACATGAACAGGAAGCGGGCAGCCAGGCACCCTTCCCTTAGCCAATCAGAGGGCCGACCAAACATTCATTGAGCACTTAGGAGTGGGCAAACCACTCCTCCACTGCCCTGCTCGCAGAGCAGCCCCGCCCACCAAGCAGCAGGACACTTCACGAAGGAGCGGCCCCTGCCCATAAAGCACATTTTACAGCACAGGATGGTACACAGAAAGTGAAAACTGAAGAGATTCCGGAGTTGTTTACAGAGTTTTATGAGAAGCTCTACACTCATCCGAGTACATAGGATAAATCTAAATGTCTGGAATTCATTAAGTCCCTGCCTATTGCTTCAGTCCCCGAAGAGGAGAGCGTACACCTTAATGCACCTTTCACTTCATAAGAAGTTATTAAACAAATCATGTCACTCCGCACAGGGAAAGCCCCTTCGGACGCAGTCCTGCTCATGAGCATTTAATATACTTGGTTTGTTGTACTCCACTCCAGTGCCGATCTCTCTTTTGTTAGTCTTTGGACCTGTGGACGAGAGGGTGACCCTCCACCAGTGTGCCCTCACGGGGGTACATTTCCACAGAGGCAGCCATGAGGTATACGTTAATAAAATTACAAATATGTACAAAATGACAGTTGTCAAAACAATAAATAAAATCCCTCTTATTCGAGCCTAATAAGGATTGGCATAGTGCAAAATGTCTATCCTCATGGTTTGTCTGGGTGGACAGCCAAAACACAACCCTTACCTACTACAGTACTCCGTGTTATGTAGGGTACCTGCCTGCGAATAGTCATAGTGCAACCTCCCCACGGTTTCGCAGATGAGGAGGACAACACCAAAATCTTTGCCTCCTACAGTAATCTGTAACATAACATGTAACAAGATACAGGTCCATAGTCTGAAACAAAATGTGGTAACCCACTGTGACGGTAATGTACGCATGTTTGTTACAATTTTGATAAAGTCTCCTGTAGAACTTATATTTATAAGTGAAAGGTAGCAATTCAGTTTCAAAGATACCATTAGGCTATAAAGATGACATTCACAGATCTGTTCTGTTTTAGCTCTCACAAGTATGTGCTTTTCGGTGACAGATGTTGCTTCTTTTCTCAAGGGTGGCATGCTGTGAGGGTATTGAGTTATTTATTAGGGGATAATTTTTCTAACTGTAACTGAGACACCATGAATATTATTTAATTTTATAAGATAAATCATTTTCATGATTGTATTTTTGTGTGATAAAAACGTCAGTATTCGGAACAACAGACAGGCTAAATAATGATTTCATTCAACTTAATTTTGAATAATAAGCCATGTGACAGGTATTAATCATGATTCAGAGTGCAGCTGTCTTTTTCACATTATTTGTGACATCTTCCTGAGAGGACAAAACATCCAATACACATCACCGTCAAACCAAAGAACTTTAGAAAGATCGTAATTGACATTAAATATTTACTAAAAGGCAAGCAGAGCGAGTAGTTTTAGGATGCTTGTATTTATTAATGATACCAAAACAATTATAAAAGTTAGAACATTGAGACAAATGAAATATACAGACAGAACGTCAGAGGGATCCACACACATTCAGCATTAAAGAGACATACAAGCAGCTAACTCGCACATTGGCAGCGTTATAAAACAAAGAATCAAAAGGAAAGGAAAATTAATACCTGAAACTCAAATATCCTTTTCCCGAACTGGACTCTCTGCTTTGTGTAGGGTATGGTCTGGTCAAAGCAGCCTTGAGCTAACCCCAGCATCTGTAAAGTTAAAAGCCCTTTAGAAATGTGGGTGTAATACTTACTATACACTTTGCGCTGTCTAGAGACAAGAAGCACACCTTCGACCAGAAACCATAATTCCCGGAAGTTTTGCTTAGGATACTAGAATGGACTTCTAATAATTATGACTGCAAGCCAACCTCGGAAAGAGGATAGGTTATTTTATTATGTGTACACTTGCGTTTGTCGTTATGGTTTTTTAGAAGTGGTAGTACATGTATATGATGTTGCCTCTGCAGAGATTAAACTACTTTGGCACTCTTCTCAGAAACGTGGGTTTTTCACTTTGTCAGCAAAATCGCAAGTCCGCAATGAACATGTGAGGCAGAAAAGCGTGAGGAGCATAATCAGACTATTCACAAGGCCCCGTGAAGACTGCATATGACATTTCATGATAATATGGCAACTTGGTGCAATAAAAGGTTAGATTTTTTTTTATTTTACAAGCAAATGTATTTGTACATTTAATCCTTTTAATGAAGACTATTTCATTTGAGTGGCAGCGTGAAGGCTCAAGCATTATGTTTAGTTCCACCTTCCACTCTCCAGAAACCTGAACCGTATCATCAACAGCTTACTCTACTCTCCATTCAGATGTCACACATTTCTTGCTGTCAACAACTGGCCTTGCATCACAGTTCACTTACAATACTACCCTTGCTAGTCTATGCACTACACCTTGTTGTCTATCCCTTATCGCCTTAATCGGATTTGTTACGAGATTTTACGACTGCATAAGCTATGGAGCTCATCCCCACTCTCAAATTAGCCAATCCTTCAGGCACCCCATCTGTTCAAAATATCACACCTACAACCTTCTCGTCCAGAGTTGTTCACGGCCTAACCTGTACATTCAGCAATTTCATAAAATCTGGCACCAACCCACAATGCTGCAGTTATATATATTTTTTTAAAAACCTACAGTCGACCCTTTCTCCCCTAACCAAGATCTCACTCAAAGAGATAGGAATACCTATTTTTAGCTGACCTGTCTTTCCAACAATCTTCTCAGTTGCCTTCATTCTGGTTTTCTTTTTTTTTTTTTTTAATTTTTTTTTATTTGCATCAAAGGATCACATAGGCAATAAACAATTCATTTTTTTTTCCAGAAAGAAAAAAGAAACAAAAATGTGACAGTAGTCCATAATTGCATTTAGATAAATATATAACATTATTTAGACAGTGCGAAACATATAGTTAAGAATCGATAAACATATATTTTAAGAAATATTACTAAGACATGAATAACCCCCATATTCTGTCAATTTTTCGTCTGGCCTGCAATCCCCTTGAATCTGCAATAGCGGCTTCCATACTATGGATCTCCTTTACTAAACTCCACCATTCTAAAACTATTGGTGGGTTCTTTTGAATCCATGCTCTGGCAACAATTAACCTTCCACAAGTGATTAGGATATTCAACAGATCTTTAAACCTTTCACCCCCATTGACGCCTACGCAAACATCAATATTTGAGAATAAGAAGGGTTGCTCCAGCCTCTCAGTGATAACCTTAGTTATTCCTTCCCAGTATTCTTTAAGTTGAGGGCAGGTAAAAAACATGTGGACAATATCCGCACCACTCAAATCACATTTAGGGCATTTCGTTTTATCTGAATGATTGTTGTTCGTTGCCCATTTAAGTATCCTTTCAGGCGTGTAATATAGTTGACAGAATGTTTTAAACATCTGCAATTTTAGGCTGGAATATTGAACTGATGTATTTAGGCTTTTAAATGATGTGACAATTAGATCTGTAGGGATGCTCATTGCCAGTTTCCTATTCCATTTCTCTGTTAAAATAGTAGCATCACCGGTTTTGAGATCAGAAAAGAGCTTATAACCCAGGCTTATGATAGATTTATCAACATCCCTATAGATACAGTCCCATATCTCAGATTCTGCGACTGCAGTGAGTTCTATTTTTTTCACTAAGTAATCTCTAATCTGATAGTATTTAAACCTAGCCATTTCTGGTAGGTTATAGCAAACTTTCATTTTATCAAATGCCATAAAGCCAAGATGATCATATAAATCCCCCAGAAATCTAATACCAGAGTTTAAAAACATTTGACAGGCTGTGTCATGAAAAATAGCAGGAAAGCCGGGATTGCCCCATAAAGGTGTTTGACTGTGAAAAAGAGATGTATTGCATTTAGCCATAATAGATCACCAGATACTCACAGTGTCCCTTATGGTCTTAAATTTAACCCTTTTAAAATAGTTGGGGTCATTTATCCTATACAGAAACATATTGACATCTAATCCTAGTAGAAACTTGTGAAAGTATAAACATTTATCCAGAACTGCCAAACTGCAGATCCTAGTCATAAATGCTGACCAGTAGTAATATTTAAAGTCCGGAAAAAGCAGTCCTCCTTGACTAAAGGAAAGTTTAAGCAGTGATACAGCACGCCGGGCTTTTTTTATATCCCCATACAAAACTGCCAATGATACCTTCTAGTCTGGTGAAGAAGGAATTATTGACCCGCAGAGGGATTGTTCGAAACAAATACAAGAATTTAGGCAGAATTTTCATTTTTATTAAATTTATTCGACCAATCATATTGATTGGAAGTTTATGCCATTTCTTAAGTTGCATGGCAGTTTCTTTTAATAAAGGTTCGTAATTTAGTCCTATGATGGAATCAATATCTGAGCATATTTTAACACCTAAGTAGGTGGCTACATTGCTAATTCCAGGAACAGGAGTAGTAGGTTGGTAATTCATGACGACTTGGGTTTTGGTGGTATTAAGTCTGTAACCAGAAACTGAGCCATAAATGCCAGCTTCTATTAAAATACCTTTCATAGTTTTAGCAACATCTGGGGAAAAAACTGCAATATCGTCAGCATATACAGTTATATCTAATTTATCTGATCCATTAAAAAAAGGGCAGATTAGTGTTTGACGTTGTAGAGCAATTAAAAAAGGTTCTATTGCAAGAGCAAAAAGTAATGGTGATAAAGGGCACCCTTGCCTTGTCCCTCTTTTAATGGAAAACAAAGAAGAGCATTTTCCCATATATGAAATCTTACCCATAGGATTATCATATAAAGATTGGATCCATCGTAATTTCAAATTAATTGAGCTTAAAGCAGCAATTAAAAACCTTTTGAGGGACAAAAGCATTAATAAACTTAAAAAATATCATCTAGAACAGTATGAAAATGGAGATAAAAGTGGGAAATTATTGGCTTACAAAGTTGCGGAAGATCGTTCCATTAATATGGTTAAGGAAATTAAAGGGGACAATAATCAATTATTTAGCGATCCAAAATCGATTCTACAACAGTTTGCTTCTTTCTATCAAACCCTTTATACACCGGAAGCTGCTATCTTAGATGACTCTATTAATAACTATATTAATGTTAACAAAGTCAATAACTTAGATCCAGAACAATCGGCTCAATTAGAGGCCGAGATTACGCCTTTAGAAATTAGGGGCGCAATTAAATCTCTTGCAATGGGTAAAGCTGTAGGGGAAGATCTTATTCCTTTGGAACTGTATAAATATTGCACTGAAGAATTACTACCATTATTTGCTGAGGTGATTAGTGCTATTGGTAAAGGGCAACAAGCACCCAGATCATGGAATCTAACTCAAATTATTTATTTTTTTAAAAAAGGTAAAGCACCACAAGAGAGGGGATCTTACAGGCCTATCTCACTTATTAATAGTGATGCAAAAATCTTTGCCAAAATACTGGCTACTAGATTAGCTCCGTATATGTCCCAACTTGTCTCTCCCCAACAACATGGATTCATCCCTAAGCGTGACACCACAGCACATATTAACAAGGCTATATCAGCTTTCGATGCAGCACGGTTTAAACACACCCCACTCGGTATGATTTTATTAGACGCTGAAAAAGCATTTGACCGGGTGGGGTGGGGTTTTCTGTGGGCCGCACTACAGGCATTTGGTATTAAAGGAAAACATTCTGGTTTTCGTGCCTTTAATTCAATATAGCCACACTCTAGCATGTTGACAACTTCATCTCCTCAGCTAAACACAAACTCCGTGGAGCAGTGGATGAAAATGCACTGTGTTTAGCACTTAGTTTTAAAGTCATTAGTCTTTGGTATGTAAATCAAAAACATTTAGTGGGAAATGTGACTGTGCAGGATATGTACCTGGCAAGCCCCCAATTTTTTCTATTCATTATAAGGGCTGAGAAACTTTTTGCATAATCCATAAAGGTCAACTATGGAGGACTGATTTTACCCCCTCCCTTGAAAAAGGTGGGGACCTATACTACAACCTACAGACGGGAAATTTAAAAAGGTGTAAAATATATACCTTCCTTGGGCAAGGAAGGGGGGGCAGTAAAATTCAACAAATGTCAACAAAACCTGCAGTTGTGCAATGCGGAAAGTGAAGGGATGTAAGGAGTTGTAAATAAACCCCACCGCAGTTTATAAACACACATCATATTTAATTCACAAGTTAGGGTAATACTTTGACCTTAGCTTACACCCCCACCATACTCACTAACCTTAACTCTCACCCGCTATATACTCTTCAATATGAAATACATTTTCACTACAATAGATGAACAATATAAATTACAAAAATAATAAAAAAATGACATCTACATGTTCGAGGTAAAAAAAAGTATTAAACAAAATTACGTAATATATAATATTAGCAATTACACCACACCTGTGTTGTGACGGTGTGTGCACGTATGTTTTGAAAAATATTTTCCTGTTACAGTTGCTCTTTGCAACTGATCCATTGCAATAATGCTGAGACACAGCAAATAGCCTTAGACACTACTTAAATAAGAAGACATTTTTCCATATATTGCTTTGAGAAGGACTCAATGCGAGACAATATGGGACTTCAAGTTGCACTTTAAGCTGAAAGAAGAACCGCACGTTGCATCCTGGCTCGAGTACTGCAGTGCAAATCGTTTTCTTTAAATGTGAGAGGGGAAACAGAGTGTGAAAGGAGGTTTACGTATGTGTGTGCTGCTAACCATTGAGTTTTTTTAGTCAACGTATTTCAATTTGTAGGGGAAAAAACATTCCTTTGCAATGATATTCACAAGTTTACCTCTAAACTTGGTGTGCAGAAAGTGATAAGATTTTTAGCAGTATAATTTAGGACTGACCCTCAATGATCTCAATGACTCATGATCCGTTAACCCCATTTAGAGGTTGCCCAATACGCCACGTAAAAACCTGGCAACGAAGAGCAGTTAACATTGTATTTAAATGTGGTAGAAAACTCCTTTAATGTGGTCGGTCATTAGCTTTACTTTTTTCGGAATCAAAATTCCACTTCGAGAGTTCGTTTTTGAAAAAAATAAAGAACCTTGTAAAAGTTTGATGGCCTGCTGTCATTTTTGACATCCATCAAACTTTTACAGCAATCACAGGAATGGCTAAAATGGTGGTTCTGGTCTATGTTAAGATATGTCCATGGGGCCAAGAGACATCTCAAATTTTGGGAATGGGATATCCATCAGGGAGTCTACGTAATTAACTCTGTCACCCTGACGACCTTTACTCTGTCCTCCTAACTGTAAACTAGGCCTTTAGTCGTTTAAACTGCTACTGGATGTACCATTGGTTTGTGTACGTAAATTTCAGATCAAAATTTCGTTTTTAAACATTTTGGGTTCAAATCCCTAAAAGGTTGATGTAATCTCACAGGAATGAATAAAACGGTAAACAACCTTTACAACGAAACTTTTACAACGCAAACCATTACAACGCATTGCGCTGGGGGGAGGCGCTCTAGGATAGGGAATAGGTTTAATGTACTATCCAACACCTTCCCTACTATCCACGGGGACTGGAGTTGGAATAGTAAATTAAACTATTCACTATTCAGCGCCCCCAGCACTATGCGTGGTAAAAGCATGCGTTGTAATGTCATACATCCAATAAAACACTATTCTTTTCTGCCTCAAATGAAAGAATGGATGAAATTAGTTAATAGAGCACAAGGTATCCTCGAAAGGAATCCCAGGCAAACAGGGGACATAGAAATTCACAAGAAAAGTCAGGTAGAAGTATTAAAGTTGTTTTAAGTTACATCTTGAAAGACATAGGAGTTATGCAATGTATGTGCAGGGCTGAGAGGCAATTCCAGTGCTTAGGACTCAGAAGCAAAAATGCTTTCCATCCAGTCCTGGCTAGTCTACTATGAGAAATGTGCATAAGAGAGACAGAGTTTAATCTCAGATGTCTGGACCGCACATAAAAATGGAATCTTGAAAGCAGAAAATACGACTTGTCTTATGTGAGAATCACATAAGAATTAAAAAAAATATTCTGGAGTTTTTTCCCGCCAAATAATCTGAAATATCCTCCTCTTTGGCTGTTCCAGAGTGAGACTTCGAGCAGAATTCTGTGGTAAGCCCAAGTGAATGGTGTTGTTGTAGTCCAGAAGGGTAGAAAACATGCAAATTAGAAATAATTTTCCAAAGAACTCTAAGTGTTGAACCGGAGGCACCAGTCTTTCATGAGGTTTGAAAGACAAAAGGATAAGTCAAAAAGATTCCCAGTTTTCTGAGCTGGTTAATAAGGACCTAAGAAGCAGCCATCGAGGGAAGCCACAAACCACTCACCCAAGGAAGATAAACATTCCCTAGCAGTGGTATTTTATTCTTTGTTCAAATGTAGGTGGCTATCAAAGATCCAGCCGGAAACAGTCAAAAGATACTCCTCAAAATGCAGCAGAGAAGGAGTTTTCAGCGCAACTAATAGGTGTGATTCATCATCTGAACAGAAATGGAAAACCAAAGGATCAAATGAGGATAGCCAACGGGATCATGTAAATAAGGAAATGTGTGGGGTTAGTAGAAAATCACTACAAACAGAATGCTACTGTGTGGAAAACAGAGAAGAATTTCACCAAAATATGTAAAGTGTTAAGTATCCAGATGGAAGGAGACTGTGTGACAAAGGACACACATAAAGGAACAACTAGAGACTGTAGTTTAAGCAAGGAGAAGTCCGTTATTCACCAAATGAAACCTCATTCATCCAGCATCCAATCTCCTTCTCTCTTATCTCCAACGGTCACTCCTGCTGCTCTAAGTTTCTATTACTTCACTACATTCTACTCTCTAGACACTTGTTTTGATCCAGCATTAACATCACAAGGCATCAGTCACACAATGCACTACTGTGCAAACTACAAACTATTAGTTAAACTGACGTTTTTGAATATGGACATTAGTAGTTCCTACAAGCGAGTGGACACACAGACATCCGGTATCAGTGGATCTGTCATGAAAATTAAACAGTCCAAGAAACTCAATTAAAAATTAGATTGTCTCGCTCCTTACAAAGTAATTGGTTTGGAATCTGGCTAAAGTCAAGTAAAGGCGTGTGAAGACATGAATATGTTCCAGCAATCAGAAGAAATGAGGGGTCCTTTCAAGACTTACACATTCTAATGGAAATCAGTGAAAGAAGGGAACACTTAAAAAATAAATGATCTGGGCTTGGCTTGGAGCATCAAGATGGCAGTCGCACTCCAAGAGTGCTCCCAACCCCTCCATCATCCACATTGAACCCACAGACCCATCTGCACATAATCCTGCAATCCGCACAGTAGATGCCGGTCCACCAGCACTGGCAGCGGACCGGCTCGCCGTCCAAGACCTGCCGAACGGCATATCCGTGACAGACCGGCTCTGCGTCTGATGTGGCTGGCCACAACAAAATGCCGGACCCGAGAACCAGGCCAGTGTAGTGGCGAGTTGGAATAAATCAGAGCCCCAAGCGTCCTTGCGTAGCGGCGGCGAGGGACTGGTGAAAAGGCAGAGGCAGCAAGACGGCATCAGAGCCCCGGGAGCCCGTCCCACACCAGCAACCTCAGGCGGCGAGTGGGTGTCGGTCAAATCACTGGGTTAATTCGGGTAGAGGGATTTTTACCACTGTATGAGACAATTTGGGTTGACACATGCCATAGTGTGTACCGTATACATTTAAATGCGACTGCAAAGTTATTGTATCATGCTTTGGTAGAATTTACCAGTGCTGTAATTTTCCTGTCAATAAAACTCAATAAAGTTGGTTATAAAAAAAAAGATGAAATAATACAGTAGCATAAGGTCCAAATCGATCAAAAAATATATTAAAGAATAGATGTGCACTGTATTAGCTGGTTTAATTTAAAAATGCCTTGAGAAATCTCTATTAGAAACAAAACGCTGATGGGCCTGAAAAGTCAGTCTAGGAGGGTTTGGGGGCTACTGCAGGGAGGAAAAGGGTGGACTGGGCCACCCGCAGGTTCCCAGAACCATGTCGCTGGGTTCCACGTCCCCGGCCAGGCAGAGACTGGGCAGCTTGCGTTGAACAGTGGCTAGACTGGGTCGGACGTGGTGGGGTGCCCCATCGGTAGGCGCGAAAGGGGCAAAAGGTAGAATGTGGTGGGAGGACGCCATGAAGCCTAAGGATCTGGCCGTAGCTCGAGAATCCTTAAAGCACTATAGTGCAGAGTCTGCTTTGTCACCCAAATGGCGACAGCCTTCGAAGGGCATGTCCTGCAAGGTCGCTTGAACATCCCCTGAAAAACCAGACGTCCTTAAACAGGCGTAGCGCTGCAGGTCTACTGACATGGCAATCGTTCTGCCTAGTGAGTCGATGGTATACAGTCCACATCTGCTTGTGAACTTGGCTGCGTCTCGACCATCCGCCACTGGCTGGAGAGAACGGCCCGGGCCTCCGCCGGGCACTAAGGCAGCACTTGCGCAACCATGTCCCAGCTAGTTTTGGAGTATCGGTATTCACAGACCTCAGTGCCAAGCTGGAGGAAGAGAACATTTGCTTCCCAAGATGATCCAGCTTCTTGGATTCCCAGCCTGGAGGAACAAAAGGGAATGCGCCCTTGGAATAAGAAGCTTGGACCACCAAGCTCTCGGGGAAGGGTGTTGATTGAGGAAAATGGGATCACACGCGGCCAGGCAGTGTTGGCGGCGATAGCAGCGAGCAATTGTCTGTTCCACAGGAGGCCCTGTGCTGGGCTTGGACCAAGTGCCCAGAAGGATGTCCGTGAGGGCTTCATTGAAGGGATAGAGGTGTTCGGAGGAAGTTGCCGCAGGTTGAAGCACCTCCGTCAGGGGATTAGTCCTGACTGCCACTGTAGGGAGCTCTAGGTCCATGGCCTCTGCTGCCCTACGCACCACCACGGCATAGGACGCTCCCTCCTCCGTAGCCACGATAGGGGGAGAAAGCATGCCAAGGTCTGGTGAAGTGTCTAGACCACTGTCGTCACCCAATTCCTCTCTCCAGTCTGGTTCTTCCGGATGGTCTGACAAAGGGTCCAATGACCCATCCCAGTCCTCATCAACACCTTCAGAGTGATAAGTAACGCCTGGAATGAACAAGGGGACAAAAAGTACCCTCCGCCGTTGGATTAGAGTATTAGGATGGCGTCGGCCAGGGGCGTAGCCGCCGGCATTGAAGGCCCAAGACCCCCAACTGACTCCGCGGGGCCCGAAGCCACGCCAGCGTAGTGGGCTGCCGAAAGATTCGATGGAGGGCTTCATAGAACGTACGAAGCTGGGCAGGGGACGTTCAAGCTCCCGGAAAGAAGGGGACGCACGGAGTCATCCCCGAGTCAGGCACCGGAGACGGAGCCTTAAAGCGACGACGCTCCAGGTCCCACGTTGTGTCAGTCGACCGACGGGGAGAAGGCAAAGAGCAACAATGCTATTTCACCTTCTTCTTGTGCTTTGACTTGCCCGATGTGTGCGAAGACTTGGGAGAGGTGTGGTGGTTCCGTGACCAGTCTCGAGACCTTCCCCTCGAGCGAGCCCGGGAGCAACGCAGAGCCGACTGCCAGGCCTCCAGAAGCTTTCGGGACAGCTCCCACAAAGACTTCTAATTCATGGCCCGACAGTCTGAGCACAACTTCAGGTCGTGGTCTCGCTCCAGGATCTAGTCTGATGCCTGGGGGTAATTCTAAGGTAAGGAATCTATAACTAATAGTCTCTTTCAGATATGTTGGCTCTCCCATGTGTACCATAATGCCTGTTAGCCCACAGAGTGAAGACCTGAAGGCTGACACTGCGTCCTGGTGTGGTATCTACATGTAGTCTACACTTCAGGTAAAGAAAGGTAAGCACCCTGACCTCTGAAGCCCTGATTACAACTACAGGGCTAATTCCATTTCGGGAGCACACTGTTTGCACCTGGATAAGGATTCCAAGTTTAAGCTTCATTTCCTCAAAGGCTATTTGCACATTTGTCATTGGTTCATGTGCGAAATACGTACTTCAAGATATCTGCTCTCAATTTGACCGCAGGCAAAACCTTTGAGTTGGCAGTGTGAAAATGTTAGTGTGCACCCTTTGAAAGCGTTCTGTGATGCAAAACGTCGACTGGAGATCCTTGACACGGTTTCCAGGTTGCACAAACAGGAATTTGCAGTTTGCCTTAGGTTAGTGTAAAGAACTTGATTGGCTTAATCTTTATCAGATCCGTAGTTAGTCATAGGGTGGGATTAGAGTGAGAGTAGATTGGGTCATTATTAAATTTAAAACATAGTTCAGTTGAATCATACCACATGTCATGGGCTCTTCCATGGACTGTGATGTTTTTATTGATCATATATCCAGGCATATCCGTCTAAAGATAATTTATTGGGAAGTGAGCATTAAAGAGATAATTTACAACCAAATTGTTTGAGAATTAGTTTGGCCTCAGTTACAGTAGATTTTCACAATTTCAATAGATTACATCGCTGTATCAAATGCGCCTGGAGACAGGGGTGAGACTCATGTATCTTGATCTTGACAGTGTCAATGGCCAACTATGCTGCTTTCCATCTTAACATCAGACGGTCTTCTTATATCCTTCAAAGTAGCAAAGAATGAAAAGTTCCGAAAGGCAAAAATAGTAAGAGTGTTGTTAATGTATTAAGCATAATAAAAGGTTTTCTTTTTACATATCTAAGGACCATATTACTCTTGTTCATAAATTCTAGAAAAACTCTTGATAATGTAACTAAACATTATTGTGCTGTTAAATATAATTTGGATGGTGTCTCATTGGTCAATTTATAGCATTTCATTTTTCGTTGGTCTCAGTATAGAAGAACGAGACTGTGAAAGTCGTTGCCCGTCATTACGTTGGAATCGGAGAGAGCAAAGTCATGAATGCTTCGGAAACTATAAGCTGTGGTTCATACAGAAATATGGAAGGGTTGATGATACCGCCATATACAGAGCAGACGTGTTTTAATTCAATCCACAAACTTTCAAATATTAAATACACAGAGATAAAACTTGGTCAACCCATCCTCTGTCACACTAAGGAAACACAAAACTCTGCACACTTACTGGGTCCGGGTTCATCCAAGTTCGTTTCGTAGTGTGTGTGAACAAGTAATATTTAAGGTAAGGCAATGGAGGAATTCATTGCTACATTGTCTGCGGAACAAAGCAAACCTGAAAGATTGGGAGCTGCGAAATGTAATCAGATCCAAATCCAGGTAGACATTTGTTTTACCTACATGCCAATCCCACTGCCAGACTCCCACGGTCAGACTAAAGACTTCCGTCCAGCCCAACCATGAGCTGCACTAGTGAAAGTCTCTTCCACTGACTAAGTAAAAAGTCACCACTGAGGGGTTTTCCACAATTAAGGCACAATGAAGTGGAGGCAAGGAATCAAGAAATGCCTGCATCCTTTAGAAGTGATCTAAGGCAAAAAAACAGCCCGGACTGAAGCTATGCACTACTTTCCAACAAAGCTTTTGCTAAAGAAAATGAAGAAGAGTCAATGCAGGGGGATGATCAAGGACAGTCAGTAATGTGTGGAAGTTGTCCAAAGCCTACTTTAAGGTCCACGGGTGGACCGGTGAAACAATCCCCAACAGATTTCCAACCTATCTGTCAGATAAGCATGCATGAATAGGTCGTAATCTCATTGCCTGTTATGACTACTTGAAGTGCACTTAAGACGTTCACCATGGAAAAAATATGATGGAATCAATTAAGTAATCAGCAGCACTGTATCAGGTAAGAGGGCAGTGGAACGATATTATCATCAACCCACTGAAAAAGGAAACTGGGGGTTTGTATCGCATTACAATCTGAATCTTCTGAATTTTGCAAGTTTCGGTGATTTTAAAGAATGACCCTCAATGTTATTATGAAAACGCCATAGGATATTTGAACAATTTAGAGAGAGCAAAGCAATACATGAAGAGACAAGAACCTAGGGAAGGGCGGGGGAGTGGCCAACCGCCGGAGAAGATGGCCGCACTAACGCAGCTATGGCTCTGATCCCCTTAGTCCCTTAATATCCGTACACTTATCCGTCCTAAACAAACACGTTTGTGACAGAATTGGAAGCACGAAGGTCGGCGGCTGCAGTTCTGCAATTGAAAGAGACCCGACGGACGCCTATAACCTGCTGCGACTCGTGTCCTGACTGGAGCCATGCAGCCGCGTAATCGCGCTGCCACAACCGAAACTGAGAGGCGGCACCCAGGGCAGAACCTGGAAGTGAGGAACTCCATAGTCAAGCAGATCGCGAGGGCTCGCTGCTGTGGAGCGAATAACGCAAGGACAGTAAGAGGCAGCTGGTGCTGGGGCATTTGTGTGTGTGGTGTTGCCTTGCTCCACTACGAGAGGCGCAGCGGGTGCGCAGTAGAACTAAGTTGCAATCCTTGTCGTCGGAGAGCTTGGAGTGGGCCCAGCCGAATCGAACTGCAAAGTGCATCGATACTGCGCAGTGAGGGCTATAAGCGGATTACCATGTGCGCAACTAGACATATGCCCTGAGGTTCCTTAGTTAAAGCAGGCCGATCAGGACATGAATAGTGACATTGTCACTGACCCCTGGCCTTGAAGCAACGCATGATATTATCGGGCCCATACAGTCGGAGGTGGCCCACAATAACCACACAGTTGGACAACACACACCTTGGAACACAGGCTGCATAAGCTGGTAGAGACGCCCGTACCGCCACCTTTATCCACTCGACGGAGCCTCGCTGAGCAAGAATCCCCCCACCCACACATGAATAAACAATTGCATGCGGCTGCACAGCACTAAACTGTTGATCTCCTACAGTATACCATTCTCTGTGGTGGACTAGTGGAAGACCGGGGACTGACCCAGCTGTGGTGACTGCAATACCAGGCGAAACTACACTATTACCATTGTTGGTGGAGTGGTGAACCTAGTTGGGTAAGCCAATAGGCCGACAGGTGAACGAACCGGGCAGGCGGTGGTGAGGCCCTGAGACACCTGCTCCCCCCATGTATCACTACCCAAAATCCGTATGACTTCCACCATGTCTGGCAGCAAGGGAAGTCATGGCTACAACAACCCAAACTGGAAAAGATACCATGGCTCAAGAACCAGGAGAGACCCGATGTGCAAGTGGATACACCACCTGGGACCCGCAGCATGCCTTCAGCGCAAATGGACCATACACTACAGGACATTCTTACTGCTGTCACAGCACTGCACACTTCATTAGAATTGCGCATTGGTTCCGTTTCCATTGAAGTCAGCATCATGCGGGCTGATTTTCGCAAAATGAATGATCGTGTGACCGAAGTGAAAGTAGTAACTCGGGGCCTAGCCACCACCTCCAAAGGCTTAGAGAAACAGGTCCAAACTTGCAAAATACTGCCAGGCACTTGCGGACCAACTCCATGACTACGAAGGAAGGGCGAGGAGGAATAACATGAGAATCATTGGAGTCCCTGAGAAAGCGGAGGGCCATTCAGTGGACTTATTCATAGAGGACTTAATCACACAGTGGCTGCAGCCCAAGACTCTCTCCAAATATTTTTCGATTGAACGTGCACATCGAGTACCGGGAGGCGAACCAAAGCCTGGACAGCCCCCCAGGCCCATATTGGCTCGAGTGTTTAACTTTCGCGACAGACGTAATTCTGCAAACTGTGCGAAGTGTTCCTCCGCGTAACATTGATAATAGCACCATCATGTTTTTCCCAGACTTCTCAATAAAGGTCCAAAGACAGCACAGAAGCTTCCTGGAAGTTAAGAAGGCCCTGAGGGACAGAGTGCTGCCATATGCGATGCTGTTCCCAGCAAGACTTAGGGTGGAAGCGGAGGGTAAAGCATGGTTCTTTATGGAGCCAGAGGCAGTTAGGGCGTGGCTGGCGACAGGTTGGAGCCCCGAATGACTCAGACAGATGTCGAAGAAGGGCCGGAAAGGATCGCAATGGGACTACATCGGAACACGAAGGGCCCGATATCACAAACGCAGAACGGGACTGGCTTGGCTAGTCCTGCATGATGTTGTGGGGGCAGGGACAAAACTAAAGTCGTAAGGTGGAAATAGGGTTGTCATTCGTACGACCTTTGAGGCTCCTCTCCTGACTGTCCTGTATTTGAGCACGCATCGAGTTACATAACTGCTTGCTTAACACCTTCGACGCTCATGACGAGCTCAGCTCGTCATGATGTACACCTCTCATACACTCATGACGAGCTGAGCTCGTCATGGAGCATGGGTTTCTGAATATTTCAGCACCCAGCGGGAATTGCTCTAGCAGCCATGGAGTTAAGAAGAGTCTGTGAGGCGATGCTCTGGAACTGAACTGGCTGAGTATATGAACTGAATATGCTATCATCAAGACTATTTGCAATACATACATTTGAGGTCAACGGGGGGAGGAATCTAGGCTTGTTGGTCCACATCTCCTCCAAAATTGGGATTCGTGGGTGACAGGCGTTCTGGAATTTTGGGGTGGCAGGTAGTTTGAAGTCCGTTTTGCAGGGAGGTGGGGTTGTTTGGGCAAGTTAAGGGGAGTTTATTGTTGTTAAAGTGCTTCACAATGATCATTACTTTACCACAGCACATAATCATCGCTGAGCCCCATCAGCTCTATCAGGTGTACACATGCCACTGCCTACAAATCCAATATCTACTGTGTATGTACACAGGACATTTCCGAATCCTCTGTGCCTTGCAGGCAATGGGATTAGTGAGGTTCCCATACAACCATAATGACAGCTACCGATGCCCCCAGTGACAGTAGACTTGAGGCGACACTAACCCTGCTCTCCTGGAATGTCAATGGGCTAGAGCGGTGGTTCCCAAACTGTGCACCGTGGTTCCCAAACTGTGCGCAGCAGCTCCCTGGTGCGCCGTTAGGAGCAGCCAGGGGCGCCGCGCACGATCTGGGAAAGAGCTTGTGCTGAGGAAGCTTGTAATCATGTGAGACTGTAAACAATTGAAAAATTATGCGTCTCTTTACGCCCTACTCTACAGTCAGTCTGAAGGAGGAAGCAAAGCATATTTAAATCAAGTGTTACAAATGCCACCAGTATGATAATGAATCATGGTTTGACCCAAGAGGGCACGGCCGCCGTACGCTACGTGCTTTCATGTAGCCTCTGTCTATATTTGCAGCAATCACTGTTGAACGTTATTGCTGCCCGTGTTCTGTCGTGCCTCTGGGGAGCATCTTCTCAAGAGACAAGTAGGTTGGTTTCACACTAATACTCCCTGCTTTAGGTTACTTGTTTATTTATTTATTTATTTATTGCATTTGTATGGCGCAACAGCTACCCTGAGGGTTTCCCGGCGCCCTGGATCTGTATTACTGGTACGGAAGCAGGGGACAATTATTGATCAAACAGCCATGTAAAGAAGGGGAACATGTCAACTAGTGACCCCCAAGCAGCCCGTGTATTTATATGCTGGCTGCTGTTCCTGCCCTTTGTTCATGTGAGGAAACACTGTGCCGGATTTTACAAGTCAGAAATTTCAGTGGGCAAACTCGATGTGGAAATGGGCCGCATTGCAGACAGGATTCGTTTCCCTGCCCCAGTCTGACCCTCAGCCAAGGCCCGGCAGGATGCATGTAATAACCCCGTCACTGTAATAACCTGTTTGCTTCTCAACCTCCGTGAAAGTTCCTCATTCTTCCCTCCTTAGGTTACTCCATGTTAGTGACAAGAAGGGTAAGGCCTCTCAAATGAAATGAGCAAGTATTATAAAACCTTTAATAAGGTCTCTTGAATTGTATTGTAATTGCAAGGATAAAGTGCTTACTACCTCGGAAGAAACATCGCAGCTCAGACTGCAGACTGGGCTGCCCACGTGTGTTTTATTTCTTGGATGAGAGAAATACAGCAGGTGGGAGAAGGAATACACGGGGGTAGAACAAAGTGTGAAAGAATCAAAGGGAAGAGAAGGAAAGCAGGACATAAAGGCAGAGAAAGGGAGAAAAAGAATGTCTGAAGAGGAAAGGCACAACAAGAGGTTGAGAAACGAAATGGATGAGGGAATAGAAGACGCTTTAGCTTTTTCATTATTGAAAGTTTCCCAAAGCGTCATTAACTGACCATAAACCGATACAGCAGGGGTTGCAACAATGCAAGCTTCATTTAATGCACAGAACAGGCATGCATAGGGCTGCTCTTTGGCTCTTTTTAGCGTTTAAGTGCATTCTGGGGCTTGTAGTTTGTCTTTTTTATATCATGATGAGTATTATCTCACAACTCATAGCAAGCAAGAGCTTTGGATCATTTCTCACTCAACAAATTATGTTTTTATTAAACAACTGTTATATTTTAATTTTGTTACAAATATAATTATAATACCTTCATCAGCTTCATCCCAATTCATTTCAGGGAGAAAACTGGAAGTACTCCAAAGGTCGGGCTTCCATCCCCCCACCGGTATAAAAAAGTGACATGATGGGGAGCCACGGCCAGCTGCCAATTAGTTAAAGGGAGCCACAGGCCGAAAAAGTTTGGGAACCACTGGGCTAGGGGATAGGATCAAGAGGGGGTGGTCCTCCAATATATAAAACGGCAGGCAGCAGACATAATTCTACTGCCGGAAACCCACCTTGTTGGGAACACCTGTAAGGAACTGGACAGATGGGGATACAAACTTATAGTCCATGCAGGATTTACTACTGGGTCCAGAGGGGTTGGGATACTAATAAAGAAAAATCTCCCATTTATTGTGACTCAGACACACACAGATAACTATGGGCGTTTTGCTGTGGTGTCAGTGACCTGGGAGGGTAGGAGTATGAATGTCCTCTCTGTGTATATACCTCCCGCTTTACATAAGATGGCTTTGCTGGGACTGAGTAGGATGATTCTTGCCTTACCGGAAGGTGAAATATTGATGGGTGGAGACCTCAATATGACGCTCTGCAAACAGGCTGACAGATACCCCCCGAGAGGCACTACGCGATCACAAAGTACACTGGCTGAATTTGCGGCAGCGCTGGGACTGGCGGATGTACGGCAGACGGCTCACCCGCAGTCACGACAGTACACATACTGCTGCTCATGAAAGCCACTCCAGTATTGACAACATATTAACTCTGGCTGATACTGCACACCAATTCACTGAGGTTCAGCATTTAGCGAGGGGCATTTCCGACCATGCTCCCATAAAGGCACGATATGCAGTAACTGCTACCCCAGCCCGTAGGACACTCACAATTAGTCCATGGTGCCCCCAGGTCCCTCATATAACAGAAAGAACAGGCAGTCCCTAATCAGGGGTCAATCTTTTCGGGGCAAAGGTCTCCATATTTAAGAGCTTGCCTCAATATGGATCATGTGCATAACCAGATATAGACGTTGCTATAGACCAATGCATTTTATAACATCATCAATAAAAACATAAGATATATCAGTATGCACTAAAATGTTATGACAAATTATATGAAGGATATGCCCAATCTGTAAAAGCTTTGTTTAGTTTATAAAAAACATCTGTGAAAGACAAAATAGACTTTACAGTTCACACATAATTAAAAACATCTTCTCATGTGAGAAGTTACAATACATATGATGGAGACATTTACAGTTATACATTAAAAGCAACAGAAAACTTAAGGCGTCAACTCATCGTTTTGGTGAAAACAATTCCTTCACCTTCAGGACAAGGTTTTCTAAAAAAGTCTATTGGAGTATACGGTAATCAGACACTCACTAAGAATCAAATAACTTGATTGGCATAATTTATCTGAAGGCAAAAAAACTCATCAATGATTAGCAAAATTGACCTTTATATTAATACAGGACTTTTACAATTATTCGAAGTTCCAGATTGATGCAGGTACATATGAATTAAAATCAGGTAAAGGACAGGCGGCCTCCCTGCTCTATTGAACACAAGGTTCAAGGCTCTCGAATTTCGAATAATTGTAAAAGTATCGCCAATGCTGAAAACGCCGATACTGGCAGTAAAGCCAGCGCCGGCCCTCCCAGCTAACTATGAAGCCATAGTCGTTGCGGATGGGTTTTGATATCTAGGTGTATACGCAACAGCTGATCCATCGCTTTTCTAGGAATGGAATCTTTTGGGCCCCTTGACCCGACTGCAAAGCGATGTCCTCCATTGGTGACCGCTGCCTCTGTCGCTATTGGGGCGCACAGTGCTTTACAAAATTATGGCTCTCCCTCTGCTCCTATATGTATTGCAGAATACCCCATATTGCGTTCCCGACGCGTATTTTAAATCAATTGAAGAGGAAGTTAGAAATCTGCTTTGGGACGGGTTTGTGGGTGGTATGATGGGGGAATTGCCCTACTGGACATCCGAAGTTATTACTAGGCCGCCCACCTGTCCATTATAAACAAATGGGTATATGGATCGCAGCAGGACTCAGCATGTTGGATAGATAGATGGCTGATGGGCCAAGGAGGGTATAGAGAGGCACTGTACACAATATGACAGTCAGCAGCTCACTGGCCCCACCGCTCACGGTCGCCGTATGGCACACTACCACTACAAAACTTGGCTGGGACAATAAATTGACACAAATGACCCCCCTATAGCATGCTGCCCTACTGGACAATTGAAGTAAGTGAAGAGGGTTCGACAAATGGGCCACCATTGGAATATCTCAAGTTAGCGACTAAGTAAAGAAAGGTAAAATATTGACATTTGCAGAATTGCAAAAAGAGTACAAATTATACATAGGCGAAACCTTCCGATACTTGCAAATATGTCATGCCTTGGTAGAGGCAACCAAAGAGATAGATGGAATCCCGGAAGCCACCCCACTTGGGGACAGATTACTGGCAGACCCCAAGGAGAGTAAAGCAATTTCACTTGATTACCGAAAAATAATGAACAACTCACCAGATCCATTGAAATACCTGTATACACGCTTGCAGACTGACGTTAGAGACTTGGAGGAGGAAGACTGGTGTGATGCGTTGTCCTCCTTGCGTGAGGTGGCCATACCGTCACAAGTACGATTGGTCCATTTGAAAGTTTTACACCGAACATATATCACATGCACAACACTGGATAAGATGGGCCGCAGTAGTTCTGCAGACTGTAGAAGGAGATGCGGGGAGGCGGGCACGTTCTACCACACAGTCTGGGAAATTCTTGTGATACAGATTTTTTGGGAGGCGGTTAACCGGGTAGTTGGTGAGGTAAGTGGGATTGCCCTCGCACTATCCCCCAAGATCTGTCTCCTCAATATCTGGGATGCCACTGATTTCAATTACATGGACCAACTGTGGGCAGCCAATGGTTTTATACTAGCTAAGCGTAGTATTGCCTGTAAATGGGGAGTTCCAGACCCACCAACAACTGTAGAATGGGAGCAGGATGTTGATTGGTGCATGCTGGCTCAACGAGCAGTCTATACGAATAGAAGTTGCCCCAAAAATGGGATAAGATATGAGGGAAGTGGAATGTGTATCGAGGTAATATCTGCACCTCTCCCTCAGTACAAAGACATGGGCCGGCAATGTTAACATGACAAATCCTGAACCGGGGAGAGAGAGGGGGGCGATAAGTGGGATGTCCAGTGCTAAATTGTAATCTCCTGTGTATGTTCTGATGTGATGCATACGGTTGTATTGTAATATGTCACTCTAATATTTTTTTAGGTCTCGCCTAGACGAAAGCAAAAGCGAAGCTTTTGCTGTCTATGCGAGACAACTTATGTTGCCACTTTTCTGGGAATATTGTGGACATCAGACTGTTACGAGCTTTTTCTGCTGTAGTCAGGCTGTCACGAGCTTCTCCTTTGGAGATTTGACCTCGTGAGCGCGCCTTGACTGCATCTAATGGGCCGTGCGCTTCCTTTAGTCAGTTTCACTTTGTTTCATTTCAAAGTGCAGGCGTCAATGTGTCTGGTAGTTGTTCATGTGGAGTGCCTTCTGAGTTCGTGAGCGCGCCTTGACTGCATCTAATGTGTGTGGCTTTTTTTTTCAACGTGGCCCGGGCGCTTGCTTCAGTCAGTTTCGCTTTTAAGGTGCAGGCGTCAATGGGTCTGGTACTTGTTTTATTTCCATTTAATGCTCTTTGGAACAACAATTTTATATTACTTGTGTGTATTACCACTGGCCAGAATTTCAAAGACTTATATTCACGCAGGTAAAATAATACTATTGTGATTAGGGCCGATTTTTGGAGTCTGACCGTTCAGAGTGCAGAGTGGAGCTTCAGAGTGGAGCTTCAGAGTGGAGCTTCAGAGCGGAGCTTCAGAGTGCAGAGTGGAGCTTCAGAGTGGAGCTTCAGAGAGCAGCTTCAGAGTGGAGCTTCAGAGTGCAGCTTCAGAGTGGAGCTTCAGAGTGGAGCTTCAGAGTGGAGCTTCAGAGTGGAGCTTCAGAGCGGAGCTTCAGAGCGGAGCTTCAGAGTGGAGCTTCAGAGTGGAGCTTCAGAGTGCAGAGAGGAGCTTCAGAGTGGAGCTTCAGAGTGCAGAGTGGAGCTTCAGAGTGGAGCTTCAGAGTGGAGCTTCAGAGTGGAGCTTCAGAGTGGAGCTTCAGAGTGCAGAGTGGAGCTTCAGAGTGGAGCTTCAGAGTGGAGCTTCAGAGTGGAGCTTCAGAGTGCAGAGTGGAGCTTCAGAGTGCAGAGTGGAGCTTCAGAGTGCAGAGTGGAGCTTCAGAGTGCAGAGTGGAGCTTCAGAGTGCAGAGTGGAGCTTCAGAGTGGAGCTTCAGAGTGGAGCTTCAGAGTGGAGCTTCAGAGTGGAGCTTCAGAGTGGAGCTTCAGAGTGGAGCTTCAGAGTGCAGCTTCAGAGTGGAGCTTCAGAGTGGAGCTTCAGAGTGGAGCTTCAGAGTGGAGCTTCAGAGTGGAGCTTCAGAGTGCAGAGTGGAGCTTCAGAGTGCAGAGTGGAGCTTCAGAGTGGAGCTTCAGAGTGCAGAGTGGAGCTTCAGAGTGCAGAGTGGAGCTTCAGAGTGCAGAGTGGAGCTTCAGAGTAGAGCTTCAGAGTGGAGCTTCAGAGTGCAGAGTGGAGCATCAGAGTAGAGCTTCAGAGTGCAGAGTGGAGCTTCAGAGTGGAGCTTCAGAGTGGAGCTTCAGAGTGGAGCTTCAGAGTGGAGCTTCAGAGTGCAGAGTGGAGCTTCAGAGTGGAGCTTCAGAGTGCAGAGTGGAGCTTCAGAGTGGAGCTTCAGAGTGGAGCTTCAGAGTGGAGCTTCAGAGTGGAGCTTCAGAGTGGAGCTTCAGAGTGGAGCTTCAGAGTGCAGAGTGGAGCTTCAGAGTGGAGCTTCAGAGTGCAGAGTGGAGCTTCAGAGTGCAGAGTGGAGCTTCAGAGTGGAGCTTCAGAGTGCAGAGTGGAGCTTCCGAGTGGAGCTTCCGAGTGGAGCTTCAGAGTGGAGCTTCAGAGTGGAGCTTCAGAGTGCAGAGTGGAGCTTCAGAGTGGAGCTTCAGAGTGGAGCTTCAGAGTGGAGCTTCAGAGTGGAGCTTCAGAGTGCAGAGTGGAGCTTCAGAGTGGAGCTTCAGAGTGGAGCTTCAGAGTGGAGCTTCAGAGCTTCAGAGTGGAGCTTCAGAGTGGAGCTTCAGAGTGGAGCTTCAGAGTGGAGCTTCAGAGTGCAGAGTGGAGCTTCAGAGTGGAGCTTCAGAGTGCAGAGTGGAGCTTCAGAGTGGAGCTTCAGAGTGGAGCTTCAGAGTGCAGAGTGGAGCTTCAGAGTGCAGAGTGGAGCTTCAGAGTGCAGAGTGGAGCTTCAGAGTGCAGAGTGGAGCTTCCGAGTGGAGCTTCCGAGTGGAGCTTCAGAGTGGAGCTTCAGAGTGGAGCTTCAGAGTGGAGCTTCAGAGTGGAGCTTCAGAGTGGAGCTTCAGAGTGGAGCTTCAGAGTGCAGAGTGGAGCTTCAGAGTGGAGCTTCAGAGTGCAGAGTGGAGCTTCAGAGTAGAGCTTCAGAGTGGAGCTTCAGAGTGCAGAGATGAGCTTCAGAGTGGAGCTTCAGAGTGCAGAGTGGAGCTTCAGAGTAGAGCTTCAGAGTGCAGAGTGGAGCTTCAGAGTGGAGCTTCAGAGTGGAGCTTCAGAGTGGAGCTTCAGAGTGGAGCTTCAGAGTGGAGCTTCAGAGTGGAGCTTCAGAGTGGAGCTTCAGAGTGGAGCTTCAGAGTGCAGAGTGGAGCTTCAGAGTGGAGCTTCAGAGTGGAGCTTCAGAGTGCAGAGTGGAGCTTCCGAGTGGAGCTTCCGAGTGGAGCTTCCGAGTGGAGCTTCCGAGTGGAGCTTCCGAGTGGAGCTTCAGAGTGGAGCTTCAGAGTGCAGAGTGGAGCTTCAGAGTGGAGCTTCAGAGTGGAGCTTCAGAGTGCAGAGTGGAGCTTCAGAGTGGAGCTTCAGAGTGCAGAGTGGAGCTTCAGAGTGGAGCTTCAGAGTGCAGAGTGGAGCTTCAGAGTGGAGCTTCAGAGTGCAGAGTGGAGCTTCAGAGTGGAGCTTCAGAGTGCAGAGTGGAGCTTCAGAGTGGAGCTTCAGAGTGGAGCTTCAGAGTGGAGCTTCAGAGTGGAGCTTCAGAGTGGAGCTTCAGAGTGCAGATTCAGAGTGGAGCTTCAGAGTGGAGCTTCAGAGTGGAGCTTCAGAGTGCAGATTCAGAGTGCAGATTCAGAGTGCAGATTCAGAGTGGAGAGTGGAGCTTCAGAGTGCAGATTCAGAGTGCAGAGTGGAGCTTCAGAGTGGAGCTTCAGAGTGGAGCTTCAGAGTGGAGTGGAGCTTCAGAGTGGAGAGTGGAGATTCAGAGTGGAGATTCAGAGTGGAGCTTCAGAGTGGAGCTTCAGAGTGGAGCTTCAGAGTGGAGCTTCAGAGTGGAGCTTCCGAGTGGAGCTTCAGAGTGGAGCTTCAGAGTGGAGCTTCAGAGTGGAGCGTCCGAGTGGATCTTCCGAGTGGAGCTTCAGAGTGCAGATTCAGAGTGGAGCTTCAGAGTGGAGCTTCAGAGTGCAGAGTGGAGCTTCAGAGTGGAGCTTCAGAGTGGAGCTTCAGAGTGGAGCTTCAGAGTGGAGCTTCCGAGTGGAGCTTCAGAGTGGAGCTTCCGAGTGGAGCTTCAGAGTGCAGATTCAGAGTGGAGCTTCAGAGTGGAGCTTCAGAGTGGAGCTTCAGAGTGCAGAGTGGAGCTTCAGAGTGGAGCTTCAGAGTGGAGCTTCAGAGTGGAGCTTCAGAGTGGAGCTTCAGAGTGGAGCTTCAGAGTGGAGCTTCAGAGTGGAGCTTCAGAGTGCAGAGTGGAGCTTCCGAGTGGAGCTTCCGAGTGGAGCTTCAGAGTGGAGCTTCAGAGTGGAGCTTCAGAGTGGAGCTTCAGAGTGGAGCTTCAGAGTGCAGAGTGCAGATTCAGAGTGCAGATTCAGAGTGCAGATTCAGAATGCAGATTCAGAATGCAGAGTGGAGCTTCAGAGTGCAGAGTGGAGATTCAGAGTGCAGAGTGGAGATTCAGAGTGCAGAGTGGAGATTCAGAGTGCAGATTCAGAGTGCAGAGTGGAGCTTCAGAGTGGAGCTTCAGAGTGGAGCTTCAGAGTGGAGCTTCAGAGTGGAGCTTCAGAGTGGAGCTTCAGAGTGGAGCTTCAGAGTGGAGCTTCAGAGTGGAGCTTCAGAGTGCAGAGTGGAGCTTCAGAGTGGAGCTTCAGAGTGGAGCTTCAGAGTGCAGAGTGGAGCTTCAGAGTGCAGAGTGGAGCTTCAGAGTGCAGAGTGGAGCTTCCGAGTGGAGCTTCCGAGTGGAGCTTCAGAGTGGAGCTTCAGAGTGGAGCTTCAGAGTGGAGCTTCAGAGTGGAGCTTCAGAGTGCAGAGTGGAGCTTCAGAGTGGAGCTTCAGAGTGCAGAGTGGAGCTTCAGAGTAGAGCTTCAGAGTGGAGCTTCAGAGTGCAGAGATGAGCTTCAGAGTGGAGCTTCAGAGTGCAGAGTGGAGCTTCAGAGTAGAGCTTCAGAGTGCAGAGTGGAGCTTCAGAGTGGAGCTTCAGAGTGGAGCTTCAGAGTGGAGCTTCAGAGTGCAGAGTGGAGAGTGGAGCTTCAGAGTGGAGCTTCAGAGTGGAGCTTCAGAGTGGAGCTTCAGAGTGCAGAGTGGAGCTTCAGAGTGGAGCTTCCGAGTGGAGCTTCCGAGTGGAGCTTCCGAGTGGAGCTTCCGAGTGGAGCTTCAGAGTGGAGCTTCCGAGTGGAGCTTCAGAGTGGAGCTTCAGAGTGCAGCTTCAGAGTGGAGCTTCAGAGTGCAGAGTGGAGCTTCAGAGTGGAGCTTCAGAGTGCAGAGTGGAGCTTCAGAGTGGAGCTTCAGAGTGCAGAGTGGAGCTTCAGAGTGGAGCTTCAGAGTGCAGAGTGGAGCTTCAGAGTGGAGCTTCAGAGTGGAGCTTCAGAGTGGAGCTTCAGAGTGCAGATTCAGAGTGGAGCTTCAGAGTGGAGCTTCAGAGTGGAGCTTCAGAGTGCAGATTCAGAGTGCAGAGTGGAGCTTCAGAGTGGAGCTTCAGAGTGCAGATTCAGAGTGGAGCTTCAGAGTGGAGCTTCAGAGTGGAGCTTCAGAGTGGAGCTTCAGAGTGGAGCTTCAGAGTGGAGTGGAGCTTCAGAGTGGAGAGTGGAGATTCAGAGTGGAGATTCAGAGTGGAGAGTGGAGCTTCAGAGTGGAGCTTCCGAGTGGAGCTTCCGAGTGGAGCTTCCGAGTGGAGCTTCCGAGTGGAGCTTCCGAGTGGAGCTTCCGAGTGGAGCTTCAGAGTGCAGCTTCAGAGTGCAGATTCAGAGTGCAGAGTGGAGCTTCAGAGTGCAGAGTGGAGCTTCAGAGTGCAGAGTGGAGCTTCAGAGTGGAGCTTCAGAGTGGAGCTTCCGAGTGGAGCTTCCGAGTGGAGCTTCCGAGTGGAGCTTCCGAGTGGAGCTTCCGAGTGGAGCTTCCGAGTGGAGCTTCCGAGTGGAGCTTCAGAGTGGAGCTTCAGAGTGGAGCTTCAGAGTGGAGCTTCAGAGTGCAGAGTGGAGCTTCCGAGTGGAGCTTCCGAGTGGAGCTTCCGAGTGGAGCTTCCGAGTGGAGCTTCAGAGTGGAGCTTCCGAGTGGAGCTTCAGAGTGGAGCTTCAGAGTGGAGCTTCAGAGTGCAGAGTGGAGATTCAGAGTGCAGATTCAGAGTGCAGATTCAGAGTGCAGATTCAGAGTGCAGATTCAGAGTGCAGATTCAGAGTGCAGAGTGGAGATTCAGAGTGCAGAGTGGAGATTCAGAGTGCAGAGTGGAGATTCAGAGTGCAGAGTGGAGATTCAGAGTGCAGATTCAGAGTGCAGAGTGGAGCTTCAGAGTGGAGCTTCAGAGTGGAGCTTCAGAGTGGAGCTTCAGAGTGGAGCTTCAGAGTGGAGCTTCAGAGTGGAGCTTCAGAGTGGAGCTTCAGAGTGGAGTGGAGCTTCAGAGTGGAGCTTCAGAGTGGAGAGTGGAGATTCAGAGTGGAGATTCAGAGTGCAGAGTGGAGCTTCAGAGTGCAGATTCAGAGTGCAGAGTGGAGCTTCAGAGTGGAGCTTCAGAGTGGAGCTTCAGAGTGGAGTGGAGCTTCAGAGTGGAGCTTCAGAGTGGAGAGTGGAGATTCAGAGTGGAGATTCAGAGTGGAGAGTGGAGCTTCAGAGTGGAGATTCAGAGTGGAGAGTGGAGCTTCAGAGTTGAGATTCAGAGTGCAGAGTGGAGCTTCAGAGTGCAGAGTGGAGCTTCAGAGTGCAGAGTGGAGCTTCAGAGTGCAGAGTGGAGCTTCAGAGTGGAGATTCAGAGTGGAGCTTCAGAGTGCAGAGTGGAGCTTCAGAGTGGAGCTTCAGAGTGCAGAGTGGAGCTTCAGAGTGGAGCTTCAGAGTGCAGAGTGGAGCTTCAGAGTGGAGCTTCAGAGTGGAGCTTCAGAGTGGAGCTTCAGAGTGGAGCTTCAGAGTGGAGCTTCCGAGTGGAGCTTCCGAGTGGAGCTTCCGAGTGAAGCTTCCGAGTGGAGCTTCCGAGTGGAGCTTCAGAGTGCAGATTCAGAGTGCAGAGTGGAGCTTCAGAGTGGAGCTTCAGAGTGCAGAGTGGAGCTTCAGAGTGGAGCTTCAGAGTGGAGCTTCAGAGTGCAGAGTGGAGCTTCAGAGTGGAGCTTCAGAGTGGAGAGTGGAGCTTCCGAGTGGAGCTTCCGAGTGGAGCTTCCGAGTGGAGCTTCCGAGTGGAGCTTCCGAGTGGAGCTTCAGAGTGGAGCTTCAGAGTGGAGCTTCAGAGTGGAGCTTCAGAGTGGAGCTTCAGAGTGGAGCTTCAGAGTGCAGAGTAGAGCTTCAGAGTGGCGCTTCAGAGTGGAGCTTCAGAGTGGAGCTTCAGAGTGCAGCTTCAGAGTGCAGCTTCAGAGTGCAGCTTCAGAGTGCAGCTTCAGAGTGCAGCTTCAGAGTGGAGCTTCAGAGTGGAGCTTCAGAGTGCAGAGTGGAGCTTCAGAGTAGAGCTTCAGAGTGGAGCTTCAGAGTGGAGCTTCAGAGTGCAGAGTAGAGCTTCAGAGTGGAGCTTCAGAGTGGAGCTTCAGAGTGCAGAGTGGAGCTTCAGAGTGGAGCTTCAGAGTGGAGCTTCAGAGTGCAGAGTGGAGCTACAGAGTGCAGAGTGGAGCTTCAGAGTGGAGCTTCAGAGTGGAGCTTCAGAGTGGAGCTTCAGAGTGGAGCTTCAGAGTGGAGCTTCAGAGTGGAGCTTCAGAGTGGAGCTTCAGAGTGGAGCTTCAGAGTGCAGAGTGGAGCTTCAGAGTGCAGAGTGGAGCTTCCGAGTGGAGCTTCAGAGTGGAGCTTCCGAGTGGAGCTTCAGAGTGGAGCTTCCGAGTGGAGCTTCAGAGTGGAGCTTCAGAGTGGAGCTTCAGAGTGGAGCTTCAGAGTGGAGCTTCAGAGTGGAGCTTCAGAGTGGAGCTTCAGAGTGGAGCTTCAGAGTGGAGCTTCAGAGTGGAGCTTCAGAGTGGAGCTTCAGAGTGCAGAGTAGAGCTTCAGAGTGGAGCTTCAGAGTGCAGAGTAGAGCTTCAGAGTGGAGCTTCAGAGTGCAGAGTGGAGCTTCAGAGTGGAGCTTCAGAGTGGAGCTTCAGAGTGGAGCTTCAGAGTGGAGCTTCAGAGTGGAGCTTCAGAGTGGAGCTTCAGAGTGGAGCTTCAGAGTGCAGAGTAGAGCTTCAGAGTGGAGCTTCAGAGTGGAGCTTCAGAGTGGAGCTTCAGAGTGGAGCTTCAGAGTGCAGAGTAGAGCTTCAGAGTGGAGCTTCAGAGTGCAGAGTAGAGCTTCAGAGTGCAGAGTGGAGCTTCCGAGTGGAGCTTCCGAGTGGAGCTTCCGAGTGGAGCTTCAGAGTGGAGCTTCCGAGTGGAGCTTCAGAGTGGAGCTTCCGAGTGGAGCTTCAGAGTGGAGCTTCCGAGTGGAGCTTCCGAGTGGAGCTTCAGAGTGGAGCTTCAGAGTGGAGCTTCAGAGTGGAGCTTCAGAGTGGAGCTTCAGAGTGGAGCTTCAGAGTGGAGCTTCAGAGTGGAGCTTCAGAGTGGAGCTTCAGAGTGGAGCGTGGAGCTTCAGAGTGGAGCGTGGAGCTTCAGAGTGGAGCTTCAGAGTGGAGCTTCAGAGTGGAGCTTTAGAGTGCAGAGTAGAGCTTCAGAGTGGAGCTTCAGAGTGGAGCTTCAGAGTGGAGCTTCAGAGTGGAGCTTCAGAGTGCAGATTCAGAGTGCAGATTCAGAGTGCAGATTCAGAGTGGAGAGTGGAGCTTCAGAGTGCAGATTCAGAGTGCAGAGTGGAGCTTCAGAGTGGAGCTTCAGAGTGGAGCTTCAGAGTGGAGCTTCAGAGTGGAGCTTCAGAGTGGAGCTTCAGAGTGGAGCTTCAGAGTGGAGCTTCAGAGTGGAGCTTCAGAGTGGAGCTTCAGAGTGGAGTGGAGCTTCAGAGTGGAGCTTCAGAGTGGAGAGTGGAGATTCAGAGTGGAGAGTGGAGCTTCAGAGTGGAGATTCAGAGTGGAGAGTGGAGCTTCAGAGTTGAGATTCAGAGTGCAGAGTGGAGCTTCAGAGTTGAGATTCAGAGTGCAGAGTGGAGCTTCAGAGTTGAGATTCAGAGTGCAGAGTGGAGCTTCAGAGTGCAGAGTGGAGCTTCAGAGTGCAGAGTGGAGCTTCAGAGTGCAGAGTGGAGCTTCAGAGTGCAGAGTGGAGCTTCAGAGTGGCGCTTCAGAGTGCAGAGTGGAGATTCAGAGTGGAGCTTCAGAGTGCAGAGTGGAGATTCAGAGTGGAGCTTCAGAGTGTAGAGTGGAGCTTCAGAGTGCAGAGTGGAGATTCAGAGTGCAGAGTGGAGATTCAGAGTGCAGATTCAGAGTGCAGAGTGCAGATTCAGAGTGGAGCTTCAGAGTTCAGATTCAGAGTGGAGATTAAGAGTGGAGCTTCAGAGTGTAGAGTGGAGCTTCAGAGTGCAGAGTGGAGATTCAGAGTGCAGAGTGGAGATTCAGAGTGCAGAGTGGAGATTCAGAGTGCAGATTCAGAGTGCAGAGTGCAGATTCAGAGTGGAGCTTCAGAGTGGAGCTTCAGAGTGCAGAGTGGAGCTTCAGAGTGGAGCTTCAGAGTGGAGCTTCAGAGTGCAGAGTGGAGCTTCAGAGTGCAGAGTAGAGCTTCAGAGTGGAGCTTCAGAGTGCAGAGTGGAGCTTCCGAGTGGAGCTTCCGAGTGGAGCTTCAGAGTGGAGCTTCAGAGTGGAGCTTCAGAGTGGAGCTTCAGAGTGGAGCTTCAGAGTGGAGCTTCAGAGTGGAGCTTCAGAGTGGAGCTTCAGAGTGGAGCTTCAGAGTGGAGCTTCAGAGTGGAGCTTCAGAGTGGAGCTTCAGAGTGCAGAGTAGAGCTTCAGAGTGGAGCTTCAGAGTGGAGCTTCAGAGTGCAGAGTGGAGCTTCAGAGTGGAGCTTCCGAGTGGAGCTTCAGAGTGGAGCTTCAGAGTGCAGAGTGGAGCTTCAGAGTGGAGCTTCAGAGTGGAGCTTCCGAGTGGAGCTTCCGAGTGGAGCTTCAGAGTGGAGCTTCAGAGTGCAGAGTGGAGCTTCAGAGTGGAGCTTCAGAGTGGAGCTTCAGAGTGGAGCTTCAGAGTGGAGCTTCAGAGTGGAGCTTCAGAGTGGAGCTTCAGAGTGCAGAGTAGAGCTTCAGAGTGGAGCTTCAGAGTGGAGCTTCAGAGTGCAGAGTGGAGCTTCCGAGTGGAGCTTCCGAGTGGAGCTTCAGAGTGGAGCTTCAGAGTGGAGCTTCAGAGTGGAGCTTCAGAGTGGAGCTTCAGAGTGGAGCTTCAGAGTGGAGCTTCAGAGTGGAGCTTCAGAGTGGAGCTTCAGAGTGGAGCTTCAGAGTGGAGCGTGGAGCTTCAGAGTGGAGCGTGGAGCTTCAGAGTGGAGCTTTAGAGTGCAGAGTAGAGCTTCAGAGTGGAGCTTCAGAGTGGAGCTTCAGAGTGGAGCTTCAGTGTGGAGCTTCAGAGTGGAGCTTCAGAGTGGAGCTTCAGAGTGGAGCTTCAGAGTGCAGATTCAGAGTGCAGATTCAGAGTGCAGATTCAGAGTGGAGAGTGGAGCTTCAGAGTGCAGATTCAGAGTGCAGAGTGGAGCTTCAGAGTGGAGCTTCAGAGTGGAGCTTCAGAGTGGAGCTTCAGAGTGGAGTGGAGCTTCAGAGTGGAGCTTCAGAGTGGAGAGTGGAGATTCAGAGTGGAGATTCAGAGTGGAGAGTGGAGCTTCAGAGTGGAGATTCAGAGTGGAGAGTGGAGCTTCAGAGTTGAGATTCAGAGTGCAGAGTGGAGCTTCAGAGTGCAGAGTGGAGCTTCAGAGTGCAGAGTGGAGCTTCAGAGTGCAGAGTGGAGCTTCAGAGTGCAGAGTGGAGCTTCAGAGTGCAGAGTGGAGCTTCAGAGTGCAGAGTGGAGCTTCAGAGTGGCGCTTCAGAGTGCAGAGTGGAGATTCAGAGTGGAGCTTCAGAGTGCAGAGTGGAGATTCAGAGTGGAGCTTCAGAGTGTAGAGTGGAGCTTCAGAGTGCAGAGTGGAGATTCAGAGTGCAGAGTGGAGATTCAGAGTGCAGATTCAGAGTGCAGAGTGCAGATTCAGAGTGGAGCTTCAGAGTTCAGATTCAGAGTGGAGATTCAGAGTGGAGCTTCAGAGTGTAGAGTGGAGCTTCAGAGTGCAGAGTGGAGATTCAGAGTGCAGAGTGGAGATTCAGAGTGCAGATTCAGAGTGCAGAGTGCAGATTCAGAGTGGAGCTTCAGAGTTCAGATTCAGAGTGGAGCTTCAGAGTGCAGAGTGGAGCTTCAGAGTGCAGATTCAGAGTGGAGCTTCAGAGTTCAGATTCAGAGTGGAGCTTCAGAGTTCAGATTCAGAGTGGAGCTTCAGAGTGCAGAGTGGAGCTTCAGAGTGGAGCTTCAGAGTGGAGCTTCAGAGTGCAGAGTGGAGCTGCAGAGTGGAGCTTCAGAGTGCAGAGTGGAGCTTCAGAGTGCAGAGTGGAGCTTCAGAGTGCAGAGTGGAGCTTCAGAGTGCAGAGTGGAGCTTCAGAGTGTCAAGAGCAATGCCAATAGCTCTAACTTTAACAAAGGCAAAACCATTGCATTGTAAATGCTTGTTATTTTACCGAATCACATGCTCATGCTGCTGCCTGGTTTGTCTACATGCACACAGGCAGAATCACTCGGTACAAAATGGCTCCTGTTCACTCGTCAGTACGGTCTTGCGCCGCCCCACCTTCCCCCTGCCAAATACATTCATTCCAAATACTGCTTATTTTCATATCAGACTGACTTCTCACATCTGGGATAGCAGGGGCACCTTCCACAGTGATTAGTGCTTCACAAAAAATAATTCTCGGCTAGCGCTCAGAAGCCTTGAAGCTTTGATTGAATGACACTGCAGTTTGATGCCCCGCTCGTTTTTTGATGCTATGCGTTCCAGACACTGATTTTATTAAGACTCACTTGGAGCTCTAAACTGTCACTTGATCTTTCTTTGGGTCATTTCGTTTGCCCGGAAGGACTAACATATCTGTGAAACCCTCTTCTTTTATAGTTTGAGCATCGTCTTCGTTTAGCAGGATAACATTATACATTTGAAAATACAAATATCCGGGAAGAGCAGAGAGCAAATCTCCGCGATGTTGGGCATTCTCCTATCATAAAGGAAGCGTGTTGGTGGGACCTGTGGCATCTAACGCATCATTTAACCCTATATGCGTGGGCACCTACCACAATAATGTATAGGATGAGTTTGTTCCGTTCCCGTTTTTAATTTGATGTAAAACTCAAATCACTGCACACTCTCTACTACACACTCTCTACTACACACTCGCTACTACAGTCACTACTCTCTACTACACATTCTGCTACACACTCTCTACTACAGTCACTACTCTCTGCTACGCACTCTACTCTCTACTACACTCTACTACACACTCTCTACTACACACTCTACTACACACTCTCTACTACAGTCACTACTCTCTGCTACGCACTCTACTCTCTACTACACACTCTACTACACACTCTCTACTACACACTCTCTACTACAGTCGCTACTCTCTACTACACACTGTACTACACACTACTACAGTCACTACTCTCTACTACACACTACTACACACTCTCTACTACAGTCACTACTCTCTACTACACACTCACTACACACTCACTACTACAGCCACTACTCTCTTCGACACACTCTATACTAGACACTCTCTACTACACACTATCTACTACAGTCACTACTCTCTACTACACACTGTACTACACACTCTACTACAGTCACTACTCTCTACTACACACTGTACTACACACTCTACTACAGTCACTACTCTCTACTACACACTACTACACACTCTCTACTACAGTCACTACTCTCTACTACACACTCTACTACACACTCACTACTACAGCCACTACTCTCTTCGACACACTCTATACTAGAGACTCTCTACTACACACTATCTACTACAGTCACTACTCTCTACTACACACTGTACTACACACTCTACTACAGTCACTACTCTCTACTACACACTCTCTACTACAGTCACTACTCTCTACTACACACTCTACTACACACTCACTACTACAGCCACTACTCTCTTCGACACACTCTATACTAGACACTCTCTACTACACACTACTACAGTCACTACTTACTACACACTCTACTACACACTCTACTACACACTCTACATTACACACTCTACACTACACACTCTACACTACACACTCTACTACACACTCTGCTACACACACGCTCTACTACACACTCTACTGCACACCCTCTACTACTCTCTACTACTCTACTACACATTCTCTACTACTCTACTACACACTCACTACTTTCTACTACACTCTACTACAGACTCTCCACTCTCTACTCCACACTCTCTACTCCACACTCTCTACTTCAATCTCTCTACCTCAATCTCTCCAATTCAATCTCTCCAATTCAATCTCTCTACCTCAATCTCTCTACTTCAATCTCTCTACTTCAATCTCTCTACCTCAATCTCTCTACCTCAATCTCTCTACCTCAATCTCTCTACTTCACATTCTGTATTACACACTCTCTACTACACACTCACTACTCTCTACTACACACTCTCTACTACACATTCTCCTACACACTCTACTACACACTCTACTACACACTCACCACTCTACTACACACTCACTAGTCTCTACTGCTCACTCTCTACTACACACTCTCTACTACACACTCTCTACTACACACTCTCTACTACACACTCACTACTCTCTACTACACACTCACTACTCTCTACTACACACTCTACTACTCACTTACTACTCTCTACTCACTCTCTACTACTCACTACTACTCTCTCTACTACTCTCACTACTACTCTCTACTACACTCTCTACTACTCACTCTCTACTACTCACTCTCTACTACTCACTCTCTACTACTCACTCTCTACTACTCATGACAATGCCATTTATTTATCTGTTTCCAAAACCAACACATAAATAAAACATTTGTCATTTACAATGCCAAAAGCGCTAACTTTTGCAAAGGCGAGACCGTTGCATTGTAAATGCTTGTAATAATAAGAGTTTAAAACAAAAAAAGAAAAAAAAGGACCCAGGGAAGCTGGAGTCCATTCGGAAGGGTATTTACTATATCCTATGCCCTCAATTGCTACCTGTGGCTAGCGAGGAGTTCCACTAGAAAGCAAGTCTTCATAGTTCAGTCTTTAAGAGTTTTCCGAGTAGTAAGTAGTTGGGTTTGGGTCTCAGGGAGGGGTGGGTGCTGTTCCAAAGTTCTCATGGTGTCAGTTTCTCTTTCACGATCTTGAATGACTATTGACGTATCACATAAGTGAATGCAGATGCGAGGTTTCTGGCTTTGGTGCATGAAGGATCAATTTCGGTACAAAAGGGGGTGGTGATGGATGGAGCATCTGAATCAATCAAACACTCACACCCAGTCAAAAGATCTGGGTTTAATCCATCACCGTTCTTTAGCCCACTCTGCCACCCCAGTTCAGACATGGCTATATGCACATCAGTCTGACCCTGTGCCTCATGGGAACAGTCCAGCCCGAACTGCCAAGCCATGTCTTCCCTCTCTGCCACCCTAGTTCAGACATGGCTATATGCAAATCAGTCTGACCCTGTGCCTCATGGGAACAGTCCAGCCCGAACTGCCAAGCCATGTCTTCCAGGATCAATTTCAGCACATATTCAGGGCCACCGAGCACGAAGGCATGGTAGATGGTGCAGAAGGCCTTGTCTTTGATTCAGACTTTCACTGGAAGACATTGGAAAGCCTCCATGCTGTACTTAATGTGGTTGCATTTACAGAGATGTAGGCACATTCTGGCTGACTTCTTCTGTAGCCTTTGTAGACTAGCAAGAAGTTTCATATGTAGGCCCATGTAAAGGATGTTGAGGTAGTTCAGGCAAGCCATGAAAAGGGGTCCTATCAAAAACCAGCTGGTGATCAGTGAGATAAGTAGAAGAAATCTGCTGAGTATGGATCGCTGGAGATTGATTGTTGAGGTTATACTTTAAATAATCATGTTATTTTCAAGGTTAAAAGATTCTGTACTTTATTCAAAAAGATTTTTGCAACTTCATCGGCTATCAGAGAATAAACCGCAGTTTAACTTTCTTTTTTTATTAAGGCTGTCATTGCAATGGCATTTTAAGAGGGCTAACAACAATTGCCAAAAGGAGGGAGACATGTAATATGTTAGTTGCGTCCGTTGCAAGAGAAGGGAGAAATTGTATAGCAGGTAGCAAAGCGGGGGTCCGTGGGCAAGCTTGATATTACAATCTTGTTGGCGAGGTTTATTGCTTTCGTCTCCATAGTTTTGAATGACAAGATAAACTAGCAATGGCAGTGAGATGGTAGAAAGAGAGGAAATACTGGAAATCGGAGATTGGCACACAAATGTTGTCGATTTTCGATTTGAAGAGGTTAAGTATTCGCGCTGTTGTTTGGATGCACATGGCTCACTTCATGGTAAATGTGGAACATTCACCTGTTAATTGGTGCATTGTTATCCTTAGGCAAACAGTCCTATTCGACATTTTACAGGCCGTATGGTAGCCTATGCAGTGTTTCTTATAGCAGGTTCTAGCTTCATTTAATTTGTAATTGGGCTATTGCCATTCAAGTTAAACTATGTATTTCATTCTTAGATACATTACTTGTATTTTTACAGTTTGGTTGGAGCTAGAACGTCGGTGGCATACATGTCGAGGTTGTGATGGTCTAGTATGAAAACGGTTCTGTTGAATTGTATTGCTTGCTCTTCAAAGCTATGTAATTCAATTAAAATAAATTGTTGGTAATGTTTAGTGGGATAGAGGGGTACATTTGTTTTTGTGGGTGATCTAAACCTGTACTGATTTAGTTAATGGTGATGAAAGCTTGATCCCACCACACCCGATGTACTCCTAAATTTGAAGTTTTAAGTGCAGGAGGTCGAGTGTGTGTTGGACCAATTGCCTTCCTTGAGATAGTTTTGGGGCATAAATGAGGTGGAAAAGGTGATGGGAAGAGTTCTCTGAAGGACACAGTTATCACATTAAGGGAAATGATGCTATAGTTTTATGGTGGTGCCAATTGTGGTACGGGTGCCAAAATCTATTCTTTTGCCATTTGTGAAGCGCATAGCTACCAAAAAGGGACTCCCTGCACTAGAAGGAAAAGAGGGTAGACTGGATCACATATAGAACACATATACTCAAGCAGCCAGGTCTTAAGAGACTCTCTAAAAAGGAATACCTCAGGAGAATTATGAAGCATGAGAGGAATAAGGTTTCTGAGTTTAGCTGCTAGATGAGAAAAAGACCGACCCCACTTCTTTTTACGTCTCGCTGAGCCAGCGCCTGCGCTGCTCTGAGAAATTTAGTGAGTGGCTTTTGAAAGTGCTACCAGAGACTCTTGCTGGCCTCAAGCTTGTGTTCACGCGCGTAGCCGCCATGTGGGTTTCTGTTAAGGCTCATTAAGCCTTGCGTGCCTCTCTCCGCCTTGTTTTATTTACTTTTTGCCAGTGCACACACAACTCCCGGTCCCGGCCGAACTTCTCGCGCGCACCATTTGCTTGTTTTAAAGAGATTTCTATCAGACTTTATGGCCCTTTCAGATCACTTAAAAGTTTAAACACATCCTTTTATATGACATAGTTCAGTGTTTCATAGTTCTAATTTATTCGAGAACTTCCTTTCAGCCGCCCGCAAGCTAGACACGAGCAGTCGCTCTCCCAGCTGCCCCCATGTGGCAGCAGACATTGCTAATTGCAACTTGGGTGTATGGAAATCGGGGCTGGCAGTCAGGCTTCCGTAGGGGGCGGGGACGCAGAGCAGCGCTGCTCTACAGCTTACAGAGAACGTCAATCAGCCCTCAACTCATTCCTTAACATTTATGTAAATATGGGCGTGTGACGTAACTAATTGCAGATCTGAGAGTGGGGCCCTGCTATACAGTATGTGTATGTGCAGGTATGCTGTGCATGCACACCACACAGGGATGTGAAGCACAACATGCATATATGTACAGGTATGCTGCTGACATGCGCAGCACATAGGGATGTGAAGCGCAGTACTTACAATCACAGCATACATGTATGTACAGGCATGTGGCTGACATATGCAGCACATAGGGCTAGAAATCATGGCACGGACAATCACAGCATACATGTATGCACAGGCATGCTACTGACATGCGCAGCACATAAGCATGTGAAGCTGAGTACTGACATTCACAGCATACATGTATATACAGGTGTGCTGCTGACTGGCGCACCACACAGGCATGGGGACCATGGCACTCAAATCACAACATACATGTATGCACAGGTATGCTGCGGACATGCACAGCACATACAGATGAGTACAATGGTATCAATTACAGCAATGGGGATTGGATGCTTAGTCTGTCAATCACAACTTTAAGAAATATGCAGGCGTCGCACTATGATGAAGAACCTGCAGGCAGTGTGAGTCAAGTTTTATACCACCCCCTGAGCATATAAAAACAATAACTGTGTATATATCTCCTCTATTTCTCTAATTGCACTGAAAAGTCAATGGCAAGCCAGAGTATATCTGAATAAGTCAAGTCCATTCCTCATGTGGTTATGGTCACTTCAAATCTTACCCCGGCTAATGACATACCATCCACCTCTTCATTTATTTTCACTACTAACAATAGAAGATGCTTCTGTATCACTAGCGCTAACGCTAGGTGTGGTAGTAGACTTCCGTGTTAAACCCCGCGATTGCTGAACTAAATAGTCAAACACGTTTGGCGAATGTGAAGACGCAACCTGACTTGTAATCCTTTTCATCACGTTGTAGTTTCCTTGCCTTCCTACGCTTTATATCTGCCTGAAGGTCATTTAAGTAGTTGTCAAGAATGGTATAATTCTTGATCGTAGCCTCAGGCATATTGAGGTCCTTTATCTCGTCCTCAATTTTCTGTATTTCCTCCAGTAGTTTTTTAATCTTACGTTCAGCATTTTCAATTAGTATATTCATAAGATTTCTGGAGGATGCAGGTAATTCTTTCTCCCATTTGTCTAACAAATCCGGTTCTAAGTCCTCATAGGTAGGCATTATCTGCGATCTAAGGCCCCTAGGTATTCTATTAAGGGTCAAATACTGGTTTCAAAGTCACAGCGTCTCACCATTTGTTTAACTCCTGTTTCTTCAAATACTCCAATTTCTTAAATTTCTCCTTCAGTCCTACATCCTTAGTAGGTTGTTTAACATTAGTGGTCTTGCCCGTTTTCCCACCTGTCTGCAGGTTACTGAATAAGTCCTGCGCTTCCTGATCTCTATTCATGATGTATATGATAATCCTCCTTGCTGTATTAAACAAAAACTGAACAGTGCGAGTCAAGGCAGGGCGTGAGGAGAGTGTCCAGTACTGCCAATCACATCCTGGTGGTGTGTGCAGGTGCACTGGCATCAACCTTGGATGCGTCGGAGTACACAGCTACCAATCACAGCACAGCTACTGCTTGGGAGAGTGTGCATGTAGCGCTCTCACAGATCTGCTCACACCGCTCTTTCAATCACAGCTGGTAGGAACTGTCAATCACACATTAGAGGGCAGAGCTGTTCAGGAGGTGACTATATTTACATTTTAATGTTAGTTGTTTACTACACAATCAGATCAAAACTGACCCTAATCAACAAATGCAGACTATTGTGCAGTGTGTGAGTAACTGGCATTCTTAACCCTGCTCTCCTTGCGGGTGTCCTCGCGCTGCAGAATCAATCATGATTAAGACTTGGCTCATCTCACGTGCAGCAGCCACCAGCAACATGACATATGTTTAAAGTATGTTATTAATGCTCACTCTCTGTTCGTTTTAGCTTGTAATTAAAACGTGGGTGTGTCTGTTCTGCTGTGGTTTTTTCTTCTTGTGGTGTCGGAGTTGCAGTAGCAGTTCTTTTTCTAGTGCCAGTAAAAGTACTACTGATAGTGCCATTACCACCTCCAGAACGGCTTCTTGTAATGGAAGTATAGCTGGTACTGTAACTTTTAGCACTCTTAATTGGTACTATTAGTAGTAGAGGCGCTCATGCTAAAACAAGCACTTCAAAGTCTATACTATTATTAGCGAAATTACTGACAGTAATGCTACGTCTACTACTCATAAAATAGTATAAGTACTACAGCTCCTACCAGTACTACAAGTACAAATACTTGTAAAAAGATGGTTGGTGGTTCTACTCCAAGTACGTCTACCAGCATTGCCAATACACCTACCAATGCTACGGGTTCTTCTGCTCCTAGTGCCATGATAAGTGCTTTAATCCAGCTGGAAGTAGCGCTACTCTTCGTGCTAGAGGTAGTAAACCTCCTGGCACTACCGCTAGCAGAACTACTTCTGATGCCAACCAGTGTGCATCTCATTTCAAACTCACAAATCCCAAATCTTTCACAGTTCATATGAATGATGGGCCATGGTTCACTGCAGTGATGTCATTTCAGTGAGTTATGGAGTTTGTAAGTATGAACAAGCATTTGCAATGCAATCGGTCTCGCATTACTGAAAACTAGAGCTATTGGCGTTGCATTATTATTTGCATCGCCAATAGCTCAAACGTTTACCAATGCAAAACCTATTGCATTGCAAATGCTTCTTTTTTTCTGGGTCTTTATTCGGTTTACGTCACTGAACTCCAGCACAGTTTGCTCAGGGCAACAGCCTGAGGGCTGCCGTTTGTGACACCTGGTTCTCGGTGAAAGCAACACACCCTCCTTCATGAGCAGCTCATAATCCTGCAGAGATGCCACCGCATCACTGTAGCCCAAGATCAGCCATAAATCACACAGACGGTCACACAGGATGTGATAAAATATTTCTGCTTGGCTGCTCAACAGCACAGATTAGTATGTGTGAATGGCCAAAACGCCGTGCAGCCACCATTATAAACGTTCACGCAGCAACCAGACTAGCACGTCATGTTTACTCGAAAGGTGAAATAAAAGGAAAGTACAGCTGCAGGTAACAGCAGATGTTTCTTTCCTAAGAATACTAAAAATCAAAAGAACTGTCCACGTGGCGCACAACCAGTTCACGAAAATAATAAAGCACCAAATAATGTTCAAAGGTTCTATTTTAGTAACCACCGTGTTGAAAATAATGAAATACATAAAAATGCTCAAGTTTTTTTTTTGCATAGGCCATGGTGCATAGCCAATAGGTCTCGCCTTTGGGCCCTTATAAGTGTTTAGCCATGCAACGGTTGGTGTTGTTGCACCAAAGATATTGTGCTGCATAACTAAATACTTATAAGGTCCCAAAAGCGAGACCTATTGGCTATGCCAATGCTTGTTTTAATTAAATGTGGGGATCGCTGCTAAATGAGCAGTCGATTATCTAAGGGATCCTGCTGGTATATAAGGTTGAACTAGATGACTTAGCAAGCTCAGGTCGTTGTTGCTGAAAGCTCAATATGCAAGACACAGTGTGTCCAATCAGAATGAACAATGACAGGTATTTAACAAACTGGAGCTACCTCTATTTGCTTTCTTCCTCTGCTAACTTCTGGATGCCTGAAGCATCATCTGCACGTCAAGGCTGTGATACAGCCCACCTAGTCACAGGGCTTGATTAACAAACAGCACTTTACAGTACATTATGTAAATATCGAAAAGTGTTAAACTTACTCAATAGTGTAATTCACCTTTATGAATCGGGCTCACGGTGTTTAAGCACTTCTTACATTTATTTTAAATCAACTCTTTTTAATTATGTTAACTCTACGGTAGCGACACAAGACATCACATCACCCCAAGGCTCACAAATGAATACATAACACCAGCGTCCTGCCTTTACTACTCCAGCTCTCAATCTGTTGCTCCAGATAATTCTCGACATAATATGTAGTGACAATTTGGAAGTAATCCCGCCACAGCCCACAAATACTTTTGCATTTCTTGGGATAAATAAACCCTGCACATCAGACATATTTGAAGAAAAAACATCTTTATTAAAGTTGCATACGTAGAGCTGGAGACATCTCTGTATCCAGCACTCACCTGAGCAGCGATTCCAATGCGGCCTTCATTGAGCATGCTGATGGCGTATTTGTAACCCAGCCCCAGCTGCCCCAGGATGTTTTTCTCTGGGACCTGCAAGAGGTAAGGTGGATTTAGTAGGCGAAAAGAAACTTTTTCAGAGAGCAGTCTCACTCATCTGGATCTCATTATAAAACCTCCGACTGTAGTGAAGCCTCGATATTTACACTGTGCTATCCTTCCTGAGGATAAGGAGTCACGCGCCTCACGCTGCCTCTTTATGGAGATGCATGGACTGTGTCTTCCGCTTGTGCGAGCCCTTCAGCCAGATCCTCCCAGAGGTGGAGATGATTTGAAAGATCACAGTAGTTGGACTCCAGCCTCAGCTGGGGGGGATGGGGCGATAGCTTGGTCAGGTGCTAAGATTTCTGTCTCAAAAAGACAAAATAATTGGGAGGAAATGTGGGGAAGGGGTTGAGATAATTGCATGCTCTAGTAGCAGGAACGAGAAGCAAGGATTCGGCACTCATGTACTAATGCACTGTGCATTACAGAACTATTCTAGGGACTATAAAAGAAGGAAATATTGATGGAAAGTTTTCTACTTTCTATCTCTGGGAGTTCAATAATCTTTCCAGCCTCAGACCAATTGTTAATTTCTGAAAATGACCAAAGAAGGCTTTAATGATGCACCTCTCATTTTCCAATATGATTAAAACTTCAACAAATCATCAACACTCCCCCCCCCCTCTTCAAGGTCATGTTGCAAGCCAGACCAACCTCGACTCAGACATACAACTCATGCTTTCGTATACCACTTCAGGCCTCAGAGACACAGCCGTAAACCTTGGTTTCTAATACTGTAATGCTCACATCTTGATACTGTTACATACCTCAAAGACTCGGTCATACACCATTCTAATTTGCAAAGGGTGTTACAGACTCATCCGAGAAACTCAGGGCAATACACCTCTCACTTCCTCATCCTGCTATGTTAATTTGATATAGCGCAAACAATTCATCCCCGTAGGAACATCTCAGCGCTAGGCTAAATACAGATAAGCAGCAACAACTGAACTACACCAATTGAATAGAATAGCCATGTTTTTTAAAATCTTTTTGAACTTTCCTGTGACAGATCTGGGAGAGAAAGGCACACACTCATATGTCCTTATAAAGTAACAGACCATTGGATGTTGAGGATACACACTATAATGTTGAGGATACACACTATAATTTCATTATACTTTTAAAGAAACAAACACTTCTCAATTGAAACTGGACACCTACCTTCATATTTTCAAAGGTCAGGGGGCATGTGGAGGAGGCCCTCAGTCCCAGCTTGTCCTCCTTCTTGCCGATGTAGAGGCCCTCCGTATCTCTGGGGACAATGAAGCATGTGATCCCTTTGTAACCCTGTAGGAGGAAGTAGCAAGAGAGTTCAGATCACATGCTTCTGGCAACTAACTTTAGCAATACAGGGGATGTGCCAGGGTTTAATGCAGCAGTGTTGAGCACCAGTGGGTGGCTGTCAATGTTGCATTCAACACAATCACAGCTAGAGCCTGTTTCTTGCTAACGGCTGCTCTGGGTGGTTCCCATTCAGAAGTACTTCATACATGCCTAATTCCATCTATTGTACTTGATAATGTGGTACTCTTTCTCATGATCCTGTTCAATCAATGAACTTCATCTTAACAACTCCTTGCACCACTTTCTCGCAACTGATCAGTCTTGATCCTGGTAGATTGTTAGTCGATGTACAGAATTCTTGTGCGTGGCTTTCCCTAGGGCCTCATTAAGAGTGTCTGGGATGCAGGGGAATTAAATCTACGCCCCTAGGATTCACAATATGAGGCATCTCACCTGGAGGACTATGGAGAATTATGGAGTTGAGCATTTAGAAATCCTTTGAGAAATGAGTAGCTACCAGTGGAGATCTGCAATTTCTGGTGCGATTCCCCAAGTAATGTTCTTACGGAATGTGTTTGCTTTTAGCAGCTAAAATTCTCTAGGTTAAAGTAAAAAGTTGCATGCTGCTCAGTGGTGTAACGAGACTAGAAGGGGGCTCCTGCAGAGTACATGGAGGGCCACCGGCCCACCACCTACCGCTTTTCTTAGTGTACTGGCTGAGGCCCCCCCCCGCACAGCGGGGAGGGGGGGGGGGGCTATACACTGACACTTCTTAAACTTAATAATTTCGAGGCAGTGGTAACAACTGGTACACGCCCAATTGTAATTAAATGGGAACAGTTAATGAGGGCCCAATTATCCAGGATTAGCTGCTGATTTTGCTGCTGCCATTTTCTCAGTGACCAATGCGTCACTGTGCCCCTGCCAGGGACTGACATTAAGATGTAGGCGATTCTAGTAATCTCTGGGTGTTCATTCTGAAGCACTTTGTAGTGCGCTGGTTATGTCTTTTACTCCTCTTTTTCGGTTCCAAACGTGCACGCTACGTCATACTTGCCACAGTGGTTTAAACACTAGTCCTTACTGGATATCTGGCACGCTGTGCACCTGGCCACCAGGGAAGACTCCTTTTTCTCCCCCCACCACACGACCTTCATGTTCGACTGGATTGATTCCTCTGTTGCACTGCCATGCCAGCCAGCTTAAGGTGTTGGAGGCGGACTACTTGGTCAAGACACTGTCTGATCATAATCTGCTGCTGTGGCACCCTACTGCTGCCCACCTGGTTCTTGCAGCCCGCTGCTCTGGAGGATCCTGTGTTTCGCAATTTGGTCTGGACAATACTAACTATTTAAATAGCAGAAAACAGCAGCACAGCATCCAAATGTATGGCAGAGAGGGACGCACTAAAAGCCATGATCCAGGGACACTGTATACATACACTAACCGGTGTGAGGGACATGCTCAATTGGGAAGTCACTCAAGTGGAGACCTCATTACATGATGGAGGAACGAGAATGGCCGGGTTGAATTAGCTGAAACTAGAACTCGCAATGCTCAACTGATTGAATCGCTGAGACGCCCAGACTACAAGTTTGACCAAGTCAAAATACACGCAGAGGGGGACAAGCTGGGCGCCTACTGGCATGGTTGCGGAGGGGGTAACTGACATGGTGCGGGTGACCGCTGTGCGCAATCCCCTTGGTACGGTGGCTACCACCAAGGGAAAGGATACATAGAGTTTTCTGTGAGCCCTACCAGGCCCTCTCAACCCTTCATCCTACTGCCAATGGCTTAGGTCTCCGGACTACCTCCTCAGTATCCTGTTGCCAGCAGTGCCTGTGGACCAAAGAGAAATCCTTAATGGCCCAGTGTCGGAGCAGGAAATTAAGGGTGCCTTGCAGGACTCCCCTCACCTGCAAGTCTCCAGCTTTAAAGGGCCTGCATATAGAATTCTATAAAACATTTGACACCCTGCTAGCCCCTACACTGCCACCATTTCTGCTGGGCAACTCCCTTCAACAATACTAGAGGCCCTGTTAGTGCCCCACCCTACCTCACAACAGCCCAGTTGCACAAAATATACCATACAGCATCCCCTGATTGCCCTCGATGTTTTATCCCTGTGGCGGACATGATACAGATGTTCTGGTCCTGACCAAGTGCTCATGTGCTTTGGACTGAAGTATGCACAACCATAACAGTGTTACGTGCTGCCAGGTTTGGATGGAACAGATAGCTGTATGCTGAGTCTCTATAACAGGTAAAAGATGGGCGGTCCCACAAACCGTTTCATTGACTTGCAGTAGTGATGTATTGGAAAGCCTCTATGCTCCAAGGCACAGAGCGCTGGTATGAGGCGACCATAACATGGGAAACGGCGGAGGCTACAGCGTTCTGGTGAGAAGAGGTCAGAGGTCCAAGGAAGAGACCCACAGCGGCTGCTTGGGACATGCTACTGTCCACTTTCCAAGAGACCCATGACAGCAGGGAGGGTTTCAACTAGCACATCACTTCATCCCTTGGATTTGCAGCACCTCCATAGACTAGGTATACCCTTCCCCACTGCAGGAGGGAAGAACCATAATGGGAGCACAGCTCCATCGACTTGCCTGGCCCATTGCTCCTGGTGTTTAAGTGGAAAGCCATAGACCTTTGATACCCCCTCCCCTCCACCCCAACTCCCCAGGGAGAACTTCAGGTGTTTCTATTATGTATTTCTGTTTTTTTCTGTCATAGATGTAATACATTTTTAGGCTCACGCTTTTTGTTCTTAATTAGGTTGCAGAAGGTTAAAATGAGATGCCATCTTACTCCTGTACTGTGTAGTGCTACTGACACATTCTCAGGACAACGCTGAATCTGTATTTGTACAACCGTATGCTATGACTTGACAGCTGCCGTTGATATTGTAAAACTTTAATAAACATGGCTTAAAAAAATGCATGACATGAGACAGGTCAAACACAGAAAGGTGCTCCCAGCGGCGTTGCAATTGACAAATAGTGAACCAATATGTTACAAACACGGTGCACACACACATATATATACACACACACAAGTCCAAACCATTAGGACATATTTTTATTTGAAACCAGAAAAGTAAGCATTCAAGATTGCAGTAAATCCAGCTTTGAATGAATGGTTTGAACAAGAAGGTGACGTTTCAACTCCTCATGGTGTTTTGAATGAAGTCTGCCTCAGGACAGAGCAAACAGTTAGCAATCTACAAGAAACATAAGAACTGTAAATATCCACAATACATCTGGCAAAGCAAAAGGGCAAGCCAAAAGAAAGTACATGCTCACCTGGCCATGGAATTCTGATGCAAACACAAAATACAGCTATGAAACTAGTCAACATAACCTGAAGTAATATATAAGTGCAACTAAGCTCAAACAAATGAAGGACTGGAAGTCAAGTGGATGAATACAAAACCGGTGGTCCCAGAAGGTGTTGGTTGTGACCAATGTGCCACATTGGATAAATACAAAGCATGAACCCTCATAGTAAGCAGTTGCTGAAATGACAAATCATGTAAAACGCTCAACATATCTGTGAATCAGTCTGTGAAGGACATGGACAGGTGGTACTTTTAAATCATGCACATGTAAGAGAGTGGCAGCTGTGCTCTAACCATCAGGTCCCAATCCATGAATGTAAAAAGGTGCACAACTCCAAATACCCTGTCATACAGATGTGCGAGAATATCTTCGTGTAAGCATAACCCTGTGTCCCCATGCAAAAAAACTGCAGAACACGTGCCTGCCAAAAGAATGATTCTATGTTGCCCATGAATATAACCTTGTGAAAGCCTGGTAAAAAAACAATAAAGTGCACGAGAATCACATGTTCCAGCCTATTGTGTAACATGCTTTGGTCTGCATTTTGAGAAAGCATCTTACAAACACAAAAAAGGAGAGAATCACATGCCTATGGTATAAATAACTTAAAAGTAGAGATACAAATTCTCCCAACGCGGACTATCAACAACAAAAATCAGGAAGTGTAACAGAATGGTAAAGAGTGAATAAAGAATTCTACGAGAATGTATGATGTGTCAGCTTACCACAATGTGTCAGTTTTACAACTTCTGCTCCACAACAACTGATGCGTTGTGAGAGACGAGATAAACAAGCCCATATCCTAGATAGACATTGTCTAGAAGAGACAGCGCTAGCACTGAGCAGTGCTTAGGAGAGACCTGAGAACATGCACGTTCGGAGCAAAAGTGAAGAGTCAGCTGAGCACTAGACCAGCAACTGCACGTATGAAAACATGACCTTAGCGAGTCCTCCTGGGGAGTCCTAGAGACTCAAAATACTTATCTTCCAAGCCAAGCAATGCCCAACGGAACCCTGTAATGGAACAATAAAACAATAACCGATACATCACTTCCTAAAAACACAGAATTGTAAATCCGGTTGGACATTTGAACAAAAATTATGAAGTTGCCAGTAAACAGTGAAAACGGACTAATGAATACATTCAGCCACAATTCATTAATAGGAACACATAACCTGATAACAAAAATAATAATGTTAGGAAGCATACTCAGGGCTATCTTTGAAAGAGGTAATAGAAATGAATTCTCAAGATTAGTTACATTGTCAGAATTAACCAGACATCAACGTCATAAGTAGGCTCCATTTGCAGAGCGAATTTAGTCCATCATTCATTTTTGATTTTTAATGACAGATTTTTTAATTTGTAGAGCGCGACATTTACCCGGAGGCATCAAGGCACTGTAGCCAACAATCCAGAACCACAAACTGCCTGTAAATGCATCGTGAAAGAACAGTTTATAACACATACAGCCACGTTTTGAGTGCTTTCCTGAAGGGCAAAAGCAGAGGGATGGCCTTCGGGATTTGCAGGAGTGAGTTCCGAAGTGTGCTTGCTGCAATTGAGAACGCTCCGTCACCAAGTCAAGTCAAGTCAAGTCATAAAAATGTGTATAGCACACTACATACCCAGAGGGTTTCAAGGCGCTTAGGAAGGGGAGGAGGATTATTTGTCAAATATCCATGTTTTAAGCTGCTTTCTGAACGCTAGGTGGTTCTGGGTGAGGCGAAGGTAAGCGGGGAGTGAGTTCCATGTTTTAGCAGCCAGGTATGAAAAGGATCTGCCTCCCATGGTGGTCTTGTTGATGCGAGGTACAGTGGCGAAGGCTTGGCTGGAAGAGCGAAGTTGGCGGGAGGGGGTGTAGAAGGACAGTCGAGAGTTGAGGCAATCTGGTCCGATGTCGTAGAGTGATTTGTGTGCGTGGGTAAGCAGTCGGAAAGTGATCCTTTTATTGACGGGTAGCCAGTGGAGGTCTTTAAGGTGACCAGAGATGTGTTCGTTGCGTGGGATGTCTAATATGAGCCTGGCTGAGGCGTTTTGGATTCGTTGTAGTTTCTTCTGGAGTTTAGCGGTGGTACCTGCGTAGAGGGTGTTTCCGTAGTCCAGTCGGCTCGTGACCAGAGCGTGGGTGACTGTTTTCCTTGTTTCGGAGGGGATCCAGCGAAATGTTTTTCTGAGCATGCGAAGAATGTTAAAGCAGGAAGAGGATACGGCGCTGACTTGTCTGTTCATTGAAAGTGAAGAATCCAGGATGACGCCAAGGTTCCGTGCGTGGTCTGTCGGGATGGGTGCTTTTCCGAGGGCTTCCGGCCACCAGGAGTCGTCCCAAGCAGAGGGGGATGTACCTAAGATGAGGACTTCTGTTTTGTCTGAGTTCAGTTTCAGACGGCTTTGTTTCATCCATTCGGCGACTTCTATCATTCCTTCGTGTAGGTTAGTTTTGGCGGTGCTGGGGTCCTTGGTGAGAGAAAGGATCAGTTGAGTGTCATCCGCGTAAGAGATGATGTTGAGGTTGTGTTGGCGTGCGATGGCCGCGAGGGGGCTCATGTATACGTTGAAGAGGGTGGGACTGAGTGATGATCCTTGTGGTACGCCGCAGATGACTTCAGAGGCCTCGGACTTGAATGGAGGAAGGCGGACTCTCTGGGTTCTTCCGGTGAGGAACGAGGTGATCCATTCAAGTGCTTTTCCTTGGATTCCGATGTTATTGAGGCGTTGTAGAAGGGTGCTGTGGCAGACTGTGTCGAATGCTGCAGAGAGGTCGAGGAGGATGAGGGCGACTGTGTCTCCATTGTCCAGTAGAGTTCGAATGTCGTCTGTTGCTGCGATGAGGGCGGTCTCAGTGCTGTGTTTTGCTCGGAAGCCAGATTGTGAGGGGTCGAGGGATTTGTTGGCTTCGAGGAAGGCGGCGAGCTGGTTGTTGACGGCTTTCTCGATGACTTTGGCCGGGAATGGAAGAAGCGAGATGGGGCGGTAGTTTTTGAGTTCGGTGGGGTCTGCTGTTGGTTTTTTCAGAAGGGCGGTGAGTTCAGCGTGTTTCCAGTCTTCTGGGAAGGTAGCGGAGTTGAAGGAGCAGTTGATGACGTCTCGGAGGTGCGGTGCTATGACGGAGTCTGCTTTGTTGAAGATGTGGTGAGGGCATGGGTCTGTGGGGGGTCCAGAGTGGATGGAGTTCATCAGGCGGATGGTGTCCTCAGTGGAGATTGGGTTCCAGGCGTTAAGGGTGTTTACGGGGGGAAGATGGTCAGCAGATGGTAGGGTGGGTTGGCTTCCGGGTTGGTTGTCAAAGCTGTTGTGGATGTCTGCAATCTTGTTGTGGAAAAAAGAGGCTAGGGAGTTGCAGAGGGTTTGAGAGGGGGTGATGTCGTTGGAGTTGGCCGAGGGGTTGGAAAATTCCTTGACGATGTTGAAAAGTTCCTTGCTGTTGTGGGCGTTGTTGTCTAGTCGATCCTTGAATGCTGTTTTCTTGGCTTTTCGGATCAGTTGGTGGTGAGTGCGGGTGGCGCTTTTGAAGGCGTCCTTGGTGCTGGTGGATGGGTCTTTTTTCCAGGCCTTTTCAAGGGAGCGGCATAGTTTCTTGGACTTCTTGAGATCTTCGTTGAACCATGAGGCCTTCTTGCTGCCAGGTTTGTTTTGACGTTTTTTCAGTGGTGCTAAGGTGTCGGCGGTGTTGGATAACCATAGGGTGAGGTTGGAGGCGGCTTCGTTGGCGTTAGAAGAGAGGGCTGGGGAGTTTTGAAGGAGCGATGCGGAGATCTGGTCCGTGGTGATTTTGTTCCAGTTTCTTTGTAGAGTTGGTTGGAGGTGGTTGATGGGTTTCGGCTTGTTGTAGGTGAAGTGAACGCAGCTGTGGTCAGTCCAGAGGAGATCCGTCGTGTGGCTAAAGGAGACATGATTGCTGGAGGTGAAGATGGGGTCGAGTGTGTGACCTGCGATGTGGGTGGGGGAAGTGACCAGTTGTTTAAGTCCGAGGTTGGCGAGGTTGTCTAAGAGGGTGGCGGTGTTGCGGTCGTTGATCTTTTCAAGGTGAAAGTTGAGGTCTCCAAGAAGGATGTAGTCTTTGGAGGGTAGCGCGTGTGGGGTGATGAAGTCCGTGATGTCTTCACTGAATTTTGCGCGGGGGCCTGGTGGTCTGTAGAGGAGGGTGCCTCTGAGAGTTGTCTTGGGGTCGATGTGGATCTGGAAGTGAAGGTGTTCGGAGTTAGCGAGGTTGGCGTCAGAGCTGGTTGAGATGCGGATGGATTTCTTATGGACGATAGCGATTCCTCCTCCTGTATGGTCGGTGCGGTCCTTGCGTGTGATCTTATAGTCATCAGGGATAGCGATGGTGATGTCTGGGGCGGAGGAAGCGTTCATCCATGTTTCCGTTAGGAAGGCGACGTCTGGAGAGGTGGTGTCTAGTAGATTCCATAGGTCAATGGCGTGTCTGTGGATCGAGCGGGTGTTGAGAAGGATGCATTGTAGGAGGTTGGGGTCGGGAATCTGTGGTGTGGTCGTAGCTGAGATGTTGTCGGTGCCGTTGAATTTGCAGGAGTAGCAAGAGAAAGGTCCATGGGTGTGTCCAGGAGCAGCTTGGACGCAGTTGGGGGCGCGACCAGGGTTGAGGGCTAGGAGGGTGGCGGCATCGTAGGTGATGCGGGAGGGCTGGGCAGCGCGAGGGGCAGGGGGTCTGGCGCTGGGCGCGGTCCAGGCGCGGACGGGCGTAGAGGGGCTTACCTTTGGCGCACCTTCGGCGCGGGTTGGGCGCGGTCGCTGCGCGTAAACGCTGCGCGCGGGAACTCCTGTCATATATGGATAGTGGAGGGGGAGGGGCGAGGGCGACTCAGCTGGGAGGCGGGGCGGGCTGAACACGAGAACAACAACCAACAAAATGGAGGAGGGGGGAGCACAACAGAGCGCCTGGGAACAAACGCGCTAATACAGCAGCTGAAAAAGTACAATTTAAAGCCAATGCGCGTTATATGCAAAGCGGCAGCCAGGCAGATCAATAAGAGGCACAGAGGAGGCAAATGTCACAGAAGCGCTGCAATAACGATACCAGTACACGCCAGGGAGCACTGGGAGCGACCACTCACCCATTTCTTCTTTTTCGTTTGGGGCACAGTGAGCAGATTTCGATGAGCTGATCATAGGTTTCAACACGGAGAGTGGCAGTGGAACATATCTTTAATTCTTGAAGGGCTGGGTGAAAAAGGGCCTTATGCACTATGCGAAGTGTTCTAAACACAGTACGCTTTCTAATGTGAAGCCAGCCAGTGTAAGGCCTCCAACCCCTTAGTAGCTGACAGTCGTCTGGAAATGTCGAGAGTTATTCTGGCCAGCGCAATCTGTACCACTTGGAAGTTTGTGCTGAGTGCTCGACTTAGAGTCTAGATAAAAGGAGTTACAATAGTCTAGTCTGGACATTACCAAGGGTAGTGCAACCTGCTTACGTGTTGGCTGAGGGATAAGTAGAAATTTTTTTCCTAAGCATCCTTATGAGCCAGATGCAGACTGCCACAGTGCGATTGGCCTGGGCATTAAGACTAATTTCTGTATCTAAGAGGACTCTGAGATTCAAGGATTGTAAGGATTCTTCCCACTTACATTCCGCATTCCTGTATGAGTGATTTGGTAGTGTAGTTACCGATGCATGAGTTGCATTCTGGCGATTCCACTACTTGCTATGTGATGTCATGCACCGCATGGCCATACTGTGCAAAATGTTTGACCAGACAGGCTCCAATCATTCCGCAATTGATTCTGGTGCGGTATTGCAATATTCATGCTTTTACTATCTGTGTTGTCGGTGCAATGTAGATCTTGAGGCAAGGACACTGAATATAAATTACACCACAGGTATTACAATTTGTAAAATAACTTAATTCACTTTTAACTTTCTTATGCTCAAAATACTTTGTTTCCATGCAATATTTACATGCTGCACATCTTCCGCATCAATAGTGCTCCCTAGCTGGTGGAAGCCCCTATTGTGATTGGATCGTAAGAGTTATAATGGTGGAGAGAGCTGCCCCTACAACTTTAAGTGTAAAATTTAGACCTCTTTTGAAAAAGTAAAGAGGTGGGTCTCTACAGTCAAGAGTATCATGCACAACATGCCAATGTTTGCAAGTGAATTTCTTTATTGCATTGCTGTCAGTGTTAAACGTGCTCACAAAAACAAAACTATTCTCAATGTTGGGGCACACTGGGAACCAGTAGGTGTTCCCTGTGGGTTTACTGAACCTATTTTCTCGACTGTCTCAGAAACCATAAAGGGTAGCCCCTGTCCGATAGGTGAGAAATCTGTATATTTATAACCATGACTAGACAGAAGTCTTGATTGCAGTTGGTCCTTCGTCTGTGTGGTCGAATACGCAATGACCCTCAGAACTTGAGCACCCTCCTATTTTATTTAGTTCCTCAAAAAAACATTCATCTTTGTCTTTTACTCTGCTCTGTCCTTTACAAATTTGCTATGTTGTGTGGCATCTTGCTGCTCTTTTTGACCTTGGTATGACTCACAGGATTGTTCTACTTCTACTTGTCCAATCTGAAAAACGTGGTTGAATTGATCACCTTAACTGGCCTTGAATATAAGAACGCGTTTACTTTGGGCTTGCCATTTACCCGATTCACTGTTTTAAAATTATTGGGAATGTGGCAACACGATTTGCACTCGGACTTCTTTGCTCACTGCTGCTAATAAGATGGGCCTTAACTTACGATCCTAAGAGCTCTCTACAATCATCTACATCTAATCTTCTCTGCCATCTTCACATGAAAATATCTTGAATTGTGGCTGCTCATTCTCCCTTGCTTGTGCCCAAACACTGGAATTGTTTTCTTTTAAAGTTTCACAATTAAGACTATGTGGCATCTAGGGAAGTTCTAAAAATGTAGGTCTTCCTGCAACGTGAATAATCCAAGTGGTCTTCTCAGCTGGCTTTCATAGTACCACGATGTTCCTTGGGGCATCAATGTAAACTTTACAAAGGTATTCATTTGTTCACTCAGTCATTTCTGGGGAGTTTCATCAATGCTTCGTTCAACCAAGGAATATTTCCAAGCTCGCCGAAAACCAGTTAGATCATCTCCCTAGTCAATAAACCTAACTTAAGAATGCCGAAACCAGCGACCAGCTACCTTCCATTGTACAAAACTACTGCTGATCAATTAATCATGGTCATCATTAAAGAGGATATATATATGCCAACTACCAAATGGGCTTCTAGTCTACGATCAGCATAGAAATGGAGTTCTAGAGTATGTGCACCACACCCTTGTTGAAGGTGATGCCTACTTAATTGTATTGCTTGACCTTTCTGCCACCGTTGAACCGGTAGATCAAGGGAGACTACTCATGGTACTGGAACACCGCATGGATTTTGAGAAAAGCCTTCAAGTAGGCTCATGTCATTTATAGCTAACACAACTAATGTTATCGTGGGGCACACTCTACTTGGGATCTGGTCTTCAGCCAATAAAGCATGACCTTGATCGACACATCTCCAAGGAGACACCATATCACAAGAATACACTGTAAAAGCTGAGGCACAATGGAGGATGATCCTTGCCTTGGCAAATTAAGCTTGAATACACAACCATCTAGTCACCTAGCCCATGACAACTGCAAGAGAATACAGTATAGGTCCAACAGGTCTACTGCGCTAAGCCCTTTACAGGGTGTGATGATATAACTCAACCTCCCAGAAACACATACACCTGACAACAGAGACAGACAACTTATCATATTTATTCATGTCTGAATATATACATTTATGTTCAATTTGTAGATCACAAACTTAAGCAAAAAGAAAGGGAGCATTAATTGTGCAAAGTTCCTCTTCCAATCCATTGGGGCCGGAGAAGATGGAAACCAGGATGTAGCATGGAGTCGAAGCCCATGTGGGACATTTATGATTACTCACCGAAGAGGGGTTGGTATTTGCCATCACCAGAAAAACGCCAGCATGTTCAGCATTGCTGATCCACATCTTGGAGCCATTGATGATGTAATAGTCCTTATGCTTTTCTGCCGTAGTTCGCAGGGAAAAGGCATCACTGCCAGATTCAGCCTCAGAGAGGCAAAAACTGCCGACCTGCCAAGGACAAGAAAGGACAATTAGTGACCAAAGGGAGGGCAAGAACAAGAGCAGGACCAAGCTAATATGGAGGTGGGTTGTTCTGAGGGAAGATTCAGGGGTTCTGTCAGAGCTCTATGAACATCCCGGGGTGGTTCAGTAGGCAGGGTAGTAGACTCGGAGGAATGAGGTGCGCTGTCACAGCTGAATGAGCACCCCAAAATTATCTATACAGTCAGTCATTGGAACATTTGCAAGTAGTTCTTAGTAATGAACTAACAGGGGTGGCACAGGTCAACACTGTGGTGTACAGGCAGGATGAGTCCCAGTTCTTCTATTGGAATATCACCAGAGACACAGATCATGAGAGATACAACAACATGGTTGCATGCAGGGATTTAGGTGGGGCGGGGGGTGGGTCTGTGGGGTTCTGAGCACCTCCAGTTTTTTTTGGGGGGGGGCCTCGAAACGGGTCTCCAGGGGGCTCTATTTTCGAGCTTCAAAGGTAGGGTGACCAGACGTCCCGGTTTTTGTTGGTGTTTCGGGTGAGCATGAGCGTGCACTGCTTAAGCAAATCAAGCTAATGCGCTCCCAGTACCCCTGGGGATATACATCACTGCAGACCCACAGGTCTTTTACCCATGTAATCTGGCCCGACTCGTGAGCATTAGGAGGTTCGTCCAGCATTGGAGAGCACTACCCATGTCGCTTCTTGGGAAGGCTGCTCTATTTAAAATGATGGTGCTGCCTCGCTTCTTTTATGCACTTCAAAACACACCCTACCATGTGCCGGCATGCTACTTCCAAGAGGTTGTGAGTACTACCTGTACATTGCTCTGGGACGGGCCCCCGCCTGCATAGCCAGGAAAAAACTAACAAGGGGCCGGTATGACGGTGGAATAGCCCTGCCCGATAATACAAAAATATTATTGGATGTCACCATCAATCACTGGGTTCATCTCCCATTGGATGAACTAACTTATCGGATGGACTGACAGGTTATGAGACCCGGAGAACATCTTCAGGCCCTTTATGGGGAATCACAGGCCGGTTCCTTCGCTAATCCAAATGCTACCACACTCGCCCTCTGGCATACTGCACTTCAAAGCTTGGGTTGACCACACCCCTATGGGACACTGCACAGCTGGGCACACAGGGGACCCAAATGGGTTATGACAAATGGGACTTGATTGAACTATATAGGGTGGGATACCCAAGGGCACACAGTGCAGACATTCGGTTTGCTGACCTACAGACAGAATACCAATTGGCACCCACTGAAACCTATAGCTATTAACAAATCCGACAGCACTGCAGGCGGCGTTGCCAAAGGAAGAGGATCTCCCAGAGTCATTGCCACTGGAAGAACAACTTTTTACTAATCACATGCCCAGACAGGCAATCTCACTCACCTACTGTAAACTCATTTATAATACTCCAGATGCTCCGACACAGCTGCGGGAGCGTTGGGATCGGGATCTAGAGGGTCTAGAGGATGGTAAGTGGCTGGAGGCCTTGGCGTCCCTCCATGTGGTGGCTACAAGATCTAGATTCCAACAGGTCCAACTAAAAATCTTGCATCGAAGCTTCTATTCTTGCACTACCAAGCTATCAAGGTGAAGATGGACTGGAAATTGAACACATTTTTGTCATAGGAATTATGACCATATTGGTACGTTTTTTCACATGCTCTGGAACTGTCCTATAATCCAACAATATACGTTAAAAGTGACTATATGCATGAATAGAGTGTGTAGTTTTGCCATGGAGGCTACTGCTTACTGAATGACCGGGATACTGAACTTCTTTGGATGGACCAACAATGAACGACACTGAGTTTTATGGTAGACAAACGTAATATTGCATGGTTATGGAGGGCTGACCAGGCACCACAGCTGAATGAATAGAAGGCAGATATGGATTGGTTCATGTAGGCAAAGAAAGTAGTTTACGAGGGGAGGGGATGGTGGCACTGCCTGGTCTCTGATTTTGTATTGCTGGAAAAGGATATCTTCATTCCTGTCTCTGAAGAATTTACTTCCACAATAAAATGTAGCTTTGGGATGGTAAAGGATAAGTGAGAGTGAACAAAGTTTATTAAATGGGCAAACACCTTTTCAGCCTCATAATACCATGCAGATATTTTCCATTTCTGTAACCTATGAGTCAACTAGGAGATAATTTATCCATTGATCACCTCTAAATATATGCAAACAGTGAAATCTTTTCACATATTTGACTGCCTGGGGGATTATCGCCTTCAGTTTTGCTTTGATGTTTTTCGTGTCTATTTGAATACCTGCTTGTGGAATAAAAAAATTGAAGAATTCTACTACGGTGACATGGAAAACTGTTTGTTATTACAATGTTGTGATTGCAAGCATTGTTCTGGTCTGAACCTTAAGAATATCATTTATTTAAGCAAGATATCTAGAATGTTCACAAGTATCGTCATGTATAAGAGCTGAAATGTTGTTGCAATGCAGTGTGAAATGCATGATAAAGAACTCCTAAAGACCATCCTGGTTCCAACACAGCGTTCAACTTCTTACCATAATGGACAATACACAGGAGAGTTTTGTAAGGTTATCCAGGGCATTCTAAAAATTGCTTGACATTGGAAAGCAACGATTACATGAAAATGCAACAGCTCACTGTGACATATCATGACAATGTTGCAGGAGCATTCGGTGACTTAGACTAAAGTCGGTGGCTGTACCATCTAGTGCCAAAACAAGCTCCATACTTTTTTGTGGTAGGATGGTGAAACCAACTGCTGAATCGACCTTTGGTCCATGAAGTATTACGTGGCACCTGAATTACTCAGAATTCTGAGATTTAGGGTTGGGCTGGTCAATAAGTACTAAGCCTATGAACAGAAAAGGAATATAGTATGCCAACGTCTTCCTCCTTGAGAAATTATCTGCTAAAGAACAAATATTCATGGGTAAAGAGGTGTTCTGAGTGTGTTGGTTTTCTCCTTTGCCTTTATTTGTTTTAATATTATAAAGATGATATCACCTTTAGGTTGATTTCCTCACATCTCTCACCAACAATGAACCAGTTGAATTTACTAGACACAGTAGGCAAAAGGTACTACTTGTGCCATAGAAACCTGTGACATTACGATATTGGTTTACTTTGCTTAAGCTGCCATAAACCTTACAACCAACTTGTCAATATTGTCCTTTTTCACACAGGCAATAAAAATCTAACTGTCAGAATCCCTTTTAGAGGGCCACAGGGCAAACAGTTACTGGACCCAACAGTCGTGGCCTTTCACTCTTGATGTCCCAGGGTCAGCCCACTATGGTAAGCACAATAGCCCTTAGCTTGTTCAATGCAGCTCCAAGGGCAATGACACGCATTCTTCATCGCCGCCTCACCTGGCATACAGGGGTCTCGAACTATGCACATGGGCAGATGGCCTGATCGATGAGATGGTCCCGACAGACCAGAATCTCACACTCTTCTCCTGGATACACTCGGCAGGATCTGCGCGGAACCTTCCTTCCTACAAGCGATCTTCTCATAGCAGGGTCTTCTCGTCTTGGTTCTAGCAGAAGCTGGTTCTCCAGACTTCAGGCAAGAGTTCTTGATTCTCCTGGGTGATACTCTCCATCAAGCTTGGGAGACAGGGAGACCCTTAGTCCCCAGTCCTTGTCACAACAGGCAGAGATTGTGATGAGCTTCTCCATGCTGATGTACAGTTTCAGTTTGACAATTTAGGAACCTCAAGTTCCCTTTTTTATAATTCCTTTCCAGACACAAATGTAATTTACTGTCTAGATCTTTTTTAGTTCATGTTCTGGGGTTGCCAACTTTAAAGTGCCCATACTCTGTCTTGCTCTTCCTACAGATAGCAGTCTATCAGTGCAGGAGTGTCACTATATCTGATCGCACCAAACAGAGGCTATGGGAGTAACAAGAAGATCACACCTGGATGTCCACCTCAGTGAAATGTGCATCAAAAGGTCACAAAGACTGGGCCTTACTCTTTATGATTACGTTATCGGCTCCTTCTATTTCTAGAGATGTGCTCAGGTCCATTTGACCAGTGACCTCTTTCAGAATCAAAGAGCCCTTTTTCAAAAGTCCTGGAGAGCCTGGCTCTTTCTTCCTTTGCTGTGTGTCCCACCCAGCTCTCAGGAATACAGCAACCCACAAATCAGTTTGGGGAGCTCCTCTACCTCCACATCTTTCTCCAGCATTGCACTGCATCACTTACAGGCACTGATGTATACTTAGCGCTACAGTTCAACACGTGTGTAGCCATTTATGTACAGAACCACTTCCCAGGCACCTGTACACACCAATGTGATGCACTTACACATGTATAGGCTGCCTCCATGTACTGTAGCACACACTGGCTCCTGTGCATATCAGTGCTGTGCACTTCAACAGGCATGCATGGTCTCTCCACATCCGTCTAGATGTAGGCGAAGGCTGAGCTAAACACACAACCACAGAACTTCCTATGAGTGGGCAAGTAGGCCCCACTCCCATGACAGTGATCAGATGGTCTGGCTATATTACTTGATTACTTACTAAAAAAATAGTATGTTGCCACCATTGCGCTTGTGTTACTCAGCTCGCGGAAAGGATGGAAGCCCTCCACCATTATGAGGGTAGCATGTTGTGTGTCCCTCCTGGTTAACTGGACCTCGAACTGTTAGACAAGCCTCGGTCATGACAATAAATGTTTGTTTACTCATAACCAAAAATGTGTTACCAAGGATCCAGAAACTAAAGCAGATGGGGCACTCTGTGCAGAAGTTCACCTCTCGTACCATGCAAGAGACTTTTCCATCCAAAACTCACCCATACATAGTGTTACGCATCATCCTTGGGATTCTCATCTAACACTAGGAGAGCAGTACGCTAAGGGATTGTAAATGGAGTAGTCCATCCGTCGAGAGTTCTGAGATACTTTTATGTTTTAGGTTATTCTTGCCAATTGTCTTAGTCGCTGCTAGGAGACAAGAATTCATGCTTTCGGTCAAAATATTGTCAGGGTATGCTCAACTATTTTTTTATGCCTCCTTGTCACACAATTAAACCCACTCAAGTTCCAAATGAGGAATCTGCCAGTCACAAAAACGTGACACGTTTCTGTGCTCGTTAGTGCCCATCTTTGGACTGCTGGGGGATGTGAACATTCATCTGGAGTCCATAACTGAGGCATCCACTGCCTCCTTTAGGGAAACCATGGAAGTGCTGGGCCTTAAAATATGTGATACCCCAGCCACCCATGAGGCGGGACACACGATCGATTGTATTGCCACCAACTCAGATACCTTATCAATAGGTCTGCTGAAACCCCAAACATGGACTGACCACGTACTGATATCTTTCTCAATCATACCAGAATCAAATGCCAACAATAAGCATATTGGTAAAAATAATCAGCCCACACAAGAGGACTGGAAAGCCACCATGAAGCACCCCGAATTAATATCTATAGCCACAGAGTGCAAACCTAAGTCAATAGGACCCCCAAATTTAAACACCTTTAGGGAATGGATGACGGAACTAAAAAACATGACTGGACAGGGTAGACGCAAGCGTAAACCCGGAAATAAAAAGAGATCCGCCCCCTGGTTTGATCTAGAGCTCAAAAATAAACAGGGGGAACTTAGACGGGCCGAACGTAGCTGGCGGAAAAATTACCTAAGCACAGAACGCTGTAAATATAAAAAGACCAAGAAAGCATACCACGCACTAATCAAACAAGCCAAAACAAAGTACTATACATCAGCTATAGCAACAGCTAATAGTAAACAGAAAACAATCTTTAATATCGTTAAAGACTTCAGTAAACCTAAATGTCTCTTGCAGGACATCCCTCCCTCACAATCACTTTGTGATTCCATCGCAGACTTTTTTGAGGGAAAGGTTAAGGGTCTGACGAAGGACTTTGAGGTTCCCACCCTCGAACACATTCATGAGGATGAAAATATTAGGCAGGAAGTCCCTCAGCTTACGGCTTTCCGTACAATCAGCCTGGAGGAGTCAAAACGGGCTATCCTAGCTACTAAGTCAGGATCACCGTTCGACCCATGCCCTATAGGACTCCTTCATCTTATTGCTGATATTGTTAACTCGGACATAAACACTATCGTCAACAACTCTCTGTCCACTGCTCACGTCCCCCCTGAGTGGAAATTGGCAGCTGTAAAACCCCTACAAAAAAAACAACTCCCCGACCCCACCACACTATCTAATCTACGTCCGATTTCACTACTCCCAGCATTGTGCAAAATCACTGAGTCCACAGTGAACAAACAGCTGACACACTTCTTGGAAGAGAATGAGGCATGGCACCCTAATCAAGCTGGCTTTGGGACTCAGCATTCCACCGAATCGGCTCTCCTGTTCACCACTGAAACCATCCGCTCAGCTTTAGACCAAGGCAAGAAGGCCGTCCTGATACTATTAGATCTGTCGGCGGCCTTCGACACGGTCTCACATGCTATCTTAATAGACCGGCTAATAACATCTGGCATCAAAGGAATTGCCTTAGAGTGGATAAAAAACTTTCTTAGTGACAGGCGACAAGTGGTGACCTTGGGGGATTATCGTTCCAGTGAGAAGCCACTGGCAACGGGAGTACCTCAAGGTTCTAGTCTGAGCCCGACATTGTTTAATGTCTATACTGCACCCCTGATACAGCTGATATCGTCCTACGGCATAGATGTAATAGCATATGCCGACGATACTCAACTGATCCTGGTCATGGACAAAGAAAACCAGGTCTGGGAAGAAAAACTTAAGTGTTGCTTGACGGCCACCTTTGAGTGGATGCGGAAAAACCACTTAAAATGTAACACAGGCAAGACTGAGATCATGCCCATAGGCCCAAATAACGAATTCATCCCCAGACTGTGGTGGCCCGAGAATGCTGAAATACCACCTCACACTACCTCCTCGGCTCGTAACCTTGGGGTACAGTTTGACGCCGACTTATCTTTCAAACATCAGGCGGCAAAAGTGGCAGGCACCTGCTTCGGGGTAATAAAAATGCTCAGAAAGTTCTTTGACCTGCTGCCCCTCGAAGCTAGGAAAACTGTCACGATTGCATTAGTCACATCCCGCATTGACTACTGCAACAGCCTGTATGCTGGTACCAATAAGGTGGTTACCCATAAACTCCAGATGGTACAGCATGCGGCGGCAAGGCTTGTTCTGAAATGGCCAAGATAATCTTCAGCAACTAAAGCCCTCAATGTACTACATTGGCTGCCTATAACCAAAAGGGTCCTCCACAAAGTATTGACAATCACCTTTCGCGCGGTGCATAATTCAGGCCCAATGTACCTGAGAAAAAAATTTGTCAAATACTGTCCAAACCGCACACTACGGTCTTCAAATGCTAATCTCTTGACCATTCCAGGTTTCAGACTCAAGACCCGCGGGGGTAAATCCTTAGCGGTATTGGGTGCCAAAGCATGGAATGCGCTCCCCACCCCATTAAGAGCCCTGGACAAGGAATCTGATTTCCGTAAACAACTGAAAACCTGGATTTACAACCTTCCAGACTCAATGGCCAGAGCACTAGTATGATTCCGGTCTCAGTCTCCTTAAGCAGTAAGGCAACTTTTTTCACCTGGTTGACCCTTTAATGGCGCCGAGATGCTCCCTGGAGCGATTGCTAGCGCGGTATAAATGGACCTTACATTTACATTTACATTTACATGAGCATTCACCAGAACTTCAAAACAGAAAGATCCTCGTGCGAACAGCATAGCTATATATGTCTTAAGCTACTGTTTGTCAAAAGGATGCAAACAATATTCATCACACCCTGGATTAACATCCGAGTCTTCTGAATTCAGATATAGTCTCAGTCACAGGATAACTATTTTGGAGGCAGCAAGAAATATAGACCCATAAGGGTACTTTTATAGGCTTGGAAACCATACGTTTTTACCACAAAATCATTGAAGGTTCTTACTCTCCTTCGTGTGATTAGGCGACTGGCCAAAAGACCTATAAATGTCATACCTCCTGAAGCTTATTTTCATTGCCTGGGTCTGCCATGGGAGGTGAGACGAATAAGGGCAGGGAAAACAATCCATGGCTCCCATGGGCATAGAGAAAGCTCACCGTCAGGGTTCTTTTGTAGCACAAAGTACAGAATACCAACTCCAGCAACTCTAATTCTAAAGCAATTGGAGTTTTAAATGTGTATCTTTGCCAGAGGCATATGTGATTCTAAAAAGTGCATCACAGGAATACATTTTACAAACCTCATCAGTAACCAGTTCTGTTACAAGTAGAACCTAAAGCATAAGGCAATATCTTACATGTCGATCAACATGCATTATTTATGCAATTTGAAGTCTTTTTTTTTTAACTCTTTTTATTGGATTTTATACAACGAAAAGACAATACAATACATAAGACAACCCCCAGCCACCCCCCTCCCCCCCTCTGATCGGGCAGATTAAATGTAGAACAAAAAGAATTTCAAGAGCTTATAAATAATAATAGTTCATAAAATTGAATATTTAAATTAACAGATGAATCATCAAGATACAGATATACATTAGGATAGATGGGTATACATTACATCTAAACAGTTTTAGCCATATTATTGTTAAATTAGTGTCTAAAGTTCAGACCATTCTGTTAAAGGAGACCATATTTCTAAACCTTTTGTTCTACGTTTCCTACCTTTAGTTTTATATATTGCCATTTCTAAATTAAAAATTGCTAACAGTCTTGAAAAGCACTGTTGATATGAGGGGGCGATAGGATCTAGCCAAGCCGATGCTATACAGATTCTTAAAATGGCCATTGAGATAAAAATCAGTTCGTGACCAGTATTCAAATTAGTACAGTTTACTAAGCCTAATAGGATTGTTTGATCAGATAGATTAACCACAGTTTTAAGGATTAATGAGAGGAAATGTTCAATTTTTGATTTGAGAGAGGTTAAAGCGGGACAAGATGAAAAGATATGTATACAATCCGCATCTTGTAAGTTACAGCGAAAACACCATGTTCCTCTCCCATTACCCCATTTGGCAATTCTATCTGGAGTATAGTACATGAGGAAGCATATTTTATAAAATTGTGTTTGTAATTTGGTTGCCATGAGTACAGTTTGTGATAGCTCATTTACATACTCAAATTCATCAGTTGAAATTATAAATTGCTTTTGCCATTTCTGAATAATCTTCTGCCTGTCATCAGGTAAATATGTAAGTAATAATTGGTAAAATCCCCCAATCCGTATTTTTTCCTGATGATGGCTAAGCGATTCAGCTATGATGTTTTTAGGCATATTGTCTTCTCTCCTCACTCGTCGTATTAAAAAATCTCTAATTTGGAGAAATTTAAAGAAATCTCTCCATTCAAGATGATACTTGTCTTTCAAAAATTCAAAAGAATATATCCCTTCTGCGGAGAAGAAGCAACCTATATTAGTAATTCCAGCTATGATCCATCTACCAATATAGGAATCTTTAAAAATGTCTGGTAAGAGGGGGTTATTTTGTATTGGAGTATAGACAGATAACCGTCCCAGACCTATCATTTTCCTCACAGATTTCCAAACTTTAAACACGGCTATGAGTGTTTTTAGTTTAACTTTTTTATGATAGCTATCAAAGAGATATCGCCAAAGATAGCCGATACTTCTATCATCTAATATTATTTGATGAATAGTCGGTGCGTCTTTATCCCGAGATATCCCTATTCCGTCAAGAAAAAAAAGCTCATGATTATATAGCAAGACTTGTCCAATAATATAACCTGAGGTTTGGGAGACTTAACCCTCCTCTTTCTTTGGGAAGTGTGAGAAGTTTATAGGCACGGCGGGGTTGAGTATATGCCCAAATAAAATCTGTAAAGATACGTTCCATTGTTTTAAACCATTGATCTGAGATTTCCAGATTGATCGCTCTAAATAAAAACAAAAGTTTTGGAAAGTAGTCCATTTTTAGGGCATTTGTCCGTCCTATCAAAGAAAGATGTAAATTATTGATACGGCGAAGGTCTTTTTGTATTTTATTTGAAATAGGTTTAAGGTTCAGGTCGACTAAATTCTCTAGTTCAGAAGTTATTGTAACCCCTAGGTACGTGGCTGAATTTGTTACACGTGAGTCTATCATAGCACATTTGTTATTAATAATTATTTGGGTTTTCCCTCGATTCAAAGCATATCCTGAAATAGTGCCAAATATTAGTGCCTCCTGTTCAATAATTGGCATAGCCAAGTTTGGGTTAGCATTGACAATGGCAATATTGTCTGCATAAGCGAGAATTTTTGTTGAGTATTCATTTATCCGGATGGGAGTTATAGTACTAATATTTTGTAATCTCCTAATAAAGGGATCAATATAGAATTGCATATTAGTACTATGCAATTTGAAGTCAACGCCAAAGGCGTGAAAAAAACCAATATGTAGGCAAAACAGCGAATGAACTCCATTGTATATTTATTCCGTACGATTCCTTTATTATTTACTAATAAGTGGTTTAAGGAAATTGAGGAGATTTGTAATCGCTTCATATGGGCCAAGGGCAGAACCCGAAGATCCATAAAGATGCTGGCACTATCTAAAGAACAGGGGGGCCTTGCAGTACCTGACTTTAAGACATTATTTTGCCTCAGTTCTTCAGTATTGCAAAGGACTCCTCGGTGGGAATATGAAAGACATATGGAGGGGTAATGCTGGCATTCCGGATATATATGATCTGCTGGTTTTGGACTCTAATAAGGGACTTCTTACATTCAAGGAGCTAAACTACTATAAAAGAACGAAGTTCAAGGTGTTAGGTGCGGTTATTTCAGTTTGGTCAATTATCCGGAAGAAAATTAAATTAGGGAGAATGAACTTCTATACCCCTTTATATATGAATAAACTTCTCCCAGATGTATTTCATGATCATGTGATGAGGCGGTGGGATAATCTCGGGGTCGGACAATTGGAGACATTATAGATCAATCAGGGTTAATAACATTTGAAAGGGCGCAACAGCTATACAATTGGGATCGAAGAGATTTCTTTAAATACTTACAGATAAGATCAGTCCTGCAGAGAAAACAAGCAGGTAACTGTAAGTTTACTAGGGTAGACTTGATGGAACTTGTTCAAGATGAGGAGGGAAGTTCAATCTCTCAACTTTATGGTGCATTATGCCTGTATAACGAGGATGATAGAGGAAAGGTATTTGATAAATGGAGAACTAAATTAAATCTAGTCGGGAATGAGGGTGAAAAATCGCTTAGGTTAGGAAACACTATCTTAAAGGTTGCACATCTGCAGGCACAATACTACAAGACTTTATATGAACTATATTATACACCGCATAGAATATCCCGCTGGGGGGGGAAACGAGTGGGATCCTCTGCCCAAGATGTCAGAGTATGGAGGCAGACACGATACACATGTTTGCGGCTTGTCCTAAACTAGATCCCTTTAAACACGCTATGGAAGAATTCTTTAAAGACGAATTGGAGATTTCTATTAAATTAACTAATGAGTTTATGGTCCTGGGGGTGGCAAAGGAGGGGCAGGATGTACCCCATCAAGAATTTTTGTTTATTGCAATGACGCTGAGCCGGCTTTGTATTGCAACGTTATGGAAAGACTCTAATCCTCCTTCGTTTCAACAATGGCTCTCTAAATTATTAGCTATCTATACTCTAGAGAAAGCTTTATATGAAAAAAAAGGCTCGAATGCAAAACAGCTTGGGAAACTGATATGGGGCCTGGTTGAAAAATGGAAACTTAAATTAGACGGGTATTAAAAAGGGGATAGACTCATGCTCATGTTGATAGGATTAAAATTGGCGGTGTTAAAATTGCTCAGATCTTTCAACTCTTCTTTCTTGGAAACTGTATTCAAATTATGTTTTGCATCTCGATTGTTACTTCAAGTAACAAAGCTTTAATTGAATTATTTCTGTTGTATTAGATATATATGTCAAAGTAATTAATTGTTTATACTTCGTTTTTTCTGATGATGAATAATAAAAATATCTAAAAAAAAAAAAAAGAACTCCATATGCTATTCGGGCCCATAAATAAGCAATAGTTCATAAGAAACATGACCAGCCAGTAGCTAAACTTTTACACTTTGTGGACTATTTGCAATCATATTTTAAGATTTTCGCTTTTGAGCACGTTTTAAAGGATGACCTACTGTACTCCAGAGAAAACCTATGAATTAATCATTTAAAATCAATACATCCAGATAGACTGAACATCACAAACAACACCAACTAATACCTACAGAAATCAAGAGATCTCAAGGGTGCACTGATTTCACATTCCAAATGGAATCTTCACTAATGATGCTCATTCATTGAAAATCCAGCAGTCAACTGTGGAGCCACTGATCTGAGAACTAAGAAAGCTAACTGAGAAAGGCAGAAGCCGAAACGTTGTAGTGGAAATTATGAGGGAGGTAGTCTTAACATCGCCTTACTTGGTCTTCTTGATATTTATGATTTCAGAGTCATGGATGAACCATATCGCGACCGCAAGCATGTTGACACAGTACAGTTTTTTTTACATTGAAGGCCTCGATGTTAAAGGGGAACATTGTCTTTTTTTCCGTCCTTTTATGCTCTTTAGATCTACCTCTTGGGTAGTCCCTTAAGTGTTAGGAGGGTGCTGGTGTAGATGGCAAATCATCTCCTTGCCCTTCATCTTGATGCTGCTTCCTAAAGTCTCTCCTGCAGGCCGTGCAGCCTAATCTTCTGTCTATCCTTCGGGGTCTTCCTGAATGTTTTTTAGACAATGTCTGCAGTCCTCAACCAGCAATATTCTTACCGGACCGGAGTCAGATAAAGGCAGTGAGTAGTCCTTGATGGAAGACCAGTCTGAAGTGTAAGATGAACCTGAAGAGTTACTGTGGTGACCTTAACTGTAGAGGAATAGCAGATGGCGCTGGAGAAAAGTGTGGAGGCAGACCATTGTGGCAGAGGAATAGGTGACAAACTGACCCCAGACGTTATTTCTCTGGTGGATGAGTACTCCCTGGGGGATTCAGAGTCCTAAAAATGTGGTACTCTTGCCTTTTTAAGGCGACATAGCTAACCCACTGCAGGACTTTGTGATGGAGAAGCAGATGTTGGTCACAGTGGTGGTCTTGACATCCATGGAGGTGACAGATGATTAAGGAGGTGGTCGTGACATCGAAGGTGGTCTTGACATCAACTTACTGTGCCTTCTCGACATCGAGATGGTGATCCTTTGGAAGGCATACAATACAGAGGACAACCAGATCGGACTTGTCTTTTTTTGTGCAACAGGCAGGGCACTTCACAAAAAATGAAGGCATTATGACTCAATAAATAAAAGATTCCAGCTAGAAACAGCTGAAAAACCTTTCTATCCCTAAAGGGATGTTGAGTGAGGTGGATTAAACCACGTTCCAGAAGCTTTTCTCAAGATAAATAGCCAAAAAAGATAAAGCTCAGTAATCCTTATTTTTTTTTTTTAAAGAGGTTTGTATGAGCTATTTCTAGTCCCTTTAGATGTATTGAAGGTTTTCCTTTAATGGGACATATTTTAAAAAGGCAAGAAACAACACACACACACACACACACACACCCACCCCCCGTGGCGGCAGTTGCCACTGGGGAGTTATACTTCAGGTTGAGTTTCCATAAGAGATGCATTGTTTTTGGTTGCTATTAACTCTGGTCCTGTTTGACTAGTTTGTGCCTTGAAAGTTCAGGGGTGTTGCTCCAAGTGGTGACCGAGAAAAAGGGGAGGTCCAAAAATGAATTTTCCCTAGTCGTTTCTCCATAGGACCTTTAGACAGCACTACAGCCCAGACCTCTGAATGGATTTACACCAAATTTGTCAGAAAGCTACAACTTGGCGAGAAAGAGTGCTTTTCGTGTTTTGGTGTACATCTGTTCAGTAAATTTGGACAAAATTAAGGTTAAAAAAAAAAGGTTGTAAATTTCACCCAACGGAGGATCTGATTAGCCGAAAGCTCACAAAGTGAGATCTGATTGGCTTCCACCACCTCAACCAGGAAGTGGAGGCAGCCATCTTAGGACTCCAGACTCGGTCCCAAGCCCAAAAAAAACACAAACAAAAAAACATAAGGGGGGAAGGGTACAGATAAACTGACCCTTTAGGCATAATGGGGGGGGGGGATCCCACATGGGAACAAAAACATTTATTTAAAAAAAAAACACTGACAAATAAAAGAACCAAAAAAAAGAAACAGGGTCTCCCTCACTTTTATGAAAAAAACAAAAAGGTAGGCCAGAGCCCGGGGGTGGGCGGAAGGGATACGACTCCAACAGTCTCCGGATGGGATCTTGGATCCTGTCAGAGGCAGCGGTCTTTCTCCCCCAACATCTGTGGTCCGACTGCCCGCATCATAATGCGTTGACCAGACAGGTAGCCTGGATGTCAGTCAGACTGCCACCCACGGCCTGTCGGTGCCGGTCCACCTGACATCCTAATCAGACCCATGAGGAACCTTTCCTTTTACATGACAACTTAAATATTGAAATCTGAATCCTAATATTCTCTACAGCTGATAACTTACTAAAACGTGAAACATGCATAATGGATGGGATTTTCAAAATGTGTTCCAAACCATTCACTTAGGGGGGGTTTGAGGGTTCGAGTGGCACCCCTCCCCAGTCCGTTTTCAGCCCCCAGGACCCAATGCATATTTGAGTGGTGCAGGCAGCCCCTCTCACAGGACTGCTTTCAGGCCCGGGGACCCCAACCCTCACGGCCCAATGCATTTTTGAGGGGGAGGGGGCGCAGCGCCCCACTCCAAGCTGCTTTTGGTGCCGGGGTCGACATTTTTTATGGTGAGTGGGGGCATGCATCCTTCCTGCCTGAGCCTCTAATGTAGTGTATTTTGTAAAGTAAATGTAGTGTATTTTGTAAAGCGCACAGCTGCCCCAACAGGGCATCCTGGCGCTGTATAATGCTGTGGAACCCTTCCTGGCTCTCCCTGTGAGATGCCCCGCCTGGGCACCCCCAAGGTGAAGCCAGGCATCCCAGTGTTGTAGGGGCCGTTGTGGAGATTAAGCAAGCTATTGCCAAGAGTTGCAGCGTGGGACCCATGATTAGAGTGGGCGCCGAGGCGAGAATTATCGAGTCCGCGGACATTGATCCCAAGACCCTGCCACATCGGGACTTGAACCCTGGTCCCGGGCCTGATCTCTGCTTCAGAGTCTGCCCCTCTAACCAGTGAGCCACACTTCTCCACAGTGAGCCACACTTCTCCACTGGCCCCCGAGACCTTCTCCCCCAGGGCCGGCTCACTAGCTATGTTTGGTGAGTCCACCCCCTGTACATAGCGAATTCCATGCCCACTCCTCCTGCACAGATAGGGAAAGCTGTGTTGGATCCCACTTGGAAGGAGCATTATTTTATCTCCCACCAAGCGGGAGCAAACACAAAGTCTCCTTCCAGCCGGTTGGGGCTTTAAAAATATTCCTACTGGCTGGAAGAAGACATTTGATCAATTTCCCTTCATGCAATGATGCGGGCAGGGAAACAGATTAAAATATTGCTTCAGCTCAGGTGGAGCAGCATTAGTAGCTGCTCCCATCAGGTGGGAGTAATGTCGGCTCCCGCTGGATGAGAGCCGATACCTAGGGATGCGGGGCCTTGGAGCTCCTCTTACGGCCCCCAACAAGCAAGTGGTAGCATGTGGGATGGGTAGCCATAGGCCAGGCCCTTCAGCCAAACCCTCGCTGCGCACGGCCAATTTACATATGGTAATCAAATATTACTTTACATTATAAAAAAACTACTGATTCTCTGAAAAAAGCGAAGGTTAAAGTAACGTTATAGGTGGGTGAAATGTTCAGTAACAACGTAATGTTATAAACTTTAAAAACCAGTGAAATTCACTACTTATAGTTATCTCAAGTAACAATAACTCATGCCCTAAGGTAACTAACTCATGCCCTCACCATGCACTGCTAATTACGACACATTACATAACTCATGACATCTTCTATGACATCATTATTAATATCACTGCAACATTTGCAGTGAAAGTACTGAGAAAACCTTGCATGGCGGGGGCGTGAGTTATAGTTACGTTAGTGCATGAGTTATACTTGCTTGAGATAACTATAACAGTGAATTTCATGGTCTTTAGAGTGTAAAAAGTTATGTTGTTTCTTAACATTTCACCTTACTATAATGTTACTTTGCCTTTCAGTTTTTTTAAGTATATATATATATATATATATATATATATATATTATCCAGTCTGGCTCCAAGTTTAGCGAGACCCCTGGCGCTTCTTTCTCCGGTGCAATATTCCTCGGCCGAGCCCAGCCTTAATTTATTGCACACATCTCTTCCAGCTAGAAGAATTAAATATGCACTCACAAAGTTCCTTGCGTATTCCCTCAGTTTATTTTATCTTAGCATCCAGTATTTCAGCACATTAAACCGACACGTTTCGCTGTACACACACAGCTTGCTCACCGTTAATACGCAGATATTTCTGAGCCCCTCCTATTTCTATAGGGGAACCGCCAAAAATGTTTACTTTTTACTATGTCCCTTCCTGTTAACAGAAAGCGGAAGTGACATGGAAAATGTAGTTTGTTAACCAATCTGAACTACTATTTACGTCTGATCAATACAAAGGCATTTTACATTGATTTTTACCTTGTAGTTGAGGTCATTCAACTGATTATTATTCACAAGCAGTTTGTTGTCATATGTCTCGGTTATTATCTCATATGACTGTATATCTTGTCGATATCACTAGACCCATATTTATCAAGGATACATTTGTGCCCTCCAGTGGGCTAATATTACCTTCTGTTACCCATTATTGGCCCTCCAGTGGGCTAAATTGTGGTGAGCTGTTCTTTGGCTTAGACATAATGCATATTTGTACCCTTCTGTACTCATTTTAGACTTAATGACCCCAAACATACTTGATTATTATATATGCATGATCCCAAATTGCTCTTTTCCATTTTTACATTTCCCATAACATTGCATTATATTACTGATTCTTATTGTAAACTCTGTCTAATCTGAAGAAGAAAAACAAGTTAGTAACAAAGGTCACATCAAAGATGTACATAAAGTTCTTCACTTTGATTAAGACCCATCGGGGCCATTGTCCTGAAATTTAATATTTGACGTGATTCTCGACATCTTAAAGTTTTTTCTCTATCCCCCCCCCTCTGTCATGTGGGAGGATTGTTTCCAAGGCATAGACCTTTAACAGTGTCCAGTCTCCATTATGAAGGTTCTCCATGTGCTTAGCCACAGCATTATTTCTGTCTTTATTCACTGTTGCTCTTACATGTTCCAGGATTCTTTTTTTTAATTCATTTTTAGTGCTTCCGATATATTCCAATGCACACGGACATTCTATCACGTATACTACATGGGTACTTTGGCAGTTTATCAGTTCCTTTATTTTCCATGTCTTATTGTCTGGCATTGTTACTTCTTTTTTGTTCACTGCCATTTGGCACACCTTACAGTGTTGACATTTTATGAATCCTTTTGTTTTCATCCACTGTATTCCTTTCTGTTTTTTGGTGTGGTCTTTGTGGTGACTTTGTATCAGTCTATCTTTAAGGTTTTTCGATCTTCTATAGGTTACTTGGGGATGTTTACCCATTATTTTGCTTGTTGTAGGGTCAAGTTGTAATAATTTCCAATTTTTCCTTATTATGTTGACAATTTGTTTGGATTCCCTTGTATAGTCGAGTATTAGTCTTACTTTTCTGTCCTCTGATTTACTAGCAGTTTCAGTATTTCTCCGTTTGGATGTGAGGGCTTTTCTCCTTTCTTTAGCATTCACCCTCTTCCAGCTTCTTTCAATGACTTTTTTGTTGTACCCTCTATTTTTGAACCTTTGTGCCATTGCATAGCTCGTCTTTTTCCATTCTTTCTCTTCCGAGCAGATTCGTCTCAATCTCAAGAATTCCCCATACGGGATATTTTCTTTTACTGATGGTGTATGGAAACTGCTAGCATGTAATGTTGAGTTCGTTGCAGTTTCTTTCCTGTGTAGGGTAGTTTCAACTCGATCATTGCGAATATATATTTCCGTATCCAGGAATATTGCTTTTGTTTTGCTAATATTGTAGGTGAATCTCAGATTGGTACTAGATGAATTTAAGATTTGGAAATATGTTTCAAATTCTTGACTAGTCCCTTCCCATACAATGAGAAGGTCATCAATATATCTGACCCATTTGGCAATTTTGTTCACATAGGTATTGTCCGGGTGCCATGCGATCTGCTGTTCAAACCAGCCCATGGTGAGGCATGCATACGCCGGACTGAAGGAGAAGCCCATAGCACATCCTTTGATTTGCTGAAAAATCTCATCCCCGAACAAAAAGATATTTTGGGTTAAACACAACTCAACCATATCCATTAACATCTGATTATGTTTTTTAAACTGAATGTCTCGATCTTTTAAGAAGTAAGCACATGCATTTAATCCGATGTCATTTTCGATATTAGTATACAGTGATACTACGTACATAGTAATAAGCATGTAATTTTGTTGCCATGGTAGTTCCTCCAGGTGTTTCAGGAGATCTGTGGTGTCGTGTAGGTAGGAGCTCAAATTAGTTTCAAAGGGCATTAAGAAAAAATCAATATAATTAGCTATTGGCTCCATGAGTGATCCTTTGGAAGAGACGATAGGCCGCCCTGGTAGTTTTCGGGGGTTCTTATGGACTTTCGGCAGAAAGTATATTGTGGCCAACACTGGGTACTCGGTTGTCAAAAATTTCTGTTCATCCAGATCTAATAGATTTTGCTCTGTCCACATCTTAATTTTGGCATCCAATTTTCCTTTAAATAGATCTGTGGGATTTTTTTCCAGTTTTCTATAATAGTTCTTATCGCCCAATTGAAGATGGGCCTCTGCCACATAGTCTTTGGTGTTTAAGATGACAATGTTGCCTCCTTTGTCGGCCATTTTTATAGTTATCGTTTTGTCCTCTGTTAATTCTTTTAATGCTTTTCTCTCTTCCATTTTTAGGTTGTCTTGATATTTTGTTCCCTTGATTTTATAAATTTCCTTGGTAATTGCTTCCTGGAATATGTCAATTTTGTTTCCTGGTGGTAGTTGTGGATAAAACTTTGATGGTCTTTTCATACCACTCAGTCCTGCACATTTTTGTGGGCATACTCCTGATTCTGAGATTGTTTCTTCTTCATCTGTTATATCCAGATTTGTTAGCAATGCCTACCAGCATTAAAGTCCATAAGAACCCCCGAAAACCACCAGGGCGGCCTATCGCCTCTTCCAAAGGATCACTCATGGAGCCAATAGCCAATTATATTGATTTTTTCTTAATGCCCTTTGTAACTAATTTGAGCTCCTACCTACGCGACACCACAGATCTCCTGAAACACCTGGAGGAACTACCATGGCAACAAAATTACATGCTTATTACTATGGACGTAGTATCACTGTATACTAATATCGAAAATGACATTATTAAATGATTAAATGCATGTGCTTACTTCTTAAAAGATCGAGACATTCAGTTCAAAAAACATAATCAGATGTTAATGGATATGGTTGAGTTGTGTTTAACCCAAAATATCTTTTTGTTCGGGGATGAGATTTTTCAGCAAATCAAAGGATGTGCTATGGGCTTCTCCTTCAGTCCGGCGTATGCATGCCTCACCATGGGCTGGTTTGAACAGCAGATCGCTTGGCACCCGGACAATGATACCTATGTGAACAAAATTGCCAAATGGGTCAGATATATTGATGACCTTCTCATTGTATGGGAAGGGAATAGTCAAGAATTTGAAACATATTTCCAAATCTTAAATTCGTCTAGTACCAATCTGAGATTCACCTACAATATTAGCAAAACAAAAGCAATATTCCTGGATACGGAAATATATATTCGCAATGATCGAGTTGAAACTACCCTACACAGGAAAGAAACTGCAACAAACTCAACATTACATGCTAGCAGTTTCCATACACCATCAGTAAAAGAAAATATCCCGTATGGGGAATTCTTGAGATTGAGACGAATCTGCTCGGAAGAGAGAGAATGGAAAAAGACGAGCTATGCAATGGCACAAAGGTTCAAAAATAGAGGGTACAACAAAAAAGTCATTAAAAGAAGCTGGAAGAGGGCGAATGCTAAAGAAAGGAGAGAAGCCCTCACATCCAAACAGAGAAATACTGAAACTGCTAGTAAATCAGAGGACAGAAAAGTAAGACTAATCCTCGACTATACAAGGGAATCCAAACAAATTGTCAACATAATAAGGAAAAATTGGAAATTATTACAACTAGACCCTACAACAAGCAAAATAATGGGTAAACATCCCCAAGTAACCTATAGAAGATCGAAAAACCTTAAAGATAGGCTGATACAAAGTCACCACAAAGACCACACCAAAAAACAGAAAGGAATACAGTGGATGAAAACAAAAGGATTCATAAAATGTCAACACTGTAAGGTGTGCCAAATAGCAGTGAACAAAAAAGAAATAACAATGCCAGACAATAAGACATGGAAAATAAAGGAACTGATAAACTGCCAAAGTACCCATGTAGTATACGTGACAGAATGTCCGTGTGCATTGAAATATATCGGAAGCACTAAAAATGAATTAAAAGAAAGAATCCTGGAACATGTAAGAGCAACAGTGAATAAAGACAGAAATAATGCTGTGGCTAAGCACATGGAGAACCTTCATAATGGAGACTGGACACTGTTAAAGTTCTATGCCTTGGAAACAATCCTCCCACATGACAGAGGGGGGATAGAGAAAAAACTTTAAGATGTCGAGAATCACGTCAAATATTAAATTTCAGGACAATGACCCCGATGGGTCTTAATCAAAGTGAAGAACTTTATGTACATCTTTGATGTGACCTTTGTTACTAACTTGTTTTTCTTCTTCAGATTAGACAGAGTTTACAATAAGAATCAGTAATATAATGCAATGTTATGGGAAATGTAAAAATGGAAAAGAGAAATTTGGGATCATGCATATATAATAATCAAGTATGTTTGGGGTCATTAAGTCTAAAATGAGTACAGAAGGGTACAAATATGCATTATGTCTAAGCCAAAGAACAGCTCACCACAATTTAGCCCACTGGAGGGCCAATAATGGGTAACAGAAGATAATATTAGCCCACTGGAGGGCACAAATGTATCCTTGATAAATATGGGTCTAGTGATATCGACGGGATATACAGTCATATGAGATAATAACCAAGACATATGACAACAAACTGTTTGTGAATAATATTCAGTTGAATGACCTCAACTACAAGGTAAAAATCAATGTAAAATGCCTTTGTATTGATCAGACGTAAATAGTAGTTCAAATTTGTAAACAAACTACATTTCCCATGTCACTTTCGCTTTCTGTAAACTGGAAGTGACATAGTAAAAAGTAAACATTTTTGGCGGTTTCCCTATAGAAATAGGAGGGGCTCAGAAATATCTGCGTATTAACCGTGAGCAAGCTGTGTGTGAACAGCGAAACGCGTCGGTTTTATGTGCTGAAATACTGGATGCTAAGATAAAATAAACCGAGGGAATACGCAAGGAACTTTGTGAGTGCGTATTTAATTCTTCTATCTGAAAGAGATGTGTGATATATATATATATATATATATATAACACCGCCTCACCAACAGTGCCGGTGCCCAGGTGCTAAACTGAAACCTGCCAATAACTCACAGGACAATTCCTCCTAAATTAATTGAAGAAAAAACATGCATTTGCAATGCAATAGGTCTTGCAACTGCGAGTTTTGGAGCTATTGGCATTGTAAATGCCAATGCCTTTAATAAAATTAAAAAGCATTGTTATTTACAATACCGAAAACAACACCTATTGCATTGCAATGCACAAGGGGCCATTTTGTTTGCAAAAGTACACTGAATCATCACATAAGGGATTAGTTATCTCAAAGATCATTTGTATATAGAGAGCAGTATGTTTTGTTTTTACTGCAACTGGCCTATAGAATATTATAGACAGCACTCAAAATACAAGGCAGATTTGCTTTGCCAATGGCAGTTTCCATTTTTTAACCTGAGTGTTATTGGTGAACACAGTAAAATTGTGCAATTAATAACATACCAGCGTGACCTTTGTTCTATGGACAAATGCAGTTCTCTGAATTCACTTCTGTGGCTTGCTTGGGTGTAGCACCGGAATGTGCCCAGGGCTAGTGCAGGGCGGCCCTTGTGGTTAAAGCACCGATGGCAAAGAGGTTCTCTGCGTCCAGGGGTGGCAGCAGCATCAGGGGCGCTGTGGGTCTGTGGTGACGCGTGAAGGTTGGAAGCAGACACTGCAGCACTAAACCATGTGTCACAGTTGTGTGCACACATAGATGACATTACTCACTCTGGACTTATAAGCGCCCAAAACAAAAACCAAGCCAACCACTCAAAGCCGCCTTCTATCGAGCAATGGAAGGATTCGGGGACACATGCCAACATTTGGGCTCAGATAAGAGAAAGATTGAGAACAAACACAGCGTGCATTGAATTTACAGATTAACTTGCATTGAAGTAGAAGACATGTTAAGTAGGAGGAAGCCAAAGCAATGCTCGGTTTACAGAAATCTGGATCAGTGGCACACACATCAATGCAGGCCGCACCACTTCAGAGAGGTCGAGAGATCACCACATGGCTACAAGGCCATAAACTTGCCTTTTATTGCCAAGCAATGGGAAAGGAGGCAGGGAGCAGGACGTGGTGGGTCACGTGAAGAAGGGGGGTGGTGTCAAAAGCATTGGTTAGTTCAAAACAGCAACTACAGCACCGGCGGCTGGTCCATGGGGGCGTTTGGGCGCCGCCCCCCTGTTTTCTTGCCGTGCGAGAAGGCAAACAAAGGTAGTTATTACCAATGATAATAACTACCATTTGTTTCTGCCTTGCCTTCTCGCACGGCGAGAAAGCAGAAGTTCCTGTGTGGGCGGTGTTACTCGAGGGCAGGGGGGAGCGGCTTGCCCACTGTTGGTAATACGGTCTGTTTGGGCAGCCTGAGAGGCTACTCAAACATACAGTATTTACACAGTAGGCAAGCCGCTCCCCCCTGCCCTCGCGTAACCCCTCCCACTCTCCCTGCTCTCTGTATGCTGCAGCATACAGAGAGAAATGACGTAGGTAGGGCAGCCGGCCGAACCAATCACAGCGCTGTGCTGTGGTGGAGGGGAGGGAGGCTGCCTGCAGCCTTCCTGCTGCGTCACAACGAGTCGAGCACCATGGAAATTTCAAACAGGACGGCGCCGCGGGAGTCAGGACTTGAAGGCGGGAAGCGGAGCCTAAGGTAAGTTAACTGTTTCGGCCTGGTTGATTTATAAATTATATGTACAAGAGAATTTGTAAAGTGTTTTGTGCACGATTGAATTATAGATTTTGTTTTGTTAATTAGAGAGGGCGTTATTAAAGGTGTGTTTCCGTTTTACCGTCCCTCCGGGCAGACCACTATCACGATGCAGGCGGCGTGACAAAGTCATGATTTTGTATGTGATGTGTTTGTTTGTAGATTGTACAGAACAACTGTGTCCTGGAGTGCGCAAATAAAAAGAAGGAACAATCTTGCGTTTTGTGTGACATTGTCTTTACTTCTTCCTGGTGATGGAGGTGTGGGGCTTGAGATGTACAAGAAGTGCCTATAATGTTTAAACTGTATAACTTGGAAGTATCAGTTACAAGTAATTTAACGGGGGCGGGGTTCTGATCACTTATTTACCTGCCGAACCCCCGTGAACAAGCAGGGCCTGAAATGTCCCTTTTAATACCCCGGTTTGTATTTCCGGCTTGATAGCAGCACAAAGGACCCTATGAAATGCAATGTCGGCTGGAGCGCCCACGGCTGCGCCAGGGTTGATTGTATACTGATTGCTCTATTTGTGCCACTCGTGTTTCCTCGGGGGCACCAAAACACACAGGTGGTGTTGAGGGAATACTATCAGGGATCTTGCATGGACCTAGGTGACAGTTACAATTCATTCGTACTTATTCGTACTCAAACTAATGATATCGGAAGAATGAGTTTGTCCTGCATGGATTCGAACAGGTTACCAGCTAATTACACTCACATTTTAGCAGCGAATATTTAACTTACTGAGCTACTATGCCTGCATAGATGGTTTAAATTAATTTGTAATACGGTTGTTGTGGGTTTCCTATAGTGCTACTTGACTCATGCATGCAGCTTAAATAACAGAAAACAGTGTTATGTCAGCTTTAACGCACAACAAATAAGATGCTTTTGTTTAGCTAGTTTTCTGAATGACATTGAACAGCTTTTGTATGCTTAAATAAATGAATATATGTTTGTCAAAGGACGACACCGATTTAGAATAAGGATCGTTGTTCTCTTAAGCAGTGCATCTCCCAGATACATCACTGCCATTGTACTTACTATTACAAGTGTTTGGACGGAAGCTCCTCAGTTTAGAAAACTATGCTTATCCTATCTACGTCAGGCTGTGAATAGTTGCTGAATTCTTGTCCTAGCCGCTCCATAGTATTGCATATAACTGTGGCCTAAAAAGAATTTGCAATGTGTCAATTATCTGCCTGGCTGAGAATAGACCCATATACTGAAGCAGTCCAGAAGAAAGAAAAACATTTATGTAGCAAAGCTTAATGCAGAATTCAATAAACTATTACCAGATTATCTGGAGGATTTATTTTAATGAATATGAAGGTTACGCCTTCAATATGTTCTTTATAAATTATATTAACCCCCCCAATTATTTTACGCCCTACCACTTTCAAATGTCACCAGCCGCCACTGAACTACAGAAAGGGTGGAGGGTGAGTAAAGACGGCTGCAAATGCACTCGTTGCTATGTGTCCCTGTGTAATGGAAGTGGTGCTCATGCAAAGCACTTCAGGCCCTTTGGGTCGAGAATTTTTTTTTTTTTAAGAATAATATAGCGCAAACTTGACCCGAATGTATTGGAGCGCTTTATATGAGCACCAGTTATGTTACACCAGGACACATTCATTAGTTGTTAAGTACGGGGATCTATCAACTCTCTGTGTTCAGGCTGCAGAGTGAGTCCTTGAGCAGTGTGACACCTTCTGCTCGCGACACCAGCCAGTGAAGTCCCCGCCCTCCCTCCTTGTCACCCCCGGTACATGTCACTGGGAGCACTAGATGCAGACAGATGGGCAGTAACACAAGCCCTAGTTTTTATTTTAATTTTATATTTTTTAAGTTTTATATAGCGCTAGCTTAACCCGTAGGTATCCAAGCGCTTTACAAACACATAGTAAACAGCAGAAGGCCGGCAGTAAGGAAGCAAACCAAAGAAAAAGAAAAAAAACAGCATGGGAAATAAATATGCAGTGCAGCCGAGGGGGAGAGAGCAATAAAAAGAAACAGGTGAGAATGACCTAGTCCGGTCACCCACTATCCTTGAATGTCCAGGGAGAGAGGAGACAACTCGGATAGAGTAGTCTAGGTAAGTTGACGTTGGTCCTGATAGTATTTGTTTAGGAGATGGAGTTTCAGGCCCCTTTTGAAACAGGCAAAGGAGTGGTTGCATCTGAGGACTCCAGGGAGAGCGTTCCATATCCTGGGAGCGTTGCCAGAAAGCGATCAGAATTTTTTTTTTTTCATTTTCGGAGGAATAAGGAGAGAGTTGGAGCTTCTCAGCGTTCTGTATTGACCTGCTCTTATCAGTTTGTTATTTAGGTAGTTGGGGGCAGGAGAGTGAAGGGTTTTGTGTGTGATGCAGGCCAGTTTATAGATACATCTCCCTTCCATGGGGAGCCAATTGAGGCAGTTGAGAGCTGGAGTGATGTGTTCAAATCTTTTAACTCCAGATACGAGTTGAGCGGACATGTTCAGCACTGCCCTTAGAGGGGCTAGGTGAGCTTTTGGAGTCCCTGTAAGAATGGCATCCCCGTAGTCTATTGCAAAGAGAACTAGGGATTGGACTACTGTCTTGAGGTCATCTTGGGGTACAAAAGGTTTCAATTTCTAGAGGTGTTTTAGAGAGAAAAGAGCACTTTTTGCAGAGTTTTTGATGTGGGCCTCCATTGATAAGTTCTTGTCAAGAGTGATGCCTAGAGGCTTACCTGAGTCGGATAGGGTAAGGGGGCAGTTTAGGGCAGTCAGATTCTTGAGCCATTCTTGGATTGGGTGATGGTTATTTTTTTGGAGAGAATAGGATTCGTTCCGTTTTGTCTGGGTTGAGCTTTAAGTGGTTAACGTAGAACCAAGATTGGATCTGGGTTAGGGTGGTATTGAAAAGTTGGATGTCGCTGGTGGACTTGATCCTAAAATAGATTTGGGTGTCGTCCGCATAAAGGTGGTAGTTCACTCCAGCTTTTTTCAATATGATTGTGAGGGCTCCATGAAGAGATTGAAGAGGGACGGGGAGAGGATCGGGCCTTGTGGGACCCCAAGTGTGACTTTAGTAGGCTTTGAGAGACAGGCATTAATTTTAATTTGTTGCGAGCGGTGTTGAAGGAAGGAGGTGAACCATTTTAGTACTATGCCATTTATGCCAGAACATTTCAACAGGGTCTCCAGAAGGGCTGGATGGTTTACTGTGTCGAATGCCACAGAAAGGTCAATAAGGATGAGTAGGCAGGCATCACCTTCGTCTAGGGCCTTGTGAATGCCGTCTGAGATGTTGAGCATTACTGTTTCCGTACTACAGCCTTTTCTGAAACCAGATTGAAAGGCGTCGAGGAGGTTGAACTCAAACATGTTTATTGAGTTGGAGGAGAACACATTTCTCCAATGTTTTTGCAAGGAATGGGAGGTTAGAGATGGGTCTGAGGTTGTTAAGATCATTAGGGTCAGCCCCAGGTTTCTTGAGAATGGGTGTGATTTGTCCTGTTTAAAGGGAGTCTGGGATACAGCCCGAGGTGAGAGGCGATGATTTTTATCCAGAAAGGGGAGATGGTGTGGTTGAGTTCTTTTATAATTGTGGAAGGGAGGGGGTCCATAGTGTTGGAGGAAGGTTTTAGATTAGAAATTATATTGAAGACCTCGCTAACCGACATTAGCTCAAAAGTCGGACCAATGCGTGTTGTTTATTGGCTGGAGGTAGGTTTGATTGTCCTTGTTAAGACCTCTTCCCGAGTGGTCAAGGGAGGTTGAAGGGGGTTCGGTTAAGGGGGAAGGAGGGTTAGCAGTTTGTAAGAAGGATTGATCAATTTTAGAGACTTTAATAGTGAAGAAGGTGGCGATTTCTTCACATCGCTCATTGGTGTCTTCGATTTCTTGAGAGGGAGTGCAGTTAGTTTGGCTTTTTAGAATGTCGAAGAGTTCTCTTAGTCTGTTTTTCGCCAGATCAAGTTGGCTGCGGAAAAAGATGCTTTTCATTGAAGATGTGTTTTTTGTATGACCGCCGAGCAGATCTAAGATGTGTTAGGTGCAAGGACGAGGGGTTTTGTCTCCAAGACCTTTCAGCTTGTCTGAGTTGACGCCGTTCATCATTCAGCTCCACGTTAAAACAGGGTTTTTTATTTAGTTCTCCTCAGTTGTTTGAGTTTGAGAGGAGCTATTTCATCTAAAACCTCTGTCATTCTTGAGTTAAAGTGTGAAGTGAGGTCAGCCGTCCCTGAAGAGGGATAGAGTTGAAGATGGGGATGAATCTTGGCTTCAAGTTCGGATGAAGGTATTTCTTTGATGTTTCTGGTCAAGAGTTTAGGTTTGACAACACAAATAGGTTGGGGGTTGGTAAGTGTGTCAATCCTGAACAGAATGAGGTGGTGGTCAGACCAGTCAATGGGAGAAATCTCTCTCAGGGAGATCAGATCATTATTGGTTATGATCGCATCTAGTGAAGCACCTTTGATGTGAGTTGGCTTATTGCAGAGTTGCTTGAGGCTATATATTTCCAGAAGGTTGGAAAGGTTCAGGACAGTGACGTCTTCAGGGTCGTTCCAGTGGATATTGAGGTCACCAAAGGACACGTCTTTAGTGTCTGTCAAGGAGAATTGTGTAATTAGGTCTGTTAGTTCTTCGGGGGAAAAGGTTACGCTCTCCAGGAGGATAGTAGATGGTGTGGAATTTGATGGATGGGGAGCCGTTGGTAGCGAGTTAGACGCCTAGGTATTCAAACGATAGGTATTCTGCAGGTTTGAGTTTGGTAATCTGTATTCCATCTCTATGAATGATGGCTAGTCCCCACCCCAATTTTGATCACCCTGTCTTGTCTGATGATGTTGTACACTGGAGGGTTGAGAATGTCAAGAATGGGGGTGGAGTGGGCATTGAGCCAGCATTCTGTGAGGAAGGCAATGTCAATTTCGTCAGCAAGAAGAGCTTCAGCAATGTCAGTAGCGTGTTGTACTGCTGATCTGCAGTTTAGGAGCATGCAGGAGAGAGGACGGGGAACCTCGATGATGGGGGAGTAAGGTGGATAGAGGTGTATTGGGAAGGGGGTCTAGGCGAGTGGACAGTATTCGCGATTCTGTTAGTGCCGATAAGAACAGGGATGAGGAAAGGGGCTGGCTTCTGGTACAAAGCGAGGTGAGAGTTGGAGAGCTCATCCGGTTTCGGTACTGAAAAGGGTTGGCTATTCTTGTTAGGACTGAGGGCCTGGATCGATGATGGGCTGGAGGGTCGAGGGGATCTCTGCGGGGTCATGTGAGATGTATTGAGTGTAGTAGGGGCACATTACCTCGGGGGGCGGAGCACGGTGGCTTGGCCCTGTTAAGGAGGTCTTGTTGTAAGTACAGGAAATCAGCAGCAAGGGAGTTAATTTTCTGCTCCATTCTGTTCAGTTGCTGTGCTATTGAGTTGAGAAAGTTTAAGGTATTAGGCAGGAGTCGAGGATAACTTGGGTCTATGGGGGGAGATTGAGCAGGGGTCATGGGTTGGATGGGGTCCCTGGGATTAGGAGAGGGGGAAGGTTGTACGTGGGGAGTCGGTAGTGTAATGTTCCTATTCGAGGGGTTCGGTGGAGGAGAAATGGGACTGGAGTCCAAGTGAGGAGGGAGAGAAATTCTGGGCCGGACGTCAGAGTTCCGGGCATTGCTAGAGAGAAAGGCAGTGGAGGCAAGTTGTGAATGTGGGAGTGTGACAGCGAAAGGGGAGTAAGTAGTGGTAGAAGGGGGGTGTGAGACAACTGGATTGGAAATTACGTTAGACAGGGGGGAAGTAAGGGCCGGGGTAACGGGACAGTGTAGGTGGTAGGGGAAGGTCTTGAGGGAGGGTTCCGATTATCAGGGGTAGAGAGGGGAGCGTGTGAGAGATCCTTGGGATTAGGAGAGGGGAGAGGTTGGACGCAGGGAGCCGTGGAGTAGAAGTGGGACTAGTGTCCAGGTGAGGAGGAAGAGAAATTAAAGAAAGGCATCGGAGTTCCGGGGCGTGTCCAAGAGGATATAGTTGATGGTGGGTTCTGTAAGGGGGGGGTGTGACAGCGGAAGGGGATGGTGAAGTTGTATAAGAGGGAGAGAGACCACTGGATTGGAAATGACGTTCGACCAGGGGAAGTAAGGGTCGTAGGAACAGGTTCTGAGTAGGTGGTAGGAGAAGTTGTGGGGGAGGGTTCAGATTCACAGGGGTGGAGAGGGGAGTGTCTGTGGGGATTTCAGTTGCAGGAGAGCTGAGGTTAGAGGCCAAGATGTTAAGATTGGCCTTGAGGGGATATTTGGTTGTGAGTTTGTTTCTCCTGGTGAGATCAGTAGATGTGAAAAAGGTGGGTGTTTGGCGAAGAAGAGTAAGAATAGGGGTAGTGTGATTGTAATGAGTGATGGTGGAAGTCCATGAGTTGAGGAGAGGCTCTTCAGGGCAGGGAGATTGGATCGGTCCCACTATATTAGTGAGGGTAGTAGGGGATAGGGGAGAAAGGGATTGAAGGCTCTGTTGAGTTAGCGAGGAGAGAAGTGTGGGGAAGTGGCGATCAAAAGTTGTGAGGTGCGGGTCGTGGCCTGTATGAGAATGGTTCCAGTTCTGTAGATGGAAAAGGTGTGATCCCCTTTGAAGGTCGGGGCGATGGTAGTGGAGTGTTTTTCACCATAGGGAATTCTTATTGACTTGGCGATTTGAAGGTGAAGAGAGAAGGTGTTTTTCCATTGAGCCGGGCGATTAGTGTAGAAAATGAAGTTTGTTTTCGTGCTGCCGTTGGTCGCTGAGTGATAGTTATCTCCTATGAGTGTTTCAGGGTGTTGTGTTAAAATGCTGTGCTTGAAGTTATTTTTTGCATTACTGGTCATTTTTGTTAGGGTAATTAATGTACTAGGAGTTGGGTCCGTAACGCACGAGATTAGTGTTCCGAGTGGGGTTAGATGGGCAACTAGAATCAAGCAGTAGGCTGGACGCACTCTTGAGGAGCCCCGAGGGTAGGGTGGAGGAGGACACACTAGAGATTATAAAGTTTATACAGACTAGAGAGTAACAAAATACAAAGTAGAGGGTCCGTGAAATGCATGCAAGTTACGTTAAGTTAGAAAAAGTGATTCAGAGGAGCATTTCAGTAGAGAGTCAAAAATACAATCTCTAGACGCACATGCTATATGTAGCTTAAGCTTGGAATGTCTGCTTGTGCATTTTCCTCAGTGGGAGGACCTAATGAATGGACAATATCAATGACAAAGTCAATTATAAAATACAATAAAATAACAAACAGATACCATGTGCCTTTAAAGTTTCCAAAAGTGTTAAAAATGTCTGCTTGAGGATTAAAAGGCCTGCAGAAAATACAATCTTTATGTCGCGGAAGCCTATATGTAACATAAGCTTGGTAGGATAGGTCATGAGGGTCAAGTGGCTGCTCAAGGAGGCTCAACAACAGGGATGGTATCACGCATCAATGAGGCCAAAGTGACCTGAATAGTGATAGGGTTGAAGATGCACGGACGTGAAAGAAAGAGGGAAGATGTCTTAATACATCAATGTTATGCTTTTGCAAAAAGATAAGTCACAGCAAGCGTTGGGGGCGGCAACAGGGAGAAGGATCAAACTTTGCAAGCAAGGTCAAGCCCAGTAGGGGGAGAACAAAGGTTAATCACTAGAAAAAGAGACTTCGGACTGAGTTCAGGAAAGGCTGCTGAAAGCAGAGTCCCAGGACTGAGTTTCAAGCAGGGGTGGGTGATGGTAATGCCTTCTTCCATCAGATGCAATTGTCTGCAATCAACGTCTCTGGCTAAAGTACAATGATGTTCGATTTGATATTATTATTCCATTTTGTTTATGTAGCCGACGGCGTAGTTTTACAGCTTGCCAGTCTGGGCCTGATTGTCAGCATTGTGGAGTGATCAGGTTAAGCGATAAATAGGGCTAAGACTGAATTTAAATGATTAGACAAGATTTTGTTATTAGATCAAACGTTGTACGCAAGGTCGGCCCAGTAGGGGGAGACAAAGAACACGCCATTGGATCTAGGTGGTCGTCAGGAGGAGAAGGGAGAAGCACTCACCAAGATTTCAAAATGTAGGGATCGCCGATCGCCATTTTGAGGTGCGAGATCATGTGGATCTTTGCCATCTTGTGGGGTTTGCAAAATCAAAAATCATAGAATGGTGATGGCCTGAGGAATTTCTAATGAAGGAGTCACTACACAGGCGGCATCACGTTGGAACGTCAGTAAGTCTAGGAGCCCCTGCCGGGAATGACCGAGGTGAACACAACACAGGGCCCACCCCAGTGGCGGACCAGTCTCAGAGGCTTCAGTGGCAGGTCTGGTCAGGTCGTGTATGACCACCTGCCCCATCAAGCAGGAAGGAGTTCTGATATGTCATGAGCTTGACCTGTTCTTGACGGAGACTGCAATTGCCAGAATGCACTGGGTAGCCAGTGTGACAGTTGGCATGAGGGGGAAATAGATGACATCAACAACAGATCTTGACACATGCTACCAGCGTCTTTCCTGGCGGCATATGATGCCACTATCAGTGATGTGGTTGGTGGTGTGACGTCCTTAGTGGTGCAGGTAATTTAATGAAGCAGAAAGTGGTGGTGAAATGTCTGTGGGGCGAGGGAGAGGAATCGTGAATGCGATATTTATGCATTTTTATATAGCGCGAAAATTACCCAAAGTTATTAGAGTGCTTTAAAAAAAGAACAGGTTTTATTATAAGATATACAGTTTTACAAGATGTAACATGACGGGATGGAGGTTAGTGTCATTCGGTACAAAGTGATTGACTCACAATTGGTGGTGAATATACATGGTATGGGGGTAGAAGCAAAATAAGAAGGAGTAGGGCCGGGGTGGTGCTGTAGAGCTCACCCAAATATATCTGGCTGAATCAGCAATCAGGGGGCGTTAATGTTTACTGCATTGACTAACAGTGCTTCAATGCCTCGTCACTGGTATGAAGCGCTATACAAATACAATTATAGTGCAGCACACCCCACAGCCAGACTTCCACGCTCACCTGAAGAGCCCTTGCAAGCAGGGCGGACAGTATCGGTGCCCGCACTCTGTCTGCTTGGGCTGGATGAGCAGGAACCCGCAGGAAGAGCACAGAAGCCCAGAGCTGGGGGCCAGGTGCAGGGGGGACACTAGTGCTACCATCCTAGGCCCTGGACATACACCTGCTCCTCGCTCCTAAGCAGTGGGGACAATCACACCGAAGGAGATAAACGGGCCTACCCCCAGGATATCGCTGTTTGACGAAGTTCCTGTTCGATGTAAACGCGTCGATAGGTGACAATCCCAAAAGTGCTCACTAGTTTGTTTCCAAAATAAATATAAATACAAAAAAAAATCTGAAGAAACTGGAAGACGAAAAGAATATGTACAAATTGGCATGGTCCTTTTCGATGTGAAACTGTTCGTGTCTGGCGGCTGTAGTGAAGTGGTGGTGTGTCCCGCCAAGCCTTACATACAGAGTGAAGCATTTCGTAAGCGGGGAAGTTTAAAACAGGTCACCGAGCCGCGTGTGTGTAAAGATGCGGAGGAGGCAGTATAGGTTTAAAGGTATGGATTTATTAAGTTTAATCCAAGGACCCACCGGAGCACAGAGCAAAGCGTCTAAATCAGATAAGCTCCAACCGCTTCTCTGATTTAGAACACCACTCAAAGACATTCTCAATTACATGGGCAACACTCTACAATGACATATTAAAACTCTACTACAGAAAGAGAAGAAAGATATACCACATGTATCTTTTTTACAGAAAACAAAAAGAACAAAAAAAAACCAAAGAAAAGTAAAACAAAAGAAAGAAAAATAAATCCAAAACATAGGTCATCAAATTTCTTAGGCAACTTAACAAATCTTTTAGAGGTAACATGAGAATCTAGAACAGGTGAGCTAGAAGCAGCATCATCATCAACAGGAACATGTGAATCCAAAACAGGATCAGAACAAGGACTAGGAGACAAATCACATGAATCCTCAGGTAATGGACTGAGAGAAGAATCACATGAGTCATCAAACCAGACATCATCCTCACCATCTCCCTTTTTATCAAAGAAAAGTTCTTGGCCAGGTTTCAGAACAACCACAGAACTTTTACACCACCACCCTCTGCCCTTGAGAAAAACAGAGGAATCAGAAACTTGTTCCACCAGGAATGGCTTACTGAACTTGGACAAACCCTTAGGAGTATGAGAGGGATTAACAATTCTGACCCAATCACCAATATTTACAACTTTGCTCTTACAATGATGAAACTCGTCCTAAGATTTGCCAGACAACCGTGCAGAGGTGATATTATCCCTAGCTTTAGAGACAGAGGACTCAAAATTCCCAGACAAACAGCTCTTGTTTGTAAAATGAGGTAAAAATGAAGATTTAGCTTGTCTGCCTCTCATAAGACAAAAAGGAGAGACACCTGTACAGGTATTAGGTGTAATATGATAACTCCAAATTTTGTCTTTTAAAAAGTCAAAAACTTCCAAATCACTCTCCAAAGCAGCCTGGATTCCCTCCTTAAAAAACTTGTTGGCCCTCTCAACCTGACCATTAGAACGCGGACTATAAAGAGGAGCCCTCTTAGTAGACACACCAAACTTTTTTAAAAACGCTCCCATTTTACTAGAGGTGAACTGAACACCATTGTCAGACCTAATGGAGATGGGTGACCCTTCAATTCTGAAGACATTGTCCAGGAAACCAATGACAGCATCAGTGCTAGGATGCTCCACAAAAGAATAATGTAGCCACTTGGAAAAGTCATCAACAAGGACAATTAAAAAATCTGTTCTCCCTGCCAAGACAATCATAGGGTCCAGAAAAGTCAATAGAAAGGCTTTCCCACGGACCAGTAGGAGCCTCACAAACAGACAGAGGTTCAGTGGACACCTTCCAATGTTTGTCAGACCTGACACAAACGGCACAATTGTTGATAAACCTATCAACAAAGGAATCCAGCCCAGGCCACCAATAGTGACACTTAAGTATCCTCTTTGTACCAGAGATACCAGGATGACCAGAATGAGCCAACCTGACAATCTTCTCTCTAAGGCTACCAGGTGGAACAACTAAATCATTCCTCAACAGAATATCATTTTCAATGGATAACTCATTCGCTACCTGCGCAAAACTCCTCAAAGAAGACTCAATATTCTTAACTGAAGGCCAACCATTGACCACATAAGACTTGACCTTAGCTAATACATTGTCTTTGCAAGCATGATCATTCCATTCACACGCATCAATACCAAAATTGCTAGATTCCACCGCATCCACAGCAGCCACAACACACTCATGCAGATCAGTGACTTCATCATGGGTATCACTAAGTGGAGGCAACCTGGATAGACAGTCAGCAGCAAAATTCTTCCCACCAGGAATGTGCTGAATCTCAAAATTAAACTCCTGCAGTCTTGCAATCAACCGAACCAACCTTGAGGAAGCGCTACCACTCCTGACGCCATCCATCATATAGACTAACGGTTTATGGTCAGTCACCAAAACAAAAGGCCTACCCCACAAGAAATTCTTCAACTTCTCCACTGCCCACACACAGGCAAGAGCCTCCTTTTCAATAGTGCTATAATGCACCTCAGCACCTCTAACAGCCCTTGAAATAAAAGAGATAACTCTCTCCTTGCCATTAACCATCTGGGTGAAAACAGCTCCCAAACCAATTGATCTACCACCTTTCCTTTGAGTTCTACAAGAAGATGCAAGATGACCAATCTTACCACACTTGGGACATTTCCTCTTGAGAGCAGGACAATCTGGAGAATTCGCCAAGTGTGCCTTTGAACCACACCTAAAACAGCTTAAAACTCTACCAGACTGAAAATTATTCTTACTGCGCATTTGAACAGCACAAACAGAGGCATCATTAGTACACTTGTTTTCATTAGCAGCAATGACTTTAGAAGACTCAATAGATCTCTCAATCCCGTTGGCCAAATCAATTACTTCAGCCAGGGTGGGATTGCGACAGGCTAAGAGTCGTTCTTGTACTTTTTTAGCTGCACAATTAAAAACAAATTGATCCCTTAAAGCAGTATCAACATAGGCACCAAATTCACAATTAGCAGCTAACACCCTTAGAGCTGCTATATAATCTTCAACAGATTCATCTGCTAGCTGTTTCCTCTTATGAAAAGAATGTCTTTCAATCATGACGTTAGGCTCATCTTCGAATTGTTTTTCCAGTCTAGCAACAGCTTCAACAAAAACGTTCCATCCATCACCTCCTTCAAGTGGTGGTGCAATGGGCACAAGGTTCTTGAAGATCTCAATGGCAGCTGTTCCCAAATAACTGAAAAGGATGGCCTTCTTCCTCTCCGCTGAGAATTTAGTACCATCAATAGCAACTAAGTAATTTTCAAATGTGTCAAACCATTTTTTCCACGTAAGTTTTGGTTTACCAGGTATTTGTAAAAATATGGAAGGTTGATTGCAGATTTGAGATGCAGCCATTTCAAACAGTAATACAGACAAATAAGTTAAATTGCAATATTATATGTGTGCAAATCACAGTGGAGGTAAAATAGCAAAGTGCACTTTCAATAAAAGTAAAGTGTGCACATCACTGTAGTAAAGAAATGGCAAAATGCACTAGCCAATAACTGAAGTAAAAGATCTCTTTTAAAATTGTGTGCAAATCACAGAAGTAATGACTGCAACCAGCACAAGTGAACACGACTGAAGTACTGTATGAAATTTAGAATTCTCCAGCTTACCACACATGCGCTGTCGTAGAGAACATTTAATGAAATACAGGCTTGAAATAAGAGTGAGCGAATCACTGAATTCGCCAGTAAAATCTTCAAGTAGTCGCTTAAATACGTTGCGAAGAGAACGTTGTTACGCTGTGAAGCCGATGATAGAAAACAGCTGAAAATGAAAAGATAAAATGGCTGCTACGCAGCGTGATGTGCTGCGTTCCAATGATGCGCGCTGCGTTTCAGTGATGCATATGGAATTCCCAATGGAAAGGACGTTGCATGCTGAATGCGCCGCGTATACGTGCCAGAAGTCCGTTGAGATTCACGGACGTCATCAAATGGAAAAAGGCAGGAACGCGAGATGATCAACTGCCACAGAGACGCTTTAGTATTAAGCGACTGGGAATCCCAAAATAGTTCGAAATTTACAGTACCTTAGAGTTTCAAAGAGGCATCACCTTAACCAGCATCATGAACAGCGCTTGAAGAGATTTGCAGCGTAAGTCCGTATCTTTGAGCAAGATCGTCAAAAATGTTAAATGTGCTCAAAATCATAGTGGGTCCAATAATATTTAAAAGAACCTCGTCGCCATTGTAAAGATGCGGAGGAGGCAGTATAGGTTTAAAGGTATGGATTTATTAAGTTTAATCCAAGGACCCACCGGAGCACAGAGCAAAGCGTCTAAATCAGATAAGCTCCAACCGCTTCTCTGATTTAGAACACCACTCAAAGACATTCTCAATTACATGGGCAACACTCTACAATGACATATTAAAACTCTACTACAGAAAGAGAAGAAAGATATACCACAGCGTGCACATGCGAGTCTTTGTTTACAGGACAACGAAAGTGCCCAGGGACACCCTGTGTGACAGCGATGCCACCACTCCTCGCGTTACTAAAGAAGTGACCAGATCTCTGGCAAACCTCAAAGTCCCCAGGCCAAACTTTTAACGAGGCAGGAAGGGTGGAGGGAGAGAAAACAAGCATTTACAATGCAACAGTTTCGCCTTTGTAAAAGTTAGAGCTATTGGCATTGTAAATGACAAATTTTTTATTTATGTGTTGGTTTTGAAAACAGATATATAAATGGCATTGTCATTTACAATGCCAATAGCTTAACCACATGGCTGCTGGGCGTTTTCCCCCCCTGTGCTGGAAAATGCCATTTTAGTGGCACCATGACGAGCTCAGCTCGTCATCAGCACACGACACCTTTTGGTGATGACGAGCTGAGCTCGTCATCAGCATCGAAAGGGTTAATCTCTCGCAAATGCGAGACCTATTGCATTTGTACCCACACGCACACACACAGAGAGCCACACACACACACACACAGCCACCCACACATAGAGCCACCTTCAAAAAAAAGCTAGCCACACAGACAGAGCCACAACACACACAGAGCTCTGTAATGAGTATACATTTGCAGGCAGCTGCACACTGTAAAGAATGCATGCTTATTTTGTACATATATATTCAACCTAGCTCGTTCACATATTGCAAGCACTCTGCTATGTGACCTATACTGAGCAGACCTATGTCACCAAAATACACTGCAAGCACCCACCTATGTAGCCTATGATGTGCAGTTCAACGACCATACCCTACACATGAAGCTTTATACCAAAACACACTGCATGCCCAGGCCCGTCACCCACGATACACAGTGCAAAATCAGCTCCACTAGCTGAACAGGAGAGCAGCAATAAGAGAAACCACAGGAAAGCACATGCAGCAGGTATTATCCACGACCAATGCAATACAAAGAGGAATCAAATGCTTTCTTAAAAAGAACCCGGAGCTCACCCTTTACATGACGTCTACCTCGTGTGTATCGTTAAGAAGAGATGCTAATAACAATATGATGTTTGGATAGTCAAGTCCAAGGATGACTAGCCTCCACCAGGGCTTTATAATTTAGGCTCCATGTGATCGCCCTCCACAAACTATTAATGGGTCTGCATCCTATGGAGAAGTGTCTTTGCAATTGCTTACTGTATACAGGTCTCAGCAAGAGCAAGACACAAGCATACCCTTCATGCTCAAAGTCTGCCTTGGGACCAGCAATGATGAAAACGATGCGTTTAATCCCATGGCACCTGGTCATCAGGAGGTTCGGGCTCTCTCTCTCAAGCAGCAGCACATTTTGTTAGTTCTTCTTATTGTCCGGGCATCTGGTGTATATGTTGCACTTTATAAAATCACTAACATAAGAGAAATGATCATGAGTTCTTGAGTTCTAAGTAAATGTTAGGGCCTTGTCATATTCCTACAATATGGCCTGCAGGATGACTGTGCAAATGTAAATGCCCAAGTCTTATGTTAAAGAGTTGAAAAGAAAAAACTTTTGACGCCTACAGCTGTGGTAGACATGTGTGCATAACAATTGCAAGCGCACCCTTACAAATTACATAGGCTTTTTTTTTGTTACACCGAGTTGGATCAGTAACTACAAAAAAAAATGCAAGGGTTGAGAGCAGAAGCAAAACAGAGAACGGGGGATACGGGCGGAGAAGGAAAATGAAGGATGCGGACAGGGGGTAGCAACATGGGTGAAGGAAAGACGAGCAATGGAGGGGCAGAGAAGGACACGGCAAGTCAAAGCAGCACAAGTGAACACAAAACGACGAGACAAAACAACATGGAGACAGGGAGGAAGCAACACAGGTGAAGGAAAGAATACAAGAGAGGCAGAGAAGCACATGGCGAGGCAGAGAAGCACATGGCGAGACAGTGCAACACAGAGCACGGGGTGGGGGCAGAGAAGCACATGAGATACAGACCAAAATGGAGACGGGGTAGCACAGAAAGGGCACACTAATGCGTCCATGCTCCAGGCGAGGGACAAACTCACAATGGGTAAACAAAGCCCTCACAAACCATCAAATAACAAGCTTGACCCTGACATCTTTCCTCTGAGGCCGAAACGTGAAGCGAGATCAAACAAGCAACGGAGAGTGAAAGGGGAGGGGGGCGGGAACGGGCACACGGGGAGGGGGGCGGAACGGGCACACGGGGAGGGGGGCGGAACGGACACACGGGGAGGGGGCGGAACGGACACACGGGGAGGGGGCGGAACGGACACACGGACAGCGGGAGGGGGGCGGGAACGGGCACAGGACAGCGGGAGGGGGGCGGGAACGGGCACAGGACAGCGGGAGGGGGGCGGGAACGGCGCACGGACAGCGGGAGGGGGGGTGGGAACGGCGCACGGACAGCGGGGGGGAGGGGGCCGGGAACGGGCACAGAACAAAATACATATGCATACAAAGTGAAAACACATTTATAAACAAAATGCTCCTTACCTGATTGCCTCGTGGGAACTCGAATCTTGCAGCCAACTCCAACAACAAACACTTGTAAAAAGAAGAATAACACACCCACTGCAGCGATGACGATCAGAAGTGGGTGGAGAGGGAAAAAAATCGCGGGAACGCCCCCGAATCTGGTCCGGCCTTGACGGACAGATCCAGCTCCCAATGGCTAGCCTCCATTTATGGAGCTATCCAATGGGAGCCGGGGGACGTTCCTGAAGCCCATATTGTAAACAAAAGATTTCACCCGCGCCGAAAAGCTGCGCACAAGTGCGCAGCCTTCGGCCAGGCGAAACCTAAAAAGGGGGCTTGGGGGGTCCCCCCCCCAAAAACGCACCGGATAGTAACGATCATGGAGGCAATCAACGTCATTAGAGGAAACGGAAAGACACTTCAGTTTCCTCTTTACGATGTGCAACGTCAACAAGGAAGATCATGGAGAAGAGACGACAGACGAGACGACGTGGAGAGGTAAGGGGAAATTTAGATTTTAAAAAAAACAACGCCGGGTCCGATTCTAGGGTTAAGGGCAGGGAAGGGGTATTTGTAAGAAGGGTTTAGGGGTGGGGGAATAAACTTTACCAAGACTATGCCCTTACCATGCATGAATTTACAACGAAAATTGTTGTAAAAATATGCGTGGTAAAGGTTATGTGTGGGAATGGCATTTGCGTTGTAACACATGCGTGGGAAAGGCATGCGTTACAACGGAATGCGTTGTAACATCATACTACCTCTTTAATAATTCCACTTTTCGATTTAGGTCAGCCTTGTCATTACTCGGTTTACATTTCCTCTCCTTGCCTCCGTCTACTCTTCCTATCATCTTTCCCTTTCTTCAATCCCCACACATTGTTTCACTGTTCTCTCTCCTAACCTTTATCTTCTCATCTCCCGGCATGTGCTTTCTCTTCATCTCAGTGGGTATGTCTTGCTTTCTTGTGGTGTAACATATGACACAGTTTGCCACAAAGAGACAGAAGTGTGGTCATCAAGCTCTGTATTCAAGTAGTAGTCATGCAAGGTAGCAATTCCTTAAGCATCCGTTCTATTTTCCTACATTTTATCCTGGGATGAAAATCTTCAAAGTATGTTTAGTGGTACAAAAGTATGTGTAATAGTACAACTGCTTAGTGTTCACCTGCACTCATGAAGCTAAATCAAAGACGTACAGTGCCCTGGACAACATGCCATCTTTTCGGCCCAGACCACAACTTCAATACATTTTTTGCAAAGAGACCATTATTACAAAACAGCACACCAGTCTAGATCTCATGTTTTCAATGAGGACATGTGTCATATCTTTAGCAATGACAGCAGTGGTTTAACGTAAGTTTAAGGGCCCCCCTGCAATGTACACGGAGGGACCCCCGCTCTGGATTTAATCCAGAGGGCTCAGGTCTGTGTACTGTACTGAGGGTGCCCCCTGCAGCTCGCTCCCCGCACCGCGGGGGCGTATGTTACGTCCCTGAAAGACAGTTCTAGTTTGTCGGTAATCTAACATCCTAGTAGCAAGAAGCAGGGCACAAGTCCTAAAAAAAGAAGTGGGGGGACGCTGACGTCAAAACAGGAAGTTACTTCACGAAAGGTGGCTAGCACCATCTGACTAATTACCTACCCTCGCTCACCCCTTAGATGCGATTGCATCAGAGAAGCCAGCGTGTGAGCAGCATTCTGAATGAGCTCCGATCTCGCCCCAGAGAGGCCAAAGAGTGAATGTGTGGCTCGATTTTCTCCAGTTACCGAGCTCCCCGTAAAATAAGTGGGGGGACGCCGTCCACCCGCGTGGTGCCCTGGCAATAAGCACTTGTTAACAAAAGCAGTATTTCCACGGCCTCACGCTACACAAAAGAGTGGGTTAAGAAAACAATAACATGATGTTGTCTGAGCTGGTGGGCTCGAATGAACGCTTTACTAATGCTTGCGTTTGTATACAGGGGCGAGCGCAGACAAAAGCATCTGAAAAATGGATACTACAGAAAAAGAAGAGTTGCTTTCATTCCGATGCATGTTTTTCAGCTGCTTTTGTCAGTCTACAAAACAGCCCTTAAGGCATGACAATGAAGGCGAAAGGACACAAACAAATATCCAATAAAAATAAAAACACGAGACTGAAATACTCCAAGATGTGACTGTCAAGGTCTCAAGCCAACTGCTGAAGGTTATGAAACAAAATAAGCTAATGATTATAGAAGTCTGTCACAAATCCTCTTTGAAAATTACTGTAGGAAATATGTTAACCATGAATGGCATAACAGCCATACAGGTCAAAAACAGGAATAGGCTGATTACAACTCCAACTGTAGATGTTTTCCAACAGCAGCTTTATTTAACAACAAATACCGACATACTGCTCCCATACAGTGAAATGCAATACAACACACAGCAATGATCCTTGGAACTGCACCAATATAATAAATAGAGATTCAAGTGGAAATGTTGCATATCGATTCGAGAACTGAGTTTCCTTTCTGATACAGTGGAAGCCAACGACCTATTTAAACACATCACCACTTAATTTCAAGTTTATGCCAGCAGCTGACATTTGTATCAACCTAATTTCAAATGCCGTAGTGCTTGAGTGATCTTTCGATGCACACGATACTAAAACAATTAAAACAAATAGTGGGGCCTTTGTTTCCAGTTTATAGTCAACAAACAGGCTTCCATCCAAGTCTATCATGACACGATGGCACAGACTTTATTTTCATAAAACAGGACTTAACTGGGATGTGTGCAAAAGAATTATGAAAATGATGCTCAACTTGATTCCGTTTTACATCTTATGATATGTAACAAATCTGAGCATACATTACAGGTGACAACAGACACAACACAACATAGACCTGCTCGAAACGATCAAATTAGCAGAGTACGGCAAATGTACCCATGAAAGATTCAATTGTGTATCCTTCGACTTTTACAAATAACTAATTATAATTCTACAAAAAACCAACTTTGACAACACTGCATTTGTATATACAGTAATCTTAGCCTCTAGACTGGAATACAGGAAGTGTATTGTTTGGTACTGGGCATGAAGAAAAATATAAAGCTACAGTCTTTATGCCATCTCCGTTGAAACTAAATTCACACTTTTAAAATATGTTATCCCTAACAAATACCGCTACATTACTTGACAATGAAAAGACTGGAAAATAAGGGTAACATGAACTTCCTTCAAAACACACCTTTCTGCAGTCTTGTGTCTCCATTGTAAATCATACTGAAATCTCTGTGTTAGGAAGCCGAACATCGGTTGTAAAAAAAGCTGCGGGGTTTTTCTCGGATGAATCCAGATGGCTGCAGCGGTTAGACAAAAACATTATGCTTTCGGTGCACAGCCCGTCTTTCCGTGCAGTGCATTTCTTCTGTCTACTGTACAAAGAAGGCAGAGTAGAGCGCACATAGCAACAGCCCGGACAGCTGATTGGGCGGTAGGCGTAATTCAACGCTTCCCTGCTTGCAAGGTCTACTACAATTTCCTGTCTGTTTGGCAGTAGTATCAGGTTTTCTCTTTCTGTGCTTGTGAACTCAGCTGTGTTTGAGCGATTTAAGAAACAATTTAAGAACAAGTCAGGTCCCGGGCCGGCAGCCAATCACAGCGCGGCCCGGGAATGACGTCACGGGGTGTCCCGGCCGGCAGATTCGGGGGCGTGTTTTTCGCGCTCTTCCCTTCCCATTGGCTGGAAGGTAAAATTCCAGCCAATGGGAAGAGGAGAGGGCGGTACTTAAAAAAAGACACAGAAACGCCCCCGAATCGCGTTTTCACAGGAAAGCGTGATTGACAGCCTCTGTCTCCCAATGGCTAGCGTCCATTTATGGAGCTAGCCAATGGGAAACAGAGGCGGTCCGAACATCCATACTGTTGACAAAAGTTTTTGATCTGGGCGGGGCACTGCGTGCCCTCGCCAGGTCGAAACCTAAAAACACAAGCGCGGGCGAAACGCAAACAGGGTCTCCAGAGAGGACTAAGGTGGGAGTGGAAGCGAGGAGGAACAAGAAACCTGGTAGGAAAGAAGGAGTAAGGAAGAAGGAAAAGATTGGCAGTGAAAGTCCGGAGGGAAAGAAGTAGAGAGAAACGGAAGTAAAGTAGGAACGGGAGTATGGTGGGGAGGGAAGGGATAAGAAATAAAGTAGGAAGGATGGAAAGAGTAGTGGAAAGGAGAAAGGAGCAGCAGACGGAGAGGGTCTAAGATCGAGGGGACTGTGCCTAGCACACTCACATGCAAGATACTCGAGACCTGGGGCGGGCATGAGTTAATTGCTGGTACTTCAGCCTGTCGTCCCTGCCCCGCCCGCTCAGCGCCGACCTTCAGAAGCCTTCAGCGGTGCTGCTACTCCCACCGCTTCCTACAAGGGAAAGTAATCCTGTAATCAATGAGGGAGCCTACCCCTCATTATGCCCAGAGTGAAGGAATCACTGTTGCGAAAACTGGAAGTTCGGGAGCGTCAAGCCCGCGCCCACGGAGTGGCTGGCCGAGAGGAGCAGTGGTGACATGGGGCTCCCATGCCTGAGGAAGAGCCTTGCGGTGGCTGCAGAAGTAAGGAGAAGCCCTGGGTGAGAAGTGGCGGCTGAGGCAGCCGATGCAAGTGTGGGGCTCCCATGAGTGAGGGAAGCCCCGGGTGTGCCAGGTCAGGCGAAGCAGAGGAGATGAGACCAGGGTAGTCCTGAGGCTGACGGAGCCTGTAGCAGAGACAAAAGAGCCCGGTGAATGGGGCTTAGTTGTACCATGGGGGCTGGTGCGTGTGTTTGTTTTTTAGTGATTGAGTACGTGTGCACTGGCTGGGGGCAGCTGCTACGTGTGTGTGTGTGTGCACGTTCACAAGTTAGCTTCCACCTCGAGCCTAATTAACACGGCACCAAGCACCAGAGTACACGTGCACATCTCATACATTACATGCAAGCACGTCTTCACGAGCGAAAACACCCGTTCAAATCACCAAAAGCCCTACTCGTGCCCATCTCCTGTCCAGGGGCGGCTGGTGACATTTGAAAGTGGTGAGGCGTAAACTAATTTGCATATTGCACTGCAGCGAGCGAGTGCAGCGAGCGAGCCCGAACCACCTTGCATCCATCCATACATCATTCATGCATCCACCCACCCACCCATCCTGCATTCATACATCATTCATTCATGCATCCACCCATCCATTCTGCATCCACCCATCATGCATGCATCCATGCATCCATCCATACATCCATCATTCATGCATCCACCCATCCATCCACCCATCTGCATCCATACATCATTCATTCATGCATCCACCCATCCATCCACCCATCCATCCACCCACCCATCCAATCTGCATCCATCATTCATGCATCCATCCACCCATCATGCCTGCATCCATCCATGCACCCACTCTCCCTGTTCAATTTCCTTTGCTGCAGCTCTTAGAAACTGGCCAATCACGTTTAAGCTGGGTCCCCCAACTCCACCATCTAATATATTCACATTCATTTTACCCTTACTGTAAACATCCGTGGTGTCTTTGGAAGAAAACTGACCTGACAGGAGTCTGAGAGAAACTGGCTATACGTTTGTGATTTACATCCCCACATACCATGTAACAACTGAAGTAAAAGGGCCAGCCCTCATGTAAGTTACAAATTAAGACAATGCTGTACTATGGAGGGACTAACAAGTCTATTAACGAATCAGTAGCCAGCATTTACAAAGGATAATGACACAAGCCAATTTAAAATATGGGCGTAGAGTGGGCAGAGCTTCAAGTCCATACTACAATACAGCATGCCTTGCAGAGAACCTCAAGACTGCACAGGCTCGACCTAAAAATTTAAAAATAATGAAGTAATTCTATCACAACATGTTCTGCCTTACACCTCATAATTTGGTCCTTTGTTGTTGCATAAATTCCAGTGCCTTGATTTAGGCCTACAGAGCAAGCAATGTGCTAAAGGCTCTCCTTAATATTTTTCACAAACATCCTGTACTATAAACGTGTAGTAAGTGTCTCACATCTGACCTTCTGAGTCCCTACTGTCACATCTATACTTTAAATTGTAATTCAGAAAGTTTTTGTCGCCACTCACCAATCGCTGCTAAATCGGACTTCTCTGCAAAGCACTGGCAGGTTTTACGATTAGAGTGCGTTGCAGCCCCTTTGTAATAATCTGAGTTGGAATCGCAAAGTACCGGCCTACAACAACACATGTTGACATGAGCTTTTCTGGGGGTCATTTTAGACCCTTTTAAAGAGAATATCAGAAGCGTCAGTCCAGAAACTACAGATTTCTGAGGGGCCTGGCATTTTTGTCTAATTTGCCTGACATAAGCGCTGTGGGATGGCAGCATATTATATTACGTAATTATATATGCTGCCTAAAATATCCACTTGGTAATATAGACTAAAGTACAGATGGCATTTTGTGTTAGTACCGCCGGAGAGAGAAAAGTCACGATTGACAGTGGGCACTCACCCTCCCACTAATCCCTCACAACCAATTACGTCATGGGAAGATGTGAACAAGAGAATTAAACATTTCCCCGAAGGATCTTGGGGGAGAGACAAGAAAGAGGTAATGAGGAGGGAGACCCCCATCCCTCCTCTGGGCTGACATGAGAAACACTGCGCCTATTATTTTCCCCCCGATAAATGCACAAGCTAAATGAGCAATCGCGGCGGGCATTACGGGCGGGCTAATCACGGTGCAGAAGGGGGTTAGGGGGGAGGCGGGAGGGGTTTAAGGGAAAGAAAAATAATAAAAGTAAAACTTACTGTACCGAGACTCCAGCCGTCCTGGTTTTGAATTCCTCTGCAGTGCTGTACTCGTCATCAGAAAGGAGGGTGCCGGTGACGTCCCGACAGCGTAGAAATGGCCAATCACCCCGACGACATGGCTGGATATAGCCATATGGTGATTGGCCATACAGTGCGGCCCCTCGGCAAAGCAGCCAACACCCACGCACGACACCATCCTGCTGGAGCAGCCAATCCTGGCGCAGCGTTAACAGCAATACTGCGCCAGGATTGGATACGAGCAGGGTACTATCTGCCCATTATGAGACCGGGGTCCCGGGTCCCTGCCTGACAGTGCCTGTGTCTCGAGTGCTGTAGAGGGGGGGGGGGGGGGGGGGGCATGAGGGAAGGTCTACCACTGTGCGCATGCGGGGGCCAGGTGTAATTTTTACTACTCCTGGATTCCACATGCGCATTGCGCAGTCTACTAGTACTCTGGTATTCTGCTCTGCCGGTCACTCTCTGCCCAGCCCCGCCCCCCTCAGCCCACTTCCTTATACAACGCCCGATTCTGTGAGTCTTGTCCCGGGGCCGGGGCCGGTAGCGTGCAGTGCGCTCAGATTTATTTTTAATCAGAATGACAGAATCTGTATTTTAAAACCCTTTAAATGCATGTGTTGGCAGACAGTGCGGTCGTCCATTAGTAGTGGGGCAACGCCCCAACGCCCCCAATGGACGAACCGCCACTGCTCCTGTCCCACTTCCGAGGAGAGTTCACAAAAATAGATCTCACTGGGGACAGCGCTTCGCACTGCGTTCGCCAGGCGAGACCTAAAAAAGGACTGCCTTAGATAGGTGGCTTGCCCAGTGTTTATTCCACACTAAATACAAGACACGTTTCGGTGTTTACGCTTTTGTCAGTTCATTTTTCTCACCTCAAAAATTATAACAACCATTTTCATACATAGACAATGAATAAAGACTTCATTGATTCCCATCAATGTTATAACACAAATTGTCCAAGAATAATTAAATCATTCATTAATCTGTTCCAATTAATATTCGTAAATGTAACTGCTCCCCAACAATATTCGCATATGTACTGTCATTGAAATCAATAATATAGTGCATATAGTTAAATAATTACATTTCATATACAAATTCAGGACTTCACACTTTTTCCAACCCGAGGTATAGTGCATAAGTAGTTGTAAGGAAACTATGAAGCAAGTTATTTTTATATCGAAATGCTAACTTTACCCTTTTTCTCTTCACTGTTCTCAAGATAAGCTCTGTACTTGGCCAATAAATTAACACAATTCTACTTTAAGAAGTTAATTCCTAATCTAGTAGCAAATCTTAACCAGACTTAGAGCTTGGGATCTGACTGAGTGAGCCATTAAAGTCTATCCTTGGCCTTGCTTCTCTCAAAGGAGAGAAACGACCACCCAGAATGCCATTCTGTGCAACACATGGTTTATTTTTGTAAAACTAAAAGTGGACAATATCCCAAATGTTTACTTTCAATTGAATTATAAAAGCGGAGGAATAAGACGTTTTGAATATTATAGTTGGGCTAAGTAATGTACAACTTTTGAACCCATTTAAGTCTTTAAGCAAGTGATCTTAGAGTGTTTAGTCCAAAGGACTTATAGTCTTCTAAGACCATGTATGCACCACACTTTATCACCGCTCTACTATGGAATGTGCTTAGGGCCCACAACACTTACCAGATCATGAGTTTAGACCTTAAAACTATTGGAATATACAGCTGCCACGCTGCTCCTGAAATGGCATGGGCATACTCCTCTGCAAATTTAATATGGAATACGTCCTTCTGTGAGAAAACCTTCAAAGATTAAGGACCCCCCTCATAACTATAACCGGGATTTTCATTCAAATGTCATACTGCTGAGAAGCCTACCACGGCCAGGCATAGAGCTAATACCATCTGTTTCGATATGGGAATACCCTCAGAAATCTTCCAAGTGAACCAAGTATGCTTTTCATTTGCTAAGATAGATGTATGACTTAAGCAATCAGTACGGACACCAGTGTGTGTGTGTGACGTACAGGTCACAAGTATGATTCCCATCAGGGCCTCTTTTACCTTATTTTTCAATAATCTATATACTAAGTAGCACTAGAACTTAACCGCATGAGTGCTGCAGCTTTTCCCGCTGTGCGCTGAAAATTTAAAAAACCCGCGTTACATGACAAAGCCAGCTCGTCATTCGCGCAGCGCAGGTAACGCCCATGACGAGCTGGCTTTGTCATGAGCACTGAAGGGGTTAAGAATTGAAAAAATTGTATTTGACAGTGTTTGCAAACGGAAAACCCGCCATATTAAGAGGTCTATGAAAACAAATCATCACTTTGAGCTAATCTACTGTCCTGTAAAATATACTGCTTAATTAAATTAGCACAAACTGAGTAACAACTTGCTTCATGCAATATGTTTTTTTGAAATATGTAAAATACAAAAGTTATCCTTATTGCAGCTACACAATATCACACACTGTGGTAATTTAAATAGGACCTATTTAATAAATGCAATTCATGCAGTATAGCTTGACGTTTAACAGTGTTTTTCTGACTCAAAACCAGAAACATATTAAACTTAGTAAACAAACCAGAAAAGGGGATTAAAGCTACTCTGCCCGCACTAGTAATGAAGTCCCTATAGTTTAGGAATATGAAGGTGCTGGTGGTCTGGGACGCAATCCCCTGGATCCCAATAATAGAGAGCCAAGGAACTTGGCTTTCAGAACAAATTGCACAAAAGTGACCCTGCACCCTTCAAATGTTAATACAATATTAATACAGTTTCAACAATGTTATTCACAAAGTTCAATTATACTTCTTGTCAAAATTCTTCATAAAGCATCTGGTTCGAACCAGATGACCAGACGCCTTACTACATGCCAACACTCTTTTTCGGCTTTTACTTTCTATAAACCATCAAAATTTGAACTATTCACACCATGGAACCAGGACGATTTCTTCGTTCCATGAAATTACCTGAACCTTCATGTGTGAAGATTAACGATAAGCTTTACTTCATAAAGAATTTTGACAAGCTTTGAAGAACTCCTGTTTCGGACGAAACACGTTGGCTATTGATTTTAATCATCATTTGTGATTAAAGAATCTCTTTTGTTGAAGAACTTGACTCTGGAATTCTTGGGAGAACGACCAGAAGTATAATTGAACTTTGTGAATAACATTGTTGAAACTGCATTAATATTATATTAACATTTGAAGGGTGCGGGGTCACTTTTGTGCAACATATTATACTTAGATTTAACTTTTTTTTTGTTCAGAACCAATTTTATTGACAATTCGAATATGATATTCACAGTACTCCGAACACCGGAGGGGCTGTGAGCATATAATCAAGAAGCAAAATATAGCAATCAATACAGTAAGTAGGATCAGATATTAACATTAAACTACCCGTACCCCCCCCAACCCCGTAACACCCCCCCCCCCGATCCCACCCTAGCCCCGTTCACGACGGTCACCTGGATCCAAGCTAATCAGTCTATGCAACAGTGGTAGTACACTCTCACCCCCACCCTGGTTCTCAGGACAAGTGATCTCCGGCTACATCCTGCCACGGCGGCGGGTCCAGCCACAGCCCCCTGTATTCCGCCCACCTGTTCCAAATTTGATAGTGCTTTCTAGGGCAGCCACGGGCCTCAAACACTGGACGTTCCAGCCCCATATAGTAGTCCAAGCCCCGTTTCCATACCTCTATCGGGGAGCCCTAGGGTCCTTCCAGGCGCGGGCCACATCCCTCTTGGCCACCGTAAGACCCAGGAGTAACAGGTGTCGTTTGTATATGTTGCCACCCACCTGCTCCAGGACATGCAGGAGACCCAACTGCGGTGTACGTGGGAGCTGCCAACCCAGCACCTCATCCAAACAGTCCCATACACGGCCCCAATACCTCTCCAGTGCCCCACAGGACAACACCGTATGAAAAAACGTACCCACTTCCCTGCCACACCTCAGACAATCGGGGGAGGCAATCAGTCCGGCTCGCCACAGCCTCTCTCTTGTGTAGTAAGCCCTGTGTAAGTATTTAAATTGAATAAAGCGCAGTCGTACGGCTATGGCCGCCTTCCTTGGGGCTGCGAGGACCTCCCTCCATCCCTCCTCGTCAATTTCTCCAACATCCCGCTCCCAAGTAGACCGCATGCCGTCTAGAGAGGAGGAACAATGAATAACCAGTGACTGATAGATGCAGGATATTTTCTTTTCTGTCAATTCTCCCATAAACAATTTGGCTTCTAGCGGACTAAATTCCGGTAGGGAATCCAGTCCTTCCAAGGCAGGAGAGATAGCATGTCGGAACTGTAGGTACTTGAAGAATTGGGTATGCGGCATATCGTACTCATCCCTCAGTTCCTGGAAGGATTTAAGGGTCGTGCCCCTCATGACATGCCCCAGCGCCGAGATCCCGATCGCATCCCAGCCGCGAAACCCCTGCAAGGTCGACAAGGCCGGCAGGTGGTCATTCTGCTATAGGGGAGTCTCCTCAGTGAGCTTATTCCACCATCCCATACGGCTAAGGGCTCGACGCCAAACTTGGAAGACGACCTGCGTAACCACCGGGAGCTTCTACCTCTTTCCCGCTGAGTACAGTAACGTGTGCAAAGTATCTGGTTCCATTAAATATCGCTCCAGAGCGTACGCCGGATCGCCCCGATCACCATACCACCATTCATTAAGTATCAATAGATGGGACGTTTGATAGTAGGAGAGGATATCCGATGATGCCAGGCCACCGCAGTACGAAGAAAGGAAACAGGTGCGAAGGGCCAGACGAATAGCACCTCCTGCCCAGAGAAAGCAGCCCAGCGCCGAGTTAACTTGGCGGAACCATTGCGGCGAGATAGGATAGGGGTGGTTCTGTAGTGGGTAGGGTAGGGCATACGGGACCAAGTTTTCATATCCGATCGGACCCTGTCCCAGACCGGAACTATATTACGCTCCCATGAGACACTAGGGATGTCCGTTATGAATACCCCAAGATATTTAATGCCTCCTGTCGCCTCCTGCAGGGCGGACGCCCAAGCACCAAGTGCCACACCGCTGCCCAGGGTCCACAAGGTGGATTTCTTTACATTTAGGTTAAGCCCCGAAACCTGTCCAAACACCCTCATGATGTTGAGAACTCTCGGGCCCGACCTATTGAGATCTGTAAGAAAGAATAGCACGTCGTCTGCTTGAGCGCAATTCTATCTGACGGCCCAGCTTCCCACTCAAACCCCTTCATCTGCGCTTCTATATGCACCCATGCCGCGAGAGGTTCCATCGCAAGAGCGAATAAGTACTGCGAGAGTGGGCATCCCTGACGGGTACCCCGCCCGATGGGGAAGGCGCCCGAAATCGCACCGGCCACTAGCACAGACGCAGTCAAATAAGTAAACAGCAGTCGGATATACGAGAGAAAGTGAGGGCCGAGATTTAGACGAGATAGAAGCGCCTGCAGGTAAGCCCAACTCAATGATTCCAAGGCTCTATCAATATCGGCCAACAAAAGCGCCGCCTGGGAGCCAGTGGATCGCATCATTTCCAAGGCCAATTGGGCCCGCCTAATGTTATGTCTGGTGGCCCTGTGTGGCATAAAGCCAGCCTGGTCCGGGTGGACCAGAGTGGTGATCAATGGGAGGAGGCGGTTGGCGAGCGCCTTCGCCAATATCTTCGATTCGATATTCAGAAGTGAAATAGGGCGATACGATTCATGGCGATCCGGTGGCCTTCCAGGTTTGCAGAACACCACGATCTCGGCGTGCCTCCAATCAGGCGGCTGATGGCCTAACTCTCTAGCAGCATCTAATGCTTTCTTGAAATGTGGCCCTAACTGGAGATGGTATTTCCTGAAGAACTCGCAAGGGAAACCGTTCGGCCCTGGGGCCTTCCCAGCGTTCAGTTCACCAAGTGCCTTACCCAATTCTTCCGCGGACAATGGAATCTCGAGATGGTCCCGCTCCTCATCGGAGATCCCCCGTGGTGGGAGATCCGCTAAGAATTTGTCCACATCCTCGGCAGGGAGAGAATCTCTAGGAGCATATTGTGATTCATAATAGCGCGCAAAGCTGTCAGCAATGACTCTGGGATCTGATAAAGAATTCCCGGCCTCATCCCTTAGCACCGGCAACGTCTGAGCCTGGAACGCGCCTTGGCATAGTCTATATAACATTGAGCTGGATTTGTCCCCCCACTGGTAAATTCTACTCTGCGTTGCAAGCCATATGTGGTGGGACTCCTCACGTTGTAGGGAAGCAGCATCCCTCTGCGCCTGCAGCAGCTATCGTATATCCTCCTCCGCTCCGGTTTCAGTGGAACGTGTCTCTAGAGTGCGGACAAGATCTGCCGACCTCTCTAGATCCTCTCCCCGCGCCTTACGGGCCTTCGCACACCAGGCTATATCTACTCCCCTGAGGGTAGGCTTCATGGCTTCCCAGAGGGTCACCACATCCGATCCCGACCTTTCATTTTCATCCCAGTAGTGAGCTATGGCCTCCCGCATATGGGATTGGTAGTCATCCTGTTGTAGGTGCCAGGTAGAGGGGTGCCATCAAAAAGGCTGCCGCCTCCTGTCCAGGAGGATATCTATTGCAATGGGGGAGTGGTCAGAGAGCCCACGCGGCAGTATAGCCGTCGAAGCCACTCTTCCCATCTTGGTGCAGGGGACGAACAGATAGTCTAACCGTGAGAAGGACTGATGGACCGCCGAAAAATATGTATATTCCCTCTGTGTGTGTGTTGATAGCGCCATGCATCCGTCCAAACCATGCCTCTCACCATGTCATTCAGTCTCGTGGGGGCAGCTACCATCTGTCCGCCATTCGGCCTGTGGCGATCCACAGTCCCATCCATAACGTCATTCCAATCGCCCCCAATCACAGCCAGCACGTCCGGAATCTCGGCCCAGACAGTGAACAACTTCTCCACCAAAGACCATTGCAACGGGGGGGGGGGGCTTACACACTGCCAAAGACCACTGGTTCCCCATCAAGCAATCCTTTAACAAAGACATATCTGCCCTGGGCGTCAATCAAATGGGCAGAATGTACATACGACACTCTGCGGTGAATCATGACCACCACACCCCGGGATCCCCGGACAAAACCAGCATGGAACACCTGATGATAACCGTAGCGCTGTAAACTAAGTCTTGGTACCTAGGAGATGAGTCTCCTGCAACAAGACATCAGCCCTCTCCATTTTCCCTTGTTGCAAAACAGCGCCTCTTAATTTTATCTAGCATGCCCCTCACATTCCAGCTCAATATTCGCAGCGTAGCCCTGGGGAGCTCCGAATCTGGACCCCTATCCGCCATCAACTGGGAAAATCAACAATCGCCTGGGTGTAGGTGAGTGCAACTGTCCAAAGAACATGGATCGAGCCTGGTGGACCATCGTGTGTGAACGAGCTACCCCTGTAAACCCAAACTTTGTGCATTCCCCCACCCCCCACCCCTGAATCCAACCCCAACCCAACTCCCGGAAAACTGGCCTCCCCCCTCCCCTATACCTCAACAACATTGAAGTATCTGTCGCGGTGCAGGACTGCCCCAACCCGAGGTCAGCGGCCACCCACTCCAATGGATCCCCAACAACCACACCCTCAACCCCGCTAGGGGGGAATTAACGTCTGCTGGCGACTGGACCACCGCTACCATGGGGCAGTAGCCCGCCTTGTCTTCTCCCCCCCCACCCTCTCCCACCCCGCATCTCATAACTGCTAATCAAATCTGTAGTACAGGTCAGCGGCGTCTCGGCCATCGTCCGACACCTCAGGCTGGGCCATTCTCAGTCATCTGCAGAGTTCGCTCCGCAACCCAACACAATTAGGTACCAAATGTCCCTTTGCTAATCAAGAATCTGCTTCCTGAGAGTCATGAGGAGCGGTCTCCTCCGCAGCGCCCTTCTTGGTGGGGGACCTCTTAGTGGAGCGGGACCGCCAGTTACTCCTACTGCGAGAGCGCCGGTGGGTCTGCCGCGCCGCCGTCGAGGAGGACGAATCAGAGTCTCGAGCCGGCGGAGTGTGCGGCCGGATCCGGACCGTTTCATCAGTCCATGTAAATACTTCTTCCGGAGAGTTGAAGAACATGGTCCGAGATTGAAAGATCACTCGCAGGCGGGCTGGGTAAAGGAGGGCGTACTGGATTTTGAGTCCCCTCAGGCGAGCCTTGGCCTCTGAATAATTGCTGTTGTCGCTGCACTAGCTCGGTGTAGTCCGGGAATATCATAATCCGATGGTTGTCATACATGAGGGGTTCCTTCAGCTGAGCTTGCTTTAGGATAGTGTCCCTATCATGATAGTTAAGCAGTTTGACTATCACTGGCCGCGGGCGCTCTCCCACCGGCGGCTTCGGAGCGAGTGCCCTGTGCGCCCGCTCTATGACAAAGCAGCGAGAAAGGGACTCCGGCGGCAACCACCCCTCCAGCCACTGAGTAAGAAAGGCCTCCATATTCCCCTTTTCACAATCCTCTGGAAAGCCAACGAACCGCAGGTTGTTGCGCTGGGCCCGTCCTTTGGCATCCTCTGCCCAGAGCGCCAGGCCTTTCTGGATCCCGTCCATGGCGGCGACTTTCTTTTTCAATATTGCCACGTCGTCTTCCACTCCGGTGATCCTCGTTTCAGCCTCGGTGATGCGTGCCACCGCGTTTCGCAAGTCTTGGCGCAACAGCTTGACATCGGCTCCAACTGCCCCTATCTTGGCATCCAGGGTGTCTCTAGCTTGGGTGATTGCCGCCAAAAGCGCAGCATTATCCGGCCCCTGGGGCGGAGGGCCCCCGGAGGCCCCGGCCGCTCCACCCGCACCCGTAAACTTGTCGAGGGTGCCTTGCATCGAGGACCCGCTGCCTCTGGTCATGGTCCGCAGTCTGTGGGATCCGCCCGGGAGAAAAGTTCCACTCGCTACCCACTAGGTTTCTTCGTCGCGGCCTGAGGGGCCCTCCGTCAGCCACCCACCGGCAGGCCCACCGGTTGATCCCTCGGTGAAATACCGGGTATATACGGCCAGGTAATCCACGGCAGGGCGCGCCGGGCCATGCAGCAATCCTCCGCTGTGCAATGCGGGCCCCCGGAGATTTCCACGACTCACCCCAAGCCTCCACACAGTTCCACCAGCCCGCAATCAGGGTACGGCAGCGCAATCGCCAGGCCCCGCGCCACCCCACTCAGTCAATAGCGGTCAACGTTGTGGATGGCGTACCGCCCCGCGCACCCAATGCCCTGGATCTCTGCTCCGTTATGAGGGGGCACCCCTGGGGGGGGGGGGGGCACGCCGCGGCTCGATACAACCGCCGAGTTGTAGGCCACTGCCGTGGCTAATTGGGCGCCAACCAATGCACCTCTGGTCAAGGACGGCGTACTCGCGCCTCAGGAATCTGGTCAGCTGCGGTCCGACCTGACCGCCGGATCCACCACGTGCTCCCCCCCGCTACGCACACCTGCCGCTGCGCACCTCCAGTGCACACTCACCACCGGGGTCGCGTCTCCAGGCTCAGGCGTCTCCCAGGGTATCTGCCGCCTCCAGCAGCCAGCCGGCCAGCGCCGCGCCGGCCGCCGCACTTCGGCAGCCGCCCGGTCCCACAGGCGCAGCGCCAGGCTCGGCAACACACTCCGCCTGCAGCCCTCCCGGATGTCTGTGTCTCGGAAGGGGGCCGGGCCACTCCGCAGCCCCCTGTCGCCGCCCGCCTGCAGCTCGCCCACTTCTCAGGCGTCGTGGAAATTGAGGTCCCGGCTCCAACCGCCGGTGTAGGCCGCTCCGCCTCCGGGCCGATTGCGCCCGATTTATGGCTCCGACGTGGCCAGGATACACGCCACGCCGGTCGGACACCCTCCGCCGCCCCTTAATGCCGCGGGATGGTGACAGGCAGGGGGGAAAGACAGGATAATCGGCGGAGAAATGCAGCGGCGGGACGGAGCTCCACTAAGCCTCGTCCGCCGTTACTGCCGCCTTAGCCAAGCCCCCAGATTTAACGTTTTTAATGTAAGGATAATGCTCAATCGAACGGTTACATTGAGCATTATGCTTACAATAAACACATTAAAAACAAAACCACTATGAAAATTAAAAAAAAAAATACTAATTCCTGTGTTTGAGAAAGTGCCCTCTTTCTTTCATGGTATGCCCCCACTTTTTGCTGAATTGCTGATGTGCTTAGACTGAGTGTGCCCTGTGCTCCTGCCAATCAGGTACCCAAGGCTTGTGTTCCTTCCCTAAAACTGCATTGAAGCCTAAACTCAATTGGCATCTCTGGCCACAGGTAAGCCCCTGGTAAATGGTACCACAGGTACCCAGGGGACTGTGACCAGAGAAGGCCCCTAAGGGCTGCAGCACTTATTGTGCCACCCTTAGATGCCCTGTACCCTGACACACACACACACACACACACACACACACACTGCCTTTGAAGGCTGCGTGTCTTGGTGCAGAACAAAGTGAAGAGTCGACATGGCGCACCTCCCTGTGTGCCATGCCCACAAACCACTGCCCTGGCATCCATCAGTCACCCCTCTAGCTGGGTTTCCTATGCCAGTGGTGAGGGTACATGTGCACGAGTCCTGTACTCCTGCAGTACCCAGGTCCATTCCTGGGCACTGTACGTGCAGTGCTGCCATTAAGAGTATATGGTGCTGGGAGCTTGTCATCACGAACTCCACAGCACCATAATGGCTGCACTGAAGACTGAGAAGTTTGGTATCAAACTTCTCAGCACACTAAACCCACACTGATGCCAGTGTGGGATTTAATGTAAAATGCAAGACAGAGGGCATCTTAGAGATGTCCCCTGAAACTCGACCCACTCCCAGTGACGTGACTGAGTGGCTGCAGAGGCCGCCACCACCAAACCTGTTTCTCGACCCCTGGGTCGAGAGCTTGCCGCTCTCGGTGGCCTGAAACAATGCACATCCTGGGACGAGGTGCCAAGCCTCCTACCCCAGGATGGGCAGGGTTCGCGAAGGAGAAGCTTCAAAGGCATACCGCCTTTGTGAGCCTCTCCAGATCACTTGCTGTACTCAGCAACTGGTCCCCAATGGTTCTACCCCCACTTTGGGAGGGAGTCCCGGCAGGAAAAACAAAGTGAGGAAGAGAGGTGTGCCCACCTCTGCCAACTCCACCCCTAAGGTGAGGGAGGTGAGGTGAAGCAAAACCTCAAGTCCCCGCCATCTTGAGGATGGGGGGGACCCAGCCAACCAGGGACACGCTTCTGCCCCCTTCCCACTGGAGAGTGGCAGAATAGGGGGTGTACCCACCCCAGGCAAGGGACCCATTGGTCCCTGCCATTCACCCACCTGTAACGCCCCTAAATTCTGTATTTAGGGGGCACCCTGAATCTTCCTTCCTTAGATCCAGCAACCACAAGAAAAGAAGGACAAGAAGCCATGCAGAGCTAACAAGAGGACGACGCCCACTGACTTGGCCCCAGCCCTACAGGCCTGCCTCCCCTCGAACCTGCAAAACCCCGGCGTGTCCAGCGGCCAGCAACCTCAAAAACCCCGGAGGACCTGCCTGCAATTACTTTCCAAGCTGTTTCTCCCGTGTTTTAACTGCAGCTCCTGGTGCCAGCCAAGAACCGTGAATCCAGACCACTCTGCACCCGTCCCCCCGGCGATCCTGACCCGAGATCCGGCGAACCCTGACCTGCCTCAAGCCTCCAGATAACACCTGCAGCCTCAATCCAGAGGGCCCTCCCCCTACCGTGACCAGAGCGGGTAAGAAAATCCGACGTCCAAAGGCACCCCTGCACCTGACACCCCACAGCCTTGTGTGCCCAACCCAGCAGTGCCTAACCATCCCTCTATATCCCAACTTACCCCTCGAAGTGGTGGTCACTCCTGGAAGATCCTCGTCCCCGAGCCTGTAGTATTTCTTTGTCCCGGAGAATCTCCATTGAAATCAACAGGGCACCCAACCTCAAAACAGGACCCTGCACCCGGCCGCCCTAGTGCCGCTGAGGGTGCCCCTTTTGTGCTAACTTGGTTACCAACTTGACCTGAGCTTTACCCTAGGAGCTTTGCTCCCACAACCCCGTGGCCAGCTTGCCACCAGCCACCAGCCGGAGTCCCCCTATCCTCCATAGGATAACATTGGGCCTCAACACTCTGCACCCGCCCGTCCTAGTGCCGCTGAGGGTGCAACAACAGTGCATCACTGACCCTGGGAGACCCCTGAGTCTAACCCCAGAACCCTAACTCAAAAGACTGATTACTTACCTCGAAACTGATAACTAATTTTCCTCATAGGATAACATTGGCCCTTTTTCTCCCAAAATGTTTCCAAGTGTCGACTTTTGAAAACTACAAATATTCCTTACAAATCAGCCGAATAACAAAATCGCATTTTCTCAACTGTTTTCAGGAAATGTCCCAGTGCTGAATCTAGGATCCAGCACAGAGTAAGAAAAAGTATTGATAACATAACTTACCTGCCAAGTGAATTTCCTCCCATAGGATAACATTGGTGATTCTATGTGAAAAAGTTTCAAAGTATCAACTTTGGAAATGCAATAGTATTCTTTAAAAATCGTACATTTAACCAAAACACAATTACTCACCTGTTTTCAGGAAATGTCCCAGGGCTGAATCTAGGATCCAGTCCTGTGTTAGCAAAAGTAATCTGAAAAGTAATTAACTGCATTTTACTTAAATAGCCCATTCAATTGAATGTACTATACCTAAAATGTGTTGCAAACTGCTTACTTAAAACTGTAACCAAAACCAGTACAAGTTACACTGCATTTTTGAATTGTGTTCATATAAGTTATTTACTATGGAAAAGTATTCTTATGTTTAAATGTACCAGGCTTGCTTGGTTCTAGAAATAAAACAGCAGTATACTTTTGTATACAAAACAATTGGCCTAGAGTTCAGTTCTTGAGTGTGTGAATTCATTTGCTGGCTGAATGTGTACATCAAATACTTAACACTGTCCTCTGATACTGTCTTACTGCTCAACCAAGCTACCACTTTAGAGAGTAAGATTCTATCTAACTTTAACCTCTGCCAAACTTCTGGAGGCCCTTGGACTCTATGCACGGCGTACCTCACTTTGGTGCAGTATATATAGAGCCAGTTTCTTAGACTGTGTGGTCACAGAATTCTAATAATTGACACTACACTGACCAAATTGTTTACAGTGGAATTTTACAACTGCTTTATCAACGTAAAATAAAATTGCACAACTGATGGAAAGGGTTAAAAGCAGGCATTATTGTTGCTACAGACTTGTGCCTGAATTTCAATATTTCAAACATGCCTAACAATCCAACTCTTTCAAAGTGAATAAGCAGAATATTTTATTGAATTAAACCACTGAAATGTTAAAATGGAAAGTCACTGCCCTCCCCCATCCTTTGCGGTATTGAAACAAGCATTGCCATAGCCAATAGGTCTCACCTTTGGGGCTCTATAAGTGTTTAGCTAGAGCAATTGGTTTTGTCAATGTTTGTTAGCTAAGTTGGCGTGTTCATACCTCACAGAATATAGCATGCCTCGCAGAACAGCACATGCTCTCTGACTCTAGATGTCCCAGTTGTTTCATCCCACTTAAAGTCTGTCAGTTTATTTACACACACAGACAGGCCATGTATCAACTTAAAACTAAACGCACAGTCCTACCACTTCAGAAAACTCCAATACTGTAAGATCAGGGAGAGGTGCTTTCATAGCTTATTTGACATACGGGAGGGTCGCTTTTTGAAAGAAGGACAAAGCGAACGTCCAGGGCTAGCATAGAACACCAATCTGAAAGTGGTCCCCATTTTCTGCCCTTGATCACACTGCTGAGCAGGAAAGCCGGGATTATGAAAACAGAGGCCCCTTGGTTTAGACAGCACAGGTTGGTCAATAAACTACACAACCTCCGAGTATACACCAAACCTGCCTGTGGATGCCAGGAGCAAGGGCAGGTATGAGTGTCCCCTTTTGTGCCGGGCAGCCAGGGACTGAGCGCAACCCTCCCTCCCCAGTCCTCCTCCGGTTCCAGCACGCCGGTTCCCGGAACTAGGCCAGATACCAGCTCAAACTGGTTTCAAATGGATTTGTAAGTTATCCAAGATGGAGTGCCCGTGTTGTATTTGTATAGCGTGGGTTCCATGCAAGGATACTGGGTTGGTGTTAAAGGTACACTTAGCACTAGAAATGTAAAAAACCCTGTCTTGTGTTTAGTTTACATAAGCGTTCGGGAGATTTAATTAAGAAAGGGGTTTGGGGGAGGAGCCAAGATGGCGGACGGGACGGACGTGTGAGCGCCCGGCTCCCCGAGCCGTCCGACTTTACATCGATATCCTGGACTGTATCCTTCCTACACCGCGCTCAGATGGGGACACGAACGCGCTGGTGACAGTCACGTTCATTTGCGGTCTTCGCCGGCCGTTTTTGATGGAAATTGGCGGACTTAGCCGACCACCGGGGCTCCCCCTGAACCCTGCGCCGATTGACGCCGCTGGACGCTACTGTTCTTAACCGGGTGGTTCCGAAGAGGAGATGGCAATGGCGCCTGCCTTCCAGCATGAACAGAAGGCTGCTCCCTTATCCCCAGCTTGCGTGGACCTGCCTGCACTAGACCCGGAGGCTGCTCGTAATGTGCCACAGTGCAGAGCGGATCGGCAGGGGCTGCAGAGTGTTCTGACTTGTGGTGATATCCTTGATGCCCTTACAGACTTGCGGGCAATATGGCGGCGCAATGCTCAAGAGCTGGGGAGAAAGATCGAAGAGGCTACTTTTTCCACTACGCGACCGAGGCTGCCTATCTCCCTGCTGCCCACGTGTGTTTCTACACTGGATACAATGTTGCTGCATGTACGAGCGGAAGGTCGAAGTGTCCCTGGCTACAGTGTTGCGTGTCTCCCTACTGACGATGCCATTGTTACAAAGTCTCCCCTCGCTCCGGGAATTGTGCCTCTGCCTGAACAACTGCTGCCAGAGCTCCGTTTGTCGCCCTTCCAGTTGTTTGCCCCCTACGAGGATATTGCCTTCGGAGCCTTTTTTCTGCGCTGCTGGAGTGTGTGTCATCCTGCACGGCAGGGGGGGTTCGCCATTTTGTCCGCTGCAGTTGTTGGAGACTGGGACCACTCGTCTTCTTCACTTCTGCCCCTCCCATGTCGAGAGCGGCCATCTTGCTCCTTTGTTCTGCCTGCACAGTGTCCGCGGAGATGGTCATGCCTGGAGAGATTTCGTCGTTCTGGCCAGGGTTGAAGGTGCCCCTCATCTCGACTTTGCTTGACCGGCTGGCGGAGACCCGGACTGTACTGTATTTTGCTATGCTGAATTGTTGCAAGTTTAGCCTTTTTCCCACTTGCGATTGCGATTATGATGTTCTTCTGTGTTTCTTGCTGATGGGGAGACGGTTCTGTACGGGACCGGGGTTCTAAGTGTTAATGTTCTACTCATAGGAGCTGGCTTTGTCCTGCACCCGCTACCAGGCCGGGATTGGGCTGATTCATAACAAAATGGCTTCTCGGGTGGACTGAACGGGGATTGTAACTGCTTTGTATGTATTGTTAGCGCACATGGCGAAATGACTTTTTCCATCTATGCTATTGTTGCAATTGATTACAGCACTGTTGCTTTTGGAGTAGGAGGTTTTAGTGTGTGGAAGCTGTAGATGGCCGGGGGTCCCGGGTGCTCTGATACTACGTAGGCTCCTCCCCACCTTCTTCTTTTTGGGAGTTTAGATCAGAATAGTGCATTCTTTTCTCACCCCCTATATCATAGGTGTTCACGTTTTTCTTTCCTCTTCCTCATTCTTCTCTTGCTCTTCTTTCTCTTCTATATTTCGGATTTACTGGGCGACAGGCACTATGCTGGGGGGGGGGGGGGGGGGGGGTAGGCCGTAGCCTCCGCATTGGTGTAGGGTGGGGGGGTAATTTAGTATTTTTATTGGTTCTATGGGCCTTTATTTCTTTCTTTGTCTTCTGTGCTTTTTCCTTGGTTGATTCTGGGTCCGGGCTTGGGGTTGGCTGAATGGGGACGGCGCTGTAGGGGTGCGTACTTACTGGTGTGAATATCCTGCTGTTGCTTTGCACCGCCTCACTGCCTGAGATTTTAAATTTCCACGGTTGTTTTCCGAAATACTGCCGCTCTCCCGTGATGTGAAGATAGTATGCGGACTTGAATCTCCTTGGACTTATTCTTCACTGCCTTTTTCCCTGATAAAATTATAAAAAAACTTTAAAATTAACCTTCATTTCTCCTTCCCCCTGGTGTCATGGTTCCCCTCAGTGTAACATTCACAAATTGTCGCTAATTTTTGTCCGTTGACGCTCGGGGGCCATAATGTTTGTATCAGTGCTCAAAAGTATCGTGGCCGGCCTGATGGTTGTAGGCCCGTATTTGTTCTTTTTACATGCACGAATAAAGGTTTTCAAAAATTAAAAAAAATAAAATAAAAAAAAAGGGGTTCGGACTGCCAACTCGCACGTTTGCTTTGGCACAAACAGACTTGTTGTCATATATGAAACTGTTACACTGTTGTCGAATCGGTGCTTTTGTGTTCTTTCCACTGGAATAAATGTAAGTAAAGCATTCGTTCATTGCTACAATCAAAATATACTTGAAATGCACTTGGCTTTGCATGTGTTGTCTGCACAAATATTTGTAGAAACACACACCAGTGCACTGTGCGCAGGTGGGAGCGTTTTTTACAGTATCAAGAACAGCCAGCTCCAGTGTGCATGTTCAAGGAAAAAGCATGCATGAGTAGACATCAGTGTGCATGCCCGCGGGCAATGCTTGAAATGGAAAAATAGAACTGCTGTACCAGAATGCCCGTTTGTTTTGAGAAGTGCTGGTACTCTCAAATTAAAACCATTACGATTTTCTTGGGAAATGCAGGTACTCTCTCTTGCAAAATAAAAATAAATGCTGGTACCGGCCTATTTAAAGCACTCTTAACTTGCATATGTTTTGTTTGTTTAAAGTGTTGCGTGTTTAAAAAAAAAGAGTGGAGGGAACAGGAAAGTGAAAGCGACCGCGAGACAGGCAAGAAAGTGAAAGTGAAAGCGAACGCGAGCCAGGCAAATGTAAACAAGCGTGCTCTGCCACACTAATTAGAAACAGATGGCCCATGCTCGCTCCCACAAGGTGGATGCCGCCACACGCAAGGGGATGGCCACAGAACACCCTAAAATTTGGCAGAGATCGGCAAAGCACAGGGAGTTTGTATTAGAGCCTGGCCGCTCCCTGAGATCATATTTTGATGAGGATATTCAAAAGTACAAAGGGGGAGGGAAGATGGGGAAGGCAAGTGACCAGTGACTAAGTTGATGCTGATGTTATTCTTCGCGGTGTCATGCTTGGGTGGGAGAAGGGGGTGTGGGGGGTTGAGGTGTGCAGATTCTGGTCAATGTTCATGGGTATGTTGATACAATCATCCTGTGTATATTCATCTGCCTACGAGGCCACAGATAATTGTCAAAACCCAATAACATTTGTTGTGAGAAAAAAACGGAAAGACAGCAATAAGGTCTCAAAAGCAAGCAGAATAAAAGAAAAGTAAATATTGTATTCAGTAATTGAGCTACAGCATGGCAACTAAACACTCTTTACAGAAAGGAAAACATCATAAGTAAACTGTCAACCTCATAAACTACTAAGGTTTGTTTCGTTAGATGATACAAGCTGGCAGAGTTAATCAATGTCCATTGTGCAACAAGGATGGTTGGCTGCTAAATGTATGTACTATGTATTTATTTTACAGAGTAGTACTTTCAGGAGATTGTAGTTTGTGTTTGAATAATTTTACCAAACTAGACTAAGACCCTTAATAAAAAGGAATGCTCTTGATTGGAAACATGCTGTTTCTTTAACATGTAGCAAATGGCAAACCTCAATGTGATAAAAGTTTCTTAAAAAGATGCAGGTTTGGGCGTGACTTGGCAAGCCAGCATTGCAGACGTGTGCTGAGGGAGCTCCGTCCAGCCCGCCATGAATCCTTAATTTATCCTTGTCCTCTGATGACTTATTGATTGCCAACGACGACTCAAAGGTCCCGTGGCAGAGCGGTATTGTTCTGGGCAGTTCTGAGCCGCCTTCGGGACCTGCGCCGCTGTATCTCTATGTTGGCAAGGACGGGGCCGCGTAAGGGTGAGACCTAGCTGACTGGGCAGCTGCTCTGAAATCGGCAGCCGCCTGTTGCAGAGGAGAGAGCGGCAGTGTCGGCGCAGTCTTCCGTGAGCGGAACCGGAGTGGAGCGCTCCAGAGATCGACGGCCGGGCTGAAGGAGCAGGTGGGGTGCCAACCACTGTTCCGCGACGTTGCCTGAGGCGTGGACAGACTGAGCGGCTCGGCGGCTGGATCGAGCCTCAGAAGGGAGGTGAGGTGCGGCACTTGGGGCGGGAGCGGCTGTAAGTGCCTGGTGTCCTACTGGCCCCCTGGAGTGCCCACGCCCTGTGGGACATCCTTGGAGACTTCTGCAGCAGTGGTTGGGGCCGGGGGATGTGTGCGGCCTGCGGACCCGGCGATGTGGGGCCGGCTTCCTTGAACCCCTCCGTCCCCCCCACTGGGCCTACCTTGCAGCGGGCGTTCAGCGGCATTGTCGCATCGCGGAGGACGGCCGGGGCGCTCATTTGAGGGTACATTGGCCCATCTGAGGCCCCAACGGGTGCGGACCCACCTCCTCCCCCCCCAGGCCATGAGGAGCACGCCCATCGGCGGTCAATTGGGCTGCAGGGTGCCACCTGGGACCATGAGATCTGCGTTATTCAGAGCACGCCGGGGTGTGTGTGCAGCCGGGAGGTGTGTAAATTGGACAGATGGCGGATTTGAGGTGCCGCGGTGCATGGAGTTGATACGCTCGTGTTCCTAAGGTGCAGTAGATGCGGTGGTCGATCGGGCCGCACAGGTGCTGCTGGGTAACACTGGTTGGGCCTGAAGTGGCACATCCTACCTGTTCACTTGTTGGCCCTGGTCTTGGGGCGGTGCATTATCGACTGCCAGTCGGCGGTCGGTCGGGCCGTGGGTGCCCACCGTTGGACGGTTATTGTTCTTGCTCCCCATCTGATCTCCTTTGGCCGGTGTGAGGAATCCCGGGGGTGGCCATGACGCGCGACAAGGGTGGTGGCTGCTCAACTAAACAAGGCACCATAGACAAGTACACCGGTGAAGGGGTGGCAGCCGGGTCGTCCGCAGGACAGTCAGGGACGATACCTGACAACGCGGCACTCATGGCGGCCATCACACAATCCAGAGACATGCTTGATGCGAAAATAGGGGCGGTTGGCTCTGATGTCATGCTGCGGAGGCAAGATTTGCGCAACGCAGTGTCATGCATCACCGAAGCGGAGACTCGTATCTCTGGAGTGGAAGACTATGTTTACTCACTAAAGATCAAATTTGAGGCCATGGAAAACATGCAAAAAGGCTTACCTTACGGGCAGAGGATGCTGAGGGGTGGGCCCGATGCAATAACCTCAGATTTGTTGGGTTTCCAGAGGGCTGCGAGGGGGGCAATATGGAACGCTTCCTTACACAGTGGCTGGAGAGCTGGCTTTCCCCAGAGGCCCTATCCCGCTGCTTTATTGTAGAGCGGGCTCCCAGGGCGCTCATACAGAAGCCTCCACCGGGAGGTCGCCCTCGGCCAGTTATTGCAAAACTGTTGCGATCGGGACACCATTTTGAAACAGGCTCGGTCCAAAAAGTCCCTACTCTATGACAATACGTGTATCCTCATCTTTACTGATTACACGCGTCTAGTAAAACAGTGACAATCATTCATGGCAGCGCAGGGCCGCCTGAGGGACCTTAAGCTTCCCTATGCTCTCCTGTTTCCTGCCCACCTTCGGGTGGTGTACCGCTCCCACACGCACTTTTTTGACACCCCGGAGGAGGTTTTCAAATGGACAGAAGAGACAGTGCGGGTGAGGGTTCACACCCGGCCTGGGAGAGAATCCGATTCCTCATCAAGCAAGATGGCTCGGAGAGGTCCCCGGGAACAACTGAAGGGTAACAGACTATCACGGTGACGGCGTCGCTCCCAGTCCTGTGGCGCTTCCTCTAGAGGAGGTTCAGTGGGCGTCAGATATCGGCTGACTGATGTATGGGTCTACGAGGAGCTGCGGAGTCCTAAACTGCTGAACTTTTGAACGCTAGTTGGAGGAGACTGTGACATGGGCCGGCTTCTCTGCCGGGCCCTTGCCGGCAGGGGACATGCCCAGGGGTTAGGGGCTGAATGCTGGGGATCCATTGGTTGGAGCGGACTCCGGTCCCCCATTGGGGATACGGGTCTAGCCCCATCACGACAGATGCTTCAGTGTTCTTGAGGTATAGGGTGTTTTTTTTTTGGGTAAGGGCTGTTTCTGTTTTCAGATAGCACGGTCGCTGCTGGTCCACCGCTTTTCACCTCTGTATCGAAATGTCGCCACTATGGTAGTGGATTTCCGCCCAGATAGCTAGTAAACACAGAGGGAAGCAGGTGACCCAGGTCCCCTTCGTATTGTTAGCTGGAATGTCCGAGATGCCCTGGATAAAATTAAATGCAGAGCCCTGCTCCGTTATGCTAAGCGGGCTGGGGCCGATATACTTATGCTACAGGAAACGCACCTCATGGGTATGAAGGCGCTCTGCCTTCAGCGATTTGGCTTTCAGTAGGTCTTCCACTCCGGCTTTACAAGTGGCTCATGGGGTGGTGATTCAGATACACTGTAGGGACCTCTATATCCATGATAAACAGTGGTCAGGCACACAGGGGCATGACTTATTCCTTCAGGGTATGATCGGGGCAGACCCCCTGGTGCTGGGCAGTGTCTATGCCCCTCCCTCCATGCAGTGGAATCTAGTGGAGCGGTTGATGACTCTATGGGCAGACATGCCGGATACGCCATCGGGAGTTGGGGGAGACTGGAATGACGTCATGGAGCTGACCTGGGATCGATGGCGGGCTGGGTTCGGACTGGAAAGTAGGTGCACCACGAGATTGCATTCCTTAGTGACAGGACTTAACTGGATTGATGGATGGCGGCGCCCTAATGGCCATCGCCAGAAATTCACCTACTTATCTGTGGTCTATGACTCGTATTCCAGACTTGACTATCTCCTTGTTCCCAGGGAGGCAGGTGGTAGGGTCGCGTCAGCGGAGATCCTGCCCCGGGGCCTCTCCGACCACTCCCGATAGCCCTCATGCTCCAGCTTGAGCAGGGACGACAACCGTTCAGGTGATGCCTTTCAGTGTAGCATCTGCAGAACGAGGAGTACAAAGAGCATATGAACGACACCATTGATCACTACTTAACAGCTAGTGTGGGGTCCATCTCCATCGCCAAGACCTTGTGGGAGTCTTTGAAACCCGCTCTGAGGGGGGTGGATATTTCTTGGTGCACGGCAGCGCGTAGGAAACATAGAGAGGGGCACAGCGGGCAGAATCAGAAATGGAAGCCCTCGAACGCAGGACCTGCAAAGCAGGAGGGGGCCAACTTCGGAGGCAACTATTGATGGCTCAACAGAACTATGTGGCCATACTGATGGATGAAGCCAGTCAGGCCTGGCTGGCGACGTGCAGCAGGGTGTATCAGTGGTGAGATAAGTCCGGCAAGATTTTGCATTGACTCTGCCAGGGAACTTCCATTCCCAGGCCCTGCCGATCATGTTGGACCAGGCGGGAGAACCAATTACAGGCCCCCGGCCATTGCGGAAAGCTTTGCCGCTTATTACGCGGCCCTATACACGCCCAGTTGAGGGAACCAGTGGCGCTATTATTGACCGATATGGACAGGGCGTTTGACTCCCTAAGCTGGGTTTATCTCTTTGCTCTGTTGCAATGACTCAACATTGGACTACGCTTTCTCTCCTACCTAATGCTCCTGTACACAGATCTGACGGAGTCGGTGCGGGTGGCTGGGGCTGCATCCTATACCTTTTCCATTGTGCGGGCACGCGACAGGGCGGCCCCCTGTCCCCATATTTATTCGCGCAAGTCATGGAGCCTCTGGCTGCATGGGTGAGTATAGATGCATAGGTTTAGGGGTTTGCATGGGCTCCGGGTCTGTCCGACAGGATCGCATTGTATGCGGATGATTTCCTCTTCTTCCTTACGGCTATTGATAGGACGGGGCTGCGGTTACTGCGCATTATGCAGATTTTTGGGGAAACCTCTGGACTCTATATGAATCCCCGTAAATCGACGATATGGCTTCTGGGAGAACAGACGGGCATGGGCACGTTGATCTCCTCGGTTCAGCCGGCGGTGGGGGGACTGAAACATCTAGGGGAGTCCCCGCAATCTCCTGGGAGCTTAACCTGGCTCCCGTTTGGGAACAGACCCGGGAAGACCTTAAGTCCTGGTCCCGTATGCCCCGGTCACTATATGGCAGATCAGCAATTTTCAAAATGGTGGAGCTTCCCCGGCTCCTCGATCAGCTGCAAAATCACCCAAATCAGATCTCACCCCAATGGTTCCGACAGGTGAATGCAGCGCTTAGGCTGTTCCTATGGAGGGGGAAAGGTGCGCGTAGCTCTGCGCACATACTTCTTGTCAACCTACTGCGGGGGGGCAGGCGTCTTCTGATGTTCTTTCCTACTATCAAGCCTTGCATCTGTTGGTCCTCAACAAGTGGTGGTTTGGTGATAGAGGAGACCCGGCGTATGCTGTCGAGCGGCGGCTCATGGGACACTATTCACTACACACAATTCTCTATTCCGCGCCTTTGCGAGGCTTCCTGCCGGCGGTCACGGGGTGGTATTCCTGATTTGGAGACAGGCATTGAATGTATGAGGTGGTAGAACATGGTCTCTGGAAACCCCCCTCTGGAACAATGGGCGACTACCTCAATTGGCGGCTATGCAGGGGTTTCGGGGTGGGACAATATAGGCACCTCAGCTCAAGGGGATGTCATAAGGGGTCTAACGCTCAAATCTTTTCAAGACCTTCAGGCTGAATTCCATATGCCACGGCCCCAGTTCTTTCACTACCTTCAATTTCGCCATGCCTTGTCCCCTAGCCTAGAGGGCTTCGAGTCATTGCCGGAATTTAGCCCATTGGTAGCTAAGGTTTTTATGGGAGATTTAACCGACTGGAAAATTTCCCGGATATATAAATCCCTGGTTACACATAGCTCTTCTACACTGCAGAGGCTGCAGGGGGACTGAGAGGAGGATATGGGAATATGGGAGGAGGAATGGACTGAAGCCCTGGCAGCCCCGCAGGGTGCGGCTATAGCTATGTGACTAACTTGTCCAGTTCAAGTACCTCCACAGGGTCTAATATACGCGGGCACGCTTGTGGAGAGCAGGGCTGATTGCCTCCCTGTGTATCTTCGCTGCTGGCATGAGGAGGGCACATTTATTCACACAGTCTGGCACTGCCTGTCCCTAGATCGTTATTGGAGGGGGGTATTTGACTGTCTATCGGAGGTCCTGGGGTGGGACTCCCACGTACACCGCAGTTGGCCTTGCTTCACGTTATGAAGGGATAGGCGGCAACATTTATAAGAATTCATGCTTTTGAATTTTACACTGGCAAAGAGGGACATTGCTAGGCAATGGAAGGCGCCAAGGGCCCACTCCTTGGCTGCATGGAATAATGGGCTGGACTTCTGCATGGGGCTGGAACAGCCTATCTTTGTCACTAGGGGATGCCCACGCAAGCACTACAAAATCTGGAGATGCTGGTCGAACTGACAGGGTCTGATGTTAAACCTGCCACCGGCAGAGCAGACTCATTCCTTGAGATAAGCTATAGGTGCGCCATGGGATGTGGGGGTGCAATGGAGGAGGGACTCAGTGAGATCCTGTTGCCTTGTTATGCATGCACGTGGTGGGCAGGACTGAGCAGACCTTGTGCAATCGGGGGGAAGGGGTGGAGGGGATTTGGGGTTTTCAGTTTATTTGTTGCATATATATGTTCGGACAACATTGGAAAAAGTCAAAGTCATCATATCTATATGGTTTGATTGGGCAGATGTCTCTGGGATGCAGAGCTCTGCAATACATGGGCAACTTGACAAATAAAATTTGTTTAAAAAAAAGATGCAGGTTTGGAACTGTATTACTACACAGGTATGATACCAAGGAGAGCAATGTAATGAGCATGGAGAGCGTTATAAGGAACTGAATATGAATGGAGCCTTAAATCTTCCATCACTCAGTAGAAATGATTTCTCTAGAGAAAGTTCCACTCAACAACTTTTTCCACATCGAATGAGAGTTCCTCTGCCATGGAGGCAACACTCAATTCGAGCTCAAGAATGAATATCCCCAGAACAAAGCAAGCATGCGCACGGTTGATCCATCTATCCATTTGTCAGATCTAACCCATCGCTTTCTCTGTGTGCTTTCTCACTGTACACATGTTGTGCGAGACTGTATGAGTGTCTACAATTGTCTGTAAGCAAAGGTACCTACACGTCTGTTGGTTTATATGCATGGGTGTCTACCCTTCAGATAGCCTTTGTTTGATTGGGTGCAAGTAGGCATGTTGGACTGTGTGTGTGGCTGTCTATATGTGTGCTGCATATGCTGGGATGTCTCTTGGAGTATTGGCCTGTCTATCTAAGGAGAGTTTATTTTAATGTGCTTGTGGCTATTGTGTCTGCATGTTCATGAACTATACAAAGGTCATTATGTATCTACAGGGAGCTACATATCAACAAGCATTTTCAATGCAATCGGCCTCGCATTAGGAAAGTTTGAGCTATTGATATTGTAAACAACACATGTTGTATTTATGTGTTGGTTTTGAAAATAGCTAAATTAATAGCTTTGTCATTTAAAATTCCAATAGTTTTAACTTTTGCAAATGTGACACCTATAGCATTTGTAATGCAATATGTGTTGTATTTACGTGACTTATATGTATTTATATTACAAATAACAATGGCTTTTAATTTTTTTAAATAATGAATACTTAAATAAAAGTTCATTTAATGTATAATGGCAATAGCTTAAACTTTTGTAAATAACTTTTGTGAAGAACAGAAGTGAGATATTAACATATTTTTGTGACATTTCTAATAAAGCTTGAAACATTGAGAGAACATATTTGAACCAGTTGCTGTTGAATGGTTGCACAGATTGATGCTGTGGTGGCGCTGAGTGACGTTGTGGTGGCGACAAGTGGTGCTGTGGCGTTCAGTGATGCTGTGGTAGCGCATAGTGATGTTGTGGTGGTGCTAAGTGATGCTGTTGTGATATATATGGGATGTAGAGGGATATACAAGTATGGAAAGGAAGGACTTAGGACACTTCAGAGGAGTCAATTTCGTTAAGCTATACTTAGCAATTGTGAGAATGTGTTGACTATATAGTTTGAGCATTTTTCTGAAGCGGGTCAGGAATGGTGCCTCGGAGTGCACTATGCGCTACCACAGCATCACTGGTGCCTCGGAGTGAAGCAAAAAAAAAAAAAGGACCAACATATGGTCTTTTCTTTCCTCTGCTTCCAGGATTCCAGTCTGTCAATGCTTCTGCTCTGTGTCTTGTGGTGCTTTACATATCTCCTCATTCTGCTGGGTACTGTAATTGACTATCATACACACTATATGTGTTTTTAGGATTATGCAATTGGGCAGAGGGAGCCTTTTGGATTCTGTGAGAATTGGGGCCATCCTATTTAGTTCGAAATAACTAGGATGAGAAATAAGCGTTACAGAAAAGATAATGCTTGGGGAGGTTTGCTGGGTATCTTGGATGTCTACCTGCAGGGCGCTGATGATATTGAGATGCGATAGAACCAGCACAAGGATGGCTGGTATGGATGGCTGTTTGCTAGTGATGGTTGCAAACAGGTGGTCCTATTTTGTGTGCGATGTGCAGCAGCTAAGGTGGATGTGAATGAAGAATGCTAGGACTTGGAATGTTCAACGAGCATTCTGCTGGGTACTGTAATTGACTATCATACACACTATATGTGTTTTTAGGATTATGCAATTGGGCAGAGGGAGCCTTTTGGATTCTGTGAGAATTGGGGCCATCCTATTTAGTTCGAAATAACTAGGATGAGAAATAAGCGTTACAGAAAAGATAATGCTTGGGGAGGTTTGCTGGGTATCTTGGATGTCTACCTGCAGGGCGCTGATGATATTGAGATGCGATAGAACCAGCACAAGGATGGCTGGTATGGATGGCTGTTTGCTAGTGATGGTTGCAAACAGGTGGTCCTATTTTGTGTGCGATGTGCAGCAGCTAAGGTGGATGTGAATGAAGAATGCTAGGACTTGGAATGTTCAACGAGCACCACACATTTCAGGCTTAAGGGTTTGGGGTTCCGGGTTGGTGTAGGTGTTTCAGGTGCACGAAATCTCACTGCAGCTGAGTGCATTGACTTCATTTTCTAAGGTGTAATGTAACATCTGCTGTTGATGATCTCCTGGCTCTAGGCGTGGATAGCTTAATTTTCAAGAGCTGGAGCTTTCTTAATGAATGGGTGTCTGCAGTTGTGTGAAGGGTGTTGCTGCTGAAGTCATGTAGCATTTCCTGAACAAACTACAGCTGGTGCAAAACGCTGCTGCAAGAATCTTAACCGGCACACCTAAATTCTCATCCATATCGCCCATCATTCGCCAACTACACTGGTTGCCGGTCAGATGCCGCACAAAGTTCAAGGCCATGTGCATTATTTACAAAACACTGAACAATACTGGACCAGACTTCTTTAAAAAATCTATTCGTGTCTACAAACCCATTCGATCCTTACGCTCTGCGGCATCTCAGCTGCTTAACATCCCACGCACTATGAAGGCAACATGGGGAGACAAACGCTTCGTAGTTGCTGCTTCCAAATTGTGGAACAAGCTTCCCCCTCATATTAAATCAAGCTCTTCCTTACTTATATTTCGGAAACATCTTAAAACGTGGCTCTTTAACCAGTAAGTTTAGTAGGAACCCTTTGCAATCTTAGTGAACTCTAGCGCCGAGACACAGGAAGGTATTTGTGCGCTCTAGAAATTTTATAAATAAATAAATAAATATCTGTGCTGGGGTCAAATTAGGTTGCCTAGGTTATCACTATAGAAGGTATCTTTTAGGAAGATCCTCAAGAATTTGCTCATAATCTTTATCAGTTTAGCCATGCCTTGGTGGATTTGGAAGCAGAAGGTTAGTTTAGAGGAGAGGGCGGTAAGGTTGGTCCAGCCAAAAGGCAGCAAGGGGATGTGGATGGAGGTGGTGCTGGAAAGAGGTTTCTCTTGGATTGGCATTGGGATGGGCTAAGCGGCAAGCCAAGGAAGGTCTCCTTTATGGTCTTCGCATTTTTGTTACATGGAAGGCTGAAGTCATTAAGACGTAGTTGGTTAGCATGCCTGGTGAATGCTGATGCGATTGGTTTTGAAAATACTTGCCTCATACACACACAGCTTGACACAATTGGGTATTGAGTCATCATGTCAAAGACACTCGGCAACAAAAATCCACAAATATTCACAGTGGAGAAATACAATCCAACAATTATTTTAGTCATCAGTAAAACTCATATTTTCATATGTTACTTTGAAAAACTACTGCATACACCCCTGAAGTATTGAAACCAGAATCCAAGAGACACAATTATTAACACAGAATTCAGTTTAGAAAGAGCTATGCAAGGAAGACAGCAAGATGTGCACAGCAAAGAGCCAAAAATATGCCACAAAGCGTAAGAAGCATGCAGCAGAAAAAGACGCAAGATGCATGGGGGAAGAGAGAAAGCAACATAGAAAAACAAGCATGAATCAAAAACAAAGAATCATGGAGCAAAGAGAAACAAGCATGGAGCAAAGAGCCAGGCGCACTTTAGACATTGCTTGCTTTGTTCACTAACCAGGTCCTTAGCCAAACGAGGCAAATAGTAGCTCTTCTGTTCTTCAGTCCCGAGCTTTCTGAATAAGGTGTTGATTAGCGTGTTCTGGATATCACACAAGACAGACACTGAGGGATCCACTTTGGCGAGCTCCTCCACCACCAAGATAGAGGAGATGAAGGAGGCTCCAGTGCCTCCAAACTCCTGATCGATCTCAATGCCCATCAACTGAAAGAGAAATCCACACAAAGGAGTATTGCTAGGGAAACTCGCTGAACGTTGAATAGAGATCGGCCTATCACAGATGCGCACTTATGCCATGTTCTGCTCTTTTCCGCATCCTCACTTAGGGCTCCTTAGTGTTCTATTATGTGTGAAGTGTGCTGAAGAGACAGCAATTAGTAAGAAAGGAGCACTTAAGAGACACATTAAACAGATTAAAAGGGAGATGAGCTGACTGAACAATTAATTAGGAGGATCAGTGGAGTCTCACATAAGGAAGATCTACTGAGCTACTTGCAAGTGAGACGTGGAGATGCACGCAAAAAAGAGAAGTCCTGAGCCAGGTGTAAGCGGAAACACTCAGCAGTCAATGAAGAGATACATATCGGTGATGCACTGTGCAGAGCAGAAGGAGATGCGCTGAACTGTTAAAAAAAGGGTTGTATAATCAGAGTGTAGAGGAGACTGTCAATAATATGCCAAGTGGCAATGGGTGGTGCTGTCTGGAGAACTCTGGGACCAATACATTTCCCGCACACTTCTGGAATTCTGCGGTTAGTGTTGGCACTCAACTGTCTTGTGGTTTCAGGCAAAACTCACTGCTAACTACATTACAATTTAACATGCCACGTATGCATAACGCTGTTGGGTTCGTCTTCTGAGATTGGCATTGATAGTGTACCAGAAAGTCTTATTCCTGGCAGCTGCTATGGCCTTCACGATGCTGCAACAGGTGTTTCGGTAAGCATTCCTAAGCCTTTTCTTTAAAGCATTCTTATAACAGCCTTCACTGAAAGTTTTATCAAATGTATGACTTTTTCTCCTTGCTGTGCTATCCCTTTTAATGACTGTGCCGCCTCTCACAGTTTGATGCTTCTTTGAGCTTCTAGGCTTTAAATCTTTTCTAGTTAACAACTGAATTGCTTCCCAATTCTGAGAATCCTTGGGGCTCCCTCCAGCACACCTGTATCTTGATTTCTTTCCATATAGTTTGCATTTTCTTTCCAGATCCCTCATAGCCTTGTTATTTCCAACCTCTTTGATAGCGTTTCTTGATCCTGAAGTTGAAACTATTGTGTTGGAAGCAGTCACGAACTCAGTAGCAAGCTATGTTAAATATTCTAATTCACTACATTGTTGGAAGCAATACCTAAGCTATTCGATTTTAATCATGGCTGGGTTTTTTTTGTAATTTAGTTGTGTAAGTTCTGTTCATGAAATTTTAGCTCACGACTTTGCTTCCTGTGTCAAACACTTGATAATCCTTGTTTCTAATATTTCTTTCAGCTTGTTCCAGCACTTTACTTCTGTTCATGACTTTGTACTCTATGTTCCCCTTCCACTGTGCCAGTCTTACCATGTGTTTTATGTTCATGCTAACTTCCGTTAGAGGTCTTGCTGTAGGTCCTGCTTAGGTTTACTACAGGTTTGTATTTCTGCTCACTCAAGATAGCATGCATTTATGCCTTAAAATGCTTTTTCGCTTTGTCTCTCGGTTGACAGTTTCTTTTCTGTTAGAGGTCTGGTTAGCACCTGCCTCTTCTACTTAGTTACCGTCAAACTTCTGAATGTTGGTTCCATACAGGGTGTTCAGACCGGTTTTACTTCAGCTCAAATCAGTTTAAGGCTTCTTTAACCAAACAACATTGCCCCAGCAGTTACCTTCGTAATTTGTTTCAATGAAGCACCTTGAAGTACAGATGTACCTCTATGTGTTTAGGTTCCTTTGATTTTGTACTAGTTGTGGAATATTTCAAAACACTACCAAACTCTACTCACCCCCTGCTCAAACAATCCTTGGATCACGGACTGCTCCATTTTTGAGTTTGCGTCCATTGTTGCTACAAGTGGGGCAATTCGCTCTTTAGCAAACTTTTGCACTGTAGAAAAAGAGTTAAAAGGCAACTTAGTATTTACAGTGCACTGAAAGAGTCATAAACACAAAAAAGTCAGAGTATTTATTGGGAGAGTCTTTAACTTGAAAGATGTGCAGGCTATTTGACAGGAAGTGCCCATTGATTCTCCCTTGCACAGTGTCCATCAGTGAATGGATGAGCATCTCAGTAGATAATATTCACAAGCAAATGAACGTGTAAAATAATAATCATCCTCATCACATTCACTTATTTAACACTTAATACTGCAGTTTTTGCCAACTCGTAGTGCTGGAAATGACGGATATACTATTAAAACGTTTGACAAACATTTTATCAGCAGATTATTGTTAAGTCACTGAGCGAGGGTCTCACTGGCATATTTTTAACAGTAGTCACCAGACACTACCACAGTACCTCGAATGGAGAAAGTGCACCAGTCAGAGCATCTCACATTCAGAATACTAATCATCCACTTCCTAAGAGTCTCACAAGATGACTGAGCACGCCACTACATGAGTGCCTCACTGCCAGAAATTGTTATGGATACTGAATGAGCGTCTTCCATTCAAGGTATTTATTAGTATACTAAACAGAAAACCCTGTAGTGTTACACATGATAAGTTCAAATGCTGAGATAAACAAAGTTTTTCTTGTAAAACCCTCACCCACCAGGGTTACCCTGGTGCATGCTTCTACTGAACTTGAAACGCTCAACCATTGGTCATTCGATGCAGGATATGTGGCTGTGACACAGACTCAACATACTAGTAGGAAAGCACATTTGTAAGACAAATACATAAACAAGGAATCCACATACATAGGAGATGCTTTAACCCTTTCGCTGCGGCGGATTAGCGCCGCAGCGCTAACGGGGTGGGGCGGCCGCGCGGTGGCCGCATGCTGGTGACAGTACTGCTCCTTCACCAGCCGCGGTTGAGCTGTGCTGGTGACGGAGCGGTTCCGTCATGACCCGTCCCGCTCATTAGAACGGCCGCGCAGTCGTGAAATCAGCGCCGCGCAAGGCGTGGCGGCCGGGCCATGACGGAACCGCTCCGTCATCAGCACAGCCCAACCGTAGCGGATGACGGAGCGGTTCCGTCACCAGCAGGGGAGGGGTTAATATCTCAAAATTGTTCCTCCTGGGTGATGGTGGCCTGCTGTCACACTATGTAGGAGAGAGAGAGATCGTTTTTAGATTCTATGAACCGATATGTGCTAACCGATTCATTTGGATTGACGATGAAAAAAAAACTGTAAAACCGGCTGTATTTGTGTGGTTATCGCAGTCGGTATTGTCCAAGCAAGGTTGGGGGAACATTCGTTCCTCGATAGAGGGTCGTGCACCAACTGCTGCGGACTAAGCCACTTACTGCGTCAAGGCAAAACCTCGTTGAATCCCCCAGGACCGCATCTTGCAGATGCGTGGTCTTCCGGGCTATTTTGTTTCAAAAGCTGCGTGCCAATGGTTCGTCCTCACCTATGTTGTCGAAAGGACTAGACTGTTACACTCAATACAAAATGCCTGTCTTCCATGGAACATTGACCAGGTTCCTTTGGGGTATGGAAAACAAAGCCCATGTGATCATGAAAATTTCAGATACAAATTAAAAGATCTGAAAAATCCAGGCTCCCTCATATAGTTTCACCATTTCATCCGTTCATATTTATTTGAGTCCTGTTCATGACTTAAAACGCATATCAATGGCCTTAACGGAAACATCTCATGGGGCCAGTTTACTTGAGGAATTAGCCAGTGAAGTATTACAGGGTATCTAACATCAGAAAAACGATGCATACCCCACACATAGTATGACCAGTTATCCCCTTTTATAATTATTTTGAATCCCAATTTGTTTTCATTTTTTTCCATTTTATTTTTCTTGGCCATTACTCGAATAAATAAAAATGGATGAAACCATATGAGGGGGCCCTGGATCTTTAAATTCTTTAATTTGTATATGAAATTATAATGATCACACAGGCTTTGTTGTCAGTCGATAATATTACCCCAATGGAACTTCGTCATTGTTCTATGGAAGGCGGTCATTCTGTTTAAATGCAACGGTCTAGTCCTTTTGAAAAACGTAGGTGATGTCGCCCCGTCAGCACGTAACTATTGAAAACAAAAACCCTGGAAAAGCATACTTCGGCAAGATGCAGTCCCCGGCGCAAGCCCACAATAGGTGCATTCAATGAGGGTTCGCCTTGAAGCGGTAAGTGGTTTAGTCGGCAGGGGTTGCTGCACGACCCTCTAGACGAACGAATGTTCCCCCAAATTAGCTTTGACAATACAGTCTCCAGATAACCACACAAATAGATCCGGTTTTACAGTATTTTTTCATTGTTAATCCAAACGGGTCGACGAGCACATACCGGTTCATGCAATCTGAAAAACGCAGGCTATCTCTCCTACATAGTGTGACAGACCTTCCTCTCCCCGGAGGAATCATGATGTGATATTAAAGCATTTAATATGTATGTGGATCCTTTGTTTCTGTATTTGTCTTACAGCATGTGTGTTCCTACTAGTATGTTGAGTCTGTGTCACAGCATCATATCCTGCATCAAATAATAAATGGTTGTGGTTTTCAAGTTCAGTAGAAGCATGCCACCAAGGGGTAACCCTGGTGGGTGAGGGTTTTACAAGAAAAACTTTATTTTTCAATCAATCAATCAATCAAAGACATTTATAGAGCGCACTACCTACCCATAGGGTCTCAAGGCGCTAAGGGGGGGTGGGGGGGGGGGGGTGCCGTTACTAGAGACATAGAGAGTGATCAGGTGTAACACCACTGGGTTCTCTGTTTAGTATACTAATAAATAACCTGCATGGAAGATGCTCATTCAACATCCAGAACAATTTCTGGCAGTGAGGCACCCATGTAGTGACATGTGCTCAGTCATCTAGCTAGTTTTTCCAAACATGGAGAGTTATCAGGTGTAACACTACTGGATTATCTGTTCGGTATAACCATAATAAAGTGAAGATAACAAAGCCGGTTTATCCTCTTCCCCCTCCCCTTTGTTTTCTGATACGGGTATTTGTAAGTGTCAGAACCCATGTCAGAGGGCCATGGGGCAAGCAAGGGTTACTGGGCCCGACCGTGGTGGAGTGAAGGCCTTTACTCCTCCTGATGGGGCCAGACCAAATATGGATTCTGAGCAACTGGGCCAAGTACCCCTTCAGCACTTGACTCTCAGGAATAGTGTGGTCCAAGCAGTCCAAGGCTCCATCAGGGGACTTGTACATACAGGGGAGTGGATGCAGGCTCATACTCAATATGAATGCATGAGCAATAAATTACTGCCCAGCCAAACACTCACTTTTATGGAAAAAGAGTAGTATTTTATTTTGACAGCTACCAACACAAAGGAAAAGTATATCATTCACAAACACCTACACGGTCCCGTCAAGATTAGGGCTCTGGTTTTTTGTTAAGAGGTTCCTTGGGTCCTTTGCCATCCTCGCTCCTAGAGGTATTGGTTTTTCCCCATTCACTAAAGGCAACATCCAGGGTAAACCCCGCTAGTAGTCAAAGTCTCTAGAGTCCACTATGAATCTTTAAAGTCAACCGTGTGTTAGACCCAGGGTAGGAATTGCCCCTCTATAATTGATTACATCTTTGTATATGCCAATTTATTAGATCAGATACTGTTGGGGTCAATTGCCCGATCAGGAATTTGGCGATAACAATTTTATTGAAATTATTCTGACGAACAGCCAACCAGAACTCTGTAATCTGCAGGCATCTACAGACAGTTTAAACGTTTATTGGAAACTACCTAACACTACACAAATGCTGGCTGTAATTACTCAGAAAAATGTAGATCTAGTTTTAGGCTGTTTCTCCGATGTTGGCCGCATTGGAAAGGAGCACATAGTAAGCTCATTTGTGGCCTTCTGTTCAGACATTAAAAAGGATGTTTTGAAGCCTATAAAGGTATAAAAACATGCTCACCCAAACCTCAGATGGTTTGATCTTGAGTGCATGGTGGCTAACCAAGCCCTTCTGAAGGCTTTAACTGCTCGCCCCCGGGATCCCACAGTTTTGTCTGGCCTGCGTAAAAGGTATACAACAGTAACCAAAAGGAGTTCGATTGAGGTGATCTCCCAGCAGTGGGATACCTTAGCTCACTCAGCAATTACTAGGAATAGCAAGTCCTTCCAGGATTTTGTTTCAGGCCTAAAGTCCGCCAGTAGAACAGGGTTGCCAATTAGATGCCATATCAACAGTGAGGCATTGGAGGCACATTTTTCACAAATTTACTTAGCAGGGAATTTGGCAATAGGTGCAACTAATACGGCTGAGTTAAATAATAATAAAGGAATCTTGTCGTGCGCAAACTTAGCCCAGTGGGCGTCAAGGCGCCTAATTCCAAAACCAGCTCATAACAAAAGCCTGCAGTTCAACCCATGTAAGCTCTTAAAAAGCACCATGTTTTTAAGGCCTTTTTGAACAGATCCAGGGAAGGGAGAGTTTTGATCTCCATGGGCACGCTGTTCCAGAGCTGGGGGGCAGCGACAGAGAAGGCCCTGGCTCCCCATCTGGTGAGCTTGAAACGGGGGACAACAAGCTGGAAAAGTCCCGAAGATCGAAGACACCTTGTGGGATGGTAGCGAGTAAGCAGGGAGCTGATGGCGCCTTTAGGTCCATCCTCGAGGGCTCTATAGGTCAGGCACAGAATTTTAAAGTAAATTCTGTGCTGAATAGGCAGCCAATGGAGGTCTCTCCTCGCAGTAGTAGCAGACGATGCCCTAGGAAGATCTAGGACAAAACGTGCAGCAGCATTCTGCACGATTTGCAGCCGATGTATAAGGCCCTTGTTGGACTCCATGTAGAGAGAGTTGCAGTAATCTAACCTGGAACCAACAAGGGCGACTGCAATCTGCTTACGTGCTTGAAGGGACAAATAGCTGCGAATTCTATTGAGTGTTCTGATTACTCCCCAACAGGTTGCAACCGTCCAATTCACCTGAAGGGACATAGAGAGTGACGTATCAAACACCACACCCAGATTTCTGGCAGATTGAGAGGGGGTGGGGCAAGCACCAAGAGAGGGAGGCCACCACTCACTCGACCAGACATCTTAGTCCTTCCCAAAGACCAGCACCTCAGTCTTGTCGCCATTTAGCTTCAGGGAGTTGATGACCATCCAGTCTGCAACATGTTGCATACAAGACCTGAAGCTAGAGGCAGATGTTATGACAGAGGAATGGGTGAATGACACCATAATCTGGGTGTCATCGGCGTATGATACCACCTCCATCCCCTGCGATCTTACAAGCCTGGCAAGGGGGACCACGTAGATGTTAAACAGGGTCGGACTTAATGCCGACCCCTGTGGCACCCCACATTGCAGAGACTTAGCTGGGGAGAGGTGGTTTCCGAGCATCACTCTCTGTTCCCTATCAAGGAGAAAGGAGTTGAGGAGGCTCAGGGCCGACCCGGTGACACCTGCCTCCCTAAGCCGAGATGTTAAAATGCAGGAGACAAGGTGTCGAATGCGGCCGTGAGATCCAATAGCACTAGAACAGTAGTTTGTCCAGCATCAACACTGCGTCGGATGTTATCGACTACAAAGGTGAGAGCAGATTCTGTGCTATGATGTTTTCGAAATCCACGTTGGGTGATGTCAAGATACTCAGAGGCCTCAAGGAAGGAAGACAAGTGGCGATTCAGATGTGCTTCTAGAATTTTCGCAGGTGCAGGGAGCAGGGAAATGGGCCTAAAATTTTTAAGGAGGCCGGGGTCCAGTGAAGGTTTCTTGAGAAGCGGCTTCACAATGGCCTTCTTCCATACCGATGGAAAAGAGCCTTGGGCAATCGCCTTATTCATCACCTCCAACAAGGAGGGAAGAAGACTGCTCCTACACTCTTTCAGTTTTTTAAGAGGTAGTGGATCCAACGGAGAGGAGGATTTCGTCCTGTTGAGTAGGAGATTCAATCCTTCCAGAGACAAAGGTGGAAAGTCCGACAGAAGACTAGAAGGGACTATGTCCAATGACTCAAGAGAGCTTATGCCAGGAGGGATATTCTCATCCAAAGCGAGACATTGTACTTCTAATGAAGTGTGAATATCAAAGATTTTTTTATGAAAGAAGTCTGCAATGTCATCGCAGAGACCTTGAGAACTGACTACAGGGTCTGGGAGTTGAAGGGAGCATAACGAGTCCGCAATTTTGAAGAGCTCCCTAGAGGAAGTGAGTGAGCTAGTGAGGTTGGAAAAGTATTGCTGCTTCTCCAAAATCACTTTTTGCTTATACTCCCGTAGAGCAGACTTATGAGCTTCCCGGTCCAAAGGATCCCAGGATTTCCTCCACCTCCTCTCACTACTTCTGCAGCCCTGTCTTAGTAATCTAAGATGGTCCGAAAACCATGGTGCTGATGGTTTACGTCGGGCTACATATCGTAGGGATGCTGGGGCAAGTTTTTCTACAGCATTGGTGATGGAATCCTTCAGATCTTGGGCTGCCTCATCCACATCTTTTGGGAAAAGAGCCTCAGGGGAAGGAACAAAAGAGGCAAAGGCCTCATCCGTGAGGTTTTTAAAATTTCTTCTAAGAACAAAAGGGGTAGTCACCTTCTTAGTAGAGTAAGAAGTGGAGAAGGCTAGATGAAGAGGAACAGCAAAGTGATCGGTCCAGACCATCGGCAGAGGTGAGCCACTGGAAAGCCTCAGATCATTAGAGAATACCCTGTTGAGGATGTGACCTGCCTTATGAGTGGAACTGGTAACGAGCTGAACAAGATCACATGCTCCAAGAGATTCGACCAATGATAAAGTGTCCTTAGAATCGACCTCGTCGAGATGGAAATTGAGGTCGCCCGAGATGGTAAGACAGGGCTTTCCAAAATATGGTTCGAGAATTCTCAATATGTCCGAGGCAAAATTAGCTCTGTGGCCCGGCGGCCTGTAGATCAATATCCCCGTAAAAGAGACTGATGGCTCACAGGTAATACAAAAGTATAAGGCTTCAAAACGGTCCTGAGGCGAGGAAAGAGGTTTGACCGTACATGTAAAGGAGGATTTAAAAAGGATGGCAATGCCTCCTCCTCTACGTATAGGTCTATCGAGCCTATGTAGGGAATAGCCCTCTGGGATGGCTAAAAGAAGGTCATGACCAGAGGAGTCAGTAGCCCAGGTCTCCGTAATGAAGACCCAGTCCGGCTGTCTTTCATCAACAAAGTTGTGGAAGGCAAGGTTATGTTTGATGAGCGAGCGCACATTTAAAAGAAACCCAGTTCTAAGAGTAATAGAGGGGGGGGACAAGGACTAATAGGGCAGGGGACGAGAGGATGAAAGGAAGATGAACAGGCCATACAGCGGCGAGATTGTAGTATCCCTAGGGGGGTAAAACGATGTACAGAAGGGCATACGGGAGGTCTGAGAGCCAGGAGCGCAGATGGAGCATAACGCCTAATAGCCTTGCCAGATAGAAGAGGTGAAGAGACCCGGTCCAGCCCGGCCTGCAGCCCTTCCTCAGCGCGGACGGGCGCAGACGGGCTGAACTCTGGCGTAACTCCGGCGAAAGACCGGCGATCCCGCTGCGCGATGACGCTGCGCGTAAGCATGGCTGCAATTTATGGAGGTCGAGCCTCCTAGATGAGGACTAGACCGCGGAATGGATCGCTCCTCACGTAAGATGGCTGCCACCGTGACAAGGGCGAGGGACCCGCGAAAATGCGGTGAAGTAATCCAATTAATGTGCAAGTTGAGAGGGCAGCAGTGCGGGTAAGCGAGGCCAAATCTTAAAAGCAGGGAAAAAATGTTAAAAGTAAAACGAACCAAAAGACAAAAAAACGGGGCATTTAAAACAACAGTAGCTGTAGCTGCACACTGGTCGAGCGCTGCACGAAAATGCGCCAAAGCTGCCGTAGATGTGACCTTACATGAAGTCTTAGTTAAAATAGGGCGGACCGCAGGGGGAAAAGCACCCAGGCCGATTGGCACACCCATAATGTAATCCCAGTTAATGGGTCCCCCTGCTGACTAAGGTCTACAGCAACTTAAATTATGCATCCTTACCAGACTCATGGGCATTATTCACAATAGTAACAATTTTTAAAAAGGGTGATCGATCATCTTCCAGTTGTTATCGTCCGATCTCTCTCATAGATAACCCACAAGGTATGTCAGCGAAGATATTCATATATATTGCTCTAATAGCTTCCAATAGTCGTCCACTGACAGAACCAAAATCTTTGTCTATTGTTGTGTGTGTGGTTGCAAATTTCACAGTCGCGTTCAGGTTCCGACACCTCGAGTACAAGGCACTGGAACCTGAACGCTGACATACCTTGCGTGTTGGAATTTATCCCCACATTCAAAATAGATTAGGACAAGTGACATTAGCGCCTTGAAAAAGTTGTGGGTTAATATTCCCTCTGTGGCGACGAAACATGTGTTGGCTGGCTAAGAACTTGTACGAATAAAAAAGAAAGCCGAGGAAAAGAATGAAAGAAACAAAGAACCTCATTACTATGTTTGCTTTGTGACTAAGTGGACTTACGTATGCTACTGCTGTCATTTGCTTTAAGAAAAAGAGAAACGTGTGTTGGGGATTGCAATTTCCTGTTAGTGAACCATGACAAAACTCTCAGCAATTATCTATGTGCTGGTAAGGCTCCTTAATGTTTCACTTCCTTACTTTGCTTTCCATCAGGTTATCAGCAAAACTTAGAATCATGTGCATGCCCATGTAATAATGTTTTTTAAACAGTCGATGTTACATTTTACTTTTTTATGTGGTTTTTACCAGAAGTACTAAAAAATAAATAAATAAAAGGCTTTTGTTAAGTCCAGAAAACTAACACTTTGCATTCAGCCATTACTTTTCTCAAAACATCTTCGTGATGACAAAACGTTTTTATGCAAGTATGTTTTTACGTTCTGATATACACTTGAGACACTCAATGCACCTTGATTAAGCTATTGGTTTTTCAACTGTATGGGTGCAGTTCAGAATTGGGCACTGTAGTTGTGCTCTAGATGCTCTTAGCATTTTATGTAAGATTTCTTTTGTATGATTTCATCTTTGGTTTTCTTTTTAATTTTATATGAATATTGTAATTAAGAGGTGCACATGAAATTTCTATAATGGAATATGTAGAATTGGTTCTTTCATGGCTGCTCAGCAGCCTAATAAACTTCAGATTGATTGATTGACTGACTATTTTAAAAAGTCAGCATTGTTCCCGCACCACAGCTCTAACTAGCAGCAAGTTCCCCTGGGGCCAAAAGGGCCGAAATCAATTATACCTGCACCTTGCAAGATCGAGACGACTGCAGTTCTTGAGCATGTCCCCTCTGCTGGCACTGGAGGAGCAGCAGCTGATTCAGGTGAGTTTGCGGCACGTAGCCCAAACGGGTTGCAATAAGCGGTCATAGAGTCCTGACACACACATAGGAAGGTAAACAGTCCCAAGAGACCTCTGTTAAGTAGATTTACCCCGGTTGACATATAGGGTGGATCTTTGTTCCACGTATACTCCTTGGATGACTAGCACTACTCTAATGCTAGTTGAAGACTTATTCAAAGTGAGAACCAAGTTGGACGATGTATCCATCACCAACAAATTACCATAGATGAGGATATTTCAATTGAATACACAATCTTCCTGCAGACTCCTCACAGTCATTCCTCCACCCTGAAGTGTCCCGTGTCGAAACTATTAACATCCCAGTGTATGAAAACATGCTATATGCTGTATTTGTCAGTGTCATTGCTCTCTCGGTTGATATACACATGCCTTCATGGGGCACAGGAAAAGTTTAGGAACGGATGCCAGTGAGCAGGTTTGCACCTAACATACTTCAGTGTCCTCCTGTCCTGAGGCGGAGTAGTAGCTGAGGCCATATGGCACTACCTGGCAGAGCTGGAGAAATTCAATCAGGTGCTGGATCTGTAGGAGGATTACATATCCCTCTAAATATTCCTACCGAAGGTAACTTTTTTCATGCACATGATGTTGCTTATGAATCTCCCTGATCCACCCACAAGTACGCATATGTAATGTGTTCCTCAAGACACGCCAGTGGTGCTGCAGATGTCTGTCATGACTTACAGCCAGTCTAGCAGAGCCTGTCCAAGGTCTTGGCGCCGAATTAAATGTACACAAAAGTCTCATGACTAGAGCCGCGAGCAAGGTAATAATAGCTTACTGGAAATTACAATTAGGCACGCTCCTCAGTAAAATAAACATGGGCTAATGAAGAGTGAGAGCACTTAACTGGTCAAGGGAGCGGGAAACTGCACAGAAATGTCACGCAGTACATCCACCTCCAAAAAGTCCTTTTATGTACGGAAGTCACTTGAAAAACAAATGCGAGATGCAATTTAAAATGATAAAATTCTTCCACTCCAAAGTAGTCTGATTACTTCCTTATAGGATCTTTCCACTTGTTTGGGAACACAGACTATTTCAAACATGGCATCACTAAAAAGCTTTCAGGCCCTCCAAATATAAATGCTCAAATGCATTAGGGAGAATGGATGAAAAAAGCACTTATTTGTTTACTGAACTGTTCTAAAGTTCTCCGATATCAGATGCGGGTGGTTCATCTGATACAGTGCGTGTTTCATTGAATTCTGAAATGTGTCCTACATTTTAAATGGAGTAAATAATACATGTGCAAGAATGGTTTACTAACCAGGAGCACTGGGACAACACCCTGCGCCACCTGCTATACCCCTCCACGGGACCCCTATAGCACCTCCTCCTATGTCTCTAGTCTAGTGTTACCTGTGCCCTGCTAATGCACGGCACACAGTCCTGCCACGGTGCCACCACGAACTGCACAGTATTAACCATGCTCCCCTGACACTGCTGCCGTCATCTGAGTATTGCCTTGCGCTCCTTTGATGCACATTGGCGTGTGGTGTGCCTCCTATGTTACAGGGTTGTATGACTGTTCTTTTGCAGGTGTGCCTGTGTATGTCTTGACCTCTGTGTGCGGGTGCCTGCCTGCCTGCCTGGTAAGTCGGGGGGAGGGGCTGTATATCTGTTGGTCTGAGCACCTGTGTTTTTAAAAGACATAGCATGGGTGCCTGACGCGTGCGCCTGTGTGGCAGTTAACCTTTGTGCTAAGGTGAGTGAGTACCTCTATAGTTACATGGGTGCGTGTGCATTTTAGGTTTGTGTGCCCGTATGCCGTGTCCATATGTAAGTATTCACTGTCAAATCCCAAACCTATCCGCTTTCCCAATGCTTTTCTGTTAAAGACGTGTGATGCATTTCAACAATCAAAGGCGCACAGGAGCTGGTGAAGGGGAGACATCTCGGGTAGGATTGTGAGTAATCTCCCTGCCCGCAGTTACCAGCTTGTCGAGAAAATTGTTGCCTCGGCTTTCACATCTCCAATAATCATGAGCTCTTGTTTGAGAGGTGTCATCGATTTCTACTCGCGTTCCCATCAGAAAGCTGTCAGGCGCTTCTGAGAGGCCCGCCTCCTCCCAGGCGGTGATATATGGCGGCGCCTTCCACTGCTCGGTGCTTCTTACCCGCGGATCACAAGCCCCATCAGCGCCTATTGATCTCCCCGGACTGTGCATTTGAGACGTTTCAAAAGCTGGATAATTACCGGCGAGGGCTCTATTGGTTTTATTACAGCGCATCGATTAGCGGGCGCTTTGAACCCTGTGTTTCGTTCAGTTCACTTTTAAATGCGATTCATCCTCCTTTACCTGCAGTCGCGGGGACAAACACCTCTGTATCGGTGACAGTGGTCACCCTCCACCGAGCACAGGGCTCTCGGCCTCCAAAGGAGGGGTGTGCCCTCTGCTGCGCGCAGCTGCTCTCTCGCCTTGGGCAGTGGTGGCTGGTGACTTTTGAAAGTGGTAAGGCGCAAACTTTCTGTTGGGAGTTCATTGTCGCGAGCGAGCACGAACATCTAGGTGGTGTTCTCCCCCGAGATTTTTTTTTTAAGAGTGGGTAAATGGTGCTTTTCCAAGAAAATGTGACAAGCAAGCAGGGTAATAAAGCAATTGTGAAAGTGCAGTTATTACATTAATAAAGGGATGTCTTATAACAACATGTAGATACTGCCACTGTTGGTTTTACAAAAATGGGTCTAATTGGTGAAAATGATAGCACAATTAATCAAATACATTGGCTTGAAGCCATACAATATTCAGTCAGGTCTATGGGGGACATCATGTAATATTGCAATAATTCAGGGTCTGCCACATTACCTAGGAGCTATATATTTCGAAAGCGGAAAATCATCTGCTTATAAAAATGTTGTGCCAAGTACAAAAATGGATGCTAAGTGGTGGAGCATTAGTGCCACAGAAAATGCAGTGCCGGCCTGATACAGTCGGCCTAATGCACATTGCTGCAAAAAAAATGGTCAGTAGCTTTACCCATATGACCACAATAAAGCCATCAACTAAACTAAAGGAGCCAGTCTAAAACGTCCCGGTATTCCAAATCAAAGTAACAGGCTAAATTAAACTGGACATAAAATCCAGGCATACTGATAATATCCAAAAAATGTATATATATATAAATCCCCACTCAAGTCATTAATGCGTTAAGTTCCACACAATAATGTAACACAACAACCTGGAACAGCACTGATAGTAATCTAATCATGCTGCTCAAACTACATAACCGGATTTGGTGATTCAACACCCCCAAATGCATTCCCATATTAAAGAATATATTGTAACTAACACGTAAGCCTGAAAGACAAAAATATGTTTTAGTAAATCAATGTTCCTATACATTTGCAGTCAATTGTATATTAAAGTAAACCAAATACAGACATCCCACAATTCACTCACATTCACAATGTTTTTATTGTGCGACTGAATCGCACAATAAAAAACCCCTAACCTCGCGAGCAGGACACGCTTGTGATATAAAAGAATAAATCCATGACATCGTAATCTCATAAGAAAGTCAGACACCGACCTCATGCACATGATTTATACCGTTATGTTCTGCGCTGCGCCTAGAGGCTGTATAGGTGCCGTTCAGCACTTTATGGAAAATATAAGAAAACAATCACAATCTAAAGTCGCATATTTCTAAGACAAGTGAAACATCACACATTAGCCCAGAGCACATGTAGTATTCCAAATGTGGATCACCACGACAGCTTGCTGAATCCCGGCTCACAGCAGCTCAAGCCGCGGTGGACATTTCATCACTTTGCGGCAGGCTCCATACAAACTGAATCACTCTCCAGTACACAACAACTGACATCTGACCCAATTAATAATAAAATTAAAATACAACGACAAACGTACTTGACCGGTCCGAGCGCCGCGCTGCCTCTGCCAGGACGTGTGACTAACTGCCTTTACCCCAGCCCCATTGTCCATTGAGATGCGCCAGCTGCAGAATCCTTAGTCTCCTCCAAGAGGAGAAACGGTCCGCGTAGGCACCTCTGGGGTTTACTGTGACCACCGTGCAAAGGCAGAGCAGGGGGTCTAACGCCCTCCAGTAGAAACATCATTGTTTTATTTTCAGATGTTGGCTTAGCACCAAAACACTACTGTTCAGCCTCTTCGGAGCACTTTGAGACCTTTATGCAAAGGAGATAGGAAAGAGTGGGAGGAGAAAGCACTTCAAGCAAGGTCTGCCGAAGCGCACACATGCCATCATCAGAAGGCACAACACTCAGGCATGCCTACCCCGTTCCTGATCTACCTCTATGGGGCTGAGAAGGAAATGGATGCTGCACCAAAGTGATTATAGCACTCTGGACAAACCGTACTACCTCTAGGTGCTGGTGCCCACAACTAGTTACATGTACCGCTAACGAACAGTTCGGTAAGGGCACAAATTGAAGTGCGCTGCTCAGTCTACTTCCCTACCCCTCCCCGAGTCTCCCAGGATGGTCCACAAATCTACCGGAAATGGGTGAAATTATCCCCAAAATCTCTGAAACAACTCACGTGTTTCGTTGGAGCACAATCCCCCTGTCACATTCCATTGTTGTCACTCTTAGCTGAGGAGACAAGGGTAGAGTTGTCAATGTGCCCAAGCTCACATTTTACCCTTTTAAAACTTTTGTGCGCTACGATGGTGGCCCTCAGCCACCACAGGGCACTCTGACGGCACACTCGCACTACATCTGAGTTCTAGACTCCAGAGACCAGACTCCTCTCAGTTGGGTTCTTTCACCAAATTCAAATCCACAGCCTAAATTCACAAAGCGCCTCGAGGCAATTGAGTTGTATATTTGCGATTTACATAAAAACCAGCACCACGTTCTCTCTCTACGACGAGTTTGGTTCTTGTGGTACGCGGTGCGCAGCTGCTCCGGAGCCCGTCCCAGCTCTCCTCCCCAGCCTCCACATCACACCCCCATGGACAGAAGAGTCCTACAGACTGTCGTTGGCTCGGGCATGGTCAGGAACGATGCCCTCTCCAGGCACACACTCGCCCAGTCGCGGCTCGCGGAGGGGGGTCACGGGGGGATCAAGTATGAAACAAAAAACGTAACTTACAGCCGGTCCGCGTCACCTCTGCTCCACTTGGCGCCTTCACGGACGGCCTGGAGTGGACTGGCGGCCCCTCTCATCCAATTCTGGCGCTGTCAACAGCACCTGGATTGGCTTAGGGCACGACTACTCTTCGCCCGCTGCACGCCCATTAGGAGACTGAGGGACTTCTAATGGGCATGCGCAAGCCAGTGCAAACACAAGTGCGCATGACTGGGCACAGGCTAAAAATTCGCCCTCCGTCCCCATTCATGCACACTTTTGCTGCTGCCTGTTGTCCCTGGTCTCACAATCATGTCAGTCAACATGACGCCCGACCGCCCACCCCCTTCAGACTCTTAAGGGGGTGGAGGGTTCGACATCATGCTGACTGAATTGATTGTCAGTTCTCCCTCGGCGTCTTTGAACTTAAGTAAACTGATTCAGTTTAATTAGGTTCCTAGATGCCGAGGGAGTTGCGGGCGGGAGGGCTACGCCTGTACGCCCCAATGGACGCACCACGCCTGACCTTGGGTAGTGCGGAGTCATTAAACTAGACTTGATTTACCCCAGCTGGTTCTACAACCCTTTGGGAATGCAGTGGAGCGCCTGCATGGCTCCTGTTCTCAGGTCTGGGCAGCAGAGCTCCCAGTAGAACCTGCACATATTGTTATAATCTTTTAATGTTGTCTATGTTTATTATGGAGTGTGGAGTGCCTAGTGCGTTCCACATTCCAGGTGGTTGTTCATGGTTCTAGACCCTGGCAGTTGCAGATTGACTGGCCAGGGAAGAGCCACATATTCTCTACTCAGAATAATTATATTTAATTAAATAACCTACTTAACGTATTACCAATCTGCTTCCTGTCTACAACTTACCTTGGTGCACATATCCCCCTTATTTTGATGTCTGATCAGGAACCAATAAAACAAGCATTGGCATAGCAAATAGGTCTCGCCTTTGGGACATTATGTGTTTAGCCATGCAACAGTTGATGTTGCACCAAGGATATTGCGCTGCATAATTAAATACTTATAAGTCCCAAAGGCGAGACCTATTGGCTATGCCAATGCTTGTTTAGGTACAGGTGCAGGGAGGAGGAGCCTGAATACCCACGAGTTTGTTTCCGTTTTCAGGTAAGCAGTTTTTTTTACAAATGGTATCCCTATTAGTTGCTTGTTAATTAGGTTACCTAATGGCAGCTGCCACGCGACTCTCGTGTTTTCAACTTCACCGGTAAATGCTCGCGCTGTTTAAGTCGCAGCTGAGGCAGAATGTGAAGCAGTGCCAGGCCGCTTTCCCTCATTGCAATGATTGATGGATGCCCCGTTGTCTGCGCATTACAATTTCAGCCATTACACTCAGAAATTCATTTTATGCAAAATATGTTGTCTTCTATTAATCAAGCCTTCCGACGAGGATATGAGAATGGAAATGGCTGCAGCCTTGCCAATCAGCGCAATTATAATATAGTTCTGAGAGTGGTTTCCTCACGGATCGTTAGGAGGTGTTTCAGGAGCAGGTCCCACTGAGAAGCGAGGGTTGTTTAACAGCACATTATATTTATTGTGGAGCCTTTTAGCACGACACTTAACAGCAGCGGGCAGCCAAAAAAAACACTTAATAAAGAATTCACTAAAGCATGGCGGTTATAGATTAATAAACTTCCTAAAATATTTGCTAATGTTAGTTTAAAAATATTTCTACTCCCACACACGCCCATGCCCACATATTGCTTTACCTGCGTACAACCACTGAACCGTGTTCTCTTTTTAAAAGTGAATTTCAGACTTTTAAAAGCGCAGCATTAGAGTGTACCTGCCCTCGATTGTGGAAAACCTTTGTTATTGATTTATGGAAGAATAAGCTATAAAACATCATATCACCGATATTATCTATAAAACTGCAAATTCACCTCCCATACTGTAGTGGGGCTGAACCTTGCATTTACAGTGTTAAGTTAGCATGAGCTTACTAGAAGTTTAAACGCCATTTTACCTTTTGCGGTCTTTTGCACACGGCAAACACGTTAGTTATTGTTTAGAGTTGGGCTGAGTGTTTTGCTTCACATGAGAATAACTTGTTTTTCTACAATGCTAGACTTGCTTCGTAAGCTTAGTCTGAACAGTGAGAGCAGAGGCCTTCAAGGTTATCTCAACACCGTAGTTGTTGTTCGAACTGATCAGTGTACGTTCTAGCCAGAACATATATGCAGCTGTGGACAACTCAGATACTGGCGCCTTTAATAATGCACTGTGTAGGCATGATTGAACACACTTGGAGGACATTCGTATGCTGAGAGCTTGTGCAGAACTCGATGTGATTCACTCCTGCTAATCTTAGAGGTATGGGGTCGCGTATGCAAGTCTAAGAGATCTTCTTTAGTTATAAAATAACCTGCTAGCAAGGGAGGGTGAAAAATAGGTGTATATATTTAACCTGTTTCCATTTAGCATTATAACATGCTTTCTCCCTTTGTATTTTATGGAATCATAACTATGCTGAGAATCTAATTTCTTATCATATATCTGCTTGTATTAGCTAAGATGCTGCACCTGAGATCACAGAGTTAAAATAAATATTTTAAACTTGCACGTGGCTCCCTTTACTCCCTGTTCTGGACTGGTATGAGAGTTTAACGAAAGAGTGCTCATGTTTCCCACCTTACCTGAGGTAACCAAAGTCGCATGTTCTGGGTTGTCTAATCATTGGTTAACTTTGCTTTGGGTTGAAGAGCTGATGAGACACTGATGCTAGTCTGGTAGTGGATTTTGGGTACTAATGTGAGTTTTTGGCACACCCTATTTCACCGAGGTCCTGAGTCTCTGTGCACAGTCCTGTGTCTGAGCAGAATCCCTGCAACATGGCACCCTAACAGTGGTGGTCTTATTACATGATGCTTGAGTAGTGCTTATATCAGTCCTTCATCCCTTCACTATTGTTTCCGGTTAACATTGGTGACGTATAAACCTACCTATAGTTACATAGGTCTTTTCCAGCATGAATCTTTCCAAACTGTTTCCTTTTGAATTACTACCCAGTTGTGCTACATTGTTTTGCATTGTACCTCTTTTGTGTCATTATGGGTGACGTTGACATACCGCAGCATAGTCGCATAGCGGTTCACAATCATTTGCAGGCTTATAACGCCGCCTCGGAGGGCATGGCGGTAATTTTGGTGGTGAGTTATGTTATGTTATGTTATTTTGTAGTGCGCACAGATACCCAACAAGGGTTTCCCAGCGCAGGCCATAACGGAAGCTAGGAGAAGATCGGAATTAGCAAAGTAGGTTAAAAAAACAGGTTTTTAATTGTTTCCGGAAGACGGGAAACAGCTTCTCCCTCTTCATCGCATCGGGTAAGGAATTCCATAAGGTTGGCCCAAGAAGAGAAATGGAGCGGCCTCCCATTCTCGACAGTTTAAACCTCGGGATTTCGAACAGTTCTCCTGATGACAAACGAAGCAGGCGTCGGAGGTGGTACTCATGAACCAGATCTTGTAAATATTTGGGGGCAGAGCTGGTCTTTATTCTGAACTTATAGCATAAGGCTTTACATTTTATGCAATGTTCTAACTTGAGCCAATGCAGTTCTATCAGGGCACTTCCCATGTTGGACATTCTGGGAAGGCCGCAAAGCAATCTAGCGGCACAATTTTACACCACCTGAAGCTTACGTAGTACCTCTCTGTTGGACCCCAGGAAGATAATGTTACCGTAGTCCAGGCAAGATGTTATTAAAGCCTGGACAACTGTTCTTTGGGTGTCTACAGGGAGCATCCAGAATTTTCTTTTGTTGCCATTTTAAGATGGTAAAACAGATGGCTGCTGTCTGAACTGCCTGTTGTTTCATTGACAATTTATTGTCAATGATAAAGCCTAGATTACGTGCCTGAGAGGAGGGTGTGGGTAAAGGTCCCATTTCAGATGGCCAATGTTGGGGCCCCCAACGTTCAGACTCTTTCCCAAAAATGAGTACCTCCGTCTTTTCCCCGTTAAGCTTGAGCAAATTTAGTTGCATCCAAGCTGCAAACCTGCGCAAGCCTAGTTGCAGATTAGAAGGGTCCGGTTTCCCCCCTGCTGATAATGAAAAGATGATTTGTGTATTATCAGCATAGGAAAACAATGCAAGCCCTGCCGCTTCCGCAATAATTGCTAACGGTTGCACATAAATATTGAAAAACAACGGGCTCAAAATAGAGCCCTGTGGCACACCATACGGGAGGAATAAGACTTAGACGAGGCCCCGGTGGAGAACACCTGGAATGTTCGTTCCGCTAAAATGGAAGACACCCAACCAAGCGCCGTCCCAGCAATACCCAGTGCCTGTAAAGATTCAATTAATACGGTATGAGAAACCGTATCAAAAGCGGCACTTAAATCTAATAAAATAAGGGCAACTGTGTCGCCGGCGTCCAAGCGCTTGCGTAACATCCCAGTAACGCCCAGCAAAGTGGTCTCCGTGGAGAACCCTGCTCTAAACCCTGATTGAGAGTTGTGCAGAAATTGAGACGCTTCCACGAACAAGGATAACTGTCCATTAACGTGTTTCTCCAAGACCTTCGAGAAAGTCGGAAGCAGGGTCTAAAATTAGATGGCATGGTCGGATCTGCATTAGGCTTTTTCTACAGAGGTAAGATCATTGCATGTTTCCAGACTGTGGGCATCTGTGCTTCTCCAAGAGAAGCATTTAGGAGCCCCATCACTACTTCAAGAGCAGTTTGTTCCATCTGAAGAAGCACTGTGGCTGGAAGCAGATCACAAGGAGAAACAGATTTAATACTAGTTAAAAATTTTAATAGGGAACCCATATCCAAAAGATCCCACTGCTCCAGTTTTAACCGTGAGACTTCTGACCCGGAATACATCCGGGCAGTGTTCTGGAGGGCTGGGGTTGACACATTAATTTCCCTGAGTTTCTGATAAATTTGCTCAACTTTGTTTATGAAGAACTCGGCTAGGGAATCACATTGAAGTTCATCAAGAACAGGCAGACTTGGTTCAGTCCCAACACCTGCCAGCTTTTTAACCATGGAAAACAGAGTCTGCGAACAATTTTTTTCCCCCGAAATGGACGATGAAACATAATCAGCACGTGCCTTTTTACACAATGCATGATATTTTTTCAGTGCGGCTTTATAAATCTGTTTGGCCTCTGGAGCATAGTTCCTTCTCCAATTTCTTTCCACTGCTTTACACTTGCTTTTTTCGATTTTAACTGCTCCGTAAAACACGGGGCAGGGGGGCGGTGGTCATTACAAATTTTAGCCGACAATGGCAGGCACGCATTGGCCGCAGAGGCAATCCAATTATAAATACTATTCAAAGAGGCAAGAGAAATGGAATCCTGCGCAGGGGCATTGTTTAACAAAATTTGTTTAAATTTAGCAATGTCCAATTTTCCCCAATTTCTAGACCAACCGAAGCAGAGGTGGCAGGGTAGACAGACTACTATATTGGAATTTAACCGCATAGTGGTCAGACCAACTCAGTGGTAATGCAGGCGAACATTTAATGCCAGGCAGATTAGAAAAAATAGGGTCCAACAAGTGACCAGCTCTGTACGTGGGGCCATCATTGCAAAGAGGAAGATTCAATGCAGAAAGGTCCGCAATGAGCGCCCTGCTTGTTGGGCAATCAATGTTCTCCAAATGAAGATTTAAATCTCCTAAAATGGTAAAATTGGCTAGTTTAAGTAGCCGAGGAGCCAGCCGGTCTGACAACTGGGGCACCCAGGCACCAGCTGGTCCTGGGGGACGATAAATCAAGGCCCCAGATAGAGTGAGTTGGGGAGAAAGCATAAGTTTAAACAAGCAGCTTCACACTCCTGTAGAGGAAAGTCCTCAAACTTGCATGAATAGCTCTTGTTATAAATAATCGCAATTCCACCACCCTTCCTAGGAGTTCTGTCTCATTATTATTGAATAATTATCAGGGAGGGCACCTGCCACATCAGGACCTGAATTATCATTCAACCACGTTTCCGTGAGTGCTGAGATAGCTTACCCGTTTGAGATTTTCTACTCATGGATGACTTTTCCTGCAGTGGATGCAGCTACTCAGGTGTTTCACACTTGTACTCATACAGTCGTGCCCGTTGAATATGTTCCTTATAGAACACAGTAAATTCCGATTCCTGCGTGGCAGCACCGTGTTTGGTTTAATGGCGCCCTTCCCCACAGTTTAACGGCGATTAGATTAGGTCCTTTGTCCATTCCAGGCGGTCCTTGGCCTGTGTTGGCCGGATTTACCTCGCATCCTCGTGCGGGGTAGACCCCGTTGCTGAATTAAGGCCCCTATATACCTCTGCGATCGGGGTTATCAGGGCCCTAGTTCAATATATTACCCGCAATTCCCAGGGCGGGGCCCCTGGTGTTGTAACGCTTCCAGCTGGACAGAGCGGAATGAAGCTTAGTCCCGTGATGGTTAATGCGGTTATGAGCAAGCGTCCCCGAGATAAGGATGATATGCCTTTCTGGCTTGCCGAGAAATTTGACCAGCTGGAGGCAGCTTTTCCTTATTCAAGTCCTGTAGAAAAACACAGGATTCTTACAATTAGTGTGCCCAAGGACTTGGTACCGGAAGCCGGTGACTGAGACATGGGTTAGAATCTTTGCGTCAGTGTTCACGAAGTGCTTCGGCACTCCGTCAGTGGCTGTCCTTCTGACGGTCATTACATGAGTTCAAGATGAACACGGACTTGAGGCTGCGGTTGAATAGGCTCATTTGACGTAGCTTCCGATCTCGTCCTTTCTAATATAAAGGGAGATGCAGTAAACTTCCAAGTGTCTAATGCTTTGCCCGAAGTCCCCGATGCCGATAAACCCTGTCAGTTACCGAGAATTATTACGGCGGCTTATAAGACCATAGGCCGTAATAGTTTAGGTGTCAAGCCCTTTTCTACCAAAGAGAAAAAACAAAATCAGGGATCGAAGTCTGAGAAAGACGATAAATCCAAAGCAAAATTGGAACAAAAAAACGAAACAGGGAAAACAACAACAGAAACAGGAGTCCCGTCCCGCGTCCAGTGCCTGCGCCTACTGAGCGCACTTATGACTTGCGCGACCGGGCTACGACCAAGTCACCTGATCGTTTTCAGGTTCCTGATCAACGTTCTCCTCGTTCTTTACAGGACACATCGGCCTCATTGACCGGTGGGGGAGGCAGCAGAGGACGGTTGGCCAGCAGAGTCGCGACCAGCCCAGCCCGAAAGACGGAAAAGGCAAGGAGGACGATTCTTCGCAGAAAAGACCGAAGTTTCAGAAAAAGAAAGTTGCCGCTTTAACAGCGAGATATGCCACAGATCGTGAGAACGCAGCTTCGGAACCAGACATGGGCTCTGACATTGTTGGACAGCACGGCGGAGATTACCATTGTTCGAGAGGCCCTGCGTCCACTACTGAAGGTGACAGCGACTGACAAATGTGTTGTTGTTGAGACAGCTGATACTAGGGTAGCTCCCCCTGATAGGCTTTTTGAAATTGACCTTTTAATTGAAGGTGACATACAACGTACCATAGAAGGGGTATTTTGGGAAAATCTAACAACTACCTACGACATTTTGTTAGCAGAGGCTGACTGGCCCCCACCTTTTGTTCTCGCAGCTCCGAGAGGGGAGGAGATAATCCTCTCTAGTTTCGCACACACTGGGTCTAAGGAGTATGCGCTGAATTTAGCAGAAAAGTGGGTTACAGTCCTTGCGCCTGGTTTGTACCGTACTCACTGTGGTTGGGATAAATTCTCCCTCCAACATGAGATTCCCTTACGGTCTGTGACACAGCCTCAACCTCAATATCCCATGCGGCGTGAAGAGAAGGCTTCGGTCGCAGAAATCCTTGAACAATTGGAATATCAAGGAGTGATTGAAACTTGTGTGTCTGATGAAAAACCCTCTTTTTACTGTGACCAAGCCTGATGGTTCTTACTATTTGGTATTGGATTACTGGCATTTAAACTCGTTTTGCCGTACCTGTGCAGTACAGAATACACACGGCTTTGCCCTAGTGGATGGTCTTGTGCGTAAAAGGTTTAAAACCAGACTTGACATATCCAATGTTTTTTTTGCCCACAACCTTTCGGGTTTAAGTACCCAATGGACCGCTTTTACCAGTGGTGGCACACAGCGAAAATTTAAACGTTTGGCTATGGGCTATAAAATTAGTCTGGGTGTGTTTGCTGCCCGTAAAGTTTCTCTTTTAGAGAGAATCGACCCAGATGCGTGTTCGTATGTGGATGACATTTATCTCACAGACGACGAGATATGGGCGCATCTGTGCCGCGTTGACTGCATAATTTGTAATTTTGCGGACTTCGGTTACAAATTTAACTTTGCAAAGTCACACATTGCAGAGTACAGAGTGTTGTTCCTGGGCTATGAGCTCAACAAAGAGGGTCGAGGATTGGCTCCTCACTTCCTGGAGAAATGCACACAACTGCGCGCTCCTACAACACTGAAAAAATTACCATCCTTGCTGGTATTTTTGAATTTCGGGCGTACATACATTCCCGAATATGCCCAGCCCATGCCCAGGGAGAGGGATAGGTAAAACTATCCAGTGGGGAGCTGGGTCAGTGGATGGAAGGTGGGGTGAATTATGTGCCCAAGGTAAGTGCTGCTCGCATTTAGTTGGGGGATCATCGGAATGCTGTACAAAGCAATAGGGTTGACATAGGAATTAATACAGGTGCACCCCACTAAGTCAAATAAACTACGTCGAGGTGCAGCTACTTCGTATGTTCTACATCATAGATTCCTCGACTGAGGATGTTGTTACTTTGAAAGAAGTAACGCTCTTTAACTGTGTGTCGTCTGGCCTTTGGCTTTACCTTCGTTCTTCCTTCTCCTTCATCCTGCTCATCAGAAGATCGTTTTGATGTTTCAAGTACTTATTTTCCTCCACATTTAAAAGAGGCAGATTGTTGACGGCGCATGCCTTTCATGCATTGCTATTGTTCTATTCCGGAACCTTATATATTTATACATCCTCATGACCTGTGATGTAGTGCAACTTTTTCTTTTCCTTTGTGTTTGTAAAGCGCTCTGATACCCACGGGTCTAGCTAGCGCTATACAAAACTTTATAAATAAATAAATAAGCCATTATAAGCTTTGATACAACCAACTTGTACCAAATTGTGCTGGCTGCCTGAAAATTCAGCCATTTTGCAATCTTTGCAGGCTGATCTTCTAGAATCTAGAATCTAAATTCTTACTGACTCGTGATAACCTCACCAACCTGGTGATAAGAATCATCCCTGGGGCGGTGGGTTTCACATACCTTACTTTTAACGAAGGTGACACTGTACCCATCCCTTACAAGCAGTGGCGGTGCGTCCATTGGGGGCGTTGCCCCACTAGCTGGACGACCGCACTGCCAACTTGCCAAGAATTAAAAAGGATTTGAAAAATTAATTAAATCTGAGCGGTGCGCAGTGACTCAGCTCCCACACTGAGCGCTACCTCCCCGGGACAAGCCTGACAGAATCGGCCATCTCACAAGGAAGTGGGCCGTTGGGGGCGGGGCTGAGGCAGAGAGTAACAGGCAACCAAAAGAATATAGCGTAGATGCAGCGAGCGGCCTGCGCATGTGAAATCCCGGAGTACTAAATCTTTCGACTGGCCCGAAAGTAGAAGTGACTAAGTCAGTCTGAGAGTCAGGACCAGTAGAGTGGACCGCATGACTGGCTGCCAGTGCCTGGCTGCTACTACGGCGGTCCGGACGGCCTGGCGCTTCCCACTTCTCTGGCGGAGTCACTCACTAAAATGAGGTATGTCAAGGAAGGTGTAGCGGGTGCTTTACTTTTGTAAATGGCGCCCACCCAGGTGTAATGCTTGAGCTATAAATACCCCGATCCCTCTCCCCGGCCAACAAACATTATTATTATTATTATTATTGAATTTTGTACCGCGCACGGTTACCCTGGGGCATCCCAGCGCTTATAGAAACCAAGAGCAGGCTACTAATAGAAAACAGAGGAGCTACAGTTATTCTGGAAAAAGATACGTTTTCAGATGTTTCCGGAATCTGAGAAGGTTTGGTTCGGAGCGCAGCGAGAATGGGAGGGAGTTCCAGGCGCGCGCTGTATGAATAGAAAAACTCCTGCCCCCTGAGCGGGCTCTCCTGATTCTCTTTGTCTGAAGGAAATGTTTATTGTCAGAGCGTAAGGCTCTAGTGGACTTATAGGGGCGAATCATGTCCTTCAGAATAGCTGGTCCTTTCCCCTGTATACTCTTGTGGGCGATGCACAGGGCCTTAAAGGTAACTCTCTCTTTGACAGGGAGCCAATGGAGTGCTTTTAAAGCAGGCCTGGCTGACTGCCTGGCCGGAACATTCCGCAGCAGCAAGGCTGCTGCGTTCTGCACTTGTTGCAGGATCTTAAACGTTGACTCTGGCGCTCCAAGAAAGAGCGCGTTACTGTAGTCCAGGCGTGAGATGATTAAGCCTTGGACTAACAGCTTCCGGGAGAGTTCTGGTAACAGGGGGAGAACCTTACGGGCCGACCGGAGCATTCCATAACACACGCCCGCGATCTTCTTGGCGTGTGTCTTAAAGGACAAGTCCGGCTCCAGCCAGACCCCCAGGCTCTTAATCTCCTTTTTTGGGTCGGGCGGGGTGCCCATGCAGTTGGGCCAGCTGCTTGGCGAGAGGGCAAAACTTGACTGGCCCAAGATCATCAGCTCAGTTTTTGATCCGTTCAATTTGAGCGATGACCTGGACATCCAATCAAACACCTCTCTCAAGCATGCATGGAGCGTCTCAGGCTGTTTCTCCAGCTGTGTAAGACTCACCACTAGCTGGGTGTCATCCGCATAGCTTATGGTCTTAAAGCAAAACGGAGCCACCACACCCTCCAGGGGTGCCATATACACGTTAAATAACGTGGGGCTCAGGGATGAGCCCTGTGGCACCCCGCAGTGAAGTGTGAGGGGAGGGGATTTAGAGTTTCCTTCCCAGACCTCGAAGGTACGCCCCTCCAAAAAGGAGGCCAACCATTTCAGGGCCACTCCTGTGACACCCGACTCAGCTAGACGCTTTATCAGCACCCCATGGTTGACGGTATCGAAGGCCGCACTGAGGTCCAGGAGGATCACTGCCACTGATCCCCCTGCGTCCAAAGTGCTTCTGGCCTCCTCTACCACTGCTAGCAGAGCCGTGCCCGTTCCATGGCCCGGTCGAAATCCCGTCTGGGAGTCCCCCAACCGGCCATTCTCCTCAAGAAAATTTGATATCCGATGGTTCGCCAGCCTCTCGGCAATCTTACTAACTCCTGGTAATAAGGAGATGGGCCTGAAATTGGCCAAGTTCTGCGGGTCCAAGCCCGGCTTCTTCAGAAGCGCTTTGACGACCGCACTTTTCCAGTCAGGCGGCACAGTCCCCTGAGTGAACAAGAGATTGATCAAATCGGTCAAGGGCTCTCCTATCGCCAGGGCGGCCTGCTTTAGGTACCGCATCGGGACTGGGTCCCGAGGTGAGCCACTTTTCAGGCTCCCGAGGACCTTCAGTACTTCGCCTGTGGATACAGGGCCAAATGACGTCAGTCGATTTTCCGACATGCTGAAGTCCTCAGAAGGGGGCGATGTTCCCAACACCGAGGGGAGAGAACTAATAATAATATCAATTTTGTTTTTGAAGTAGGTGGCTAATTCCAGACATTTTTCCTGTGGTCTATCGTAGACGGGAGTAGGCTCAGGCGGTTTAAGGAGCTCCTTCATCACTAGGAAGGCTTCCCTGGATGAGGACGCAGCGTGATTTACTCTCTCCCCATAGAAGGAGGCCTTAGCAGTACGTATAGCACGTTTGTATATTCTTAGTTCCATGCGATATTTTTCCCTGCCATCTGTCTCCGGGCTCCTCCTCCATAATCTCTCCGTGCGTTTGCAGTTCTGTCTCAGGGTTCTGAGCTCTGGGGTATACCAAGGGGCAGACCCCATTCTCTTGTCCCTAATAAGCATCTTCTTGAGTGGAAGCACATGGTCCACTGCATTGGTCAACCAGTTCCTCACTATAGCATCTGCAGTCACCGGATCACAACCCTTCTCAGGCTGAGTGTCCTCCAGACGAGCATTCCAAGTCTCTACCGGGAGCCTTGACCATGCCCTGTCTATTCTAAACATTGACTAACTGTTGATTAAAATGCATTCTCTCTTTGGGAGTTGCCTTGGCGACAAGAAAACTTTGGCCGGGATAGGGAGAAGGGCCGTGATGTATATATTTCAGTGCTGACTGTCGCAGTCTTATTATTTTATGGCGCCATAAATATAAACGTTAAAACAGCAACTTCGCAAATAGACTTGAAAAGTGCCTTAGTGTGATTCTTTCACACTAAATATAATGGCGCTTTTTAACTTAAATATAGCTCTTAATGGTGATGCAAAACCATTTCCAAGCGCTCGCAGCAGTGTTGATAAACAAGGGCAATGAGGCACAGACAGTGAAAGTAAAGTGTGTCATCCAGGTGCAGAGATTATCGGTCAACTGAGTAAACCAGGATATATTGTAGATTCTCAAGGCCTACTCGCGGCAATGTTTAAACGTGTTACACAACCGTGTTACACATCTTCACAGCAGTCAGTGACTTAGGCCACTGTGCTATCTTACCATAATGAGATACGGCATTGGTGCAAATAACTAGGTGGGTGCAGCACTTACTTTGCCCTTCGAATTTCCGGATGATTGTGTCCAAGAAGGTATTATGGGGGGGCCACTAAAGGTGCCTAGATGCCATGGACCAGGGGAGGAAGAGAGGTGGCTCCTGTTTGAGCCTGTGCTTGAATCCTTTGTGTGCACCACAGTGCACTGACTGAGTCTGCTGCGTCGCCGGAGACCACATAAGTTTTTTTACTGTGCCACTGTGCCAGACCTCCTCTGCTTCTGCTCTCTCTGCAGACTGGCTGCCATCCCAGATCCCCCCAACCAGTCCAGTCAGTAGCTTTACCGTCATGGCATCATTGTCAGAGCGATGACAAACCAGGCCCTTGCATACCATATTGGTATTGGTATTATCAGGTTAGCGCGCCGCTTCGTATCATTATATTATTGAAGCTCCTAATTGGGAGACCCCGCAGGCAGCTTTCCAAGTGCGGTATCTAGGCCCGAATCTCGAGCATGTCCTAGTGATGAGCCGTGTGCATGTGCTGGGCATACCTGCAGCAGTCCCTTCACCTTGTCCATAATTCCCTGTGTGTCTTTAAAATCTTTGTTTCGGTTCAGACCTCATTGAATCCAAGCCTGTCTTACATATTAATGCACAGAGTCTAGAGAAGAAAGTTCACTTTGTTGCAGTCACTTCATGCATGTATTTATTTACCCATTCATTCTCATCAGCAACCAAACCATGAACCCTTCGTTTGGCACTTGTCAGCCTCTTTCCCACTCTCATTTATCTGAATAATTGTCCATCTGATGTACTATTGGACACTGTTTCACACGTGGTATTAAAGTGTTAAGATAACCAACATTCAACATATGCCAGCCCACAACCCCACACATGGGTGTGTCACTTGCTTGCCTTATTTTGTCTTTTCTGTTGACAAGCAGGGATAGAAATCGGCTTTGTCGTCTTTGATAGCATGTTAAGCCGATGCCCCTCACCTAGGACCACACCTGAGCGGTATATCAGGGGAAAATACCGCCAGGCGGTAGTGGCATTCACAGGTCTGTGATCAGCTGTATTATACCGTTCACATCATGATATACCACTTTATTTTTAAACCATAATCATTCGTTACACGACTCGTGTAATGAATGATTATGGTTTAAAAATTAAGTGGTATATCATGATGTGAACGGTATAATACAGCTGATCACAGATCTGTGAATGCCACTAACGACGAGTGTGACTGTGCAGTACCGCTGCAGCTGACCGCGCTGTGGTAGTCTGACACTCTGAAGTGCTCCAGCCACCCTTCCTTTGATGCGCTTCATCTGCGCACGGCACGGGGCCCCCTTGTTAAAATCAAGTCGTATATTAATTTGTACAGCAGTGAAGGCTCCATGATGTCAGGTCTTAGCACTGTTTGAGCTTTGTTGTAACTTTCCATGCTGGAAATGTGTTCACTTACTTTCACTTTCTTCTTCAGAACAAAGAGCTCGTCTGGGGTGAGTGGGATGGGGGATTCACCAGGCACATTACCGTACAACATACAAACTTCTCAAGCAATTCTCAAGGCAATATATTGCAAAACATTGTGATAATCAGTAACTGAACTAACAGGGAGATCTTGGCTGTAGCAATTTTTTTTTAAAGATTTGAATTTTCACATAGAACTTTAAGCCGATTTTAAATCCCATTTGGCTTCATTTCAAAGTCTATTGAACACTTGAGGAGGAAGCCAGGTGTTGTATAGCTGTAAATACTTACACACCGTACCTGCAGAAGGGCTCACAAGTGACCGGCGTGGGCGCAGAAAGAGCACATGCCCATGGCGCCCCGCGGGCAACAATGTAATATAGTCCAAGAAGTGTAGAAATAGCAGTAGTGACCAGGGGATTATTTAATGAGTGGAGCCCTACTCATTGTACTGATTGGTTGGGCAGTGCATGAATAGAATCAGCAGGTTGCATTTTCTACTTTGTTAAATTGAAGGAAATGGGAGAGATTGCTTTGTCAGAGAAATCATTTTGTCACTTGAAGTTCGTAAGTAAAAATCCTAACATACAACAGTGAGCTATTGAAAACTGCAAGGTAAAAATTTTACTGTTATGTCCCCCCCCCCCAGTCTTTGTTTGATTACCCCAATGTCTCAAAAATAAATTGTTATATTTTTATTTCCAGCACCTGGTAAAGCATGACAACCTAAATTTTTGAGCAATTTTTGGAGATAGAACAAGAGGCCCCAACCTCCTTGCTGCTCGTTCATCCCGGCTACGACCCAGCCAACAACCGTATTCAAGGTAAGGAAACTGATGATATTTTTTGTAGCTTGGAGTTAGGGCTAGGTTTGTGGTCACTCACTCTACATGGTGGTTGGGGTGAGTTCACATTCTGAACATTGTACCCTGACTGGATGGAATTTACTAATACTGAGCCTGCCCTTAGCCCTGTGCTTTGGGCAATAACGGTTGTTAAAGGCACTATCTATGCTTGCCTTGTTAAAGGCCCTCAAACAGTTTCGGTTTCAGTGCCACTATGGCACACAGAGGAAGCAGGCAGTCAGGCTGTATTTTTTACCTATCCTGTTGAGCTGTTGGAGCTATATTGTTGTAATGCACAAGATACATGTATTTGTTCTGAAATTTGATATTATTGCAACAAATCTTATACATTGTACTTTGACTATTGACAGGCTTCTTTCATATTGGTAAGGACAGCATCGGCAAAATGAATACGGTACAACAATTAGTTACACGGTCATTCCATGCACGCCCACTAGAAGATAAACTACAGATAAAGAGGTTAGGACCTGATCGACCTAACCTACTACTCCAACAAGTTACCCAGGACAGAGGAAAATCTTATAATCGTACATTCTCAAACACCAGGTACACAAAAGCTGATTGGCTTACAGGGTGCCCTTCAAAAAACAAGCTGTTCTGCTTCCCCTACTTGCTGTTTAATGGTGACTTTCCTTGGACAAGAGAAGGAGTGATAGACTTGAAGCATCTGTCTGAAAAAATAAAGAAGCATGCAAACACAAGAAAGCATATGGAAAACATGACGAGACTGGGGATGTTGGGAGACGCACCGATTGAGCAGCACATAAGCGATGCATATCGCCAAACAATACAGAAACACAAAGAAACAATTGATAGGAATAGACACATACTATCAAAAATAATTGATTGCATTAGTTTCTGTGGTGCTTTCGAACTGGCATTGCAAGGCTATGATGAATCGGAAGGTTCCACAAATCCTGGAATATTCATGGGTCTTGTAGATTTAGTAACAAGCTTAGACAAGAAAATGGAAGCACATTTAGCAAGTGTTACAGTCTTTAAGGGCACCTCTAAAACGATACAAAATGAACTCCTCGAGTGTATGCTAGAAATTATGAGAAGCCATATTGCCCAAGAGTTGCAAAACACAGACTTTGTGGCTATTCAGGCTGATGACACCACTGATGTGGCCACAAAAACACAGTCCTGGAGTCAAGCTATCCAGGCTGAATGAAGGCTGATAGCCAGAAACCGGTCCTTGGATGCTTGATTCCGGTCTGGGAAAGACATGGCTTGGTAGTTCGGACTGGACTGTTCCCATGGGGCACAGGGTCAGAGCTGATTTGCATATAGCCAGTGTCTAACCCAGGGTGGTGTGGAGTGCAAAAAAACAATGGATTTAGGCCCAGATCCTTGTACTGGGGTGAATGTATGACATTGTTCTACATTCTGTCCATCAACTGTGTTTTTTGCAATTTTCACCCCGAGTGTGCTGGGTATACTCAGACGTGAGTCCCAGGCTCGACACACCACTGGAGTCAAGCTATCCAGGCTGAATGAAGGCTGATAGCCAGAAACCGGTCCTTGGATGCTTGATTCCGGTCTGGGAAAGACATGGCTTGGTAGTTCGGACTGGACTGTTCCCATGGGGCACAGGATCAGAGCTGATTTGCATATAGCCAGTGTCTAACCCAGGGTGGTGTGGAGTGCAAAAAACGATGGATTTAGGCCCAGATCCTTGTACTGGGGTGAATGTATGACATTGTTCTACATTCTGTCCATCAACTGTGTTTTTTGCAATTGACACCACTGATGTGGCCACAAAACACAGTCCGTATTAGTCTTTCAGTACCTGGACAATGGCTATAATGTTGTGGAGAGGTTCTATGGTTTCACTCATTTAAAAAACTCCACTGCAGAAACCATTACTGCAGCTATACTGCGTCAACTCAACTTAATTTTTCCAGAGGGGCATCAAAGAAAAAAACGTATTGCACAAAGCTATGATGGTGCGTCCGTAATGAGTGGAAGCCATGGGGGCGTACAGAAAAGAATTAGAGATGTCTACCCGTATGCTCATTATGTGCACTGTCACGCCCACCAACTTAATCTTATTATGCAACAGGCAGTATCAAAGATCTCCGAGACACAAATTTTCTTTCAGGATGTAGGAGGCATGGCAGCATTCTTCTCACGTTCCCCAAAAAGAATGGAAGCACTTCAGGAGATTGTGGACAAAAGGGTTCCGAGGGGAGCCTCAACTCGTTGGAACTATAACAGTCCAACTAATATTTCAATATAGGGAGGACCTTGTGAAATGTTTTGAATCCATAGAAGCAAATGAAACCTTTGATTTCAAAAGTCACAGTGAAGCCTGTGGCTTTGCTAGAACACTAAAAGATAGAGAGTGTCAGTTCTTTCTGTTTTTATTTGAAAAGATAATGTCAAATGTCGAGACTTTATACAATCAGTTACAAGGACGAGACATAGATTCTGTCTCTGTGAAAAGATATACCACTGACTTTGTCGCAAGCATAAACAAAGTGAGAGATGAGGTTGACAATTTAGACAGCCAACTGCCAGCGGCTTCAACTTTTTCACAAACCACAGGAGAAACATCACCACTCTGGTCCGAAGTGCAAAAGTGATATGTGACATTGTAATTGTGCATGCACAAGAGCGTTTTGCTTTCACAAAACATTTGGGGAGTGCCGCATTATTGGAAAGTAAATACTTTGCAAAATATAATGAATCCTTCCCTGAGCATGCTCTGCATGAGGCTGTGAAAGCTTATCCGATGCTCAACCAAGAGGACCTGAAAACTGAGTTGACAGTAATGTACTCAATGCCTGTGTACCAGAAGGCCAAAGATGCCAGGTCTTTGCTGTCTTTAATTCATGAACTTAATATGGAAAAGACATTTACAGAGACAGTAGCTTTACTAAAAATACTCATTACCACTCTACGTATTATTGGAAAGTAAATACTTTGCAAAATATAATGAATCCTTTCCTGAGCATGCTCTGCATGAGGCTGTGGAAGCTTATCCGATGCTCAACCAAGAGGACCTGAAAACTGAGTTGACAGTAATGTACTCAATGTCTGTGTACCAGAAGGCCAAAGATGCCAGGTCTTTGCTGTCTTTAATTCATGAACTTAATATGGAAAAGACATTTACAGAGACAGTAGCTTTACTAAAAATAGTCATTACCACTCCTATGACAACCTTAGAGGCAGAACAATCTTTTTCCGATTTAAAGAGGATTAAGACATTCCTGAGGAACACCATGCTTCAGGAAAGACTCCATGCGTTGGCAATGCTCTCTATAGAGAGCAAGCTTGTTCAAAATATTGCTGACTTTAACATTCAAGTAATTGAAAAATTTGCTGCGCTTAAAGACAGACGTGCTGAATTTAGATACAAAAAGTAAAGATGTTGAATGGTGCTAGTTTGTGACCTGTTTAGTTGTTTGTTTTGTTGTTTGCAGTTGAAATAAAAACAATCTGTGAGGTTCTCAGCATTGTATCTTGAAGTCTGTTATGAAGCTCTGTGGTTATACTGAATAAGCAGCTACCTATGTTACATGACATCTCTTTAATAATGTAATACCTGCACTTTCACAGTTGCTTTATTAACCTTCCTGCTTTCTCAAATTTGCTTGAAAAAATTTTCCTCCTTAGGGGGTTCGGGCTCGCTCGCTACCCTCGCTCGCTACGGTGCGGTATGATTATCATTTTACGCCTTACCACTTTCAAATGTCACCAGCCGCCACTGCTTACAAGTCACACTTTTACACTTCGGCTGAAATGCAGTTTTCCACTGTGGAAAAAGTTTTGGCAGCAGTGCAAATGGAGATTCTGAAGGAAGGCGCACTGTGGCAGGGAAAACGCATGTTGGTTGTTACACCGTATCCTGCCTTGGAGGCAGTGACGAAAGCCAGTGTACCTAATTCTAAAGCGTTGCACCCACAGGTGGATACAATGGGCATCATCATTGACGTCTTCGGATGTCACATTCATTTTTGACGCCTCCTTACAGTCGCAGGAGTTTTTGCAGTATGAATTTGTTCATCCTGCCCCATTGATTATGCGCCCTTTGGAGGATTTCCACTGTATCATCTACTCTGATGGTTCAGCGCAAGTCGCGCATGGGTCTAAGCACGCATACGTCTCAGCTTGCGCAATTGTGGTTGGTACCATGGTGAATGGAGAATTCAAGTCAGATGTCGTGCATACACAGTCATTAGGGGACTGTACCGCCCAATTAGCAGAGCTCCGTGCTCTGATGCTTGCATTGGAGTATGCAGATCCTGGTGTGACTACTCTTATTGTGAATGACTCTTACTACTGTGTCCAGTCTTACAATGAAAATCTGTTCTTTTGGACTCAGAACGACTATCGTGATTTCAAAGGTAGCACAATAAAGCATAAAAATGATCTGGGTTCGAGTGACTGAACTTAAAGAACAACTGCCACTCGTTTATGTAATTCATACTCTTGGTCATCAGCATGTGGGAGTTCACGCTGTTGGCAATAGTCTTGCCGCTGAGGCCGCGAAGACAGCAGTTTTGACATATTTGGTTGCAGCAGTTACACGTTCTAAAAGTAAGATTGATGATGACATCTTGGCAGCAATTGCCGGTACTAGAAGGGAAGTAAATATCCTGCTGGATTTCCTTCAAAGTATTCTTATCATTTAAGTGCTGATAAAGTTCCTTATGTGAAAATACCAGACGTTGGTGACAGATTGATTCCCAACGCGGACCGCAGGTCAACGCTGATTACAGCTGCCCACGAGGGTGTTGCGTCCGCGCATGCAGGCGTTTCGGCTACTGTATCTCAGCTACAACAGCGTTTTTGTTGGCAGGGACTGTATAAACAGACGCGGGATTATGTCCTTCAATGTGACATATGTCAGCAGATCAAGCCTTCATTTGTTACGCGTCCGCCCCAGACACAGTTGTACATTTCTAATAAACCCCTTGGGTGTGTTTATTTAGATCACTGCGGTCCTTTTCCCTCAGATACTGCGTATAAGTACATCTTAGTTGCAGTTGATTCTTGCACGCGCTTTGTATGGGTGTGGTCCCAGTGCTGATTCACGAACTATCATAAGGAATTTGCGTGTGTTTTGGGGAATTTTTGCGTGTGGCACCTTCCATTCGGACCAGGGTCCAGCGTTCGCCTCTAAGGCGTACAAGGATGCCATGAGTTTATTGGGGGTCCACAAGCCCTTCGCATCTGATGCGGCTTTGTAGATTCCGGTAGTTGGTTGGCTACCCCGAGTCAGAGAACTGGTCCGAGAGAAGGTCGAGAACAAGAAAGAGTTTGGCCCCTCAAGTCGAGCTCCGGTTCCTGTTCTTGGCGTGCAGGGCACAAGAACAGTCGTTTTACCTCCACTTCCAGGTCATGAGGAAAAAAAGGTACATCTCCATTGACAATGTCAAATTACAGAGAGTGGCCGGTTCTTCTTAGAATGACACCTGCGATCTCCTGTCCATCAATACTGAGAAATTCTGTTTTGGCTCCAGCTCCTACAGGGCTGACGTTGGCATTGAGATGTCTGCTGTTTTAAGTCCTTTATTGAATATCCCAAATGATGATCATCTTCATGATACTGAATATACTTACCCCACAGACCTGTCAATGCCAGATTTACAGAACTGTTTGGAGACTGAGTCCAGATTTTCATTGGACACTGGCTCTAACACATCCAAGTCCCCTTCGAAAATTTCTGTTTTTGCAGCATGGTTTAAAAAAAAAATTTGATCCCCCCTTGGACTTACATCTGGTTGGTGTTTTTTTCAATTCTTTTGTTCATGTCAATTGGCTTTGTGGTGTATTTTTTCCGTCTTGTGAATGGACACTACGTTGAAGAGAGAACTTCTGTTCGACTAATTAATGGAACACTGGCCCCCATTCCTCATCACACAGAATGAAGAGGGACCTGACTTTTGTAAACATTACTGCTTGGCCCTTCTTAGATGGGATTGTATGGGATGCTGTTAAATTTCAGATTCACGGTCCCACAGAGGTAATAAATGTCCCGAATGTCCTAAGAGTTTCTATGGGGGATGTGATTAAACAAAATATACATTCTGATGATTGGGACGTTCAAGCCGAAGAGGCTTTGTTTTCGGATTTGAAATATTATCCTGCTTTTGATGCTGAGGATTTGTATTTAGATTCAGCTAATTATGGTGATTTGTTCTGTTATCAACACTATGGAAATCATTACCTGCATAAGGTTAACACAAGGAGGAATATAGTTAATTGTACGCAATGGGAACATTGCCCCGCTCCTGTTGAAGGCAGCTCCAGTTCTCTTTTAAAGAGGTTCACATATTTTACTGATTTTAATCAGTCTAATCCTAATGCATTTTATTTTAAGATGACCGAAAAGTCCTCTTCCCAAGTTAGACTTACCCACACAAAACTATTATATTCCAAGTCCTTTCTTGACCAATTGGGGGCTACAAACTGTGGAAAGATACTATTGATCTTAAATCTGTTTGGGGTTCTAAAAATTGGCAAGTGCAAGGCACTGAGGCTTTTTCTCATCCCGAACCATATGTTGTTTTTGAATTCTACTATTTCACAAACCACCTGCTTTGGATTGGCTACTACTAAAAAATTAAATGCTCCTTCTTTTCCAGAGTTGGAAGAGTACCCCGGCTGGGATAATTATACAAGTATATCGATTAGAGATTTACAGACTATGTTGCTGAATTCTACTTTTAACATATCCAGTTTGGATCCTAAGGGCTGGTTGTTGTGGCACAGAAGTGCAGATTCTTGCCAACATCGTTTTCTGGGTTTAGCACCAGGCCAGGTTAGGGTGGATCCCCGTTTTGAGAGTGAAGATTCTGTAACTACCTATTCTGTAGGCAAGCTGTCTCAGAATTGGCTCAAACTCTCCACTTCAGCGTCAGTTAAGCTTCATTTGTCTAAATTGACTGACGATGTTGATCTGAATGACTGTGTCAAGGGCCCTGCTTCCGGCAGATCCATAAGGTGAATATATGCTATTTACAACAAAGTTTGTAAACTGTCTCAGATTGAGGCTGCTTACCAGTTAAGAGTTATAAATCAAGCTAATTTAGAAAAGGTGCTCGCAGTTGTAGATAACAGCATTAACATGCGTTCTTCCCGCATTTACACATTCGATAACATTGTTTCCTCTGTTGTTGATATTGTGCAAGAAGATGTCTCCGTTTTGAACCATGGCCAAAATCAATTGCGTTCAATTATGCAGTTTGCATGGACTTTAAAAACGTTAAAGGCAGGGAAGGTGCCTTGGGACTACATGAACACGTCCTCATTATTTGCCCCTTTTAATTTGACTGACAAACAGCAATTTAGGTCTATGAAAGATGCAACTTTTTCTATGTTACATATTGAAAAGTTAGAACCTTTACCGTTTTCTGTGGCCGAAACAAATTCTGTGTGGCTCGTCCATGGGTTAATAACATTACCTTTTCCTTTGTTCAAATTCGAAGCTTGCATGAAGTACTATGCAATTGGCAGGTATGAACCTCTGGGCACCGCTTATCTCCATGAAGCTTGGTCAATACCATTTACCTATAGGTGCCTGAGGGAGGGAAAAGAGGTTTATTTGAATGGTGAAGATTGCACAACAACACCTTATTATTCGTTAGTGTGTAGGAATATCCAATTGCATGGCTTGTGTAATCAGAATGCACCTAATTTAGCCTGTGTTTTAAAGGGTACACCGACGCCTGCTATCACACCCACATTCACGATACTAGCAAACGGTAGTTATTTACTTTTAAATAATGAAGATTGTTGTGGGATGCTGGCTGGAATTCTTTACATCGCTACGGTCTTCCAACGTGTAGTTTGTGATAAAAACGTATTGTTTCCTCCTCCACATGGAAAGCTGGATGTTTTCATCTGGCTGTTGATTCCGACCTAGAAAGCAGAGTTCAACAAGATGAGTCGAATAAGAGCTCTTTTGTCCCAGAAAGAAGTCGCCCTTACATCTGCCCATGAAACATTTGTCCTTCACGTGGCAAACAACCGCACAGAAGTGCACGCCTTATTAAATACGGATCTTCCCCAGCATTTCGGGGAGTTAATTCACACTATCTTTAAATGCTTATCGACCACAGGGCTGGCTCACTTTTTTAAAGTGGTTAGTAGTGGCCTTGTAACTTCCTTCCAAACTATATTTGGTGTGTTTCCGGCATTTTTTCATTGGATTTTTTTCAGCCTCTTTGGTGGATTTCCCTTGATGCTCGCTCTGGTTGCCGGAGTGCTTCTACTAATTTGTTTATTGAAAAATGGATGCAAATCCTGTGTTACAAGACAATCTGCCCCGGCTGTTGCTGCTCCGCAACCAAATGCGTGGTTACTATGGAGCGCTGCCTCTGGCTACATTGAGTGCAGCTTATGGATTATCGTTTCGATTTTCCTTTTTCACATGCGTCCAGCCTGCCTTTCATTGCCTGAGCTGCGATTTCGAATGGGCTCTGGATTTGTGTCTCTGCAATACAGTGTCTCCCAACGCAGATTATGATCAACTGATGAGCCCCTTAGGTTGCTCATGAATTGCTTTGTTCTGGCGGCGGGATTATGGCCTTTGCAGCAATGCATGGAGTCCTGGGACGTTGGAATATTTTTGCAGCGGCGCATGACTTCTTGGCACGCAGTTACATTGAAGAGAACCCGAGTTGTCCTCTGATGGTACTAGAGGCTCCGGTTATTGAAGAACATGTATGCTCATTCCCGTTACTAAATTGGATGGCTGAAATGTTTTCGGATGAGAACAATGTCTACCTGTTGGAGGCTGTTGCAACGTACTGTGCATATACACTGTTGGAGTGAGGTGCATTTCCTTCTCTCTCTCTCTCTCTCTCTCACAACCGACGTCATATGCTGAAGATCGGGTTTTTAAAATTATTTTTTTATATATTATTTTATCTGCCTATTGGCTTTACTGTGCCCACAAGTGATAACTAATTGGAATTGGTTCATAATTCAGAGTTTGCTCCTGTTTTTCCATTATGGCAAATTTGAACTTGATTCTATCTCTCAAACTTGAACTCTGCGTTCCTGATTTACCATCATTACTTGTCCGTGCTCCTATCAAGGGAGGGTGCAGAGGGGCTGAGCCTTGCATTTACACAGCGTTAAGTTAGCATGAGCTTATTACACGTTTAAACGCCATTTTACCTTTTGTTCGCTTTTGCACATACGTTAGCTATTGTTTAGAGTTGGGCTGAGTGTTTTGCTTCACATGAGAATAACTTGTTTTTCTACATTGCTAGACTTGCTTCATAAGCTTAGTCTGAACAGTGAGTTCCGAGGCCTTCAAGGTTATCTCAACACTGTAGTTGTTGTTCGAACTGATCAGTGCACGTTCTAGCCTGAACATATATGCAGCTGTGGACAACTCAGATACTGGTGCCTTTAATAATGCACTGTGTAGGCATGATTGAACACACTTGGAGAACATTCGTATGCTGAGAGCTTGTGCAGAACTCGATGTGATTCACTCCTGCTAATCTTAGAGGTATCGGGTCGCCTATGCGAGCCTAAGAGACCTTCTTCAGTTATAAAATAACCTGCTAGCAAGGAAAGGTGAAATATAGGTATATATTTAACCTGTTTCCATTTAGCATTATAACATGCTTTCTCCTATTATATTTTATGAAATCGTAACTATGCTGACAATCTTATTTCTTATCATATGTCTGCTTGTATTAACTAAGATGCTGCACCTGAGATCACGGCGTTAAAATAAATATTTTAAACTTGCACGTGCCTCCCTTTACTCCCTGTTCTGGACTGGTGTGAGAGTAGAACGAAAGAGTGCTCATGTTTCCCACCTTACCTGAGGTAACCAAAGTTGCATGTTCTGGGTTGTCTAATCATTGTTTACTTTGCTATAGAATGAAGAGCTGATGAGACACTGATGCTAGTCTGGTAGGGGATTTTGGATACTAATGTGGGTTTTTGGCACACCCTAATTCAATGAGGTCCTGAATCTCTTTGCACAGTTCTGTGTCTGAGCAGAATCCCTGCAACAATACTTGATTTTAACCATTGGTGCAGTAGCAGGGAGAGATCACATGATCAAATGATATTACAACAATTTTAACAGGAAGCAAAACCTATTTGTCTCAGTTGAGCCAATTAGCCTTTGACCCGCAACGGGGGGAAAAACAACTAATGCTGAAACAAGCAGCAGCTGTTTTCAAGCACACTCATGCATGTGGCGGCATCCGCCTTGCAGGAGTGAGCAGCAGCCAATTAGCACGCGCGCCGCTGCTCGCACCCACAAGTTGGATGCCGCCACAAGCACGAGTGTGCTTCAAAATGAGCAGACCGATGGCTAAAGACCCTCCTAGAGCAGCACATGCAAGCTGCCTAGTAAAGACCTAAGAAGGTAGCTCCTTTTCTGTTCTGCGGTCTTGTCTTCTAGAGTAGCACAGATCTGCCTGTAGTGTCGTGCTGGACACAATCTAGTGTCTCAGTAGGCACTTAGTTTGCTAGCAACTCCCGCGGGGGCTGAACACGCTTGCACCCCCACACCCATCCACCACAGGCGTCACGATTGACGTGACCCTGCAACTAAAAAGGCCCAGGTGCACATGCTTGTGGCCAGTTAACTAAGCAATATGATAGTGTCTGTGTCCAACATTAAGTCGCATTTGGGCTTAAGGCCCACAAAACTACAATGGCTACAAGGGGTTTTGACCTCATGCCGTGCTGTCTAGGTGACCACCGTAATTAAGGTGATCGGGGTGCCCACTGCCACTGCAGTCTGCCCGCGTGAAGAAGGAACGCCGCCTGAGATGAAGGGAACCCTTTCTGTGCCGTGAAAGGAGGAGAGGAAAGATACTGCTTCGCCTCGGTCTCCTCGCCGACATAGCTGCAGATAACGACGGCGCCCCCGGCAAGTTAAACAAGCCTAGCTTGCAGATACATACAAAGTAAGCACCGCCAACCGGGGCACTGTCGGGAGGAATTGCCTTGCTGCTGCACTGGATAGCCTGGATCCAGCCTGCAGCGACAAAGAAAACTGCCATGGGTCACCGACACCAATCAAAGCCCTGCGACCCTGCCTGAAGCAGCGCGCGTCAAAGACTGCAAAGAAGCCCGCAGCGCAGTCAAGGCAAGGCCAGCAGCTTTGAGAAGGTCTTTACACAGCCTGTAATGAGACAGCAGAGCTGCATCACCCCAGCAGTGCAACCTCCGCCCCGCCAGCAAGCAAGCCGTTGCCTACCGTCTTGTTGGCCGTATGAGGATAGGGCAGTGTACTAGACTGAAACTGCACCAGCAGTGAAATTACACCAGGTATTTGAAGCACCGCCTTATCATACCAGCGTAGTGTCCCCTTGCCTCTCCAGCACCCTCCTGTGCCATGCCTGTCTAAGCCAAACTGCCCACAGCATGATGGAAAGCTGTTGCAGCCTCCAATAATGCCCCCTGTGTCCGAGAGAGACAAGCAGGCCTGCAGAGTGACGAAAGGGGCCTGCAGAGTGACGAAAGGATATTGTGACAGCCTAACACGGAGAAAGCAGCCTGACCTTGTTGCAGCGGGAGTAGAGCGTGCCCCCTCCCTGAGGCCTCCTGGCTGGCAGTGCTAGCAGGGAGGGGAGGCCATTCCACAGAGCAGCGGAAGCCCCGCCAGGGGTCTACATTTAAAATTAGATGCACCTGCAGGACGAGCTTCAGCCTGCATTTCTAACCCCTGCGCATCCAGAGAATGCTGCTGCTGCCAGTTCAAGAGAAGGCTGCCGCTAAGGGCAACAGTCAGCAGCACCACCATGCTGTTGCTTCACCACACATCTCTTTGTGTTTGCCCTAAGTTGGCAGGGTTAGCGCAGACATCGTTCCCTTGCTCACTTTGTCACTGGATTCAAGCTAGCCTGGCTGATGAGGGGTGTTACCCCAAAACCAGTCACAGGATGATGGTTTCTGGTCCAGGGAAGACCCGACTTGGCAGTTTGGGCTGGACTGTTTCCATGAGGCACAGAGTCAAGACTGATTGAATTGAGGTGGCGAAGTGAGCTAAAGAACAATGATGGATTCAGCCCAGATCTGTGATTGTGGGTGGAGTCTGAAAAGATTCAGCACTCCGTCCATTATCTCTTTGCGTTTGCTTCACCACACGGCACGTGGAAAAAAATAATAGATACCTCGAGCATCCTGTGGCTAAGCCAACCTAGAGGGATGGCATGCATATAAAGCCTTCAATGCCCCAGCGACCTCAACTAAAGCTGGGCATGCTAAGAAGAGTGTAAGGAGACCCGCAGCGCCATCACTCACGGCACTCAGTTAAGCAAAGCTGCTTCAGCAGCAAAAGTGCCTGTAGCACCACCTAGCAGTCAACCGAGCATACATCAGTAGATTACCAGCAGGAGAGCTGCACGTCCCAAGTGGCAAGCTGTCACCACCGCAACACAGAAGAAAATGTGGCATGAGGCCACATCAAGGAGGAAAGAAGTGACAAGTCTGTCACACTGAAGAACCGGCCAAACATAGGTGTGATGGAAAGACCAAAAAAGGGGAGAAGAATGAGGACTTGTACCACATGGCGAGAGTGCCCCCACAGAGAGAAGACAGCCACCAAGACAGAGCACGTCCCTGGAGACAGCTCAATGGGAGAACCAAACATAAGCCGCAGCAAGAGCGAACTGCGTCTCTCCCCAATACGTCCCAGTGCGACTGTCAGCAGTGTAAGTCAGACGACATCCCTGCTCATGACCCTAGATGCCACGGTTAAGAGCAAAGTCCCTCCAGTCATCTTCACTCCAGATGAATCATTATCACCGGTCATCCAAGTCTAATAGCTACCATAACATCATCGCCATGTGCATCACCAATCCAGCGAAGGCGCGAATCATCACCAGGGTGGAGCCTTGCCCCAGCAAATTACCAAGAGACTGAGGCTCCGCTATCTAAGTTAGAGACCAAGTGTACAGGGGCCATCATACAGCCATCATACGGCCATCATACGGCCATCATACAGCCCATCTGCCCCTGTGTCCTGTTGGCAAGCACACAGTCCATTAAGTCACCTCCCCTGGAGGCTGAAAGAACAATGTTGTTGGATTCTGTCAGTGATCCTGCAGCAGCCCCCAGGCGTCCCACAAGCAGCCCTGCACAAAAAGCCGAGAGAGCGTGGCGTTGTCATTACGATCTACTATCTAAAGAGACTTACAGGGAGTGCATTAAGACTTATCAAAGATACATCACTCTGGAAAAAAAAGTCCTATTTTGCTAGGAGAATCGAGGCAGCCACTAACATCACTAAATAAATCTTTGCAATAGTAAAGGAATTTACTTCACCTCTATCGATCACATCTAAATTCTCCCACTCTGAATTGTGAGTTGCTCAATTAGCAGATTTCTTGCCAGAAAAATTAAAAATATTCAGGCATCTTTTTTGCCGTCCGATGCTGCTGCAGCTTCCATTGCTACTTTCTCCCCACCCTCTACCACCACTGAAGGGCCTACTCTTTCGAACTTCCCTGTCCTTTCCCTCACGGCGTCTTCGGACCTTCTTATCAAATTGAAATCAGGCTCACGTCTGGACCCTTGCCCGGCCAAGCTTCTTGCCAAAAAAGCGCAAGTGATTAATCCCTTAATCAACCCAGTGCTAAATTTATCTCTCAGCACGGGAGTAGTCCCTCAGGTTTGGAAGCAGGCCCTCATTCTCCCTCTTTTGAAAAAACCCAACCTTGATCCTATGGTCCATGCCAACTACAGACCTATCTCTCTCCTTCCAGCTTTCGCAAAGGTCGTAGAGAAGAATGTCCATTCCTCGCTCTCCAATTTTTTGGAGACTAATGACATTCTGCATCAGACCCAGTCTGGGTTCCGTGCAAACATGAGCACAGAAACAGCACTGTTGGAAGTGACGGAAGCAATCAAGGAGGTTTTGGATTCTGGCGGAAAGGCGATGTTAGTGATGTTAGATCTCTCTGTGGTTTTTGATACCGTCCCCCACAGCCGTCTTCTTTTAAGACTCTTTGAGATTGGACTGAGGGGGGACGGCCTTTAGCTGGTTTGAGTCCTTCTTGGCTGATCGCCAACAAACGGTCTGGGCCCCCCCATACTCCGTCTTAGTGCCGTCTTTGGAGGTAGGAGTTCCTCAGGGCTCGATCTTGAGCCCTACTCTCTTTAATATCTATATGACCCCTCTGGCAGCGCTGGTTGAGTCCTACGGCACCCAGATTGTTTCGTACGCGGACGACACTCAGCTTCTCTTTTCCTATGATAAGAACACAGTTTTTGACAGAGAGAGTTTAAGGAGATGCCTGGAAGCTGTTTGACTGGTTTCAATTAAATCACCTCAAGTGCAACTCAGATAAATCAGAGGTGCTTTTTTTCGGCTGCCCCCCCGATCCGGCCTGGAAGTCCTGGTGGCCGGCGGCTATGTTTCCTCCTTCTGCCGCCAACTCTGTGGCCAAGAATCTAGGAGTGAAGGTAGACAACGGTCTTACTCTAAAGCCACAGATCCTTGGCTTAGTGGGACAGTGTTTTGGTCTCCTAAAAATGCTCAGGAAGTTCTTGCCACTATTATCTCTAGCCCACAGAAGAACTATCGTTTAAGCATTGATAGGTTCACGTCCGGACTATGCTAATGTGTTATACCTAGGCCTTCCTGAATCTCTTTTGTTGCGTTTGCAAACTGTGCAAAATCCTGCTGCGCAAGCAATTTTTGGTCTTCACCAGAGATCAAGCGCGAGAGACCTTCTCAAGGCCCTCCACTGGCTTCCAGTTCGGAAACGCATCACTTTTAAAGCGCTTACTCTGGCTTTTAAGGCCCTTCATGGCATCGGCGCAAAATATATCAGGAAAAGATTGAACTTCTATTTACCTTTTCGATCACTAAGGTCCTCTTCTCTGGCCTTGGCCACTGTCCCGGCAATTAGACGAGCCCGTATTGGAGGTCGCTCCTTCAAACGTTTGGCATCTCTACTGTGGAATTCCCTGCCTTTGTCTTTGCGGAAGAATGATATTCTTTTAGCTTTCAGGAAAGATCTTAAGACATGGCTTTTTGTTCAGTAAACTTGCCATCTTCTTCTGCACTGTGCTTCCTTTGGGTCTATAGCGCCGGGACACTTGAGTAGCTCAGCGCTCTACAAAACTCATTTAACATAACATAACATAACACAGTCCACGTGGTATTGTGGCAGACCGGCTTAAGGGGCTCAATGACATTCCTGCACCCAAGGATCCTGGCACGAGAGATGGTCCTGAAGTGGCTCCACCGACAAGGTACTGCAGGGCACCGGGGCTTTGGAGGATAATGTCTTAAGCATGATCAGCGTCATTCCAGTCCTGGCAGATTAGTCATCATAGTGCCCAGGTGCCCTCAAAAGAAGACTCTGTAGCAGGACTCCACCGAAGCTCCAGATGCACCATGTTTAAGTTGTCCGACATCCACAGCATCACTGCAAGAACACACAGTCCATCTAACACTGTGTAAGTGGACATTGATCCGAAGAACAGGCTGCCAAAGATTCTGGGCTCCATCAGTGCATCGTTCGTTTCCAGTAGTAGATGGTTACATTATGGACATGTGCCGAAATGCCTGGATGCTCCCAGCTGCATCTGTCCCACATTGTCCTGTGCACTGCCTCTCAAGACCGAGAAACTGAGAGGTGTCTTATGTGCCTAGTTTGTTTCCATAGGTTGGACTTTGTTTTAATAAAGTTTGGGAAGTATGTAGTGTTGTGCTGGACACGTTCTAGTGTCTCAGCAGGCGCTTAGTTTGCCAACCACGCACTTGAGGGCTGGACACACATGCACAACACACCCATCCACCACAGGTGTCACGAGTGACGTGACCCTGTAAATAAAAGGGCACAGGTGCATGTGCTCGTGGCCATTTAACTAAGCAATATGACTGGCCATTTAACTAAGCAATATGACGGTGTCTGTGTCCATCATTCAGTAGCATGTGGGCCTAGGGCCAACAGCTCTACACTGCCTTTCATTTAAGGGCATTTTGTCCACTTGAGAAATGACTCAACATGGAAAGCTTTAACATGGACAGGCACCTCTTTGAACTTCAGGATGCTTTGCTGTTAATTGCGCAGGACTTGCAGGCTCAGTGAAATTACTGTACAGGCGCAAGCTGTATTGTGTACTGCGAATATTTATATTAATGATTTTAAATAGTAAGGAGCTAGTCTTTGGAGACATTAACACACTCGCATGGGTAGCTGATTTATCCTGCTACAAACGAACAATGGAATAGAAAGTCTCACGGATTGTAATTCTATGTTTTACTATTTTGTTTGTTTAGTCCAGAGAGGGGTAATTGGCACAGCAGACCAACTAGAGAGTCGTGGTCCGAGGATGCATAAAGAGTTGGAGTCTGGGCTGAGAAGGATCTGCACGCCCTTCCAGACATAATAAAGAGAGAGACAGGAAAATAAATCGAATGTAAGATCGCAAGGGGCAGCCAGTCAGTTTGTGTGAAATGGTCTCAGGATCTTATTGATGGAGTTCTGCGGTCCAAACAGAGTGTGAACGTGATGTGCCTGGCAGTGGTGATCCGTGGAAGGAATGCATAGCTGAGGGGTGGAAACACCGCGAGAACAGGGCAGTTTCCCAGCGATTTCGGGTGGTCATTCCAGAGCTTCGGACCAAGGTATGAAAATGAGCGACCCGCCCCATGCGTACTCGATGAATTCTTGGCACTTCACACAAAGACTGGTTAGATGACTTAAGAACCACCAAATCTTGAATATAGCATGGAGCAGTTCCAAATTTATCCTCCTGCATATAGCACAAGGCTTTGAATTGTATGCGTTTTCGGTCAGCCAGTGAAACTCCCGAAGAAGATGCGATACCAACTCATACTTAGGAAGGCGAAGGAGCAGCCTGGCAGCGCCATTTCTAGATGTTTCTACGCTCCGGATGACTGCCTTCTCGGCCCCTAAGTAAAGGATGTTCCTGCAGTCAATTCTATAGTGTGACGGAACAGACACCCTGAAAGGCAGCCCTCAGAGACAGGACTCCCCTGGAAGCTTTCGATCAAAACTCAGCTGTGAACCTTACGTTAATGGCCTCTTCACTGCTGCAGTCACGCATGAAAAATCAGTTTTACCATTGATCTAAATTAGTTTAAGTCTTTCAGCAAACTAGTGTTCGTGCTAAGGAGTCCAGGACACTGGGATTCCATGATGGAACATATTAAGGAACAGACACAAACCGGGGCACAGGCGAGGTACAGCACCGGACAATAAGGGGCCACAGCAAAGCAAATGAGCCGAAAGGAACAAGTGCTTGAGGGAAGTAGAAGGCACAGCTACCACAAAAACCAATTAATACACCCGGCCATCATTAAGGATCCAGCTGACCTGGGCTGCCATCAACCTATCCGCACTTCAAGCACCCGCAGAATCACACACAACAGAGGAGAAGGCGGTTCAACACACTACCACAAGGGCTCTAGGAAGGCACAAGAGACTGACTACAACTGCACAACTCGGGAAACCCGCACTCCCACAGCCTGAACACACACCAACTCCCAGGGCGGGACTGGCACTTGCGGGCACCGGGCAATCCCCCGGTGCGCCGCAAGGGTGGGGGCCGGTTTTGGACCCCTGGGGGCCGTTTTTGTTACAGGGCCGTTTTTGCAGCGTAGCTGCAAATTCGCCCGAGAACCAGCCCCGGCGTTTTTGCAGCGTAGCTGCAAAATCGGCCGAGAACCGGCCCCGGCAAAGAGCTCCGTGGCACCCTCAACCTCCCCCCGGGGGGCCGGCCAGGCACTTTGCCAGGGCCGGTTTTTGGTTCCCAGTCCGGCCCTGCCAACTCCTAAAGGAGCTCTAGGAAGTCCCCAGACCCCCCAGGATATAGGCATTGGATTAGCAAATTTAGCAGCACAAAAATGGAAATTTAGCGGCACAAATATGGAAATTCAGCGGCAATTTTGCGGCATTTTATTTGGCAGTTTTTCCTACAGCAAACACAGATATCTTAGTGGGCACTTTTGTAAAAATCGCAGCAGTTTTACAAAAGTGCCAATTTCGTGACAAACCGCAAAATCCTGAAGGGTCTGACTAGTGGAGAAGTTACTGACGTCATGCCAGGTGAGCGTTGTGGGGAAGGGAAATCCTTCAGAGTCATTTTCTTTCTGGATTTCCCTTCTCTTCTTGAAACGCAAGAGCAGCAACATTGTGGTGTTGAGGTAATTGAAAATTTTATAGTCAAGTATGTCCCCTAACGTGTACCCCAAAGTCTCCATGTATGAGTTTAAAGTGCATGTAACTTCCCTCCGCTACAGATTCTGATGACGCAAATACATTTGCGTCCAACGTTAACATGTCCTCTATCAGATCCACTATGAATGGATTGATAATTCAGTTCCTAACCATGCCATGCCAACGTCTTTACATGGGGCACTTTTACGTTTTTCCTGGCTCTGCAGAGCTAGGCCCTGATTTCTGCCCTCGAACCACTTCGGTCTCTGTCTCTGAAAGCTGCCACATGGAGATGCATCCCTGACCTCTGCCTTACTTCCTGCCAAGCGAAGCGGGGCCTGGCCTGCCTGCCAAACAGTATTTTGCCTTCAAGTTATCAGCCAGCCTCCTCGAAAACACATTCCAGTCTAGTGAAATAGGTAAACAGCTTCCCGGCTGCAGAGCAAAGGGCCAAGCCTTCCTGTCTCCTTCATGTAATTCATTGCTCCCGTTACCATGGTAGGCCCATGGCCCCGTGCATTGCACTTAGACACGTATGCATTCAGTATAGAATAGCCCCTGCCCGAGAGACCTTTTACTCTAGATAATACATCCTCCAAATACAAGATATCAGACATGTTATAGGAACAGGTCGATCTGACATGCCAGACTTCTGTCTCTTCTACTAGTGCTAAAAGTCAGACCTTCAGCTTTCCCCAGATACACGTCAATCACACGTCATATTAACTGCGCGCGCACCCAGGTCATAGGTTTCAGCTGACTCTGCAGAATCCTCTGCGCACCCACCCACTTATGACACTTTTCTGTGACGTTTCCAGCACACGCCTCCGTGCACACCCTTGTACACACCTTTTTGCTACGCACATGTGTTCTTATCATATTCTTTTCACTTGTCACGCCTACTGTATCCATCGCCATTGTACAGTTTTACTATACATGTCATGTACTGTTAAGAAATCGTTGACATCTTTTTGCCATCATTGCATATACCCCGAATCCTTGTATTGATGGAATTGATTTCCATGGCTCGAGCCATCCCGATTAAAGCCCGTATGACTCAGACACCACGGACTCTGACTCTCATTGATTGAGCTATTCTTTTACTTGTCAGTAATTATATGGAAAAACTTGTACGTTAAATTATATTTACCACATAATTTGGCGCCCAAACAGGGACCCCTCCCCCACCCCACGCGCCGGCGATGCGTCGCAGGCCTTGCCCCCTACCACAGCCGTGACGGACTCCTATGCGCATCTGCAGGTTTTCCTGCATCTCCCTCAGGCCTACGGGAGGTGACGGAGACTGCGGTCGACATCCAGACGAGGCGGTGAGGAGTGCGGAGGATCCCGACCAGAGCCCAGCTGAGAGAACAGTGTCCGAGGTGTCCAGAGGCCCACCTGTCCGAAGTGTCGAGGCGCATGCGTAGTGCGCAGCAGCAGTGACGTCGTAGCAGTCCAGTCAGGTCGAGTTTCCGAGGCCTTCCGTTCCGTGCTTCCCGGTGAGTACCGTTGCTGGGGACGCATCAAGACGGGTGCATTGATTTGTATCCGGTCAAGACGGGTTTGGGTACACAGATCCGGTCTGCACTGTTTTATCAGTGTATCTGTACTGTTCAGCAGTACATCTAGTAATTCAGTTATTCAGTGATTCAGTATTTTGTTATAGCATGTTTTAGACAATATCTGTTTGAAATGTTTCAATGTGTTTAATGTCGTGGTATGAGTGATTGTTTGCATTACATTACTGTGTTTATTGTGTTCGCGTCCAGAGTAAGGTCACCATGCCGTTATTCTCAAAGTTAAGACAGATAGGAACTAGGAAAGGGATACTCGAAGAAGCAGTACCCGTCCCACCAAGGGACACTCCAGGTCATTTTATGTACCATAAGCATGGCTTAGATGCCATACTGTACTTAGACTTGTGGGTGGACTATACGAAAGACTTGGCAGAGAATCAGAGATGGCCCGTTACAGGGACATGGGATGCCGACTGCATCATGAGAGTAGAAGAAGCGTTATGGAAAAAGAAAGCCAGACAATCACAGAAAGATGCCATAGAATTGTGGCGCAAAGAATCGCATAGACGGACAGAGAAAAAACTCAGAAAAGAGTAGAGAGGATTCCGAGAAAGCAAGAGAAAAAGAACTACTAGAAGAAGGACAGCGAGTCAGAATGGAACAACACGACAGACAGAGTAATGCCCTTATAACAGGACTGTATCCAGTTCTGGCCGAGGGCCTGCCCAAGGCGACCCCGGAAATACCAAATGATCTGCCACCTCCATTGGTTCCGACTAAAGTACGTCATAAAAAGACCGCAGCAGATATTTTCCTTTCTTCCTATTTAGATGATGTAGCTCCCGCATATACCAATGTACCCGTACAACCTGCTAATAATAATCTGTCACAGCATATTCCTGCTGATCAAGCCACGACCCCTCCACGTCACCAATTTCCCGCACCTGGTGTCACTTCCCCTACTGGTCCCCCTACTATTGGTCCCCTTAACCCTTTTGCTACAGATGCGACTCAGAGTCAGTCGTCCCCGTTAAATGTACCTTTCCCACACCCATTGACGTCAAGTCATGCTCATGGTTCTGCCTCAGGAGGTGCCTCAGGAGGTCCCTATCGCACCCCGCCACAATTACATCGATTGACAATGAGAGAATTAGCCATGCAGCGTACACCTAAAGCAAGCCCAGCTGAAAAGCTCAAAGAAATAATTGGAGATTGTAGATACGATCCTGTCCCTGGCAAGCAAGGGGACCTGTTGTTAGCATCATTACGTTTAAGACGTGTTACTGATTACTTGATGACATTACCAGAAATGCCAGAACACCTAGACAAAATATATCACTTCATTCGATCGGGGGAGGGTCCAGAATGTGTTCGTGAAGCCATGGCATATCAGAAAGTTGAGACTCAAGGGTTATTAATGCGATTTTTGATTAATTGTTTGATTAGGGAACAAGATCAGCCAGGTTATTCTCAAAAAGAAATGGAAGGATTGACAAAATGGAGTCAGAATATTGCCGATTGTAAGCATGACAAAGAGAAATGTATAGATACCATGACTAGAAAGATCCGTAAGGTAATAGTGGCAATACATGCCCGACGCAAAGCTGATAAAACACCCGAGTCAGACGACAAAGAATCCTCAGAGGAGGAGGAAGAACCAGAGAATACAGCAGCGACTCAAGGCACGATAGCTTACGTAGGTAGGGCGAAACTCCCTAAACAGTATTCTCTTGATAGACCTTGCAACAGACCCATTCGTCCAGAAAGCAAGAAACGTTACCTTTCCCCGATACCAGAGCAATGTTCTCTTGAACATATTTTCCAAGTTACTGATAATATCTTGAAAGAAAGAGTAGGTTATCATGAACTCAATACCTTACGTGATCAGGAACTAGCCCGGTCCGCAGTCCAATGGCCCGGGGATGACAGTATATATAAAGATGATTTAGTAGTGCAAACATTTTTGAGTCTTACTCCAGAAGAACAGCGACTAGCTGGTATATACATGACCCAACATCTTATTGTACAGTATGAAAACCAACAATCTGATCCAGGTCCATTGTATAATCTATTGCAAGACTTACTCCTGAATAGATGGAGGCCTAGGTACTGATTTGATTAATGTAATTCTCGAACAACGCCATAAATACAGAACGTTCTTGACTCCACATTTCGTTCCGGTTCCACCCCCAGTAAGCTATCCTTTTCACCCAGACAGACAGAATCCTTTACGAGAAGTACATCCAATCCGTAAACCAGATGATACACTTGAACGCGTATTTGTATACACGCCCATAACTAAAATGGAATTATTAGAAATGAAGAAAATAGTGCCTAGTCATGATAAAGATCCAGCAGGGTTTCACCGTGAAATAAAAGACATGTTACTCATGGGAGATTATACATATCCCGATATTATGAAAATACTGAAAGTGCTATTGCCTGCCGGTATTTACGAGAAACTCAAAGAAAAAGAATGGGAGGTGGGAGATAAAAAGATTAATTGGACTGAATTGGAAAACGAAAAAACCGGTCGAACCCCAGGTTTAGGTCTTGAGGAGAAAACTAAAGCATTACCAGGATTATTAGTACAGGTTTTGCCAAGATTATTGACAACTAAAAAGGAGGACTGGGATGCAATCTCAGCCTGCAAACAGAAACACGACGAAGACACCAGTGATTTTTATTCTAGATTCGAGAAATGTTTTATTATTAATAGTGGCCTGAAAACAAGTAGCGAGTCTTACCCACACCTATTTGTGACCAAATTAGTCGAGAATTCATTACCCCAGGTTAAGAACCGTGTATTGAAAGTCGAGAGCACATGGCAAGCAAATACGCCTTCCCAAATGTTACAAATGTTACAGTACCACCAGAACAGAATTAGGGAGGAACATGATCACGAACAGAGACGTATGAAAGACACGAAAATGAAGGTGTTAGTTGCTCAGTCAGTTCCAGCTGATGGTCAGAAAAGGGGTACGACACAGTCCAATAATTCGGCGGCTCCTGTTAAAGGGACATGCAACTATTGTAAACAGCCAGGTCACTGTGTAAACGATTGTGCAGTTCTGAAACACAATATAGCCACAGGTAAAACCAAAGAGAGACCACGTCCACCTAGACAGGACCAGGTCCAACAACATATTCCGCAGAACGTGCAGCCTATGCAGGTTCCACAACAGACCGTAGCGGTACCGCAGCCCTAGCCTATTGCCGCGACACAGCATGTCACACAGCAGATGTACCAGTATGCACAATCCGATTACCCTGATTATCAGCAATACACATGAAATAGCCTAGAGAGGGAGGTTGGCTTGCCCCTTATTGAGGTTCCTGTAGATCAAGAGGGTCCTTATGTACATAGTCAGGTATTAGGAAAGGATAGAAAGTTTTTGATTTGTGGTAAATATAATTTACCGTATACTTTTTTTCATATAATTACAGACAGGTAAAGGAATAGCTCAATCAATGAGAGTCAGAGTCCGTGGTGTCTGAGTCATACGGGCTTTAATCGGGATGGCTCGAGCCATGGAAATCAATTCCATCAATACAAGGGTTCGGGGGTATATGCAATGATGGCAAAAAGATGTCAACGATTTATTAACAGTACATGACATATATAGTAAAACTGTGCAATAGCAATGAATACAGTAGGCGTGACAAGTGAAAGGAATATGATAAGAAAACATGTGCGTAGCAAAAAGGCGTGTACAAAGGCGTGCACGGAGGTGTGTGCTGGAAACGTCACAGAAACGTGTCATAAGTGGGTGGATGCATAGAAGATTCTGCAGAGTCAGCTGAAACCTATGACCTGGGTGCGCGCGCAGCTGGTATGACGTGTGATTGACGTGTATCTGGAGAAAACTGAGGGCTTGACTTTAGCACTAGTAGGGGAGACAGAAGTCTGGCATGTCAGATCGACCTGTTCCTGTAACATGTCTGATATTTTGTGTTTGGGGGAATGTTTAATCTGAAGTAAAAGGTCTCTCGGGCAGAGGCTATTCTATACTAAATGCATATGTGTCCAAGTGCAATGCGCGGGGCCATGGGCCTACCATGGTAATGGGAGCAATGAATTACATGAAGGAGACAGGAAGGCTTGGCCCTTTGCTCTGCAGCCGGGGATATGTTTACCTATTTCACTAGACTGGAATGTGTTTGAGGAGGCTGAACTGGCTACGCTGATAACTTGAAGGCAAAATACTGTTTTGGCAGGCAGGCCAGGCCGAGCCAGACACCGCTTCGCTTGGCAGGAAGTACGGCAGAGGTCAGGGATGCATCTCCATGCTGCAGCTTTCAGAGGCAGAGACAAAAGTGGTTCGAGGGCAGAAATCAGGGCCTAGCTCTGCAGAGCCAGGAAAAACGTGAAAGTGCACCATGTAAAGACGTTGGCAAGGCATGGTCAGGAACTGAATTATCAATCCATTCATGGTGGATCTGATAGAGGACATGTTAACGTTGGACGCAAATGTATTTGCGTCTTTAGATTTGGTCGCGGAGGGAAGTTACATGCACTTTAAACTCGTACATGGAGACGTTGGGGTACACGTTAGGGGACATACCTGACCATAAAATTTTCAATTACCTCAGATTGACACAGGGGCAAGCAGAACTACCATTAGTCATGACGAGGTTCCAGGGGCACCCCTCTCAGGCTCACAGAATGTTTCCCTTGGATTTTCAGGAAAGCCTATTGTTAATGAAGTATCGAAACCTGTTCCCCTTGCAGTTGGTCCATTATCCCGTACTACAGACTTATTGCTCACGAAATCATGTCCAGAAAACTTGCTTGGTATCAAGACCCTGAAAGCTCTAGGAGCTGTAATTTGTTGTTCTCCGGAAGGAGTAAGGCGGTTCCTTCGTGATTTCAAGGGTCATTATGTGTTGAGAGATTTTGATCCCAGGTTACAGAATGTTCCTGCACATTTATGGGCACAAGCCCCACTGATGTAGGTTGTATGCACATTACACCATACCGAGTTACACTCAAGCCAGGAGTTGTACTGCCCCGAATCCGACAATACAAGTTACCACCTGATGCTGTAGTGGCTTTACTGAAAATCATTGACGAGCTCATTGCACAAGGAGTGGTTGTAGAAACCGATTCGAATGTTTGTAATTCCCCTATCATTCCGATTCTTAAACGCACTGATCCAAATGCACCGTTAGTCTATCGATTAGTGATCGATTTGCGAGAGTTAAATAAATGCATTGTACCACAGTATCCAGTGGTCCCAGACATCTCTTCATTATTGACAGCTATTGATTCAGAGGAGACGTTCTTTACTGTAATCGATCTCAAGAACGCCTTCTTTAGTGTCCCCATTGATCCGGAAAGCCAATACCTTTTCGGATTCTGTTTAAATGGCCGTAGCTTCAAATTTGCACGCGCCCCTCAAGGATTCACAGAAAGCCCCAGCATCTACAGCCAAGCATTGAAACGACAACTTGACAGTATTCACATGCCTCCTAACACTGCCCTACTCCAATACGTCGATGATCTGTTGATCACCGCCCGAAGTGAACAAGAGTGTGAACAAGCATCACTGACAGTTTTGTATTTCCTGGCCGACAAGGGACACAATTCGAAGTTACAATTCTGTGCCCAGCAAGTGGTGTACCTTGGGCACCTGCTGTCCAAGTGGGGTAGGCAGCTGACACCTGATCGTATCCAGTTAATTGCACATCTTCCACAACCCAAGACACAGAAGGAAGTACGAGCCTTTATTGGACTCACTTCCTATTGCAGACAATGGATTCCCCAATATGCATTTCTAGCCAAACCACTTATACAGTTGACAACACAAGAGGCAGCGTCTTCGTCTGTTCTCCCTTGGACTCAGGAACATACACAAGCTTTTGACGAGTTAAAGAAAGCCTTATGTCAAGCACCTGTTTTAGCGACACCATGTTACAGCAAACCTTTTACACTTTTTGTTACAGAACGCGATGGCACAGCGTTATCGGTTCTCACTCAGGTTCAAGCAGACAAACACAGACCGTGTGCTTATTTTTCGAGTACATTGGATCCAGTAGCCCAGGCTTTGCCTGCGTGCTTGAAATCAGTTGCAGCAACAGCTCTAGCAATCAGACAAAGTGATTCCATTGTATTAGGACATCAATTGACAGTACAGGTTCCACACTCTGTGGAAGTTCTCCTAAACAGAACACAGACTCAGCACTTGACCATAGCACGACTGACAGGTTATGAATTGACATTATTCCAACCACACATAGAAATCAGACGCTGCAATACACTAAATCCAGCTACACTTTTACCATCGAGCACAACGGATCCTACTAAACATGACTGCGTGGAGGTCATTAACACAATCACGAAGCCCAGACAAGACTTGACAGATGTTGCACTACCCGATCCGGACCTGACACTTTATGTGGATGGTTCATGTATGAGAACAAGTACAGGAGAGCTAGTGGCCGCATATGCAGTGACCACTGAAACTGAAGTCTTAGAAACACATCGTATTGACACCCTGTCAGCTCAAGCAGCAGAGCTCATTGCTCTGACCCAAGCCTGTATACGAGCCAAGAACCTTAAAGTAAATATATACACAGATTCACGTTATGCATTTGGAGTCGTACACGACTTCGGTGTCCTCTGGCAAGAGAGAGGTTTCCTGACCTCTCACGGAGCCAAAATCCAGCATGGTCCCCTCATCCAAGCTCTGTTGGAAGCAATACATTTGCCTACAGCCATAGCCATCATGAAGTGCAAAGCACATACAAAAGTTACAGATACTATTTCCCAGGGTAACGACCTGGCAGATCGAACAGCTAAACATACAGCCCAGACTCATACTCATACGACTGATATGACAAAGACTGACGTATCTTCACTGACACATTGCATGACAGTCAGGGACCCCACACAAGATGTCATTGACATACAGACACATGCTACTCCTGATGAAATAAAGAGATGGACTGAACAAGGAGGGGTCCAGACTGAACAGGGATGGATGACGAAGGGAAAGACCACATGGTTTCTCCCCGACTCTATGGTTCAAGTTATTATCAACACTGCACACAGTCCAGCACATTTGGGAGAGAAAGCCATGTTAGACAGTTTACAGAACCTCTGGTTTAACAAACATTTACGAGCAGCAGCAAAACAGAAAGTGCGTACCTGCATGATCTGTTGTCAGTTCAATCCAGGAAAAGGTATTCCCGTGGAACGAGGTGGATTTCATCCTCCCGACCATCCTTTTGAAGTCCTCCAGATGGATTATATCCAGATGGACAGATGCCGAGGATTCAAGTATGTCCTCGTGGTTGTATGTGCCCTATCCAGATGGACAGAAGCATATCCCGTCCCAGATTACACTGCTCCGACCACTGCCAAGCAGTTGGTTCGTGAATTCTTCCCACGGTACGGTTTGCCCCGTGTCGTGTATTCAGATAATGGTCAGCCATTCTCGTCCGAACTCATGAAGCAGGTTTCACTTCTGTTAGGTTATCAATGGAAGTTTCACTGTGTCCGACATCCCGAGGCAGCAGGTCTCGTGGAGAGACACAATCAGACTCTGAAAACCCGTCTTGCTAAAGTGTGTAAAGAAAAAGGCGTAGATTGGATAGTAGCTTTACCAGTTGCCCTCTTTTATATGCGAATGGTAGCCCATTCTAGGACAGGGCTATCCCCGTATGAGGTGGTCTTTGGTAGGCCTCCTAATATGTGGGGGACGCCTATGCCACGAAAAATAACCGATGTTGACAGTACTATGCTGACAGATTACCTTGCTTCCTTGATGTCTGCACTACTATCATGTCGTTCACAGGTTGCGGCAGCCTTTCCAGACAACACCGAGGTGAAACCGCATGAGCTGGTCCCAGGAGATGTCGTCGTAGTTCACAATTTTGATCGGTCAAGCCCTCTGGAGCCCCGCTGGAAAGAGCCGAAGATCGTTTTGTTGACCACAAGGACTGCGGTGAAACTAGAAGGAAGAAAAGGCTGGCTCCACTCGAGCCATGTGAAGAAATTTTATGGACTTCCGCCAAAGACTGATTCCCAGCCCTGCCGCATTCCAGACACTGATACTAAACTCCCCCTGGTAGAGAAAACTCCTCAGCAGGAGTATCGAATGAAATTGAGGTCTAGTAAGTCAGACAGTTTAATTGTTTAAGTCCCCTCCTGGGTGAAGCGGTTAGACAGTTTCTTGACATGTACAAGTTAGACCCCAATAGAGAGAGAGAGATAGACAGGAGATCAAGAAAAGAAATTATTGTAAAAATCTCCGAAGCCGTTGTATCTGCACGTTACTTATTATGTTTTTTCTGAGTCTTACGTTAATCTGCATCAGTTGGATATTATATATGTACTTTCCTATTGCACATTCTTTTTCTAATAACACTGCAGAGCACACGTTTAGTGAACTACCCCCACATGAATTGTCTTATCGACTTGCGCTGCGCAACAATACATTCATCCGTATGTTACACCATTCTCACCAGATCAACAATGCTACAAATTGTTGGATATGTGGCCGACTCCCTCCATATCAGAACTACAAGGGAGCTCTGCCCCTCTTTCCTTACCCGTTTACACATAATGGTTCCTGTGGTGCATGGTTTAGTTTAATATCCTCTTTAGACACCGAATCCAGAGTTTCCCAAGGCAAATGGATATGGGGAAACCTGAACACAGTCATGAACAAAGCATGTTTCCCAGACGAAGAAGGTCTTCCACAAATGACAGGGACCGACTTAGAAAATGAAGTGTATGGATTAGGTAACTTTACACTTAACCTCATGATTCTAAATGTTCAGTCAGAAACTAGTCCAGACTTGCCATCTATATCAGTTCTACCAGCAAAAGGTGTATTATGTGTCAGAAAGAATGGTTCAGTACATCTAGGCCATAGTGACTGTACTACTGTGGTCGAATTCAGTGATGAAGGCAAGTCTACATTCAAAGCTTCCCGACATTCCTATTTCATTTGTGGTCATACAGCTTATGTAAGTCTACCTCTAGATTGGGATGGTACTTGTTTCATTGCATTCCTATTGCCACCAGTTTTTCTAGCCCCATCTGACTATCACAGGAATTCCCGCCTCAATCTCGTTAGACACAAGAGAGATCTCCCAATCGTTGATCAGACTGAAACTACATGGGAACAATATACAGATTTCAATAAAGGATTCTTTCCTTATTTAGGCACTGTCTCAAATAGTAAACTGATACGCAAGTTAACCAGAATCCTCGAAGCAGTAGTGAATGAGACTACTTCCACTTTGGGCAACTTAACAGAGGAGCAGTCTGCTATGAGACTTGTTGTTCTTCAGAACCGCCTTGTCCTTGATGTCATCCTGGCCGATAGGGGCGGAGCTTGTAGAGTCATCGGATCCAGTTGTTGCGTGTTTATTCCTAATAACGCGCCATCAGTCTATAAGGCCATCACCAGACTTCACGAAATTGCCCATCAGATACATCAGAACCCAGGCTCCTGGACTTGGTCCGGTTGGCTCTGGAGTGTAATAACAGCCTGGGGATGGAAGCTACTGTAATTCCTAGGGATTATATTGGCCATAGTATTCAGTTGTTGTCTATGTCTTCAATGTGGGCCAGCGATTTGCGGCTTGTGCGCCACAGCTTGTATTCCCCGCTCAAGTTCACGTTCCCATTCCCAAATAAAGAAAGAAGAACAGATGATGTTATATGAACAGATAGATGGTCTCATGAAAATAGATATATCCTGATGGGTCCGTAGGGGACAAGGAGGGAATGAGGTAATTGAAAATTTTATGGTCAGGTATGTCCCCTAACGTGTACCCCAACGTCTCCATGTACGAGTTTAAAGTGCATGTAACTTCCCTCCGCAACCGATTCTGATGACGCAAATACATTTGCGTCCAACGTTAACATGTCCTCTATCAGATCCACTATGAATGGATTGATAATTCAGTTCCTAACCATGCCATGCCAACGTCTTTACATGGGGCACTTTTACGTTTTTCCTGGCTCTGCAGATCTAGGCCCTGATTTCTGCCCTCGAACCACTTCTGTCTCTGTCTCTGAAAGCTGCCACATGGAGATGCATCCCCGACCTCTGCCTTACTTCCTGCCAAGCGAAGCGGTGCCTGGCTCGGCCTGGCCTGCCTGCCAAACAGTATTTTGCCTTCAAGTTATCAGCCAGCCTCCTCGAAAACACATTCCAGTCTAGTGAAATAGGTAAACAGCTTCCCGGCTGCAGAGCAAAGGGCCAAGCCTTCCTGTCTCCTTCATGTAATTCATTGCTCCCGTTACCATGGTAGGCCCATGGCCCCGTGCATTGCACTTAGACACGTATGCATTCAGTATAGAATAGCCCCTGCCCGAGAGACCTTTTACTCTAGATAATACATCCTCCAAATACAAGATATCAGACATGTTATAGGAACAGGTCGATCTGACATGCCAGACTTCTGTCTCTTCTACTAGTGCTAAAAGTCAGACCTTCAGCTTTCCCCAGATACACGTCAATCACACGTCATATTAACTGCGCGCGCACCCAGGTCATAGGTTTCAGCTGACTCTGCAGAATCCTCTGCGCACCCACCCACTTATGACACTTTTCTGTGACGTTGCCAGCACACGCCTCCGTGCACACCCTTGTACACGCCTTTTTGCTACGCACATGTGTTCTTATCATATTCTTTTCACTTGTCACGCCTACTGTATCCATCGCCATTGTACAGTTTTACTATATATGTCATGTACTGTTAAGAAATCGTTGACATCTTTTTGCCATCATTGCATATACCCCGAATCCTTGTATTGATGGAATTGATTTCCATGGCTCGAGCCATCCCGATTAAAGCCCGTATGACTCAGACACCACGGACTCTGACTCTCATTGATTGAGCTATTCTTTTACTTGTCAGTAATTATATGGAAAAACTTGTACGGTAAATTATATTTACCACAGTGTCAACAGGGCTTTAAGCAGAAGCTTTTTCAATATTGTATGTAACAAGCCATAGTTGCAATTATTTATCTTATGCAACTAATAACCATTGACAAAGCCAATAGTCCTGACTTGTTGTAGGTATGATGTTACTTGTTGCATCACATATCTGGATGCAATGACAGAAACAGCAAAATACAAGTCGGGCGGCACACTATGCTAAGCACAGATTTTTAGCGTAAGTGTTTTAGTTGCGGATCCTCAGAGCAAAAGATTCTATGTGCCAGGTCCACAAACCCTTATAATATTGGGTGAGCTGGTGTTAGTTTCATGAGGTAGTGACATGCAACTGGAGGTCCTCCATTTAGCCCGCAGGCACCACTTAGATGGTGTTATGGAGCGGGGTTGAGTTCCTCTCCACCCTTAGCGGCCACTGCAAGCCCCGATCCAGACTGATGTCTCGCCATCAGTTCACACCCGCAAGAGTTTCTGCGGGATTCAGGCTTAGCCCCTGCCGCACTTGAAGACTCCTTAAGCCCTCCAGATACACAGCACCAAAGCATCCTAGGTAACGCATCAACTGTCAGATCGTGAAGGAGACAGACGTTTGCAGCTTCACTCTTAAGTGATCGCTTCTGCGGCACTTAACCCCTTACCTTCCATATTTCAATTCCAAGTAATTACTGCAAAAGATACCTCGATCAATTCTTCGGTCGTTGATGGTGTCGGCTGACACCCCTCCCCCCTGCCCATACAGTGATAGAAGCAGGAAACCTTCAAACCATCAGGTTGTCCACCTCCCTTTGTTAATCCTGATGAAGACCCGATACGGTTGCAATAAAGCCAGCACCATCTGATAGGGTCGAAACGTCGATGTTGTATTACTAATCAGTCCATACCAAGTTTCCACGATAAAAGGAGAAAACCTATGTATTTGTTGAAACAACTGACTTTGAATTTTTGACTGATCTACTGTTTTTATGTATTATTGTGTCACCACACAGTCAAATCATCACTTGTCACTATTATTTACCCGAGCACGTATCTGTTATTGATATACTTACGCTAATTATGTTCTGGACAACCCTTTTTACTAATGACAAATCAATGTCTGATTTTCAAAAACAAGAAAAATTCTTGCAAAATCGAAAAATTGGTGTGTGTGTTCTTTTTCTCTCCGAATTTTTTTCCGTTTGTAAAAAGTATCTCTAAAATAATATTGTGCAATACATTGATAGTACTGTGTATAATTGAGTTTCACTAAGAAATGGACTTATCTCCCAACAGAACCATTGTTTTTGTACAATACTTGGAACCCAGGTTCTGAGGGTCACTGGGCCACCCCATTATATTTAATGCCCCTGGCAGTGGGCGCATGACTTTATGATGTGCGCTGTAAAAATCCTGCTCCTATCTTTGATTTAAAAAACTATGATGTTATGTATAATAGCAACCCAGTCCACCCTAAGGGTATAAAAAACAACTGACTTGCCTCTTAGTTCACTATTGACATTGTTTCAGGGGGTGAGGGGGCGGGAGTATGAATACTCCTAAAATCATGTATAAAAAATACTTTAAAAAAATACTTCCCAATGCACTGATATAATCTGATGCTCTAAATGAAAAGGTTCAATTGTTAATGAAATACTCTTTTTGAACTTAGAAGAGACGTTATATTTTTACACTTTTGCTGAAAGAGGTCTCCCAACATGAAGATTTTTCTAAAGTTAAGTGGTGCAGGACACATTCTTTTATTCCTTTCTTTTGCTTTGGTTAACCTAAATATAAATGCTTGCCCGTTTATAGTCGAGTAAACAGCAGCCAGGCGTTGAACAGGGGGCAGCATGAAAAGTTCAAGTGGGCCGCATGCGACTCCCTGACCGTACTTTGAGGATCACTGTTCTAAATGGTGACTGTATCGCGGACCAGCCAATGAGAAGGTGTTGCTTGCCCTGCCTGACCGACTTGTGTGTATAGTTTGTAGACTGTGCGTTTCTGCTGCTCATCCCAAAGCCCAGCATCACTCTGTCCGCTCTTTCACTCACACTTTTGGTCTCCCTTTTGTCACTTTTTACCTTTTTTGACCAATGTTGCTGCTTTATTTTTTTGCTTCTTTTTGATCCACTCTTCTCTCTGTTTGCTCTTTCACATTTCTCCCAAATTTGGCCTCCGTTTTTCTTTCTTTGACCACTTTGCCACTTTTCTTAGCTCCTTTTTGACCCCATTGGCCAGTGTTTCTTTTCTTTGCCACTTTTGACTTTCTTTTTCACCATCTGCCTCTGTGTATTCCTCCACCTTGGTGCCCCCTGGCGCCATTGTCTCACCTGCTCCTTCTCACCACCACCTCCCACATCTCTCCTGCTGCCCGCCCTGGCCCTGCCATCCCAGCATAGCCCGAGACACTACTTCGCCACAGCCCTCCATGCCCTGAAACCCGTGTGCCTGTACCCACTGTGCTGTTTGCTCCGACGAGCACCAAAAGTGTGTTCTCTTGTGCCACCTCCAGCTTCTCTTTTGACCACACCAAACGTCTCCCCCTCACACTCTCCAGAAAAATCTCGAGGTGGCTCCTCTCAACATCGGCTGACAATAATGCATGCACTTATCACCATCAAGTAGACTATGGAAATGCACTGTATGTCAGAATTTCCACCCAACTCATCAAACGGCTCCAGGTTGTTCAGAACATAGTGGCCAGACACACTCAACCTCCCACCTCGGACCCACAAATTCACTGACCTCAAAGACCTTCACTCGCTCCCCATCCACAAGCGCACTTTGTTCCATCTACTCACACGTACATACAAAAGGACGGCACAAAGTAAGTCTCACCGATCTTAACAGCCGCAACAAATTCCACTCCCCAACCAGACACCCCTGGTGAGCCAACCTCTTGCTTACATCTGACCCCCTCAACTGCACCCTCTTCCGCATCTAAAGACCGAGAGCTGGTGCTGCTCTTTCTCATACCTAGCTTCCAAAGCCTGGAATGAACTCCCCATTCACATTAGGGCTACCAGCTCAGTCCTACAATACAAGAGGAAGCTGAACATGTGGCTTTTCAAATAGGCCTCAGCCAGAGCAGCGCTCCCCTCCCCCTTCTCATCCGCACCACATTGCCCTCCCGGAGGAGATGCGTACTTAACTGACACACAAAGCATAACAAGTGGGTAATGATACTAGTTCTCAACATGGACTTCTATCTACAATTTAGTGCAGACAGATAGGAGAGGAGTCCTGAAAAGACATCAATGTCATTAAAATAGCCAACAAAAAAATACAGTTATCTATCAAGTAGTTAACAAAAATTGTGAAAGATTCCTCTAAAAGAGTAATAGCTCTGGAAGATCGGTTTACTGAGGTAAGAAAGTACAGATACATACTGGTACAGATTGAAACGCCCTGTATTTAATTTGTAAAAAAACAAAGTTTTACTCGGAAGCCCACGAGACTCTACTGAATGTTTTTGTGTCGAATACCAAAGCTGCGTAGTCTTTATTTCACCTCATGCCTCTTTAATCCACCAGCAGACACTACATGCCCCTGTACTTCACTCTTGCAGGTTTCTGCATTCTTGCTTTGCCACGTTGTTACTACCTTTCTCTTCCTCCTTTCTCCCTTGTGTGTTTTCACTCTCTTACTCTGGGCCTAGGTCTGATCAGGAAAAGTAAGTGTTTGTCCCCAAAATAGGTGCTAGTTGGCCCCACCGGCAACCACCAGCTCAAATTAAGCACAGGCACACACTTATAGCAAAGTTTAATTTAAGAATCATTTACACAAAATAATGTCAGAGGACAGGTGATTAGAAAAAACACAAAGTGCAAAATCCCAAGATAATTTACTCTTGAACTGTTTGCAAGAGGCTTTACAGTCAGACTTTTCTCAGGAGCTTCTTAGAACCAATCACTTCTCATTCAAACTACCTAAGAAAACAATGAACAACTCTAAACTGACAGTCACTTTGGTAGCTCTAGATAAATGCAATCAAATTATACAAGACTGTGATAAACCAAATACTCTAATATCTACTGGCACAACTTTTATGTTTACTTTCTGTAAAGGGCGCCGGCACAGATTGTTGGTCTCCCTCTCATTGGAGACTCCGGGTCACGCACTAGCCTCTCCTACAGGCGCCACCCTATTTAGTCCTCCTGACCTGCCCTCTCCTTAGTGGTCATTGTTGGGGGAATGCACTGGCTGATGCATTTTACGCTGTACTTTTAACTTTGCTTGTTTTACTGCCTAATTTTAAAATGTTGCTCTTTGCACCTACCTGCTAAAATCGCTTGTTGCACTTGTCACTTTGTTTGCCAGCGCCCCGTTCCACCACAGGTTTTCCCGTTTGCTGTGGAGGGCGCTGGCACAGATTGTTGGTCTCCCTCTCATTGGAGACTCAGGGTCAGGCGCTAGCCTCTCCTACAGGCGCCGCCCTATTTAGTCCTCATGACTTCTTCCGCGCTCAGCGGACGCGCGCCAAAGTCGCGCCTAAGTCCAGCCCGTCTTGGCCCGTTCACGCTGAGTTTGCGCCTGGGACCTGGGAGGCTGGACCCTGTACGGTCGATACACAAGTAGGTTTCCGCTATTCTATACAATTACTGGTTGATTCTAAGCCATTATTAAAGCCCTGCCATCATTCCCTTACACCTGAGGCTCTCTTAATTGGGACAGGCTGTGGATGTGTAAGCAGTGGGTACGGAGAAGGTAATCCCCGGAAGGTTCCGCTTAGTTTAGTCGCTCCTAAGCCCGCCCCTAATATAATTACTGAAAGGGGTTTTCTCATCAACGCCAGGTCTTTAATAAAAAACAATATTGCCTTTAGGGACTTCATCTCTGCCAGGAAACCCACGTGGGTGTTTATTACAGAGACCTGGGTGTCTGATTCCTCGGGACCTGATTTGATAGATGTCATTCCCACTGGGTATGCCCTCGCCAGGATGGATAGAATTGGTCGTCGCGGAGGTGGCTTAGGAATTCTATATAAGGATTCCCTTATATGTCGTACTGAGGCTCTGTCTACTCCTTCTGACGCTTTTCAGGCTCTTTATTCTTCTATCAACTCTACTCCTTCTATCTCCTTCTCCGGCCTCTTGTTTTATAGACAGCCGGGCCCTAGATCTTCCTTTAGTCAGGATATGATCAAGCTGTTAGAGCCATTTGTTGAGAGGTCTAACAACACCCTTTTGGGCGATTTTAACTTTCATCTGGAAAACATGGAATCCAGAGATGCCAAGACATTATTGGATACTCTCTACTCCTGTGATATGACGCAACTGGTGGTAGAAAAGCGGTACAAAAGGGTGTGGTGATGGACGGAGCATCTGAATCAATCAAACACTCACACCCAGTCAAAAGATCTGGGTTTAATCCATCACCGTCCATCACCACCCCCTTTTGTACCGCTTTTGGCCGCCATAAGTGTGGCAGGGTATGCTCAGACGTGAGTCCCTTGCTCACTTTGCCACTGGATTCAAGGAAGCCGGGCTGAAGACGGCTGGAATGCCAGGAACCGGTCCTCGGAAGCTTATTTCCGGTCCAGGGAAGACATGGCTTGGCAGTTCGGGCTGGACTGTTCCCATGAGGCACAGGGTCAGACTGATTTGCATATAGCCATGTCTGAACTGGGGTGGCAGAGTGGGCTAAAGAACGGTGATGGATTAAACCAAGATCTTTTGACTGGGTGTGAGTGTTTGATTGATTCAGATGCTCCGTCCATCACCACCCCCTTTTGTACCGCTTTTGGCCGCCATAAGTGTGGCAGGGTATGCTCAGTTGTGAGTCCCTTGCTCACTTTGCCACTGGATTCAAGCAAGCCGGGCTGAAGACTGCTGGAATGCCAGAAACCGGTCCTCGGAAGCTTGTTTCTGGTCCAGGGAAGACATGGCTTGGCAGTTCGGGCTGGACTGTTCCCATGAGGCACAGGGTCAGACTGATTAGCATATAGCCATGTCTGAACTGGGGTGGCAGAGTGGGCTAAAGAACGGTGATGGATTAAACCCAGATCTTTTGACTGGGTGTGAGTGTTTGATTGATTCAGATGCTCCGTCCATCACCACCCCCTTTTGTACCGCAACTGGTGGTAGGTCCCACCTATTTGGCTGGGTGTTGGGAATGTACACTTGGTGACTCGAGCTGTCACGAGCGCTCAGCTGCGTCTGGCTGCTCGTGACAAGCTTGTGTTGCCATTTACACATGTTGTGTTTTGAACTGGTGGAATGTCATCGTTGTGCTGCATCTGTTAAATGCTCATAACTACTTGTGACTTCGAGACGAGACGAGCTAATAAACATCGTCTCCAACTTTAACCCTTTTCCGTGTCTTCTTGCACTTCTCTACACTGGCGACGAACGGGATACGATTTACCTGCGTTTAAAGAAACCATTGGATGTTTTTTTTTATTTTTTTTTTCCACTTCTTTGTTTATCCTGGATTTCCTTGGATTTTGCCAGCGTCTTGAAATTCGCCTTGGAGAACAGCATCGAATCGCTCTTGTGCAGAGGGAAGCAGAAGCACTTATGTTTACTTAAAGAATATAAATCAAGCTTCTTACTTGTTTTCCGGATCTGCATCCTTTGGATTTGTTGCCATAGGAGTCCGCGCTCAACATTCTTAATTGCGCAATCCTACGCTACGCTCCTGACATCGCGTGATCCCAACCAACGTGACGTCTTTGGTCATCGCGCATGTGTGTGTCACGTAACGTTACTAGGATACTGCCGGCTTCATCGCGAAAAACGGGAACCACTACAGATTTGCCGGTTTTCATCGCGCATCGATCGTTTCCTTTGTAAAGAACTGGGAAATCTTCTCTACCTTCAGTTTTCAGAACTGGGAATTCAATCAAGTTAACCACAATATTTTCTTTATTTTTCTTCTTTTCTCTGAAGCAGGAAATTTTAATTACAATTTCATTTGTGTTGTGCATACTAAATATTTATGACTTTAAAGTGCATTTTAATTTAGGAATACATATTTCAAGTGTACTATATCTGTATACCAACTTCCTGATAGCTTGTAATAATTGAGTCAACATGTCTGGCATTGTACCACCACCTTCATTTTTGTCAGCACCTGGTGAGCCACCCATGGCTTGGGAGATTTGGGAACCTGTCTTCTTAGCCTATGTTGATGTTTTAGAAGAAGGGGATTGTGAACCAGAAAGGAAGTTATCTTTGCTAAAACACTGTTTAGGCGGCATTGCTTTGAAAGAATTTAAAACTTTACCTGTTTTAGTGAATCCAGGAGTGATTGATGTATATGAGTATGCTTCACAACAGTTATGTTTAAGATATGGAAAAAAGAAGAACGTTGTCATGGAGAGGTTTATATTTTATTCTCGGAAACAACGTGCGGACGAACCTGTTGAGGATTTTGTTTCAGCTTTAAGAACGTTGGCTGTAACATGTGATTTCGAACATATTTCTTATGAGCAAGTATTAAGAGACCAGATTTTGATGAGAACTAACAACAAAAAAGTGCAGGAACGTCTTTGGACAACGTCTGATATGTCTCTTAATAACGCCATAGACATTGCAAAGTCCATAGAACACTCAGAGAAGTTTGTTAAGGAGATCAGGGGTAATGATAAGAGTGATGTTTTCAGTATATCTAAAGACAGGGATAAATTTAAGAAAACGTTTTCGCAGAGAAATGAGTCCTTTTCTAGGAATGATAATAGATATAAAAATCAGAAATATGACAAGAGAACCTCTAAACTATTGTGTTTTAGGTGTGGAAGTGATGGACATTTAGCAGATTGTAAGAATTGTCCTGCTCTTGGCAAAACTTGTTCTAAGTGCTACAAAAAAGGCCATTTCACCAAGTTTTGCAAATCTACACCAGGAAAGATGAATTGTGTACATGAATACTGTGATGAGTTTCATTCAGATGATGAAGAAACTTTCCAAGTTAATACAGTTATTAATGTGTGTGAAGATGGGGAATGCACAAAATTTCCATCTTGTGTTGTTACTATTGACAATGTGAATTTGGAAATTTTTGTAGACTCGTGTGCTTGGTACACTTTAATTTCTCTAAGTGTCTTTAAGGAGAAATTTCCGAATAAGAGTCTATTTGATTCTGATGTCTCTCCTGGTGGTTATACGGGTCACAGAATTGACCTAATTGGATATTTCATAGCAGATATACAATTCTCTGGGCAGCGTATATCAGGGAAAGTGTATGTATCAAGAGCTGGTCTATCACTTTTGAGTTGGCCACACCAATTTCAATTGGGGATGAAAATTGATCCCAGGGCTGATCCTCCTGTGTATGTGGTGCAATCTTTGAATATGTCTAGTGTCACTGGAGACAATTTTCAATCCTTAAGTGTATCTAGTGTTACTGAGGACAGTTCTCTAATTATTGAGAATTTACGCCAATCCTTTCCCACAGTATTCAGTGGTACCTTGGGTCGGTATAAAGGTTTTGAACATGTCATCAAATTAAATGAGAATGCCATTCCTGTAAGACATAGAGTAAGGAATGTCCCTTTATCCTATAGAGTTAAACTTAAGGATATGTTGAAGGACTTATGTGAGAAGAACATTATTGAACCAGTTGAGTCTTCACCTTGGGTTTCACCGATTGTTATTTCGGTTAAGTCCAATGGTGAACTCAGACTATGCATTGACCTCCGCAGTGTCAACAACGCTATTTGGGTTGATTCGCATCCTTTACCAAACCTCCATGAGATGGTGTCGACATTGGCTGGAGCACAAGTTTTTTCAAGTGTTGACCTAGCCAGTGCTTACCACCAAGTTGTACTGGCTGAGGAGTCCAAAAACATCACTGCCTTCATTACACCTGAAGGATTATACAGGTTTTGTCGTATGCCCTTTGGACTGGCGAGCGCAGCCTCCGTATTCCAGAGGTTAATGAGGGATACCCTAGAAGGTTTGAGTGGTGCTATAGCATTCCAGGATGATATTTTAGTGCATGGAAAGGATGACCGTGAGCATGACAATAATCTAAAGTGTGTGATTGCTGCATTAGCACAGAAGGGTCTTACTCTTCGCCTTGATAAATGCAAGTTTAAGCAAAAGGAGGTAGAATATCTTGGACATACTATTAGTGGAATGGGTATCAAGCCAAAGAAGAATCATGTTAAGAGCATTGTTGATGCTCCTGTGCCCACGTCAAAAGAGCAACTTGTGGCCTTTTTAGGGCTCATTGAGTTTTATGTTAAGTTTATCCCTAACTTTTCAGTAAAAGTTGATCCGTTCAGATGTCTTTTAAAGAAAAATGCAAAGTTTGTCTGGACTGATGAAATGACACAAGCCTTCCAATCTCTAAAAATGTTTATTGTGAATGCTCCTTGCTTAAAACCTTTCGTTATTGGCGTGAAATGCATCATTATGGTGGACGCCAGTTCCTCTGGTTTAGGTGGAGTACTCTTGCAGAAAGATTGTGAGAAAGAATGGGTTGTGGCCTATGCATCTAGGGCCTTACGTGATGCTGAGAAGAATTACTCCGTTATAGAAAGGGAGTTATTGGCATGTGTTTGGGGTGCTGAACATTTCAGACCTTTTTTGTGGGGCACCAAATTTTTGATAAAAACCGATCATAAGCCTTTAGTGTACCTCATGGCTCCAGGTGGAGGAAGGACTATGTCGGCACGCCTTGCAAGATTAGCGTCTAGGTTGCAATCTTTTCAATATACTATTGAATATGTTCAAGGGAAGGCGAATGTTCATGCAGACTGCATGTCCAGATTGATTTCCGAATCTGATGTTTCGGGAGTTGGTCATGAAGAAGAGTGTGAGGTTGCTTTCAATTTTAAAGATGTCAATTCTGTGTGTAGCGGAAAATTTTCTTTGCAGGAGGATGTGTGGATAGAAGAGATGAATAAAGATTTGGAGTTGAGCAGTGTTGTGAAATATCTTACACAGGGTTGGCCTGAACAGAGGAAGTTGTCTGGAGACATGATGGGTTTTTTCAAGGTTCAAGAGGAACTAGCTGTGGAAAATGGTTTGGTTCTTCGTGGTGACAAGATCATTCCACCTTTTCAACTTAGGAATTCTTTACTCGAAATTGCACATGAAGGACATTTGGGGATTTCTTTTACCAGAAGGCGTCTGAAGGAGTCTTTCTGGTGGCCAGGTATTGACTCATGTGTAGAGCATTTTGTGCGTAAGTGTACCCAGTGTTCTAACAGTGATAAATCAGCAGTTGCTTTACGTCCTGAGCCGTGTCCCATTGATTTACCCTTAGGTCCCTGGCGGAAATTGGGGTTAGACATCATTGGGCCTTTCAGTTGCCTACCCAAGAAAGAGGCTTTCGGCATTGTACTTATAGACTATTTTTCCAAATGGCCTGAGGTCAAAATGGTTGGTGAAGTTACTTCGAGTCATGTTATAGAATTTTTAGATGAAACCTTTTGCAGGGAAGGTATTCCCCAGGAAATTGTAACGGACAACGGTCCACAGTTTGTGAGTAAAGAGATTGAATTTTTTTTTGCTAAATGTGGTATTGTCCATAGGAAGATCGCAGTATTCCATCCTGAAGCGAATGGTCAGGTTGAACGCTTCAACCGTGTGGTCAAAGAGGCCATACAGCTTTCTATTAAAGGTAATCTAAATTGGAGGAATGCTTTGCAATCTATGTTATTGGCTTACAGGACGTCTCCCAATTCTGTGACTTTGGTTTCTCCCTTTGAGCTTCTGAGAGGGCGGAAGCCCAGCACCAAGTTAGTTCCTTGGTGGCTAAAAAAAAATTTAGCTGGTTCTGAAAACTGTTCTAAAGTTGATTTTGAAGCTGTTCTACACAGAGTTCAGTCATATAAGGAAAGAATGAAACGTGATATTGTCAAAAGGACTGGTTCTTTGTCCAGTCGTTCTATCAAGGTGGGCGATTTCGTTCGCATTAAAAAGAAAGAGGGTGTGAGTAAGGGCTTTCCTGTTTGGTCGAATCCCAAGAAGGTTATTGAAGTTTTTAGGAATGCGGTCAGGCTTGAGGGTGGTTCTGTATGGAACTTGAGCAGGGTTTCCTTGTTTAAGGGGCCCTATCCGTTGGTGGAAGATTCGGACAGCAATGTTTTTTATGATGTTGGAGGAATGAGTGGTGATAGTGAACGTCCTCAAGCCACGTGTGACTCAGACAATACCAGACCTGTACGCTCTCATCGCTTACCTCTTAGGTTTAATGATTTTGTGATGAATTGATCCTTGTTTTTTTTTTCTTTTTTGTGTTTTTTTTTTTTTTTTTTTTTGTGTTCTTTTAAGGGGGGAAGGTGTGTTGGGAATGTACACTTGGTGACTCGAGCTGTCACGAGCGCTCAGCTGCGTCTGGCTGCTCGTGACAAGCTCGTGTTGCCATTTACACATGTTGTGTTTTGAACTGGTGGAATGTCATCGGTTGTGCTGCATCTGTTAAATGCTCATAACTACTTGTGACTTCGAGACGAGACGAGCTAATAAACATCGTCTCCAACTTTAACCCTTTTCCGTGTCTTCTTGCACTTCTCTACACTGGGCATACACTTGACGGAGTCTTTTCTAATGACCCCAGGTTGAAAGTGGGCTCCCCAGTCCCCCTAGCCTGGTCCGATCACTTGGCTGTTCCATTAGAGTTATCTTTTCAGGACATATCCTCCTCTCCCCCGGACGCTAAGAAGTGGGAACTTAGAAGGAACCTTAAAGCCATCAATAATGAGGCCCTCTCTCCTTACTTGAACAAACTGACGCCCGCTGAACTGCAGGGTGCCAATTCTGCCGCTCTCGAACTCGCAAGCACCTTTTCAGGGGCTCTGGATATCTTGGCCCCCTTTAAAAAGCATTACTCTGCGAGAAAGAACCCTTCAGCCCCCGGGTTCTAGTACAGACTTGGGCTCTTGAGACAAGGGTGTCGTAAAAAGGAGAGGCGCTGGAGGACCCAGCTGGATCCCTTAGAGAAGGAACAACATAAACCACCTAAAAAAATTACAAATGAGCTGTTATGGAGGAAAAGAGGGATTATTTTTCCAAGATCACTGTCTCCCTCAACTCTCCTAGAGATCTTTTTAAAATTATAGACTCCTTATCTTCCCCCCAGGGAGCTGATCCAATAGTGGAATCTCAAGAGCGGTGTGATAATATCTCGGTCTTTTTCCACGCTAAGATCGTGGATATCTATAGCTCTTCTTGAATCATTAAATCATGATATGATTCCTCCTGACACTCTGGCCCATTCTAGAGTTTGGAGCCCGTCTGATGGACCCTCTCCCAGTCTCTTGTCCTTCCCCTTACTTACCCCTGATCTGTCGGCTCAGCTTCTGGACAATACCAAATCGGGTTCTCCCTTGGATCCCTGCCTGCTTAAAGTCCTGAAATCCTGCAGGGATGTAGTTACTCTCCCCCTCATGAATGTCATGAATCGTGCGATCTCGGAGGGAGTATTTCCATCTTCTTGGAAGATGGCGGTTGTTAAACCCCTTCTAAAGAAGCCTACCCTAGATCCAGGGGTTTTGAAAAACGTCCGCCCCATCTCACTCCTCCCTGCCCCGGCAAAGATGTTGGAATCCCATCTTAATCGACATCTGAGCTCTTTTCTTAGGGACTCGGCCCTTCTTGATATCTCCCAGCATGGCTTTAGGAAATCTCATAGTACTGAGACCGCCCTAACAGCAGTTGTTAACAACATCCGCTACCAGGTCGATAAGGGCCATACTACTCTCCAGGTCATTTTAGACCTGACGGCGGCTTTTGAACCCTATCTCCCTCCATCCTGACAGAAAAACAGGAGAAACTGGACTAGGCTTTGTTTAGACTGCTTACCCTCACAAATATCCTGGACACTTTTGTAATTAACAGACACTGACATTGCATTTTACCTTTATGTTCCTAATTTCGTATGTGCTAGAACCATTATACAGTTTGAAGTTACAAGTATCTACATGATCCAAGTACATTGGATGTGAGAAAGGAAGGGCTACAGTTCAGGGTGGAGCCTTGTCACCTTGTGGCTTTGTCGGCGGAGGATAGCTTGTGCAGCCTAGGAGGAGGATGATCTCTTCTGATGGGCCTCCATTCTTAGGAGTCTGTTTGCAGAATGGGCTTAGCAACAAAGAGTGGGCTATTGGAGGGAGTGTTGTCAGAACCTGTTCTGAGGCCATGGACAAGCAGGGTCTGCTGCGCTTCAGTTATGTCTGCCGGTAAAGTTTGCCACTGCTATCTTACTGTGGCTCTGTAAACTAAGCCAAGTACAACCCCTTCAACACTTGACTCAGTCTTAGCTACGCTAGCAATGACAGGCTCCACAGGAGTGTTGCCTAGGGCCAACTGTCACCTCTTTAGAAAGCCTAGTTAGGATTCCCCCATGTGTTGAACTGTTTCTCACACCAGTATCAAGGCTTAGGTGCAGATTACCCCTAACTTAATTCTTAGCATTCAGCACCTTTAGCAAGTCTGTTCTTGCCCACTCACCAAACTGCATGCCTTAGATTTCTATTCCAGTGGCAGGGGCCCTGTACCATGTCATGTTTGACTCCCACTTCTGAGAGAGTGATGCGCTGACTGAAGTCTTCTTACGGGGAGGACCAAAGGTGATCAACAGCAGGCGCCAACCGCCTCAGAGGTAGTGGTCAACTATGGCAATTTTAGGTCCCTCTTCCAGGCTACCTGTGAGTTGTGATCAGGCTGCCATGGTCAGAAGTCACAGAACTAGGGATGCCACTGCAGGAGTTGGGAGATATGTATGCATGGGCACGTTCTACAATTCCACTGGGAACATTCCACACAGCGTTTGCAGCCCACACACCTCAGGGCACATGGATCACTTTCTTTAGTCTTTATTCAGCTGAAAGACCCAGACAACACTGAAGGTCAAGCTGCAGGCAAGTCATACTTTTGCAGGGTTGGCAGACTCCTCCACTTTTTCAGCAGCTACAGCATCAAAGTGCTTCAAGCCAGAGATGCAGCTTATCCCACCAAGGTTAAACTCCAGGTGATGTCTCTTCACCTCTGGGAAGCAGATTGTCAGGAAGAAACCAGCTCTAGTTACACAGCAGTCTCTGAGTACTCTGCAGAGCACTCCCTAAACTGGTTGAAAGGAACTTGGAACAAGTGGCTCTGTGACCTCCCACGTTTAAGCAAACTGGGATATTGAATTTTTGGTCTGTATTTTCAGAACTGGTTTGGGGGTTAGTTCCTTTGTCGTTTATTCTCTCCAAACTGCTCTCCAGACACAGCCTTTGTGCAGATTGGTGTTCTTCAGGGCCTCTCCAGTCTTGGGAGCCCACAATAGCAGTACAAAGAGGTGTGAGCTTTCTGCACGTAGATCAAAACCCAATATGATCGTGATCATTAAAGAGGCAAAAAGACTGATCTCATCTAAAGGACTCTCCTCACCCTGAACAACAAAAACTGCATTACCATCCTTGGGGCCCACCACCTACCAAATAGCAGTTCCCAGTAAGACTAATCAGAAGCTCCTCTCAGCAAAAAGACCTAAACGAATTTTTAAAGAAGCCCTTTCTCCTCTCCCCCCACTTTACTGCCCGAGATTCCTCCCTCCAGCTTCAGGAATTCCAGCAAGCACTCTCTGGTGGGAAAACAATCTTACCACCATCTTGCCCATAGCAACAGGTCTGGGGCTTCTAAAATGGAATCCGCAGGCCTCCATTTCTCGGACTCACTCATAGACACACTGCATACTCCACACAGACATGAACACATAACACACACTTGAGATGTTAGCTCATGGATCTGGGCTACAGCATAGACAGTAAAGTTTACATGAGTGGGCCAATTGGCCTCCACATTAGGGGCACAGATAAAAAAATCTGGTCACAATTTCTCATTCACAAAACAAAGTATGCTGCCATCACCGCTCTACATGCCAAACCAATGACATGCAGAGAAATGAGCCCCTCCGTCAGTTAAATGAGGCCGTGATTGGTGCCCTTTTCCAGTTCACAGGACAGGTCCAGACCTTACACATGACAAGAAATAGTCCTAGACCTTTGCACACACACTAGATTAGCATGAGGCCGGGTCTCAAATCAAATAGAGGTGTAGGAAGCCATGGCATTTTCAAGATAAAAGAGAATAGAATGGCTCCTCGGGGGACTAGACGAAGGATAATTGCCTAATAGGATAATGGGATCAACAGCTTAACAAAACGAAGGCGAAATAAAGAAAAGCTAAGTAATACACAGCTAGATATTGCCTGCCTACAAGACACTTGCATTTCTTATCACGACCGACTATTGTATAAGCAACTGGGATTTCACGACTATGCACCCTAGAAAAAAATTCTAATACCACTGTCGTAATCGCCATTAACCCCTTGTATGCTGATGACGAACCCCAGCCGTCATGCACTACGGTGCTCGTGTGCTGATGACGGCTGGGGTTAGTCATGGCCTGCCCCTGTTCATTTGTTTACCGCACAGCGGCGGAAACGGGCCAGCAGCCAAGGGGTTAAATACTTTGATTTGTGTACATTTACATCTGCCAGGTTATTGTGGTTGTTTGGCAATTACAAGCTTTGAAACTACCCTAGAAGGAAACAACTCACACTGTGCTCACAATACGGTTGCAACGCTGATGAAGGTGCAGTATTTTTGAGAAGTAATTACGGCTTTAGCAAAGAGGCCTCCGTGTTTACAGATTGCTGAAACTTTTGCCTTTGCTTATATTTTGCTCAGACTATTCAAAGAGAACGTCGATGTTGTATGAATGGATACCAGTCTGCTTTGATGAAGGTGTTGGTTACATAAGTACTTAGGATTCTGGCGGTGGTACTACAGGGCTAAGGCAGGGTTTAGGCGTTACTCTGAATAGCATGGTCATTATTCCCCAATGTATGCCTTGCTTGCTGCGGCATCCATTTTAGGTGTTTTAGGGGCTGATTTACAGTTTCGAGAAAGGAAGGTACTCTGCTGGAATGGCTGAGGAGTTTGCCTCCGCCATCCTCTGGCAACTCTAGAACCACCAGTTCTAGAGTTGCCCTTCAGCTCTGCAGACAACTATTGACATGAACTGAAGTTTGTCACTGTTGTACAAGTTTATTTATTTATTTATTTTATTTATAGCATTTGTAAAGCGCATCTGCAACCCTACGGGCATCCTGGCACTGTGTACAGTTTGCTGAAAAGAATACTGTGCATCAGAGGAGGGGAGGAATAGTATTAAGGTTCAGGTGAGATTAAGCTTTGGGGAAGAGCCATGTTTTCACTTTTTTCCGGAAAGCCATCAGTTCGTCTGTTTTCCTGATGTCGATAGGCATTTTATTCCACAGATGAGCTGCGGCTATGCTGAAGGCTCCACCACCATAAGTGGCTTTCCTAATTCTGGGTATGCTTATGAGATTGGAGGATGAGGATCGGAGGGACCGTGTGGGTGTATACCATTTGAATTTCTTTTGAAGGGGTCGGGGGCCCATCCCGTGTACTGCCCTAAAGACAATGCAAAGGGATTTAAAACAGATCCTTTGATGTACAGGTAACCAGTGAAGGTCGGCCAGAGCGAGGGTGGTAGAGGATCTTCGCTCTCAGGAGAGTGCCAGCTTCGCTGCTGCCGCCTGGATGCTTTGCAGTCTGGAAATCAAATAGGCCGGGGATTCCAGAAGCAGAGCATTACAGTAATCCAGGCGGCTGAGAATGGTGCTCCTAACTATGGTGGTTCTGACCTGCGCTGGTAGGAGGGGTAGTAGCTTTCGCAGTCCTCTCATTAAAGCAAAGCAGCTACTCACCTGCTTATTAACATTGGTCTCTAGACTCAGACTGTCGTTAAAGCTGACTCCGAGATTCTTCACCGATTTCACTGGGGTTAATGGTTCCCCTGAGTCTAAAGGCCAGAAATCGATGGGTAGACTTCTGGTGATTCTGCCCACTGCACAGTGCATTATTTCCGTTTTATCACTATTGAATTGTAGTGAATTCTGGTTTAACCAGATTGTCATTTCTGCCATACAGGTATGGAAGGTCTCAAGTGAGTTAGCCTGGGCACCGTCAAGGGAAATCATCAGCTGCGTGTCGTCCGCATAGTTGATCACGCTAATACGTGGGCCTTGATAATGCCCAACAGGGGTTGCATATATATATATTAAAAAGTATCAGACTGATTGCGGACCCCTGTGGGACTCCATGTGGGACTTTAACAAACTCCGACTGATATCGGGGGATGGCTACTGCCTGCCATCGGTCCTTTAGGTAGGAGTGAAACCAATCGAGCGCCACTCCACCGATTCCAATGTTCTTTAATCTTGTCAGCAGGATATCATGGTTCACCGTATCGAATGCGGCGGACAGGTCCAGCAGAATTAAGATTGCCGATTCCCCCCTGTCCACCCTCATTCGTAGGTCATCCAGGACTGTCCGCAGAGCTGACTCGGTTCGGTGAGCTGGTCTGAAACCGAATTGTTCCTCTTCTAGGATGTAGTTGGTCTCTAGGAAGAGGGCAAGGGATCTGCTGACCCACCGCTCTACGATCTTTATGGGGTATGGTAGGAGCGATGTAGGACGGAAGTTTTTTTTACAATTCGGGTCTAGATTAGGTTTCTTTAGTAGGGGGGTAACAACCACCAGTTTCCAGTCTTTTGGTACTGTGCCAGAAGTGAGGGATTGATTGCAAAGCTGTTGTAATACAGGGAAAAGGTCATCCTTAAACTCCTTTACTATTTTGTGAGGCAAAAGGTCCAAAGGGGATCCTGAAGTTGTTTTAAGAGCAGTATTTATGAAGTCTTGTTCTGTGAGGACCTTAAAATTTTCTAAAGTGGCCTTTGGGTTGGGTCGTCCTACATTGCCTTCGCTCTTCTCCCTATTCTCGGGGTTACTATTATCCTGCTCAGAGGGGATGGAAGCATCCTTCATTCCCTCAATGATTTTAGTAATTTTTTCCTGAAAGAAGGATGCTAAATCATCGCATAGTTCTTGTGAGGGCTTGATTTGACTGTTAGCACAATCCGGATTGGATAACTCTCTGATTATCCTGAAGGTGTCGCGGGACTTGTTAGAGCTGTGGAGTATTAAGTCGGCGAAATAGTTAGCTTTAGCTGCGATGATGTCTTTTTTATACCGTACGATGGTTTGTCTCCATATCAGTTTCTCCGGCTCCGAGTAATTTTTTCTCCAGATCCTTTCTGCGTTTTTACAGGCCCTTTTCAGTGCCTTTAGGTTATCCGTGTACCAGGGTGCGGAGGGTCTTCCTCTTTTCCTGATTACTTTCAGGGGAACAGTATCGTCGAGCTTCCTAGTTACTTCTTTACAGAGAGAGAGAAAGTTTATGGTAATGTCGTTCTCTAGGTTAAATGAGTCCCCGACGTGCCGGAAATTGAACTTTCCTTTCTCTTTCCTTTTTAACAGGCCTTTCCAATCGCGTCCGATAAAGGACCTAGTCTGTATGTTAGTAGGTCCTGTGTTGACCAAGGTGTGAATGTTGAATAGTAGGAGGTGGTGGTCTGACCAACCTACTGGGAGCGTTGTTCTCATTGTGATGAGATCCTCTGCAGCACATATTAGATCCAATGTATTTCCCTGTTTGTGTGTGGGGGTAGTTATCCACTGTTTCAGGGCTAAATTTTCCCAGGAATGGGTGATATTGTGGAAGGCCGTGTGTAGTTGGTCATTATCCCATAGATTAAAATCTCCTAGTACCAGTAGTTTGCTATGTGAGATTGACATATTGTTGACAACGGCAATCAATTCCTGCTGTTGTGTTGCATTAATATGTCCTGGTGTCCTATAGCAGATTAGGCTCGTGAGGCAGTGGCCTGAGTCATGTCTGATTGATATTCCGAGGATTTCAGCGCATGAGACCGTGTCGACATCTAAGGTTGCAATATTTAGCTCCTCTTTAAAGATGATCCCTGTTCCTCCTCCTCGTCCTATGGTCCTAGGCTTATGAATGATCTTGTATCCTGGTGGGCAGGCCGGCCCTAGCTCTAGTTCCATTCCCGCAGCCGTCCATGTCTCGGTCAGAAATAAAATGTCCAAATTGTTGGACTCGACCAATAACTGTATTTCGGTGGCGTGTTTCGGCAGGGATCTGACGTTTAATAGACCACTGACTAGTTCTCCCTTAATGGTCTGTTTAGAGGCGGCGTATGTTTGCGGGATATGCCTATATCCTGACGTCTGATCCGGATTCAATTGTGAATCAAGTGGAAGGGGGTTGATATGAGGCAGGCACCCTAGGCAGTTGGGACAGGGGCTATTGACCTCGGATTCAATGTGAGGAGTTAGGCGGGGGCAGCTAGCTCTGCCTGCCAGAGGGTTTAGTAGCATGAGTGTTTCTCTACTATATCTATATCTATTTGCCTTGTGGGGCGGGAGAGCTCGAGCAGGGGGGGATGCCCTAAGCCCGGTCTCGGCGCGGACGAGCGCAGACGAGCTTGCCTTAAGCGCGCCTTCGGCGCGCATTCGTCGCGCCCGCTGCACTCGTCCGCTGCGCTTCCTGTAGGGGCACATCTTACATAGGAGTGGGATGGGGAGTAGAGAGGGGCGTGGCTACGGCTGGTGGGCGTGCCGTTCTGTACCGGCCAATTGCGCTTCACCAACACAAACACAAAACAAACCCCCGCCCTCGTCAGCGTTCTCTTCGCTGTGCGAAGAGTTTGGTGCGGCAGTTACTATTAAAATCAGTAATTCACACAAATTAATTAAAAATGTGGTGGAGGGTCCCTTCTCCCGGCTGTGCCTCAGGAGATTTCAGCAAAACAAAACAAGTTTGATGGACAGCTCCATCAAACAGGATGGTCACACTTAAACCTTTACACAGTTTTTCATAGTCAACAACAAACTGCCAATGAGGGAGTTTATTTCTGAAAAATAAAAAAACTAATGACCCCTCCACACCATGGGAGTTTTTTCCCCCCAGTGTGAGGGTCATTTATTCAGGTTTTTAGGTCGAGCATTCGAGACCTCTTGTATATACTTTGGTATATACTTATATGTGTATGTACTTTGTGGGCTCTGGAGATCAGCCCCTAGGTCCGCTTTCGGTTAGGGACTTTTTTTCTGTTCAACTTCTCTATTTAACTGTCTTGATAGAAAACGACGAGCTGAGATTAGTAAAATACCAGTAACACTATCATATTCCACAGATTCCAGGCCCAAGAAATTGTCATCCACGAGCACCCGTAGACAATAATATTGTTTTCAATTCTTGTATTTTCAGTGATATGACCACCGAAGACCCTTTTTTTAATAATAAAAACAGAGCTTTGGATTATACCATTTCCTGCTGAAAGGCAATATTTCTCTCCATGTGTTCCCATACCTGGCGTGTCACGCAGTTTGGTGCTTATTTTCCCTCCATGTTAAAGAACAGTAGATGTTTGAGCACCCAGGCTAATGTGCTGCATAGTTAAGTACATATAAGGTCCCAAATGCGGGACCGATTGCATTGCAAATGCTTCTTTTATTTATTGTGCCTCACGTCAGGTTTTACCAGTCGACGGGGGAAAAAAAACATCCACTTGCCCACTCTAGATTGGGCAAGCAGTCAGTTGACTAACCTCCGACAGCCCATCAGCACGTCTGAACAGTATGTAGGTTATGGAGTCGGAGTAGGCTCTGCTTTAGACATACTGTTGGTCTGCCAGCCTCTAAATCAGGCGGGCAGACAGTGAGCTTGGGGTAAATAGTACTCCATTACTGTAGCGACTGAGTACCATCTCCGCCAAACTCTAAATCAGCCTCTTAGTCATTATTCTTCCAGAGCTGGTATCGGACTATGCACCAGTCATATCAGAAATGACAAAAGTCATCAGAGCAGCCACCCATACTATAGATCACTGATAGGATTTTATTGGCTGAAATGGACTTTACTCTAGATGGAAGCATGGCAAAAGAAGAGTTCTCTGCGACTAATACGCTTGTAACACATTCAAGTGTACTTAAGTGGTCACATTACTGCCTACTCTGCAAAACAATCCCAACTGTAACCTACTCTTAGCTTTGGAGCTTGAACATGCCAGTTTGATGTGCAATTCATACCCACAGGGAGAGTGGGAGCTTGCATTCCTATGCCAAATTAAAGCCCGATTATTTCAATTCAAATAATCTTTATTCGAATAAAAATGTCCATAAAAGCACAGTCCATCACCACCAACAGGAAAAGCACATAGATACACATTATAATCCAATATAAACACACTATTGCAACACTAGATTCCTCATTAAAAATAGTAAAATCACATTAAAAAGGTTTGAGCAGGCAATACAAAGTCAAGCAGCATTAACGACAAAGTGCGAATATAAGAAGGGTCAGAGGACAGACCCGGCTTGCTATAGGCCAATTTCCCTTATTGATTCTAGTGTAAAAATTATGGGCAGAGTCCTATTATCAAGACTGACCCTTATTTTAGAAAGTAGGGGTATTTTATCTAATGCACAATATGGTTTTAGATCCAAGAGAGGTACGTTAGATCAGTGCCTAAATTTGGAATTAATTCTAAATAAGTATGTGGTCGGCAGGGAGGGGTCTTTATACATGGCCTTTATGGATCTGTCATCGGCTTTTGACCTGGTCAACAGGTCGAAGCTGTGGCGGATCCTCTTGGCCATGGGTCTCGACCCCCCCTTGGTCAATTACCTGGCCGAGTTACATAAGGACCTTCTGACCTCGGTCAGAGTTACTCAGGACGGAAGATGCACCTGTCACTTTAAGTCGGAGAGGGGGGTTAGGCAAGGGTGCATACTTGCTCCCCTCCTCTTCACCTTATATATTAATGACCTAGAGGCAGTAATGATAACAGCCCACAGCGATATTCCGCGTGCAGGGGAGACAAAGATTCCTGTACTCCTGTACGCGGATGACGCTGTCCTCCTGGCACGCTCCGGAGTCGCGCTAAATAAACTTCTTGCATCCTTCGGGACTTTTATGTCATCTTTGGACATGAAAATTAACACAGACAAATCACATGTAATGATTGCTGGCCCCGCAGGAAGGAAAAAAAAGTCACTAACTTTCTCCTGTGCAGGAAAGGAGGTAAAGAGAGTCTCCTCCTTCCCATACTTAGGCGTTATTTTTGACGACAGGGGTACTTGGGGCCCTCAGCTTTTGGCCAAAAGTAGCGCTGTCGCTAGAGCGGCCGCAGGGCTGCTGGGTTTTGCCAAAAAGCTGGGTGCTCGTCCAATGGAAAGCATCATTAAAGTTTATATCTCCAAATGTCTGTCAGTTGCCCAGTATGGCTCGGTAATCTGGGGATATACCTGCCCAGCTAAAATACAGACCGTAGAGAATAAATTTTTGAGATCCTTGCTCTCTGTCCCCCAATCAACTTCGACCTTTGCAATACATACAGAGCTAGGTGTGGGTTATATCTCAGATTTATTAAAACTAGCTCCAGTGATTGGTTGGATAAAAATATGGCTCAATCAGGAGCTAACTTTAAATCATACCATCCTAAAAGATTGTTTAGCCCTGGATAGAGCCCTCCACATTCCCTGGTTGAGATACGTTAAAATGCAGCTTACCCTAGCAGGTCGTCCGGAGCTTTTTTGTTCTCCAGAAGGAATAACCTATGGCGATATAAAACTAGTCAAAAACACCCTGACAAATTTATACGCCATGGAAAGGGAAGAAGCAGAGCTAAAAAAGACTATGGTAAGGAAACATTGCACGCTCTCCTTAGCCCCAGGAATGGAACCTTATCTCCTCTTTACCACAAATTCCTATCATCGCTTTCTCTTAACGAGATTTCGCTTTGATTTAATTCATTTTGTACTGGGCAACTTCAAATCTTGGTCGCGACCCGAGGATGCCGATCCATGCGACTGTGATCATTTTTCGACACAGGACACGATGCACTTTATTATGTTCTGCGGACATTACACTGAGCTCAGGAAAAGTTATCTGCTCCCTATTTTACGCCACCAGGGCTTTATCCAGGTTAAACCAGCCCTGTTGTTCTTGCAGCTCCTCCCCAATGTAAATGTAGCTTTTTCAGTGGCTAGTTTTCTGGTTGCAGGTGCACGTAAAAATAAGCACCGCACAAGGCACAGGCACTTTATCTTTGACAAATGAATTTCCTCTCTTCCTCATTTTTTAAATGAATTGTGCTTAATAAACCCTTCTTTTTTAGCTTTTTTAGATATTTATGTACGTTGCATCGCGGCTCATCTGTTTTATAATATTGATTGAATGTTTCAGATTTGTTTAATTGTCTTTGTGCTTCAATGAAATGTATTGTAACCAGGATATGTAAAATGCTTGCTCTTTTATGATTTTAAATAATCGAATAAAGAAAATTGACTGACTGACAAAGTGCGAATATAAGATTTTAGCCAATGAGCAAAATCAGCAACATATTACAAATAAAGTGCGGTAACGTGCAATAAATGTGACAAAAAATTAGCAACAGGATGTAGGTATGAATGATTCTACCCCCAATCCCGATTATGCCAATACTAGCAACAACACACTCAGAATACAATACTTCATTTGCGGGCAATAAATGATGACCACTAGGGAAAAAATAGCAGTAATAAATGCATTTCACTAAACAGTATTACAGAGGTTTTTTCATGGTTTTTTTTTAAACTCTTTTTATTGGAAATAGAACAATAACAAACAAGGCATTAATAGGCATACAGCTGGGTACGTGTTCAAGTAGGGGAGAAAACGCATCACAATGTAATACAAAACATCAGTATGAGAAATAAGGGGGGGGAGGGGAGCAGGGGGGAAACAAAGCCACATTACATTAGAACTAAATAGCGTTAGGAATGTCGGGTCAGGGGGGAGAGAGGAGCATCCAGAACTTCAGTGAGGGGAGGTGTACACATATCGCCCCGGTACGCTTTCCACTGACCCCAAATTTTACCCCACTTCCTCGGTCTACCACGTACCACGTACACCGTTTTCTCACGAAACATACACCAGTCCATGTTCTCCTTCCATGCCGAAACCATGGGCGGCCTCTGGGAGCCCCACAACTGTGCTATATCTCTCTTGGCAACCATATTCCCCAGGGTCGCCCACTGAGTCTGCGCCACATTATAATCAGTCGGTTCCCATACATTCAGCAAGCAACGCCTGGCTTGGGTAGCAGCGCAACACCTGTGACCTCCGTCATCACTGCATGCACTCTATTCCAAAACACTGCTATCTCCGGGCATTCCCAAATTATGTGGAGGAAGGTACCAATTAAGCCGCACCCACGCTTGCACCCACCCATCAACAGAATAACCCATCCGAATCAAGCAAGGGCCAGTCACGTAGATCCGGTGCAGGATCTTAAGCTGCGCGAGTCGGAGACGAGCTGTATTCGCGACCTCCTTGGGCGAGGATATCGCAGATTGCCAGTCCTCATCATCTAATTCTAAACCATTCTTGGTCCAAACCTCTCTAAGGTGCACCAACAGGTCAGCACGGTTGTTAATCAATTTTGTATAGATCAGAGAAATAGTGCTGTCTGTGACGTATCCGTCAAGCACCCGATCTTCGAGTGGGGACAATTCCGGGATAGCAAAACCTGCAGGAAAAATCGAATTCAACGCGTGGCGGACCTGTATATAACAGGAAAACTTCTTGTCATTAAGTTCATATTCTACCTTCAGCTCCTCGAAGGTCTTAATCTATCTTTGGCCCAGAGGTCGCTTACTTTGCTAATACCGATCCTATCCCAGTTCTCAAAGCCTTTCGTCCTCCACAAGCTACCCAATTTATCAGACGCATAAAGCGGAGTAGCCCGGGTCAATCTGTCTGTCCATCCCATTGCCGCGTTCGCACACTTCCACACTCGCACTGCTATATTAGTGGGTCCCGACAGTTTTCCTCCCGCAGATTTGGAGTAAAGCGCCCGGTTATAATCTCCACCCGGTAGCTGCCACTTATCCATCTCGAACGCGGGGTTCAAAACCGGACCGTACATTCCATGATTGATCGCTCCCAGCTGGGAGGCCCAGTAGTAACGCTTGATATCCGGAAGTTATTATTATTTTGAGTTTTATATAGCGCCTGGTTACCATTAGGCATCCCAGCGCTCACCAGAGAATGAAACTACCAGAGTAATGCGGGGGTTAAGCAGAGAACAAAAAGGTTTTTAAAAGTTTGCGGAACCGAAGAAGACTGGCTTCCGAACGTAGATGTAGGGGAAGAGAGTTCCACAAGGTGGCCACATTTATCGAAAACCTTCTGCCACCAGTTCTTGCCTTCTTCACCCTCCCTACCTGCAGAAGATGTTGATGGTCAGACCGGAGAGAGCGGGGGGCCTTATAGGGCTGCACCATCTCCCCCAGAATAGGTGGGCCTACCCCCTGCAGGACTTTATGAGCGATACAAAGTGACTTGAACTTCACCCTGTCCCTCACAGGGAGCCAATGCAGCGCTTTCAGCGCAGGGCGAGCAGACTGATGCCTGGGGAGACCCGTCAGGAGCCTGGCGGCCGCATTCTGCACTTGCTGCAGTTTGTTCATGGTAGATTCTGGAGCACCCAGGAACAGCGAGTGGCTGAAGTCCAGCCGCGAGATGATAAGCCCCTGGATGAGAAGTCTCCTAGTGGCCGCTGGGAGCAGAGGTAGAATCTTCCGAGCCGAGCGGAGCAGGCCAAAACACACGCCAGCAGTCTTTTTAGCATGGGTTTTAAACGACAGGTCCTGCTCAAGCCAAACCCCCAGGCTCTTAATCTCCTGCTTGGGGGTGGGTACAGGTCCAAGGCAATCGGGCCAGCTGCTGGGGGACAAAGATGGAGAGGAGTTTCCCAGCAGCATCAGCTTCGTCTTGGAGCCGTTGAGCTTTAGTGCTGAGCTGCACATCCATGTGTAGATCTTCTCCAAACACGAGTGCAGCCGGTCAGGATGGTGAGCAGACTGGGAGAGGCCTACCACCAACTGAGTATCATCAGCATAACTGATGATTTTAATACCCAGCGGCAGTACCACACTCTCCAGGGGGGCCATGTAGACGTTGAATAAAGTAGGGCTCAATGAGGAGCCCTGTGGCACACCACACTGGAGAGGGATTGAAGATGATTTTTCATGGCCTTCCCACACCTCAAATGTACGCCCTTCCAAGAAGGAAGCAAACCACTTGAGGGCCGAACCGGTGATCCCCACCCCCGCCAGCCGTTGGAGAAGCACCTGATGGTCCACAGTGTCGAAAGCAGCACTGAGGTCCAGGAGGATCACTGCCACTGATCCCCCCCGAATCCAAAATGCTCCTAGCATTCTCCACAACCGCCAGCAAGGCGGTGTCGGTCCCCTGACCGGGACGGAAACCTGTTTGGGAATCGCCTAGGAGGGAGTTGGCCTCCAAAAAGTCCGACAAGCGGCTGTTCACCAACTTCTCAGCAACCTTACTAAGGCCCGGCAGCAGGGAGATAGGCCTAAAGTTGGCGAGGTTGGCGGGGTCCAAGTTAGGCTTCTTTAAAAGAGCCTTAACAACCGCCCCTTTCCAGCTGGGGGGTACTACACCCTGAGTGAGGGACAAGTTTATAAGGTCCGTCACTGGGCCGCTGATGGTAGAGGCCACCTGTTTTAGGTATTTAATAGGTGCCGGGTCTTTCGGGGAGCCACTCTTCATGGTCCTCAAAATCGAGAGAACTTCCTCCATAGTGACAGGACCAAAAGAGGCCAGCTCCACTGATCGCATCCTAAACTGAGAACTGGGGTTGTCACCCGAGGAAGATACCTCACCTTGCCGGGGAAGGGAAGCCAATATGTTGTCGATTTTTGTTTTAAAAAAGGAAGCCAGTTCTGTGCATTTTTTGCGTGGGTCCTCGTGGATGATCTGAGGTTCGGGGGTATTCAGTAGTTCCTTAATAACCCTGAATGACTCTTTAGAAGAGTTGGCCGCAGAGCGATACCGCCGTCATACCAGGGCAGCGTCAATTTAGCAAGGGCGATACGCGGACGTCCGCCCCATATCAACTGCCTCTGCAGACTCTCCACCTCACGGAAATACCCCGCCGGAATTACATCGAACGTGTTCTGAAGCGCGTATAAAAAACGCGGCAAAGACATCATTTTGAACAGAGCTGCACGCCCCAGGGGGGACAATGGCAGTCTACACCAGGCCGCCACATCAGATTTTAACCGCTGGAGTGGAGGAAGCAGATTACGTTCATAACGGACCACGGGGTCCAGTGTAATAAAGACCCCTAAATACTTAAATCCCGTCTGTGCCACCTGTATAGGACAGCCGCGCGGTAAAAAGGGGGTGTCACCCGAGAGTACATAAACACAGGACTTAGTCCAATTAATCACAAGGCCTGAGTTCCTCCCGAACGAGTTCAGCACATCAATCAGTACTATCAAGGACTTTCGAGGTGACGAGAGATACAACAGGATGTCATCTGCATATAATGATATTCGATCCTCAAATTCTGGGGTCCACTGAATACCCTTCATTGATGGTTCCCACCGCAGCCAAGCCGCCAGAGGTTCCAAGGCGAGGGCGAAAAGAAGTGGGGACAACAGGTACCCCTGTCGCGTGCCCCTCCCCAGAACAAAGGACTTAGAAACCTGACCATTTACCACAATCTGAGCTAATGGTTCTCGTATAGAAGTTTTACCCAGCCGATGAAACCAGAACCGAAACAAAACTTTGCAAGAGCAGCCCAGAGATATGGCCATTCCACAGTATCAAAGGCCATCGTAGCATCCAAAGAAACCAAGATGGCCGGATCACGCAGCGGCGTCGCTCTCGCCAGGACGCCATGCAGGCGTCGCAGGTTCAGAGGCATGTTGCGAGGTGGGATGAAACCAGATTGATCCAGATGGATCAGGTCACCGATCACCTTTATCAAGCGGTTTGCCGGTAATTTTGCAAGGATCTTGGGCTCCGCGTTAAGGAGCGATATATGCCTATAGGATGCGCAGCGATCTCGCGGTTTCCCCTCCTTATGATTCACCACGATGGTCGCAAGTCGCTGATCACGGAGAAGGGAGCCGATGTCGCGCGATTCCAGGAACATAGCACGAAGATGCGGCGCCATTTTGTCGGGACGCAGCTTGTAAAGCTCGATGGGGAGACTATTAGGGCCCATAGCTTTTCCCGAGCGGACGGATCGGATAGCAGCTGCCACCTCATTGACCGAAAATGCAGCGTCCATCAAATCCCTATCTGAGTCCGATAGGCGCGGCAACGCAATGTCCCTTAACAGTAGATGGGAGTCTTCCTCTGGTCTATCGGAGACTGGGGAGTATACATTTCGAAAATGTTCCGCAAAACACTCCACTATCTCAACCGGGTCAGTCACACGCACTCCATCAGCTCTCTCAACCACAGGAACTACACGACTCGCCCTCTCCTTTTTGTCTAACCAAGCAATCAGCTTCCCAGCCTTGTCTCCCACATCGTACAGCCGTCCCTGTTGCTCTCTACTAGCAATTCTAGCAGCGTCCGTTACCAGGGCTCTATAATCAAGTTGTTTGAGACCAAGGACATGAACCTTCTGAGTGATATCCACTTCTAAATCCCCTTCCAACTCAGCTATTTCGGCCTCTAGGCGGACCACTGCCTCATTTTTGCTTTTCTTAGCAGCAGCGATTAGCGATAGCGCCTGTCCACGGATAACAGTCTTAAAAGCCTCCCACTATGAAACAGAAGAAGATACAGACCCCACATTCTCAGTGAAATAATGATCCAAAGACTTAACCAACTCAACCCTGGTTTTGGGGTTACGGAGATACCAAGGGTTAATCGGAGCCACTCGACCCTCAGCACCCATCTTCATGTCCATCAAAAGCCACAGTGGGGAGTGGTCCGAAATACCCCTGGCTAGATGTCTAACTTCCCTAACCAAAGAGGCCTGTGCCGCTGGCATCAAGATATAATCAAGCCTAGAGAGGCTACCGTGAGCGCCAGAGTGAAAGGTGAATTGCGCCTGTCCCGGATGCAGTAGCCTCCAACAATCTACCTACCAGCCCCAGCATCTGCAAACATTCACCTAACCAAGACTGCGATTTCGTGAGGTCCCTGGGGGGGCTGCGGTCCACCCTACCGGAAACAACAGAATTGAAATCTCCACCCATAATCAGAGTGCCCTCGGGGAGCCCCAAAACCACCCTCCCCAGATCAGCGAAGGTCGTGGTCTGCAGCCCAGGTGGAACATATACAGAGAGCAGTGAGATGGTCTTCCCCTCTCACCTACCAGTCAGCACAGCATAGCGTCTCCTATCAAGGATTATGTCGTCTACCTCCAGGGGGAGGGAACTCCTGACTAGGATACCCACCCCTCTAGATCCAGTGGTGAATCCAGAGTGTGCGATCAGACGATATCCTCGCCGATTCATAGCATGGCATGTGTTGCGAATCAAATGTGTCTCTTGCAGTAAAACAACATCAGGGGAGAGGCGTCTCAATAGTTGTAACACAACCCCACGTTTTATCCTGTCCCCCAACCCATTGACATTCCAGCTCAATAACTTCAACCCCCTAACCCCATCCCAAAAGCAAGTGCCGAAACCACCCCATAGCGAACAGAATACCCAGATCAAGATGTAAGACGATGTGTTGCCTTGAAACAAGATAAAACAAACCCAAACCTCCCCCTCACCCCCCACCCCCCAACAAAGCCCGAAAATACACCCCTCCACCCTGCACCCCTGCGATAGACTAAAAAGCCACCCCAACTTGCAGTGTGCCTGTCGCCCAATTATTAAACTAGTCTACAAAAAGAACCTCGGAGGAGGAAGAGTCCCATTCTTCCTCGCCACCTCTGGGTACAGTACCATAAGTATCGCAAAAGTCATGAAACCACAGCTGCCAGTTCTGTACACTGTCCGAAAACCAGCTACCACTTCTCAATCTTGCTCAGACGGGCCACCCTCGGCTCCTCCAGTCCCACCAGAATGTTCCGAGTGATCACAATGTGCAGGCAACGTGTCAAGCCAGTCACTCACGTTCTCGGGGCGATCAAAGAAGAATGTCCGTTCATTGTGTTCAACACGTAGCCGAGTTGGAAAAAGCATCGCATATTTCATACCCATGTCACGCAATCGCCGCTTCACTCCCAGGAATCCCATCCTTTGTTTCTGAACGCACTGGGTGAAATCAGGGTAGAAGCTCACCGTAGTATTTTCAAACTTCGTGGGTCCGCCCACTCGCGATGCCTGCAGGATAGTGTCTCTATCTCTGAAATTGAAGATTCTGGCAATTATAAGCCGCAGCGGGGCACCCAGTTTCGGCTTCCCACCCGGCACTCTGTGTGCACGTTCCACTGCAAAGAAGTTGCTCAGGTCTTTTGGGGCGAGATGGTTTAAGATGAAATCCTCGATGAGGAGATCCGTGGTGAACTCTTCCGATTTTTCAGGGACCCCAATGAAACTTATGTTATTGCGTCTGGCCCGACTTTCAAAATCCTCCAGCCGGCGGGCGAAGAGATCATTGGAGGATCGTAGGTTGCGAACCTCTGTCTGTAAATCGGAGACATCAGTCGTAAGGCTGGAGGTCTTCAAATCCAAGGATTTGACCTTTTTGTTGGTTTTTGATAGGTCAGTCCTGAGCAGGTTGACATCTATTGCCACAGTGTCAAGCTTTAGAGCCAGAGCCTCATATTGTTGACCGATGGAAGTCTTCATACTAGCAATGGAGCCTATGACATCACGCAAGGTCAAATCATCCACCGCAGTTGAGGAGTCGCCGGCGTCCTCCAGGGACTTACTCGCACCACCGGGGGACCCCCTAAGATGGGTATAGCGATCCATTATGTTCGTTCGAATAGTGCCCCCATGGTGAATGGTCTTGGTCTTTCGTTTCTCGCTATCAGGCTTGCCCGCCATGTTGGGTGCTACGCCCCGAAGGGGCCTTTGGGACCTGATAAAAATGACTCCTCACAATTCACCCACGGGGATCCCCGGATGAGAGTCCCAGCGGGATATCCCACGACCAGGGACACCCTGCAATTGGCACACAGTGAAGCTGCGGGGTCCGGCTCCCGAGCTGCCAGAGCGATGCAGAAATAGGAGGAGGCAAAGTAACCATAAACAAAAGCGAAAGTTTACTCTGGGATCGTAAGCAGGACCCAGTTGGCCGTTGTTGTTCAACTACCACCTGGGCACCATGATGACTCGAGCCCCGGGCAGTTCCATGGAACAGGCCACAAAAGTTCAGAGTATCGTAGTTGCGGTTCCCGGAGTCCAAATCAATATCTGGAAACAGCTATTAGATCATCTGGGTTAGGTTGTCAATGACCCGTCGTCGTAGTCAGGATAAAATACAGGATAGATGCAGGAGGTGGCGAGGGTCTCGGGAGCCCTGTGCTCACACGACCATCTTGGTTGCGCGCGAAGCTCCGTTTTTTTCATGTTTGATGTTCAATCATTGAAGCACGTGAACGAACCGCAGCTTGTAAGAACGTGCTTACCCGAAAAATCAAAAACATCACTTCCAAGCTGTAGGATTTCGAAATATGCTAGTTTAAAATCCAAGATAGCCCATTCCTTAAAGTACGGAATCAGATACTGTTTTGTATATTTTTCATGAAACTTACAAAAGAGTAAAATAATGTAACACTGTTTGTTTGCTTCCAGTGCCGCAAGGACAGCACAACTGCTCAATATTGTTGTTAAATCCAATCTGGAAGCAAAGTGAATATTTTATACTGCCATCCCTAAGGCGAAAAAGTAAACTCCTTTTCCATCTCCCTATATTTTTTCTAAGATAGTTTTGTGGCATATGGTGTTGGGTGCCCGGTGCCTTAAAAGGGGCATGTACCTAAGAACCGATGGTTTAAGGCGCTCACTATTATGCCTTTCTCTACAATGCAGATCATACAGTACCCCCCTAAGCGATTTTATGCTTATGCCCTCTACTGCTGGTGGGCATAAAAAAATATGTTCCATCTTTACACTGGCTAAACTTTTTTTAACCGCGGCTAGACAAGGTATACTTCTGCACTTATCGCACTTAAGGCAATCTGTGATTATGTTTTGCGTTAAAATTGCGGCAGGATTCTGCCATATTTTTAACCAAAATATGGCTGGAAGGGACCTAATGAAATCCTCTACATAACATAAATTCAGTTCCTTATGACAAATAAAAGTAGAGGATGAGATTTGGGCGCCCAGAATTTTTCTACAAAATCTGTTTTCTTCTATTTGGATCCCGCTACAATTTGCATGTCCCGAGACTTCTGCGCCATAAGTGGCCATTGGAACACATTGCAGTTTATAAATCTGGGTTAGCGCTAATATCACCTCTGCTTGTTTCGGCTGCCGGAGACTGATAATAGAATTAACCGCTTTAGAAAGTTTACATCTACTATGGGCCACATGAGCGTGCCAAGATCCTGCGTCTGAAAAGACTAGGCCCAAGTAGGGAAAAGTGTTTGTGCCGGTTAAGGAATCGCTGCCAGAAGTTATAGAATTAAAACAAAGTTTTTTCGGGCCACAAGACATTATATACGATTTGTTAAAATTAGTGCGAAGTTCCAGATCAGCCTTGAATGTCACAAACCTCGTGACTAAAGTGCGAAGTGCATTAGGCGTGTGGCCCATAAGGACTGCATCATCTGCGTACAGAAGCGCGGGGAGTAATTTACCATTAATTTTGGGGACCTCACTGGTCAATTTAGACAGGGAATTATATAGTTCATTTATATAAAGAATAAAAAGTAGAGGGGCCAGAACGCAACCCAGTCTAACCCCTCTACCAATGACAATATCCCCTGAGACATCCCCATCGTTGCTGATCCTCACCCGTGCCTTCAAATCCCTGTGCAAATGTACCAAAAAATAAGCCAAAGCCTCGTCTAACCCGTAATTTAAAAGGACCTCCCACAAACCAGATTAAAGAGTAACATGATTTCCAAAATAACTCCTCCAAGTGGTTTATCAACGTAGGGAGGAGCGTAAGCATGGAGAATCTTTAGGCAGATACTGTCTCTGCGCTCAAGTGAAAGAGCGGGTAGTACCCATACTGCAAGGTTTTTCAACTCAGCGGTGCAACTGGGTGTAGGACTCTCGGAGATAATAAAGTTCTCTATAAGGAGAACTACATAGAATTATACCCACGAGATGTCTGCATTAGTGAATCGACTGTATGCTGTGCTTGAATACATTTGAGCTCCTGCTTTAAGCTCTGACCACGCTCAACAGCAAAGAATCTTTAATACAGTTATGTAATTATCTCACACTAAACTTTGGGTGAATATGAGCTTCCTTTAAAGATATCTAAGGTATATAGTTCTTCACAGGCTATCCACAAATGGGGGATGTCTTTAGGTACTGTATAAGCTATATGATAATAGACCTAGCATGGAATAAGATGGTTTACAAACAAAAACAAACCCACAGGCAGGTGCAGTTCCCACCATTCAATCTCCTTAATAAATGCTGATGCAAATACATATTCTAAGGCACTGTTATGATGCTCGGCCTCAATGATGTATAATTGTATTTCTAGATGACAATTAGCACAATGAAACACATACTTTAGAAACAATGCTCTTTGACTTAGTTGAGGTTGAACATTGAGATATTTCAATAATTCTGCTAAACTCAGAATAGGCTTTTGACAGGATTGTATGGTTTTAGACTCGTTTTGATATGCCAGATATGAGCAAATGATACTTATACTGTAATAATCTACAGAAACCAGGGTCTGTTCTATCTAACAGTATCAGGATGCAGAGGGGGACTAGCCCGAGATGCTCCCCCCCTCCACTACTGGTTACCCTATTTTTGGAACTATTTCTTAGTGTTACTGAATACTCCTAATATCCATCCAGTAATTCTTGATTAACTGTTGAGTAGCAGTGAGGGCCTATGCCGTTGGTGCGGCCCTTCATACAACAGATCCCCTGTATGCCCAAATGCAGAGTTGCTCAGAAGCATGTGGGGTTGGCACTGTATTACGTTACCACATAAACATGGACAAGACTCAAATATTTGGAACCCCGGAGCTTATGGATAGTTTTCCCGAGAAGATCGAGGAAGCAACATCGTTAGGGGTCATTATTTCTGTGCAAGTGAGGTCAATTGTATGTGCTAATTACGAACCCCCTCCTGATACAATGATCACACTAATGCAACGATAATTGCTTCTACCAGTCTCTATAATAGTGGTTGTGGCAACATTACTGAAATGGTGAAGATGCGAACTCGTGTTTCTGTCATGGTATCCTGCTGCACATTCTCTAAAAGGAGAGAATCAACTATATGCAGATTTACCTGGGCCATTCACAGACTCCCAGCAACTGGCAGGTGAGTCGTACCTACTTTCAGGTCATACTACTGGGACTACCTGGGCAGGCAAATGTTTAAGCTCGCAAGGAGAGACGTTGAATAACCAGCACTTTATACTCTATTTCACTGGTTAATTTCCTTGGTGTCTTGAAATGGCTCATATCCTTGGGCATACACCAGTTTGGCATAGCTGCCTACTCCAGCCATATATGGTGATAGTATTCGTGCTGCTCTGAAGAACGCGGGATGCTGTAACATCTAACAAGCATCTGCAATGCAATAGGTCTCGCTTTAGGAAAGTTTGAGCTATTGGTATTGTAAATGACACATTTTTTATTTATGTGTTAGTTTTGAAAATAGCGAAATTAATAGCTCTGTCATTTACAATGCCAATAGTTTTAACTTTCGCAAATGTGACACCTATAGCATTTGTAATGCAATATGTGTTGTATTTACGTGACTTAGATGTATTGATATTACAAATAACAACGGCTTTTATTTTTGTTTAAATAATTAATACTTAAATAAAAGCTATTGTAATTTATAATGGCAATAGCTTAAACTTTTGTAAATAACTTTTATGAAGATTCTGTTCAGTGTATTTTATTGTGACGAAAATCTAAGAACAGAAGTGAAATATTAACATCTTTTTGTGACATTAGTAATAAAGCTTGAAACATTGAGAGAAAATATGTGAACCAGTTGTTGTTGAATGGTTGCACAGATTGATGCTGGGGCGGCGACGAGTGATGATGTGGCGGCGACGAGTGAGGCTGTGGCGGCGACGAGTGATGTCTTGGTGCCCCTGAGTGATGTTGTGGTGGTGCTGAGTGATGCTGTGGTGATGCGATAGAGTGAGGGCGGTGGTGGTGGTGGACGTGGTGGTGGTGGACTTGGTGGTGGTGGACGTGGTGGTGGTGGTGGATGATGTGGTGGTGGACGTAGTGGACGTGCTGGTGGTGGACGTGCTGGTGGTGGACGTGCTGGTGGTGGACTTGCTGGTGGTGGACTTGCTGGTGGTGGACTTGCTGGTGGTGGACTTGCTGGTGGTGGACTTGCTGGTGGTGGACTTGCTGGTGGTGGACTTGCTGGTGGTGGACTTGCTGGTGGTGGACTTGCTGTTGGTGGACAACATAATGGACGCGGTGGTGGTGGACGCGGTGGCGGTGGATGTGGTGGCGCCCAATGTTCAGAGGGGACTGGCCCCTTCACGCAACAATAGTTGTGTTTACACAACAGAGCTGCCAGTTGCTCCGTCAATTGTTGTCAAGGATTGTTTGAGTTTAGAAACCGGTTCTGCGGCACTTCAAACAAGTTGTGCCTTGTCCGAAATTACAGTCAGGATGCTCTGTGTTCTTTTAATATTGCACTATTACATAATTTCCGCAAACTATCAAGTTTAATTAGAATTTGCCTGTGTGTGTCCCAGGAGACACCGGCTTAAATTCAGCCCCCCTACAGGGGCCTACATTACGCCCCTGGGTTGAGTGAGCAACAACAGCTTTGCGTAATATACATAGAAACAGTGAAAGGAGTTGTAATACACGGGTTGGCGGAAGAGGAGAACCGGAGAGGAACTGTTTTGAAAGAAAGGGACAGGCTGTGGGGAAAGAGGAACAGAGGGTGTCTCATGGCGTGGAGACAGGGAGTGCATGCTAAGGAAAGAAGGGGGTATAGAAAGGGGTCCATTGTGTAGAGGGGAGAGAGGAAGCGGAGGGCACAAGTTTTTAAGATAAGGGCAAGCTGACAACAAAGAAGGCCAGGAGGAGACCCCGTGGGGTGGAGGAAGAGGGGAATGAAAAGCACCGGTTATGGAGGAAACCCGCGCTGCGGGGGTTGCAGAAAGGGCAGTCTGAAGGGAAAGGGAGTCTAAAATTTAGAGAGGTAGTGTGCTGAAAAGTGTGGTGTAGTGATGTTGAATGCTTCAAGTGAAACGTATGAGTTAATAAATAGAATTAGTGAAACGCTTTTGAGGTGCACAAGGGCCCGACGAGAAGCGAGTCTCCATTGATATGCTTGAAGGTGTTGAAGAGTGAATGAGATGTTATCAGTTACACAAGTTAAATAAAGGGGGATGAGCCAGGTCCAGTTGATGTTACAGCCAGGGAGTGCGCAAGATGGCACTGTAGAGAACCAGCAATAACTGCACGCATTTACACTCTTAATCACTCTCTGAAATGAATATGCTAGAGGGGTGATGAAGTGAGAGCTCATTCCACAGCACTAGTGACTCCTTTCACCCAGAGCCATCCAACCTTACATTAAAGACTTGGTGTGTAGCAACGTGATCCTCATGAGATTAGGAACAGCTTCACAGTAGTAGGCCCTGCTTAAGTGATGTGGAACTACAATTCAACTTAGAGACCACATTACTATCAATGAAAAATGGCGTCTTGTTGCGAGTCTCACATTCAAGCCCCGCAGAGGGGTGGAGAATACGTTTGTTATAGTGAACCTGCAGTAGCATCTAATGTACGATTTAAGTTTAACTTTCTTTAGGTTTTAAAGTGTTCATGCAATTAGTGACTGTATTTTAATGGTGTTATGAGATGCACAGCTGCTAAGAGGATTCACGTCATGTGTGGCATCCTCAACTTGTCCTGCGTTTGTAGCCAACATTACGTTTACTTCTGTGACATGCAGTTTTACCAGTAGACGGTGTGCAACAAATAGACATGTTGACAAAATCACAAATAGAAAGATATGCAAGTTTATAGATTATTCGAGAAAAAGGGTGCAGTTTGCTTGCTCATACAATCATCTGAACAATGCCATGTCGTCCTTAACTAGTATGAGACAGTTTGATTCAAGAAAGGTTTTAATGACGGCGTAATGGCCAGAGCTGCCGACTTAGGGAACCAGACTCCAGCATCGGCGTTGGATCAACATAGTGTGATTCTGGGCAATTCACTAAATCTCCCCGTGCTGCCTACCAAAAATTAATGTGTCCTTGTGCAACGTAACGGGTGCTCATGTAAAGCGCTATAATTTGTGCTATATAAAACTGCACAAAATACAAAAGCACACAAGTTGTATACCTCAAAGCCCCAGCCAAAGAAATTTAGAGAAGAGAGAAAGAGGGGCTTGTGTGACACGGGGACAGAAGGTCAGCGTTGCCGGCTCTCTCTTTCCCCGTGGCCCGATAAGGTTTTCGGAAGCGGTGTCCTTGCAATGGTGGCAGCATGGAGGCTCCGGCGCATAGGTCATTCTGATCCTGCATGCCTTGGAGCCATCTTCGGATTGCAAGGTATGCGAGACAGTGGGCAGCAGTGCGGTAAGATGGCCAGCGATGTGATGACGTGACTTTGTTTGGAGGTTTCAGCACCGTGTCCGCGAACAATCTATGAACAGATGCTCATGTAAAGCGCTATATTTCGTGCTATATCAAACTGCAAAAATACAAATAAACAAGCAACACAAAGGAGGCGGGGGTATAAGTTACACAGATTGGGCGGTTGGAGACCAGGTAAACAAGCGATGCGCGCTCTGTGCTGGGGGAGGGCGAGGGCCATTTTTAATGACTGCGTAATGGCCAGAGCTGCCGACTTTGGGAAACCAGGCATTGGCGTTGGATCAACATAGTGTGATTCTGGGCACTTCCCTTAATCTCCCTGTGCTGCCTAACAAAAATGAATGTGTCCTTATGCAACGTAACGGGGTGCTCATGTAAAGCGCTATATTTCGTGCTATATCAAACTGCAAAACTTACAAATAAACAAGCAACACAAAGGAGGCCGGGGTAAAAAGTTACACAACACAGATTGGGCGATTGGAGAGAAGATAAACAAGCGATGCACGCTCTGTGTTTAGGGAGGGGGAGGGCCATTAGCCAGAGAGAGCTCACTGCGAGATCAAAGGAAGGGTGGGAGGGACATTGGCGAGCGAGGTGAGGGGGTGTGCAGCCTGGTGAGCTGAAGTGGCAGCAGAGGCGGGGCGCGGCGCGCGCGCACGAAATGCGAATGGTTGTGCTCACATACACTGTACCCAATCCGTAGTTTGGGTAAACTTTTGAAAGCCTTACTATAATCTCACCAACAAGCATTGCTAAAGCAATGCCTTAGGCTCGACCTAAAAATTATATGGAAAACCGGATCCCTGCCTAACCATAGGTTTTTGTATAGTTTCTAGCCCCGCACTCCAGCACAATTTGAATTAACAATACTAAAATCACAAGAATGTATTAATAATGTGCTTACGCATGAACATTTGCTTATATATTGAAAAGGCAACTCTCACAATATTGTCATTATGTGGAGAAGTGTGGCTCAGGGGTTAGAGGCGGCAGACCCGGAAGCTGAGATCGGCCCTGGACCAGGGTTCAATTCCCCGCCTCGGCGGGTCTTGGGCTCAAGAATTCCACGGACTCGATAATTCTCGCTCCGGTGCCTTCTCGACTCACGGGTTCACACTCTGCGACTCTGGGCAATAGCTTGCTTAATCTCCACAACGGCCCCTCGCGGCGGGATGCCTGGCTTTCACCTTGTGGATACCCTGCCGGGGTTATCTCACAGGGGAATACCAGGACGGGTTCCCTAAGCAAGCGCCGGGAAACCCTTTGTGGGTAGCTGTGCGCTATATAAGCTCAAATACATTTACATTTACATTATACTCTTATGTGCCTGTCTCTTATTGCTGCAATAGAGAAGGTGGGACACCTCTCAAGTCCTTGCTGTGGCACAGGAGGCACAGACCTGCATGTGATTTCTACTTGTCCTCTCTTGACTCCTTTCTCATGACTACTGAGCACAGAGTGTCCTAATTATAATCTGGGTTTGCCAAATGAATAGTCATCGTAGTGCAGGTATTTTCAGGTTTGCTTTACTCAGACAAGAAGAGCAGCATCTCTCCGCTGTTGTAGCATTAATAGTGGACGTCTGTATATTACTAAGAGAATGTGGCTGATCTGTCCTCAGTGCATAACCTATGGTACAATACTCTGATTGAACGCTATTACTTGGAGCAGCTTTGCCAAATCCGGACTAGGGTTATTCATAAAATCCGGAGAGACTGGTTTCCCTCATGGAGTGAATCAAAGAGGGGAAAATGCTGGGGCTTGCTTTAACAAATTCGCACAAACTGAATTAAAACACCCTACTGAGAGGGCGCGCGACGCAGCGATCAAGATCGCCGCTCCCCCCTGAGCTCCGCGATTTCGGCGGCGCTTCTGCTGCGAAGGTTCCATTTCTAGAAGGCGTTTCTCGGCGGAAACGGCCGTTTCCAGCGTCGGAACTGCCCCCCAGCACATGGGTATGTTTCTGCACGCTTCCCTTTTTTGGGCATTTTTTTGCATAAATGCAATTACCTCGGAAACGGCCGCCATTTTGTTTTTTTTTATTTTTCACAGTTTTTTCTTATTTTTGCTTCTAAACCACCCAGAATGTGCCCATTTCAGGAATATGGCCCAATGGCCTTGTTTTTTATTTACTATTACAATGGTTTTTAAGGGCATTTGAACTCTTTTGTGGCATTTGGTGACTTTTTCTTGACTTCCCCTTTGTCGTCGGACCTTGGCCTCTACTATTTACCTCAACACTTGCCTTGACATTGTTCTGTTGGGGTTTTGCATCTCCTGGGCCCATTCCAACTTCCTTTTTGTGCTCTGCAGACTCCTAGTGGTACATTAATTCAGCATTTTATAGCTCCTTTTGGTATTTTGCAGCCCTCATCCTACACGCTGCTCATACTTTAACTTACGCCTTTAATTTTTCTTTTTTTTGGCTTTGCCAATATGGAGCACGGACATAATACAAAAGCTTCCAATGCTGCTCCCACCTCACGTAAGGATTCTACACCTGTGGGCAAACGCCTCAAAAAGGACCCACCATCTCCTTCCAAGTCTCCGCTCCCTGTCACTCATGAACCTTATGGAAGAACTTCGCTTAATTCGCCCTTTTATTGCAGACACTACTGCTACCCTGCAAAGGCTGGATGATAAGTGGTCTAATCTTGACAAAAGGGTTACTGTTGTTGAGCAAAAAAAAAAAATCAGTGACGCCCAAGATATTGCCGCCAAACTGGAAAATCTCACCAAGGAGGTTCAGGTCCTCAAGAAAACGTCTGAAGATTTGGAAAATTGAAATAGATGCAACAACCTACATATTTAGGGTGTTCCGGAGAATTTTGAAGGGTCCGACATTATCCTTTTTTTGAAGACTCAAGTCTTACCAATTGTTGGTATGCCTAAACATGTGGATGTCAATATTCAACAAGCGCACCGTCTGGGTCCTAAAAACTCCTCCTCATCTTCAAAACCTAGAGGCATTATTGCTTATTTTCTTCTCTATTCTGACCTCATGACTATTCTCCATTCAGCCAAACACCACAAGCAACTGCTATGGTCAGGCCACAAACTATTTTTTTCTCAGGATGTCTCCAAACCGACTGCGACGCGCCGAAAAGAATTTCTGGATCTGCAGCCTACGCTTCATTCCATGAACGCTAGATCTGGTCTAATTCATCCTTGCTTCTTCAAGGTTACATTCAAGGAACGGTCTTACAGCTTCGAGGATCCGGCTGATCTCCGCAGATTCATCCATTCCCACAGAGAAGATTCCATGGAGCAAAGCAGGTCTTAACTTACAATGTCTCTGTCTCGGTGTTTATTTTATTGTCTACCATGTGTTGACTTGTTGCCTCCTTTCATATCACCTCACTCCTTTGTTTTTATCGTTCCTTAGGTCCGTTTCCTGTTTCGTTTGCCCTCCTCTCCATTGTATTGTGTCATCGTTCGTTTCCGTCATCCCAGTACGCTGATTCCCTGCATACTTGTTCGGTAAGTCTCATTCATTTGTTCTTATGTCGTACTCGGTCCTTGGTTCTCTTTGTATTTCTTTTCTTTTTCTAGTCTTTTCTTCTTTTGGTTCCTCGGACTGTGTTCTCGACCTTTATATTTTTCTTCTTGTGCGGTCGTCTTTTCTCGCTGCTCCCGCTCTCACTTCATTGTCATTTTTTGTTACGTGTTCTGTATGGCTGAAACCTTTTTGGTTCTTCTCGCCATCCTTCTTCTTGCTGTCTTCTCTAGGGTTGCTTTTGGCTCCCTTCTTCCTTCCTACTTACTTTCCTTTCCTTCTCCTTTTTGGTTTCTCTCAGCATCTTTTACTTCACTCATCCTTCCCCTATTACTCTTCTTTCCTCTTCTCAGACGCAATGGTACTAGTTCCTCTAATCCCTTCTCATTTTCTCTCATTCCCCCTTTGCACCTCCTTATGATGGTATTGTATAGTCTTTCTTTGATATCTCTTTCCTTTAATGTTTGGGGTTTATTTCGCTCCTCTTTATTTCATCATGTTTGTTGCGAGTTACCTCTTTCTATTTTCTTGCCTTTTTTCTCTTCCTGCCTGCACTACTTTCTTACTCTATTCCTTTTTCACTCTCTTCCTATGAAAGGTTTTCGACTCATTTCTTGGAATGTTAAGGGTCTCCGCAACCCTATTAAGAAACAACGTGTTTTGTCTCATCTTGCCCGTTTACAATGTCAAATTGCCTTTCTTCAAGAAACGCATCTTTCTACTCAGGAATTGTCAATGTTACGTAGACAGTGGGTTGGGGATGTTTTTTGTTCTCTGGCTGTTAATCATAAGAATGGTGTTATTCTATTTCACAAAGCTCTGTCTGTGCAAATACAAAAAGAATCTGCCGATTCTAATGGTAGGTGGTTGCTCCTAGATTGTACGGTTAACAATGTTCACCTCTCCCTTTGCAATGTTTATGGCCCGAATGGTATTGATCCCTCTTTCTGGAATGACTTTTCCTCCCTCCTCTCCTCTAATGCTAATGAAGATATGATTGTTGGGGGGGATTGTAATCAATTGATGGACCCTTTTCTGGATCGCAAATCACAGGCACGTTATGTTCCCAATAAAATGCAGAAGTCTTTCCATAGATCCATCTCTTCTAGAGGTCTCATAGATTCATGGAGAATCTCACACCCGGATTCTCTTGAATTTTCCTTTCTTTCTCCTGTACATGCCTCCCTCTCCCGCATTGATTACATCTTTCTCTCCCATCACGCCTTCCAATTCATGACCAATTCTGAAATAGGCTCTATCCTTATCTCTGATCACGCCCCTGTTATTTTGGATATGGACTATCCTTCCCCCTCACCCCAGTCCCGTAGATGGCGCTTTAACAACTCCCTTTTACTTGATCCCTCTTTCACTGAACACTTTACTCACTTCATGGATGATTTCTTTATTAACAACTTACACACTTCTTCTGATTTTCATTTCCTTTGGGATGCTTTTAAGGCTACTGCTCGTGGCTGTATCATTGACTTCGTGTCGCGCAAAAAGAAGAAGGCACTTTCACAGTCCTCTTCTTTTCTTAAACGTATCAAGGAACTTGAGCATCTTTATTATACTACCAACTCTCCCGATTAGTTGTCTTCTCTCATTACTGCTAAAATGCAATTTAATAAACACTCTTGGGACTCCGCTTCTAATCAGCTTCTCCAATTCAATGCAAAAATTTATGGTGGCCGTAATAAGGCTGGTAAAGCTTTAGCGAATTATCTCAAAGTTAAAAAACAAAAATCTAAGATAGTTACCATTACGGACCCTCACGGCTCTCCTCAATCCTCGGATTCTAAAATTCTTGATTGTTTTGTTCAATTCTACTCCACCCTTTATACCCCTGAGTCTACCCCTTCTGTTGAACAATTGGATTCCTTCTTTCATTCCATCCCTAAGCCTCCCACCCCTTTGGTGGATTTCTCTCCTCTTGATGCCCCAATTTCGGACAAAGAAATTCTTGCTGCCCTTTTTCTCCTCCCCAAAGATAAGACGCCTGGCCCAGATGGCTTTACAGTTCGTTTCTTCCTACATTTTAAATCTGTCTTGGTTCCCCATCTACTCCAATTACTTAATCATTTTATTAATACAGGTGAGTCTAAAGGTTCCTTCACGCAGGCTATGCTTGTTCTACTCCCTAAAAAAGATAAAGATCCTTCCCTATGCAAAAATTACAGACCCATCTACCTGATCAATACTGATTGTAAAATATATGCGAAACTTTTGGCCTTGCGTATAAATTCTATTATTCCCGATTTAGTTAATATTCACCAATCTGGGTTTATCAAAGGCAGGTCTATTACCGACAATTCGAGGACCCTTCTCAACATTATTCATCTCTCTGCTAAAATGGATAACCCTATAGCAGCCATTACCTTGGATGCTGAGAAGGCTTTTGACCGTGTTAATTGGGATTTTATGTTTGGTGCCCTGAGATGGCATGGTTTTAGCCCCACTTTCCTCAAATTTGTCCAAATACTATATTCTGCTCCCTCTACTTCTATCTGGATTAATGGGATGCAATCCGCTTATTTTCCCCTCCACAGAGGAACCAGGCAAGGTTGCCCATTATCCCCTCTCCTTTTTATTTTAGCGCTAGAACCTTTCCTTGAAAAAATCCGACAATCCCCTTCTTATTCCGGTTTTGTCTACAAGGATGTAGAGATTAAATTCACTGCTTATGCAGATGATATTGTGCATTACATTTCCAACCCTGCTGTTGCCCTTCCTGCTTTCTTTTCCTTATTACATGATTATTCCTCTGTCTCCTGTTACAAATTAAATATTGATAAAACAGAAGTTCTCCCGCTTAATAAGTTTAGTCTTCCTAACATGTTTCATGGCTCTGGTTTTCAGTGGAATTCTAGTTCCATCAAATGTCTCGGAGTCCTTTATGCCAACACTATTAGAGAGACTATTAAAATCAACCATTCCGACATCCTTAAAAAACGTTCTACCCTTATAGAACGCTGGTCTCCCCTCTTCCTCTCTTGGTGGGGTCGTCTTTCTACAATCAAAATGATGCTCCTTCCTATTGTAAACTTTTGTCTTTCTATGCTCCCTATTTCTCTCCCTCATTTCTTTTTTAAGTCCATTAATAGTCTCTTTTCCAAATTCCTATGGAATAAGCGTAAGGCTAGAGTCTCTCTGGCTCGCCTTCAACAACCTAAACATCTCGGTGGAGTTAACTTCCCGAACATTTCACGTTTTCACTCTGCTTTCTCTCTCAAACAAATTTGGCCTTTTCTTCTTGACTCCACCTCCTCACCCATAACAGCTTGGAGCTCTCTGGAATCAGCTCAAATTATCCCTTTTTCTTTTATTACTGCTTCTAATCTCACCCAGCCTCCCCCTAAATTTGCCTCGCCTATATTTAAACATTCTAAAGCTTTAACACTTGTCCTTTTCCGTTCATTTTCCTTGCCCTCCTCTCTTCACTTGGATACTCCATTATGGTATAACAAATCCCTTAAACTGCGCAATCGAGCACTGTTCTGGAAGGAATGGATCGATAAAGGAATTCTTACTTATAAACAGCTTCTTTCCAATAAGGCTTTACTAACCTATCAGGAACTCCCCGCCTCTTTTGGTATCTCCAACATACACTTTTCACATTTCCATGTACTTCTCCCTATATTATCCTCTATTATCCTACAGGACATCCCTCCTTCCTTCTCTCCCGCTCTTCTTGCCTTCCCTCCAAATTTTCATATCCCTCTTAGAGCCCCGGCAATTTATAAACTACTCTCTCCCTCTCCAATTGATAGACCTAAAACTAAACTTGAACTTATTTGGGAGTTGGACCTAGGTCATACTTTCTCTGATCTCACCAGGGATTCCATTTGGTCCAAACTACACTCAGCTTCTCGCTCTGCCAGTACCATGCAGACCCTCTACTTTTTCTATAATAGACTTTTCTATACTCCTTGTGACCTATTTAATTTCAAATTATTAGACTCTAAAAAATGTTGGTCTTGTTCTTGCATTACTAGTGATTTGCTACACATGTTTTTTCTATGCCCTAAAGTTCAACTAACGTGGTCGCAAGTTTGGTCTACACTTAATATTTTATCTACTACTGTTCCTTTTGATGTTTCTTCTGTTTTTCTGGGTGGTATGGCCCCTGTTTGGGATGTCCCGCCCCAGACTCGTAAAATTATTGATCTCTGTATTGCTATCGCTTTTCAAATGATCACAACCAACTGGAAAGATACTAAGAATGTTGTTTACAATGCTTGGTGGAATTTACTTTGTCATCATCATAGATTAGATCGTGCATGTGCTTCATCCATCCCCCTGTTGATCAAACGTGATTTATTATGGTCCCCTTTAACGGATTTTTTATCTAGATGTACCCCATATTTACTTGTTATACTTATATTTTACAATATCCTTACCTTACTTTCATTGTAATTATTTTTTAATTGCTGCATTTTTTCTTTCTTTCCCTCTTCCTTTCTTTTCTCCTTCCTCCCTTCTTTTTTCCCCCAAAATGTAAACTTATAAAAGCATATTCTCCTTAGTACATTGTTCACCCCCTCTGGGGTTTTAGTCTTATTATTGGTGCAATGTCTTCCATTACTTTTCTCAAATTTGCTCCTAATTTTTTTATTGCTATTGTACTGATGTTTTACATTGCTTTAATCTACTCAATAAAGCTTTTCAAACTTAAAAAAAACACCCTACTGAGTTTGCTGCAGGCGTGACTTCTAAGAAGTTTGATTTCAATGTAGTGTTTTTTTTCTCGTCTATTTTCTGATGAACTGTAAATTCTCTTGGTTGTCAATAGAAAACAAGACAGGCACTATTTTACTTACCCATGTCCCTCATCATAGTTTCTTCCTCAGTGAATGTTTCTAGGGGGGCGAACGCAGATACATTCCTGCAGGCATCAGCTGCGGCTTCTGATGAAGAGTACGTGGAGAGATGGGATGTAGTTCCCGACGTGCTATCCCAGCAAGGAATATATCTTTTCAAGGTCTGCAGAGAAGAAAAGGGAGCAATAAACGTGAGCTCCAAACACATGATTAAATAGTGCGTGTGCAGAATTTACCGTAAATTTGGAACCAAGGTCATTTCACCCAAACGATCAGAGGCAGAGAAAGTGCCATTCATTAACATGTTTTGCAAGGGAGAGGCTTACAGTCTAGACAGGCATAGAAGCACCGGGATACAAAGTCATGAGCCAGTTCTTAATTTGTAAAACAAGAAGTGCCGGGGCCCAATATTTTGCTCAGAAACCCGTCGTTGGCACCATCAGCATGCAGCATACGAAGGTTGTGTAGTCTTGATTCCACCTCATGACTTTTTAAAGCACCACTAGATACTCTATGCATCTTTATTTCATGCTGGCCAGTTCTTTTTCATCCCTACTTTCCCCGCTGGTCACTGTTATTCTCTTCCTCCTTTTTTAGGTCTCGGCTGGCGATAGCAGCGCGCCTGCGCTGCTCTCGGCATTCGAAAGCTTCTTAGAATCAATACAGATTCCGAAGTCTGTTTCTGCTTCGCCTGCAGTTTTAATTCGTGCTCGTCGTTTGGCATCACAAATGATGCAAAAGCGGGTGCAATGATTGCACCTGAGGTATTTTAATCCCTCCTGGTTGCCACCCTGTCCACTTTTGGCCCCGCCCCCCAGGACTGGATCTTTTACTGGCGGCAGAACACAGTGGGTTTTATAATGACTAGTGGCACTTTTTTTTTAACCTTTGTTTGCGTGTGGGCTGTGCGTTTACTCGTGGGTGTCATTTAATAATGTGCTTTATCTGATTACCAGTTATCTTACATTGGAGCACTTTACATGAGACCCAGTTACGTTACACAAGGACACATTCGATTTTGGTAGGCACGGGGTTCAAAAATAGTCGTTGTGTAGTTTGCCACATTACCCATACCTTTACTACAAACGTCACATGGTTCTTGACCAATTGAAGCAATCCCCCTGAAAGAGGCATAAAAGCACCAGTAAACACAGTTCGTATACATAGCGAGACATACATCCAGGAAACAAAAGCACTCACAGCGGCCATACAGGATCGCGGGCAGCCTTCCAATAAGCCCTCAGTGATACCAGCCACATAAACCATAATCAATCACGCGCAGCCTCATAGTTAGTCTGGGTGCCAATACCGCACTTAGAAACAGAACTATTTCAACAAATCTATAACCCTATTCTTTCGCCCCAACCACCACCACCATGTCCACCACCACAACCACATCTACCACCACGTCCTCCACCACTACCAAGTCCTCCACTACCACGTCCTCCACCACTACCAAGTCCTCCACCACTACCACGTCCTCCACCACTACCACGTCCTCCAGCACCACCACGTCCTCCAGCACCACCACGTCCTCCAGCACCACCACGTCCACCAGCACCACATCCACCAGCACCACATCCACCACCACCACATCCACCACCACCACCACATCCACCACCACGTCCACCACCACGTCCACCACCACGTCCACCACCACGTCCACCACGTCCACCACCACGTCCTCCACCACCACCACCACGTCCTCCACCACCACCACCACGTCCTCCACCACCACCACCACGTCCTCCACCACCACCACCACGTCCTCCACCACCACCACCACGTCCTCCACCACCACCACCACGTCCTCCACCACCACCACCACCACGTCCTCCACCACCACCACGTCCTCCACCACCACCATCACGTCCTCCACCACCACCATCACGTCCTCCACCACGTCCACCACCACGTCCTCCACCACCACCATGTCCACCACCACCATGTCCACCACCACCACGTCCACCACCACCACGTCCACCACCACGTCGTCCACCACCACGTCGTCCACCACCACGTCGTCCACCACCACGTCGTCCACCACCACGTCGTCCACCACCACCACCTCCATGTCCACCACCTCCATGTCCACCACGTCCACCACGTCCACCACCACCACGTCCACCACCACCACCACGTCCACCACCACCACCACGTCCACCACCACCACATCCACCAGCACCACCAGCACCACTTCCCCCACAAAGTCCCAAGCCCACCTACAAGTCCACCACCACCATGCCCACGTCCACCACCACCACGTCCTCCACCACCACCACGTCCTCCACCACCACCACGTCCTCCACCACCACCAGGTCCTCCACCACCACCACGTCCTCCACCACCACCACGTCCTCCACCACCACCACGTCCTCCACCACCACCACGTCCTCCACCACGTCCTCCACCACCACGTCCTCCACCACCACCACCACCACGTCCACCACCACCACATCCACCACCACCACGTCCACCAGCACCACCAGCACCACTTCCCCCACAAAGTCCCAAGCCCACCTACAAGTCCACCACCACCATGCCCACCTCCACCACCACGTCCACCACCACCACCACGTCCACCACCACCACCACGTCCACCACCACCACCACGTCCACCACCACCACCACGTCCTCCACCACCACCACGTCCTCCACCACCACCACGTCCTCCACCACCACCACCACCACCACCACGTCCTCCACCACCACGTCCTCCACCACCACCACCACGTCCACCACCACCACGTCTACCACCACCACGTCTACCACCACCACGTCCACCAGCACCACGTCCACCAGCACCACCAGCACCACTTCCCCCACAAAGTCCCAAGCCCACCTACAAGTCCACCACCACCATGCCCACCTCCACCACCACGTCCACCACCACCATGTTCACCCCCATGTCCACTACTACGTTGACGACCATACGTGCTGGCGGAGTATGTCTACAAACCACATACTCCGCCAGCACGTCCACCCCCTCCAGCACGTCCACCACCGCCAGCACGTCCACCACCGCCGCCAGCACGTCCACCCCTAAGTCCACCACCACCACCACCACCACGTCTACCACCAGCACCACGCCCAACACCTGCACCACCATGTCCACAACCACCACCACCTCCACCACCACCACCACCACCCAGTCCACGTCCACCACCACCACCTCTACCACCACCACCAAGTCCACGTCCACCACCACCACCTCTACCACCACGTCCACCACCTCTACCACCACGTCCACCACCACCACCACCACGTCCACCACCACCAAGTCCATGTCAACCACCACTACCTCTACCACCACCACCAAGTCCACGTCCACCACCACCACCTCTACCACCACATCCACCACCACCACCACCTCTACCACCACGTCCACCACCACCAAGTCCACGTCCACCACCACCTCTACCACCACATCAACCACCACCACCCCGTCCACCACCACCATGTCCACCACCACCACGTCCACTACCACCACGTCCACCGCCGCCAGCACGTCCACCCCTACCACCACCACCACGTCTACCACCACCACCACGTCCAACACCTCCACCACCATGTCCACAACCACCACCACGTCCACCACCACCACCAAGTCGACGTCCACCACCACCACCACCTCTACCAACACCAAGTCCACGTCCACCACCACCACCTCTACCACCACGTCCACCACCACCTCTACCACCATGTCCACCACCACCACCACCTCTACCACCACATCCACCACCACCAAGTCCACGTCCACCACCACCACCAAGTCCACGTCCACCACCACCACCAAGTCCACCACCACCACCACCACCAAGTCCACCACCACCACCAAGTCCACGTCCACCACCAAGTCCACGTCCACCACCAAGTCCACGTCCACCACCACCACCTCTACCACCACCACCAAGTCCACGTCCACCACCACCACCACCAAGTCCACGTCCACCACCACCACCAAGTCCACGTCCACCACCACCACCACCTCTACCACAACGTCCACCACCTCTACCACCACCTCTACCACCACGTCCACCACCTCTACCACCACGTCCACCACCACCACCACCACCACCAAGTCCACGTCCACCACCACCTCGTCCACGTCCACCAGCACTACCACCACCACGTCCACCACCACCACGTCGTCCACCACCACCACCACCACGTCCACCACCACCACCACCACCACCACCACCACGTCCACCGCCACCACGTCCACCGCCACCACGTCCACCGCCACCACGTCCACCGCCTCCACCGCCACCACGTCCACCGCCACCACGTCCACCGCCACCACGTCCACCGCCACCACGTCCACCGCCACCACGTCCACCGCCACCACGTCCACCGCCACCACGTCCACCGCCACCACGTCCACCGCCACCACGTCCACCGCCACCACATCCACCACCATCATTTCCACCACGTCCACCACCACCACATTCACCACCACCATGTCCACCACCACGTCCACCACCACCAAGTCCACCACGTCATCCACCACCACATTCACCACCACCACGTCCACCACCACCACGTCCACCACCACCACGTCCACCACCACCACGTCCACCACCACCACGTCCACCACCACCACGTCCACCACCACCACGTCCACCACCACCACCACGTCCACCACCACCACGTCCACCACCACCACCACGTCCACCACCACCACCACGTCCACCACCATCATTTCCACCACGTCCACCACCACCACATTCACCACCACCATGTCCACCACCACGTCCACCACCACCAAGTCCACCACATCTGCCATGTCCACCACATCCGCCAGGTCCACTACATCCGCCAGGTCCACTACATCCGCCAGGTCCACCACCACCTCCATCACCTCCACTGTTGGACTTGGCCCTTTTGGCAGGTTCACCCCTGAACTTTTTGCTTTGTGTTTGTGACTCAGTGATAGTGATTCCTGGTCTTTGCGCACTTTGACACTGTGGCGCAGTGTAAAGTGCGTGCTCTCCCTGAGTACGTGGAGTGTGATTGGCCTCCACCAAGCCCACCTACAAGTCCACCACCACCATGCCCACCTCCACCACCACGTCCACCACCACCACCACGTCCACCACCACCACCACGTCCACCACCACCACCACGTCCTCCACCACCACCACGTCCTCCACCACCACCACGTCCTCCACCACCACCACGTCCTCCACCACCACCACGTCCTCCACCACCACCACCACCACCACCACGTCCTCCACCACCACGTCCTCCACCACCACCACCACGTCCACCACCACCACGTCTACCACCACCACGTCTACCACCACCACGTCCACCAGCACCACGTCCACCAGCACCACCAGCACCACTTCCCCCACAAAGTCCCAAGCCCACCTACAAGTCCACCACCACCATGCCCACCTCCACCACCACGTCCACCACCACCATGTTCACCCCCATGTCCACTACTACGTTGACGACCATACGTGCTGGCGGAGTATGTCTACAAACCACATACTCCGCCAGCACGTCCACCCCCTCCAGCACGTCCACCACCGCCAGCACGTCCACCACCGCCGCCAGCACGTCCACCCCTAAGTCCACCACCACCACCACCACCACGTCTACCACCAGCACCACGCCCAACACCTGCACCACCATGTCCACAACCACCACCACCTCCACCACCACCAACACCACCCAGTCCACGTCCACCACCACCACCTCTACCACCACCACCAAGTCCACGTCCACCACCACCACCTCTACCACCACGTCCACCACCTCTACCACCACGTCCACCACCACCACCACCACCACCAAGTCCATGTCAACCACCACCACCTCTACCACCACCACCAAGTCCACGTCCACCACCACCACCTCTACCACCACATCCACCACCACCACCACCTCTACCACCACGTCCACCACCACCAAGTCCACGTCCACCACCACCTCTACCACCACATCAACCACCACCACCCCGTCCACCACCACCATGTCCACCACCACCACGTCCACTACCACCACGTCCACCGCCGCCAGCACGTCCACCCCTACCACCACCACCACGTCTACCACCACCACCACGTCCAACACCTCCACCACCATGTCCACAACCACCACCACGTCCACCACCACCACCAAGTCGACGTCCACCACCACCACCACCTCTACCAACACCAAGTCCACGTCCACCACCACCACCTTTACCACCACGTCCACCACCACCTCTACCACCATGTCCACCACCACCACCACCTCTACCACCACATCCACCACCACCAAGTCCACGTCCACCACCACCACCAAGTCCACCACCACCACCACCAAGTCCACCACCACCACCAAGTCCACGTCCACCACCAAGTCCACGTCCACCACCAAGTCCACGTCCACCACCACCACCTCTACCACCACCACCAAGTCCACGTCCACCACCACCACCACCAAGTCCACGTCCACCACCACCAAGTCCACGTCCACCACCACCACCACCTCTACCACCACGTCCACCACCACGTCCACCACCTCTACCACCACGTCCACCACCTCTACCACCACGTCCACCACCACCACCACCACCACGTCCACCACCACCTCGTCCACGTCCACCATCACTACCACCACCACGTCCACCTCGTCCACGTCCACCATCACTACCACCACCACGTCCACCACCACCACGTCCACCACCACCACCACCACCACCACCACCACGTCCACCGCCACCACGTCCACCGCCACCACGTCCACCGCCTCCACCGCCACCACGTCCACCACGTCCACCGCCACCACGTCCACCGCCACCACGTCCACCGCCACCACGTCCACCGCCACCACGTCCACCGCCACCACGTCCACCGCCACCACATCCACCACCATCATTTCCACCACGTCCACCACCACCACATTCACCACCACCATGTCCACCACCACGTCCACCACCACCAAGTCCACCACGTCATCCACCACCACATTCACCACCACCACGTCCACCACCACCACGTCCACCACCACCACGTCCACCACCACCACGTCCACCACCACCACGTCCACCACCACCACGTCCACCACCACCACCACGTCCACCACCACCACGTCCACCACCACCACGTCCACCACCACCACGTCCACCACCACCACCACGTCCACCACCACCACGTCCACCACCACCACCACGTCCACCACCACCACGTCCACCACCACCACGTCCACCACCATCATTTCCACCACGTCCACCACCACCACATTCACCACCACCATGTCCACCACCACGTCCACCACCACCAAGTCCACCACATCTGCCATGTCCACCACATCCGCCAGGTCCACTACATCCGCCAGGTCCACTACATCCGCCAGGTCCACCACCACCTCCATCACCTCCACTGTTGGACTTGGCCCTTTTGGCAGGTTCACCCCTGAACTTTTTGCTTTGTGTTTGTGACTCGGTGATAGTGATTCCTGGTCTTTGCGCACTTTGACACTGTGGCGCAGTGTAAAGTGCGTGCTCTCCCTGAGTACGTGGAGTGTGATTGGCCTGCCCTCCCATAGGAATGCATGGGGAATGTCTGTGTCCCTGGTAGTTCCTGATGCGCGAGGCGTGCATGGTCAAGTTTGGTATGTGCGAACTCGTGAGAGTGAATGCTTCGCAACGATGTATGTGACATGGTTGTGTCTTGTGCGGAAGTGCTACTTCTAGACATGACTGTGTATGTGCTGTGAAGGTGCTGGCGTGTGATTGGCTGGAGCTGGCTGGGATGCCAGGTTCCAGGAAGTCTGTGTGGGTCTGCCCTGGTGGTGAATGGAGAGATTAGCATGCTGATGTGAGGGAGGGGCTGCGCCTGTGTCCGGAATGAGGCTGGGTTTCCCCCACACAATGCTGGCTCCGCCCCCTGTGGTGCGACTGATGACCCTAGCCTGCCTGATGAATGAAAGGGGTGGTTGAGCAATCAACAGTGCTCACAGACCAGCTGCGACTGGTTCTGCCCCCACCCTGCACCTACAGACAAAGGGAAAAGGTGTATAAAAGAGGGGCTGTGACCCCATGAAAATGTTCTTGTTCCCACCTTGAATCTTGCCAGGGGCGTGCTGCTGCTGGGGCTCAGGGGAAGGCTTGCCTCCCTGAGCCCTGCCCAGCCCCTGGACTGCTGAGATGCTGGAATACTGAAGGACTTGTTGCTTTTTGTGCCTTCATAGCGCTGGGAGCGCTGTATTTCTTTCCTAGCGCTTGGGAGCGCTTTAACCTGCATATAGCGCTGGAAGCACTGTATTTCTGCCCACAGCGCTTGGGAGCGCTGTTCATTCGAGCCGGTGCCCACCCGGCATTTTCCCGTTCTGTGAGGGTTCCCTGACCCCCAGCGAGTGCCTACCTCGCTTGATTCCGTATTATTTCATCTCGAGGGTGCCACCCCTCTGAAATGCCCCTGAGATTCACCGCCGCGGCCCGAGCGCCGCAAAACAGGAAGTCAGGCGCTACGGTGCCTGACGCGGGGCGGGACTTCCGGTTTGCCGGAGGAAGTCCCGCCCGCCGCCGCGCTGGGATTGGCCAGCGCCGTCAGAAAGACTGAGCCTGGAGCTGAGTACCGGTCCCGAGATGGGGGACCGGGTGAAGACGAACGAGAGAGCAGGCGGGGCTCCCATGAGGCGAGGGAGAGTCCCGGCAGACTGCTGAAAGGAGACGGTGTCCCCCGCCGCCTCCACCGGTGAGTAGAGTTGCCCGGGGGGGGGGGGGGCGGGAGACCTGGTCGGTGCTTCCTTTCCAGGGCAGCCCCGCTCGATAGAGGGCTGCCCCGACGGTTGTCCCCTGCAGAGCCCCAGTGAAGGGGGCCCTATGTTGTTGGTGCCTTCAAGGCACAGTGCCCCCCTCCTCATGCACTGAGCGGCCCCCGATGGCAGCGGGCCGCTCCCACGTTTTGGGGCATCAGTATTTAGGAGCCAGTTGATTTTAGAGCCAGAGGGCTCCCACGATGGGCAAGTGGTTGTGCCTAGTAGGCTCCCAGCTTGCGCAGCATTTGTGGTAGAGGAGCCAGAGTGCTCCAAGGGGCCCAGTTCTTCAAGAGCCTAGAGGGCTCCCACGTCTTGGCGCATCTTTGTCCCAGAGGGCTAGTAAGAGCCCTGTCGCAGTTCTGTTTTCAGCTGCCCAGCAATTAGTGGGCAGCTGCACCGTTTAGGTATTTTTGCTTCCTAGGGACATGTACTCTGGACTTTAGGAGTGAGGCGCACTCCTTCATCCCTGGCCTTTCCCCAGCTGCGCAGCACTTAGTGCCAGCTGCAGCGTTTAGGCCCCCTGTTCTGTCCCTCAGCTGCCCAGCACTTTGTGGGCAGCTGCTACGTTTAGGTTCTGGCGCAAGTGGCGCAACCTGGACTTTGTGAGTTCTGCGCTAAAGGTGATTTATGCGCTGAGGTTTAGATGCTGTTATGATCTATGTCCTATTGCTTTTGGGTGCTAGGAAATGTACAATGTGTAGTATGTTTTGCGCACCCTGTGTTCTGCACCTCTGAATGTGTTGTTGATGCATCATGTGCCTTGTTCCTTACACCGCTGAACGTATGTTGATGCGTCATGTGTTCCTTACACCGCTGAATGTGTTGTTGATACATGATCCACCACCACCAAGTCCACCACATCTGCCATGTCCACCACCACTGCCATCACCTCCACCTAGACCACCATTAGGTCCACCACCACGTCCACCTCCACCACCACATCCACCAACCCCACCACATCCACCTCGACCACCGCCACCACGTCCACCGCCACCACGTCCATCGCCACCACGTCCATCGTCATGTCCACCACCACCACGTCCACCACCATCCCCACGTCCACCACCATCCCCACGTCAAACACCAGCACCACATCCACCACCACCACCACCACGCCCACTACCACCACCACGCCCACTACCACCACCACGTCCACCACCACCACGCCCACTACCACCACCACGTCCACCACCACCACGTCCACCACCACCACGTCCACCACCACCACGTCCACCACCACCACGTCCACCACCACCACGTCCACCACCACCACCACGTCCACCACCACCACCACGTCCACCACCACCACCACGTCCACCACCACCACCACGTCCACCACCACCACCACGTCCACCACCACCACCACGTCCACCACGTCCACCACCACCACGTCCACCACCACCACGTCCACCACCACCACGTCCACCACCACCACCACCACGTCCACCACCACCACCACGTCCACCACCACCACCACGTCCACCACCACGTCCACCACCACCACCACGTCCACCACCACCACCACGTCCATCACCACCACCACGTCCATCACCACCACCACCACGTCCACCACCACCACCACCACGTCCACCACCACGTCCACCACCACCACCACGTCCACCACCACGTCCACCACCACCACCACGTCCACCACCACCACCACGTCCACCACCACCACCTCCACCACCATATCCACCACTACCACCCCCGTCCAGCACCACCCCGTCCAGCACCACCCCGTCCAGCACCACCCCGTCCAGCACCACCACCATGTCCACCACCACCACCATGTCCACCACCACGTCCACCAGCAGCACGTCCACCAGCAGCACGTCCACCAGCAGCACGTCCACCAGCAGCACGTCCACCAACACCAGCACGTCCACCAACACCAGCACGTCCACCAACACCAGCACGTCCACCAACACCAGCACGTCCACCAACACCAGCACGTCCACCACCACCAGCACGTCCACCACCACCACCACCACCACGTCCACCACCACGTCGTCCACCAGCACCACATCGTCCAGCACCACGTCCACCAGCACCACATCGTCCAGCACCACGTCCACCAGCAGCACGTCCACCAACACGAGCACGTCCACCAACACCAGCACGTCCACCAGCACCACTTCAATCACCACCACTTCAATCACCACCACTTCAATCACCACCACTTCAATCACCACCACTTCAATCACCACCACTTCAACCACCACCACTTCAACCACCACCACTTCAATCACCACCACTTCAATCACCACCACTTCAATCACCACCACTTCAATCACCACCACGTCTATCACCACCACGTCTATCACCACCACGTCTATCACCACCACGTCTATCACCACCACGTCTATCACCACCACGTCTATCACCACCACGTCTATCACCACCACGTCTATCACCACCACGTCAATCACCACCACGTCTATCACCACCACGTCTATCACCACCACGTCAATCACCACCACGTCAATCACCACCACGTCAATCACCACCACGTCAATCACCACCACGTCAATCACCACCACTTCAATCACCACCACTTCAATCACCACCACGTCAATCACCACCACTTCAATCACCACCACTTCAATCACCACCACTTCAATCACCACCACTTCAATCACCACCACTTCAATCACCACCACTTCAATCACCACCACTTCAATCACCACCACTTCAATCACCACCACTTCAATCACCACCACTTCAATCACCACCACGTCTATCACCACCACGTCTATCACCACCACTTCTATCACCACCACTTCTATCACCACCACTTCTATCACCACCACGTCCACCACCACCACGTCCACCACCACCACGTCCACCACCACCACATCGTCCAGCACCACGTCCACCAGCACCACATCGTCCAGCACCACGTCCACCAGCACCACATCGTCCAGCACCACGTCCACCAGCAGCACGTCCACCAGCAGCACGTCCACCAGCAGCACGTCCACCAGCAGCACGTCCACCAGCAGCACGTCCACCAGCAGCACGTCCACCACCAGCAGCACGTCCACCACCAGCACCACGTCGTCCACCACCAGCACCACGTCGTCCACCACCACCACCACGTCGTCCACCACCACCACCACGTCGTCCACCACCACCACCACGTCGTCCACCACCACCACCACGTCGTCCACCACCACCACCACGTCGTCCACCACCACCACCACGTCGTCCACCACCACCACCACGTCGTCCACCACCACCACCACGTCGTCCACCACCACCACCACGTCGTCCACCACCACCACCACGTCGTCCACCACCACCACCACGTCGTCCACCACCACCACCACGTCGTCCACCAGCACCACGTCCACCAGCACCACGTCCACCAGCACCACGTCCACCAGCACCACGTCCACCAGCACCACGTCCACCAGCACCACGTCCACCAGCACCACGTCCACCAGCACCACGTCCACCAGCACCACGTCCACCAGCACCACGTCCACCAGCACCACGTCCACCAGCACCACGTCCACCAGCACCACGTCCACCAGCACCACGTCCACCAGCACCACGTCCACCAGCACCACGTCCACCAGCACCACGTCCACCAGCACCACGTCCACCAGCAGCACGTCCACCAGCACCACGTCCACCAGCAGCACGTCCACCAACACCAGCACGTCCACCAACACCACCACGTCCACCAACACCACCACGTCCACCACCACCACCACGTCCACCAGCACCACGTCCACCAGCACCACGTCCACCAGCACCACGTCCACCAGCACCACGTCCACCAGCACCACGTCCACCAGCACCACGTCCACCAGCACCACGTCCACCAGCACCACGTCCACCAGCACCACGTCCACCAGCACCACGTCCACCAGCACCACGTCCACCAGCACCACGTCCACCAGCACCACGTCCACCAGCACCACGTCCACCAGCACCACGTCCACCAGCACCACGTCCACCAGCACCACGTCCACCAGCACCACGTCCACCAGCACCACGTCCACCAGCACCACGTCCACCAGCACCACGTCCACCAGCAGCACGTCCACCAGCAGCACGTCCACCAGCAGCACGTCCACCAGCAGCACGTCCACCAGCAGCACGTCCACCAGCAGCACGTCCACCAGCAGCACGTCCACCAGCACCAGCACGTCCACCAGCACCAGCACGTCCACCAGCACCAGCACATCCACCAGCACCAGCACATCCACCAGCACCAGCACATCCACCAGCACCAGCACGTCCACCAGCACCACTTCAATCACCACCACTTCAATCACCACCACTTCAATCACCACCACTTCAATCACCACCACTTCAATCACCACCACTTCAATCACCACCACTTCAATCACCACCACTTCAATCACCACCACTTTAATCACCACCACTTTAATCACCACCACTTCAATCACCACCACTTCAATCACCACCACTTCAATCACCACCACTTCAATCACCACCACTTCAATCACCACCACTTCAATCACCACCACTTCAATCACCACCACTTCAATCACCACCACTTCAATCACCACCACTTCAATCACCACCACTTCAATCACCACCACTTCAATCACCACCACTTCAATCACCACCACGTCTATCACCACCACGTCTATCACCACCACGTCTATCACCACCACGTCTATCACCACCACGTCTATCACCACCACGTCTATCACCACCACCACGTCCACCACCACCACGTCCACCACCACCACGTCCACCACCACCACGTCCACCACCACCACGTCCACCACCACCACGTCCACCACCAGCACGTCCACCAGCAGCACGTCCACCAGCAGCACGTCCACCAGCAGCACGTCCACCAGAAGCACGTCCACCAGAAGCACGTCCACCAGAAGCACGTCCACCAGCAGCACGTCCACCACCACCACCCTGTCCACCACCACCACCACGTCCACCACCACCACGTCCACCACCACCACCCTGTCCACCACCACCACCACGTCCACCACCACCACCCTGTCCACCACCACCACCACGTCCACCACCACCACCACGTCCACCACCACCACCACGTCCACCACCACCACGTCCACCACCACCACCACCACGTCCACCACCACGTCCACCACCACCACCACCACGTCCACCACCACCACCACGTCGTCCACCAGCACCACATCGTCCAGCACCACGTCCACCAGCACCACATCGTCCAGCACCACGTCCACCAGCACCACGTCCACCAGCACCACGTCCACCAGCACCACGTCCACCAGCACCACGTCCACCAGCACCACGTCCACCAGCACCACGTCCACCAGCACCACGTCCACCAGCACCACGTCCACCAGCACCACGTCCACCAGCACCACGTCCACCAGCACCACGTCCAGCACCAGCACGTCCAGCACCAGCACGTCCAGCACCAGCACGTCCAGCACCAGCACGTCCAGCACCAGCACGTCCAGCACCAGCACGTCCAGCACCAGCACGTCCAGCACCACCACGTCCAGCAGCACCAGCACGTCCACCAGCACCAGCACGTCCACCAGCACCAGCACGTCCACCAGCACCAGCACCAGCACGTCCACCAGCACAAGCACGTCCACCAGCACCAGCACATCCACCAGCACCAGCACGTCCACCAGCACCAGCACGTCCACCAGCACCACTTCAATCACCACCACTTCAATCACCACCACTTCAATCACCACCACTTCAATCACCACCACTTCAATCACCACCACTTCAATCACCACCACGTCTATCACCACCACGTCCACCTCCTCCACCACCACCACCACCACGTCCACCACCACCCGTCCAGCACCACCCAGTCCACGTCCACCACCACCACGATGCCCACCACATCCACCACCAGCACCACCACCACCACCATGTCCACCACCACCACCACCACGTCCACCACCATATCCACCACTACCACCCCCGTCCAGCACCACCCCATCCAGCACCACCCCATCCAGCACCACCCCATCCAGCACCACCCCATCCAGCACCACCCCATCCAGCACCACCCCATCCAGCACCACCCCATCCAGCACCACCACAACATCCAACACCACAACATCCAACACCACAACATCCAACACCACAACATCCAACACCACAACATCCAACACCACAACATCCAACACCACCACATCCAACACCACCACATCCAACACCACCACATCCAACACCACCACATCCAACACCACCACATCCAACACCACCACATCCAACACCACCACATCCAACACCACCACATCCAACACAACCACCATGTCCACCACCACATCCAACACCACCACATCCAACACCACCACATCCAACACCACCACATCCAACACCACCACATCCAACACAACCACCATGTCCACCACCATGTCCACCACCACAACCAACACGACCACGTCCACCACCACCACATCCACCACCACGTCCACCACCACCACGTCCACCACCACCACATCCACCACCATGTCCACCACGTCCACCACCACCACCACATCCACCACGTCCACCACCAGCACCACGTCCACCACCAGCACCACGTCCACCACCAGCACCACGTCCACCACCAGCACCACGTCCACCACCACCACATCCACCACGTCCACCACCACCACGTCCACCACCACCACATCCACCACGTCCACCACCACCACATCCACCACGTCCACCACCACCACATCCACCACGTCCACCACATCCACCACGTCCACCACCACCACGTCCACCACCACCACCACGTCCACCACCACCACCACGTCCACCACCACCACCACCACCACCACGTCTACCACCACCACCACGTCCACCACCACCACCACGTCCACCACCACGTCCACGTCCACCACCACCACCACGTCCACCACCACCACGTCCACCACCACCACGTCCACCACCACCACCACGTCCACCACCACCACCACGTCCACCACCACCACCACCACCACCACGTCCACCACCACCACCACGTCCACCACCACCACCACGTCCACCACCACGTCCACGTCCACCACCACCACCACGTCCACCACCACCACCACGTCCACCACCACCACGTCCTCCACGTCCACCAGCACCACGTCCACCAGCAGCACGTCCACCAGCAGCACGTCCACCAGCAGCACGTCCACCAGCAGCACGTCCACCAGCAGCACGTCCACCAGCAGCACGTCCACCAGCAGCACGTCCACCAGCAGCACGTCCACCAACACCAGCACGTCCACCAACACCAGCACGTCCACCAACACCAGCACGTCCACCAACACCAGCACGTCCACCAACACCAGCACGTCCACCAGCACGTCCACCAGCACCAGCACGTCCACCAGCACGTCCACCAGCACCAGCACGTCCACCAGCACGTCCACCAGCACCACTTCAATCACCACCACTTCAATCACCACCACTTCAATCACCACCACTTCAATCACCACCACTTCAATCACCACCACTTCAATCACCACCACTTCAATCACCACCACTTCAATCACCACCACTTCAATCACCACCACTTCAATCACCACCACTTCAATCACCACCACTTCAATCACCACCACTTCAATCACCACCACTTCTATCACCACCACGTCTATCACCACCACGTCTATCACCACCACGTCTATCACCACCACGTCTATCACCACCACGTCTATCACCACCACGTCTATCACCACCACGTCTATCACCACCACGTCCACCTCCTCCACCACCACCACGTCCACCACCACCCGTCCAGCACCACCCAGTCCACGTCCACCACCACGATGCCCACCACATCCACCACCACCACCACGTCCACCACCATCACTATGTCCACCACCACCACATCCACCACCACGTCCACCACCACCACGCTCACCTTCACCACCGCAACATCCATCACCACCACCACCACCACAACCACCACCACGTCCACCACCAGCACCACGTCCACCACCAGCACCACCCCATCCACCAGCACCACCCCATCCAGCACCACCCCATCCAGCACCACCCCATCCAGCACCACCCCATCCAGCACCACCCCATCCAGCACCACCATATCCAGCACCACCCCATCCAGCACCACCATATCCAGCACCACCACATCCAGCACCACCACATCCAGCACCACCACATCCAGCACCACCACCACAACAACGTGCACCACCACAACCAACACCACCACATCCAACACCACCATATCCAACACCACCACCACGTCCACCACCACCACCACGTCCACCACCACCACTACCACGTCCACCACCACCACTACCACGTCCACCACCACCACTACCACGTCCACCACCACCACTACCACGTCCACCACCACCACTACCACTACCACCACCACCACGTCCATCACCACATCCACCAACACGTCCACCACCACCACCCCGTCCACCACCACCCCGTCCACCACCACCCCGTCCACCACCACCCCGTCCACCACCACCCCGTCCACCACCACCCCGTCCACCACCACCCCGTCCAACACCACCCCGTCCAACACCACCCCGTCCAACACCACCCCGTCCAACACCACCCCGTCCAACACCACCCCGTCCAACACCACCCCGTCCAACACCACCCCGTCCAACACCACCCCGTCCAACACCACCCCGTCCAACACCACCCCATCCAGCACCACCTCATCCAGCACCACCTCATCCAGCACCACCTCATCCAGCACCACCTCATCCAGCACCACCTCATCCAGCACCACCTCATCCAGCACCACCTCATCCAGCACCACCTCATCCAGCACCACCTCATCCAGCACCACCTCATCCAGCACCCCCTCCACAACCACGTGCACCACCACAACCAACACCACCACATCCAACACCACCACATCCAACACCACCACATCCAACACCACCACATCCAACACCACCACATCCAACACCACCACATCCAACACCACCACATCCAACACCACCACATCCAACACCACCACATCCAACACCACCACATCCAACACCACCACATCCAACACCACCACATCCAACACCACCACATCCAACACCACCACATCCAACACCACCACATCCAACACCACCACATCCAACACCACCACATCCAACACCACCACATCCAACACCACCTCATCCAACACCACCACATCCAACACCACCACATCCAACACCACCTCATCCAACACCACCTCATCCAACACCACCTCATCCAACACAACCACCATGTCTACCACCACCACGTCTACCACCACCACGTCTACCACCACCACCACATCCACCACCAACCATGTCCATCACCACAACCACCACCATGTCCACCACCACCATGTCCACCACCACCACCATGTCCACCACCACCACCATGTCCATCACCACAACCACCACCATGTCCAAGTCAAGTCAAGAGATTTATATAGCGCACTACATACCCATAGGGTCTCAAGGCGCTTGAGGAAGGGTGGGGAATTACTTGTCGAATATCCAAGTTTTAAGTTGCTTTCTCAATGCTAGGTGGTTCTGAGTAAGGCGAAGGTGAGTGGGAAGAGAGTTCCAAGTTTTAGCTGCCAGGTAGGAGAAGGATCTGCCTCCCATGGTGGTTTTGTTGATGCGAGGTACAATGGCAAGGGCTTGGTTGGAGGACCGTAGATGCCGTGAGGGGGTGTAGAAGGACAGTCGTGTGTTGAGGCATTCGGGTCCAAGTTCGTAAAGTGCTTTGTGTGCGTGGGTTAGGAGGCGGAAAGTGATCCTCTTATTTATGGGGAGCCAGTGGAGATTTTTCAGGTGACCAGAGAAGTGTTCTTTACGCGGGATGTCTAGTATGAGCCTGGCTGAAGCGTTCTGGATGCGTTGGAGTTTTTTCTGCAGTTTTGCGGTGGTGCCGGCGTATAGGGTGTTTCCGTAGTCCAGGCGACTCGTGACTAGTGTGTGGGTGACCGTTTTTCTAGTTTCGGTGGGGATCCAGCGAAATGTTTTTTTGAGCATGCGAAGAATGTTGAAGCAAGATGATGAAACGGCGTTGACTTGTCTGGTCATCGAGAGTGAGGAGTCCAGGATGACGCCCAGGTTCCGTGCGTGGTCCGTCGGGATGGGTGCTTTTCCAAGGGCCTCTGGCCACCAAGAGTCATCCCAGGCGGAGGGGGAGGTGCCTAAGATGAGGACTTCTGTTTTGTCTGAGTTCAGTTTCAGACGGCTGTGCTTCATCCACTCGGCTACTTCTTTCATTCCTTCGTGTAAGTTGGTTTTAGCGGTGTTAGGGTCTTTGGTGAGTGAGAGGATCAGTTGAGTGTCGTCAGCGTAGGAGATGATGTTGAGGTTGTGTTGGCGTGCGATGGTCGCGAGGGGGCTCATGTATACGTTGAAGAGGGTGGGGCTGAGTGATGATCCTTGTGGCACGCCGCAGATGACTTCAGAGGCTTCTGACTTGAATGGTGGGAGGCGGACTCTCTGGGTTCTTCCGGTGAGGAACGAGGTGATCCATTCCAGTGCTTTTCCTTGGATTCCAACGTTTCTGAGACGCTGTAGAAGGGTGCTATGACAGACTGTGTCGAAGGCAGCGGAGAGGTCGAGGAGGATGAGGGCGACTGTGTCTCCGTTGTCCAGTAGAGTTCGAATGTCGTCTGTTGCTGCGATAAGTGCGGTCTCAGTGCTGTGTTTGGCTCGGAAGCCGGACTGTGAGGAGTCGAGGGATTTGTTGGTTTCGAGGAAGATGGCGAGCTGGTTGTTGACAGCTTTCTCGATGACTTTGGCCGGGAATGGAAGAAGCGAGATGGGGCGGTAGTTTTTGAGTTCGGTGGGGTCAGCTGTGGGTTTTTTCAGAAGGGCGCTGAGTTCTGCGTGTTTCCAGCTTTCCGGGAAGGTGGCGGAGTTGAGGGAGCAGTTGATGACATCTCGGAGGTGTGGTGCTATGATGGAGTCGGCTTTGTTGAAGATGTGATGAGGGCATGGGTCAGTTGGGGATCCTGAGTGGATGGAGTTCATCAGGCGGATGGTGTCCTCAGTGGAGATTGCGTTCCAGTCGTTAAGGATGTTCAAGGGGGGTGAAGGTCCTGCAGAAGGTTGGGTGGGTTGGTGTCCGGGTTGGTTGTCGAAGCGGTTGTGGATGTCTGCGATTTTGTTGTGGAAGAAGGAAGCTAGGGAGTCGCAGAGGGCTTGGGAGGGGGTGATGTTGTTGGAGTTGGCTGAGGGGTTGGTAAATTCTTTGACGATGTTGAATAATTCCTTGCTGTTGTGGGCGTTGTTGTCTAGTCGGTCTTTGAATGCGGCTTTCTTGGCAGACCGGATTAGTTGCTGGTGTATGCGGGTGGCGTTTTTGAAGGCGTCCCTGGTGCTGGTGTTTGGGTCTTTTTTCCAGGCCTTCTCGAGGGAGCGACAGTTTCTTTGATTTCTTAAGATAATCGTTGAACCAGGAGGCGTTTTTGCTGGCTAGTTTGATTTGGCGTTTTTTCAACGGTGCTAGGATGTCGGCGCTGTTGGATAGCCATTGGGTGAGGTTAATGGCTGCTTGGTCGGGGTTTGGGGAGTGGGCGGGGGGGGTTTAGAAGAAGCGATGAGGAGATCTGGTCGATGGTGATTTTGTTCCAGTTTCTTCGCAGGGAGGGTTGAGGATGGTTGTGGATTGTGGTCTTATTGTAGATAAAGTGAACGCAGCTGTGGTCCGTCCAATGAAGAGCTGTGGTGTGACTGAATGAGACATGTTTGCTGGAGGTGAAGATAGGGTCGAGTGTGTGACCTGCAATGTGGGTGGGGGTAGTGACAAGTTGTTTGAGTCAGAGGTTGGCGAGGTTGTCCAGAAGGGTGGTGGCGCTGCTGTCATTGCTCTTTTCCAGGTGAAAATTGAGGTCTCCCAATAGAATGTAGTCCTCGGAGGGGAAGGAGTGTGGGGTGATAAAGTCAATGATGTCGTCACTGAATTGTGCACGGGGTCCTGGGGGACGGTAGAGGAGGGTGCCTCTGAGTGTGGTCTTGGGGTCGGTGTGGATCTGGAAGTGGAGGTGTTCGGCGCTAGCAAGGTTGACGTCTGAGCTGGTTGAGATGCGGATGGAGTTCTTATGGACGATAGCGATGCCTCCTCCTGTTTGCTTGATGCGGTCTTTACGGATGATCTTGTATCCTTCCGGGATGGCAATGGTGATGTCTGGGGCTGAAGAGGCATTCATCCATGTTTCTGTTAGGAAGGCGACGTCCGGTGAGATGGTGTCTAGTAAATTCCAGAGGTCGATGGCGTGTCTGTGGACCGAGCGAGTGTTAAGCAGGATGCAATTTAGGTGGTTGGTGTCAGGTCTCCGTTTGGTGTTGGTGGATGAGGAGTTGGTTTTGGTGCCGTCGAACTTGCAGGAGTTGCAAGAGAAGGGTCCATGGGTGTGTCCAGGAGCGGCTTGGACGCAGTTGGGGGAACTGCCGGGGTTAAGGGCTAGGAGGGTGGTGGCATTGTAAAATTGCGAGTCCACCACCACCACGTCCACCACCACCACCACCACGTCCACCACCACCACGCCATGTCCACGACCACCACACCACGTTCACGACCACCACCATGTCCATGACCACCAGGTCCACCACCACCACCAGGTCCACCACCACCACCACATCCACGACCGCCACCACAACGTCCACGACCACCGCCACCACGTCCACCACCACCGCCACCACGTCCACCACCACCGCCACCACGTCCACCACCACCGCCACCACGTCCACCACCGCCACCACGTCCACCACCGCCACCACGTCCACCACCACCGCCACCACGTCCACCACCACCACCACCACCACCACCACCACACCCATGTCCATGTCCACGACCACCACCACGTCAACGACCACCACGACCACCACCACCACGTCCACCACCACCACGTCCACCACCACCACGTCCACCACCACCACCACGTCCACCACCACCACGTCCACCATCACCACGTCCACCATCACCACGTCCACCATCACCACGTCCACCATCACCACGTCCACCATCACCACGTCCACCATCACCACGTCCACCATCACCACGTCCACCATCACCACGTCCACCATCACCACGTCCACCATCACCACGTCCACCACCACCACGTGCCACCACCACGTGAGGATGCATTAAGTCCGAGAAGACACAAATAGGGGCTAGAAGTATTACACCAGACCCAAGATACATTTTGAAGAGGCGCAATGTCACAGGGACTCCTGTAAAAGCACTCGCAGCATCTCTACCTCACAGTGGCATACCTGCACGAGCCATTCACTCAAAACAAGCATTGGCATAGCCAATAGGTCTTGCATTTGGGACCTTATAAGTGTTTAGCCATGCAACACTTGATGTTGTTGCACCAAGGATATTGTGCTGGATAACTAAACACTTATAAGGTCCCAAAGGCGAGACTTATTGGCTATGCCAATGCTTTTTTTTTTTATAGCGCAAACTCGACCTAAAGATATCCGGTATCAAAGCGCTTTACATGAGCACCAGTTTTGTTACAGATGGACACATTCATTTTTGTTAGGTACAGGGAAATTCAGTGATTTGCCCATGATCGCAGGATGTTGAGCGTCCCAGCTGAGACTCAAACTAGGTTCCCCAGCTTCTAGGTCGACCGCTTTAGCCATAATGCTTAATCTCTTCTTTCCTTCCCTCCTATGTTTTTCCCTCTTGCATTGGACCAGTCTGTTGACGAAAAATAAGCACCAGTCCCCAAACACAAGTGCCAGTAGGCCCCACCTGCAACCACTGGCTCAAATTAAGCACTGCACGAGACAGAAGAGTATCTGGACTTAGCAAAAGTGTACACTGGTGGAACATTCTAGTTGTTGACATAATGAAACCTAACATCAGTTACTGTGCCATAGAAAAAGACTGCCAATCAGTCCTACATGCCAAGGGTATAGGAAGCTTATGCAACAATGGCCATGTCCTTGATAATGTGTTGCAAAAGTCTAAAGACACTGCTCATATGAAAGCTACCAAAATGTAGGTGACATTTGAAATCATGAAGGCCATAAATACAGTCCATCCATGTTTGACCCATAACTCCAAACAGGCACTGGCAGAGCCAAGAGGTCTCACCTATACAAGAGCTACTGGCTTTGCCAATATGATCTAGCAATTTTGTACACCAGAGTGGCTGCTGTTCAGCACGACTACAAGTTAGTGGGGTGAATGAGGGTGGCATGGAGTGGAGTGTTGTAAATTGGAATAGAGTGGAGTGTTATAGAGTAGCACGGTAGAGTAGAGTGTAGGAGTAGTGTTTCATGGCGTAGGGGGAGTGTATTGGAGGGAGCAGAGTGTAAGGGCGTAGAGTTGAGTGGCATAAAGGGGAGGCCAGTGTCAGAGCTGAGTAAAGTGTTGTGGAGTGGCATGGTGTCGTGGAGTGGAGTAGAATAGAATAGAGGGTGTGAAGTAGAGTGTTGTAGAGTAAAGTGGTGTGGAGCAGAGTAGATTGTCAGAGTGGAGTGACAGAGTGGAGTAGTGTACAGACAAAAGGGGGGGGGGTTATGTCCAAACACCCTTCTATACCTGGGCAAAAAACATCAAAGATGTATATAAAGAAAAAGAAGGTACAGAGGGACCAATCCAACGTTTATTTTCATTCAAGGTATTATTAATTACCCTGATGTTTCAATTATTTTTTGAAAATTCTACATATCCATGATTCTAACTCATATACGTGTCAAATGACGGGGCTGAGCACAAAAAAATCAAATCAGAGTTTCCTCATGTGTAAACATAACATGTACAAGGCATGAACATATAAATCACATTCATATATATGATACAATACATGCCTCAAACCGAGTCCATCAGCAGAAAACGACTCCCGCCCTGCCGGAAAGACACCTCGGACACGGACCTTCGAGTTATTGCAAATTTATTTAGATTGTTGCAGATATTTGCCGCATGACGTTTCGGCTTTGTGGATCCTTGTTCACATGACAACACAATTCTTAGCAGTGTTCATTTTAAAGTGATAGTGCATGTTTGAAATTCACCACGTGAATATTACATTCATAGACAAGGAAGAAAGCTTACTTGTTAGCACCAAACCACGATTCACATATATATATATATTTCTCAAAGTTCATTTGTGTTGCTGGATATTTTTCCAGAATGAGTGGGCCATATAAAATTGCCCCTGAACATTTGTAATCATGTTTTCTACAAAATACGTTTAAATAACATTGCAGTCAAATATGCAGTAAAAACCAAATCTGGCCCATGTTGAAATAATATGATACACAGCATATAGATTATATTAGCTGGTAGTACATGAAATTTGCCATGGCATAGTTGCTGACATACAGATGGCTTTCGACATGCCATTAGATATGTCGCACAGCGTACTGAAAAAGATAATACCGGCATGAATGCCCTTGCGGAATGTTCGTAAAATACTGAACATGATGCTAAGAAAATTCAAAATGCATACATATTTGATCAAACCTATCGGCAAAGTATGCTTAGTGACAGATATCTGTTAAAATAACAAAAAATTATCCATGTTTACTATACATAATTAGATGACTGTCATATAAAGTGCAAATGTGCAAAATAGTGCAAATACGCAATGTACACATGACAACTCAATTGCCCTGGATTTTATAGAAAAAATACATGCATAATACAGTATTCAATATAGCTTATATAAATATCCTCCCACCTAGGCACGTTATATTTTATGTCAGTCATAAATAGAATCTATCCTAACTTGGATAGCTGTCATATAAAGTGCAAAGATGCAAAATGGTGCAAACAAGCATTGTAAACATAAATGTAAAATGCACTCTCCGGGTATCATACTCTCTCCATATTACATACAATATCAATATGAAATGTAATGGAGAAAAAAAGGAATCTCTAGGTCAATACTCAAGTAACTAATATGGTCTTCATCACCACATTTGACACAAAATGTAGTGCCAATCATCTGTAGAATACCCCTAGAGAATAGCAGCATGGGTTAGATCCATATGTAATAAGCTAATATAAAGTGCAAATGTGCATAAGTTTGGGCAGCTACTACAATGTTAGCTATGATGTGAATTCCAACTAATATGTTCCAGTTGGGCTAAAACATTCCTCCTGATAATTCCTCCTGATAAATAATCATATTTTAAGTGCTTCAAAGTCTATGAAAGTGAAAAAACATACATGAGAATAAAAAGTGGCCCACCTGGTGTACACAAAGATAAAGTAAAATAAAGGGGACTAGTATGTCAAAACATATATTAAATCCCATCAAATAGCAGCAACAGTATTTCACTCCTAAATTAAGGGACTGTCTTAATTAATATCTGTTTCAGTTAGTCAACATATGCAAAAAGCCAAGGGAACCCCTATCCAATACTGATTTCGATTTGATAGACAAGAAGATGAAATCATGTGAAACTCATTTCAGATAATGATACCTCCAGCCGGGGATACCAATACTCATAAAGGGATGGACTGTGAGGTAACTCCTAAATAGCTCAGAGTAAATTATTTAAAACCATAAATAAAGGTCACTAAGGACATGCCAGCCGGCCACCTTACTAAAATAAGAACCCAGTAAGTGTTCATCAACATGTCAGAGAGTACTGTAATCTAGGGTAAACACGTATGCAAATCCACAGTTACATTGAGCCCTCCCAGAGACTTCGTGTCAAGTTGTAATATGTATTTGGTCTCCAACCTGCGGCGTTTAGCTTCCCTGTCCCCTCCTCGTCTGCTGGCTTTGACTGCATCAATAACAAAGTATTTAAGGCTGCTGTTATCAGCCTGATGCAAGTCACGGAAGTGTCTAGCCACCGGGTAAGTATTATCCTGGTTGGCTATCGCTCTCAAATGTTGAAGTGTACGTTTGTGGACAGCTAACTTAGTGCTCCCCACATACCTCAACAAACATGGGCACTGCAATACATAAATAGCGTATTCCGTCTTGCAAGTTAGTACTTGGGTGATTTGATGCTCATGATTGCTAAAACCATTGGTGTAAGTTTTTTTGTTAATCCCATGTACACACGATTTGAAGGTTTTGCATCTAAAGAATGGGAATGTGTTTCTGTATTCTATGAATTGAATTGATTCTTTGATATAATTTTTTGTAGTATCCTTTCATAATATTTATGTCACATGTATAAGCACCGTGTCTGTATATATTTCTTGTTAGCTATACATTTTCTACAAAAAAGATAAAATAATAATAAATAAAATAATAAAAAATATCAGGAACAACCACAATGTTAATTGATTCTTTAGTACACGTCTTTTTTCACTCCCTAAAATAGGCACATAACCCGGTGCATTTGTGCTCCCCTTTTTCTAAATTTTCATCTAAAGAAGCCACTGTTATTTTGCAGCCAAAACGTTTTTTCAATAGTTTCAGGACAGGTGTCCACCAGTTGGTCTTTTAATGAGGGGGCTTTGCTAAAAGTGAGAGGCTATACAGGGTAAGGTGGAACCAATAACGGGATCATTCAGGATGATTGGCCAATTTCGATTGATAATTTTGTAAATTGCCTTGTTTTGTCTACTATATCCTGTTATGATCCTGAAAGTGCTGCTGGTAGTGCCACTAGGCAAAGGGCTAATAGTGGCATACTTACTTTCAGATTGAGCATCTTGCCTATATCTATCCAGCAGATCTTGTCTGTTGTGTCCCATAGATTTAATGCGGGCACTTTCAATAGCTTGTCCAGAGTATCCCCTCTTTAGAAACCTGCACCGGCTAGCAAATTGGGCCGCTTCTAAATATTGGGTGTCACTACAAACCCTCCTAATGCGCAACATTTCCCCGTAGGGAATGCTGGCAATTAGATGAGCACGGTGAGCACTTCCAGCATGTAAAATAGTGTTTCCTGCGGTACTCTTGCGGTACAGTTTAGTTTCCAATTTGCTGTCTTTGTCATATACCTCAGTATCTAGGAAGGTGACAGAGGTTTGACTTAATGTTGCTGTGAAGGTTAAATTAAGTTCATTAATGTTGATATCCCTAATGAACTCCTTGGCTAGTTTTTCACTGCCTCTCCATATCACAAATAAATAGTCTATAAAACGAAACAGCCCAATTATATTGTTTTCAAAGACCTCACGAGGTTTGGTTTTGAGGACCAGTTCCTCCCAAACTCCTATGTGAAGACACACAAAGCTTGGGGAGAAACTGGCCCCCATTGCCACTCCTTGTAGCTGTTGATACAAAAGGTAATTTATATGAATACATTATTCTTTAAGCAATATTCAAGCATCTGTAGCAACATACTGGTATGTTCAAGAAAATGATCAGATCCTTGAGAAAGATAATACTCCACTGCCGCAAAACCATCAGTATGTACAATACTGATGTAAAGCGCGGTGACATCGAGTGTCATCATCCAATCTCCTTCTGCCCACTCTATTCGCTGTATTTTGAGCAGAAAGTCCCCTGTATCTTGTACAAGAGAACTAAGAGAACGAACATAACCCTGAAGAAAGTAATCTATATAAATAGATGTGCATTCCAATAATCCTCCCCTGGCTGAGATGATCGGTCTGCCAGGGGGGTTTTTCAAGTCCTTATGTACCTTGGGGATAAAATATATCAGGGGTGTTATAGGATTTTTCACTCTGAGGTACTTGAATACTTCCTCAGAAATAATTATTTTTGCTTTCCATTTGATTAACTTGTGATGGTACTCAGATTTGATACTTTTTAATGTTGCTGTATTGATTCTTTCATAACATTGTCGATCATTCAATTGGAGGTACGCCTCCTTGTCATAATTGATTCTTGTCATTAGGACGACATTACCTCCTTTATCACTCCCACGTATGACAACATCCTTCTCTTTAGTCATGCGGGAAACCAATGCTTCATATTGCTGTGTTTGTTTGTCATAATTTTATTTTTGTATGCATATCTTTCTCTGGAGGTCCTTGAGTTGCTTTACAGAGTTCTCGTGAAAGATGTTAATCGCATCTCATGGCATGACAGGGTTGAACACTGATGGTGGTCTGAATAGAGTTTTGGCTAAGGCCCGATTTCCTGGTATGTCCACTGTTCTTTCTTCACCAGATTGAAACTCATTTGGGTCAAATCCTGCACCCTCAGTGTCCCATAACTCCACTATCGCTCCCGGAATGGGGGTTCCAGGGATATTGGTAAAACTCGCTGTGGTTAATTGTTGACCAATGGTATTCTTCTTGAGTCTTACGGCATAATATTTGCGCAACTTTAATTTCCTTACTGCTTTATAGAGATCACATCTAGTAGCAGCATAATTCAAATTGCATGATGGAGCAAAGGATAGTCCGAGTTTCAGGATGTTTTCTTCATCCACTGAAAGCTGCAAAGGAGTGAGGTTGATGATAGTACGATTTGAGTCATTACTTGTTGTTATTGTTTGGTTGACCATTGGCACCTGCCTCTCTTTTGCTTTTGATAATTTGTTCCTTTTCCTCGCCCTGTACCTTTGCCGTCGCTTGTAATTTGCCCGTTGTCTTTGTAATTCCTTTGAATTCGTGGCCTGAACGACTGCAGCCTTTCCTGGCATAAAAAACTGATCTCTTGTCCAGGTGAAGGCTTGATCTGTGTGCCCGATGTGGCATTATTGCGGCGCTCCGATTCAGACTCAGTATCGACTTCCGAACTGATCTCAGATATTGAGGAATCTGTCTGATCTTTTGTTTGTCTGTTAAGTTTGGGCTTGGATGGATTTTTGGACACAATACATATACACAATATATACAACATTCACAAGGAGTACAAAAACACCCCTACTGAGAGCAAAACTATCGGAATGTACACTCCTTACTCCGAGTGATACACTCTGAGGAAATCCCTTTTGCGCCAGAGGAATTACACCTCTAATATAATTATTCTATAGGCGCTTTCCTTTTCAACAGAAATCAAAATAATGGGACTCCTTGTAAATATGTTGACGCAGCTGCGGTCGCATTTCAGCCAGTGATTCCTTTCGGCTTCATGAGGACAAGGGTATCAACATATCTATAATTATAATAGGGAAAAAACTTAACTATACATAAAATTCTACCGTATCTACACTATCCCATCAGTGACCATGCAGTGCCTAGAAGGTCAGGTGATCATAAGGGAAGGCAGGAGGGGAGTAGCCAGGCAAGCAACCAAGTTTACAGTCACCCACTTTAAGTCGGTTAGTGGCAGCAGAGACTAGGCTATTAATAGCAAGTGCACCAAAACACTACACCAGGGAAGAAATCACCCAAGTCAAAATAAAAACTAATAAGGGTGATAATCACACCAATACCTTGAAGGAGAGTAATGCTCTCCAACTCACGGACAGCGAGGTAATTCCAGGGCACAAATGCCAGCGAATACCCGGATCATTGGACCACTCGAATCTTAAGAGAATATTGAAATAAAAAAGTCCTATAGTAAAATATGCTCAAAAAGGGCTTCATCCTATAGCTCTTTACATTAATAAAGTCATGCGATAACCATCACAGATACCTGTTTTTTCACGTCAGTCCACCAGGTCAGCAAACCCACACACGTTCACTTTCAAGGTAGGCAGGGATCTCATCTCCTAATAAGAAACAACAATCACTCTCACATATCTTCCCGGTATGCAGCAGCCCAGCCTGCCCCAAGTCGCGTGTGGCGTCTTTAACGTGCCTCAGGAGCATCAGCTTACCTTTACCTCGGGTCCCCGTCAACAGCAAATAAATCCTCAATCCTCCATTCTGCTCACGGCAGTAAAAAACGCTCAAGACGCCTCAACCACGGACGGAACTTAAACGTAAACGCGATTGCGTCATGGTCACTTGTAATGGGCATAGAAAGCAGACTCATACCCACTGAGTCATGCTGAACTCGAGCAACAGTCACCCTAGGAAAAAAGACCCAACACACCGAAAGGACCAGGGTCTCTCCCCAAGTGAAACTAATGGTCTGGGCACACCATCACAAAAACAGAAAGTCAGGTGTAGTGATCGTGGATGTAGCAAAAAAGGGGGCTGGACTACACAATTTATCATAATCGGGTTTTAATCACATTGCTCATGTAAACAAACAGGTAGTGCGTCCGCGCAATCAGCTTAGCCGCTAGGGAGTCATCACATTCCTCTTTGGCCAAGCAAACAATATGTATTATATAAACATCAAGAAGAAAACAAGTTAAATACCTGTAACTTTGGTTCCCCAGTATTGGTAACTTTCATAGATTCCCATGCTTTGTATCATTCTTAGTCGTCGGAATGGGAGCCTTTGTAAATAGAAAATACCTTAGTAGTAAGCACAAAGTGAAAAAAATAGGCCTAGGCCTCATCTCATTTTGTAGCTTATCCACCTCTTTTTGTAAAAGAGACCACATTCTTGCAGTAGCCAATCAGAGCAGCCTCACCCCATAGAACCTTCCTGAGAGAGCCTCAGAGCCTCAGATTTTCGTAGCCGTTGTGAACAGCAACATCATAGGACAATAAGGCTGAGCTTTCCCAGGGGAGACAGGTGGGCGCATGGGAATCTATGAAAGTTACCAATACTGGGGAACCAAAGTTACAGGTAAGTAACTTGTTTTCTTGCCCCAGTATTGGAACTTTCATAGATTTCCATGCTTTGTATCAGAATAGCTAGCAGTAAAGAGAAAAGCATATTTTGAAATATGTGTACCTGTAAATGTCATACATAATCCTGATAAGAAAAACAGATACACATTTGCATCACAAAGCAGAATAATGACAAGTAATACAAAATATGCAAACAGGAAGGCGGGATAGTAAGGAAAGCTCACCGACTTATTGGAAAAGGTTCCTCAAAACCGCCTGGCCCACTGCCGCATCCTCTTTCACAGAAGAATCCAAGCAGTAGTGGCGAGTGAAGGTTGGACACTGCTCCATGTCGCCGCTCTACATATATCCTTGATCGGGACACCTGAGAATAGAGCCACCGATGAAGCCATTGATCTCGTAGAATGAGCACAAACTGCTCGTTGAAGTGGTTTCCCCGCTGCTTGATGGCAAAAGTGTATTGCACTGGATATCCAGCGGGAAATGCAGGGTTTAGAAACTGGACACCCCTTCCGTGGAGCACTGAATGAAACAAAAAGCTGGGAAGATTTTCTGAATAGTCTTGTTTGCTCCAAGTAGAACTTGAGACATCTGTGTGAGAAGTTGGCCTGATATATAGTGCTCACTATTCTAGTGATCACTGTGTATCATTCCAAACGACCCTTATTGATGATTGGTTGTAAGTCAACCTTATAGACCAGCTATCCTAGTAGCGTGGACAAAAGCATTCTTTAGGCTAAACTCTAGAGGGCGTGTTAAGCCAGCTGTTTTACCATCACATATACCCCTTGAACACCAAGTGAAAGGACACCACACAAGTTGTTATAAAAATAAAGTATATTTATTAATAACAAGTCTACCTTGAACTCTTAATGAGTCAGGGAGCTAAGCACAATACAAAACTCTTACGAAAATACTACAAGTTGCACAATTTACACAAATGCCCGAGGGGCACGAAAAACCATATACTCTAAAAGTGGAATGCGAAATACTAGCAGGTGAGTAACTCAATCCAGAGGCTTCAGGATCGCTAGGACTACACTACTGAACTCTAAGGTTAGGAGCAGGAGGCCTAGGGAGATCGGGTGCAGAGTGTGCACTCTCACGCGGGATGCAGGACAAAGTCTATGGAGGCTAGTATTTCTAAAGTTACTGTTTCCGGACGAATCCGACTAGGTAGACTTAAACGAAAAAGGATCTGGACACTTGGATAGTGAACCTGCGTTGGAGCACCGAAATGCTCGGGTTACCTAGCCCAGGGGCTGCGGCTGCATAGGGTTCAAAAGACGTCGGGAATCCTCGTTGTAGTCTATGGAGCCTGAAAGAAGAAGTTGCTGGCAGGCGACCAGTGAAGATATTCGGTGTGAACCAAGGCTGGATCGGTGATGGAGACGACCTGAAAGCAGAGGGGACTCAGTTCTTAATCACTAGCCAGTGATTGTGTGGGCACCAGGATGGCACCGGATGAGGGCACCGCGATCAGGTGAGTGGGCGACGCTGGACTCTGCAGTCACACGGGCCAGGAGGCGTTGTCGGCGACCAGGCTGGTGGTGCGAGCTGTCCCACGAGGGCGTCTGCTGTCGGCGATGCTGGAACCAGGATTGGAGCAACATGCCTCGGCAAAGGCAAGCCCACGCGGTGGAGTCAAGATGGCGTCTGGAGTGGACCAGGAGGGTCCGGGGTGCTCCTCTTTTGGAAGGGAGCAAGGGCCAGTCTGGAGCAACCAGACCAGCGGTGAAAAAGTCGTGGTACGTCGTCAGGAGGGCCACTAGCCAACGGGCAAGTGACCGGACAACGCGGTAAGCAGCAAAGAGCAGAAGGGCCCCACGCAGATCTCGTGGATGCTGGGGGCTGGACTTCGGTGCTGGAGCTGCTCTGGGTTTGGGCTTCTCAAACCCCAGTGCACTCACTCGAGGATCCCTCGGCGGTCGTGCTGGTTAAGCGTCGTGCAGGTTTTGAAGATGGCCGGTCCCTCAAGTCTCGTCACACCCACGAATCTCAGCTGGGCTGATGATGCAGGTAGAGGTCAGAGATGCCAGGGAATCCGGGTCTCGTCGAGCTGGTCAGTCTTGATCCGGAGGATGGACGTGCAGCAAACCGCGATGCTTAGGTGGTGCCTGCGGGTGCAGGGTGGCTACTCCTTAGCCACAAGGAAGAGTCTTCAGAGAAAGTCAAGAGTTCCTTTCGTGGAAAGTAGTTCAATATTCAAGATTATCTAATTTGGGAAGGGGGCCCGCTCCTACCTTTATCCTAAGAAAAGGGGCTGGCACGCGACTAGGTCCTGCCCATGGATGGGACCAGGAGGGGGGTGGTTACACCCCTCTCCTTTGTCCGGACTCTCCCCAGCTCAGGGGCTGGGGTGCCCCTGGAACTGGTTTGAGCCGGCATATGCACAGTGAGCACCGGGGTGCCACTTGCAGTCACCTTCCTTTCTGCCCTGTCTACCTGGGATACACAAAACCCTGTCTGGGATGGTGCTAGCACCGCCCCTAACAGGAAACCCTTTGTCCGAGCTCTCCTCGCTGGAAGGACTCCCAGCAGCAGGAGGTCAGACTTGTGTCTGTGGTGGCAGCATCCATTTTGTGATGCTGAGGCTCGAGTTAACTTTAACCGGGGTTCACAGTTACACACATGTCGTGTCCCTCTAGAAGGGTGGAATGCTAACCCCGTCGCCAGAATTGGCGAGGGGTTAGTATTCCAATTCGTATGACACCTTACTCGACATGTTTTGATAAAGCGATACCAAAGTTGGCAAATAACCGCGAGGATTATAATGCACTTAAGAGTATATGGTACGCGTTATCATGGAACAGCTATTAGGACTTGTTTCCGCAAGCTGCAAACGGGCTCAGCTCATGCCAGAGCACCATCTCACATAATTCCAAGCACTCTGCCTTCAGGATTGATAAGGCCTGCCATAGGAGTGACTGATAGGAATACATGTGTCCATTTTAGGGTTAGATATAGGAATACTATATCTAAAGCAAAGGGTGATTACACCACCTTGCCCCAGCTGTCGTGCAGCCAGTTGTGTCCGATTTGGATGGCCAGCCAGGGGTGGCATAATACATGCTGCAGCCCCTGGTAGGCCCTAGGTACACCTATGCCCTGGATATCTAAGGTATGCTGTACAGGGACTGATAAGGTGGCCCAGTACCAATTGGTAAATGCACCTAAGGTACATGTGTGTCAATTTAGAGAGAGAACAGCTAGGCTGTGGGTCTGATTAGCAGGCTCACAGCCAGGGAAAGTCGTAAACCAGTGAAGCAAAAAGCAAAACATCGGGGGTGACCATAGGATTGCAGACCCCACTCTCCTACAATCTGTGAATGTCCAAAGAGTGCAAAGCCCTTTCAGCTGGCGTGGAGGGCCGCAGGAAGAAGGATTTTAAGACCACCAGCTCATTCAGATGAAATTCTGAGGGTACCTTCGGAATAAATTTAGGATTTGTCCTTAGGATGAGAACATCATTTTTGAATTGTAGAAAAGGTTCCTCAATTGTGAAAGCCTGGAGCTCACTAACTCTTCTAGCCGATGTCAGGGCCAAGAGAAGAGCCAGTTTCCATGAGAGAAACTTCAGGTCGGCCCCATGAATAGGTTCAAATGGGGCCTTCATTAGATGTGACAGGACCAAATTAAGATGCCAGGCTGGTGGTGGAGGTCGAACTGGTGGAAAAACCCTGAATAACCCCTTCAGGAATTGTTTAATGATCCTTCCAGACCAAAGGGAAGGACCTGATGATGATCGTCTAAATCTAGAAATGGCCGCTAGATGTACCTTTACAGAAGAAGGAGCCAATCCAGATTTTGCAAGAGAAAGGATGTAAAGCAAGAGTTGGTGCAGTGCAGAAGTATATGGATGTAGACCTTCTCTCAGACACCAAAGGCAGAATCTCTTCCACGTAGCCCGTTTTATTCGTACTAGGCGCTCGGGCCTGGGCCAAAATGTCTTTACATTCTCCTGAAAGATTTAAACCCTGGAACTCTCTGAACTCAGGAGCCACGCTGTCAATCGTAGTGACTTCAGGTCTGGATGCAGAACCTGTCCGTGAGCCATTACCAACAGTGATGGAACAGGACGCAGGAGAATTGGTTGATCTTGGGAGAGGAGAAGAGGTTCTGTGTACCAAAACTGCCTGGGCCATGCTGGTGCGATCAGAATCATTCTGCACGGTTCCGCCTTGAGCTTGCGGATCAGTCTCGGGATCAGCAGGATAGGAGGAAAGGCGTAAACAAATGCGCCATACCAGGCAATCAAAAGCGCATTCCCCAAGGATCCCCGATGGTGAACCCTGTTTGCATAGGACTGGCATTTGGCGTTTCGGGGAGTTGCAAACAGATCGATGGTTGGGGTCCCCCAACGTGCAAACAGTTCCTCCAGAATGGTCTGATCCAGTTCCCATTTGTGGCTGATAGTCTTTTGGCGACTCAAAGTGTCCGCTGTGGCATTGAGTGTTCCCGCTAGATGTTTCGCTGAAAGGGTGACGTTGTGTTGGATCACCCAATTCCAAAGCCTCTGTGCTTCCTTCGAAAGGGTGCAAGATCTCGTTCCGCCTTGCTTGTTTATGTAGTTCATGGCTGTGGTGTTGTCTGTACGAACCAGCACTGAACGGTTGCGGATCCTTGGAAGGAAAGCCTCTAAGGCTAGACGAATGGCCATAAGTTCCAGTAGATTGATGTGGAACTTGACTTGGACTGGGCTCCAATGACCACTGACCTTTAGTTTTTGGAGGACCGCTCCCCATCCCTCCATGGAAGCATCTGTTGTCAATACCATGGGAGATGGTGGAGTTGGAATGGTAAACCTACTGAAAGATTGTCTTTTAGCAACCACCAGCTGCTTGCTTTCCGCATTTTCGGAGTGATGACAATCCTGTCGTCGAAGGAGCCTGTCACCTGACGCCATTGTTTGTCCAACTGTTCCTGCAGTGGACGCATTCGCAGCCTGCAGTGTGGTACCAATGGTATGCAGGATGATATCGATCCGAGAAGTGATTTGTATTTGCGAACTGACAGAAACTTCCGTGTCTGTAGAAGTCGAGCTGAAAGAATTAGCTTGGTTTGGCGCTCTTCCGAAGGAAAAGCCAGACAGCACTCAGTGTCTAGTATCACACCCAAAAACTTCGCTGTTTTGGAGGGGCGCAAAATCGATTTTTCTCTGTTGAGCCGAAGACTCCCTTGGACGCCTCTTGGAACGAAGGAGCCTTTAGCAGCCAATCGTCCAGATATGGGAAGACTTCGAAAGACTGCTTTCTGAGAAAGGCTGCCACCGGAGCCAGTACCTTTGTAAAGATCCGCAGAGCGGACCTGAGACCAAAAGGCAGTACTTTGAAATGAAAATGGTCTTGCCTACTGTAAATCGAAGGTATTGTCTGTGAGCTGGATGAATGGGTACATGGAAGTAAGCGTATTCCAAATCTAGGGTCGCCATGTAGTCCCCTGGATTGAGAAGGCGGAGGATGTCCTGAAGCGTGACCATCCTTAAGGACAACTTGATGAGATAAGTGTTGAGGTGCCGTAGATCTACGATCGGACGCCACTTGTCCTTCGTCCCTCGTCTTCCGAACCAGGAAGAACCTGGAATAGAACCCTTACCCCTTTTGGGAGAGAGGTACAGGTTCTATTGCCCCCTTGGTGAAGAGTTGGTGGGCCTCGAGATGAAGGAGTTTCAGATGTTTGGGTGTAAAGGCGTCTGGAGCTCTCGTTGGAGGAAGATCTTGGAACTCCAACATGTGTCCTTTCTTGATGATGTTTAGGACCCACTGGTCTGTTATGACCATCCAGTTGTTGAGGCAATGGGCAATCCTGCCCCCCACTGGTGTTAATGAGGGCACAGGAACAGTAAAAAGAGCCACCTGGCCGCTAATGTCTCTTGGTATTATCTCTCCTCTGCTGCCCTAGTCGTCCTCTTGGCGGCTGGCGAGAGAAAGAACCCATCTGTGAATACTGGGGTTTGTATGTTTGGCCAGGTTGGGAGTTGGAAGAGTAGCAGTGCTGATTGCCACCTCTATAGGAGGAGAACCCTCTTCCTCTTGCTCCTTTGAAGGGCAATTTGCGGTATTGTAAAGTTCCTAAGGACTTGGCCGTATCCGTTTCTTTCTTTATGCCCTGTAGGGCGTCATCCACGTGTTTGCCAAATAACATCTCCCCATCGTATGGCAGATCTAGAATTTTATTTTGTACCTCCGGTCTGAACCACGTGGCTCTCAACCAACCCTGGCGTCTCAGAACTGCCGAGCCGGCTGGCGCTCGGAAGGCCGTAGTTGCTATATCCATAGCGCAGTCAATTACCTCAGAAGAGGCTCGCTCTCCTTCCAGTAAGATCTTTTTGACCTCGTCCTTAGATGCATCCTGAAGTTCTTCCACGAACGGGGAGAGGTCACACCACATCTGGCGATCGTATCTCCCCAGAATCGCCAAAGCATTAGCCGCCCTAACGAGGAGGCTGGCCATTGTGGAGAATCTTTTTCCAACATTGTCCAAACGCCTGCCCTCTTTATCCGGTGGGGTCGTTAGCGGCGTGGATGGGTTTTTAGATTTACTCTGTGCGGCCTGGGAAATGACCGAATCCGGGTTTGGTTGACCTAGTAGACATGCCGGGCTGCCCTCTGGCGCCTTATATTTTTTCTCCAGTCTGGGCAGCACCGGGAGGACCGTGGCCGGATTCTGCATAGCTTTTAGGCCTTCAGACCAAACATGTTCAATGATGGGGATTGAACGTACGGATTTCCGGAATGGTTCTTTGAAACCGTACAAAAAACATCCGGACTGAACTGTGGTAACCGGAAGACCAAATCTCTTGGAAGCTCGTTTAATCAAGTTGTGAAAGCCTCCGATATCTGCTGGAGGAGAGATTGCGGAATCAGGCCCTGTGACGTCTGGATCTCGAAGGTCATCCTGATTCCAGTCTACATTCTGGTCTTGGTCAGGGTCCACTTGCTGATCTACATCAGATGAGGCATTATCATCATCTGTATCATCCCGAATGGGCACCACCTCTTGTGGATGTTCTACGGGCTCTGTGTCACGCCCTCTTGAAGGCAAAGAATGTCCTGCCACAGGCTGTGATAACTGAGGCGGAGGTGTAGGAGGGCGTACCTGTTGAACCTCCTGAGGAGTAGGAAATCGCCTCCGATAGTCCTGCAACATTAGTTGTAGATCAGAGATGAGAGTGGATGGCATCGCCACCATCTCCTGCTGAGATTGACGTGGAGGTTTCTGCAAAGGAACCTGCATGCTTGGCATTTCCTGTTGTTCATAATAATCCTGTGGAACATATTGTTGTTGCTCCATTTCCCCTTCCTCAGAACTGATGTCTTGTATTTTTACTTGTAAGTCAGAAGGGCTATAAGCCTGGCCAAAATCGCTATAAGCCTCTTCTTCAGAATCCTCATCCAGCAATAGGGTAGGAGGAAACCGTTGGACTTGCCGTGGAGATGTCATTTCCGGTGTTATTTGTCTCTTTCTGTGTGAAAAAAATTTTTTTCCAGTCGTCGACGACGTCGACGACGGAATCGTTGTTGACGGTTGTATCTTCAGAGACTGTTTCGTCGACGGAGGCGCCGACGAAGAAACTGCGCTCGTCGTCGAGGATTGAGTCGTCGACGGGGAGATGGTCATCGTCGACGATGGTTGGATTGTCGACGGAACCATCGACGAACTCGTCGTCAGCAGCAAGGTGACAGGTGTTGTCGACATGGTAGTCGTCGACGTTGTCCTCGTCGTCGCCGAAGCGACTCTCGTCGTCGACGTGGAGAAAGTAATTTTCGTCAACGACAAACAGGCATCAGGTGTCTTAAACATCGTCAACGGCGCAGGTGCCGTCTTCGTAGCCGTCGTCGACGAGCCCGTCGACGAGGCTAATTTTACAGACAAGTCTTTCTTGATAGAAATCATCGGCGTACCTGTGGTTTTCACCGTCGACGAACGCCGTTTCTTGTCTGAAACGACCTCCTGAGTCGCAGTAGAAGGTTTTTTCACCCCTCTATCCTTGTCAGAGGGTGGTGAAGTCACAGGGTCGATCTTCTTAGCCTTTTTTGAAGGTTGCGACTCCTCAAACTTTCCCTGCCTTTCCTTTTCACCGTGGTGAGGAGATTTTTGGGAAGCAGGCCTATCAGACCTATCAGAGGTCCCAGGCAAGGCCTTGACATTGGGCTCATCAGATGTAGTAGTGGGGAGACCTACCCCTCTTTTTCGACCTTCTTGATGACACCATCGAAGAGGAGCCCTCACTGTCAGAAGACATAAGTTCCTTGCGGTCTTTCATTTTCTGTAGCCAAGTGAGGAGACGTCCTCTCTGTCCCTCAAGGTCTTGGTGAAGAAGGTTCTGCAAATCTTGCAGTCCGTGGCCTTATGATCCGGATATAAGCAGTATATGCAGTCTTCATGTTTGTCCTCAACAAACAACCTCTTTTTTTAGCAAGTAGCACAGGCTCTAAAAAGTGCTTTCTTCTCTTTGTCAGACATGACGAAAAAAATAGGCACAAGTTGAAGAAAAATACTAAGAAGTGAAGAAAATTGAGCAGAGCTCAATGGAGACTCCCTTGCACAACGTGCGGTAGAAAATTTGAGGCTCTGAGGCTCTCTCTGGAAGGTTCTATGGGGTGAGGCTGCTCTGATTGGCTACTGCAAGAATTTGGTCTCTTTTACAAAAGAGGTAGATAAGCTACAAAATGAGATGAGGCCTAGGCCTATTTTGTTTCACTTTGTGCTTGCTACTAAGGTATTTTCTATTTACCGAGGCTCCCATTCCGACGACGGGGAATGATACAAAGCATGGGAATCTATGAAAGTTCCAATACTGGGGCAAGTCCATGTAAATGTCAATCCAAAACGAATTCCCATACACTAAGACCATACACTCATGTTGTCACCGAGTAACCACATCAGAGAGTCCATAATTATATTCAAGCCCCCGTTCTCGAGTCTCGGTAGCTCCAGGATATTCCAAAACCAAATGATCAGCCAGATATTCAACAGCACTGTATGTTCACATCCGGATTTACATTCTTAGGTCATACGCAATATATTCTGTGTCTAAATTGTCAATGATAAACGGCAATCCATGTAAAAAATAGAATGGAAGCTTGCATTCAAATCTATCTAATGGACAGTAATCAAATGTGAATTCATCATGATTAACTCCGCATCTCAACAATTAAAAAAAAAATAGATTATATACTGAATGTGAATATCCATAGTGTACTACTACACAGGTGTACAGCCCTACCTTCTGTGCATCTTGTGGCGGGAAAATGATCCATATTTCAAATTCACTACTTCCAGTAATGCATGTATCTAAATTAATGCCCATAGTTCATCTCTGACATTCAAACCATCTACAGCAGTGTGGTATCTTTCTATCAACCGTGCTTCCGTACGGTTCAACTTGGTCTCCAGTTCTCCCTTGTTGCTTGCTTTGATCACCTGATTTATGTGGGCAAATACACATTTTTACCGCCTGAGTGGTCTGGCCAATATAAGATTGACCACACGGGCAAGTCAACACATACACCACATTTTTGATGTTGCAATTAGAAAAGGACTACATAGTGTGGGTCTTGTTGATTACAACCGATTTGGAATCTGTAGTGCTTGAGCATGCGGCTCAGTTGGTACATCGAAAGTGTCCAACCACCTTCGGCAAACCCAGCAGACTTCTGGTGTCTTTTTTGACCAGTGGTTCCCTGTTTGCTCTACCAAGATGTTGTTTCAAATTCCTACCTTTCTTAAAGGCAAACAGTGGTCTCGGAATGTTGAGATTTTCAATCAATCTCCAATTTCTCAAAATTATCTGTTTAACTTTATTAGATTTTGGATTGAAGGTCAAAACACAGGTCATTTGTGCTACATCCTCCTTGATTTTGGGAGTGAGCAAGGTTTCACATGGGGTATACCAAGCTCTTTCAAGTTCGGCCCTCACCAATTTCCTCGGGTAACCTCACACAAAGTTTCTTTAGTAGGATTTCAGCATTATCAAAATAGTCGCCCTTATTACAGCAATTACGGCGTGTCTGTAAAAATTGCCCATAGAGCAAATTTTCTTTGAGGCTCCTCGGGTGTCCACTCGTAAATTCAAGAAGGGTATTCCTATCTGTTGCTTTAGTGTAAAGACTAACCTCTAGTTTACCATTGTTGTCAAAAATCCATATGTCCAACAAGTTAATTCTGACATTACTAAATGTTTGAGTAAACTAAAGATCTGGGGTACACAAGTTCAGCCATGAATGGAACAGCTCAAGCTCATCTTCATTTCCATTCCATATTAGAAATATATTGTCGATGAAGCGTACCCACCTCAACAAATTGTCGAAATGGGGCCGCCTAATCGAAGATCTACTTTCTTTCAAACTGGTCCATCACCAGATTCGCTATCTCTGGGGCGAACCAACACCCCATTGCTACGCTTTTTATTTGTAAAAACAGCTCACTTTTCAAACACATTCTAGACAATTCCAAAACTACTCACTCAGAGACTTTATTCCGGAGTGATTGGGCAACATTAAAAACAAGTGGGACACCTTTGTCTAATTAGCTAGACTTTGGTGTCAAATAGAGTTGTGTATTATGATGAAAAAAATGTTTTTAAATGGTCTACATGTTTCAACCTATGTGTGGTTCTGAGGTTTTCGTCGGGACCAGGATGTAGAGGTCTGGGTGGTGTACACACCCTAAGGTGTACCCTACCCTCGGCCTCATGTGTATCAAATCACAAACTTGTGATTAGTTTAAAAAGGGTGTTCTTCTCCTTGATTGTTGGAAAAAACCCGTAAGGAAAAACGGGGGGTGAGAGAATCAAGAATATAGTACATACATAACTGGTATGTTACTTCAATCTCGGGGCACCTTGATTCAGACTTCCTCCTGATCTGTATCTTCTCAGGGGGAGATCGCATAATATAAACCATGACTCATATCTGTGTAACAGTCAAGCATGCTGTTGTAGGTATGACTCCTAGCTTGCACAGACACACGTGGTTTGAAAAACTAGTTAGGTCTGTGCATTATGCTGTCGTGCTGTCCACTCGCAACTTGGTGAATCATCATTCAGATTGCGGTGTTAGTGGATACTAAAAAAACACAAGCATTTACAATGCAATAGGTCTCGCAGCATTAAAGTTTGAGTTATTGGCATTGTGTATGACAATGCGTTGCATAAATATTTTAGCAAAGTTTGAATTGGTGAGCAGTGAGAGTGTGTGCAAGAGTATGCTGTTCTTGAAAGCAGTGTGGTAGAGAGTGCATGAATTTGGATGACCTGAGCAACATGGATGATGCTCCTCACGCACGGGGCTGACGCAGTTATTATTCAAGAGTAAACAAAAGAAGTGCAAATACTGTGACTGATTTCACAGACAACGAACAATTCAATTGGGAACCAGACTAACAATGAATCAATTGCTAGTCGGCTGTTGAAATAAATCAAATATATTTATTTTGATATTTTGATATACCTTATTTTTTGTATAGACAAACAGACATTGGCAAAATACTTTTTGTATTTATATATATATATATATATATATATATATATATATATATAAAAAGACAGACAAAAAATAAACGAAATAAATTACAAAGTAGGACAGGCAATCAGTGCTGTGAACAAAAATCTTTCACGCATCAGTCATTCCACATTCACACTCACATTCCTTCCATACCATAATAAACATTGTGCATGTGAAATAAGACAAACAAGGAGATGAAAAAAGGTCAAACAAGCAGAGTCAAGAGCAAATCAGAAGAAACACTCAAAAAATTTTGAAAAATACTTAATATCACAACAATTGTATGACAGACATAATATGTACAATTCCTTCTGACCAAAAACCTAACAACAAAAGGTACACAAGGTCGACGCGTTTCGAATCGGACCCTTTGTCCGATTCTCATCAGGACCAGAAAATCTGAAAAAAGGAAAAGATTTCCTTTAGTATATTTACGCTTAATATAAATAGTAAGAGCAGCGACCATCAAACAAAACCTCCTACCTGTGTGTGTTCAGTGTTAAGTTACGGACAGGTTGCTGTGGACAGAGAGTTAGCCTATGATTAGTAATTTATAACAAGCCTGCAGTCGTCTAATGGGGTGTAAACTGGGGGGCATACGATCAAAAGAAAGTACCTGCATAAAGTGTTTTGAAACATCGGATGTTTAATCCAAAAGAGGCTGCGTTGAGTCGGTGTCGTCAGGGAGCCATCAAAAAAGGGCGCTTTCTAAGTAAAGGCTGTGAACGTGAAAACACATGCACCATAAGCTGTTTACAGTGAGGGGAAGGTCTCATTGAGCAAATGCTCTAAGATCATAATGTGGCGCTAAGTACCTCTAGAGCATGAAGACTTGCTCGAAATCCGATTCGGATAGTTTGAATGGGGTGGCCGATCAGCAAATTGCAGCCGCTGGCTGAAAGAGAAACCGGAAGAACGCGTTAGGTTTTTAGACTCGGAAATTGGAAACAAACGTGGAGCGAAGCGGCATGGCAGTGTTACCTGATATAAACTCCTCTCGCAGAGTAGACCGGGGCGTCTCTCTCAGTGTTCATGCACGCCGGTCTTCATGTTCTGTGTTCGAGCAGGAACAGTAAATGAAGACGCGCAGAGCGCGAGGTTTCAGATTTGATCACGTGGTCTTAGGGAGGGTTATGGGAGTTGTAGTTTCAGTATGAAAGTGGGATTAGCCGCGATGTGTTTTAAAGGACTCGAGAAACTTCAGAGAGTTCATTTAACCCATTTAGGACCGTATTAAATTTTAAGATAAGGGTAGCTTCCCGTTGACACAGTTTTTCTTCAATGTCGCCGCCCCTTATGTCTAGATCCAACTTCGACAACACAGTCCATTTGATGTCCTGTTCCGTATGTCCAGCAGCAGTCCAGTGATTGACAAGTGGTGCGTTCGCAACAGCTTTTCTCACTCTTGATTTATGTTGGCAGATGCGCTGCCTAATTTCCTGAGATGTTTTGCCAACATACAGTTTTTGGCAGGGGCATAAAATTCCGTAAACCACATTTCTAGATTTACAATTGGTGAACGTCAGGTGCCTCCAAAATATACCATTGTAGGAAAAGACATCGCCCTCAATCGTTTTGTCGCAACACACACAGGTGCCACATTTATGATGCCCCCGTATGGGCTGTAAGCCGAGTAGATTTCTTAGTGTGGGTGGTTCCTTTCAGGGGACTGCTGCACGAACTAGAAAGTTGGCAATGCTTTTTTCTTTTTTAAATGCAAACAGGGGTGGTTGGAGCAAGCTGTCTTCGAGGTGCCTCACTAAGTGCCAGTTCTGAATGATGGCTTTCTTAAGTTGATTTGCGTGTGGGCAAAATGTCGTTACACATACTGTCCTTGCAAGATTTCGCTTCTTCTTTTTCTCCAGCAGGGTCTCAGCATTGCCAACTTTCTAGTTCGTGCAGCAGTCCCCTTAAAGGAACCACCCACACTAAGAAATCTACTCGGCTTACAGCCCATACGGGGGCATCATAAATGTGGCACCTGTGTGTGTTGCGACAAAACGATTGAGGGCGATGTCTTTTCCTACAATGGTATATTTTGGAGGCACCTGACGTTCACCAATTGTAAATCTAGAAATGTGGTTTACGGAATTTTATGCCCCTGCCAAAAACTGTATGTTGGCAAAACATCTCAGGAAATTAGGCAGCGCATCTGCCAACATAAATCAAGAGTGAGAAAAGCTGTTGCGAACGCACCACTTGTCAATCACTGGACTGCTGCTGGACATACGGAACAGGACATCAAATGGACTGTGTTGTCGAAGTTGGATCTAGACATAAGGGGCGGCGACATTGAAGAAAAACTGTGTCAACGGGAAGCTACCCTTATCTTAAAATTTAATACGGTCCTAAATGGGTTAAATGAACTCTCTGAAGTTTCTCGAGTCCTTTAAAACACATCGCGGCTAATCCCACTTTCATACTGAAACTACAACTCCCATAACCCTCCCTAAGACCACGTGATCAAATCTGAAACCTCGCGCTCTGCGCGTCTTCATTTACTGTTCCTGCTCGAACACAGAACATGAAGACCGGCGTGCATGAACACAGAGAGACGCCCCGGTCTACTCTGCGAGAGGAGTTTATATCAGGTAACACTGCCATGCCGCTTCGCTCCACGTTTGTTTCCAATTTCCGAGTCTAAGAACCTAACGCGTTCTTCCGGTTTCTCTTTCAGCCAGCGGCTGCAATTTGCTGATCGGCCACCCCATTCAAACTATCCGAATCGGATTTCGAGCAAGTCTTCACGCTCTAGAGGTACTTAGCGCCACATTATGATCTTAGAGCATTTGCTCAATGAGACCTTCCCCTCACTGTAAACAGCTTATGGTGCATGTGTTTTCACGTTCACAGCCTTTACTTAGAAAGCGCCCTTTTTTGATGGCTCCCTGACGACACCGACTCAACGCAGCCTCTTTTGGATTAAACATCCGATGTTTCAAAACACTTTATGCAGGTACTTTCTTTTGATCGTATGCCCCCCAGTTTACACCCCATTAGACGACTGCAGGCTTGTTATAAATTACTAATCATAGGCTAACTCTCTGTCCACAGCAACCTGTCCGTAACTTAACACTGAACACACACGGGTAGGAGGTTTTGTTTGATGGTCGCTGCTCTTACTCTTTATATTAAGCGTAAATATACTAAAAGGAAATCTTTTCCTTTTTTCAGATTTTCTGGTCCTGATGAGAATCGGACAAAGGGTCCGATTCGAAACGCGTCGACCTTGTGTACCTTTTGTTGTTAGGTTTTTGGTCAGAAGGAATTGTACATATTATGTCTGTCATACAATTGTTGTGATATTAAGTATTTTTCAACATTTTTTGAGTGTTTCTTCTGATTTGCTCTTGACTCTGCTTGTTTGACCTTTTTTCATCTCCTTGTTTGTCTTATTTCACATGCACAATGTTTATTATGGTATGGAAGGAATGTGAGTGTGAATGTGGAATGACTGATGCGTGAAAGATTTTTGTTCACAGCACTGATTGCCTGTCCTACTTTGTAATTTATTTCGTTTATTTTTTGTCTGTCTTTTTATATATATATATATATATATAAATACAAAAAGTATTTTGCCAATGTCTGTTTGTCTATACAAAAAATAAGGTATATCAAAATATCAAAATAAATATATTTGATTTATTTCAACAGCGGACTAGCAATTGATTCATTGTTAGTCTGGTTCCCAATTGAATTGTTCGTTGTCTGTGAAATCAGTCACAGTATTTGCACTTCTTTTGTTTACTCTAGTATTGGACTCTGCTTTACAGTGGATGAGTCAAAGCCCTTGTTTGTTGTTATATGCAGTTATTATTCACACAGCTCTGATGATGCACCTCAGGCATGAGCTCACAGCTATTATTCACACAGCTCTGATGATGCACCTCACGCACGGGGCTGACGCAGTTATTATTCACACAGCTCTGATGCACCTCAGGCACGGGCTCACAGCTGTTATTATTCACACAGCTCTGATGATGCACCTCACGCACGTGCTCACAGTTGTTATTCACACAGCTCTGATGATGCACCTCACGCACGGGGCTGACGCAGTTTTTATTTACACAGCTCTGATGATGCACCTCAGGCACGGGTTCACAGCTGTTATTATTCACACAGCTCTGATGATGCTCATGCACAGGCTCACAGCTGTTATTATTCACACAGCTTTGATGATGCACCTCACGCACGGGCTCACAGCTGTTATTATTCACACAGCTCTGATGATGCACCGCACGCACGGGGCGGACGCTGTTATTACTCACACAGCTCTGATGATGCACCTCACGCACGGGGCTGACGCAGTTATTATTCACACAGCTTTGATGATGCACCTCACGCACGGGGCGGACGCAGTTATTATTCACACAGCTCTGATGATGCACCTCGTTCCCACCAGGAGGATGAGTTTCACCCACCCCCCACTGAACTAATCGTGGATGCTAAATAGTACAGATAGAAGTTAGCCATCCCTAGGCCCCCTTCATACAAATCATGCTGACAGATGTATAAGGCTAAACATGTTCTGAAATCATGCCACAAAAGGGAAATGGCCATGGAATAGCAAAATGATTAAACCACTGTAAGCATCAAATACACAAGTTGAAGGAGAGAAATAAAATGCCTCACTAGAGAGGAAAAGGGTGGGTGCCTAGTGTGCAATGGTTACTGAACATTATATCTGTGTTACTCACAAACTGCACAACCCTTCTTCCAGCCAATCGAGTCTCCAAAAATATACGCAAAGTACACAACTTTAGAGGTTTTTTCAAAGCAGTTTAGAAACATCTGCTCTAAAATTGTCCTGACTTGTTAATATTCTAAGCAATAGCGCATACTGCTGGGATAATTTATTACGTCACAACTTCATAAAGAGTAGTTCAATAAAAAGCGTGCAGCAGCAATACAAATTAAAACAAATTGACAAACCTAGTCGGTCAGGCAAGTCCTATTGGCTTTATCAATGCTTGTTCAGTAATTTCTTATTGCTGAAATTTGGCAAGAAAGCTATTTCATCACTAATCCCACCACACTAAGGTGTTCAATTCAGATATTAGAGTGGCTGGTGGGGCGTGCAAAGCAATATGCTCGTTTTAAGTAGAATTTTAAAATAATTTCCAATGTCACTAAGGCCGGGATGCTGCAAGGAAGGTAGCAGAGGCTTCTGCTGGCCCTCCCTTGGCACTTTACCCTACCCTCACTCCGGCTTGTTTGCTTCAGGTCAGTCCCCAAACACCTGCTCTCACAGCCTCCATCAGGATTTGGAAGACTATTAGCTGCGTGTGCATAAGGATAAATAAACAAGTTTGAGCTATTGACAATGTAACGATACTGCTTTTTATTTATGTTTTAAAAGCCAAAACATAAATAAAAGGCATTGTCATTTGCAACGCTCATAGCTTAAACGTTTGAAAATGCGAGACCTATTGCATTGCAAACGCTTGTTGGTAACTGCCAGCAATAGAAAACAAGCCTACAGCAAACAAGGGTGCCGCATAATAAAGCCTGCTTTCATCAAGATGACAATACAGGCGCCTTGCGGCCGCGTCTTCTCGAGGGTGACTGACTGCTGTAAGATCACACATATGACATTTCACTGACCGAGTCAATACCACTAGCTGACAGAGGTTGTGCATTCTTGAAAGCAGTTCTTCTAAAATGAGGCGGTGAAAGCAGGTCTTCCGGTAGGGTGCGTTGTAAAGTGTATGTAAGAATGAAGAGGCACTTTGTGCTCATGGGGAGATGCTATGTCGAGGCTTGAGTGCCGCATCTATGATGGGAAGGGAAGAGTAGAGATGGGGGCGTGGGAGGTTAGAAGGATGGGAAGGGCATGGAAGGGAAGGGAAGGATAGGGGAGGGCAGGGGAGGGAAGAGAATGATAAGAGAGGGAAGAGGAGAGGAGAGGGAGAGTGAGAGGGGCAGGGAGAGGGAGAGGGACAGGAGAGGGAATTGGAAGAGAAGGGCATTGGAAGGGAGTGGATTGGAGGGGAAGGGGAGGTAAAGGGATGTACAGGTGGGAAGAAGGAGGAAGTGAAAGATGAAGGAAGAGGGAAACAGAGGAAGGTGCCAGCAAGACGGTGAAAGGAAGGAATAAAGAACGGATAGCAGCGATGGGAGATCGGATGAATGCACTCTGCAGGCTCCTGCTTGCACATGGAGGAGACTGTGAGGGGGCAAGGGGGTATCTGCCTCCACAGGAGTAAGACCGCGAAGACCAGACCCTTGACCGGACTTGAATGGGGCTTTAGGGGAGAGGGGGAGGCACCTACCTGCACTGGAAGGGAAGAACAAGGTGCAAACACCTGACTGCTCCCTGGAGAGTCAGGCACATATGAAGGGGGCACTAGCAGTGTAGGCACCCAACTGCTCACGCAGAGGCACTAGCGGTGGACCTATCTAACTGCAAACTGGTGGTCGGGGCAGGTTCTGTACTCCACACGGCCGGAGCAGCAGTGCAACACTCCCCTGCCTGCACACCGAGGGGTTACACGGAAGTACATCTAGGGTTGCAGGTGCTCACTCACCGAAAAGGAAAATATGCTGATCTGCGCATGGGGTGGGGGATGGGGGGCACGGTTGACGGGGCATGGGGGCTCCAGTCACCTGCCGGGGTGTTGGGAGGCTGCTGGCACATGGCAGGCGAGGGCTCCTGCTGGCACAGGTGTGGGGCGCAGGAATGCAGGCACAAGGCAGCACATGCGGAGGGCACAGTGAGAGTGGGCTTATGTTTGCACAAAGTGCGCGCATTGTGAGTAGACAGGTAAGTGCACTTAGAAGAGGCACTGGGGGCAGTCCGTGGTGCTACGGGGCACGGCTGAGAGGACGGGCTAGCCTCCTCTGACTGTAGCGGGTCTCGGAGAGTGTGTGCAGAATGTGCGTTAGGGAGGCAGGCGCCGCTTTCCTAACGCTGATCCAGAGGGGAGTTAGCACCTGTTTACTCACTGCAGACCCGAGGGGAGACGCCTGCTGGTTTCACGTGGGCTGTGCGCGTTAGATAGCTACTTGGCACATGGTGGGGTCAGAAGCGCTTACCTGCGTACAGAGGCCGGCTAGCCATGTAGACACCTGCCTGCGCAGTGGAAGGTAGGGGCAGCAGGCACCTGCCTGCACAACTGTGCGAAGATGGGGTACGAAAGGTGTCCTGTAACATGCTGATGTGGCTACACAAAGTGACATGCTAATGGAAAAAAGCCGATTGTTTATATTTGCATCGCACTTCGCGGCCGCCATTGCCAAAGCCAGATGAACAAACCAGAAAACACGCAACAGTTACGTTCCAAAGCACGCCCTGACAATACTCACGCACCAGAGGGCAGCCTGAACAGCGCAGCATTATTAAAGAGTAATCCATGCACGGAAAAAAAAATAAAAAGCATTGGCGGACGTGAATGAAAAAAAAAAAAACCAAAGCGAGTGTGGTATCCGGGCTGGGAGGAGTGGGAACGTGCCGCAGCCAATAGAGCCTGTACTGAGACCTAGGCCGTTTGGTATTGGCTACTAGTTGTTGAGTGGGCGGGGCTGTGTGTTCCGCGCCGCTCTGTGTGTAGCTGGGCGCCGCTGCCGGCTGTAGGTGCACTGTCTCGGTTTGGAGCTTCTTTCCCCCGGCGAGATCCACATGCCTTCCCTGTGAGCCGAGGTAATGTGGCGCAGAAGCCCCGGGCTCCTAGTGCTGTGTTCCGGCCTGCGGGGCGGCGTCCGACGGGGGACTCCGTGGCCAGGACAGCGGCTGTAAGGGGGGATCCCCGCCGATGGAGGCTGGGGCGGCTAGAGCGCCGGGCGGCCCGGCGAACAGCACTGGCAAACAGCAAGGAGAGGAGGCAGCCTGGTACCCACCTATCTCTCTGCAGGAGCCGCCTCCGCCGCTTCCAGAGGAGCCGCCGCAGTACCGGCTGGAAGACCTGGACACGCTGGCCTCATTGGTGCGAGCCTGGTAAGGGGGAGGGAGGCGAGGGGGGGGGGGGGGGGGTCCGTTTGCCTGTATGTGTGTGTCTGTGTGCCTGCGTGTGTGTGTGTGCGCGTGCCTGCCTGCGCTCGTGTGTGAGTGTGTGTGTCTGCGTGCATGTGTGTGCCTGCCTGTTCACCTACGCGAGAGCGTGCGCGTTGACGAGGTGAAATCTCCGGCAGGACAAGCTCGTGACAGTCTGCTGTCTACATTCCCCGGAAAGTGACGACATAAGTTGTCTCCCTAGACAGCAAAAAGCTTCGCTTTTTGCTTTCGTCTAGGCGAGACCTAAAAATTCATTCACATACTCTTGTTGTGAATGAGACACATCACATAGCTTCAGTGAGAGACACACACTTATTGTTGCAGACATTTTTTTTTAGAATCCACGGACACCCCAATCTGAATGATGATTCACCAAGTTGCGAGTGGACAGCACGACAGCATAATGCACAGACTTAACTAGTTTTTCAAACCATGTGTGTCTGTGCAAGCTATGAGGCATACCTACAACAGCATGCTTGACTGTTAAACAGATATGAGTCATTGTTTATATTATGCGATCTCCCCCTGAGAAGATACAGATCAGGAGGAAGTCTGAATCAAGGTGCCCCGAGATTGAAGTAACATACCAGTTATGTATGTACTATATTCTTGATTCTCTCACCCCCCCCCTCCCCCCCCCGTTTTTTCTTACAGGTTTTTTTCCAACAATCAAGGAGAAGAACACCCTTTTTAAACAAATCACAAGTTCGTGATTTGATACACACGAGGCAGAGGGTAGGGTGCACCTTCATGGAAAGTGCAGCCAGGGGTTTTAAAACTCAATTTTTGAGATGGGAAACAGCTGTAAAAATGTGGGCACAGAAATGCCTGGTACCGAGGAGGAAACTACAAACTCTAGCCATTTCTGAAAACTAGAGAGCCTAGGTAGACCACGGCGAGCTGCAATGTATGGCCCCCCACTACGTTTTTTCACATAAATTACCTGCAATTATTTTTATTTTTTTGCAAATGTAAAATAAGGCCTGTACAAAACTAAATGTACTGTCAGTTGCCATGAAGGGGTGACTGCCCTATGTGAGCCCAGGTCTTCAAGCACTGAGAGATATATTCCACCTCTGGTCATTTCTTATATCCAGAGATTTAAGGGAGTCCACAATTATTGTTGTATTAGCCAGAATAGCATGCAAATGTTAACGCATGGATTAAAAAAAAACGCTATATCATCATATTTCCTCAGAACCTCCACTCCAAGGAACACGTCTTATCACACTGCCCTCCTATATGTCTCCCAAGGAAGACGGTAGCCCACATGTAGGTGTGGGCCAATCATACCAGACAAGAAGGGGCCAGAACTGTAACCAAGCAAACTCAATGTGGAGTCCTTGTGCTTTTCACATGGCAACGGGTTTACTTAATTCCTGCTCCTAATGACAGGTCTACCCAAATACGTCAGCTACTGTTTTGATTGGGAGATGTGTGGGAATATAGAATGATAGGACATTTGCTGTTGCCCAGAAGTTCGGAAGTTTTCTGTTATATAAATGTAAGAACATTTAGTTTTTTTCCTGAATACATTAATATTTGTAGAGCACGGAGTGTGTGGAAAAGTGCAGAAATCCATCCAGGTGGTAACACCCTGGAATTCCATGTGTCACTAGTATTTAGAAATGCTCAGCGCTTATAGGGTGCCACTTGGTCCTAGGCACAAATAGGACAGTAATCCCCCTGGGGAAAATGGCTATAACTGACAGGACAGACGTGGCAACAGCATAACAGGAACTTTAGATCTAGTTTTGCAATTTCAGGGTGTGAGAAGTTGGCCTGATATATGATGTCCCTAATTCTGGGGGCACCTTGTATCAGTCCAAACAACCCTTATGGTGTCTGGTTGTAAGTCAACCTTATTAGACAAGCTATCCTAATGGCAGCATGGAAGCAGCCTTAAAGGCTTAACTCAAGAGGTCGTGTTAAGCGAGCTGTTTTACCAATCACAATCCTGTAATATCAAATGAAAGGACACCACACAAGTTATATATTATAAAAATATATGTATTTATTACTAGAATAATCCTTTACACTCTTTATGAGTCTAGAAGCACAAGCGTTGAAACAAAAGCACAGTTAAACATATGAAAGTTGCACAATTCTGGATGAGGCCGGGGGGCCACGCAAACCATATATTAAACGAGCATTGGAAATGCAATAGGTCTCGCATTATTAAAGTTTGAGCAGTTGGCATTGAAAATGGCAATGTTGTTAGTGCTAGTTATGGAATTGCAATTATACTGAAATACAATCACATGTAATGCGTTGGGTTTATTAAAAAGTTAAATGATAGATAATGGTGTTGAAGAAGTAGTTAATAAATATTGATGTATGTATTTTGCATCTTTTTTTGAAAATCTTAGTTATGCAATGGGTATGTACGTAAAATATGTGTTTGTGACTTTGATTTACAGTTTGCGAAAAAGAATACACATTTTCCAAGTAAAAGATGTTTGTGTGTGGCGTGCAGCAGTGTGAGGCGTGCAGCAGTGTGAGACGTGCAGCAGTGAATGGTGCAGCAGTGTGCAGAATGCAGCAGTGTGAGTAATGCAGCAGTGTGCGGCATGCAGCAGTGTGCGGCGTGCAGCAGTGTGCGGCGTGCAGCAGTGTGTGGCGTGCAGCAGTGTGTGGCCTGCAGCAGTGTGTGGCCTGCAGCGTGCAGTAGTGTGTGGCCTGCAGCGTGCAGCAGTGTGAGGCCTGCAGCGTGCAGCAGTGTGAGGCCTGCAGCGTGCAGCAGTGTGTGGCCTGCAGCAGTGTGTGGCGTGCAGCAATGTGAGGCGGGCAGCAGTGTGCAGCAGTGTGCAGCGTTCAGCAGTGTGCAGAAGTGTGATGCGTGCAACAGTGTGTGGCCAGGCAGCGTGCAGCAGTGTGGCCTGCAGCGTGCAGCAGTGTGAGGCGTGCAGCAGTGTGTGGCATGCAGCAGTGTGTGGCATGCAGCAGTGTGTGGCGTGCAGCAGTGGGTGGCGTGCAGCAGTGGGTGGCGTGCAGCAGTGGGTGGCGTGCAGCAGTGTGTGGCGTGCAGCAGTGTGTGGCGTGCAGCAGTGTGTGGCGTGCAGCGTGCAGCAGTGTGTGGTGTGCAGCAGTGTGTGGCGTGCAGCTGTGCGAGGCGTGCAGCAGCGTGAGGGTGTGAGAGGGCGGGTGAGGGTGTGTGAGGGGGTGGGTGAGGGGGGTGTGAGGGTGGGGGGGTGTTCGAGTGAGGGGGGTGAGAGGGTGAGGAGGGTGAGGGGGGTGTGAGGGTGAGGGGGGTGTGAGGGTGGGTGAGGGGGTGGGGAGGGTTAGGGGGTGAGGTGGTGTGAGGGTGAGGGGGTGTGAGGGTGAGGGTGAGGGAGTGTGAGGGTGTGTGAGTGTGGGAGAGGGTGGGTGAGGGTGAGAGGGTTGTGAGGGTAACGGGGTGAGGGGGTGAGGGGGGTGTGGGGGTGAGGGGGTTGAGGGTGTGAGAGTGAGGGGGTGTGAGGGTGTGCTGCAGACATCCATACCCGCAGACATCTATTTCCATAAAGTTGAACAGACCTTTTGGCACCCTTCCACAGATCAGCAGCCCCTACACCTCCTGATGCATGCGAGTGATTTAGAGGGTGAGGATACTGCTAGCAAGTAAATAAGACGTAAACAAAGGCTCCTTTTTACAGGGACATAGGTGCATACAATAATGCCTTTCTGGGGTATGCGTGAAAAAAGGGGATCGCTCAGCCTTGTTACCCTGTGACAATTGTTTGTGCGACGCCAATGATTGCTGCAAATACTTACTGCATTACAGTACTCTAAAGTTAACTCTACGTACAGCATGATTACTCGTAGTGTAATCAGCAAAATGACTGCTTTGTGTGTGCCGTACTTTACATTTCAAATCTCCTCTGCTATCCTTGGAGCCATGTGCCCTGTCCGTTTGTTTGCTGCTACAGTGTGTTTTCATTTTGTTCTTGGCTTGTAGGAACGGATTTTGCTGCTGCTGTTGACATACATTTTGTTTTTGTAGGATTTATTTGTATGTACTAATATGTTCAAAACTCAAAAATGCATCAACTGAAACCCACCTTTTTACATATTTTTTTTCCTATTGAAAGTCAGGTTTCTGTAAATGTTAAAAATTCCCCAGGCTCCTGTAAATGCCAGGGGTTCTGTTCCATCCTGTAAATTCCTAGCATTGAAAAGTAAATATGATCCGTGCTGAGTGGATTCCCTGTTAAAGTGCTGTACTTTGATTTCTGGCACTTTTAAAGTTGGCGAATGTGGATGTATTTTTAGCCATATAATACCAAGTATTACGTTTCGCGGTGTCCTTCAGATTGTAACAGTTTGCAGTACGATATTCGAATAATTGTGCGTTTACTTGGCATGTTTGTGGTCAGTTTACTTGTACCTGTCTCTGTCTAATAAACTGCCTGGCATTTTTTTGGGTGACACCCAAGACTGGAACGGAGATGTGAACTACCCCCTCTGTCAGGGGGGTTACGCAGACCCCTTCTTCCCTCCTACACACATGGCAGGGTTAGGACAACCCCTGTAGTAAAATGAACTCCCTAAAAGACAAACATGGAGAAGTTGCTAGTAACTCACCATCGGACCTGGCCCGGGTCTGTTGCACGTAGACGAGGGCAAAATAAAGTGCCGGAGTTGGTAAAAGTTTCCTGGGGAGGAGAAGCTCAGTGGGTTGTTGCCTGCAGCATCTGGAGGTGTTTGTGTCACGTGACCCCGCTCCTTTCCTGGAAACCAGACTGGAACCGACAACGGAGCTGTCAGCGGTCAATCAACGTGCAAGTACAGGAGTACAAGGAGGGAGGGAGGGCTGGCGGGGGGGGGGGGGGGGGGTCAGGGGGCATTTGCGCTGCGGTAGGACATCTATCGAGGGGGCAAGATATCGATTTTTAAAGTGAGAAAACAAACAAAAAATTAAAGTGGGCGAAGTGTCACGTGCACGGTGCGTCACGCATGCCCCCCGCGGGGCCAGGCTCTACCTAGTTCAACAAGCTTAAAATCACACGTAATATATTTTGTGTCGACCCCGCCGGTTTCTGAATTCTGCACTGCAATTGTTCCCCATAGTCCAGATGCCTAAATGAAATGACGAGGTGGCCTCTGGCTTCTAGATCGCTATCTCTGCTCTTTCTCTCGTTCGTAGTACCATTTTACAGAAGTATTTCCCACCAGAGCACTACCTTTTGTTTCTAGGGGTTCTCGCAAAACGTCTTTCGTCCTGCAAGATCACTGCTCTGTCACCCACCGAGGCCCACGCCTCTTAAACATGAGTTTGCGGTACTTAAGAAAAATAAAGTGCACGTTTAAAGGTGAATTTGTGAAATGCATTACATTCAGTACCGCAGGAAAACGAAAACGTCATGAGAGGATCCGGAGGCAGAGATGGCAAAAGAGCGTTGCCATGAAATGGATGCAAAAAAATACAAGACGTGTGCGTGAGGAAAACTGCCGTGGGGCGGGACTTCCGTTTCCTGCTGGAAGCCCGCGCCCACGGATTGGCTGGCTGGAGAGGAGCAGTGGTGACGCGGGGCTCCCATGCCCGAGCGGTGGCGGCTGTACTCCGGAGTTGCGCCGATGCAGTAAGTGGGGTTGGCAGGGGGGGGGGGGTGTAGCTGTGCGTGTGTATGTATATGTGTGGCTGTGTGTCTGTTAGCTGTGCGTGTGTATATGTGTGTCCCGATGCATTGTGCCTGCGTGGGTGTATGTGTGTGTGCTTGCGCATGCATGAGTGTGGCTGTGTCTGATTGAGAGAGGCTGCGAATGCGAGGCAGGGGCGTCGTGCGCGCCCTCGAGGAGGAATCTGAGACAGCGAGGCTCATGCCTGAACGCTGTCTCACATTCCTCCGAACATGCCGGCAATAGGTGCTTCGCTGCTTCGCGCTCGCCCTAAAAAGTGGTATAAGAACTACCAATCGAACAGTGGGTAGGCCTAGGGAATCGCTGGGACCAATCGGGACTAGCAATGCTGAAGTCGGGAAAAGCCCGCGGGAATCTGATGCAGCGCTTAAAGCACACGCATGCACCAATGCAATGTCAATGGTGCGTAAAAGTTATAAAGTTACTATTTAAGGAACCTTCCGACTGACCTAGAAGGACAAAACTTCAGGCACATACACTAGAGTTGTGTATCAGTGTAGGAACACCGGCGTTGCCGAGTTACCTCACCCACAGGAAGCGGGTGCACAGGTGCGAAGTAGTGTCGGCTTTCGTCACACAGGTCGATGGTGCCTGAAGATGAAGATACTGCAGGCGTCGAGAGGAGAAGTGTCCGGTGTTATCAAAGGGTGGATCGAAGATGTAGAGTACCTGAAAGCAGAGGGGACAGAGCGTGGGTCACTAAGCAGTGACCAGGGTGGAACCAGGAAGGAACCAGGCAATGTCGGGCGCAATCAGGTGGTTGTCGAGAAGCTGGTCTCCGCTGCCACGTGGACTCTGGGGCACCGAGGATGTCCAGGAGTGGATCACAAGCTGTCCCACGAAGGCTCTCGCTGTCGGCGGTGTTGGCTTCCGGTTTGGAGCAAACAAACCTGGGCAAGTGCAACCCACGCACGATTGGAAGATCGCTTCTTTCTCAGACTAGGAAAGTCAGAGAGGGTGCTCCTTTTCAGGGGAGCGAGGGCCAGTCCAGAGCAACCGTACTGGCAGTGTAAATTCAAGGGTACGTCGGTACTGGGGCCACAAGCCAACGGGCAAGCGACCGGACCAACGCGTTGAGCCAAAAAGTGCAGAAGGGCCCCACACAGCACTCGGTGAGTGTAGAGGGGTGAGCTTCGGTGCAGGAGTGGCTCAGGGCTGAGGCTTCTCAAACCCCAATGCACAGCTTCGAGGGTGCCTCGGGAGCTGCACGGTCAGCGCCTCGTGGTCTTTCCAAGATGGCCGGCCCCACGCTTTAGGTCGCCTCCACGGGTCTCAGCTTTGCAGGGACTGTGGATCGGGATGTTAGAAGGCAGGAACGCTGGGTCTTGTCGATCTCTGTCGCTCGAGTTCCGGCAGGAACTGCAACAAAGCAAACGTTGAGGTGCTGGATGGTGCCTGTTTGCACAGGGTGGTCACTCCTTGACCACAAGGGAGATTCTTCAGTCTTCTACGTCGAGTAGGAAGTCGAAGGGTCCAGAGTTTCGTTTCATAAGTTAAAGTCAGGATAATCTGAATGCTTGGGCATTGCTCCCACTCTTATACCAATCTGGTGGGCTGGATTACCTGCTATGTCCCTCCTATGGGTGGGACCCAGGAAGGGGGTGGTTACACCCCTTTCCTTTTGTCCAGGGTCGCGCTGGGACTGGGGCTGGTGAGCCCCAGAACCGATTTGACCGGATTATGCAAGGGGAAGCCTTGTGCTCCCCAGGCCCTGTCTGGTTTCTTTCAAACCTCCCTGCTACAATCCACTATCTCCTGTCCGGGGTGGTGTGACACCTCCCCGCAACAGGAAACCCTTTGTCCATGCCTCCTCTGCCAAGTTTCGGTCAGCAGCAGGAGGTCAGACTCGTGTCTGTGGCAGAAGCGTCCATTTTGTGATGCTGAGGCTCTTTTAAAAATCAACTGAGTTTCAGTAAAGTAACATGTCTTCTCCCTCTAGAAGGGTGGAATGCTACCCCCGTCGCCAGGACTGGCGAGGGGGTAGTATTCCAAAACATATGACACCAAACATGACATGTTTTGATAATGTCAAACCAAAGTTAGCACATAACCGCGATGGATTATAATGCACTTAATATTATATGGTATGGCATTACCCCGGAACAGCTTAGGGAATTGGTCCCGACAGCTGCAGACAGGCTCAGCTCATGCTAGAGCACCATCTCACATAAAACCAAGCACTCTGCCTCCAGGATTGTTAAGGCCTGCCATAGGAGTGACTTATAGATATACATGTGTCCAGATATAGGTATACTATATCTAAGCAAGGGGTGATTACACCACCTTACCCCAGCTGAGTGATCAGCCAGTTGTGTCGATTCAAGTGCCAGCCAGGGGTGGCAAAAGATATGCTGCAGCCCCTGGTAGGCCTTGTTGGCACCTATGCCCTGAGCACTTATAATGCATGGTACAGGGGCGGACAAGGAGTCCAGTTCCAATTGGGTTATGTACCTATAGTACATGTATGTGAATTTGGAGAGAGAACAGCAGGCTGTGGGTCTGATTAGCAGGCCCACAGCCACATTAAGTCGAAAACCAGTGAAGTAAAAAGCAAAAATTTGGGGTGACCATAGGATAGCAGACCCTACTCTCCTACACAGGGCAATTAACGTCTGCAGTTTTGACCCTTTCCTCTGCAATACAATGTGCTTTCCCATATAGGTGCGATAATATGGTAACATTTGTAGAAGCGAGGGAATGCTTAGTAAATGTACAGAAATAGCTTTTTCCATCAATATTTGAAGTTTGTGTGGCATTAGAAGAGCGTGTGGTGAACAAAAATCACATCTTCTTAGGGCCAATGTCAAGAGGTACTCAGCAATATAACAAAACAAGCATTTACAATGCAATGGTCTCAGCATTATTAAAGGTAGAGCTATTGGCATTGCTCATGACTTTTTTTTTTAAATCATAAATAAATGGCATTGTCATTTACATTGCCAATAGCTTAATCGTTAATTGGCATTGTCATTTACAATGCCAATTGCTTAATCTCTCGCAAATGTATGACCTATTGCATTTACACACACACAGAGCCACACACACACACCCAGAGCCACACACACCCAGAGCAACACACACACCCAGAGCCACACACACACACCCAGAGCCACACACACACACACACTTAGAGCCACCCACACACACACACACACACACTTAGAGCCACCCACACACACACACACACACACACAGAGCCACACACACACACACACAGAGCCACACACACACAGAGCCACACACACACAGAGCCACACACACACAGAGCCACACACACACACACACACACAGAGCCACACACACACACACACACACAGAGCCACACACACACACACACACACAGAGCCACACACACACACACACAGCCACACACACACACACAGGAGAGCAAGCACAGCCAGGGGGCAGGAGAGCAAGCACAGCCAGGGGGCAGGAGAGCAAGCACGGGCAGGGGAGCAAGCACGGGCAGGGGGCAGGGGAGCAAGCACGGGCAGGGGAGCAAGCACAGCCAGGGGGCAGGGGAGCAAGCACAGCCAGGGGGCAGGGGAGCAAGCACAGCCAGGGGGCAGGGGAGCAAGCACAGCCAGGGGGCAGGGGAGCAAGCACGCCCAGAGCCACATACACACCCAGAGCCACATACACACACACTCAGGAGAGCAAGCACAGCGAGGGGGGCAGGAGACCAAGCACAGCGAGGGCGGAGGAGAGCAAGCACAGCGAGGGGGAAGAAGAACCAGGGGGCAGGGGAGCAAGCACAGCCAGGGGGCAGGGGAGCAAGCACAGCCAGGGGGCAGGGGAGCAAGCACAGCCAGGGGGCAGGGGAGCAAGCACAGCCAGGGGGCAGGGGAGCAAGCACAGCCAGGGGGCAGGGGAGCAAGCACAGCTAGGGGGCAGGGGAGCAAGCACAGCTAGGGGGCAGGAGAACCAGGGGGCAGGGGAGCAATACACACTCAGAGCCACACACACACACACACACACACACACACACACACACACACACACACACACACAGGAGAGCAAGCACAGCCAGGGGGCAGGGGAGCAAGCACAGCCAGGGGGCAGGAGAACAAGCACAGCCAGGGGGCAGGAGAACAAGCACAGCCAGGGGGCAGGGGAGCAAGCACAGCCAGGGAAGCGAGCACAGCCAGGGGGCAGGGGAGCAAGCACAGCCAGGGGGCTGCAAGTGCACTGCAGATATAAGGTGACCTGGAGGCAGAGTATTCTCAACACCTAGAAGAGGTCAAACAAGTATGGGACAGAGGTCATATTTCCACCGTCAACAGGTCATAGGACATTACGGAAAGAACCAGCATAAGCAATACTTTTACGGCAAAATGACCCTTAATTCTACGAGCTGAGAAACAAATCCTATTAAAATAAAAAAATAATGTGCACGATCACAGAACACTTCGCAGAGCATATGAAAACACAATTTTTGCACACCCGTTGTTGTCGTTGGGAGCTCATTAACCAAACAACCAGCTTGAGGATTCTGTTGCATTTCTTGGGCAGGTCACAGAGAAATTGCATTGTTATGCGAAGTTAACTGTGAACACTACTTTTTTTTCCAATCCATCCTCGAACGTTGGAAAGCTTTCTGGACTCACTCTGGAAAGGATATTATGAAGTTTAGCACTTCCTGGGTCCCCTTATACTAATGAAATAATGGGTCCAAAAGTACGGCCTTGGCAGCTCTGGGGTTAGCTCCCGCGCATAGAGTTGGAAAGCTCCTTCGGCCAAAGCCCCAAAACACATTAATTCCCTTCCCGCAATCCCCGATCGCCCACTCTACACCAAAAAGACGGCACCGAGGGGTCACAATTTGCAACATAATTAAAAAAGACACTGCTTTCGTAACTTGCACATCACCCCTACCTATGTAAAACTGCCCCCATTCCCCTGCATTATATGCACATAACGCCACTAAAACAATCCTACACAAGTGACAGACATGACCACTTTCCAGATAGTGGAGGGGGTTAGCAGGGAGGCCGGGTGCGTACACTAGTCGTTTTCCTGTCGGGAAGGCACAGGTGACTAAGACGTGGAAACCAACACAGGAAAGGCAATATGACAGCTATAACTTATAATTTGCCGCTGCGTTCGGGAAATGGCCCCAAGTGCAAATAGGATCTGGGCAAAGCCTACGCGGAAATTAATGACAGTTGTAGGTCAAGAAGACGATAAGGGCCCAGAACATAAGTATTGTTTTCTTCCACCCTAACCTTCCTACTTAATACTCACGGGCACATGCCGCAGCAGGACCGCCCTTCAGCAACGGGGCCAGGCCTCTCAGGGCCCCGGCGGAGCAGCGACCTACAGACCCCAACATGGCGACAGCAGAGAGAGGAGAGAGCGGCGAGGGCACTGCAGGAGGAAAGAGAGGGGGCAGGGTCAAGAAGGGCTGGTGAGGTGGGCCCTTAGCGCTTCACTCAGTAAAGCCGAATGCGCGGAGTCTAGGGTAAGTCATACAGAAACAGGATTGGCCAGAAACTAGAGCCTAGGTATTATTGGCGTAGAGTAGGCACGTTCCCAACGCTATTGGACTAAAAAGATGTCCTACAGAAAAACAGCGCCCGTATTAAGGAAATGTCCGTGAGACGGACACAAGGAGGGGGCCATCTTGGAAAAGGGATTTTGTTTGAACTGCTCGTACAGCGGACAGTCACTAATGTCATAGTTGGCCAGCTGCTCCGCACCCTGACCCTGACCAGGTGCCGCGAGCGTGAGGGGTAGGTGTTCCGCCGTTCCAGCGCCTTATTCAAGGTAAGCTTGTTGTTGTCGTTTCTAACCCCTGAGCCTCTTTTTGTAGACGTGAGCCCAGCGCGAGTTCCCATACCCAGTGATGTTAACACCACTTCGATCATACCCGATGCGAGTCCACCGAGGCTTCACACTAGTTCCCCTTGCCCCGCTTGGCAGTGGCCTGTTACCTCATTCCACACCTTGCCCATCCCTGCCGGCAACCTTTGCAGCTCCCTAGGAGGTTGGCTAATTAACGAAGAGATTAAAGGGCAACAGCTGTGTTACTATCGGCCTTCTTCCCTTGTGGGTTCAGTCTTTTCCCTGCCTCTCTCCCTCCCGTCCCCTTTCCCCCCCTCCTCCCTCCCCCTCACGCCACCAACCTCAAAGGGTACACTCCACCAGCAGTAGGTTTCACTCGACTTCGGCGACATGTGAGCACCACACATGATTAGTCCGACATTCTTTACTTTTGCATTTATCAAGAATGTTGTTCTCACGGACTGCCTCATCTCTATGGTACCGGTCTCAACCTTGTGTTGCACACTTGCTGATGCGCTGTGCACCTAGCATTACACTAATGCTCGCCCTATGTTAGAATTAGTGGGGTTCCCTCCTCCAAGTATCCCTCATTCCAATTCATTGCGTGATTCCTTCCGGCCAGTTACTTCTATTTGAGGGGTGTCACCATTGAGGCCACTCTCCCCACCAGCTTACAGGGCTTTTTCTTCCTGAATCTTTATCCCACCTTAAACTGCTGGTCCAATTGCCAACCCTGACCTACCTTCCAATCCCAACAGGTTCCAGTAAGCCAATAGCGCTGGCCTCACGGGAGTATGCTGCGAGGCCTTATCCAATTCCCCTAGGGTAAGAACATTCTCGCTTTTTTCGATTATTGGGTGTTTTTATGATAGGTTTTGGCTTCACTCCTTAGCTCTGTTTTTAGCGCACGATGGTCACCCTCCAGTGTGAGATCCACCTGCGTCAGTCTTACAAGGGATTTTGCGACCACATCTTGGTACAATTACTTTCCCTTCACACAGAAATACCCCCGTCACCCCTCACAAAGTGGAGATCTGTCACCATTGTCACGATATACCTTGGGTGCATAAAAGTCACTGATGTTATATGTGACTTTACCTGTTCTTTCTTTGTTAATCCTTTTTTCCCCTACCTCTAGGTCGCCTAAATAGAGCAGGACCCCGTGGCCCTCTTTTTCTCCGACTGTGAGAGGTTGTATTTACCGTCTACATATTGAATGAGCATTTAGTTCATATGTGTTTTTCTGTGTAGCACTGTATTTAGGTCCTGACGAATCGCCTTCCGGCGAGAAACATGTTGACCACACCAGGGGGTTGAGTTAGAGTTCTGTACACTGTTACGGTCTCTAGCTCCCCTCTCACCCCTTTTAACCAGGGAACCAGCCACGTTAATAAAATTCAGTGTGGACTGTTTTACCCTTTTTATTTTCACTCACGTTTACACTGACTACACTCCTCTATCTCCTCACTCACACCCACCATCGGCAAGGAACTAAAGAACCCCGCTAAAAGAGTACCTGTGGGTACTCCGGCAGACATTGCAGCGCTGGTCTGTCGAGGGGCAGTGAGTCGATGATGACACTGGATACCCTCCAGTAAGGGTGTGTTTCACACCTAATACTCTGGGTGTATGAGGCTCTCCAAGTTCCGACTAGGGAACCCTTCCAGTCACGGTATTAACTATACCCACCCTTATCTCCACGCATTCACACCATTTCTGGGGAACTTTGTACTCTGCTGCTAGCTCGACTTTAGGACATGTACACTGGATCCCTTTAAATATCGTCCTCCTCTGTTCCCTTGTTGTTAAAATCTCAGCGTGGGTTTGTCCCACGGAACTACTTAGGTTACCTCCGGCTGTATATAGCTGTGAGGCCCACCGGGTACCTCGAATTACTTTTTTGCATTTGAGTGTACACAATAAAATTCCTCTCTCTCTCTCCCCCCTATCTTACTCACTATTCCCACCGACTCTATCCCCTGGTTGACTGTCCCACCATGGAGGACGTCCCGGGTATTAGTTTCGATGAGGAAGCTGTAGCCGAAGCCTTGAGATCTACACCCTCACTCCTAGGAACATCAGAAGCAGCTGCCACTGGCTCTACTAATGATGACTGGACAATGCTCACCACCCTGAAAAAGGAATGGTTGAGAATTACCATACATGGACTAATGATGAACGAGTACCTGAGAGTTAACATCGCCCCCCAGGGACTCATAGTCAACCTTTTCCCCAGGATTTTCCTTGAGGACAATCAGTTCAAAGGAGACTGGTGCCAGGTTTCCTGGAAGTGTACTAAAGACCTACTTTTCTTGATTGTCAAAACAGCTAAAAGACTGGCAGATGCCCTGCTAGATAAGATCACAGCTATAGAGACAACAATGAAGGCAGCTGTTAATAAAAACTCTAAAACAGCCTTCTCAGCCAAACTCGTAGAAATTAATCAGGAAATCGCAGACAATCAGGAATTTCTCCTCAAACAGAAACTGTCCAAACTTGAAAAAGACGTATCCAGGTTTGACAAGGAGAAAATCTATCCCTACCTTAAGGAAGGATATACTAACAAAAAAAACGGATACCCCTCTGATGAGAACTCTGGTACGGACAGTCGCAGGGGGTCCTCAGGTAGTGATTCCAGTACCGGTAATACCTCTAACAACAACCGTTACCAACGCCGTCCAAATTGGAACCGGGGCTTCCACCAAGGACCCATGTTCCATGGACCCCCTCAAATGCTGCCACCTTGGCAATATCCCTTCTATCCGCAGGGACCTCCACAATTCTACCCCCAGAACCCTTTTCATGACAGAGGTTGGGGCAGAGGAAAAGGGCGCAAGCGGAGCGGCACAAGAGGGGTACAGTGGCAAGACCAGCCATCGACATCCGCCCCGATGGAGACCAGGAATGTAGCGAGAGGGAGAAGAGTCTAGTAGTGAACTTCTCCAAGAGAACACTCACCTCCATTGAAATGGCGATTCACCCCGGACAGCTTCACAGAAATGTGCGAGATTAAACAACTCTTTCGCAAAGTTCGCCTTAGAGCTTACTTTCAGGAGCAGCCATCCACGGATAAGACCGATACAGGACTGCGCAATCCCTCTACTTTTACCCCCAAAGATGGGATGGTTCCCCCAGAGGTGTTAACATTTGAGAAGGCTGTACTTAAGTCCTTGGAGACTAAACCAAATTCCAACAGTTTCAACAACCTGAGCAGAGCTGAAAGACAAGCAATCTTATCCCTGGGTAACGACACTTCCATCGTCATCAAACAAGCTGATAAAGGGGGAGCAACTGTCATACAAGACGCCATTGATTATGACACAGAGTGTAAGCGCCAATTAGCTAACACTACCCACTACAGACCCCTCTCAGCAGATCCAACCAACAGACTAATTACAGACATCTCTAGTCTCATCATTGAAGGCGAGACTAATGGCTGGATCTCTAAACATGAAGCAGAGTTCCTTCTGACAACGGACCCAGTGGTCCCCTATTTCTATACTCTGCCTAAAATTCATAAAGGGACCAGCCCAGTGCCAGGGAGACCCATCGTCTCGGGTATTGGCTCATTACTCGAGCCACTATCAAAGTTCTGTGACGTATTCCTTCAACCTATTGTAAAGGAAATACCCTCCTTTCTACAAGACACAAGAGATGTCCTGCGCCTCATAGAGTCGATTGAAGGTAGAGAAGAGGTGGACCTATTATTAACGCTTGACGTGGAAGCGTTATACACTAACATTCCCCAAGCAGCCACACTAGAAGCCGTAGAATCTGCCCTCATGCAGCAGGAATGGTCCTCGCCTACCCCAATATCATTTATCATGGCCTGCGCAAGTATCGCCTTGACGGAGAACTACTTCCAGTATGGACCACAGATGTACCATCAAATTAGGGGTACCTCTATGGGTTCGACTTTTGCTCCTAGTATTGCCTGCATTTATATGGCGGCCTTTGAGAACCAGATTATCTACCCTGACTCGAACCCCTTCAGACAACATCTTACATTATGGCGTCGTTATATCGACGACATTTTGATATTTTGGAGGGGGGACCGAGAGAGCTGCAACCAGTTCTGTACCTTACCTGGATCAACCAACAGACCCCTATTTGAAATTTACAGGTACCATGTCAGAGACAGCCCTCCCCTTCCTTGACCTCATGATACGGCTAGGACCAGCTGGTCTGAGCACCACTCTGTTCCGTAAGGAGACAGACAGAAACAGCCTCCTTCTGTTCAACAGTCACCACCCGAGAGCACTGCGCGAGAACCTTCCATTTGGCCAATTTTTGAGGGTTTGTAGAAATTGCTCGTCAAAGGATGACTATAGGCAAGAAGCAAGAACCTTACAACATAAACTACTTGACAGGGGGTACCCCACCAAACTAGTACGTGAATCCAGCAAGAGAGCTCTTAACAACCATAGGGAGGCCCTCCTTGAAGTACACCAGAAAGATCGTGATGACCTAATAACGTGCGTCACTAGTTTCACCCGAAACTCTAACTTCATTAAAAAGACAGTGAACAAACACTGGGACATTCTCAACTCAGGGGGCACTGATTTACCTAAGCCTAGGTTCGCTTTTAAACGCACGGCTAACCTCAAAGACTCCCTGATTCATACACGCCCTAAGAAACAACCCGGTGCTGGACAACGGACACTGTGGGACCTTCCACCTGTTGTTGGACACTACCCTTGCGGAGGCTGTGCGGTCTGTCCTCAGACCAAGCAGTGCAAAGAGATCCAGTTAACAGAGTCTTTCCTGTGGAAATTGAATAGACATACTAATTGCAACAGCTCTAAGTGTATCTACCTTCTCATCTGTCCTTGTGGCAAATTTTATGTAGGGATGACCATGAGACAGGTGAAGCTCAGGATAACGGAGCACAAAAGCAACATACGGTGCTCAAAGACCCATACGAGATTGTATGAACATTACCACCTACACAACCACTCTGCTGACAGCATCCAATGGCTGGTGCTTGAGTCCCAACCAGGCATGAGCAAACAAGCCTTATTTAGACTTGAACAAAGATGGGTTCACCGCCTCCAGCTAGACACAATGGGGCTCAATGACGCTATTCCTTGGGCGACCGTCTCAAGATAAGACCCCGTACCTAACCACTCCGTCCCGTTAGCATGCCCGGTGCTTACCCCCATAAACCGCCCCCCAGATAATCATCCTTGGCCAGCGCCTTTGGGCCACTTTCAAACCAAACCCAGTCACTGACTGCCATTTTATCAGACACTGATTGTGATTCTCCTGCCAATACAACTACTCCATCAACAGAGGCTCAACTTCTCCCATCACTACTGACTGCATGAGTACCATTCAGACACTACCTCATACCCCTCTTATGATTTGGTGGACTCTCGCCATCTGCCCCATGAGCCTTGATCTTCGGCCCACTAGAGGGACTTCTCATGAATTTGTCTAAATAAATGAGGCCTCCTCATTTCCTGACGCATAGGCACAGTGCCTTGTTTTGCATTTAAAACCCACAATCCCCGCTTCACTTAGACTTCCTCATTACTTGATCAGGCAACACTAGAGGGAATCCTCACCCCTGACACCAGCACCCCCGTCGAAATGAAAACCAATCTCCACCATCTGTTTGCAGTTACAGGGCCAGACCTCTGCACTAGGCTAGCACACATGCAGCCCGCGTGACACACGCTAGTCGGTGGTTCTGCCTTGCCCGTTACTTATACTGACATTTATTATATTCACTGGATGGGCGCCTGCCCCTTTTGCTCCATTCCCCGGCCACCTTGGGGGATCCTCCCCTAGTAAAATATAACCCACACTCCTACCAACATGGCCGCCACTTCAAGCCGCCCGTTAATGTAAACAGCACCTGGCTAGTGGATCCAGTTTGCGCACGCGCGTTAGGCGCGAGGGACGCGCCACTAACGCTGCCATCCCAACGTCATCAGGCTTCCACCTTCATAATGGCGGACACCGGCGTGAACCCTCACCAGCTGCTCCACACCCTGACCAGGTGCCGCGAGCGTGAGGGGTAGGTGTTCCGCCGTTCCAGCGCCTTATTCAAGGTAAGCTTGTTGTTGTCGTTTCTAACCCCATAGCCTCTTTTTGTAGACGTGAGCCCAGCGCGAGTTCCCATACCCAGTGATGTTAACACCACTTCGATCATACCCGATGCAAGTCCACCGAGGCTTCACACTAGTTCCCCTTGCCCCGCTTGGCAGTGGCCTGTTACCTCATTCCACACCTTGCCCATCCCTGCCGGCAACCTTTGCAGCTCCCTAGGAGGTTGGCTAATTAACGAAGAGATTAAAGGGCAACAGCTGTGTTACTATCGGCCTTCTTCCCTTGTGGGTTCAGTCTTTTCCCTGCCTCTCTCCCTCCCGTCCCCTTTCCCCCCCTCCTCCCTCCCCCTCACGCCACCAACCTCAAAGGGTACACTCCACCAGCAGTAGGTTTCACTCTACTTCGGCGACATGTGAGCACCACACATGATTAGTCCGACATTCTTTACTTTTGCATTTATCAAGAATGTTGTTCCCCTCACGGACTGCCTCATCTCTATGGTACCGGTCTCAACCTTGTGTTGCACACTTGCTGATGCGCTGTGCACCTAGCATTACACTAATGCTCGCCCTATGTTAGAATTAGTGGGGTTCCCTCCTCCAAGTATCCCTCATTCCAATTCATTGCGTGATTCCTTCCGGCCAGTTACTTCTATTTGAGGGGTGTCACCATTGAGGCCACTCTCCCCACCAGCTTACAGAGCTTTTTCTTCCTGAATCTTTATCCCACCTTAAACTGCTGGTCCAATTGCCAACCCTGGCCTACCTTCCAATCCCAACAGGTTCCAGTAAGCCAATAGCGCTGGCCTCACGGGAGTATGCTGCGAGGCCTTATCCAATTCCCCTAGGGTAAGAACATTCTCGCTTTTTTCGATTATTGGGTGTTTTTATGATAGGTTTTGGCTTCACTCCTTAGCTCTGTTTTTAGCGCACGATGGTCACCCTCCAGTGTGAGATCCACCTGCGTCAGTCTTAGAAGGGATTTTGCGACCACATCTTGGTACAATTACTTTCCCTTCACACAGAAATACCCCCGTCACCCCTCACAAAGTGGAGATCTGTCACCATAGTCACGATATACCTTGGGTGCATAAAAGTCACTGATGTTATATGTGACTTTACCTGTTCTTTCTTTGTTAATCCTTTTTTCCCCTACCTCTAGGTCGCCTAAATAGAGCAGGACCCCGTGGCCCTCTTTTTCTCCGACTGTGAGAGGTTGTATTTACCGTCTACATATTGAATGAGCATTTAGTTCATATGTGTTTTTCTGTGTAGCACTGTATTTAGGTCCTGACGAATCGCCTTCCGGCGAGAAACATGTTGACCACACCAGGGGGTTGAGTTAGAGTTCTGTACACTGTTACGGTCTCTAGCTCCCCTCTCACCCCCTTTAACAAAGCAAATGGTGCAACGCATACTTACCAATCTCTTGCTTGCTTGTGAATTGAGGAGTTTAAAATGATGGTCCCATTAAGATTACACAGGAATGATCAATTTTTTGGGATGGCCGCAAAGCACAGAAAATTTCGGAATCGGAGGCGTATTTTTGGCGTTCTGAGTGACGAATGACGTCACAGGGCGAAAGAACGCCAAAAACACGCCCCCGAATCCGAAAGAGACGGGGCTTTAATGGAGTGACGCCCCTCTCCTCCAATGGCTGGCCTCCGTTTTGGAAGCCAGCCAATGGAGGAGAGAGGCGGGTTCAAGCCCCCATACCTAAAAACATTAAATCTCCCACCGGAGACTGCGCAAGCGCAGCCTTCGCTCCTCGACCTAAAAACAACGAGGCAGTAAGCACAAGCTTGTTGCAAATGGGAGAATCCCTGGGCTCTGGTGCGAGGAGGGCATCTGCCTGGATAGACTCACCCTCCCCACCCCATTAATTTTAGATCAAATAGCTTTGGTGTCTAGTGGGCTTTCCACTCCCATGTGGGCATATTTGGTGGAGTATCAGGGAAGGCAATAGCCCATGCCAGTGGGACCACTCATCCTGTGTAAACAAACACCTCTGTTTGTCTTGTTGGGTGAATGTCTCCTCAGGGACCGCCCTCAAGAGAAGATGCCCAAGCGAGAATTCACTCATGACAGGTACAGCTAGAAAAGAGAGAGTCCCCTTTTGTCATCGATACACCTCCTCTGTAGATCGGTGCTTGGGGCTCAGCTGTGTCCCTGAGCACTAGCACTCACTGAAAGCAGCTGGAGCTAAAAAGGATCCAGCTGCTTGCAGTTTCACATTGGGTGAAATTATCGAATAGTGATTCTGAGAAGAAACAAGAATGCCTTGGGCTGCTGGGGTACCACCTTCCCAGCAGTATGAGGTGGGGAACAAATGAGGGGAACCCCCTTGGCAGGTGCATCAGATGATTTTTCATCGAGGTGTGAGGAAGAGACTTCCGCAACTTCAGCACCCCATAGATAATGTAAAAAACTGTGAGGTGCTGTCTTCCGCACCCACGAGGTTAGAAGAAATCTTCAATAAATCCCTTCAGACCTCTATAAAATCTTTTCATTCACCAAGATAATCCACACATTAATTGGAAAATGCAATATTGGCAAACCCAAACCCCCTTTTAATGGGGCAGGTTTACACACTCAAGAAATGAAACAGTTCTCTCGCTTCAGCATCAGGGCAAAAAAAAGAAAATAGAGTGCTATCAATTATTGTACCCATCTTTTTTACCTCGCCTTCTTACAGCGTTTGGCAGATTGCCGTTGAAGACCTAGTGTAGACAATACCACACATTACATATATTGGGCTTTGATCAGCCCACTGCCTACCTGTGGTTGGCCTCTTGTCAATCCTATAGCTTCATTCTTATTCAAAGACTTTTCTTCCTCTTTTTTAATTGGTCCTTCCTCTGAAGCATGAAGTCTTTGCAGTCCGTTTGATGGGATTACTAGTACCCTTTCATATATCCACATCAGGAACTACTTTTTTCCTTTTTCCACACAGCTCTCCTTAGTTTGTTGCTTTACATCTGAAATGCCAGTGATCTGCACATTGCTCCTCTCCCTTCTTTCGTCTGTTGCTCAGCTTGCTTTTCTGGTCTTCTTCACTTTTGTCTGCTTTTTCCAACATTCTCTTCCCTTGTTCTCCACCCCGCTGCTTCCATCAGTCATTGCCAATTATTCCATCCAATACCCACTGCCCTGTTGCTCCCGGCTTCATTTTTAAGCCGATTTTCAAATCGACCTGTTATATCTCTTCTGTGGGGTTTGGCAAACCCACCAATTGCCATTGGTTATCATCTGTGGCATTCAGAAATGCTGGCTTCTTATTGGTACATTTTTGTCAAAGTCCCTCCTTTGTGTGTTTAGTTCTCTTTCTGGGGATTTCACTCGGAAAACATTCTAATTGGCCATCACACAGTACAGCGTGTGATAGCCTCTCTACCCTCCTCTCATCTGGCTATTGCAGGTCGGGCGTGATTTTTTTGGGGGGTCGTTTTATTTAGCGCAAACCAAAGGTATTGGAGCGCTTTACAAGAGCACCAGTTACGGTACAGACGGACACATTCATTTTTGGGTCGGCACAGGGAGATTGTGATTTTCCCAGAATCACCGATGTTGAGCCGACTCAGTCTAATTTTTAGGTCTCGCTTGCGCTGCTTTGGAGTGACCTCTTGGAATCGCTCCAGGCTTTTGTTGAAACTAGTGCATGTTTTGCACTGTTTCCTATTAGTACTCGTGCATGTATGGTGTTTACTTTGCGGGAGCGAGTAGCGTTGCCATCTGTTTACAATAATCGCGCCTGCCCCTGCTCGCTCCCGCAAGGTAACGATGTGCGTCGCTGTAACTTGCGGGCCGGGCTTTTCTTTCAGCGCTTGTAAGTTCTTTCAGTCATACCGCATCCCACAGCTCGCGGGCTCTGACCGATGTTAACATGTAGTAAAGCGGCTTCGGCTGTACCTGTGTCCTGAGTTTTTCTTCCGGGCCTGCGACAATCTCATCATTCTCCAGATTAACTGCATTCAACAAAGTATTAGCCATTATAGCCTCAGCTGTGTAGCCCGTTGCCTCATCCGTCTTACTGCATGTCTGCAGAATGTCAGCAGCCTCTCTAGATTGTAACAATTTTAACATCGGCTTGCCGACCCAGGAGCCGATCCCTTTCGCACTGCAGCTTCTGATTGTCGGCTGCTTAGTTCTTCAGGAGCCAGAGAGCTCTCTTACGTCGCTACCTCCAAGGCTGCCAGTGCAAGGGTACGAGTATTTCGGCCTCCCTTCGATGCAGTGCCTCTTTGCGGGGCCATGTCGTCGAGTGAAGCCAAGGGCAGGCTAGACCAGTAGAGGACAGAGCAGTTCGGCTCAATGTACCACCTCGCGATCACAGCAAGCTGTAGAAAGTGCTGTGAAGTTCGGACCCTCGGCACCACCATAAGAGCAGGAAGGTTCTTTGTATTTATCGGCACCTTTCTCCTTGCTCTCCGGTAGGTGATTAAACTTGTTTGAGGCGGTGTTGCATGCTACAGCGGGGGTAGCTCTGGAACCGTGCTCTCCAGTGGCGGAGTCAATCCGTCCTCTTCCTTTTCCCCCTCAGAATCATTCTCAAGTAAGTCCTTATAGACTTGTGACTTCTAGTGTGTTGTCTGTCGTATGCTTTGCCAGCACTGCAACTATGCCTTGTCCATTTCAGAGTTAGACCCCCATAGGCATTGGAATCACAACATGCCGCTGACTGCCCTCCATCCCAGCGAGCCACATAAGAGAATCGACCCACGCGGTACATGCAGCTCCACTGTACCGCTCCACATTGTTTTTTTCAAAAACTCCCGTTTCTCATTATGGGCAATTAATGCCTCCTGACAAAAATAACAAGATCAATTACCAGAGTTCCGCTGAAATTTGCCCTAAGCTTAGGAGCGATCCCTCTCCAGCGTGTGTGCTAAAAATCTTTATATACTGGTACGTTCCTAAAGGTTCTGTTCCGTCTCATTAAACAAATCCACCGCCCTGGATTCATTAACCGGCGTCCTGCGCGCACCTGGGGTTCTACCCCCTTTTTGCTCCCCACTGGTTACAAATAAAGGACTTCAATGTACACACCAATTGTGTGACAATTATTAATCCTACCTTTCCACTTCACAAGTAGATTGTTTAATATTAACAGGCAACATGGGGTCACTCTGTCTGACCACTTTCTTTCCTTTCTCTAGAGATATTTAGTGCTCACCACCTGTCCTGATGATTATCACGACTGAATGAGCTGGTAACGCCATCGACCTACCTAAACTCCTCCTTTCCTTATATAAAATACTTACAAGAGAAGTGTAGTATTTTGTCCTTTTATTTAAAAAAATTACGTTTTAATGTTTTTCACTCACTAGAGCACTTATATATCCCCAGTTATGTGAGCACTGGATCATTATAACTTTTTAAAATAATGAAAAAAAGTTGAAATGTTGCAATGAAAAAAAGAATTGCATCTAAATAATTTCATGATGTCCTGCACCATACTTACCTTGCTTACTAAACTATTTGATTTGGGTTCTAAATGTAATTCTGAGTAATATATACAAAAAAGAGAAGTTTCAATGATAACTTGTATAGGACTCACTGTCCTCAGTGAACCATTGTTTCTCGCATATCTATGCATATATGGGCATTTATATAGCAGCTTTTAACCCCTTCCAGGCTCATGACGAGCTGGGCTCGTCATGGTGTAGCCTCCTCAAACACTGATGACGAGCCCAGCTCGTCATGAACAATGGGTTTTTAAAAATATCAGCATGGGTGCAGAATTCCACTAGCACGCATGTGGTTAATCAAGTAAACAAACTTTACCAACCATTGTTTCTGTTTATATCAATTTTAACTTAATTACAATTAATTAACACGCATTTGCAAACCAATAGTTCTCGCTTTTGGGACCTTATAAGTATTTAGTTATGCAGCACAATATCCTTGGTGCAACAACATAAGCTGTTGCGTGGCTAAACACTTATAAGGTCCCAAAGGCGAGACCTATTGGCTATGCCAATGCTTGTTCTTGTTACTAGAGGTACCCATACTTCATGAGATATTTAGATACAGGTTTTTAGGCCTCGCCTGAGCCAGCACACGCGCTGCTCTGGCGAGACATTTAGTAAGCGGCTTTTCGAAGTGCTACCAAAGCGGCCACCAGCTTGAGGTCAGGCGCACAAGCGCCTGCGCCACGCTCCGCCTCTCCAATAACTGCGGCGCGCACATCCCTCAGGTGCTTTACACAGAACGCGTCATCACGATCTTGATGACTTTCACTTTCACAGCCACGTGGCATTACTTTTACGGCCGTGCGGCCAATGCTTGTTATAATAAGTACTTGTGTGGGCACATCTTATTGGTTATTGGCATCTGATTTACGGCCCAGCCCTGGGGCATGTTTTGGCATTTGCACAATGACATTTTTCCAGCAGATTTCACACCTACGAGGCACTCGATCAGCGCAGGACAGGAGACCGCAAATGGAGGCAGCGACGAAGGACTCCTACCTGCGACGTGATGAACCGCCAGACTGCAGAGCCCCAGGTGCCCGGGAGAAGGAAGGCCTCGTTTATCACTAGGGCCGACACTCCGCTACAAAGCCTTAGCTTGTACAAGGTTATTCCACCCCAAAGGGGCTGGGAGGGATAATACATTGCCGTAAAAATGCCATTTTAAAGTTCCACACCATAGGTCTGCTTGTTGGCCTTGCACTGAAACAGAGCATTGACAAGACCCATCTGAGGCCTAACAAATGATGCACGTTTATTCCGCCATGTATTACAGAGGAATGCACCAGAAACAAAGGTTTACCTCCGCTCTGCTTGTCCGTCACTTTTCCTTAATAAAAATCACGCAGCGGGATGAAATGCCCGCCCTACGGAGCCAGCAACAGTAAAACCTGCACAGCCGCTTAAAGCGAGAAACAGCCAAGACCAGCCTAAAGCGTAAATACATTTTTTTTTTACTTTTCCTAAAAAAAAAAAACTATAACATTATTGTTAGATTAATGCCACAGCCTGCGTGGGTGCTTTCGCAATATTTCTACTCCCAATTGCAAACTGGATTTTATTTAGCTTGCCTAGGCAAACTCTTTCCAATGCCTCTCCACAAAGATGGGTGGTTCTCTACTATAAACAGGGTCCTCTATAAACTTTAGACAAAGTGGTTCAGCCCACTAACTTACTGACCTAATGGCCTGCTCACACCTACCACGCACTCGCTGATCACATCAAAACCAGCTTATGCAGGGCCCAGAAAGCGATACCAGACCTACTGGCAAGGTTGGTTACTTTTTAACTTTCATTCTTACTTTGCATAGATTTATATATTCTGAGGCATTACTAAAGTGATGTATTTTTATATAAAATAAAACCCTCGCAGGAGATTCTCAGTGTATTGCCGCTGTGATAAATATATAGCACCACTGCACTACCCCTCTTCTACCCCTCTACCACCCCTCTACCCCTCTACCACCCCTCTACTCCTCCTCTACCCCTCTTCTACCTTTCTACCCCTCTATCCCTCTTCCAACACTACCCCTCTTCTACCTTTCTACCCCTCTACCACCCCTCTACCAACTTTACCGCTCTACCTTTCTACCCCTCTACTACCCCTCTTCTACCTTTCTACCCCTCTACCCTCTACCACCCCTCTACAGCTCTACCTTTCTACCCCTCTACTAACCCTACCCCTCTTCTAACCCTCTACTACCCCTCTACCCCTCTTCTACACCTCTACCCCTCTTCTACACCTCTACCCCTCTTCTACACCTCTACCCCTCTTCTACACCTCTACCCCCCTTCTAAACCTCTACCTCTCTTCTCTTCTACCCAGTTATCCTTCTTCTACCCCCTCTACCCCTCTTCTTCCCCCTCTTCTACCCCCTCTACCCCTCTTCTTCCCCTCTGTCCCCTCTTCTAACCCTCTGTCCCCTCTTCTAACCCTCTGTCCCCTCTTCTAACCCTCTACCACCCTTCTACTCCCCCTCTACCCCTCTACCACCCCTATACCCTTCTATCCCTCTTCTACCACTCTACCCCTCTTCTACCTTTCTACCTTTCTACCCCTCTACCAACTTTTACCGCTCTACCTTTCTACCCCTCTACCAACTTTTACCGCTCTACCTTTCTACCCCTCTACCACCCCTCTACCAACTTTTACCGCTCTACCTTTCTACCCCTCTACTACCCCTCTTCTACCTTTCTACCCCTCTACAGCTCTACCTTTCTACCCCTCTACTACCCCTACCCCTCTTCTAACCCTCTACTACCCCTCTACCCCTCTTCTACACCTCTACCCCCCTTCTTCCCCTCTGCCCCCTCTTCTAACCCTCTGCCCCCTCTTCTAACCCTCTTCCCCCTCTTCTAACCCTCTGCCCCCTCTTCTAACCCTCTGCCCCCTCGTATACCCTTCTACCCCTCTTCTACCCCGCTACCCCTCTAATACCCATCTTCTACCCCCTTTTACTCTTCTACCCCTCTACTACCCATATACTACCCCTCTTCTATCCCTGCATTGGACTAAGTGGCAGCCAGAGCCTGATAGCACTGCTTGTCCTTTAAAAAAATGTAGCATTGGCTTAGCCAATAGGTCTCGCCTTTGGGACCTTATAAGTGTTTAGTTATGGAGCACAAAATCCTTGGTACAACAACATCAACTGTTGCATGGCCAAGCAAGGTACCAAATGAGACCTATTGGCTATGCCAATGCTTGTTACCATTAGGTGGTAGAAAAACAGTTGAATCCATTGCTGAATATGTGAACTATTACTTAACCGTATGATTACTAATGCCGATATGAGTTAGAATAGGTCTTTGATACAAACCACTTCTAGTTAAAAATTCTTCATCGAGGACTGACTGGCCTCTTTTGAGAAATCAGATTTCTACATCATTCGGGTTGTTCTGCCTGATGTTTCAACTTTATGCCAGAAGTGCTGGGAATGCAAACATAACAGTTTTGAATTGCGTGTAGTGTTTTGTGACTAAAGTCTCGTAGTTGCCATTTAATCAACAGTACACTTACACTACTTGTTTGTACAGGATCTTATGGTGAAACTACAAACCACTTTAACAAGTAGTTTGAAATCGGTGTATCTCTACATTTCCTCTGTCAGCGATTCCGTAGGTTTCAGCTCGGTACATAGATATTTTTTAAGGCAAATATTAACAGAATGATTGCCAGTAGCAGTCAGGTTTTGGATTTGGTGATGGTGGTTTGTTACTTGATCAGTTTTTATGCTGCTCTGTTGTCTGTCCTTTTTGTTTTATTTCTTTGTTTTACCTTTCTAGTGAGGTTTGTGTTATTTATGTACAGTACTGTTATTTAATATGTGCTAATAATGGTGATACAGGAATACGTTATTAGTATTAAAAATATATTTGGAACAGATTAAAGGTCTTACCAGTGCTTGTTCCACGTTTCCTGCTGAAGACTCCGTCTCGGATGACTATAACCCCTCATGCATCCTCTCATCTGGTAGACCACAGCTCCACCCTTCTGACTCCACTCTCCACTTTCAGACCCAAGTGCAAGATCACTGTCCAGCTAGAAATACCAGAATTCAGATCAGCCGTATCCTTAGCCATTTATTTTGAGGGCAATGGCGACCATCTGTAACGCCCTGCCGATCCAGCCATGAATGCATCTCCAGACATAGTGTGAAACAAGCATCTGCAATGCAATAGGTCTCGCATTTAAACAAGTTTGAGACATTGGCATCATTGTAAATGACAATGCCTTTTATTTAGGTTTTGGTTTTTAAAACATAAATAAAAGGCATTATCATTCACAATACCAATAGCTTAAACTCTCGCTAATACGAGACCTATTGCAATCCAAATCCAACTTGATGCCCGGCTCATTCCTTCAAAATACAAAACACATTTGTGCAACTGTTTTATTTATATGTTTTCCATTTACTTCTCCAAAATGGACATCCACCATCTTGGACCCTTAAATTAAAACAAAATAAATGGCTGGTCTTTCTGCATCCGTGATGATGTTGGGGCCGTTACAGCTTCACGACGTATCTTTGAGCATGCGTGATGAAGCATGTGCGCTTATGCATCAATGCATATTTTTTCTTTTAATTTCTGTTGGTGCTGTTCAGCATCAGCAATAAAATTGTTTTCTATATGCCAATGCTGTGCGCAAATAATTGTGCATTGGCAAAGTAAAAGGCAAGACCTATTGGCTGTGCCAGTGCTTGTTACACCTGCACCTATATTGAACAAATGGTAGAATATTCTCTTTATGTTTTCACTTCTATTTACAACCAGCTATAAAATGGAGGTAAAACAGATAAAAACAGGAGAAATAAGAAATGCAAACCAAGTACTGACAAATCCAATAGGTCTTGCCTTTAATATGCGAGTGCAGACATATTGACTTTAATCTGTGCTCATTTACTTTGGCATTCTTAAGACCAAAAGCATTTCAAGATGGCCGTCTCTGTGCCAGGAGATGCACTTATGGCCATATTGCAACAGCATTTGTTAAAGCATATTTGTAAGAAAGCCAACATTAGCACAGATGTGCTTGCACCGGGTATGACTTTGGTTATACAGAGACACAAAACAGTCCAAGGTAACCCCATGCATCTGACCAGCCATCCAGCAAGTATTTGCTATTGTACTTCAGTATTAATTTACCATTTCAAAATGGCTGAAAGGAGTTTTCAATCAATAAATTAAACAAGCACTGGCAAGGCCAACAGGTCTCGCCTGTGCTAAAGCTATTGGCTTTGCCATTATGTTTTAGCAATGTTGTACACAAAAGTGGCTGCTGTTCAGCATGGTTAGAAGCTAGTAGGGTATAGGTGAGTGGAGCAGAGGGTCGTAAAGTGCAGTGTTATGAAGTAGTGTGGCGCACATTAAAGTTGAGGGGCGTGGAAAAGTGTGAAGCGGAGTGTCATGGAGTAGCGTACAGGGTTGTGGAGAGTCATTGAGGGGGCAGAGTTTTAGAGTAGAAGAGTGTGAAGTTGAGAGGCGTAGAGTGGAGCACAATGTTAGAGTGGAGTACAGTATGGTATAATGGAGTGGCACAGTGTCATGGAGTGGTGTAGAGTGTGTTGCGTTGAGCATTTCAGAGTAGAGTGGCGTAGAACGGAGTACATTGTCATAGAGTGGAGTAGTGTGTCATAGAATAGAGTGGCATAAAAGTGGCATGGGGTGGCATAGATGGAGTTGTGTAGAGCATCGTCGAACGGAATAAAGTGGAGTGGCATTGATTGGGATAGTGTGCCACTGGAGCAGGATTTAATGGAGTAGAGCTTCATAGGGTGGCATATGGTTGAGTGGAGTGCTGTAGAGTAGAGAAGAGTGGCCTGCATTGCAGTGACGTAAAGTACAGTGGTGCAGAGAAGTATGGCGTAGAATGCAGGGGCGCAGAGAGCATTGGTTTTGGGTAAAGTGGTGTAGGATGCATTGGAGTAGAGTGTAGTGACGTAGAGTAGAATAGAAGCAGTGCCATAGGGTAGAGCGGTGCAGATTATATTGCAGTAGCGTAGAGTGCAACAGCGGTAGAGTAGAGTGGCGTACTGTGGATTAGAGCAGAGCAGAGGGAAGTATAGTGCCGAAGAGTAAAGAGGCATAGAGTGTAGTGGTGCAGAGTAGAGTGCAGAGAGACAAAGTAGAGTGTCGCAGAGTGATGTGGCATAGAGTGTAGTGTGCAGTTAAGTATCGTAGAGTTGAGTGGTGCAGAGTAGAGTACAGAGGCACAGAGTGCAGCCATGCAGAATAGTGTGTCAGAGTGTAGGGTCGCAGAGGGCAGGGTCGCAGAGGGCAGGGTCGCAGAGGGCAGGGTCGCAGAGTGAAATGGTGCAAAGTGACGTACGTGCAGTGACAGAGGTACAGTGACGTAGGGTGCATTGGTTTTGAGTAAAGTGGTGCAGAGTGAATTGGCGTAGAGTGCAGTGGTTTGGAGTAGAGTAGCATAGAATGCAACGGCATAGAGTGGCGCGGCATAGAGGGAAGTGGCGTAGAGTGGAGTAGTGCAGAGTGGCGTACAGTGCAGTGACAGAGTGCAGTGGCATAGAATAGATTGTTTCAGAGTGGAGTGGTGCAGGGTAGATTATAGTGGTGCAGGGTAAAGTGCAGTGGCATAGAGTAGTGACGTAGAGTGCAGTTGCGTAGTGTAGTGGCACAGCATTGTTTGCAGTGGCGTAGAGTGGCGTAAAATGCAGTAGCCTCGAGGGCGGTAGATTGTTTCAGAGTAGAGTGAAGTGGTGTAGAGTGGAATGGTGCAGGGCAGAGTAAGGTGATATAGAGTAATTACGTAGCATGCATTGGTGTAGAGTGCAATGTAGCAGAGTGGTGTAGAATGCAGTGGAGAACAGTGCAGAGGTACGTAGTACCGTGGGGTTGAGGGCACTGTCAGAGTAGAGTGGAGTAGAGGCGACGAGTGAAGTGGCGTAGAGTGAAGTGTCAGAGTGCAGTGGTACACAGTAGATTAGAGTGGCAAAGAGTGCACTGGCGTAGAGTGCAGAAAAGTGGAATAGAGTGGTGTAGAGTACAGTGCAGTGGCACAGAGTAAAGTAGTGCGGAGTAGAGTGGCACAGAGTAGAGTAGAAAAGAATTCAGTGCAGAGAGTGCAGTGCTGTAGAGTTTTGTAGAGTGCAGTGCTGTAAAGTAGAGTGCACTGATGTAGAGTGCAGAGGCGTACACTGGTGCAGAGTAACAGGACAGAGTGCAATGGTATAGAGTAGAGTGACCTGCAGTGCAATGGCATCAAGCAGAGTCATATAGAGTGGCGTGGGCGCAGAGTGCAATAGAGTGGCGTAGACTGCAGTGGCACAAAAGATTGTTTCGGAGTAGAGTGAAGTGGCGTAGAGTGCAGTGGTATAGAATAGGATGTTGTAGAGTGCAATGGTGTAGATTAGAGTGGCTTAGCGTTGTGTGCAATGGCAGATAATGCAGTGTTGCAGAGCATACTATCATAGAGTGCATTGCTGTATAGCAGAGTGGCATGAAGTGCATTGGTGTAGAGTGAAGTGGCGCAGAGTAGAGTGGCATAGAGTGCAGCGGTGCAGAGTAGAGTGGCGTAGAAAGCAGTGGCACAGAGTACAGCAGTGCAAAGTAGAACTGAGTGGCATAGAGTGCAGTTGCGCAGAGTAGAGTGGCAGAGTGCAGTGGCGCAGAGTAGAAAAGAGTGGCAAAGAGTGTAGTGTTGCAGAGTATACTGTCATAGAGTGCAGTGATGTATAGCATAGTGGCGTGGAGTGCATTGGCGTAGGGTGCAGTGTTGCAGAGTAGAGTGGCATCGAGTGGAGTGGCGCAGAGTGATGTAGAGTGTAATGGCGAAGAATGCAGTGGTGCATAGTAGAATAGTGTGGGGTAGAGTGCATTGTCAGAGAGTGGAGTGGAGTGGTGTAGAGTAGAGTAGAGAAGAGTAGGGTGCAATGGTGCATATAAGAGTGGAGTGACGCCGAGTGGAATGGCATAGTGTGAAGTGGTGTAGAGTAGTGCGGAGGAGCAACAAAAAGTATGCATGGCATGGTAACGTACAGCCATTACAGACAACACATCTTCAATTGAAATGACCATTACATTTGCACTCACAAAATAAGACTTGGGCAACAGGAAGGATGAACTCAAGCTGGACAGCCTAAAACAAATAAAGCCAGCAAATAGAAAGTCAGAAAATGTGAATTACAAACCACAAAGCCAATGGTAAGCAACGGGCTGAATGCATTCCTAGGTCAACTTTCCCAATTTTCCCAAGATGTCTTTAGCAAAACAGACTAAGCTGAAATCTAAAAATTAAGTATGCACTGGTTGCTGTACAAATGGTGAGAAGTGAGGAGCCCGGTAACAGCGTGTAACTGCGTGTAACTGTCAGGCCATCACAGAAACATTTTTTAAATCAATAAATACATAAAGAGCGTGGTGGAAAGAGGAGCAGAAGATCAAATGAGCTGGGGGTGGGAATCAGGATGAAAGACAGGTGCGAGAATACAAAGCCACGTGCTCCCATGGAGCACTACCAGGAAATAAAAAGGAGTCCCGACAAGAGCAGCGGAAGGATACAAGTCATCTAATCAAAAATATTGTAATTAGCAAACACTCCGAGGAGAGTCAAACAGTCAAATAGGGTGGAAAGCCATCAAGTAAGGAGCAGGGAACGAAATAGAAACGAAAGCCATCCAATCACAAGCAAGGGCTGACTGAAAGCCCACTTGCATTACAGTATTGTCGCCTGTAAGCAAGTTCTAAGAAGCACTGACAAAGCCAATACTTTTTTTATTATTATATACTAGAGGAAAAGCAAAACTATTTGAAGAGGTCTCAAAACTATACACAACAAATAATATTTAAAAAAACATTTTAATGCCACGATTGATTTTTCAATACGTTTAATGCAGACAACTCTGAACAGAATTTAAAAAGAATAAGGAAGGCTGAGGATGTAAAGGAAAATGCTAACCAAAGCTTAATTTACATTCCATGGGACTATGATCTGAAATAAATGATTTGGCTATTTGGTTGTCTGAAGCAGTCAGCCCCTCCACTAGTTCCTATAAAGGCTTCCTTTTTGTGCTAAGGTTCACACTTCGATGCAACATAAAGCCCGCTCTTTAATCAAACCGCCAAATGCAAAAAGAACAATTGATGGACCGAATGCAGAAAAATGTCAAACATTCCCCCGCTACACAGATCTGGGTCTAAATCCATTGTTTTTTGCTCCGCATGCCATTCCAGTTTCAACCCAGCCATATGCGAAACAGCCTTGACCCTGCTCCCAATGGGAACAGTCCAGCTTAAACTGCATGTCTGACTGCCTGTTTAGTAGTAAAATATTGCAATATTTTGTGTTTAGAGGCGTTCCGACAACTTTTGGCCCCGATGTCTCTGCACCTACAGCACCATTGAAATCATCGCCCTAGTGCCTGCTAGATAACTGCACGTTTAGCTGTAAAATATAGCAATATTAGGTGTTTAGAAGAGTTCTGATAACGTTTGGGCCTAGTGCCACTGCACCTGCTGCACCTTTCAAATAATGGCACTGTTGTCTGCAAGAAAACTGTACTTTTGACTGCCTGTTTAGTAGTAAAATATAGCAACATTAGGTGTTTAGTGGAGAGCCTACAGCTTTTAGTACTGGTACTACAGCGCCTGCTGCGCCATTCAAATCATGACCCTTTTGCCTGCACTTGTGACCGTCTTGTTTAGTAGTAAAAATTTTGCGATAATCTGGGTTTAGTGGGCTCCTTAGAGCTTGTGGCTCAAGTGCCACTGCACCTGCTGCACCATTCAAATCAAGTCCCTTTTAACTGCAAGGTAACTGCAATTGTGGCTGCCTGTTTAGTAGTCAAATATGGCAATATTATGTGCTTATAGGAGTTCTGACAAATGTTGGGCCCGGTGCTACTGCACCTGCTGCACAATTCACATCATGACCCTGTTGCCAGTGAGGTAACCACTTGTGGCTGCCTGTTTAGTAGTAAAATATAGCACAGCTCTTGTATAGTAACTTTTTTTCTGTTCACATAGTTTTTATTGATTTTTGCAAAAGAAGAAAAAAGATACCAACAAATAAAAGACCGCGCTGAAATCATTTAATCAAAGGATGCAGTATATACTGCATCGGTATGTCGCGGATACAAAAAGAGGGAAGGGGACAAAGCTGTGCATGTTCATACATACAAATCGATTCTATTGTCGGTTACGCTATATAGTTAGTTCCTTAACAATATCCAAAAATACGAATGCAACAATATTCTTGTACATAGAGTATATTGTGGGACAAATACATAGGGAAAAGACAAAAGTATATATACATTTTCAGCACTAAGATATAGGAGGTAGGATGGAGTGACCTCCATCAGAAATATTAAAGGGGCTCCAATCGTGAGGTTGAGGTTTGTAGAATGTCAGGGATAGGGGGAGGAGTGGGGGGGTATATGACAATCTCAGGATCTTGTATAATTTGCTTTGTTCAAGGAGGCTTGAAGGAGCTTTGTCCAGTTGTTAAGAGTCAATTTGCAAGCAAGTGTGAGCATCAGATATAAAAGGTATTTGTCATTTTCATTTTGTAGTTGAGGGTCAAGGTAGCCCAAGAGTATGTAGGAGAACTCTTTGGTGGGTTCGATGTGGAAAGTGTGTTTCATACAATAGATGTCTAGCGTATTGCAGTTGCAGCAAGTAGGATTTTGACTGAGGTTAAGCTTATGAACTCTGGATGGGGTCCAGTATGCTTGGTTAATAATCATATATTTTGTTTGGGAAAGCGAGGGTGATACCTTGTTTGCAAAAGGAGCCTTATGTATACGTCTCCAGTCAAAGCCAATATTCTTAGTGTTAATCTCGGTTTCCCATTTCCGCTCATTACCGGAGTGCATTTTAGGGGGATTTGGGAAAAGATATTTATATATTTTAGACAACTTGTGTACGGATTTAGACCGTTGAAATAAAAGGGAAGGGAGAGAGGGGCTAATAGGTCGTATGGGGGTGTTTTGAAATCTGTGCTTTCAGTTTCAAGAACTTATATAAGTCTACGTTAGCTAAGCCGAATTGCATTTCCAGAGTATAGAAGGGCTTAGGCAGCTTCTTCTCGAAGATGTCTGATGCCCATGAGTGACCAGTTTTGCCAAAATGTTAGTAGACCATCTATTTTGAGTCTAGGGTTAAACCAAATTGAAGAAATGTTAGAATTGCATATTCTGACGTGCGGGAGGTAGTCTAATTGCAAGAGAGCTTTTTTGGCGTTTTGAATGATTTATTTGTAGTGTGGGAGTTGGGAAGTATTAAGTGTTAAGAATGTAGGGAGGAGAATATTACTTATGAGATTTTTTTTCCACTTCCACCCATGTTGGTTTGTATTCCAGTTGACATACAACAAAGGACCTGTTGGGTGACTGGAGACGCATGGAGGGATCACTGAACAGTTCATTCACCTATATAACAGGTCCTTTGTTGTATATGAAATTGTGAGTTTGTAATGCCATAGGGAAGCTTGCCTCTGGAAAAGCTCCTGGCCTCAACAAAATTCCTGGTGACCTTTTTATGCACCAACCTAGGATCTAGGGGCCCTATCTGCGCATTCTTTTTAATGCAGTTCTAAGCGGCATGAGGTACCCAGTACTTGGCTGGGAGCAGAGATAGTCCCAATATTTAAGATGGGTTCTCCTCTGCTCCCAGCCAACTACAGGCCCATTAGCCTCATTGACGTTCCCCAAATTTTTTTCGCGCGGCTCATCTTGGATCGTCTGCAGGAGTGGATGGAGGAACATGATGTCCTCAGCCCGTATCAAGCTGGGTTCAGGAGGAGCACATCCACCATGGATCAGATCTTTTGCCTTATTCTACTTTATTGGAAAACTGCAAAAATAGAGGGTGGCAGCCTCTACATGGTGTTTGTGGACCTCCGGTCCGCTTTCGATCTAGTGCCTAGGGGAAAACTTTGGGCGGTGCTTCTGGAGCTGGGCGTTTGTATGAAATATTGAGGGTTCTGATGAGGCTGCACACAGGGAAATTCGCACAGGTCAGATGTGGGAGGAACGGAGTGCTGTCATCCAAATTCCCAGTTGACAGGGGGTTGAGGCAGGAGTGCGTTTTGGCACCAACCCTGTTTTGCCTCAATGTGAATGGTGTAATATCGCATCTGGATGCGGTCCCCAATAATGATGCACCCAGGCTGGCTGGCAGGAGGGTGCCAGCGATCATGTTCGCTGACGACACCCTGCTGCTTTCCAAGTCTCCCATGGGCATCCAACGTGTATTGGACGGCTTTGCGGATTTCTGTTATTGCCGCGGACTGGAGATTAACGCGGAGAAAACGAAATTTATGATTTTTAATCCGCTGGCATCCACCCGCCCGACGCCTATTCTGGGATCAGTTAGACTGGAGAGGGTACAGACCTTTCAGTACCTAGGGGTCACGATAAATGAAAACCTGTCTTGGGGCCCCCCAACAGGTTAAATCTCAACTGAAATTGTCTCATTCAGCGGGGGGAATTCTCAAGATGTCCAATACATCATCATTTAAACCAGTGAGTCCTGCTCTGGAGATTTATAAAACCCAGGTGAGGGCAGCGGCTCTCTATGGTGGGGAGCTCTGGGGGCACTCCTGCAGGCCCAAAATTCCAAATACGGAAAATAAATTCATGCGCCAGTTACTGGCTCTTCCCCAAAGTACACTGCTTCTTCCGCTAAGGTTAGATCTGGGATTGAGTTTTATCCAGGATGAGCTAGCACTAAAACCCCTTAGGTTCTGGCGCAGGCTCTGGATAACGCCAGAACTGTTGAACTACAGGCTAGAACTGAAGGAAAAATTTAATTGTAATAGTGCAGCAAAAATTTCCTGGCTTGTTTTTGTTAAACAGGAATTTGGTAAAATGGGTCTGCCCGCCCTGTGGCATGATCCTGAAAGGGCGTGCCGTGAGGTTTCAGGCAAGACCCTCACGAGGTCTTTTATGGGTAACAAACTTAATACAATACTGTATGATTCCCAAGCGGGCACCCTGACTAAACTGTTTTTAACATTTAAAATATCATACTGCTTTGAGGATTTCATGGACATTATCTATCCCATTGGATCAAGGAAACTCTATATACAATGGAGATATGGTACATTACCCTTAAGGGCTTTTACGAGTAAATGGTCTGCCTCCACGAACAAATCTTGTCCTGGGTGTAGCTGTAGCTTAGAGGATGAACTGCATATACTTTTTTTCTGCCCAGCGTACAGCAAAGCCAGGAAGTATTGGCTATAACCGTTATGTAAAAACATGGGTTTCGTCCAATGTTTGCATGCTTTGAGAATCCTTAAGACAGATACGTCTGGACACATTGTATTTGCACTTTCAAAGTACTTGTCAGCTATGTGGTCCAAGCGACGATTTTTAATTGCTAATGAATGCCAGGGGTGATTTAATTATCTTTTATGACTGTATGAACTGTATTATTTTATATGTGTTGCGGAAAATATGTTTTATCTGTACTCTTTTATGGCAAAAAATGCCAAAATAAAGATTTCAAAGAAAGAAAGAAAGAAATGCTTTGTCTATTTTTTTAGGAAATCTTCGGACTGGGTCATAGGGAGCAACTGATCAGATACTTAACTAATGGTGTAACCATCATTTTTAAGGTTTCAATTCCACGCCAAAGGAAGAGGAATTTCGGTGACCAACTGTCCAGCAGTGAATTCATTTTTTAAGTAGGGTATTTTCTTTGGTTTGTAGAGTGGTGATAAGACATTGGTGAATTCTAATCTTAAACATTTAATGCACCCCGACGGCCAGGCTAAAACACAAGTTCCCCCTTGACTTCTTTGTTGCCTAGGTTATTAAGCAGTCTAACTTCTGTTTAATCCTAATTAAGTGTGTATCCCAAGAGCTCAGAAAATCTTTGTATAGAGGTCATCAGTGCTGGTATGGCAGTGAATTCATTTTCGGAGGCTACCAGAATGTCATCCGCATATGTGGCTACTTTGATTGTGGTATTACCGAATTTGAAGCCCTTTCATGTTACTCTCTCAGGAGTAGTAAAAAAGGTTCTCTAGCTAACAGAAATAATGATGGGGAGAGGGGGCAACCTTGTCCGGTGTCTTGTTTTAAGTTAATGTTGTGGAGATCGTGCCAACTGCTCTGACTTTGGCGCTTGGTTCGTGGTAGAGGGCCATGATCATACGGATTAGTGTGTCTCCGAGACTGAATTTCTGCAAGACTGATTTAAAGTATGCCCGGTCAAGTTTATTGAACGCTTTTTCTGCGTCCAGTGTGATCACTACTGTGGGGAATTCTGTTAGTTTGGCTTTTTCAAGTGTGTGGAAAAACGTTCTAGTGTTATCACAGGATAGTATGTGTTTTAGAAAACCCACCTGAGAGGGATGGATGTTTGGAGATATGTTTTTGTAAGCGGCTGGATAACATAATGGAATAGATTTTACAGTCCAGGTTTATTAATGAGATTGGTCTGTAGTTAGTTAAAGATAGGGGGTCTTTACCCTTCTTTGGTATGACAGTTATGATGGCTTCTACTGGAGTACCCATAACTTGACCAGTATTTACAAAGTTAATGAAGAGGGGAGGGGACAGGGAAGTCGAGAATGTTTTTAAAAAGGTGGATTACATCCTTCGGGCCTGGGGCTTTGACAATTTTCAGTTTCTTAATAGTTTCCTCAATTTCCAGTGTGGCGATTGGGCCAAATATGGAGTTCTTTTCTTGTTCGGTCAGTATGAGGAGGGTGGCCTCGACTAGGTAGATTTTGCATTTTGTGAAGTTTAAAGTGGTGTTCTTATCGTACAGTTTTTGGTAGAAGTCTGTGATTATATATATGCATACTTATTTGAATTGGTTTGAATAGTCCTGTCTTCGCTTTTGACGGCGTTGATGGAATGCTTTTGGAGTTTGAATTTCAGGTAAGATGCTAGGAATTTACTGGCTTTGCATAATCGCATACTTTTTGTTTGTTAACCCAAATACCTGCTTTAGTGCTTACAATTTTATTGTACTCATATTTCTAATTCATTTTTTTAATTTTAGAGTAGAGTATCTCTGCTAGAGATATGTTGTTTTTCTAACTCTAAGATTTATTTTTCCAGATCTAGGAGCTTGCAGTTAGTATATTTATTCATATTAGATCTTATCTTTAGTATCACTCCTCTTAACAATGTTTCAAAGCCTCCCATCTCACATGGTCTGAAGTTCATATCCTTTATTCTCAAGAAGGTAATTCCTAATTGATTCCTCAATAACTTGCTTATTGTTTGAGGATGAAAAGATTTCATCATTAAATCTCCAGATGGGTTGTTTTAGAGAGGATACTTGATCAGTAGTAAAGTGATACAAGAATGGTCTGAGATCACTCTAGGTTCTATCGTAGTCTGGTTGACCTTACTCATGGATTTTCCAGATATGAGTAAGTAGTCAATTCTTTAGTATGAGTTGTGGGAGAATGAATAGAATGTGTAGTCCTTTTCTGAGGGACTGTATTCTACAAGTGTCAATCAAGTTAAACTTACTGCATAGGTTTCTAAGAGCTTTGTGTGATTTATATTGCGTTTCTCTCCATTACGAGGGCAAGAGGTAAGTTTAAGTCACCGGCCATAATGAGTGTAGCCAAAACAGGTATTGACTAAATTTGTGTGGATAAATCATCCCAGAAGGAGGGGTCATCGATGGTGGGTGCATAAACGTGGATCACAAAGAAATCTGTGTTGTGTTTGGATAATTTTGAGAAAGTCCACCTTCCTTGCTTATTTGAGTTACTCTAATTCTACCCTGGCTTTCTTAGAGATCAGCACTAGCACTCAGTTTTCTTTCCCATCACTGCAGAGCAAGCTATGTCTGAGAACTGGTAGTTTCTACATGAATTGATTTGAGTGGAGTCAATCTTGGTTTCTTGCAAAGGAGTCATATTGGCCTTCGATTTGTGTATATAGTCAAATCTTATCTTCCTTCTGATGGGATGATTGATGTCCTTTACATTCAGTGAAAATATTTTAATATTTTGCTATGATTGGGTTATCAAACATGATTAGTGCATCAGTCGGGCTGTGCTCGAAATCCTCACTGATGCGAGTACATTATCAGTTCTATAACTCCTGGGGCAGTGTGGTGTCTGGGTAGTGTGCTTGGGCAGTATAAATTGCTTATAAGCGCTCCAAGTGGGGTGTAGTTAGAACTTGAGTATGGGCCAACTATGGTTGCGGTGAAGTTTCAAGTCTGAGGTGTGTTGTCAGTTGTAGTTCGTTAATTGAGTTAGAATTGGTGTTTGTTTTTCTACATGCAGACCAGCTTAGTGCTAACAAAGAATATAAAAACAATTGAATCAAAGAAACACCTAAAAAATAAAAAAAATACAGTAAAATAGTAAGGCGTACAGTACCCTCCTCCTAATGACCCACCCTCCTCAAATACATAATTAACAGTTATGGTGATAGGCGGAAGAACCACTATTCCAGGGGAACAAAATGTTAGAACAGATATATGCAATAAAAAAGTTGTGTTTAAGGGGAGACTCAGTGCTCAACTGACACACTAAGATAACAGGAAGGAAGAGTCTGCAGACCCCAGCATATGGTAGTTCTAAGCAGGTCTAGCTAGTGTAAATAATATCTTGAAACGGAATGATTAGGTCATGCCCATCTATCCTAATACAGTCCCATGGCACAGACCCAATTAACCAATAGAGTTGGTAAAATCACAAAATGATACATGCAACATTGGTATTGAAAATTAAGCATCTCAACGTAGGTGTTTCCTTTAGTCGAAAGACTTATTCCTTTGTAGTAATCGACCCTGTAGGTTAAAGTTTCATTCACAAAATATTAATTCTTGAGTTGCGAATGTGTCATAAATATGATGACAGCATAGTTAGCTTATAGTGTAAATTCAGGTAACTCAGTTACAGTAAGACATTGTTCAGTTTGAATTATTCTATAGGGTTACAGAATTTGAGTAGGTGGGATGATTATAGTTTGGGCTTTGAGACACTTTCTCTAGGGCTCGAAGTATCCATATTCATTTCATCTTTATCACTGAGGAATTTCTCGAGAGACATGTGGTCTGAGAATATATGTGGAGGGCCTTGAACCCCAATGCAGTATGTTGCAGGTCCTGCGAAGGAAAACTGGTAGTTCATGTTTTTCGGTCTAGGACGAAGGACCGGGAAACCTTTCCTTGATTCCACTGTTGCTTTCGGGTAATCCTGAGATATGAAAATCTCATTGTCCTTCCAAAGTATATGGTTGTATTTCCTCATGAAGGATAGGATCAATTGGAGGTGCTGGTAGCGTAATGGTTTGCATATAATTGGACGAGGGAATCTTTGGTTCATTTTCTTCCTTGTAGTAACTCTATAACCCCTGTCAAATTCAAGAGGTTTCTCAAAAGACAAGTTTGTGGCTTTTGTGAACCATTTCTCCAGGAAAGTTATGCATGAGCCAGCTGAATCTTCAACTCCCTCGAGCATTCCAAAAATATGCAGATTCCCGCCTCTATTTCTGTTTTCCAACTTGGATATGTGCTTGGAAAGAAGGCTTGTGGTAGAAATGAGTGTTAGGATTGATTTTCTCGACTTGGTGTCAGAGTCCTCTAGATTGCTTATTCTATTCTCAGCCTCTATGATTCTGGTGTTGGGATCTCTAATGTCCTTGCGAATTGCATACATTTCCCTTCGCATAATATCGGTGTGTTCTTTAGGCGATTTTGCCACATCATATACATCCCCAAGTTTTTTTAAAGATTATTTTCATAATGGCATTGATGTCTTGCTTATTTTAGGTCGAGGACCGAAGGCTGCGCTTGCGCAGTCTCCGGTGGGAGATTTAATGATTTGGAGTATGGGGCTTGAACCCGCCTCTTTTCCATTGGCTGGCTCCCTAAACGGAGGCCAGCCATTGGATGAGAGGGGCATCACTCAGTTCAAGCCCCGTCTCTTTCGGATTCGGGGGCGTGTTTTTTTGCGTTCTTTCGACTGTGACATCATCCGTCACTCAGAACGCCAAAAACACGCCCCCAAATCCGGAACTTTCGGATGTTTGCGGCCATTGTTGCCCGGCCGCCGCAGTCTTCCAGTGAGTGCTTGTTTTTTTATAATAAGTGTTTCCAGGAAGGGGGCACCCTGCGTCACCCATCCCAAATAGTATCTCCCACCCTCCCCCCGTGGGTTACTTCGGTTTAATTTCTGCAGAGGTACTTTTCCTAAAATAAAACATAAAAAAGCAGTGATGCAGATCACACATGCTCTGGCACGAAACACCATGAGGGGGTAGAGTGTGCAGAAGAGGAGGCGAAAAAGGAGGGGGTGGGGGACAGGGAGGGATGCAGAGGAGAGCCTCCTCCTAGAGTACACTTTGGCGCCTTATTCTTGGGATATGTTTTACGGCCGTATTCCTTATCATTTATTCGGTATTTTCAGTGAGACTGGCGGCGTCCACGTCCTGCAGTTTAATTGTCCGGGAGGATTAGTACAGATGTGTCCCCCGTCCATGGCGGAGCCCAGCTGCAGTCACCGGGAGCTGCACTTTCTGTGCTTTTTGCAGGAAGGTGGCAGCTGGAGTCGGCCACCGCTGCTGAACTTTCGCATGTCCTGCCTTGGCTCTTGAACTGGGACACCGGAGAGTCCACAGGCCTGGGGCTGCGAAGCCCGGGCGAGAGGCGCCCCTCCGGCCCCCGTGCAGCACCGGACAGCAGGTAAATGTGTGCGAGTGGGACATGGGACGCGCCGAGGGGCGTCGCCAGTGGGAGCGTGGGCAGCTGTGCGCCTAGGAGCCCCGCAGCCAGGGCAAGCGGCGCTCGCAAGCCACAGAGAAGACACCCTAGGGGTAGTTATGCGGCAGGGTCGTCCTTGACTGTCCAAAGCCAGCTCGTTTATGTATACCTTGTGGTTTATGCTAACTCAAAATGCTGCATACAACTCATGAGGTAAAGCAGGTCAGAGAGGAGTTCGCGCTTAGGATGACGTGGGGGGGGGGGGGGGGGGGGTTTCCCCCGGAGGATCAGAAAAAGTGATTGGGGCTTTTTATATGTATGGAGTTCATTTATGACACGCGTGCGTTTCATTGCTGTGACTTTCGGTATGTAGTGGGTACTTCAGTGGTTTCATATACAGCAGGAATACTCTCGCGTGTTTTTATGGGGTGTCAATCAGGCTTCAAAAGGTTTCTCTAGAAGTGCATTATCCAGCGGCATGAGTGAGTGTAAGGATACCCGGTGTGTCGGCAGTCAGTGTTCCACCCCGCCTTTTTAGCGGCCTCGTGACAGCCCGTTGCGCACAGCAAGGCGCAGGCAGGGAATGACAGACGTGGGTCAGTGATGGATGCCTACAGGATGCTTCACGTGCCAGGAATGCCACTTCTGCACGGCTGCAGACCCATCCACGCACCGTGTGCTCTCATGGACCCACAAGACGTCCCCACAACTAATCCACCAGGGCTTCCACGGGCTGTCTAAGCCCCTCTCTATAATTGAGTGTCCCTGTCACGTCTGCGTGTCACTGTCTGTCGTGTGCCAGCAGCAGACCAACATGCATCATAGGAGTCTTTTTAATTGAAGACCAAGCCAATTGTACACGTGCAACGATCGGGCCAAAGTACGACAGCCATGTCAAATGTGACACAGAATGAAAACAGACCCCCCTTTTAATTGTGGGCGCTCACTACTGTCGTTGGAACTACAAGTACACTCGAAATATCGAGCTGCCTGCCGAAAGGGGCTCTTTTTATAGATATCATTATTTCGCCTGAGGCTTTCTTCAGCACACCACGGCGAAGAAATCCTTAAGGAGGGTTTCTGTGAGAAAATGTCATCCTTCGCACACAGCTCCACCCCCAGCAGAAAGTAACATCTTAAATTGATCAAATTTGAGGGGAACAACAGTACGGCAAAATGGGCCCCCTCAAAATCAAATGCCCCATAGAACTATCAACAGTGACTGCCTTTTCTCTCTCTTTCCTTCGTTCTTTCTTTCCCCTTCACCCCTCCTACCCTTTGCGCGCATTGTTACGCCACCCCGCTCTCCAATCTGTCTTTCTTATTCTCTCTCTCACCTCTGTATGTCTCCGTTTTTCTCACTCAGTTTCCTCTGGCTCTCTCACATCCTCTCTCTCACTCACACTCTTTTCTCTCGCTGTCGATTACCTTGTCACCTCTATCTATCGGTGCCTGCACCCATTCTCCTTCTAGTGCTCTCTCTTGCACACACTTGCAGACTCCGTGCCTTTCCAGGTATGAATAGATTTCTGTTTCTAAATGCCTCTCCCACTCTGACTTTGTCGAAATTTCACTGTCTCTGCAAGTCGGTAGCCCCCTCAAGAATCCTGGGGCTGATCCCATCTCTCAGCACAGCAAGAAAATGCCACCTCTTTCCCCACTCTGAACCCTCTGTGTGTGTGTGGGGGGGGGGCTCTGTGTGTGTGTGTAGGGCTCTGTGTGTGTGTGCGGGGGGCTCTGTGTGTGTGTGCGGGGGGCTCTGTGTGTGTGTGCGGGGGGCTCTGTGTGTGTGTGCGGGGGGCTCTGTGTGTGTGTGCGGGGGGCTCTGTGTGTGTGCGGGGGGCTCTTTGTGGGGCTCTGTGTGGCGGGCTCTGTGTGTGTGGCTATGTGTGTGTGGCTGTGTGTGTGTGTGGCTATGTGTGTGTGTGGCTCTGTGTGGATAGCTTTTTTGTAGGTGGCTCTATGTGTGGGTGGCTCTGTCTGTGTGAGGGTGGCTCTATGTGAATGACTGTGTGGGTGGCTCTGTATGAGTGTGTGGGTGGCTTTGTGTGTGTGGCTCTGTGTGGGTGTAAATGCAATAGGTCATGCATTTGCGAGCGAATAAGCTATTGGCATTGTAAATGACAATGCCATTTATTTATCGATTTAACTATTGGCAATGTAAATGACAATGCCATTTATTTATGATAAAAAATAAAAATTAAAAAAAAGTAATGAGCAATGATAATAGCTCTACCTTTAATAATGCTGAGACCATTGCATTGTAAATGCTTGTTGACTGGTGAGTTTGGGTTTGGGCGGTCCGCTTTGACTCTTTTTAAGATTGTTTTATTCTCTTTTTACATTTCCACCAAGGGATTTTCACTTCTACTTGTCAATAGTACCCTATTCCCCATGGCTGGTAAAAGGGTTCCCACTCATTTCTATTATATTTATTCTCTTTTTCAGCCATTGTTCCTGGTTGTGTGCTCCAGGTAAGCAGCCTTGCCTGCACCCTGCTGTTGTTGCTGTTTTAGTGTTAGGTTATCGTCTGTGATTAATATATGTATTTCACACTATCTGTCTTGTGGGCTGCCGTAGTTATATTAAGTTTTATTTACTTTTTGTGTTCAGTCTCTGAGGGTAATTAGAAGTATAGTCAAGTGATCTGATTCTTCCTCAGGACAATTCCAAATTGGGTGGATCACCTTAGGCTATGTATACGGTTTTCATATTTGAAGAATTTAAATGTACAGTGAGATAGTCTGTATCACCTACAGGGTAACTTCAAGATGTCTCCAGACTGGTTGGGAGATTTTCAGTCACGGTCAGGGTTCTTTTAGCAACCTTTGGGATTCGCTGTATTGTCATAAGATAGAGCACAACAGCCACTGGTCGTACTATGCTCTATGGAATATAGTTATGCAATCAGAGGTCAAGTTTTGGGTTACTTCTGATTAATTAGTTATGTTCTTTTTGATCTTTGGAGTCTTCAGGGTTTTTGTTGGAATGATCTGGATATCTTCCCATTAGTACAATCTCTGGAGCTTGATTAGTATTCCTAGCGTGTGTTTGCCAGCACAAGCATTCTTCTCGCTGGCCGATCATTTTGCCTGTCGCTTGAGCACTTACAAACTAGGCTCTTGGCAGTAGCACAGTGCACAAAGATCACCGACCTATGGTCTTGCCACTCATTGATATGCTCTTAGTAGGCCGCCATTTAAACAAGCATTTGCAATGCAATAGGTCTCGCAGTGACGCATGTTTATGCTGTTGGCATTGTAAATTACAATGCCTTTTATTTATGTTTTTAAAAAGAAAACAAAAATAAAAGGCATTGTTATTTAGCAATGCCAAAAGCTCAAACTTTAATAATGCGAGACCTATTGCATTGCAAAGTTCTGTCTCTGTACATAAGTGCAGACACTGTAAGACTCAGATGGGGTGGTCTCTCCCAGTATTTACACAAATAATTTAAAATAGACTATTTTATTTGTTTAATAGCGCTACACCGTGATGTCATGTACTGTATGGCATGCGTCATGATGTTACTTGCAGTGTTTAACTTGGTCATCTCCCCCACTTCTTTTTATGGGACTTGTGCCCAGCTTGTACTAGATCGCCATCCCGAAGCAAATTTAGTTTGCCTTTGGAAAGCTTGTCGTGTCAAGTCACAAACAAAAACAGGTACGATGGTCACAGGATTTGTTTATGATCATGTGATATGTTTCATACTTTAAGAGGTTTGGGATTACACCTGCATACACACCAAGAGGTGATGTCAGTCCCAGCCGGAAACGGAAGGAGTCCATCATGACCAGAAATGACAGATGAGGAGTATGAACTAGTTGAGAGACCGCTCTCAACTCCGGAAGAGCCCCAAGTCTCTTGCCAGGGCCCCGAAATGCAGGCGCAAGGACCCCTAGCAGCGGAACCCTCAAGGTGAAGTATGCCACGGTACCATGTCAGTGGCTTCAGGACTATGTAAGAGACTGACTGAAGGAGGGATGGAACCAGTCTAAACGAGAACCTCCTGAGCGACCACCTCAAGAACTGAAGAAAAGCGGATGTTTGTGTGTGTTGAAGTCAACGAATGTTTGGTTTTCTGTTTATTTCAAGTTAAGGAGGAATGTAATATCAAGAGCAGAGGGGTGTTCACCCGATGCCCCAAAAGAATTAGATATGCATGACCGTGGAAAGATAATAAAAGGGCGGGCCGCGGAACGGTAGGTAGGCCCTGCAATGGAAACCTAAAGATGATGTTTGCGTGTGTATTACTGGGCCCGGTACTTGTAGGCTTAGCTGCACCCTGTAGAATCACCGCTGACGTACCAACAAACCGCTTTCAATATTTTCACTCTTTCATCCACTTCTCTGTCCTAATGAACACATCCCGTTTCAATTCAGTCCCCCACATTGACTCTGGAACATTCCCCACAGCAGCCGTGGAAAGTAAAGTCTCCTTTGAAGGCCTGCTTGTGCACATGGTTTACGCTTCATTTACATTACATTTACATTCACCACCCAGCTGCATTCCTGTCCGAGAACTGGCAGATGAAACAAGCCTTTCCACGCTACACAGCCCACCGCCTCTCCGTCTTCGTACCGCAAGCAACTTGTATGTGGTCATTTGCAATGCGGACATCGGGAGGAGGGCGAGAACTGATGTCAACACATGACGACAACTGAGAAGACGGGAGGGAAAGCGAAAGCCAGAGCAGCACTTACTTTGATGGCCCGAGCCGCTCCCAAAGCAGGTCAGTCTCCTCCATCACGGGGCTCGGCAGCAGGGCGCGCCGGGATGGTTCACAGCGACCTGAGGCTTGGGGTCCCTTGCCCGGCGATGAAGTTCAGTGCCACGTGGGCTTAGGCTGCCCGGACCGAGTGAGGAGGCAAGGAGCGAGTGCTGCGTCTGGGGGGCTCTGTATACGAAGGCACAGGAGCAGGCTGTGCTGAGGAGGCAGCAGGCACGCTGAGCGCTGGCACGGGTGACACGCCTTAGCAGAGAGGCGAGCCTCGCTCGCAAAAGTGAAGGCGTGGGGGAGCTCGCAAAAGTGCCGAGATCGCAAGAGAAGAGAAGCTGCGGGTGCACATCGGCTGTCTGAAAGACGCCGTGAGCGCGCACATGGGCTGTCCGAGCGAGGAGCGAAGAAGCCCCTCCCGCCCGGCGTCGACAACACTTCCGTTGCCAGGCAACGGCCCCACCGGCACCAATCCCAGCGCGGCTCCTCGTCTGACGTCAGAGGAGCTGCGCTCGGGATTTGTGAGGCTACCGAAGTTCCCGGGCTGCGGCGGTGTTTACAGGAAGGCAAGTTTTCATTTCCATATAATGCCGCTGTGGGAGGCGGCGGTGATTTGAGACAGCGCACCTTCTAGCACAGTGCCTTCCCATGCGTAAGGGGAGAGGAGCCCGGTAAGTGGGGTTGAGGGTGGGGGTGTACGCGCGTGTGTATGTTGGAGTGTGTTTGTGCGTGCGTCTGTTTAAGGGGGGTGCGTGTGTGTGTGTGTATGCAGCGTGTGTCTGTTTAAGGGGGGGTGTGTGTGTGTGTGTGTATGCAGCGTGTGTCTGTTTAAGGGGGGGGTGTGTGTGTATGCAGTGTGTGTATGTGCGCATGCGTGCGGGAGCCTTTCTGTGCATGGGAATATCAGGCACGGCAACGCGACGTGCGCGCTCACGAGCTACAATCGCCAGGAGGACAAGCTCGTCACAGTCTGCAGTCCACATTCCCCGGAAAGCGGCGACATTAGTTGTCGAGCCCTAGACAGCAAAGCTTCGCTTTGCTTTCGTCTAGGCTCGACCTAAAAAAGGTTAGGGTTGTGCCATACTCTAAGAGCTTTACAAAAGGGGGTGGTGATGAACAGAGTGTCTGAATTGAGCAGACCACTCTTACCCAGTCCAAAGATCAGGGCTTGATCCATCACCGTTATTTATCTCACTGCCCCATCCCAGCTCAGAACCTGGCTATATGCAAATCAGTCTGTCCCTGGCCCAGTGCATCATGGGAACAGGGCAGACTAAACTACCAAGCCAATTCTTTACCAGAAAGGAGACAAGCTACCGGGGACCGGTTTCTGGCATTTCAGCCTCTTCGGCCCGGCTTGCTTGAATCCTGATGGAGCAGTGAGAAAGGGACTCATGTCTGAGTATACCCTGCCACACCTATAGTGGCCAAAATCGATTTACAAAAGGGGGTGGTGATGAACAGAGTGTCTGAATTGAGCAGACCACTCTTACCCAGTCCAAAGATCAGGGCTTGATCCATCACCGTTATTTATCTCACTGCCCCATCCCAGCTCAGAACCTGGCTATATGCAAATCAGTCTGTCCCTGGCCCAGTGCATCATGGGAACAGGGCAGACTAAACTACCAAGCCAATTCTTTACCAGAAAGGAGACAAGCTACCGGGGACCGGTTTCTGGCATTTCAGCCTCTTCGGCCCGGCTTGCTTGAATCCTGATGGAGCAGTGAGAAAGGGACTCATGTCTGAGTATACCCTGCCACACCTATAGTGGCCAAAATCGATTTACAAAAGGGGGTGGTGATGAACAGAGTGTCTGAATTGAGCAGACCACTCTTACCCAGTCCAAAGATCAGGGCTTGATCCATCACCGTTATTTATCTCACTGCCCCATCCCAGCTCAGAACCTGGCTATATGCAAATCAGTCTGTCCCTGGCCCAGTGCATCATGGGAACAGGGCAGACTAAACTACCAAGCCAATTCTTTACCAGAAAGGAGACAAGCTACCGGGGACCGGTTTCTGGCATTTCAGCCTCTTCGGCCCGGCTTGCTTGAATCCTGATGGAGCAGTGAGAAAGGGACTCATGTCTGAGTATACCCTGCCACACCTATAGTGGCCAAAATCGATTTACAAAAGGGGGTGGTGATGAACAGAGTGTCTGAATTGAGCAGACCACTCTTACCCAGTCCAAAGATCAGGGCTTGATCCATCACCGTTATTTATCTCACTGCCCCATCCCAGCTCAGAACCTGGCTATATGCAAATCAGTCTGTCCCTGGCCCAGTGCATCATGGGAACAGGGCAGACTAAACTACCAAGCCAATTCTTTACCAGAAAGGAGACAAGCTACCGGGGACCGGTTTCTGGCATTTCAGCCTCTTCGGCCCGGCTTGCTTGAATCCTGATGGAGCAGTGAGAAAGGGACTCATGTCTGAGTATACCCTGCCACACCTATAGTGGCCAAAATCGATTTACAAAAGGGGGTGGTGATGAACAGAGTGTCTGAATTGAGCAGACCACTCTTACCCAGTCCAAAGATCAGGGCTTGATCCATCACCGTTATTTATCTCACTGCCCCATCCCAGCTCAGAACCTGGCTATATGCAAATCAGTCTGTCCCTGGCCCAGTGCATCATGGGAACAGGGCAGACTAAACTACCAAGCCAATTCTTTACCAGAAAGGAGACAAGCTACCGGGGACCGGTTTCTGGCATTTCAGCCTCTTCGGCCCGGCTTGCTTGAATCCTGATGGAGCAGTGAGAAAGGGACTCATGTCTGAGTATACCCTGCCACACCTATAGTGGCCAAAATCGATTTACAAAAGGGGGTGGTGATGAACAGAGTGTCTGAATTGAGCAGACCACTCTTACCCAGTCCAAAGATCAGGGCTTGATCCATCACCGTTATTTATCTCACTGCCCCATCCCAGCTCAGAACCTGGCTATATGCAAATCAGTCTGTCCCTGGCCCAGTGCATCATGGGAACAGGGCAGACTAAACTACCAAGCCAATTCTTTACCAGAAAGGAGACAAGCTACCGGGGACCGGTTTCTGGCATTTCAGCCTCTTCGGCCCGGCTTGCTTGAATCCTGATGGAGCAGTGAGAAAGGGACTCATGTCTGAGTATACCCTGCCACATCTATAGTGGCCAAAATCGATTTACAAAAGGGGGTGGTGATGAACAGAGTGTCTGAATTGAGCAGACCACTCTTACCCAGTCCAAAGATCAGGGCTTGATCCATCACCGTTATTTATCTCACTGCCCCATCCCAGCTCAGAACCTGGCTATATGCAAATCAGTCTGTCCCTGGCCCAGTGCATCATGGGAACAGGGCAGACTAAACTACCAAGCCAATTCTTTACCAGAAAGGAGACAAGCTACCGGGGACCGGTTTCTGGCATTTCAGCCTCTTCGGCCCGGCTTGCTTGAATCCTGATGGAGCAGTGAGAAAGGGACTCATGTCTGAGTATACCCTGCCACACCTATAGTGGCCAAAATCGATTTACAAAAGGGGGTGGTGATGAACAGAGTGTCTGAATTGAGCAGACCACTCTTACCCAGTCCAAAGATCAGGGCTTGATCCATCACCGTTATTTATCTCACTGCCCCATCCCAGCTCAGAACCTGGCTATATGCAAATCAGTCTGTCCCTGGCCCAGTGCATCATGGGAACAGGGCAGACTAAACTACCAAGCCAATTCTTTACCAGAAAGGAGACAAGCTACCGGGGACCGGTTTCTGGCATTTCAGCCTCTTCGGCCCGGCTTGCTTGAATCCTGATGGAGCAGTGAGAAAGGGACTCATGTCTGAGTATACCCTGCCACACCTATAGTGGCCAAAATCGATTTACAAAAGGGGGTGGTGATGAACAGAGTGTCTGAATTGAGCAGACCACTCTTACCCAGTCCAAAGATCAGGGCTTGATCCATCACCGTTATTTATCTCACTGCCCCATCCCAGCTCAGAACCTGGCTATATGCAAATCAGTCTGTCCCTGGCCCAGTGCATCATGGGAACAGGGCAGACTAAACTACCAAGCCAATTCTTTACCAGAAAGGAGACAAGCTACCGGGGACCGGTTTCTGGCATTTCAGCCTCTTCGGCCCGGCTTGCTTGAATCCTGATGGAGCAGTGAGAAAGGGACTCATGTCTGAGTATACCCTGCCACACCTATAGTGGCCAAAATCGATTTACAAAAGGGGGTGGTGATGAACAGAGTGTCTGAATTGAGCAGACCACTCTTACCCAGTCCAAAGATCAGGGCTTGATCCATCACCGTTATTTATCTCACTGCCCCATCCCAGCTCAGAACCTGGCTATATGCAAATCAGTCTGTCCCTGGCCCAGTGCATCATGGGAACAGGGCAGACTAAACTACCAAGCCAATTCTTTACCAGAAAGGAGACAAGCTACCGGGGACCGGTTTCTGGCATTTCAGCCTCTTCGGCCCGGCTTGCTTGAATCCTGATGGAGCAGTGAGAAAGGGACTCATGTCTGAGTATACCCTGCCACACCTATAGTGGCCAAAATCGATTTACAAAAGGGGGTGGTGATGAACAGAGTGTCTGAATTGAGCAGACCACTCTTACCCAGTCCAAAGATCAGGGCTTGATCCATCACCGTTATTTATCTCACTGCCCCATCCCAGCTCAGAACCTGGCTATATGCAAATCAGTCTGTCCCTGGCCCAGTGCATCATGGGAACAGGGCAGACTAAACTACCAAGCCAATTCTTTACCAGAAAGGAGACAAGCTACCGGGGACCGGTTTCTGGCATTTCAGCCTCTTCGGCCCGGCTTGCTTGAATCCTGATGGAGCAGTGAGAAAGGGACTCATGTCTGAGTATACCCTGCCACACCTATAGTGGCCAAAATCGATTTACAAAAGGGGGTGGTGATGAACAGAGTGTCTGAATTGAGCAGACCACTCTTACCCAGTCCAAAGATCAGGGCTTGATCCATCACCGTTATTTATCTCACTGCCCCATCCCAGCTCAGAACCTGGCTATATGCAAATCAGTCTGTCCCTGGCCCAGTGCATCATGGGAACAGGGCAGACTAAACTACCAAGCCAATGCTTTACCAGAAAGGAGACAAGCTACCGGGGACCGGTTTCTGGCATTTCAGCCTCTTCGGCCCGGCTTGCTTGAATCCTGATGGAGCAGTGAGAAAGGGACTCATGTCTGAGTATACCCTGCCACACCTATAGTGGCCAAAATCGATTTACAAAAGGGGGTGGTGCACTGGGACAGGAACAGACTAATTTGCATACAGTCAGGTTCTGAAACTGGGATGGTGCAGTGAGCTAAAAAACGGTGTTGGATCTAGCCCTGATCTTTTGACTGGGTGAGAGCTTTCTGTTTAATTCAGAGACTCTGTCCCTCACCACCCCTTTTTGTAAATATTTTTGTCCACCCTAAGCGTGGAAGGGTATTCTCAGATGTGAGACCCTTGCTCATTGCACCATCAGGATTCAAGCAAACCGGGCCGAAGACGGCTGTAATGCCAGAAACCGGTCCCCGGGAGCTTGTTTCCTTCCCAGTGTAAGAATTGGCTTCTGCAGTTTGGTTTGTCCTGTTCCCATCATGCACTGGGACAGGAACAGACTAATTTGCATACAGTCAGGTTCTGAAACTGGGATGGTGCAGTGAGCTAAAAAACGGTGTTGGATCTAGCCCTGATCTTTTGACTGGGTGAGAGCTTTCTGTTTAATTCAGAGACTCTGTCCCTCACCACCCCTTTTTGTAAATATTTTTGTCCACCCTAAGCGTGGAAGGGTATTCTCAGATGTGAGACCCTTGCTCATTGCACCATCAGGATTCAAGCAAACCGGGCCGAAGACGGCTGTAATGCCAGAAACCGGTCCCCGGGAGCTTGTTTCCTTCCCAGTGTAAGAATTGGCTTCTGTAGTTTGGTTTGTCCTGTTCCCATCATGCACTGGGACAGGAACAGACTAATTTGCATACAGTCAGGTTCTGAAACTGGGATGGTGCAGTGAGCTAAAAAACGGTGTTGGATCTAGCCCTGATCTTTTGACTGGGTGAGAGCTTTCTGTTTAATTCAGAGACTCTGTCCCTCACCACCCCTTTTTGTAAATATTTTTGTCCACCCTAAGCGTGGAAGGGTATTCTCAGATGTGAGACCCTTGCTCATTGCACCATCAGGATTCAAGCAAACCGGGCCGAAGACGGCTGTAATGCCAGAAACCGGTCCCCGGGAGCTTGTTTCCTTCCCAGTGTAAGAATTGGCTTCTGTAGTTTGGTTTGTCCTGTTCCCATCATGCACTGGGACAGGAACAGACTAATTTGCATACAGTCAGGTTCTGAAACTGGGATGGTGCAGTGAGCTAAAAAACGGTGTTGGATCTAGCCCTGATCTTTTGACTGGGTGAGAGCTTTCTGTTTAATTCAGAGACTCTGTCCCTCACCACCCCTTTTTGTAAATATTTTTGTCCACCCTAAGCGTGGAAGGGTATTCTCAGATGTGAGACCCTTGCTCATTGCACCATCAGGATTCAAGCAAACCGGGCCGAAGACGGCTGTAATGCCAGAAACCGGTCCCCGGGAGCTTGTTTCCTTCCCAGTGTAAGAATTGGCTTCTGTAGTTTGGTTTGTCCTGTTCCCATCATGCACTGGGACAGGAACAGACTAATTTGCATACAGTCAGGTTCTGAAACTGGGATGGTGCAGTGAGCTAAAAAACGGTGTTGGATCTAGCCCTGATCTTTTGACTGGGTGAGAGCTTTCTGTTTAATTCAGAGACTCTGTCCCTCACCACCCCTTTTTGTAAATATTTTTGTCCACCCTAAGCGTGGAAGGGTATTCTCAGATGTGAGACCCTTGCTCATTGCACCATCAGGATTCAAGCAAACCGGGCCGAAGACGGCTGTAATGCCAGAAACCGGTCCCCGGGAGCTTGTTTCCTTCCCAGTGTAAGAATTGGCTTCTGTAGTTTGGTTTGTCCTGTTCCCATCATGCACTGGGACAGGAACAGACTAATTTGCATACAGTCAGGTTCTGAAACTGGGATGGTGCAGTGAGCTAAAAAACGGTGTTGGATCTAGCCCTGATCTTTTGACTGGGTGAGAGCTTTCTGTTTAATTCAGAGACTCTGTCCCTCACCACCCCTTTTTGTAAATATTTTTGTCCACCCTAAGCGTGGAAGGGTATTCTCAGATGTGAGACCCTTGCTCATTGCACCATCAGGATTCAAGCAAACCGGGCCGAAGACGGCTGTAATGCCAGAAACCGGTCCCCGGGAGCTTGTTTCCTTCCCAGTGTAAGAATTGGCTTCTGTAGTTTGGTTTGTCCTGTTCCCATCATGCACTGGGACAGGAACAGACTAATTTGCATACAGTCAGGTTCTGAAACTGGGATGGTGCAGTGAGCTAAAAAACGGTGTTGGATCTAGCCCTGATCTTTTGACTGGGTGAGAGCTTTCTGTTTAATTCAGAGACTCTGTCCCTCACCACCCCTTTTTGTAAATATTTTTGTCCACCCTAAGCGTGGAAGGGTATTCTCAGATGTGAGACCCTTGCTCATTGCACCATCAGGATTCAAGCAAACCGGGCCGAAGACGGCTGTAATGCCAGAAACCGGTCCCCGGGAGCTTGTTTCCTTCCCAGTGTAAGAATTGGCTTCTGTAGTTTGGTTTGTCCTGTTCCCATCATGCACTGGGACAGGAACAGACTAATTTGCATACAGTCAGGTTCTGAAACTGGGATGGTGCAGTGAGCTAAAAAACGGTGTTGGATCTAGCCCTGATCTTTTGACTGGGTGAGAGCTTTCTGTTTAATTCAGAGACTCTGTCCCTCACCACCCCTTTTTGTAAATATTTTTGTCCACCCTAAGCGTGGAAGGGTATTCTCAGATGTGAGACCCTTGCTCATTGCACCATCAGGATTCAAGCAAACCGGGCCGAAGACGGCTGTAATGCCAGAAACCGGTCCCCGGGAGCTTGTTTCCTTCCCAGTGTAAGAATTGGCTTCTGTAGTTTGGTTTGTCCTGTTCCCATCATGCACTGGGACAGGAACAGACTAATTTGCATACAGTCAGGTTCTGAAACTGGGATGGTGCAGTGAGCTAAAAAACGGTGTTGGATCTAGCCCTGATCTTTTGACTGGGTGAGAGCTTTCTGTTTAATTCAGAGACTCTGTCCCTCACCACCCCTTTTTGTAAATATTTTTGTCCACCCTAAGCGTGGAAGGGTATTCTCAGATGTGAGACCCTTGCTCATTGCACCATCAGGATTCAAGCAAACCGGGCCGAAGACGGCTGTAATGCCAGAAACCGGTCCCCGGGAGCTTGTTTCCTTCCCAGTGTAAGAATTGGCTTCTGTAGTTTGGTTTGTACTGTTCCCATCATGCACTGGGACAGGAACAGACTAATTTGCATACAGTCAGGTTCTGAAACTGGGATGGTGCAGTGAGCTAAAAAACGGTGTTGGATCTAGCCCTGATCTTTTGACTGGGTGAGAGCTTTCTGTTTAATTCAGAGACTCTGTCCCTCACCACCCCTTTTTGTAAATATTTTTGTCCACCCTAAGCGTGGAAGGGTATTCTCAGATGTGAGACCCTTGCTCATTGCACCATCAGGATTCAAGCAAACCGGGCCGAAGACGGCTGTAATGCCAGAAACCGGTCCCCGGGAGCTTGTTTCCTTCCCAGTGTAAGAATTGGCTTCTGTAGTTTGGTTTGTCCTGTTCCCATCATGCACTGGGACAGGAACAGACTAATTTGCATACAGTCAGGTTCTGAAACTGGGATGGTGCAGTGAGCTAAAAAACGGTGTTGGATCTAGCCCTGATCTTTTGACTGGGTGAGAGCTTTCTGTTTAATTCAGAGACTCTGTCCCTCACCACCCCTTTTTGTAAATATTTTTGTCCACCCTAAGCGTGGAAGGGTATTCTCAGATGTGAGACCCTTGCTCATTGCACCATCAGGATTCAAGCAAACCGGGCCGAAGACGGCTGTAATGCCAGAAACCGGTCCCCGGGAGCTTGTTTCCTTCCCAGTGTAAGAATTGGCTTCTGCAGTTTGGTTTGTCCTGTTCCCATCATGCACTGGGACAGGAACAGACTAATTTGCATACAGTCAGGTTCTGAAACTGGGATGGTGCAGTGAGCTAAAAAACGGTGTTGGATCTAGCCCTGATCTTTTGACTGGGTGAGAGCTTTCTGTTTAATTCAGAGACTCTGTCCCTCACCACCCCTTTTTGTAAATATTTTTGTCCACCCTAAGCGTGGAAGGGTATTCTCAGATGTGAGACCCTTGCTCATTGCACCATCAGGATTCAAGCAAACCGGGCCGAAGACGGCTGTAATGCCAGAAACCGGTCCCCGGGAGCTTGTTTCCTTCCCAGTGTAAGAATTGGCTTCTGTAGTTTGGTTTGTCCTGTTCCCATCATGCACTGGGACAGGAACAGACTAATTTGCATACAGTCAGGTTCTGAAACTGGGATGGTGCAGTGAGCTAAAAAACGGTGTTGGATCTAGCCCTGATCTTTTGACTGGGTGAGAGCTTTCTGTTTAATTCAGAGACTCTGTCCCTCACCACCCCTTTTTGTAAATATTTTTGTCCACCCTAAGCGTGGAAGGGTATTCTCAGATGTGAGACCCTTGCTCATTGCACCATCAGGATTCAAGCAAACCGGGCCGAAGACGGCTGTAATGCCAGAAACCGGTCCCCGGGAGCTTGTTTCCTTCCCAGTGTAAGAATTGGCTTCTGTAGTTTGGTTTGTCCTGTTCCCATCATGCACTGGGACAGGAACAGACTAATTTGCATACAGTCAGGTTCTGAAACTGGGATGGTGCAGTGAGCTAAAAAACGGTGTTGGATCTAGCCCTGATCTTTTGACTGGGTGAGAGCTTTCTGTTTAATTCAGAGACTCTGTCCCTCACCACCCCTTTTTGTAAATATTTTTGTCCACCCTAAGCGTGGAAGGGTATTCTCAGATGTGAGACCCTTGCTCATTGCACCATCAGGATTCAAGCAAACCGGGCCGAAGACGGCTGTAATGCCAGAAACCGGTCCCCGGGAGCTTGTTTCCTTCCCAGTGTAAGAATTGGCTTCTGTAGTTTGGTTTGTCCTGTTCCCATCATGCACTGGGACAGGAACAGACTAATTTGCATACAGTCAGGTTCTGAAACTGGGATGGTGCAGTGAGCTAAAAAACGGTGTTGGATCTAGCCCTGATCTTTTGACTGGGTGAGAGCTTTCTGTTTAATTCAGAGACTCTGTCCCTCACCACCCCTTTTTGTAAATATTTTTGTCCACCCTAAGCGTGGAAGGGTATTCTCAGATGTGAGACCCTTGCTCATTGCACCATCAGGATTCAAGCAAACCGGGCCGAAGACGGCTGTAATGCCAGAAACCGGTCCCCGGGAGCTTGTTTCCTTCCCAGTGTAAGAATTGGCTTCTGTAGTTTGGTTTGTCCTGTTCCCATCATGCACTGGGACAGGAACAGACTAATTTGCATACAGTCAGGTTCTGAAACTGGGATGGTGCAGTGAGCTAAAAAACGGTGTTGGATCTAGCCCTGATCTTTTGACTGGGTGAGAGCTTTCTGTTTAATTCAGAGACTCTGTCCCTCACCACCCCTTTTTGTAAATATTTTTGTCCACCCTAAGCGTGGAAGGGTATTCTCAGATGTGAGACCCTTGCTCATTGCACCATCAGGATTCAAGCAAACCGGGCCGAAGACGGCTGTAATGCCAGAAACCGGTCCCCGGGAGCTTGTTTCCTTCCCAGTGTAAGAATTGGCTTCTGTAGTTTGGTTTGTCCTGTTCCCATCATGCACTGGGACAGGAACAGACTAATTTGCATACAGTCAGGTTCTGAAACTGGGATGGTGCAGTGAGCTAAAAAACGGTGTTGGATCTAGCCCTGATCTTTTGACTGGGTGAGAGCTTTCTGTTTAATTCAGAGACTCTGTCCCTCACCACCCCTTTTTGTAAATATTTTTGTCCACCCTAAGCGTGGAAGGGTATTCTCAGATGTGAGACCCTTGCTCATTGCACCATCAGGATTCAAGCAAACCGGGCCGAAGACGGCTGTAATGCCAGAAACCGGTCCCCGGGAGCTTGTTTCCTTCCCAGTGTAAGAATTGGCTTCTGTAGTTTGGTTTGTCCTGTTCCCATCATGCACTGGGACAGGAACAGACTAATTTGCATACAGTCAGGTTCTGAAACTGGGATGGTGCAGTGAGCTAAAAAACGGTGTTGGATCTAGCCCTGATCTTTTGACTGGGTGAGAGCTTTCTGTTTAATTCAGAGACTCTGTCCCTCACCACCCCTTTTTGTAAATATTTTTGTCCACCCTAAGCGTGGAAGGGTATTCTCAGATGTGAGACCCTTGCTCATTGCACCATCAGGATTCAAGCAAACCGGGCCGAAGACGGCTGTAATGCCAGAAACCGGTCCCCGGGAGCTTGTTTCCTTCCCAGTGTAAGAATTGGCTTCTGTAGTTTGGTTTGTCCTGTTCCCATCATGCACTGGGACAGGAACAGACTAATTTGCATACAGTCAGGTTCTGAAACTGGGATGGTGCAGTGAGCTAAAAAACGGTGTTGGATCTAGCCCTGATCTTTTGACTGGGTGAGAGCTTTCTGTTTAATTCAGAGACTCTGTCCCTCACCACCCCTTTTTGTAAATATTTTTGTCCACCCTAAGCGTGGAAGGGTATTCTCAGATGTGAGACCCTTGCTCATTGCACCATCAGGATTCAAGCAAACCGGGCCGAAGACGGCTGTAATGCCAGAAACCGGTCCCCGGGAGCTTGTTTCCTTCCCAGTGTAAGAATTGGCTTCTGTAGTTTGGTTTGTCCTGTTCCCATCATGCACTGGGACAGGAACAGACTAATTTGCATACAGTCAGGTTCTGAAACTGGGATGGTGCAGTGAGCTAAAAAACGGTGTTGGATCTAGCCCTGATCTTTTGACTGGGTGAGAGCTTTCTGTTTAATTCAGAGACTCTGTCCCTCACCACCCCTTTTTGTAAATATTTTTGTCCACCCTAAGCGTGGAAGGGTATTCTCAGATGTGAGACCCTTGCTCATTGCACCATCAGGATTCAAGCAAACCGGGCCGAAGACGGCTGTAATGCCAGAAACCGGTCCCCGGGAGCTTGTTTCCTTCCCAGTGTAAGAATTGGCTTCTGTAGTTTGGTTTGTACTGTTCCCATCATGCACTGGGACAGGAACAGACTAATTTGCATACAGTCAGGTTCTGAAACTGGGATGGTGCAGTGAGCTAAAAAACGGTGTTGGATCTAGCCCTGATCTTTTGACTGGGTGAGAGCTTTCTGTTTAATTCAGAGACTCTGTCCCTCACCACCCCTTTTTGTAAATATTTTTGTCCACCCTAAGCGTGGAAGGGTATTCTCAGATGTGAGACCCTTGCTCATTGCACCATCAGGATTCAAGCAAACCGGGCCGAAGACGGCTGTAATGCCAGAAACCGGTCCCCGGGAGCTTGTTTCCTTCCCAGTGTAAGAATTGGCTTCTGTAGTTTGGTTTGTCCTGTTCCCATCATGCACTGGGACAGGAACAGACTAATTTGCATACAGTCAGGTTCTGAAACTGGGATGGTGCAGTGAGCTAAAAAACGGTGTTGGATCTAGCCCTGATCTTTTGACTGGGTGAGAGCTTTCTGTTTAATTCAGAGACTCTGTCCCTCACCACCCCTTTTTGTAAATATTTTTGTCCACCCTAAGCGTGGAAGGGTATTCTCAGATGTGAGACCCTTGCTCATTGCACCATCAGGATTCAAGCAAACCGGGCCGAAGACGGCTGTAATGCCAGAAACCGGTCCCCGGGAGCTTGTTTCCTTCCCAGTGTAAGAATTGGCTTCTGCAGTTTGGTTTGTCCTGTTCCCATCATGCACTGGGACAGGAACAGACTAATTTGCATACAGTCAGGTTCTGAAACTGGGATGGTGCAGTGAGCTAAAAAACGGTGTTGGATCTAGCCCTGATCTTTTGACTGGGTGAGAGCTTTCTGTTTAATTCAGAGACTCTGTCCCTCACCACCCCTTTTTGTAAATATTTTTGTCCACCCTAAGCGTGGAAGGGTATTCTCAGATGTGAGACCCTTGCTCATTGCACCATCAGGATTCAAGCAAACCGGGCCGAAGACGGCTGTAATGCCAGAAACCGGTCCCCGGGAGCTTGTTTCCTTCCCAGTGTAAGAATTGGCTTCTGTAGTTTGGTTTGTCCTGTTCCCATCATGCACTGGGACAGGAACAGACTAATTTGCATACAGTCAGGTTCTGAAACTGGGATGGTGCAGTGAGCTAAAAAACGGTGTTGGATCTAGCCCTGATCTTTTGACTGGGTGAGAGCTTTCTGTTTAATTCAGAGACTCTGTCCCTCACCACCCCTTTTTGTAAATATTTTTGTCCACCCTAAGCGTGGAAGGGTATTCTCAGATGTGAGACCCTTGCTCATTGCACCATCAGGATTCAAGCAAACCGGGCCGAAGACGGCTGTAATGCCAGAAACCGGTCCCCGGGAGCTTGTTTCCTTCCCAGTGTAAGAATTGGCTTCTGTAGTTTGGTTTGTCCTGTTCCCATCATGCACTGGGACAGGAACAGACTAATTTGCATACAGTCAGGTTCTGAAACTGGGATGGTGCAGTGAGCTAAAAAACGGTGTTGGATCTAGCCCTGATCTTTTGACTGGGTGAGAGCTTTCTGTTTAATTCAGAGACTCTGTCCCTCACCACCCCTTTTTGTAAATATTTTTGTCCACCCTAAGCGTGGAAGGGTATTCTCAGATGTGAGACCCTTGCTCATTGCACCATCAGGATTCAAGCAAACCGGGCCGAAGACGGCTGTAATGCCAGAAACCGGTCCCCGGGAGCTTGTTTCCTTCCCAGTGTAAGAATTGGCTTCTGTAGTTTGGTTTGTCCTGTTCCCATCATGCACTGGGACAGGAACAGACTAATTTGCATACAGTCAGGTTCTGAAACTGGGATGGTGCAGTGAGCTAAAAAACGGTGTTGGATCTAGCCCTGATCTTTTGACTGGGTGAGAGCTTTCTGTTTAATTCAGAGACTCTGTCCCTCACCACCCCTTTTTGTAAATATTTTTGTCCACCCTAAGCGTGGAAGGGTATTCTCAGATGTGAGACCCTTGCTCATTGCACCATCAGGATTCAAGCAAACCGGGCCGAAGACGGCTGTAATGCCAGAAACCGGTCCCCGGGAGCTTGTTTCCTTCCCAGTGTAAGAATTGGCTTCTGTAGTTTGGTTTGTCCTGTTCCCATCATGCACTGGGACAGGAACAGACTAATTTGCATACAGTCAGGTTCTGAAACTGGGATGGTGCAGTGAGCTAAAAAACGGTGTTGGATCTAGCCCTGATCTTTTGACTGGGTGAGAGCTTTCTGTTTAATTCAGAGACTCTGTCCCTCACCACCCCTTTTTGTAAATATTTTTGTCCACCCTAAGCGTGGAAGGGTATTCTCAGATGTGAGACCCTTGCTCATTGCACCATCAGGATTCAAGCAAACCGGGCCGAAGACGGCTGTAATGCCAGAAACCGGTCCCCGGGAGCTTGTTTCCTTCCCAGTGTAAGAATTGGCTTCTGTAGTTTGGTTTGTCCTGTTCCCATCATGCACTGGGACAGGAACAGACTAATTTGCATACAGTCAGGTTCTGAAACTGGGATGGTGCAGTGAGCTAAAAAACGGTGTTGGATCTAGCCCTGATCTTTTGACTGGGTGAGAGCTTTCTGTTTAATTCAGAGACTCTGTCCCTCACCACCCCTTTTTGTAAATACTCTAAGAGCTAGCATAATGTAGATGACTGTCCCTTCACTTAGCGAAAAAGACAGTACGGCTTCCTGTATTTAAAATCATGAAGTGCATTGAATGATTAAAGTTAATCCGAGGTCGCCCCTTTGTGGAGATCTCCGAGAGCCAACCAAAGGCCTGACCATGTGGAGAGTTGCTTTGTGAGTGGACTTTTTTAAAGCCCTGCTAATGTGGTACATGCTTTTCCTATTTTTTGAAAGTTTTCCCATATTGCCTGTCTCACCTAAAAACAAGCATTTACAATGCAACGGTCTCGCCTTTGCAAAAGTTAGCGCTTTTGGCATTGTAAATGACAAATGTTTTATTTATGTGTTGGTTTTGGAAACAGATAAATAAATGGCATTGTCATGAGCAGTAGAGAGTGAGTAGTAGAGAGTGAGTAGTAGAGAGAGTAGTAGAGAGAGTAGTAGTGAGTAGTAGAGAGAGTAGTAGTGAGTAGTAGAGAGTAGTAAGTGAGTAGTAGAGTGTGTAGTAGAGAGTAGTGAGTGTGTAGTAGAGAGTAGTGAGTGTGTAGTAGAGAGTAGTGAGTGTGTAGTAGAGAGTGTGTAGTAGAGAGTGTGTAGTAGAGAGTGTGTAGTAGAGACTAGTGAGTGTGTAGTAAAGTGGTGAGTGTGTAGTAGAGTGGTGAGTGTGTAGTAGAGTGGTGAGTGTAGTAGAGTGTGTAGTAGAGTGTGTAGGAGAATGTGTAGTAGGGAGTGTAGTAGAGTGTGTAGTAGAGAGTGTGTAGTAGAGAGTAGTGAGTGTGTAGTAGAGAGTGTGTAATACAGAATGCGAAGTAGAGAGATTGAAGTAGAGAGATTGAGGTAGAGAGATTGAGGTAGAGAGATTGAATTAGAGAGATTGAGGTAGAGAGATTGAAGAAGAGAGTGTGGAGTAGAGAGTGTGGAGTAGAGAGTGGAGAGTCTGTAGTAGAGTGTAGTAGAAAGTAGTGAGTGTGTAGTAGAGTAGTAGAGAATGTGTAGTAGAGTAGTAGAGAGTAGTAGAGGGTGTGTAGTAGAGGGTGTGTAGTAGAGTGTGTAGTAGAGTGTGTAGTAGAGCGTGTGTGTAGCAGAGTGTGTAGTAGAGTGTAGTAGAGTGTAGTAGAGTGTAGTAGAGTGTAGTAGAGTGTGTAGTAGAGAGTGTGTAATGTAGAGTGTGTAATGTAGAGTGTGTAGTAGAGAGTGTAGTAAGTAGTGACTGTAGTAGATAGTGTGTAGTAGAGAGTGTCTAGTATAGAGTGTGTCGAAGAGAGTAGTGGCTGTAGTAGTGAGTGTGTAGTGAGTGTGTAGTAGAGAGTAGTGACTGTAGTAGAGAGTGTGTAGTAGTGTGTAGTAGAGAGTAGTGACTGTAGTAGAGTGTGTAGTACAGTGTGTAGTAGAGAGTAGTGACTGTAGTAGATAGTGTGTAGTAGAGAGTGTCTAGTATAGAGTGTGTCGAAGAGAGTAGTGGCTGTAGTAGTGAGTGTGTAGTGAGTGTGTAGTAGAGAGTAGTGACTGTAGTAGAGAGTGTGTAGTAGTGTGTAGTAGAGAGTAGTGACTGTAGTAGTGTGTAGTACAGTGTGTAGTAGAGAGTAGTGACTGTAGTAGAGAGTGTGTAGTAGAGTGTGTAGTAGAGTGTGTAGTAGAGTGTGTAGTAGAGTGTGTAGTAGAGTGTGTAGTAGAGTGTGTAGTAGAGTGTGTAGTAGAGAGTAGAGTGCGTAGCAGAGAGTAGTGACTGTAGTAGAGAGTGTGTAGTAGAGTGTGTAGTAGAGAGTGTGTAGTAGAGTGTAGTAGAGAGTAGAGTGCGTAGCAGAGAGTAGTGACTGTAGTAGAGAGTGTGTAGCAGAATGTGTAGTAGAGAGTAGTGACTGTAGTAGAGAGTGTGTAGTAGAGAGTGTGCAGTGATTTGAGTTTTACATCAAATTAAAAACGGGAACGGAACAAACTCATCCTATACATTATTGTGGTAGGTGCCCACGCATATAGGGTTAAATGATGCGTTAGATGCCACAGGTCCCACCAACACGCTTCCTTTATGATAGGAGAATGCCCAACATCGCGGAAATTTGCTCTCTGTTCTTCCCGGATATTTGTATTTTCAAATGTATAATGTTATCCTGCTAAACGAAGACGATGCTCAAACTATAAAAGAAGAGGGTTTCACAGATATGTTAGTCCTTCCGGGCAAACGAAATGACCCAAAGAAAGATCAAGTGACAGTTTAGAGCTCCAAGTGAGTCTTAATAAAATCAGTGTCTGGAACGCATAGCATCAAAAAACGAGCGGGGCATCAAACTACAGTGTCATTCAATCAAAGCTTCAAGGCTTCTGAGCGCTAGCCGAGAATTATTTTTTGTGAAGCACTAATCACTGTGGAAGGTGCCCCTGCTATCCCAGATGTGAGAAGTCAGTCTGATATGAAAATAAGCAGTATTTGGAATGAATGTATTTGGCAGGGGGAAGGTGGGGCGGCGCAAGACCGTACTGACGAGTGAACAGGAGCCATTTTGTACCGAGTGATTCTGCCTGTGTGCATGTAGACAAACCAGGCAGCAGCATGAGCATGTGATTCGGTAAAATAACAAGCATTTACAATGCAATGGTTTTGCCTTTGTTAAAGTTAGAGCTATTGGCATTGCTCTTGACACTCTGAAGCTCCACTCTGCACTCTGAAGCTCCACTCTGCACTCTGAAGCTCCACTCTGAAGCTCCACTCTGCACTCTGAAGCTCCACTCTGCACTCTGAAGCTCCACTCTGAAGCTCCACTCTGAAGCTCCACTCTGAAGCTCCACTCTGAAGCTCCACTCTGAAGCTCCACTCTGAAGCTCCACTCTGCACTCTGAAGCTCCACTCTGAAGCTCCACTCTGCACTCTGAAGCTCCACTCTGAAGCTCCACTCTGCACTCTGAAGCTCCACTCTGAAGCTCCACTCTGCACTCTGAAGCTCCACTCTGCACTCTGAAGCTCCACTCTGCACTCTGAAGCTCCACTCTGCAGCTCCACTCTGAAGCTCCACTCTGAAGCTCCACTCTGAAGCTCCACTCTGAAGCTCCACTCTGAAGCTCCACTCTGAAGCTCCACTCTGAAGCTCCACTCTGAAGCTCCACTCTGAAGCTCCACTCTGAAGCTCCACTCTGAAGCTCCACTCTGAAGCTCCACTCTGCACTCTGAACGGTCAGACTCCAAAAATCGGCCCTAATCACAATAGTATTATTTCACCTGCGTGAATATAAGTCTTTGAAATTCTGGCCAGTGGTAATACACACAAGTAATATAAAATTGTTGTTCCAAAGAGCATTAAATGGAAATAAAACAAGTACCAGACCCATTGACGCCTGCACCTTAAAAGTGAAACTGACTGAAGCAAGCGCCCGGGCCACGTTGAAAAAAAAAGCCACACACATTAGATGCAGTCAAGGCGCGCTCACGAGGTCAGAAGGCACTCCACAGGAACAACTACCAGACACATTGTTTCATTTCACTCTGAAAGTGCAGGCGTCAAAGTGAAACTGACTAAAGGAAGCGCACAGCCCATTAGATGCAGTCAAGGCGCGCTCACGAGGTCAAATCTCCAAAGGAGAAGCTCGTGACAGCCTGACTACAGCAGAAAAAGCTCGTAACAGTCTGATGTCCACAATATTCCCAGAAAAGTGGCAACATAAGTTGTCTCGCATAGACAGCAAAAGCTTCGCTTTTGCTTTCGTCTAGGCGAGACCTAAAAACATTGTTGTAAATACTGTATTTTTTGCCTTTGCCTCAAATTGTAAAGTGCTCTGATATCCTTCGGAATCAAGTTTGCGCTATATAAAATTTTATAAATAAATGTTAAGGTCAGGTAAGTGTGTTAATGCTGGGGTTGTGGCTCTATAAATCACCAAAAGATTACACATCAGCATGCACCAGAAGGTAACATTGTCAGGCTTACTTGCTTTTGAATGGCGAGTCTTAACACCTTGGCTGCTGGCAGTTTTCCCGTCCTGTGCTGGAAATTGCCATTTTGCTGGTGTCATGACGAGCTCAGCTCGTCATCAGCACAGCTCAACCGTGCATCATGACGAGCTGAGCTCGTCATCAGCATCGAAAGGGTTAATTGGCGTTTGTGAGTAGAGGTCCTTGGCGCTCGCCGAAGCCCTCCGCTTCACCATCCATGCGGAGAGTCGCGTGGAGCAAGAGGCCTTAACTGTTCTCGAGCGCCGTCTTAGATGGTAGAATACAAGCACTATAAAGGTTCATATTAACCTCTTCTTTGTTCGGAGCCCATTTCCATCGGTCTCTCGTGCAGGATCGTTCTGTGGGCGGAGTTATTTGCCTCCCTGGTTCTGAGCTGCAGGCCAACGCTACCATCTTCCTCATGTGCAATGTTTATATTACAACATTAGGAATTTGATCATAATGACCAAACAGATTATGTTGGAAAAAATCAATCCGATAATGCCTACAAAGTTCAAAGAAAGGTACCCAGGATGCGTAAATATGTAATGTCACAAACGTTCTAAGACTAAAAGATCAGCTTTACACAACTGAGTAATAAAAAGCAAACATTTCAGCATACTGTTAGAAGCGGTCTGCCTTCTCTGTGAGAAAAGATCTTATCTTTTTTTATAGAGAGCAACCTTGACCCAGTATCGGGTTTTAGAGCGCTTTACATAGCACCATATGTGTTACATAAGGACACATTCATTTTTGTTAGGCATGGGGAGATTAAGTGATTTGCCCAGAATCACAGGATGTTCAGCGTCACTGCCAAGACTCGAACCCGGTTGCCCAGATTTGAGGTCAACCGCCCTAGCCCTTAGGCCAACTCCTCTCCTTGACAGTGAATGGGGCTTAAACAGTGTGAACAGCTTTAGTAGAAGTATCGTAAATGCGTGCGGCCAGGGGAAATTAACAAAAAAAAAAGTTCCACACCAAAGCGAATGAAAACAGCAATTCAGAGTTGGGAACTGATAAAAGCCCTCTTTTAAGAAATATTAAATACAAGAGAATTCACAAGCACAGTGCAAGCGATGTGCAGGTGAACCCTAAAAAATGGATCCCTGATGTGAGTGATCTCAATTATGCAAAAAACGATGAAAATTATGTGGCACATTTCCATTTGAACTAGGAACAACATTTTTAGTGGAATTGATACATTTTGCAAATTATGTGGCAAACTCAATAAATCCATAGTTATGTGGTAAACTCAGCAGTCCACAGAAATGCATACATTTGCAGACCACACCATAGCCCATTGTTTTTTTAAAGAATGTATTTGTGACCGGTAAACAAAACAAACATTGTCATTTTTCCCCATTGTTAAAAGTACTTTGAAGAAAACTGCTATTTCAAATTAACTGCCTCAAAATGACCAGGTACTATAAACAAATGTATACAATGTGTAAAACGGTCTTATATTGCCATCTTGAGGTGCTGATGACATTTAGAAACCACTTGGCCTTTGGCCTCGTGGTTTATACCATCAGAACCCCTCGTTGGTAATATCGGACCATATTTTACAGTTATCCATATAGTATCCCCTACCCCTCGCTCTCTAAATACATACATGACTTTAAAATGTAAACATGTACGATAATAGAGTAAATACATATGAAAAATAGATGTAAGCCTCCACTTGACGTATACGGTCTTGCATTTTCCTACATTACCTCCTATAACGTGCAACATTCTGTTGCTCCCCAGTTAGGTCTGTGCTACACCAATACATCCATGTTTTGACACTGTAATCAGATACCCCACTTATTATGCTATGTGTATACCTTCCTTGTGAACTCCTGGTGAACCCCCTCCTTTTGTGACAGCCTGATAGAAGCATCTCACGATGTTCTTTATTGCAATACATGACCCACACCTTTAATGGGGTTTACAGGTATACTTCTCAATATATGTGGGAGAACTTTCCTGTGGTATTTGGAAGGTTTATTATTTACACTGTATCACTTTTAGTTAAAAAAAAAAAGACACCTTTCTAGGAAGTCTTCGGTGCTTTCTTTTCTGTGTCAGATATGTACACCATGCCCAGGATTCGTTTGGTGTCAAAGACCTTGCAGACAACAGATGCTTGCCAATTCTGGTGGGCACTGTCTGAGCTCATTGCCTCATGGAAATGCACTGGTAAAGCCAATAGAACTGGCTTGAAGGTGCTAAAGCATGAAAATGCTGGAATATATACATGCTTTTAAATCCGATGTATTGGGTTTGCTACTGTGTGGTCTAATACTGGATTTAAGCACGTCTCGAGACTCGACCCGCTGCATAAGTCTGGGTCTAGTTGCGCCACTGTATTGTCCCGACATTTATATGTTATAATTGCTCACCATGGCCGAGATATGGCTTTTAAATTACCGCAAGTTAGACCCTAAAACAGTTCCCGTGAAGGGTCGGAAAGTAACTAAGGGGGTATGCATTAGTCGTGGCACAATGCCCAGAACTCCCGACTTTGAAGCTGGGGAACCGGGTTCGAGTCTTGGCAATTACGCGCAACTTCCAGGGTATCTGGACAAATCGCTTAATCTCACTTTCCCTACCAAAAATGAACGTGTCCTTGTGTAGTAGTGTAATTGGTTCAAGAAGGAATGTGTCCTTGCGTAATGTAACTGGTTCTTATGTTAAGCGCTCTATTTCGGGTCGAGTTCACGCTCAGCAGCTTGGCTAACACACTCCTTACACCACAGTGCCTCACCTGAGCTCCCCTACGCATCAGTACCGCCATGGCTGCTATAAGGACACGCGTGAAGTCGCTCTGACATCCAGCACCAAATCGTTACGAATAACCACTCTGATAAGCTGCTATCTACCACGAAACAGAAGGGGAGGAGTTAGTTGGAAATAAAAAACGGACTACAAACCGACGTGCTTGGAAGAGAAACCGAATTAAGTCAGAGTCTCTCACATTATTAAATTAATAATGTGAGAAACTCTGACTGTAGACAGTTAGGGCACATTTAGAAGTCTGCTTACTGACTTGAACGACACTGGCATATGTGCGCGGCTCTCTGAAAATGATGAAGACCTCCGTTATTTTCAAAGCACTATTGGATATTTTACTACTTGCATGTATACCCTTGAAAAATACAAACACAAGTGCATTTTTGTAGGCCTATTTTACTTTTACTAGGTAAGGTAGCGACTGTTGAATTTGAGTACAGTATTCTTTTTTTTTTTATCAAAAATTTATTAAAATGCACAACTACTGGAGTACAGTATTCTAATGGGGCTCGTTCACTCCCAAACTCTTGCCTGACTTAAAGATGTCTACAGCTAGTAAAGCGCAATTGGTCGCCAGTAGGCTAGTGTCGACTCAGATGTAGTTCTAATAAACAGCGCAGGCGCAGTGCGGACTAAGCTTTGCTTCAGTGTAGTTTCTTTGGGCCGGCGCAAGCGCGTTGCCCCTCTTGCGGGCCCGGTGCTCCCGGAGACTCAGGCCCCGAAAGCGACCAGTCCGGGAGGAGCAGAAGGGGCAGAATGGCTTGGGGCGGAGTCGTGAACGTGACTGAGGTGAGGGGCTAGGTAACAGGGACGGATAGGAACGAGAGAGATCAAAGGTTAGTGGATGAGTTGAAAAACACTCCATCAGGTCTCCATGTAAAACAGCTTTGCGGTCCCAACACCCCTACCGATCACTCTCGTACTCATGGTGATCAGTGATCTAAACAGTGCAAATAATACTTTGACTCACTCACTTAATCAACTCACAATCTTGTGACCCTCACGCCTTTCATTGGAAGCACAGTCATGACCCTTCATGGACTTTGCAAATCGCCACTATTTACTAACACTCGGTTCACCCATCCATGTAAGCCTCACACTCCCTCCTGTCTTTCAGTGTAACTGCACAGCCATGGAACATTCACAAACAACGTATCACATATAGCTCCTCTATCAACGAAAATAATATGTTTTGACTGCGATCACATACCTTACCGACACGAGGCCGTATAAACCATCAGGCATCTTCTGCCCCAGGTGTAGTTACACAAAAGTACCTTCACACACCCAACAGTATTTTCTAGTTAAAGCACACAGCCATCTTCCCTCAAGCCCACCATCTCCGTTCTCCAGGCATACCTCAGCCCTTACACATTTACAAAAAAATCCTACTTTTGGATCAAGTAGGCAGACACACAAATGCACTCTTACTCATATGTACATCTTGTTGTATTTTTTCTCGTCACTGTTTCCTTTGACTAACATATATGCAATGCTGTGCTTAAATATAAGCAGCATACACCATCCATCAGATGTACAAAGTTTTTAGATTGCCTATGTGCGACATTTCTATCGTTTTAGGGGGGGGGATGGGGGGGGGGGGTTCTACTCTCCCTGTTCCCGAGCTATTTGTTAAAGAGCCAGGTCTTCAGTCTCTTTCTGAACTACAGTAGAGTAGGTACGGATCCAAGGGCAGGGGTAGTTTGTTCCAGAGTTTGGGTCGGAGGTGGGAGAAGGAGCGGACTCCGCTTCTGCGGGTACCGGGGGGGGGGGGGGAATGGCAAGATGGAGCGGAGTTGTGCCCTGGACTGGTGAAAGTTCACTCTCTGGTTGAGGTAAACTGGGCACTTGTTGTGGATGACTTCGTAGGTGTTGGTGAGGAGTATGAAGGGGCAACGTTTGCTGATGGGGAACCATGTAGAATTCTGAGGTTGAAGGGTCATGTGGGTTCATCTGGGGAGGTCGAGGACGAGCCTTGCGGCCACATTCTGTATTGTTTATAGACTGTTTTGGAGATATGTGTTGATCTCCATGTATAGGGTGTTTCCATAGTCCTGGTGACGAAAGCCTGGGCGATGGTGCTTTTGGTGTCTGTGGGGTGCCATTTGAAGATTTTCTTTAGCATGTGGAGGATGTGGAAGCATGCTGAGGCAACAGTGTTCACCTGTCTTTTTGTGGATGGTTGCTGTCAAGAATAATGCGTACATTGTTTGCCTGCTCTGTGGGCTCGGGATGGGAGCCTAGTTCGGTGGGCCACCAGGTGTGATTCCAAGGGGAAACCACACAAGGTGATGGACGGAATGTTGCACATTGGCAAAACATTCACCCCCAGTCACCGATCTGTGTTTAATCCATTGTTATTTTGCTCACCACGCCACCCAAGTTCAGACATGACCATATGCAAATCAGTCTTGACCCTGTGCCTCATGGGAACAGTCCAGCCCGAACTGCCAAGCCCTGTCAAATCAAGCATCCTAGGACCGGTTTCTGGCTATCAGCCGTCATCAGCCAAGATAGCTTGACTCCAGTGGCGTAGTGAGCACGGGACCTGCGTCTGGGCATACCCTTCTCACATAGGGCGAACAGCAAAACACACAAGGTGATGGATGGAATGGTTGCACATTGGCATGGCATGTGATTCCAAGGGGAGGCAGAGCTCCCGAAGATAATTACCTCTATTTTGTCAGTGTTCAGTATGAGGCACTTGCTCTACATCCTGCTGGCGACGTTGTTCATGCACCTGACGAAGTTGGCTTTTGTGTTGGCGTGGTCTGAGGAGAGGGACAGGATAAGTTGGGTGTCATCTGTGTAGGATATGATGTTCATGTTGTGGGATTTGACTAGGGTGGCAAGGGGGGTTATGTAGGGGTTGAAAAGCGCGGTGCTGAGGGAGGATCCTTGGGGGACTCCACAGATAATGTTTTTGGAGCTCAGGCGAAGGGTGGGAGGTGGATGCTTTGAGTTCTGCCTGTGAGAAAAGAGGCAATCCATTAGAGGGGTTCTCCTTGGATGCCAATCTGTTGGAGGCCTTGAATGAGTGAATGGTGAGATAGGGTGTGGAAAGATGCTCAGAGGTCTAGTAGGATGAGGGCAGGGGTTTGCCCTTGTCCATGAGGGCTCTGCTGTCATCTGTGGCTGATATGAGGGCTGTTTCTGTCCTGATATTGATGCCGAAGTTAGATTGTGAGTGGTCCAGGACTTTGTTGGATTCAAGGTTGTTGGTCAGTTGGATGTTTACCGCTTTTTCCATGACTTTGACTTGGAAAGGAAGAAGCAAAATTGGTCAGTAATTATTTAGGTCTGTTGGGCCTGCAGAAGGTTTTTTTAGAAGAGGTTTGCCTTCTGCGTGTTTCCATACGGTGGAGAAGCAGACCTCTGAGATGGAGGTGTTAGAATGAGTTTCTTGCTTATGGTGTTGGTTCCTCTGTTGAACATGTGGTAAGGGCAGGGGTCCCTTGGGGCTCCGGAGTGGATAGAGCTCATGAGGGTGACTGTGGTATTGCCTGGTGAGGGGTTCCCATTTGGAGATGGTGGGTGGGGTGTTGCAGTTGCTGGTGTATATTGTGCTGAGGGTGTCAAGAGGGGGCCGGGATCGAAGTGTTTGTATATTGCTGCTATTTTATTGTGTCCTAGGAGGGGTTGATGGAGTTCTCTGTTGCTGTAGGGTTGGTAAACTCTCTGACGAGGCTGCAGAGTTCTGTGCTGTGATTCGAGATGGCATTTAGGCAGTTGTTGAAGGCCTCTTTCTTGGTATTCTTTATTTGGGATTGGTATTTGTTTAGGACATTTTTAAGTATCTTCCTATTGGAGGGGGTCTTGTTGGTGCGCTATGTCCTTTCTTGTTTCTTGCAGTTGCGTTTGGTGTTCTGTGAACCAAGTGGCCCTGGGGGGGGGGGGGGGTTTGCGAGGGACGAAGGGTTTGAGGGGGACTACTATTTCAGCGTAATGAAAGATCCAGGTGTTGAAGTTTCTGACTGCTTCATCAGGGTTGAGTGAGGGGGATGGTGGTAATGCCTCTAGGGTGTGTGACCAGAGGTTCTCTGATACCTTGCGACAGCTCCTGTGATGGTGCTGGGGAAGTTGCTCTGGGGCTTGGTTGTGATGGCGATGGGGAAGTGAACTATTGAGTGGTCGAACCAGGTTATTTCACTGGTGTGGCTGTAGGTTATTTTGTTGCTGGCGGCAACTGAGTGGCATTTATCTTTTACTTTGTGTAATACAATTAATGACTTGCATAGTCAAAGTGCTTTCTCAGTAGCAGGACGGGCCTAGGTAGCACTATAAATAGGCAAATTACTATTTCCTATAGCACCAGCCAGGATTCAGTTCTCATTCTCTTTGGTTTCAGACACAACAACAGACATCTGAAGAGAGTTTTCATTAACCATTTGATATTTCATAAAGTAAAAGAGTGCATTTTCCACCAATTACCTAAACTTGAGTTTATCTTTAGTTTAAGGTGTGCACTTTATTTTATATGTAGTTACTTTGAAAGTAAAAGACCACCAAAAATTGAGGCAGAATTATTTTGTTCCCTTTAACTATTGTTTTCCATGCCCACCCCCCAAGCTCTGACACTGCCCCTATTACACCCAGTTTAGTACTTTGCTGCTGGACTCATCTGTGTCATCCAGAAGTGACCGCCAGGGCAGACTGAGGTGGAGTCACAGTGAGTGTCTTGGAACTCGTGCCACACGTGTTGGGGCTGAAAGGGAGGGGGGGTGTTCAAAGCGTCTGTGATGTTTTTGACTCATGCAGCACAGCAAACTATTTTTAGGTCTCGTCTGGCATTGCAGCGCAAAGCGCTGCTCGCTGGGTGAGAGATATTATAAGAGAGTAGATTTGACAAGGGGACTTGAATCCCCGCCCCTCATTTCCATTGGCTTGCCTCACTGTTTATGCCAAAAGGTGACCTGCCATTGGAAATGGGGTTTTGTAGTCGCTGCCCTTTCTCCTTTTCAGATGACCCATTCAGACAGACTCGTCTGCTTCACGGCTGTCGTGAAGCACTTTCTTATCTTCATGGGGCCATGTGTTTCTAATTAGCGTGGAGGAGCGTACCGCCCCCGACCTCTTAATGGAAAAAAGATTGGTTTTGTCCAGATTTATTCCTTTGAGAAGTCAGGGGCAGTGCACGCCTCCATGCTAATTAGAAACACATGGCACCATAAAGATAAGAGATCGAAGACAACACCAAAGCTCACCAAGCAGGGCTGATAAATCATAAAATGGTAGTGGACCTTTTGTCCTTAATTACGTAGGAGGCATGCAATAAAGCGTAACAGAAATCACACGCGGTTCTGTTGGTAGAATCAAATGGGTATTTTTGTGGAACAGAATGGGGCAGGTCATTATCACAAATATATGAAAACTAATGGAGGTTCCAGTTCCCTTTGAATGTAATGCCGTTTTATTTACACCATCGCCGTTCAAGTTCATAGTGTCCCCCGCTGACCTATGTGTTCTTGATGTTCTAACTCTGTAATCTTCCCGTGTTGGCTAGAAAAGACAGGCCTTAGCGGCCCGTCGAAGAAAGACGATCAAAATACAACGAATGCGCGATTTACAAAGGTGCTCTAGTAGTAACAGTCTTGTAAGATTTACAGGAGTGTAACCCATATACCAATTCAGGACTGGGTAGGTAAGGTGCAACAAAGAAACAATGTCCTGAGAGGTAAGGATATGTAGACAATTAAAACATGCATGCACATAGCATTACTTGTAAAGAAAGAAGGAGAGTATTCGTTGGTATGACAAAAGATAGTTACTCATCTTTATATTATAACATTAGTTTCATGGTTGGATGTTTTACAGTTAGAGACAGCACTGCATTAATTGAATTGATGACAACCATATAAAACTTGGTGCATAAAAGTGTATAAAGTGAAGGTGGCGACGCAAGTGAAAAGTGAACAGCGTGGGCGGCGCACTGTGAGTAAGGTACAGATAATTTACAGTGAGTGGCTCGAAAGCGCATGTGACAACGTGATATCACAGTAGGCAGAGGTTCTTTCAATTGAATGTAGAGCCACAAAGGAGGAGTGCGCCTGTTATTTTCGCTGTTAGGTCGACGGCGTTTCGATCCACATTGGTTTGGATCGTCATCAGGACTTGGTTGTCTGAGTTGGGGCGTGCTGTAAGGAAAGGAAAGAGGATCAGGGGTGGGGTTCCAGGAATTGGGAAGGTAAGACATCTCAAGGAAGGCAATTAGGTACCTTGGTGGATTCCGGTAGCGTGAATCGTCTATTTAGCAAGTTTCCACGAATAGGAGGGGCAGTCTATGGCAACTGGTGCAGGCCAAGTCAAGAATCGTCTGTAGACTGCATGGGGGCTCTGGGGAGACAAGGAAGAGTCAGAGGAGCACTGTTAAGATGGAGTGAACTAGACTGGCGTGCTATGCTTGTGTGGGTCAAGCCTTCTGATATCCGCATGATGCCGATTGGGGGCTATACTGTTAGGCAGTAATACGGGGGCTAGAGAACCTAATCGGCACGTACCTTGAGTAATCTGTGCCTTGATCGGCCGTGTTGGATCAGCCGTGTTCTAGCACTTTAGCTGTGGAACGGTAGAGAGGGGGGCATTGTTGTCAGATCGTTGTTATGGTCGGAGAGCATGGGGTTAAAGGTAGTTTTGGTCAGGTAACGGGGGCCCATACCTGAATGAATCGGCGTGCTGGAGCTTGAAAGAACTGCAAGCGTTGGAAAGCCGGTTGTGGCGAGGAGTGGAAGTTTTGCTTCCGCGTCTGGGCGGAGTTGGATCGGGAGGAGGGGGCGGGCACTGGGCGTGTCAGAGAGCGTCAATGGTTGTGGGCTGACATCGAGGGTAGTGTCAGGGGTGTGGCTCTAGTGACGTTTTCGGGTAACGAGGGGGGAGAGTGGAGCGTTGCCATAGTTACGTGTCCTGGGACGGGAGGAAGAAAGGTTGATTTTACAAAGAAAGCTAACAATTGAGCACTAAATCAAACAACGTGTTTTAACACATGTCTTAAGGTATCTTTGGCTGCAGCCTGTGTCTATTGCAGGGACAACATATTCTTAGTGCTATTTGACGTAGTGCAGTTTACTATTTTGGCAGACGAAAACTCAGAAAATTTATAATGCCACAATATTGTACATCACATTTTTTTAAAAACATGTTACACCAAAGGCTAATTTGTGGGCGACATATTATCAGCATTAAGTCACTTTGTACCGCAGCCTGTTGTGTGCGGATCTTGGAGGTGGTGTGTGCCGCCTAGAGACATGTTATACACTCATTATGGGCGTATGCTTACGTTTTGGGAATGTTCAACAAGTGCACAATGGATGTGGATAGGTATGGTGATCCAATGGAGACCGGAAGTGGTCTGGAGGTTCAGTTAATCTATCGAGCTGTTCAGTATTAATGGGGGTCGAATGCTAGCATGTGAGATCTGGGTACAGATTAGCTATGGACCGGTAGGTGAATCAGCTGGTAACTGTACCGTTCCATTCGTCAATCGTATTCAGCCCCTGATTTATTGAGTCGCAAATGGTCATCCATTTGCATTCAGCCTTGTTTAGGAGAATTTTGATGTCACCTCCTCGAGCGGGCAATGTGGGTTTCTCTATCACTTGCCAATGAATGTCAGTGTCCAGGTGACCATGTTGCAGGTAGAGTGATACCAAGGGTGCTGTCAATGTTTTGCAATTGATCCGGCTCTTATGCTGAATGATGCGCTGTTTAATCATTTGTGTCGTCTGCCCAGTGTAGATTTGGCCGCATAGACAGTTGATCGCATAAATAACGTTTTGTGATCTGCAGTTTGTGTGTTTGGTCAGTTTATGTGAGCGGCCATTAACTGTAAATTATTTTGTATTTGTAGTCAGACTGCATACACTGCAGTTTTGGCATCTGTAGTGTCCCACAATCGGATCGAGGCCCCAGGCAGCTGTGATGGTATTTCTTTCATGGTTGGTTTGTGGCCATGTAATGGCATGTACCAGATGATTAGCCAAATTGTTGCCACGTTGGTAAGAGAATAGAGGGGCTTCTTTAAATTGCTCATGTGAGCGTAGTAGAGGCCAAATGTTTCTGATGATTTTATTGATTTTGTTGCTGTGAGGACTGAATTTTGAAACGAAAGGGATCCTGGTCATCGATTTCTTAGGTTAGATGGTGAGGAGGTGTTCTCTGTGACAGTACCACGCTCTTTTCTTTGCTTTGGTGACCAATCGTTTTGGATATCCACGATGTATTAATTTTTTGGTGAGGGTGTCAGCCTCCCTGAAATAGTCTTTTATCCATTTGCAATTCCGGCGGATCCGGAGGAATTGGCCATACGGTAGTCCATCACGTAGTCCACGAGGATGGTAGCTGGAATATAGCAGCAGGGTGTTCTTTTCGGTCGGTTTGCGGTCTAGGGTTGTGCCCAGAAGCCCTTCTTCTGCATGGATGGTAACATCCAAAAAAGACACGTCGTTTTGTTTGCAGTCACTCGTGAATTTCAGATGTTCTTGTGAGTGGTTAAGGCAGTGAATGAAGGGGTTCAGTGTTTCAGCGGCGCCATTCCACAGTAATAGCACGTCGTCTATGTACCTGCGCAAGAGGTTGATGTTTTGGAAAAATGGATTGATGGGTGTTAAGATTAGGGTCTTCTCTAGATGGTGCACAAACAAAATTGCAAAGTAAGGGGCGAAACAAGCGTCCATTGAAACGCCTTTCACTTGTAAATAGTAGGTGTCTCGGTAAAGGAAATTATTGTTTTTCAGTGCTATCCGCAGGAGATTCATGATGAACTCTGTGGGGAATCCACATGGGTTGATGTCTAGAGAGAAGGAGGGTGTGGATCACTTGTAGACCTTCGTCATGGGGTATATTTATATAGAGGGATTCGATGTCTAACCCTGCCATGACTTGCGTAGTGGTATCAAATGGTAAATCCTCAATTGTATTGATCAGGTCCATCGTATCACGGATGTAGGTATCGTTCTCAGGGACAAATGGTTTAATTACGGAGTCTATGTATTTTCCCAATGGTTCTAGGATGGATCCACACCCAGAAACAATAGGTCTACCTGGTGGATTGAGACTGTCTTTGTGAATCTTGGGGAGGACGTACAGTACAGGAGTGCAACGACTGGCACTGTTCAGGAATTCGAATTCCTTCTTGGTGATGATGTCTTTGTCTTTGGCTTCAATGGTGATGGAGAGTATTTTAGTCCGGATATCTTCTAAGGGGTCTTTGGGGAGGGGTCGATAGTGTTCCTGGTTGGCAAGTTGTCTTTGAATTTCCAGATCATATTTGGTTGTGCTCATAGCCACTATTCCGCCGCCCTTATCCGCTGGTTTTATGATAATGTCACTGTTATTTTTCAACATTTTCAAGGCTTGTTTTTCTGCCAGCGGGAGATTATAAGGGATGAATTGTGATTGATTTTTGAGATCCATTACATCTTTGAGTACCAGTCGTTCAAATGTCAAAATTTCCGGTAGCATGGTGTGTGATGGAGGGCGAAAAGGTGACAGATTCAGGGGTGTGGTATCAGTTTTATCTGCAAAGTATTGTCTGAGTCTTATCCGTCTGAAGAATTTCAAAAGGCTGGATTGAAGGTCCAGGAAATCTGTTCGTTCCGTTGGTACGAATGTAAGACCTCAAGACAGGAGGTTGATCTCATCATTGCTGAAGACATAGTCCGAAAGATTGAATATTGGTATTTGTAGGTCAGTGGCTCTTGCCGGATCAGTGTTATCTGTTGTTGGTGTCCCCATTGGTAGAACCGGTTGCGTGTTTGTCGTTCGCCCGGGAGTTGTGGTTGGTATTGGCGGTTTCTGGCGGGGAGATTTTGAGGGGGTGATTGTCCGCGGCCTGTCCCTAAAAAACCAGCCGGGAGCAAGGGTGGTGGTCTATTGCTGGCGGTTGAGGTACCTGGACGGTTATCCGAGTCTGAGTCTTCGACCAAGGTCTTGGATGAGTCTGAAAATGTTATCCGTTGGTTGTTTCTGAAGCGTCTCCAATTGCGTGTTCTTGGTGGGATGTATGGGGTATTGTAGAATTCCTCGTCCAAGTACGGATAGGTGTTTTCTGGTACATGCCATTACATGGCCACAAACCAACCATAAAAGAAATACCATCACAGCTGCCTGGGGCCTCGATCCGATTGTGGGACACTACAGATGCCAAAACTGCAGTGTATGCAGTCTGACTACAAATACAAAAGAATTTACAGTTAATGGTCGCTCACATAAACTGACCAAACACACAAACTGCAGATCACAAAAAGTTATTTATGCGATCAAGTGTCCATGCCACCAAATCTACATTGGGCAGACGACACAAATGATTAAACAACGCATCATTCAGCATAAGAGCCGGATCAATTGCAAAACATTGACAGCACCCTTGGTATCACACTACCTGCAACATGGTCACCTGGACACTGACATTCATTGGCAAGTGATAGAGAAACCCACATTGCCCACTCGAGGAGGTGACATAAAAATTCTCCTAAACAAGGCTGAATGCAAATGGATGACCATTTACGACTCAATCAATCAGGGGCTGAATACGATTGACGAATGGAACGGTACAGTTACCACCTGATTCACCTACCGGTCCATAGTTAATCTGTACCCAGATCTCACATGCTAGCTTTCGACCCCCATTAATACTGAACAGCTCGATAGATTAACTGAACCTCCAGACCACTTCCGGTCTCCATTGGATCACCATACCTATCCACATCCATTGTGCACTTGTTGAACATTCCCAAAACGTAAGCATACGCCCATAATGAGTGTATAACATGTCTCTAGGCGGCACACACCACCTCCAAGATCCGCCCACAACAGGCTGCGGTACAAAGTGACTTAATGCTAATAATATGTCGCCCACAAATTAGCCTTTGGTGTAACATGTTTTTAAAAAAATGTGATGTACAATATTGTGGCATTATAAATTTTCTGAGTTTTTGTCTGCCAAAATAGTTAACTGCACTACATCAAATAGCACTAACAATATGTTGCCCCCGCAATAAACACAGGCTGCAGCCAAAGATACCTTAAGACATGTGTTAAAACGCGTTGTTTGATTTAGTGCTCAATTGTTAGCTTTCTTTGTAAAATCAACCTTTCCTCCTCCCGTCCCAGAACACGTAACTATTGCAACGCTCCACTCTCCCCCTCGTTATCCGAAAACGTCACTAGAGCCACGCCCCTGACACTACCCTCCATGTCAGCCCACAACCATTGACGCTCTCTGACACGCCCAGTGCCCGCCCCCTCCTCCCGATCCAACTCCACCCAGACTCGAAAGCAAAACTTCCACTCCTTGCCGCCACCGGCTTTCCAACGCTTGCAGTTCTTTCAAGCTCCAGCACGCCGATTCATTCAGGTATGGGCCCCCATTACCTGACCAAAACTACCTTTAACCCCATGCTCTCCGACCATAACAACGATCTGACAATAATGCCCCCCTCTCTACCTTTCCACAGCTAACATGCTAGAACACGGCTGATCCAACACGGCCGATCAAAGCACAGATTACTCAAGGTACGTGGTGATTAGGTTCTCTAGCCCCCGTATTACTGCCTAACAGTATAGCCCCCAATCGGCATCATGCTGATATCAGAAGGCTTGACCCACACAAGCATAGCACGCCAGGCTAGTTCACTCCATCCAAACAGTGCTCCTCTGACTCTTTCTTGTCTCCCCAGAGCCCCCATGCAGTCTACAGACGATTCTTTACTTGGCCTGCACCAATTGCCATAGACTGCCCCTCCTATTCGTGGAAGCTTGCTAAATAGACGATTCACGCTACCGGAATCCACCAAGGTACCTAATTGCCTCCCTTGAGATGTCTTACCTTCCCAATTCCTGGAACCCCACCCCTGATCCTCTTCCCTTTCCTTACAGCACGCCCCAACTCAGACAACCAAGTCCTGATGACGATCCAAACCAATGTGGATCGAAACGCCGTCGACCTAACAGCCAAAATAACAGGCGCACTCCTCCTTTGTGGCTCTACATTCAATTGAAAGAACCTCTGCCTACTGTGATATCACGTTGTCAAAAGCGCTTTCGAGCCACTCACTGTAAATTATCTGCACCTTACTCGCAGTGCGCCGCCCACGCTGTTCACTTTTCACTTGTGTCGCCACCTTCACTTTGTACACTTTTATGCACCAAGTTTTATATGGTTGTCATCAATTCAATTTATGCAGTGCTGTCTCTAACTGTATAACATCCGACCATGAAACTAATGTTATAATATAAAGATGATTAACTATCTTTTGTCATACCAACGAATACTCTCCTTCTTTCTTTACAAGTAATGCTATGTGCATGCATGTTTTAATTGTCTACATATCCTTACCTCTCAGAACATTGTTTCTTTGTTGCACCTAGTAGTAACAGAGCATGAAAGGAAGCAGTTTATCTACAGCAGGTTTAGGATGTAATAGTTGCTTTTCAGGTGCTTGATCCGAGCGGTGAGAAAACGTACCTTGTAATAAATTCGGTTTACGGTAGCACATCGTAACAGACATTCAGTGTGCCTCGAAGACGCCTGCCTGTAGCAGTAGGTATTCTGATTGCTTCCCCATTATTTATAGATGCTTGCCTGTGTATACCAGAGTCATGGCCCCCAGTGAGATTAACTGCTTGCTTCACGGTAAGTGGTTGAACATGAATACCATAGGGCATAATGTCTGCTGTTAAAACCATCCCAGGATCGCGAAATAGTCAGTATCGTGAAATGTCCACCCCCACGGCTCCGGCCTGGGTCTTGATTCTTTGGTAAATTCCCCGGATAGGGACTCCTGTAGCATATAAATAATTACGGGGTAAAGTTGAAATTTAAATTGTAGTTTCGATTTCACTTTAATATTACTCCCAATGTCAAACTCTCTTCCTGTTGCGCTCAAAGATATAGCCCAGAGTTATACCGCAGCTTTGTCTAATAGTGATTTATTCCATACTGTCCTAATGGCAGCAGAAGTATTCAGTTTAAAGAGAATCCATTTTCTCATCTACAGCATTTGTGAGGTTCTCTTGTTCTTCTCAATAAGATGCAGGTACACACGTCCCGTATACTGCTTACAATGGCCAATGCTTACTTCCGAATGAAACTACAATTGTGTTTTTTTCACTTATCGAAACCGTTCTGTTCAATGCACTCGAAAGAGGAAGGTGTCCGTTTTTAACATTCTATCATGCCAGGGATGTGTGCATGTGGAACGTGTAGCATTACAACGAAAGCTGCCGACTTTGGAACCGGGGAGAGAGGTTCGACTCGCGGCGAAGGCTCAATATCCTGTTATTCTCGGCAACTAGCCTAATCCTTCTGAGCCTAAAAAACGAAATTGAACTTGTCCTTGTGTAATATAACCGTGCCCATGTAAAGCGTTTCAACACCTTTGCGTCAAGTTCATGCTGTATAAAAAAACTGCAAAAAACACTCCTTATTTTTTGCTATTAGCCAATAAGCCAGCGGAGCTTGTTGATCTCCGGCAATGTTGCAGCAGAAAAAAATAATGGAACAATTTTCTCAAAATACTTCAGGGGGTATGTTTTAGGCCACTTTCTGCTACACTTTGTGCTTTGGATTGCCGTGTGAGCATCATTTCCTCTCATGCACACACTGTACCCTCCCCCCAATCAGGGGGAAGCCCGATTACTCTCCAGGAAAAGGTCTGGCTCAAACAGCTAGATCACCTTCCCGGTCATTGACAAAGCAGCTTTCTGATCCTCGTGACATCACACTCTTCTGGTATCCTTAGTCGAAGCAGACAACATTTTGACTTAACTTTTTGTACTCCCTGCTGATCCCGGTTTAAGAACACAAGCTGTAATACTTAAAAGCTAAAGTATACAAAAAGTGATGGGTGGAATGCTTGAATTAATCTCAGTCACTGGTAAGTACTGTAGGCCGCATCCCAATTTATTGTTATTTTGCATACCATGTCACCTCTGTATCGCTGGAGGAAAGTGAATGTACTAGTCTTTTTGTGTGTAAAATACTCCACTGAAACTTGGCTATTATTGTGTAGATCAGGCCGTTTCCTCATAACCAGGGAAACTTGCCTATTCCATCTGAGCTGTAAGCCACCTTGACAGAATCTGATCATTTTGACCTCTAACTGTCTGCCTAGCATGCACAGGACAGAAATTCAGCATGCATCCCACCTGATAGGATGAGTAGTTCAATTTTAAAATACTTTTTTGACTTTTGATTTTCCAAGTATCTATAGAGCGGAATTAAGGACTTTAACATTATGCCAAAGAGTTTGTTTTTGCGTGGACTTCAAGAAGGGGAATCTGCCAACACCTGCACAGGCAGGACTGAACAGGAACATGGCATGGTCCTGCTTAGTACCTAAAGTTTTCATTAGTCATAAGAGTAGGTAATGCACCTTAAGACTATCCAGAGCATAGTGGTTGATAGCCATGCTTTTGCAGGATGTAGTGGCATGTGCAGATGTCTCTCGAGACTTGTGTTTTGATAACCTAGAATATAACAGGTTTTGGAGGTCTTTTAGGGGCGGAGATCTGAAAAAGAAGAACTGGAAAAGAAGTAATAAGACCGGCTGAGAGAGTATCCTATTTGTAAACCAAATTTTTGTTGATTCATCTTGTGTTTATTTGGTAAGCATATGCTTAAAATTGACCAATAACGGAGCAAGAGTTTAGGGAGTGCCCATCCTCCCTTTGCCAAGAGAAGTAAAAAAAAAATGGAGGGGCTCACCATGGTCTTTTATGGCCCCATTTGATAGCTGATATAGACGCATTACTTTTTTAAAAAAAAGGGCATCTGAAGATCTAGGGTAAGTGCATGAAATAGATACAATAATTTGGGTAACAGTATAATTTTATTGAGGTTAGCACACCCTAATAATTTAAAGGGGAGTGCTGTTTCCATTTCTTATAGAACCTGTGGCTTCCTACAAAGTGGGTGTATAGTTACTGGGTCTCAGGTTGTCTAAATTTGTTGTTAGCTATACCCCATCTTTGAGAATGATTGAGCATCATATGGAGGTTCTTGGCCTATCGTTAGCACATGTGTTTATCTTTATTAAGTTTATATCCAAAACCTTACCAAGTTGGGTGACAGCAGCTTCAGTCACATACATGGCTGAGCTGCGGTTTAGAGTGTTGAGTTAACACACCACCTGAATTCTAACTCTATTTGATCTATTCATCAAAACCCTAAAAATGGTCCCAGAGCATATTGAGTCGGGAACAGGGCATCCTTGTTTTCTTGCTTAGTACCATGGGAAATATTAAATGGGGTAGAGAAGTGGACACTTATAGTTAACATTGCCTTTGAGATATAATACATAGCTTGTATTCACTTGATAACAGGTAACGGAAGTCCAAACCAATGCAGTGGCCACAGCACCTGGCCAAATGTCTTCTCGGCATCAAGGGATATGAAGGACATTGTGGTGTTCCGCCTCTGCCCAGTCAATTATCACCACTGCAAGGTTAGTATGTCCTGTGGTACCTCTGCTGGGCATAAACCTGTTTTGCCAAGGAATCACTAATTGCATCATTATTTTGTTGATTTTCAGTGATAGAAGGCGTGGATATTTTTAAAATCTGAGCATTACACTGAAATGGGACAATAGGAATTAATTAATGGGGTGTTAGTATTTATTTATTTATTTCAATGAAGTCATCACTTGGGCAAAGTTTCAAGAGGAAAGAATTGGCACGCCTTGCATGATTTTAGTAATGTATTGAAGGGAAAAAGTGAGTAATTTCATTGGTGATTAATTTACCTAATTCTCTGGGTATGGCGGCCATTCCTCCGGCTGTGCTATCGGAACTGTATGGATAACTCATATGAGGTCATTTAATATTATTTGGGCTTTAAATGCTCCTTGTTAACAGGGGGGTGGGGTCGATATTGGCAGGGAAACGGTATACGTTGTACGCCTACCTCATGCAATATAAATTCCAAATAGCAATGTTACAGAAAACACATTTACTGATCAGGCTGAGGTGAAAAAAATGGCTAAATGGGGACATATGTTTGCTGCTACATATTCCTTTTATGCTAGGGTTGTGATTACATGGATAGTATCAGGCACTCCTTTTAAGCCCCATGATACGATGATAAACCCAAAGGGGAGATGTGTTTAAGTGGCGGAAATCCTTGAGTATTATGACTCCTGCCTGATTAACACCACGCCCCTAATGTGGACGATAAAACATTCTTTCCTGAAATTATGACTAGTAGCTGATTATGCTACAAGCACATTAATCCGGTCAGGCCATTTTATTTGTGTATTGGATTAAAGATTGGACTAACTATTCCCAACCCCGCAAAGCCTGGTATAAAACCGGGTAAAGAAACAATTTTACCTGGTTATTTTTGACTTTAACCTAGTAAATATCTGGTGTCATTACCACCCACATGATGAGACCTACTCCTATTATTCAGCTGTACATGGAAGGCACAGTAGACTGGACTGTGTGTTGTAATATAGAGAAGAAATTGCAGTGTTTTGATAATATCTCCTACTTAAACAGGTTTTTATCCGATCACGTACCTTGAATCCTTACTCTGAAGCAGAGATGTGCTAGGACCTATATACATTTATGGTCAATGCACATAGACGTAATGACTGAAGGGGCTTTCATGTGGTATATGAAGGAGACATTTCTTCGCACACAGTCACAAGTCAACTGAGAGTTGAGCTAAGGAGTGGAAGGCATACAGAGGTCCTCTTAGAGGGGAGTTTATGGCACTGACATTTGGAGTTAATCAACAGTTGGACTGATCTTCATCCAATTTAGAAAATGTTCATGCACAGCAGAACTAGCAGATCCTGACCGATCCTACGGCTGCCTGGCAGTGGGTAATAACTATATGACAGATAAAAGATACTTAGTCTAGGCAAGAAAGTACACACACACATAATACAGACAGAAACTGTTCCAAGAAGGGGATAGGTCTGGTCTTGTATTAGGCTGGCTGTTAAAGAAAGAGAGCGAGGTCACAGACCTGTATACTAATGTTAAAGAACGCAAGGTGCCTGGGTATTGTGGCAAGAGGCCCTATTAATGAGGAGTGTAGTGCATATTTGAAAGACTACTTTTCTCAGGAGCTGACCGGGCCCCCAGATGAGATAGAGAAGAACTTTGAAGAAGCCAGACTCCCACACCTGTTGGGGGAGCAAAGTCTACTTTTGTATTCCCCTATCAGATTGGAAGAACTGACCGAGGCCTTGTATGGTATGAAAAAATTTAAAGTTCCAGGTGCAGATGGCATCCCAGCAGAGGTTTATCAAATGATGCCTTCGCTCAAGTAAGACCAGCATTGGCATAGCCAATAGGTTTCGCTTTTGGGACCTTATAAGTGTTCGGCCATGCAACAGTTGATGTTGTTGCACCAAGGATATTGTGCTGCATAACTAAATACTAAAAGGTCCCAAAAGCGAGACCTATTGACTATGCCAATGCTTGTGTAAGAAAGCCTTTGATTGCGTCTCCCGGCCAAGAACAAAGCTGAACGCGGCTCTGTGAAGCCCTGCTGGCCTCTGCTGCGGGAAACCTGTTTTTCACCAATCTAACACATGCAGGGTACGAAGAGATCACACAAACCCGACTAAAAGACAGGAAAGGGTAGCCTTGAAAACGGACCATTATTCCTTCCAACACCTTTTATATTTCTTACTGTACCTAGTAATTGGTTACGTATTTCATTTTTTAGGGCTCGCCTGCTGATGCGCTTGCGCATAGCTGGCGAAGCTCTATAGTGGCTTATCCAGAGTTTAACCACTGGCGATTCCATGCAGTGCATGTGCGCTTTTTAGGTCATTGCGCAAGCGCAAGCCCTGAAAAGCGCGTGCACAATGCCACAGGCTGACTGCCTGCCTGCCTCGCATTACCACATCAAAGGCAGCCCAGCCTTCCTCCCACAAGCTTCTCAGCATGCGCTCTGCGCTCTGCATTTCTCCTCCCAGCGCATTTCTCATCCCCTAATTATTCCCGGCCAGCCGTACTTTCAGTTTCACGGCCGCCAGGCCGTGTCTCCTTTTATGCTCTCTGATGCTTGTTTTTTTTTTAAACTTGTTTTAACATGGCAGCTTTCTCGCATTTCTCCTCCCCCCTCCCCACAGCATTGCCAAGAGCTTTTTTTCTACAGTATTCGGACTCTGTCTCTACTTTAATAGACACTTTAGCTCCTTCTTCTTATCTCTTTTCCCCTCCCCCTCTCGCCAGCCACATTTCTTTGCTTCCCTCTCTACCCCTCCCTCCACCGGCTTTCCTTCTTTTTCTTTCCTCCCACATCTCTCCATCCCATTCACTCCCCCTGCTGCTCTCTGTCTTATCTCCTCCCTCTTCCTTTATCTCCTCTTCCTCCCCGGCACAGAAAGCTCTTGTGACCCGCAGTCCCTTCCCTCGGGCCCTCTCCCTCCTGTCGCCCTGATATCTATCACCAGTCCCCGCGCTCACCTCATTCTCCTGTCTCTGCCCACTTTTTCTTCTCACGGTCTCCTCTTTCGGTCTCCATCTTTTACGAACAGTCGCTCCCTCCCTGCCCTCTTCGCGCAGTCTGCCTCTTCCTCCCCCGCCATGATAAACTGTTGTTTTCGATGATGTGCAGAGCAGCACCGCCCGGCCCAGCCCCACTCCCAATCTCGTGTCTAGTTTCACTGGTGCAAAGTGTGTCTGTACTTCTCTCACATTAAGCTTTAACTGCGTTTCTGCACTGTGGTCCACTGCTGTGTCCGTCCTGTTTTCAGAGCACAATTTTCACAATCGCATGTCCACTGTTGGTGCTGACGGTTAATCATTCCTACCTTCGTTCTGTGCTCACCCCGACCCCTCTAGCTCTCCATTTCATCATACTCTTGTCTCTTATTTTCGTGCCCTTTGTTTCAAGCTTTTTTAAAAGTTTTGTTTTCATTCTTCTGTCCTATTCCTGTTTTGCATTTTCTCTTCATAACCATTTCTTCTTTTGTTGGTCCATTTTTCTTTCTTTTTTTCCTTATTTGTAATATCAATACATCTAAGTCACGTAAATACAAAACATGTTGCATTACAAATGCTATAGGTGTCACATTTGCGAAAGTTATAACTGTTGGCATTGTAAATGACAAAGCTATTAATTTAGCTATTTTAAAAAATAACACATAAATAAAAAAAAATTCATTTATAAGACCAATAGCTCAAACTTTCCTAATGCGAGCCCTATTGCATTTCCAATGCTTGTTTAACGTATCCGCGACGGCTTCAAGTTCTGCTGGGAAAATATGTTACTGTGGATGCTGCGGAAAGAGTCAAGATCAGAGGGGTAAAATCAAAATTCAGAAACACTGAAGTGCTAAATTTGCTTCAGATGCAACACATGTTTACTCCCCCCTCTGATGCACCACAATTTGGGTAGCGTCTTGCATTGAAAGGAAGAAAACAGATATTTGTCTGAACTATTCGGCATTATCACTATAGTGAGTCAGTTCAAAACGGAAACGATGTGAATAAATGTTACATCCTGGTAAGGAATTCCAGAAGACTTCGATAGGTTACAGATGATAAGTTTTTTCTTCTTAGATGGTTAGATAGGTTTTCCAGTGTATATGTAATCAAAGCCCCACCAGCAACGTCCTCTCTGCTGCCTAACCCAGGATCCAACTGACAGTCCTCTTGCAGCATACCAAACATTCCAATGACATCACATTCACACTAACATTCCACTCACACTGGCTGAACAGCAGAGGCAGAGAAACAGGGCAGTAGTAAGGTAGAAACCTTGGATAGAACACACCTTCCCTCTTTATAAAATGAACAAAGAGAAAGCAAATGTAAATAGCAATGGTACAGTAACATCACAGAATAATCAATAAGAAATTGCAGTAGAAAATTGTGAATGCACACAAGTATGAAAACATACTAAAAATAAGGAAGGTGAAATGTGATGTAAACATAAGCAATAAAAGAAAAGAAAACATGTAATACAGTACAAAGTGATACAGTATGACAAATTTTACAGCACGAAATGAATACAAAAATAGAAAATACACACATCTCCTTCTTTAGCAGAGAAAAAAATTGAAGTAAGAAGTTTCAAAAGGAATGGAAAAAAGTAAAAGAACGGAAAGCAAACTAAGAAAATGTACATAAGCAAAAGTAATGACCACCACAACTACACCAACTGGACAGGCTAGCGAGAAGTATGGAACCACCGAACACAGGAACAGGAAGAAGGAAACCAGGAAGAAATGAAAGTAAAGAAAGAAAACAGTTGGCGTACACCTCACACATCAACCAAAAGCAAGACATGTAGAAAAGGTCTGCGATCTGCGTAAACTGTACCATACCAAAGATAAGAGTACAGTCACACCTAAAATTAGACCACAAGTGAAAAATGCAGGGAAAGTACGATCTGGGAAACTGAACTACACAGCAAAGAAAATTCAGTAACACCTCAAATTAGACCACATAAGTAAACCTGCGTACAATTTGACAATTAAACTGTAAATATAAATAAGGCTCCCGGTTTTCCATTTCAACAGATTTTTACATATAAATACAGACGGAAAAATATTTTCCTTCCGTCTGTATTCATAAAATTAAAGCAGAAAAATACGACCAAATCAGATTCCGAGAATTGTTCGGCAATCCGTGCTCTAGCCCTGAGCCCAGGGTTAGCTGATATGCCCCTCTTCCTGACTGCAGGGTATGCTTGCCCACATTAACACCTTCTGGGCCATTAATCTCTGGCAGGGCCTAGTTAACAGTTAAATGGTCTTCGAAGTACTCTGTGCGGCTGAGATAAGCTCATGTTTGAGTGTCCCTGGAAGCTGTCTCAGCCTGGGGTGCCACACAAAGGGGGCTGGGGGAGGGGGGGGGCGTAGGGGCTGAAGCCCTTTGAGCACAATAGGCGTTGCGAGCCAGTCTCTAGCACTTCACCGAAAAGAGAGGCAGCCAGGTGTGTGCGCACTGCAAGAACGAGTGATTCACACCTGATCTTACCCTTGTAACTGATGAGACTCCTTCACAGGCCCTGGCACCCTCTGCACATTGGCTGTTTACATTTCAGCAGGTTACAGATGACATAATGGAATACACATCTACTGCCTGTCAGAGGGGCAGGGACAACATGGCGTACGCGCCGGGCAGACACTTAACCTCTGCAAAGTGCTTAAGACTGCTTTTCCGCTAGATACTAGAGCGCCCTGAAGCAGCATCCCAAGAAACACTTTGAATGAATAAACACATCACGACCTTGGCCACAGGTATCTGCACTGTCCGTGAGACGAAGGCTCACTGAGAGGAATGGTTTGTTTTGTAAATCCAGCCCGCTCCTCTGTATTGGTGAACACTGTTTGATCTTGGGCCAGGAGCCGTGGGTGTGGGCCTTGTGTAATCAGAGCTCTTTGTTACTGCCCTGCAATAATCGCAGGCCAGCTTCATCTCCAATAATAAGAAGCTCGGTCCCAACTAGAGGTCTGTCCAGATGCTTCTCATTCCAACACGGACTACAAAGGATGCGCTTCCGGTTCTGTGCACAGCTGGCCTGTGCTTGTTGAACAAGCCTCGGGAGAGCCCCAGGGGTCACTGTGTCATGTGCTCCCTTGCAATACCCCAACAGGATGGAACCGAGTGTTAGACTTGTTATTTTCACTCATAAAGGATCAGAGAGTGTTCCAGGGGCCAGGCACCCTCACCGGGCGTCAGTGTCACTGCGCCTGCGCTGGCCACTGTGAATCTGGTCTGATCTCCTGCACACTCTGGTTCTCGCCTCAAGGCAGTGTCTTCCTAAGGATTTTGGGGACCTAAGACCTTAATATTTTTGGGTTGTCCCATTAACAATATTCTTCTAAGTGAAGTACCTTGATGCCAAACAATATTGAAATATGTGTTAAGGCCTGAGATAGAGAAAAATACAGAAGTACAAATGATCAAAAGTACATTTTCCAAAGAGCTCCTATGGTGGTGGGGGCCCTGGGCAACTGCCCACTTTGCCAATGGCTTAAAACGTTTCTGCCTCAAGGCACAATACTCTACAAGTGCGCCACAGCACACATTGTCACATCAGGTGGGTGTGTGCAAATGTGCCCTCTTGGGTTCATGTGTGCAGAGGTCGAAGCTGCTGATATGAGGGGCCCCCTCTGCTTGGCTCAAGGGGCCCTTGAACTAGTGACAGCCCCCTCCCTTTGTGAATGTTCAGCCGTTTTCTGAATGCGGACAACCAACTGTGTCAAATGTGAAGGCGATGAATTGAAAGCGCCTTTCAGCACATCTAATCCAGGCCAAAATGGGAACACATGTTTTGCGAGTGCTCCGTGCCCCAGAGGGCAGGTGCTTTCTACGCTCGTGTGCAAGTAGCAAAGAAATTCAGAGGCGAAACTGCAGTCATGTCATGTCCTCTGCAGACCAACGTAGTTGGCAGAGGCGCAACTAGAGCCAGATTTCAGGTGCGGGGGCTAATTTCAGGTCACTGAAAGTGCACAGGTGCACTTGTCTAAATTTTAAATGTGTTTACATTTAATAATCATGGCTAATGACAGTGTTTTCAATATTGTAACACAGCAGCAGCTCACTAATTCTGCAAGTAATTTCTGTGGCAAAGTTTTCAGCGGACTGTTTTGTGTTTACATAATTTGGCACCGATATACATATAGCTAAACCTATAACAACCGTGTGCAGTCTATTTAAATAAATGTGGAAAAATACTAGCTGAAACGTCTGTTTTTGCTTGCGACAAAAATAAATACAGATATATACAGATAAAATGACAAAAAAATAAATATGGATAAATACAGACGGAAATGTTAAAAAAATAAATACCATAAAACTGGGAGCCCTAAATATAAAGTACACATGTAAAGAATCAGAGGAACAAAGAAAATGCTCCAGGAAAATGCGATCTGGGTAAACTGAACTACGCAGCAAAGAAATTCAGTCAAGCCTCAAGTTAGACCACGTATGAAACTGCAGGAAAAATACAATCTGGGTAAACTAAACTACACAGTAAGGAAATTCAGTCACGCCTCAAATTAGACCACGTATGAAAACCTACGCACTAAATGAAAAATGTACTGTAAGTGTCGTCATGAAGTTATCAGAGGTACAAGGAAAAGTGCACCAGGAAGAGTGTGATCTGGGTGAGCTGAACTACACAGCAAAGAAAATTCATTCACACCTCAAATTAGGCCACATGCAAAAACTTGCGCACACTGTAATAAAGGCACTGTTAAGCAAAAATCATGTATAAAAGAGGAACAAGGTAAATGCTCCACATTCAGATACAGACAGAAAATGTATGTAAACCTGCATACCAAGCAAAATGCATTAATAACAAAATAGCATGTAACATAGCAAAATAAAAATCAATGCAGAAATAAGTAGAACATGAAAATGCATAACAGTAAAACGCTGTAATAATGAGAGCCAGAAATGAGGCAGAAACAAAGTTGCTTAAGTGGCAGGAATAACCTGAAAAATACAGCAGAAAGTGAAACAACTATTAAAAAACTGCAAAGTATCTCTAAAATCATGTGGCAAAAACTGGAGACGGTAAAATAATGTCTAAGAAACATGGCTCCATGGATGTGAAAACAGAAATGAATACAGGTAAAAAAATAGAATAAATAGTTGCAACGCCGTAGGAGGGGAGCCTTTAAATGAGCAAAGCAGCTTTGCTAAAGTTCCCCAACATAAGTTGGAATTGCATGAAGAGGTAAGGAAGGAATACAGGGAGAAAACCTGCAAAGCGTCTCTGTACAGATGGCAATAGGGCTGGCTGCAGGAAGACAAAGTGCCCCAAAGTACATCAGAACATCAGGCTCCACAGACATCGAAGAGAAAGTAGCAAGATAGGTCCTGGTAGAAATATGAAGAAAAGTCCCCAATAAAATCAAAGATCACTGTGTTGTCCAAAGTACATAAAAAGGTCTGTGTGAAAGTGCTTGGAGACGTTCATAATGAACAGAAACGTGGTTGGCAAGATGACTACAGTAATCCACATAATGAAGAAAAGGACAAACCCAAAATGGCGGCACACACGGTGACGCTGCACTTCTTAGCATCGTCACAGAAAGATTCCATGGAGCTGCGCAATCAACAGGTAAGAGAGAGTGCTCTATGGTGTTTGTGTCAGCATTTTTTAAAAGAAAGTACAGCGGTTGAACTGACACTTTAGTGGCTGAAATGAAAGTCGGTAAATACATTAAAACAGTTACCGAACGAACACAGCCAAGTCCTACCACAGTAAACAAAATTAATGTGAAACTGAGTGTGCCGATCTCCGTTTTATCTGAAGTTAAAAAATCACTGCTGGAAATGCTTAGGCGGTATATCAGAAAATATACTCATTGTGAGCAGTTGGGAACAGGCAGTAATGAGCATGAAAAGCAACTCGACAATCACAGGAGCCGATCAGAAGTTGACACTGCCACCTCACTGTAGAAATATTGAACTTGCAGGATTATGGCTGAAACGCTTGATCAAACCTAGGCTTAATGTACACTGCAATTCTTAAACAGATGAAGTAGATAAACACTCCCAAAGTGGCAGTAACATCTGAATTCAGAGGGGGGGTGGCTTGGCCGAGCTGCGGAATGGCTACTTGCTAGAGCAGCTCCGTCGGCCGACCGAAAATATCCGCTTATAATCCACTCATAGGCATGCTGGACGGGCCCTAACTTGGCGAAAGCAAAGCAGACGACATCCTGAAGTACCTTTGGGGACAAACCAAGCACCCGACTGACCGCTGATAGTGAGGGCGCGCTCGATCTCCTCAATCGCCTGAGGATTGGAGCGCGGAGGTGGAGCCGGGCCCTAAAGTTTGGCGACGTCCGGAGGCTGATGAGGTCCGTTGCGGACCGCGACCTGTGAAAATAAGCCAGAGGCGGAAGCAAGGTCCGGTCTCAAAGCCCGACGCTCCGGGAAACGGGGCCAAGCAAAATCTGTGGCTGGGAGAGTCGCGTTGGAGGGGCAGCCTCCGAGACGCTGCGGGGAATCTGTGGCGGTGCCGCGAATCAACACCAGCGGCTGCCGCTAGCGGCTGCAAACTCCGGAGCTGGACTGACTGAAAAAGCGACTTACTTGTGCTGCCGGGCGGCTGCACCTTCGAGACCGGCCAGAAAGTAAGGAGGCGTGTGGCTAAGGTTCCGCCCTGGTGCTGTGAGTCCTTCGACTGGGAACGGGGGGACCGGCCGCCATTTTGTTGATTGTTGTTGGTGACCTGAGATACTTGGATCGGGCGGATTGACTGGGGGCTGCTGCGGGTGTAAGAGGCCTGAGGATACGGCGGACTGCTCAATAATTTGCGGTGAATCCGCCGGCGGCCCTAGCTGGGAGGGCTCCTGGGGGCCCTTCAGGTGTGCTAGTCACTGATGGTTGGGTGCTGCTGCACGGAGCAGATTGCGCCTGAGCCACGAAGACCTCTCCGTATTCGAGATATATATGGTGGCGGTACCCCACATTGCCCTGCTGGGACACTAAGTCTGGAGCCCGTTCTGAAGCTAGACCGACCACAATCCTGTTGATTACTGCGGAGGCCCAGGTGTGCATGGTATTCGAGAGGTCGCATGGCCCACATGTGCACTGCTGCATTTTCTGTGAAGCCTGGGTGGAGATTGGACTTGCATGGTTGATTTGGCTGACACTACATCCTGGAACCTCTGGTGGTCTGTCGGTGGTCGCAAATGCATGACGCCTGTATATTGCATAGTTCCCTAATGCAGGCCCGGTTGTGCCAAAGCATTGAAGTTATACCAGCGCACATAGTCTAGCAGGCAGTGCCCCGGCTGCACCAGAATAAAACTCTAGTGAAACCTGCACAAGCCCGGTTGGGGAGAGAGCGGTGGCACGAAGCGAATAGGCCGAGACGGTCTGCGCCGCCCACGACAAGACAGCTTGGTCGTGTCGCGGAGAGGTGTATCGCGACGCTCTTCGCGACGACTGCATTGTGCCTTGCGGATTGGGCACCTGGTGCAAATATGGGTAAACCAGAAACGTGGCAACCGAAAATAACTTTTGAAAAGAAGTTAAACAAGGCTGGAGATACAGATAGGGGCCAACAGGAACAGCCTACGGGCTCCACAACGCCATCACCACCTGAGGATGATATCCGCTCCATGTTCAAAGACCTGAAGACCAGCCTGCAAGGCCTAGACACCAAAATGGACTCTCTGGCTGAGAGAATGGATCCCATCACTCAGCGTATGGACAAACAAAAGGGACGAGTGAGTGTACTCGAGACGAGGGTCACCGAAACGGAAGAAGGTCAGACAGAATTAGACAAAAAATTGCGTGGCATGGATGGCGTGCTCCAGCTTATCAAACAAAAGAACGAGGATTTGGAAGCGAGATCGCGCAGGAACAAAATACGCATTACGGGGATTGCGGAATCAACTGACATACAGAATATGGAAAAATACGTAGAGGAGATGATGAAGGAACATTTTGGTCAGGAACTATCGGCGATGTTCCTGATAGAGCACGCGCACAGGTCACTGGGTCTGCGGCCAAAGCCAGGCGCTCCGGCACGACCGATACTGGCGAGAGTACTAAACTACAGGGATCAAGACATAATCTTGAAACTCGCCAGGGAAATGGGTGATGTACAATATAAAGGTAACAACATAACCCTATATCCGGATTTTATAATGCAAGTCCAAAACGCCCACAGGGAATTTCTCCCTGCCAAGAAAATCTGTCAGCAGATTGGCACCGCTACGCTTTGATATATCCTACTAAGCTCAGAATACAAGGACACGGTAAACCTATGTTCTTCACGGACGCCAAGACTGCCCTCTCATACGCGAAACAAATGGCAAATGAACACAAACAACGTGAGGTGATGCCGGACTCTCAGCTGGAGAAATCTCTTAGTGACATTGAGTGACGTATAGAGGCACGGCGCATTGAACAATCAGATAAGTGAATATTGTAGATACCTGATGTGTAGGTGGGTGGAGCGGATGTGGGTCGGAGCTCCCGTAGATCTCAACTCAGTTGATTCCATATATTTGTGCGGTACAATGGTTGGATGTATCCGTAGAGGGATCCCATGGAAAACATACACAACCATATTAGACCGGGAGGGCAGGTTTATCTTACTACACGGTACGCTCTATGGTACTCCTACAGTGATTGTGAATGTATATGACCCAAACTCTGATAGCCCAGAATTCTTCTATGGTGTTTGTCAGAAGATTCAGTCGTTAATGCCAGTGTCACTTCTTTGGGGCGGGGATTTCAATGTGGTACTATCTTCGGTGCTTGACAGGGAAGGGGCCACACGTGAACACCATCCGAGGGCCGCTCAGGCGTTAAGGGACACCATAGAAATTCGTGGTCAAGGCTGGATTACTGGCTAATGTCGAAGGACATTCACACACAAGTTACGGGCACAGAGCACTTTCCGCGCACTTTTTCGGATCATGCACCTGCGGTGGTGAAAATACGCGTCCCTGAGCATTACATACAACCATTCACTTGGAGATTTCCATCAGGAGCCTTGCTTGATCATGTCTTCCGGGAGAGTCTTAGAGAAAAGGTGGAAGATTATTTCACGCTAAATGAAGGTACGGTAGATTCCCCCAGTACACTCTGGGATGCATTTATGGTGGTTTTTAGGGGGACTGTATAGCCTTAAAGGCAGGAGTGTTAAAAGACATTCATGCCACGCTTGGGAGGCTGGAGACTGTAATTGGTGCACTAGAAAGAGACTTCCAGATTCACCCTTCTGCGACCACAGTAGCATTGATCAGAACCAAGTTGACAGAATTCCAGGGCGAAGCGGAGAGGGAAACGGCGTATTTAAATAAATATGCGCAGGCTAGGCGAGATGGTGAGGGAGATAGGGCTGGGAAGACGCTAGCGGGGCTGTTACGTGCACCGAAAGGCACTGACTTTATCACAGAGTTGCAAATAGAGGATGGAGATGCCGCTCGCACACCGCAGCATATACTGTCCACAATGGCTGGCTACTATAAACCACTATATTCAACCTCTGTAAGCACATCGGACGATGATATAGAGGCGTACTTAGACACACTTGCGCCGGCATGGTTTAATGATGGAGCTCGTGAGTACATGAATCTGCCAATAACGGTTGATGACATACAACAAGTGATCAGTAGTATGCCGACCGGCAAGGCCCTGGGGGCTGATGGCCTGACGGCCGCATTTTATAAGGAATATGTTGATCTCCTGGCTCCCGATTATGGCAGGCATACATGGAAGCAATAGACACGGGGGAGCTACCACCTACTTTAAGAGAAGCCATGATTGTCGTGCTATTAAAACCAGAGAAGGACCCCACTTCCCCTGACTCATACAGGCCTCTATCACTCATTAACCTTGACGCGAAAATATACGCCAAACTATTGGCGAATAGACTGCAGCCCATGCTTCCACAAATAGCGCTACCAGATTAGTCCGGTCTTATACCTGGCAGGGCTACATCGCACAACCTGTGGACACTGTTTGGAGTCTTACATTACCTGGCACCACAGGTGCAGGCAGTGGCGGCCCTTCTGGACGCCACCAAGGCATTTGATTCTTTAGAATGGAAATTTCTGTTTGTTTTATTGACTCGTATGGGCCTGAGCCTCCCTTTTATACAACAAATCCAGGTTTTATACAATAAGCCACGAGCCAGGGTACGGATCAACGGGCAGGTGTCGGACTCTTTTTCCATAACACGTGGAACGAGGCAGGGGTGCCCTCTGTCGCCGCTACTATTCGCCATTGCCACTGAGCCTCTAGCAGCGAGATTGCGTCAACACCATACGCACAGAAGTATTGGCTTCACATCCAGAGGCCTCTTGATCTCTATGTTTGCGGACGACATGTCCATCTACATGGTGGATCCTGTAGACAACTTCAAACCACTCATGCGTGAAATCTTCAAATATGGAGGTCTCACAGGCATTCAAATAAATTGGGCAAAGTCCACTATTCTCGCACTCACGGATGAGACGACACCCTGTGAAACAGACTATCCACTACAGTGAGCACAGTCCGGGACTCGTTATCTCGGCATTGTCATAAGCAGATCCATACACAAATTGTGGCTTGATAACTATAGCAAAGTGATGGACAGGATTGAATCCAAAGTGCAGGATTGGAGGCGCCTCCCCCTGTTGCTGTTAGGGCGCATAGCGCTTACAAAAATGATCCTACTTCCCAAACTATTATATCTCTTCGTAAATATACCAATGCCTCTTACAGTGCCCTTCTTTAGACGTTTGCGAACAGCGGTTCTTGAGTTGATGTGGGCGGGACGACAACCTCGGGTGTCCTGGAACCTATTGAAGCTCCCTTTTGACCAGGGCGGGCTTGGGGGCCCCGGATTTTGAATTATATGCCTACAGTGCTCAGGCGCAGTTCCTTCACTTCTCACATCACTCGATGCCATTCCAGCCGCATGTCACAATTGAGATTGACAGGTCTGCGCCAACTCCCTTTCATGCGGCGGTGTACCAGCGGTATAAACCTCCACAAGATGAAATCGACACAGTGGCAGCGACCAGATGGGCCTGGAAGGGTATAGCGAAGCGAGCGGGTGTTTTGTACGCTCCTTCTATGCCTCTAAATGGAAATCCGTTACTAACCCCCATGACGGACCGGGCCACTACTCTGCGAGCTAAGGAACATGGGCTGGAGAAGGGGGGGGGGACCTTTTTCCTGAAGCCACATTCCTGACGCTACACAATATGTGCCGGGGAGATACGCCCTCTCTGTCGGACGCATTGCTCTACTATCAAATTAGGTCGGCGTGCAAAGCCTGTTACATAGAGTATCCCAAGGAGCCACACTCCCTCCCTGCTTTGGAGAATGTCTTGTCCAACTCCTCCTCTAAAAAAACTTATAACGCGCATATATAGTAAAACTCAAAAGACTTCTCCCATAACGTCCTATGCGTCCAAAGGCCGTTGGGAAATGGACATGGAAACGTCCATAACTGACCAACAATGGTCTTTCTGCTGTGTGCAGCTAGAACACTTTTCTCCAAATTACAGGCTCCGATTGATCCATTTTAATTACCTGCATAGGGTGTATCGCACGCCACTCCAACTAAAACTAATGAATCTAAGGGCGGACTCCAATTGCTGACGCTGCAGATGTGTGGATGCAACATTCCTCCACTTGGCATGGTCCTGTAGAGAGATAGCTAACTTTTGGCTGGAAGTACTCAGGCACATAGGTGATATTGTAGACATCTTGATCCTGCCCACCCCACTAGTGGTGCTATTAGGCTATGTTAAGGATATACCGGTGGGCTCTCGCAAATTGGTGGCGATGCTGCTGCTCTTGGCTAAGCGACAGGTGGCAGTGCATTGGAAGAAGGAGAGGCCGCCTACCGTTGCTAGCTGGCTACAGACTGTCACATATTGTAAGGATCAGCTGACCCGCTACTGGGAACTGCAGCCCTGCCGCTCCAGACCAGTTGACATTTGGGAACCGTATGTGTTGTGGTTGACGGCGGAAGGGCATCCTATGTAACAGAGACCATCAATACTGCAGCCAATAAAGCACGGACCCTTTTTAACACAGTTAAAGAATTAGCCGGAGCAAATTCTATGGCAGTTGCACGTCCCCTCACCCCTCAAAAATGTCAAGACCTTGCCACGTATTTTGTGGAAAAGATCGAGACTATTCTTGCCAACATTAATGTTCCGGTGTGGGATGACAGGAAAGTTCCTCCCCTAGAAAGCCTATCAGGAAATCGCCTTGACTCCTGGCCACCCATCTCCCTGGACACCCTGAAATCTTTGGCCACTTCTATTAAATCGGGCTCTCCATGTGACCCTCTCCCAATTAATATTCTGAGCCAACTGGACGATAGTGCTTTGGGGATTATTGCTGAGACACTAAATGCCTCCATTCATCTGGCAACCGTCCCAGCGTCCTGGAAGCACGCCATGGTCAGCCCTCTGTTGAAAAAGCCGTCAGCTGATCCAGAGGTACTGGCCAACTATCGTCCGATTTCCCTGCTGCCAGCATTCTCAAAAATCCTGGAAAAGCACATCCATGGTGTACTTTCAACATACACGGAGAATAACAACCTACTCCATTTTTCCCAGTCGGGTTTTAGGGCAGGCCACTCTACCGAATCTGCCCTCCTGGGAGTCACGGAGAAGATCAGGGGACTTTTGGACGACGGGCAAACGGTTGCTCTTGTTCTGCTTGATCTAAGCGCAGCCTTCGACACCATCTCACACAACAGACTGCTTGTCAGGCTGAGTGAGGATGGTGTCGGAGGGACAGCGCTGGACTGGATTAGATCTTACTTGAGCAACAGGACGTTCCAGATCTCGTCATCACATGCCCAGTCGGACATTTTTCTGTCACCCCACGGCGTGCCTCAGGGCTCAATTTTGAGGCCGCTATTTTTTAACTTGTATCTCCGCCCCCTCGCCGATTTGGCAGAGCGGGTAGGTCTAGAACTTATGACCTATGCGGATGATTCGCAGATTATTTTTTCCCTTACCAACTCAGAGTCTTCATCCCCCTCTGTGCTGAAACTAGGCCTTCAGGAAATCTTCAGCTGGATGTCCACGAACCAGCTGAAGCTCAATGGGGAGAAGACGGAGATTCTTCTCCTGGGGAAAAATAGAGATCTGTGGCAGGACATCCATTGGCCGCCATCTTTGGGTGCCTTCCCCACCCCGGCTACCCAGGCTAGAAATTTGGGGGTGTGCATCGATGATTCATTATCAATGAAACAGCAGGCTAACAAAGTGGCTGGTATTTGCTTCACGATCCTTAAATGGCTGCGGAAGATTATCTGGATGCTGCCTGTGGATACCCAGAAGACCGTAGTCAATGCATTAATTACATCTAGGTTTGACTACGGTAACATCTTATACCTGGGTTCCAATCTAGCCGTGACCAGGAGACTGCAGCTGGTCCAGAACTCTGCAGCCAGGTTGCTGTGCAAGATTCCTAGGACAGCAAGGATCTCGAAGCATCTGAGGGACCTACATTGGCTGAGGGCAGAGAACCGAGTTCGGTTCAAAGCCTTGACATACATGTTCAAGATCAGGGCAGGAACTGCACCAAAATACCTGCAAAAATTGGTTAGGCCCCATGTTCCCGCACGCAATCTCTGTTATTTAAATGGAGCAAATTTCGTGGTTCCCAGGTTCAAACTGGCCCGAGTGGGGGGGAAATCTTTCTCCCATCTGGGACCAGTTCTTTGGAACTCCCTCCCCTTAGCCTTACGGAAGGAGGAGAATTTTGCCAGTTTTAAGAAAAATGTTAAAACTTGGCTTTTTAATAAATAATTGTGGTCCTTGACAGTTACTGCCCTCTATGTTCTGACCTCTTAGCCCTGGCGCCGGGAAACCCTTTGTGGGTATCTGTGCGCATTACAAATGCAAAAAATAAATAAATAAATAAATAAATAAGGGCGCAGATATAGCTGCTGATATGGATGACTGATATGTACACTGTGGAGTGTTTGCTGTAGAGGAGATGTCAGATTGGGTATATACACTGCTCAGGGAGACACCTGATATATGTGCCCTGTTAACTGACTGTCGAGTCCTGGTAGTTATGAATGGATGTAATGTGTATAGGCAGATGTGTGTAGTTAAGGGGTTGGGGGGAAGTTAGGTAATCTTTATATTAAGACATGACAATTGGGCAACACCGTATCGTATTTTATATATTCATTTATTTTATCCCAGTTGTTTCACAACTACCATTAGTATGAAGCTCAGTTTATGTATACAGTACGCTGCCGAACCCCCAGGATGTCGGCGTATCAGCTGTGTATCGTATTGCAGTATAATATTTTCAACGCTGCCGGCCCCGGGTTGTAGGCATATTGCAGCTGTGTAAACTTGTAACCGCAATAAACATTGTTGAAACTAAAAATTAAAAAAAAACATCAGAATTGAGGGAAGCTGAAACATAATGCTGAATTAGGCAGAAAAGCAGTAAGTTGAATTGAAGAAGCAGGAACTGGTACACTGCTGTGAGCACACAGGTGACTAGAAGTGCAATAACTAGCACACACCAGTAACATGTGCCCAGTCAGAAACTGGCCTAGTAGAAATCAAGCAGGAAGAAACAGGCAGTAGGAAATTTACACCTTGTCCATGGGCTGTCCGGTGAAATTTGGACACTGGTGGGGCGGGAGGGCGTTAAATCCTTACGTAGGTTCGTTTTAAGTAGAAACTTGAATAAAAGTACATTTAAGAAGCTTTTAGAAGGTCCTTAACCACATGGCTGCTAGGCGTTTTCCCGTCCTGCGCTGAAAAACCAAAATCACCATAATTCATGACGAGCTGGCCTTGTCATCCGCGCACGGCAGGTAAGCGCCATGACGAGCCCAGCTCGTCATTAGCTTCGAAGGGGTTAAGAAGCTTGAAGGAGGTCCTCACGTGTAGTTTTGATTCACCTCGTCGCCAGATTTATGTTACATCCTGGTAAGGAATTCCAGAAGACTTTGATAGGTTACAGATGATAAGTTTATTCTTCTTAGATGGTTTTCCAGTATATATGTAATCAAAGCCCCACCAGGAGCACCTCTCTGCTGCTCAGCCCAAGATCCAACTGACAGTCCACTCACAGCATACCAAATATTCCAATGACCTCACATTCACACTAACATTCCACTCGCACTGGCTGAACAGCAGAGGCAGAGAAACAGGGAAGATGTAAGGTAGAAACCTTAGATATAACAAATAATAAAAAAAATATAAGGTGCTATACATATATATACATTGCACGTACACTGATTGTCAATATGTGAAAGGGTTTAAAAACCCATCCTGCGGCAACAAGCAGTTTCAGCCTGGAAAGCTAGTTAGTGCGTCTTCAGCTCTGCAAACCGGGGTAGGTGGTTGCATTTGGTCAAGCTGCCAGTAGAGGGCGAGAGCACAAGAATACAGCCATGGCTCACTCTGCAGCAATACTTTATCATAATAATGCATAATTTATGTGACTGAATATCATCAGCTAGCAAAGCTACTTCATGCCACCTTTGTTCAACACTAAAGTAGATTAAAGGATCTCAACGCGGTGCAATGATTTTTTTGTGTGCTCATCTCTTTTCTTAACCATTTGCTGGATGCAAATGTAAGCTAGTTTTATGGAAAAAACAAGGCTTTCATTATTATTATTATTTTTTAAATCTTCGTGCGGGAGCCAAATATAGTCCCACTTCGTGCTCATCAAGGGAAGCGTTGCATTAGTTGTTTGGGCACCGCTTTTGCAGGGAACCCATTTTATTTGCATGTGACCAGCTGGTACGAGAGGCAACGCTTGAGTGTTTTCCAGGGCTGCGCATTTCAATTTGGAATGGGTCAGTAATCCGTCGTCGAGCCAGTACGTGCCAGTTAGTCCTGCCATCAAAGCGTTGTCATTCTAGGAGAAGAGGCGTTATCCTGCTTTCATTTTACTCTTCTGTTCTGCAGACAGCCTTTGGCAGGAGGCGGGGATGGGGCAGGAACCTGGCGGAGGGAAGGGAGTACAGCCGTAAATTAGAAGTAAACAACTTTGCTCAGAATAGAATCTGAAAGAAGAAGCAGGGCGTCTTTATACGTTATGTGTCCTCTCAGTTTTGCAACCAGGCATAACCGTAAAAAGCAAATAGGCAAATTTCACAAGCAAGAAATTCGGCTGCAACAAGCATTGGCCACGCGCGAAAGTGAAAGCAACTCGGCAGGGGAGGGGCGGGGCGAAGGAGCTTGAAAGCAGTCAAGTGAGAGGAAAGACAGATGGCGCCTGATCGGGGGCTGAAAGCTGGCGGTTGCGCGCGTGTGAACTCAAGCGCTAGGCCAGCCAAAGGATCTTGTGGTAGCAATTTTTAAAGCCCCTACTAAATGTCTTGCAGCGCATGCGCTGGCTCGAGCAAGACCTAAAAAACTGCTGAAGGTGTACATTGAGATCCGTGAAAGAGAGCAACTTCCTCACACAAAGAGAGTGAGAGGCACTTATAGTTTTGATTCCCAAAGACAGCAAGGACACCGCATTGTTAACATCTTATAGACCTTTGTTGATGCTCAATACTAAAATTAAGCCGTTAAGTAAAGCCTTTCCCTATAGACCTTTTTAGGAGGTAAAAGCTATTAGGAGACATATGCATTAGTTGAAGGAATCTGAAGAAGAGTTAGCAATCGCATCCTTCTATCTGTAATGTATATTCAAAACTGTGAACTGGAAATGTTTGTGGACAGAATTGCAAGGTCTCAACTTTGGTCCTGTCTTTATTAGTTGGGTTAAATTGTTATAAACCGAACTCAAAGCCAGAGTACAAACAGGAGAAATAGTCTTTGTCTCCTGGGCCTTGGAGAGAGAAACTCGACAGAGCTTCCTGATATCATCATTGTTGTTTGGATTGTTAATTGAGCCTTTAGCATGCAAAACATGACAGAGTCTTGTTCCATGAGAAAGACCTGACACACATCGTCTCCCTATATGCTGTGCTGATGATGCATTGGTGTATTTATGTGATACAATTACATTGGTCCCGTGCTTTCTGGACAAATTGGAGACATTTTAGCGGTATTGGGGCTGTGCACTAATTGCAGTAAGTCCCAGCTTTTCCCATTGGATAGGTTGGGGCGAGGTGAAGAGGTTCTTCCAGCAGATCTGGGGTTAGAATGGTAGAGACACAACTTTAGGTGTTTGAGTGGAGGTATCACATTTCCGGAAACCCGTTGCTTACTTAATATGGTTAGGATGATAGATGGTTGAAGATGTTCGGTAGAATTTTGGAAAACGTTGCCTCCTTTGGTTATGAGCTTTTGATTATGAGCCGAAAATCTGTACCGAAAATGGTGTTTTTGTCAGGATCCTAACAACAAAAGAACCGGGGGTCTATAACGGAGCTTCAAGTACTCCGAGCTGCTGCAAAACTCCTACATAAGTGAGTTAGGCGCTAATAGAGCTATATAAGTCTCTATATCAGAATGTGTGCCAGGACAAACCTGTCGAAGGACCTACTGAGATTGTTGGTAAGACCCGTACAGAGATGTGTTGGATTCCCATCAAATAGGTATGTAGATCAAGTGTTCTCATTTGGTCATCCAAAATTGGGGTGGTATGTCTCTTGATCAATAAGACCCATCCATCGCCCTTACTCAATTGGGTCGCACCATCAATCGCTAAGGTACCCATGAACAAATGATAAAGATGGGATCGAGTGCAGTGCAAAAATCAAAAGATGTGTGAGTTCGGGTCCTGCAATGAGACAACGCCGGACAGAGCGGGGCCTCCTTTTTCCTGAGCTGGGTTCCAGGAGAGGTGAGGTACACTCCCTGTACTATTCAGATGTAAGAGACACCGTTTGGTACAGAGGAACACGATTTTGGACTATTTATGTATATCCTTTACAGATTGTCGTTACGTTCACTTTATGTATGCAGTAGCTAATGCTTAGAACTCTGGCCCTGAAGAAAGCCATGGGATCTTGTCCCTACCGGCTGAAACATGTTGGCCTTGTAAATGCAGTATATATGTTTAGACTGCTTCCTCTGCATTGTTCTTGTTTGTTTGAGGGAAAGGACAAATTACATTTGAGTTTTTCGCCTATTGATCCTTTTACCCCTTGTTTTTAACTCGCACATCTTTTGATTTTTGCACTGCACTCGATCCCATCTTTATCATTTGTTCATGGGTACCTTAGCGATTGATGGTGCGACCCAATTGAGTAAGGGCGATGGAAGGGTCTCATTGATCAAGAGACATACCACCCCAATTTTGGATGACCAAATGAGAGCACTTGATCTACATACCTATTTGATGGGAATCCAACACATCTCTGTACGGGTCTTACCAACAATCTCAGTAGGTCCTTCGACAGGTTTGTCCTGGCACACATTCTGATATCGAGACTTGTATAGCTCTATTAGCGCCTAACTCACTTATGTAGGAGTTTTGCAGCAGCTTGGAGTACTTTAAGCTCCGTTATAGACCCCCGGCTCTTTTGTTGTTAGGATTACAGTTAGGGGGATACGAACTGGGCAGGTCTTTAAATTTCCCTCAGACCCTTCTTCAATTGTTTGTGTTTTACTGTTTTTGTCAGGATGCCTTTATGTTCTAAAAACACTGTGTCCTGTGCCAATGGACACGTTCTGAGGCCTGTGTGCTCAGGTGTAGGCTGGTAAATGCAGTTTGGTGAACCTTGATACACTGAAACTCCCTTGGGTGGAGGGGCGTTTAGTCCTCACTGATATATTTTTGTATTACACAGCAGTGACACTGCAGCATGGAGTAAATTGGTTTGCCCGTAACCTGGCTCGAATTTATCCGTAGAGGTAATCCCTGTGTGATAGATATAGTGCCCCGGAGACTGTCTTCTTGCATATGACAAGGGTGTGTCGAAGAGCGGAGTGCTTCTGGAGTGATGTAGCCACTATATGAACATAGTGACGGGCATGGTTATGGATAAGTCTGTAAAACGAGTTTGCTAGACATATGGCTAAAACTAAAAGATTGCAAAATGATGCGGTTAATGTGAGCATTAGAAACAGTCTTGGTGAAAAGGCACATCACTATACATTTGGTCTCTCCAGGGCCACAGGGTTAGCGAGGGGGGAAAATAACTTATTAGAATTGGCCCTAGCAGACAAAAGCCATATGAAGTTATCTTGAACACATGACAAGATGACGGAGGACCTGGCCAAATAATTGGATATGCTGATGAAAATATCTGATCCTCCCAATAATAGACCACCTTGAATTGGGTAGACGCAAAAGAAGAACTTATGCATTTCCTTAAGGAGTGGGTCACTATCACAGAGCACGTATATGGTTTTTGTTTTCTGCACTGGGTGTTATTCTCTTTTTTTGTTACAAGTTGGCAGATGCTGATGATGAGAGCGTGAGGACACAGGCAAGTACTTATCTGTTTATTCCTCCCCGGGTGTTGCTCCCGTGAGGCACTGCCAACTTCCCCTCCCTCTTTTTTTGAAAGTTGTTTTCTTAGAAAGATTTGTGAGGGTGTGTGGTTTGCTGCAGTTCCTCACACATTTATTGACATTGTTTTAGACTTGAACTTATGACTATGAAAGCATATAGAAGCAGTAGGGTAATAATTACTCACTGGTGATTCACACCTTATGATGGGTGTCAGTTAAATTAGATGGAAAACGGCTGTTTCTACATAACATAGGGGCAGGTCTTTTGTTGTTGCTTAAATGTTGCCCCAAGCCTCTAAGAAAAGCAACGTCTTCAGCTTCTTCCTAATCGGAAGAAGGTTTGCTTCCTTACGAAGGTTTGCCAGGAGGCTGTTCCACACCTGGGGGATTGATGTTGAGAACGCTCTCCCGCCCATGGAAGACGGGTTGAAGCGGGGGCATACCAGTAGGCTGTCCTCTGCTGACCAAACTGTCCTCCTAGGGACCTAGTTGGCTAGGCGGTCCTTGATGTATCGTGGGGCTTGGCCATACAGGGTTTATGTGGGATGCAGAGACCTTTGATCTTGATTCTCTGCCTGACCGGGAGCCAGTGTAAGTTTTAAAATGGCTGTGGCTGTGGCTGTGTCATTCATGACTACCTGTAGTCTGGCCAGTAGTTGTTGTGGGATGCCAGAGTACAAAGAGTTGCCATAGTCCAGACGCGACAGTATAATGGCTGAGACCGCCCGTCTAAGAGTGGCAAAGGTGAGGAGTGAGGACAGTTTTCGGAGCTGTCTCAGCATCCAAAGCAGGTTCATATGACTGCTGACACCTGTTGTGCCATGGATAGCTTGGCATTGATTTTGATGCCCAGGCTTTTCACGGCAACAGCTGGTTCTGGGAAAGGCCCAAGTTCTTTTGGCCAGAAGAGGTCGTTCCATGGGTTAGAGGCTGTGGTGACCGCCAATACCTCTGTTTTATCGGGTTTTATCTTTAGAGAGTTCGCCACCATCCAGTTGACAGTAAATTTTAGAATGTTTTGCATCTTTAGGTGAGCCGATGGTGAACTGTCAATCTGGACAATGATTTGGGTATTGTCGGCGTAGTTATAAATCCGACACTCCATCTGATTCAATGCGGAGATCAGGGGCTGTAGATAAGCGTTGAAAAGAAGGGGCGATAGTGCTGAGCCCTGAGGTACTCTGCATGAAAGGGTAGCAGGATCGGACACCAGCTAGCTGGACTCTCTGGGAATGGTCTTAGAGAAAGGAGTTGAGCTAGGCAAAAGTCGTACCCTGCTTTCCCAGATCCGTAATCCGTGACAGTAGTTGGTCATGATTGACCGTGTCAAATGCTGCGGATAGGTGTAACAATACTAGGGTACACAGCTTTTTTTTATCGGCCCTGAGTCTCAGATCATCCAGCACGGAAAGCATGACTAATTCCGTGCTGTCGTTGGGCCCTGAAGCTGACCTGATTAGATTCTAGGAGGTGATTGTCTTCAAGATGGCGGGAGAGGGATTGTAGAACGTGCTGTTCAAGTCTTTTGGCCAGAAAGGCAGCTGTGAGATTGACCTAACATTTTTCAGATTCCATTGTGGCAGCTCCTAATTCGAATGTAACCGGAACATGGCACGAAGCCCAGGTCAAGTGATAGATGGCCTTTGATCATTCTGTCGGGGTGTGGCTAATTAAAAAGAAATCTGTCTTTAAATATCGGCAATGGCTTGAAGAGTAGAAAGCGCTTTTCTGCTGGTGTCTTAATGGCAATGGGTAAAATATTATAGCTAATGAGTACATTAATATTGAAATTGTCTGTCAGAACCATGCAACCCATGTGCCCCAGTGTGTATTGGTTGTGTCTCCAAAAAACGCATGACGCAGTTAAAATTTCCCACTACAGTAAACAGAACCCAAGTGTATTGTAGAGGAGGATCTTTATTAGAATTATATAAGGATCACATGTGTAATTCTTCTGTGTCTATTTTAATTCTTCTGTTTCTATTTTAATACCTACAAATAACCATTGGCTTCCTGTGTCTGTTATGCTACATGAGATTCTAAGAGAAGCTGCCCCTGTTGGATTTTGATAGGTAACATAAAATGCTGTAGTCTCTAGGCTTGAAAAAGTGTGGTCTTTATATTGATGTTTGGGTACCAGCAATACTGGGGTTTACATATGCAAGCTTCTCTTTGATTTTGTATTGTTTTGGTCATGTATGTAGACCCTTAACATTAAGGGTAGCTATTCAGAGAGAATTAAGCATGGTTAGATGGCCTTAACAAAACATCGGACTTGCAGAGCAAACTGCCTACTGTTTCCTCTTATGCATCACTTACCACATTCGCCACCCTCCTAACCTCATCCCTCCCTCCTCTAGCACCCCAAAAGTTGGTCCCGCTTTTCCAGTTAGCAGGAACTCCTCCCTTCCCCTTTTGGCATGGATGTGCTTCTTTATGTCCTGGAAGATGGCGATGGCCACCTATAACTCTACCCTTCTATTTAGGAACACAGAAGGACTATTATGCATTTATATTTATGCACTGTGATGTAAGATGTCCTAATTGTTCTAGTACAGTAAATGTTTAAAAGATCTCTCTCTGCCTATTAATCTAAGCCTGCTGCAATCCTAGCCGGGAAAGCAATGACCTTGTTCCAGAATCAGAGGCTACATTTCTCATTGACGTATAACTGTTTCCCAAGCTGGCTCATGGTAGAGTGAAAATTAGGTATTGTCTTTGGTGGTAACGCATCTCTTTTCTCTGATTAACGTGGCTACCTATTTTTTTGAGGAGATAATCTTTAAAGAAGACAATGGCATGTGGTGTGGCTCCAGCTTTTGGAGAAATAGATGGTATACAATTGTCTCAAGTGATTATTGAGTTGGTAACTCTGTTCTTAGAGTCTCTTGTAAGCTGAACTCCTTCCTGTACTAGTTTGCTGACCCATGGTATGAGATTGATATTGTGTTCCCATTCCATGGCCTGTGGATTCCCTGCAGTCAGCATGTTAGCTTGTTGTGATGTGTTCTCCAGGACATTACACCGCCAATTTAAAGGTTTTAACCATTCCCTTTAACCATCCCTTTTTGATTCTCATGAGCATGGATTCCAGGGTTTCTATTCGAGACTCTGTATCTTTCAATGGCTCAACCAGAGTAGACTGGCACTAAAGTTGAAATTCTGGCAGACAGCATCTCAATTCAATTCGATGGGCACTCTGCTTGAAGTTTGCTTTTATCTCATTTAGGATGGTTTTTAGGTTTCGCCTCGCAGAAGGCTGCGCAGCAGACTTTCGCGCAGGGCGAAATCTTATGTCTAGAGATGTTTACTCATGTCCCGCCCCTCTGTTCCATTGGCTAGCTCCATAAATGGAGGCTAGCCATTGGAACAGAGATCTGTCCGTCATGGCCGGAGCAGATTCGTGGGCGTTCCGGCCATTTTTACTCATCCCGCCCCCTTGCGAACATCATGCGGCGTTGGGCGGTGTTTTTTTTATAGCTTTGTTTTCCACCATTTCGGAAGTGTCCTTTGCAGGGGTGGGTTGCGCGATGTCCCGCTGTCCGTTCCCGCCCCCCCTCCCGCCGTCCGTGTGCCCGTTTCCGCCCCCCTCCCGCTGTCCGTGTGCCCGTTCCTGCCCCCCCTCCCGCTGTTCGTGTTCCCGCCCCCCTCCCGCTGTCCGTGTGCCCGTTCCCGCCCCTCCCTCTCGCCTCAATTCTGACATCTAGCCCCAAAAATTGCAGGTTATGGTTTTCTTGTTATTTATTTATTTCGAGGGAGCACACCCCTCATCTGTTGCCGTGTGAAAATCACCGCTGGTCGGCCCGGGACAACCCCCTGACGTCCTTCCCCGGGCCGCGCTGTGATTGGCTGCCGGCCCGGGACACCCCCGTGACGTTATTCCCCGGGCCGCGCTGTGATTGGCTGCCGGCCCGGGACACCCCCATGACGTCATTCTCCGGGCCGCGCTGTGATTGGCTGCCGGCCCGGGACCTGACTTGTTAATGAAATTTGAAGGATATTTTGTGTACCGAAGCTTTCCTGATGAGACAAAGTGTATTTTTTTGTAATATGCAGTGTCTCACACCTCTCTGTAGTAACTGGCAATTAAAGCGTGGATGCTTGCAAAAACATTTCCTTGTAAGCTTGCCTAGACAGTGAATTTGTGCTGGTGGTTGCAGGTGATGGGTGCCATCACTCACTTTTGGGAACTGGGGTTTATTTTTTTTATCATCTAACGATGCTGGGCCAGAGCGACAGGCAGAAAATGGAGGAAACAGGAGGAATAAAAAGATAAGAAGGCAGTGACAAAGGGAGAAAGCAGAGATGCAAAAGAGCCTACAAGAGAGAAACAGATGGGGTGGTTGGTTGTACAAGGAAGAGTCTGAGGGGAAAATAAAGGCTTCAGCTCCTTCAGGAGCATTTTGGGCACTTGTTTTTTGACAAATTAAAACTTGCCAGCCTCAAATGCATTCATAGTATACTCTTCCTGTTCTTTCTTTTCTACCCTGTACCCGTCCCCACGCACAGACATCTAGACCCTTTTGTATCAACACATTCCAGACCGTCTAACTCACCGGTGTGTGTCACACTCACTATTTCGGCTCCCTTCACACAACCACCGTGTGAGGAGCCGAAATCACAAGGTGGCATGCTAGGCGAGGTGGAAACCCCTTCAAAGAGTAATTTTCCAGCTACTCTTTTGCATCTGTAAGCAGCCAGTTTCTATTAAGAGGTGCAAAAACACCTTAGGGCATCAGCTAAAGCACTAGGGACCCTTTGTGTTTTTTGGGGGATGGGGGTGGTGGGCTTGGTGAAGGGCAGAGTGCTACGTACATTGCGCTCTGCACGAGACCCCGCACGCTCTAAGGCTCCGCCCCTCTTCACCTGTGATTTTTCTTGGCACTGGCAGGTCATGGACCCAGAATTAATAAATCCTGCTGATTCACGAGCCCGTTATTTTTCAGTCAATGCCCTGATATGGAGTTGCCGCCAACAAACTGTTTAAACAGACAAAAAAAGAAGATTGTTTACATTAAGGAGGATTTGTTTTCTTGCTGCACGGCTAGCGTGTCTCAAAACACCCGCATTTGAACAGCTATTTGTGACCATGTGATGACTTAAGACTCCGTTAAACCTATTGAAGAAAGGACGGGGGGTGTTTGAAGCTAAAGTAAATGCAGAAGCGTAGCGGCCTATGCTTGGATGAGAATCGCCCCTGTGGCTTTTGGCTGCCACGCAAGGCCCGCTGGTAATGCTTCAAGCAGTCCTGCCAAGCGACACAGGTGTGACGCTCACGCATTTCAGTGCGGTGATCCGCATCACCGCACTGAAATGCATTGTCACGCATTTTCGACCTATGCAGCCAGGCCACTTGCCAGCGGCGCTCCTGTGCCCGGGCTCTGTGTTCTGAGAGGTGCTGCCAGCTGCCCGAGTGCCTAACACTAACAGTGAGACGCACGCTGAGAGCGCGGCGCTGCGCGCTACAATGTTTCTTGCCAGCAGCTGCCCAGTGTCCGACTGAGAGGCTCCTGACTGTTACCCGGAAACATAATGCGCAATCAGGGCGGCCGGCGCTGGCGCGGCTAGGGGGCCGGGCTGCCCACAGATTCTGAGTGAGTCGGTTACTCTATATGTCAATCACCGCACGTGTGGCGCACACTGGGGCCCGGGGCCGGGTCGGGATATTAATCCGGATGTGCCCGCCGCAAAGTGCCACCACGTCCGGAGGAAGTGGTGCTCGGTGAGGGATTTAGCGAGTGCAGGCTGTGCCCCACCGTTCCTTGCACTCCGCTTTCTTTGTGGAAATACGTCCCTGCCACCGTCCAGGGCTGCTGAAGACTTCTCGTCGTCGCTTGGCTCTCGGTGACACTCAGGTCAGACTGTAATAATATCAGACTTTAAAGATATTTAATTTTAGAGCGTCACTGAGCAGCGTCCGCTCAGCTAACGCATAATGACGATGGTAACCACTTCACCGCCGGCTGCTGGTGAGCGTGGACCACACGGAGCAGACTCAGAATGTAGCCGGCACTTCTGAGTTTGTGTATTTCATCTAGGGCCCAGCCCGCCGAGGCTCCATGGTATTGCAGGCTTCGCATATCAGCGGGAGAGGCACTAGGGGAACGAGGCTGAATGGATTTCTCAAGGAGTGCGAGACACAAGACTGGAGTAGGGTGACCAGATTCTCAAAACAAAAAACGGGGACAGGTCATATACATAGAAGTAGGACTACGGTTTGCAGCAACCATCGACATAAAAGTAGGATTATTTGACAGCTGTCATAGACATAGAAAAGGGACAACAACAACAGCTCCCTCCACAGACCGAAATGAAGCATTACAGACAACAAATCTGAGGTCTTTTATTGGCACCCTTCTCCTTTAAACAGCAGCATTAGTACTTCTTATTACATTTACACTTTTAAGGACTACAGCATATATTTGCCAAAAATCAATAAAACATCACAGGCTAGAAAATGCCAGTGCAAAGAGAGCATGCACGTGTATGCTCAACTGGAACAATGAAAAACAGGGACATTTCTGTGTTTACCTGGGACACTGGTTGAAAACGGGGACATTTGAGTCACTTGGAGAAAAGGGTCGGGACACAGGGACACTTCTCCAACAAGCATTTACAATGCAATGGTTTCGCCTTTGTTAAAGTTTGAGCTTTTGGTATTGCTTTTGACAAATGGTCTTTTCTAACTTCCTCGAATTATGTGTAAAACGTTTATGTGTTTTACTTTACACAGAAAAGTATGAAAAAACACAAAATCGTTTACCTGACTTTACACAGCATCCATTGTTACCATGAGACACGAGATGAACACGAGCCTGAAAAGAAGTGCATCTTCATTCCTACAGTTTAGAAACACAAAAAGAAGAAAAAATGTCTTACCTGACAGTCCTTGCACCACGGGCAAAGCGCACAACACGTGCAAACCTACAAAAGAAACAGAAAAAATTTTAGGAGCTAAAAGGAAGTACTAGCTCACAGGAGACGGGCAAACCTACAAAGAAATACAAAAATAGATATTAGCAGCGAACACGTCCAAATAGCTAAACATACAAATTTAAAACAGAACGTGCAAAGCGGGCCAACGGAGCTCACAGGTCACAGGCAAACCTACAAAGGAAACCGAAAAGACGCATTAGGAGCGAAAAGGAGCTAATACTTGACGTTTAAAAGGCCTAAAGCAAGCGTTTCAGAAACACCTATAAAAGACAAAATGGAGTACCGGCCAGTTCTTGCACCACGGGCAAAGCGCACAACAAAAATACTAAATGGCTTACCTGCCGGTCCTTGCACCACGGGCAAAGCGCACAACACGAGCAAACCTACAAAGGAAACAGAAAAGAGATTAGGAGCGAAAAAGAAATAGTCGCTCACAGGAGACGGGCAAACCTACAAATAGCTAAACATACAAAGTGAAAACACAACGTGCAAAGCGGGCCAACGGAGCTCACAGGTGACAGGCAAACCTACAGAAGAAACCGAAAAGAGACATTAGGAGCGAAAAGGAGCACTAAAGTATGAAAAAACACAAAATCGTTTACCTGACTTTACACAGCATCCATTGTTACCATGAGACACCAGATGAACACGAGCCAGAAAAGAGGTGCATCTTCATTCCTACAGTTTAGAAACACAAAAAGAAGAAAAAATGTCTTACCTGACGGTCCTTGCACCACGGGCAAAGCACACAACACGTGCAAACCTACAAAAGAAACAGAAAAAAGTTTAGGAGCGAAAAGGAAGTACTCGCTCACAGGAGACGGGCAAACCTACAAAGAAATACAAAAATAGATATCAGCAGCAAACACGTCCAAATAGCTAAACATACAAATTTAAAACAGAACGTGCAAAGCGGGCCAACGGAGCTCACAGGTCACGGGCAAACCTACAAAGGAAAGAGAAAAGAGACATTAGGAGCAAAAAGGAGAAACTAGCTTACCGGAACAACGGAGCTAGTCATGAGCAAACCTACATAGCAGCTCACACGACACGGGCAAACCCACAAAGGAAACAGAAAAAAGACATTAGGAGCGAAAAGGAGAAAATAGCTTACCGGGACAACGGAGCTCCCAAGTCACGAGGCAAACTACATAACAGCTCACACGACACGGCCAAACCTACAAAGGAAAGAGAAAAGAGATTGGGAGTGAAAAGGAAATACCGGCTCACAGGAGACGGTCAGGAGACAGGCGAACCTAAAAAGGAAACCGATATCAAGAGCGAAAACGTACAAAGAGATAAACAACGAAGAGTCGCACTTACCTGGATAAGCGGGATACATCGTCAACTGCCGTTTGAAATGAGCTTACCGGAGAAGCATGCCCCACTCTGCCGTATTCAAATGATGTACACAGGACGTAACTTCAGCAATAGCACTTTCGTCAAAACAATCAATTTTAAATATGGATCCAAACTAAGATCACTCCCCCCCCCCCGAAAAGAGACATTCGGAGCGAAGAGGAGGAAATAGTAAAGCAAGCATTTTAGAAACACCCCAAAAAGACAAAATGGCTTACCTGCCGGTCCTTGCACCACGGGCAAAGCGCACAACACAGGCAAACCTACAAAGGAAACAGAAACAAGCATTTACAATGCAATGGTCTTGGCATTATTAAAGGTAGAGCTATTGGTATTGCTTATGCAGGGCTCGACAAATCCACTCGCCCGCTCGCATTTGCGAGGGAGAATGGATCAGGACGAGCTATTTTTAGGTCCTACTAACCCTTTCTGGCGAGTAGGAAGTCAAACTAACTTTTGTCCTCTGTCTTTGAAAACAGAGCAAAAGTGACAAGATAACATGATTTAAAGGCACTTTTATTGCTCCTAAAGGGAATGAGCAATAAAGATGCCTTTAAATCTTGTTATCTTGTCACTTTTGCTCCGTTTTCAGAGACGGAGGTCAAGTGGGTTGCAGTCAGGTCGAGGGGATTTTCCATGGTACTAGACCTGCAGGACTAGTACCATTTCTCGGATTTGTCGAGCCCTGTTATGTTTTTTTTTTTCGAAATCTTAAGTAAATGTCATTGTTATTTACATTGCTAATAGCTTAACTGTTTGCATATGCGAGATTTATTGCATTTTCACTTACACACAGAGTAAGTGGTAGAGTAGTAGGGTGAGTAGTTGATAGTGAGTAGGAGAGAGTTATTAGTAAATAGAGTATTAGATATCTAGTTGTAAAAAGTGAAAGAGTGAGAAGTAAAGAGTGTTAGAGCCACACACATTTACATGCACAGCTACACTCTTACATATCTAAAGTGTTTTTTTAGTAGTAAAGAGTGAGTAGTATAGAGTGAGTAATGTTGAGTATTCAAGAGTATAGCAGTGTGTATAGCAGTGTGTGTAGTACAGTATTACTGTAAGTACTATACATTAGATGCTATTTAGTACTACAGTAAGTATAGAGTAGTAAGAGTTGTTGAATAAGTACTAGAGTGAGTAATAGTAGTAGAGTTATTATTTGTTATGTAGTTTTAGAAAGTGAGCAGTAGATAGTTATTAGTACAGTATTAAAGTGAGTAGTAGGGAGTAATATTATTATTAACAGTGAGTAGTAGTCGTGGGAATTGTGAGTAGTACAGTTAGTGCATTAGTATAGTTAGTAGTAGCGAGCAGGGGTAGACCCGATAACACTTACCTTTAAGTAAAGTTTTCACAATACATGTGGCAAAACAGAACATGCCTTACTTAAGTTAGAGAAGAAACAGAAAAATAAGTTTAAGAAGCACAAAAGAGAAAAAGGCATACCTAACACGTGCAAACAGCATCAACTGCACAAAAACAAGACGAACCGGACAGGAGCCAAGGTCGACCTGTAAAAGATACAAAAAAATCCATTACATGAGCACAAAATACAACTTAACACGCACAAAGAACAGCCGATGCACAGAGACGAGACTAGCCAAACACGAGCTGGGGTAGACCTAGAAAAAGAAACAGAAAAGAACATTAGAAAAGCACAAAACAGTAGATGGCTTACTTAACATACGCCAACAAAAAAGAAAAAAATACAAACAAATCTCTCTCAGTGCTAATGAAAAGACAGCGAGTGATTACCGGCAAGTTGACTGGACTTTAACAAGTACTGAGCTTTCCAAAAGATGCAAGATATTCTATCGCAAGGGGCCCAACCACCTACTACAGTCCCCATGCTCAAAAGCAAAGAAGCTGCACTGCAGTGATTTACGTCTGAATCTAAAAATAGTGGACGTATATACTCGTAAAGCACAAACAAAGTAGAGAGATTTCACTCAAATCTGTCTGCTCTTTAAACGGGACTAAATAAAACCCAGGCCGCAGTACGTAGCGACATCTCACCAACAACAGTGACTTAGTTCAAACAGCATCACCAGCTCTGGTTAAGATAACAATATATAAATATAGCACTTACCTGAATTTAGCTGCATCACAAACGGTGAATTCTAGAAGTCTCCCGAAGAAAATTGGACCTAAAATACATCAAAAGCACTTTCCTTAAACAAGCATTAGAAATGCAATAGGTCTCGCAGCATTAGAGTTAGTGCTTTTAGAATTGTTTATGGTTTTTTTTGTAAATCTTTAGCTTTTTTGTTTCCTGTAGCCAATGCTAAAGAATTAAAAAAAAAAGCCGTAAACATTTCTAAAAGCTCTAACTCAAATGCTCCGAGACCTATTGCACTGTGTGAGGGTGAGGGGTTGAGGGTGAGTGAGGGTGAGTGAGGGTGAGGGTGAGTGAGGGTGAGGGTGAGTGAGGGTGAGTGAGGGTGAGTGAGGATGAGTGAGGATGAGTGAGGATGAGTGAGGATGAGTGAGGGTGAGTGAGGGTGAGTGAGAGTGAGGGGTTGAGGGTGAGGGGTTGAGGGTGAGGGGTTGAGGGTGAGGGGTTGAGGGTGAGTGAGGGTGAGGGTGAGTGAGGATGAGTGAGAGTGAGGATGAGTGAGAGTGAGGGTGAGTGAGGGGTTGAGGGTGAGTGAGGGGTTGAGGGTGAGTGAGGGGTTGAGGGTGAGTGAGGGTGAGTGAGGGTGAGGTGTTTTGGGTGAGTGAGGGTGAGGGGTTTTGGGTGAGTGAGGGTGAGGGGTTGAGGGTGAGTGAGGGTGAGGGTGAGTGAGGATGAGTGAGAGTGAGGGTGAGTGAGAGTGAGGGGTTGAGGGTGAGTGAGGGGTTGAGGGTGAGTGATGGTCAGGGTGAGTGAGGGTGAGGGTGGGTGAGGGGTTGAGGGTGAGTTTGAGGGGGTGAGGGTGAGTGAGGGTGAGTGAGGGGTTGAGGGCGAGTGAGGGTGAGGGTGAGTCAGCTACCAGGAGTTCTAACAGCTCTCATCAGGTTTCTACAGCTAGTTCCCCGGTTTTGTGGGCTGGGCATGAATAGTGGGCAAGAAACAGCTAATTATAGAAGGGCCGGCACAACCCACCTTATAAAATAATAAGAATGGTTTCATCCTTTGGGAGTAAGGACTAAATCACTGGGACGAGGCTGGGTGCGGGGGCTGGCGTGGCTGGGTGCTGGGCCTGCCGGAGGCTGGGGGGTGGGCCTGGGCTCTGGCCGGAGGCTGGGTATGCCTGGTGCTGATGATTTACTTCCCATATAAATACTAATATATTTTGTCTGTCCTGCAAATGGTGGTAGGTGAATTAGTTAAACGTGCAGCTAGCTGCCAGACAAAAGCCAACTAGTTTGCACCATCTACTTATGTGTGGTCTGCTCAATACCAGCTTCTCGTTTTTTTTTTTTTTTTAAATTGGTTCACTCTGGCCAGGACGCCTATCACTGTTTTGCTTTATGGGTTAATCTTGCCCGTGGTCAGTCCCTGTGCCTTCAATGTGCCAGAATATTGAAGGTGTGTGCTTGGATCTAGTGACTGATTTATAGGACCGCCCGATTCTTTGGCTGCGTCCGATTCTTGCCTGGAGCAAGAATCGGACGCAGCCAAAGAAGTTTAACAAGCAGCAAGGGTGCAATGATGAGTTTGTATTGTAAAAGAGAAGCACAGAATGAAAATAAGTGTTGTTAATTTTTAATCTGTGGCTACAAGGAAACGGATGTTAGGACAGACACAAACTTAGTTTTAAAAAAAACTTTGTGTGCAGAGGAAATCACATGATAGCTCTACGCGAAAACTATTTTACATTTATAAACATTATGCGATTAGCAGTAAAAGAATAGATTACCCCAAAAAAGTGCAATTGGAACACTATTTTTGCCAGCAGAAACATTTGAGACATTAGCAATAGGACACTAATAAGGCGGGTTGAGAAATGGGGTAAGGAAAAACGAATAAAAAACACACCAAAAGCAAAGCAGTTGCTACTTTGGAACAAAAAACACTAATAATGTGGGCAGATAAATGCGATAGCGAAAATTGAATGTAAAACATGGCCAAAGCAAAGCAGTTGCTTTAGCGGAGCAAAAACAACTAAAAATGCAGATTAAGAAATGCGATAGTGGAAACGGAAAGTAAAAAAAAAACGCTAAGTGTTTTATGAGGAGTCACGGAGCACTACTACTGCAATTTGACAAATGCCGTAGCGAAATCGAAAGCAAAGCTGTTGGTACAGCGGAGGAGTTGTTGCAAAACTAAACCATTGGCTCAAACGAAATTCCTAAGTCAACCAAGCTTCCCTTCAAGTCCCCATAAAAACAAGTGATGTATTCACCCACTGAGAAAACAGTAAACCGTGCCTCTTATCAGATCAGCCGGGGCTTGGCTCTGTGTACTCAGAGACCGACATGCAATTCTTCTGCAAAATTTAAGGGACATAAAAAAAACGAGGCAAATCTAATCTGCCAGTAGGTGTTTATTGGCCATAATCAAACACACTGCTCTCTATAAACACGCATTTCTGAGAGGACGTGGGAGAAGGGAAGCTCTGAAGCGCTTAGCCACACTGCAGTCACAAAGCCAGCGAAGGACAAGCCATGGCCACCAGGCACTTTCTCCAAACATTTTTATCAGTTAACGAGGTTGAGCAGAGCAGCTATTAACGTTGAGAAGGAGCAATGAGGGGGAGGAGAAATGCGCTGGGGTCAGGCGGGGGAGGGCGGGTTTGGAATGACGAGCTCGCGAGGCGGTGTTGGCGGGGAGGGGGCGGAGCGGGGGAGAGGGTGTGTGTGAAACGAGACGGAGGGGAGAGAGGGGAGGGGGATGAGAAATGCGGCAGGCAGGCAGGGGAGGAGAGGAGGAGGGGGGAGGAGAGTAGGCATTTCTGAGAGGACGTGGGAGAAGGGAAGCTCTGAAGCGCTTAGCCACACTGCAGTCACAAAGCCAGCGAAGGACAAGCCATGGCCACCAGGCACTTTCTCCAAACATTTTTATCAGTTAACGAGGTTGAGCAGAGCAGCTATTAACGTTGAGAAGGAGCAATGAGGGGGAGGAGAAATGCGCTGGGGTCAGGCGGGGGAGGGCGGGTTTGGAATGACGAGCTCGCGAGGCGGTGTTGGCGGGGAGGGGGGGGAGAGGGTGTGTGACGGAGGGGAGAGAGGGGGAGGAGAAATGCGGCAGGCAGGCAGGGGAGGAGAGGAGGAGGGGGGAGGAGAGTAGGGGGGCACGGCCTAGCGGCCGTGCAATCAAGTAGTGAGGGGGCGGAGCTGGGGGAGGCTGTGAGAGAGAGTAGGCGGCTGGGGGCATGTGCACGCGCATTTAAGCTCAATGCGCATGCGCATTGAGCTTAAATTTCGCGTGCACTGCAAGGAATCGCCACGATTCCTTGCAAGTTAGATAAAGAGTAGATGAGCCCCTATAGTCTCGCTTGCTCGATGCGCATGCGCATCGACAGGCGAGACCTAAAAAGCGTCAATTACAAAAACATTAGTTATATTTTTTAAAGAAACTACTAGCTATTTAAGATAAACAAAGGAAAAACTAGTCCCAATATAATGTAACAAAACACAAACACATTCCCTAACAATATATAAATATAGCACTTACCTGTCGGAACCACTTCGTGCACAGCTGTGCACACCATTGCACGCAGACGACACGGGCCATGTTAAACCTGGAAAAGAGACAAAACAACATTAGCTGAGCAAAATAAAGCAGATGGCTAACCTCTAACATCCAAAAACAGCAGCATACCTACCGTCGGAAGCACTTCGTGCACAGCGGTGCACACCACTGCACGCGGACGACACCGGCCATGTTAAACCTGGAAAACAGACAAAACAACATTAGCTGAGCAAAACAAAGCAGATGGCTTACCTCTAACATCCATGAACAGCAGCATACCCACCGTCGGAAGCACTTCGTGCACAGCGGTGCACACCACTGCACGCGGACGTCACGGGCCATGTTAAACCTGGAAAAAAGACAAAACAACATTAGCTGAGCAAAATAAAGCAGATGGCTTACCTCTAACATCCAAAAATAGCAGCATACCCACCGTCGGAAGCACTTCGTGCACAGCGGTGCACACCACTGCACGCAGACGTCACGGGCCATGTTAAACCTGGAAAAGAGACAAAACAACATTAGCTGAGCAAAACAAAGCAGATGGCTTACCTCTAACATCCAAAAACAGCAGCATACCCACCGTCGGAAGCACTTCGTGCACAGCGGTGCACACCACTGCACACGGACGTCACGGGCCATGTTAAACCTGGAAAAGAGACAAAACAACATTAGCTGAGCAAATTAAAGCAGAGGGCTTACCTTTAACATCCAAAAACAGCAGCATACCCACCGTCGGAAGCACTTCGTGCACAGCGGTGCACACCACTGCACGCGGACGTCACGGGCCATGTTAAACCTGGAAAAGAGACAAAACAACATTAGCTGAGCAAAACAAAGCAGATGGCTTACCTCTAACATCCAAAAACAGCAGCATACCCACCGTCGGACGCACTTCGTGCACAGCAGTGCACACCACTGCACGCAGACGTCACGGGCCATGTTAAACCTGGAAAAGAGACAAAACAACATTAGCTGAGCAAAATAATGCAGATGGCTTACCTTTAACATCCAAAAACAGCAGCATACCCACCGTCGGAAGCACTTCGTGCACAGCGGTGCACACCACTGCACGCGGACGACACCGGCCATGTTAAACCTGGAAAACAGACAAAACAACATTAGCTAAGCAAAACAAAGCAGATGGCTTACCTCTAACATCCATAAACAGCAGCATACCCACCGTCGGAAGCACTTCCTGCACAGCGGTGCACACCACTGCACGCGGACGTCACGGGCCATGTTAAACCTGGAAAAGAGACAAAACAACATTAGCTGAGCAAAATAAAGCAGATGGCTTACCTCTAACATCCAAAAACAGCAGCATACCCACCGTCGGAAGCACTTCGTGCACAGCGGTGCACACCACTGCACGCGGACGTCACGGGCCATGTTAAACCTGGAAAAGAGACAAAACAACATTAGCTGAGCAAAATAAAGCAGATGGCTTACCTCTAACATCCAAAAACAGCAGCATACCCACCGTCGGAAGCACTTCGTGCACAGCGGTGCACACTACTGCACGCAGATGTCACGGGCCATGTTAAACCTGGAAAAGAGACAAAACAACATAAGCTGAGCAAAATAAAGCAGATGGCTTACCTCTAACATCCAAAAACAGCAGCATACCCACCGTCGGATGCACTTCGTGCACAGCGGTGCACACCACTGCACGCGGACGTCACGGGCCATGTTAAACCTGGAAAAGAGACAAAACAACATTAGCTGAGCAAAATAAAGCAGAGGGCTTACCTTTAACATCCAAAAACAGCAGCATACCCACCGTCGGAAGCACTTCGTGCACAGCGGTGCACACCACTGCACGCGGACGTCACGGGCCATGTTAAACCTGGAAAAGAGACAAAACAACATTAGCTGAGCAAAACAAAGCAGATGGCTTACCTCTAACATCCAAAAACAGCAGCATACCCACCGTCGGAAGCACTTCGTGCACAGCAGTGCACACCACTGCACGCAGACGTCACGGGCCATGTTTAACCTTGAAAAGAGACAAAACAACATTAGCTGAGCAAAATAATGCAGATGGCTTACCTTTAACATCCAAAAACAGGAGCATACCCACCGTCGGAAGCACTTCGTGCACAGGGGTGCACACCACTGCACGCGGACGTCACGGGCCATGTTAAACCTGGAAAAGAGACAAAACAACATTAGCTGAGCAAAACAAAGCAGATGGCTTACCTCTAACATCCAAAAACAGCAGCATACCCACTGTCGGAAGCACTTCGTGCACAGCGGTGCACGCCACTGCACGCGGACGTCACAGGCCATGTTAAACCTGGAAAAGAGACAAAACAACATTAGCTAAGCAAAACAAAGCAGATGGCTTACCTCTAACATCCAAAAACAGCAGCATACCCACCGTCGGAAGCACTTCGTGCACAGCGGTGCACACCACTGCACGCAAACGTCACGGGCCATTTTATACCTGGAAAAGAGACAAAACAACATTAGCTGAGCAAAACAAAGCAGATGGCTTACCTCTAACATCCAAAAACAGCAGCATACCCACCGTCGGAAGCACTTCGTGCACAGCGGTGCACACCACTGCACGCGGACGTCACTGGCCATGTTAAACCTGGAAAAGAGACAAAACAACATTAGCTGAGCAAAACAAAGCAGATGGCTTACCTCTAACATCCAAAAACAGCAGCATACCCACCGTCGGAAGCACTTCGTGCACAGCGGTGCACACCACTGCACGCGGACGTCACTGGCCATGTTAAACCTGGAAAAGAGACAAAACAACATTAGCTGAGCAAAATAAAGCAGATGGCTTACCTCTAACATCCAAAAACAGCAGCATACCCACCGTCGGAAGCACTTCGTGCACAGCGGTGCACACCACTGCACGCGGACGTCACGGGCCATGTTAAACCTGGAAAAGAGACAAAACAACATTAGCTGAGCAAAATAAAGCAGATGGCTTACCTCTAACATCCAAAAACAGCAGCATACCCACCGTCGGAAGCACTTCGTGCACAGCGGTGCACACCACTGCACGCGGACGTCACGGGCCATGTTAAACCTGGAAAAGAGACAAAACAACATTAGCTGAGCAAAACAAAGCAGATGGCTTACCTCTAACATCCAAAAACAGCAGCATACCCACCGTCGGAAGCACTTCGTGCACAGCGGTGCACACCACTGCACGCAGACGTCACGGGCCATGTTATACCTGGAAAAAAGACAAAACAACATTAGCTGAGCAAAACAAAGCAGATGGCTTACCTCTAACATCCAAAAACAGCAGCATACCTACCCTCGGAAGCACTTCGTGACAGCGGTGCACACCACTGCACGCAGACGTCACGGGCCATGTTAAACATGGAAAAGAGACAAAACAACATTAGCTGAGCAAAACAAAGCAGATGGCTTACCTCTAACATCCAAAAACAGCAGCATACCCACAGTCGGAAGCACTTCGTGCACAGCGGTGCACACCACTGCACGCGGACGACACAGGCCATGTAAATCCAATAGGCATTCCGGTGCACGAGATGAGTGGACATCGGAGGGGGGGGGGGGATGGCACACATGAACAGCGGGAGGGCAGGGCGGGAACGGGCTCACGAAAAACAACGGCACACATGAACAGCGGGAGGACGGGCCGGGAACAGGCTCACGAAAAACAAGAAGAAGAAAAAAACAGCACTCACCTGGACATCTCGGCCCCGAGCAGGAAGGCGGGTGCCGGCAATGGCGGACCAGATTCAGGGGCGTTCCCGAGAATTTTTGGCTTTCGGCTGACGTAGCGTGACGTAGCCAAAAGCCAAAAATTCTCGGGAACGCCCCCGAATCTGGTCCGGCATTGACGGACAGGCCCGTCTTCCAATGGCTAGCCTCCATTTATGGAGCTAGCCAATGAAAGACGGAGGCCGTTCCTGTCTCCCGTATATATCTCAATAGGTTTTCGCCTGCGCGAAAAAGATGCGCAGAGCGCATCTTTTCGCCAGGCAAAACCTAACAAGCATTTACAATGCAATGGTTTTGCCTTTGTTAAAGTTAGAGCTATTGGCATTGCTCTTGACATTATTTTTATTTATGTTTTTTTAAAAAAACATAAATAAATGGCATTGTCATTTACAATGCAACTAGCTTTATCTCTCGCAAATGACACCCACAAACACCCACAGAGAGCCCCCCCACACACACACAGAGCCCCCCCACACACACACAGAGCCCCCCCCACACACACACAGCCCCCCCACACACACACACACACACACAGAGCCTCCCACACACACACCCACACAGAGCCCCCCACACACACAGCCACACAAAGCCCCCCCACACACACCCACACAGACCCCTCCACACACACCCACATAGAGCCCCCCACACACTGCAACCCCCCCACACACTGCAAGACCTACACACTGCAAGACCTACACACTGCGAGCCCCCGCACACACTGCGACCCCCATTTCAATAGATGTGTGATGCTTACCTGGTACTAAATTGGTCCCTGCATGGCTGAAAGGTTGAAATGGTGTAGGAGGCAAGCGGACAAATGTGAGCATGGAGAGAAAGGAGTATAAGTTTGAGATTAGTGGCTGGGTGAAAATAAAATCAGGAAGGACACAGGGTGGTCTTTCCAAATTAGATGGTCTATTTCAGGTAGAAAATGTCAGTAGGTTCTTTGTGTTCTTGAGGGGGGATAGGTCCAACCGGCACCATAATCGGACGTTTATTGTTTATACCCATTCACAACAGGCAACTAGGCAGGATGGTCGTCTCAGAGCCCAATCAGCAGTGAAGCAACAAGGTCCCTAAACCTCCGTAAAAGCATGTATAACACTGAGGGGCCCTCCTCACCACACACAGGGCTTGATAGAACTTAATTAGTTCCATACTGACAATTATTGCCAGGCCAAAAATGTGTTTAAAACAGTAACATACACACTTGATATCTAGGATAGCTCACCGTGTAGCACTGCAGACCCCAATTTTATCCCCATTTTTGCCTGCACACCCTAAAAACGACCACATACAACATGTATACACTTTACGCGTTTAATAGCAGTTGACTAGGAAGTTCAGAAAGCTTTTTACAAGCGAGTAGTCCGCCTGCTCATGTTTTTTCTGGGTTTTCCGCTGCTCGAGTTCGCATTTTTAACATGAAAAGCAAAAGGAAAAACACAAACAGACTCGATGGGCTACTCAACATATCTAATAATATACAACCGGATATTTGCGTGTCTAAAGTTAAAAAATGGGTTTTGGCAACTTCCAACTGAGCGTTGAAGGGACTGACTGAGAAATGTGTGTCTCCGAGGCAGGGTGACAGTGTAAACAAGCATTTACAATATAATGGTCTCGGCAATATTAAAGGTAGAGCTATTGGCATTGCTCATGACATTTTTTTGGGGGTGTTTTTAAAAAAAAATCATAAATAAATGGCATTGTCATTTACATTGCCAATAGCGTAATCGTTAAAATAAATGGCCTTGTCATTTACAATGCCAATAGCTTAATCGCTCGCAAATGCATGACCTATTGCATTTTACACCCAAACAGAGCCACACACGTAAAGCCACCCACACACACAGAGTCACCCACACAATCTGAACTCTGAATCTGCACTCTGCACTCTGAATCTGAACTCTGAGTCTGCACTCTGAGTCTGCACTCTGAATGTGCTTCAGGTTGTATTGTAAAAGAAACTCCCCTGACGCTCTCAGAGTTGCGATTTTAGTTGCACTGAAAGGTCAAGCATGTTAGCATGTAATAAAAGTCCAGTTGCAGCAACTCAAACTAGCATCACGAATAATCATTTAATATAGTCCTCTGTGCATCTCTTTACTTTGCTCAGCTGAAAGTATGACCGCTGCCGGAGACTCATCGCGCCGTGGCACACATTTACTTAATGTACAGCTGAGCGTGCGTTGGCTTTAGCCTTTCGCTCACTGCTTGTATCCTCGGGCTACACTGAAACGATGTCTCTGTAGGCTGGGCACTGGGCAGCGAGGTCAGCTACAGTGGCTCTACATAACTGTTTTATATTCTAGCAGCTGAGATCTTTTACTGTGTGATACGATGACTTTTGGTAGCAAAGCTAAAGTACTGCTTAAGACAACTTATAAAATATGTTAGCAACCTTCCATTGTTCCTGCTTTACAACACGTTGTACAGCTTCTTAGAATTTCCTGTTGTTCAAATGGATATAATTAGTGATATTTATATATTAGCCTCGTCTTCATTGCTTGATTTGGCACGCAAAAAAGTGTCACTCATACTTGTTGAAATGTCACTCATAATTACACTGAAATTATGAAAACGTCACTCATAGCAATCTGAAACCTTGGCAGCTATGTTCAAGTATGCTCACGCCCGCTGTCCAATAAGTGAAGGCTACCATGGGGACAACCACAGTGCGGTAAACATTCTAAAAGTGAAAATGTTATCGGAATTCTAATACGCCCGAGGCTCTGAGCACATTGTTGAAAGCACTTCCCTGCCATTGCTGACAGATTAACCTTATCTACTAGAAGCTGCTCCCTGTTAGAAAACTGGTTTGCTATACTCCACGGATGTGTTACATTAGACAGGCTAACCTAGTAGTACTTAAATATAGCACCGGTTTCAGAGCTTTTCGAATCACAACAGTCCGGAAAAAGAGAGGGAGTGAAGTTGCAGGTTAGGGGAAAACAACAACTTGTCCTTAGTGATAGATCCTTGTGTACAATATGTCTTTAACGGCTTTTAGTATTACTTTCTCAAAAAATAACGTTATCCCTCTGCACAAACATTTAGGAGTGCATCAAAAAGGTTTATTATAATCGAATCTCTCTTAATGCAATGCTACTAAAGAACAGTAAGACCATGTCACGTGTTTCTAAGCACTTGGTACTGGGAACAGCTGGGGTGGCATCATAGCTAAACTAGCACAAGTAATCTCTGCGTGAGAACTAATAGCAGCAGATGGGCACCCAATGTGAGCAAGCTCTTTTCATCTTTAAATGGTTAAGGTTTGGACACAATGCATCAAGAGCAGGCTACATGCACTTTTCTAACATGCAAAAAAAGAAGTGATTCAGTCTACGCCCTTGATAGTAAAATCAAAGCCTGAAACCCAATCATACTTTGGGGGGATATTTACAATAAAATGTCGGTGCCCAGTGTTACGTAAATTGGTAGTACCGTGCTCCAACATTTTCTAAACACAGGTATGTGCTATATTAACAAAAATATGGCTCACCCGTGAGTTTCCCATAGTGCTATTGTCCATAGACAGTTAAATACACACAGCAGCTTGCAAGAATACATGAAACTCATGGCTTAAACCCATTTATTTCAAGTTAATTTGATGTACTTGTTAATATCTCGTACACTGCCAGTTTTCACTCGGCCATGGATGATTTTCTCAGATTTGCACACCATCATTCAAAGAATGGGCCATGTTTTGATTTCCAGTCCCAGCCTTATGGTGCTTGAATAGCATCATAACTAGGGAAAGAAATTTGGTTGCCAGTTAGCTTCTATTAAAAAACGTATTTGTCATTAAGTCCCGGCACTGCAACTCTTTATGAGTGGGAGAACAGAATGGGGGTTCCATGTAATACACCCGGCTCAGCTCCTGAAAAGCAACTTTATTCACAAGTGCCACCAGCTCCTTTCTGAAGCCTTGTTGTGCCCTTATAAACCTCCTGGGCATCTCCGCCCATGCCAAAGACCGGGATAAAGGCTTTGGTTGATGCATTGGCTGCTGTTGGTAACCGCTATTACAATGCTTAGCTAGAAGCCTACAAGAGTCAATAGATAAAGTGAGGGCAACTCTTCTATAGCAAGTCAATAGAGATGACAATGCTATTCGGAGACGAGAGTGGGCAGAAAGAGTTTTGTCAGACCAGGTTATATAAGGGCTTCAAATAGGACTGTAGAAATGTTTTTAAAAAACAGATTAGGATGATCTTCTTGGTGAATGAGGCACTCCATCAATTTGTGATGTTCACATGTGAACACTTGATAGCGCCTCAGAATTAGATGATATGTAATAAATGAGATGAAAGCTCATTACAAGGAACAACTATTAAGACCACCAGAGAAGTGCTACTAGGCGCACTCTTCTAGATAATAAAAACAGGCTTGAAAATTAGGCACCTTGGATAATTTTAGTATTGAGCAGATAAAGGACGTAGTCTCCGCTACGTGTCAAACATAGCTTCACCACATTCATTCATTTTTAAATAATTCAATTTAATAGGTCAGGCTACTCATTAAAACTTAACAAAACTTTGTGCACTAATAGGACACTCTTACATTAACATCTTAGTGCCCGACAGAAGTGCCATATTGCTTGAGTAAATTAGGTTACTATAATCTTGTGCAAATTGAGCGAAAAAGAAATCAATGACTTTAAAACGCCTGATCTAGGTCAGCCATGTAGTCAATCATTTGTGGTCAATTTTGCATGATCACATTGAATATCAATTGCTCCGGCTCTGCTGGTGATGCAATTTCCTACTCCTTATAAACTAAATACTCTTGACAGACAGAACGTGTTGTAGATGGTGGTTCATGTGGTAAAGAATACATGTTTAAACTTTACACAGAAATAGGTGAAACTAACAAAGAAGTATTTCAGAGGTGGTCTTCATCGTAAGAGTGTTGGATCAATGAGCAACCCATTGGTGTAACTGGGGGCGTTGCTCCCGTTTCCACTAATGGGGTGGAGTGGTTTGCCTGTCTGCTCACACTTGATATAATACAATGTTCTTCCTTGCTTATTGACATGAACAATCACTGGCAGCTAGCTTTATTTAATGTTGTTATGAATATTGATGTAGTGTTGGATTATAGATGCTGGAAAATTTTAAACATAAAATATACGTGTTGAGTCAGGCTTGGATGCTAAATTATTTCAATTATGTGTGTTGGACTTTCTTGTTGCTTTTTTCTGTGGACTGCTCTGATGGTAATTGCCCCAAAGGGAGCACAACTAAGTAACCTGAGAATGAATGCCATACACTCTGAAAAGCGTCCCGTATTTTCCAGCCTGACCATCCATGCAGAACCTTAAACCCGCATTTCACCTGTTCCAGTTATCTGCCTTATTTAGTCATCCTTTCTAAGTCACCTCAGGCACTCAGAGCCTCTGGTCAGGTTTAGTGGAGTTTTGAAAATGAGAGGATTAAAGTGATCCAGGGACATTTGTTTACATTCTAAAATATCTTCAATGGAACACATTTTTGAATCTACCAATTGTCATCCGCCCGTTCAGTGCTATGACACAGTAGTAATGTGTTATCCAAGGTCAGTCTAGGCTGTTGTAACCTTGTTCCCTTGGGTTAAAAGCAGGTCAGCTATTTCCTTTCCTAGTTCAACACCCACTTTGAGCTTGAAAAATACATGTCTTACTTGTCAGGTATTGGGAGAATGATCCTGTTGAGGTTGATTGAGTTCCTATGTGATATTGTTTTACTTGTTTCCACTTTGTTTCGTCCAGGGCCTGCTATAAGGCAAGTGTAAGCGGACTATTTTATTTAAACACTAGCAAGAGGAGAAAGATGTGGTTATCTAGAGAGGGCAGATGACCAATTACAGCTTTTATTAAGTCATCCTTGCGGGAACAGAAACATATATCTTTGCCTCGGGCGGTAAAAAACACCCTACTGTCACCACTGTTTTGGTGAATGGAACATACAGTTTTCAAATGAGGGAAAATACAAAGTGAAAAGTTCTGCAAGAGGTTGTGTACGTATAGTCTGCAAGGTAACAGTTTAATGAGGATTTCCTATGCGTGAGGACAATCCATTTTGCTGTGGTCAGAAGCATTCTTTTTAGTGCAGAGTGACTAGGGAGTGCAGAGTGACTAGGCAGTGCTAGGGAGTGCAGAGTGACTAGGGAGTGCAGAGTGACTGCTGAGTGCTAGGGAGTGCTAGGGAGTGCAGAGTGACTGCAGAGTGCTAGCGAGTGCTAGGGAGTGCAGAGTGACTAGGGAGTGCAGAGTGACTAGGGGCTGCTAGGGAGTGCAGAGTGCTAGGGAGTGCAGAGTGACTAGGGAGTGCTATGGAGTGCTAGGGACTGCAGAGTGACTGCAGAGATTAAGCTAATGGCAATGTAAATGACAATGCAATTTATTTATCTGTTTTCAAAACCAACACATAAATACAAATTTTGTCATTTACAATGCCAATAGCTCTAACTTTTCCAAAGGCTAAACCATTGCTTTGTAAATGCTTGTTAAACATGGTTTTGGTCAGAAGATGATGATACTTCTGAAGAGGTAGAGTTAGTCATTACTTCTGATGCTCCATGTTCCACTTTGGTGGGCAATGGCAGGTGTTTTGATTTATTCCCATCCCCCTTCAATCTCTTTTCTAATCTTCGTCTCATAATAACTGCGTTGAAGGGATTTAGAGGAGCGCGTGAGCACATAAAAATTGTCCAACCCAGCTTTAGTTGCAGATTTGTGTACACAATTGTTGAGGGTTGACAGTTCCTACTTGTCCAGTATTAGGACTTAATCTATTATATCCTCTAAAGTTTGGTAAGGTGTGAACGTTTCTGGGTAAATCATCTGTACCAGTAAATTCTGAATTGTTTTAGGTAAAGAGTTGCAGCCACCAAAACTAAATATTATTTATGGTCAGAACAAATAAATTCTGGCAATTGAAAGACATTTCTTATAAGTGATCACAATGCAAAAGAGATGATTTTACAGTACAGCATCTATTCATCTCACAGTGGATTTAAGGAAACTTTTTTTTCTTTCTGTTTAGGGCAACACATGTTTCACCCCATGTGTGGCGCTCATGTCTGTGAAGAATAAGTGCTAGACAAATACTTGCTTGCCAATACTGCTCAGTATTGTTATATTGTCATACACTTTTCAAGCAGGTGTGACTATGCATGTATCGCCATATTTATGACTTTACTGGCGCAGGGCAGTGCAGCACGTCTGCTTGCTGGTTTGCGTCACAGTGAAAAGGCATAAATGCCCATTATTTGGCCAATTTGGAACATTCCTGTCCTTTCCCCTTGTGCTGGTGCAGTTTTGGCAGCCTAGCACCAATGCAGGCACCCATGCACCTTGGTGTAAGGGAGACTGTGCTGCTGGCAGGATTGGTTTTGTGCAGGAAGGAGCACCTCAATTTTGGATGCTAACCCAAAAACATAAATTCTGCTTCCTTAATCTATTCCAAGCAGTCTCATGCTCTTCGAAAGTTCTTGCCACTTTTATACCTGTCTTATTATAATCGATAATAAAATCATGTTCTTACTTAGTAAACGTGAGTGAACAGCATCCATATTAGTTTCAGATTTTATTTGTATAACCTCTTTCAAATATTTAACATATTTTTTCTCTATCATTTAACTGATTCTCGAGTGTCCCATTAAGATCAGTCAGATCTGGGAAAGAAATTCCTCATAATTGAAAATAGCTACAAACACACCGCAGGAAAGTGAGTAAGAAAGCTCCAGATGCTCATAGGTTACCCTTTCTCCTGCCAACTTAGGAAGATAAGTACACACTAACCAATTTTAAACCTTCATGATCTCAATATTTTCCTTGATCCTTGTTGTCTATACATTGTCTCTAAAACCACCAACTGAATGCTTTTCATGTATTGGTAACTTATTTTTTTTAATTTTTTTATTGAGAGTTCATAAAAAAGGTTCAAGATACATAATATCATATATAGATACATATTCCCAACTGTTGAAGAAGGAAAAGATTGGCTTAAATCTAAAGTGCAAGGTGTTGAACATTATAAATAGTCATTTCAAAGTAATACAATCATAAAATGTCTGTAATACAAGGATGATACTATTAAGTTAAAGTGCAAAGTGCTAAACCAGGATAGCATACTTACATGTGTATTCTTACTTTTTATGCCAGATGCTACAAAAGTGCAGAAAAGGATCACATTAAGGTAGGTTATAAAGTGCAAAGTGCTATATCAGATTAAGTACCCACATATATGTTCGATCTTCTTATACCAGCTGCAAGATGTTATCCTATATTTCAAACACACTCCAATATTTCTCATACTTTCTTACTGCTCCTGATCTTATTGCGTATTTCTTTTCCATTTCTTGTATTTTAAACAGTTTTGCCCTCCATGCATTAAAAGTGGGTACCTTCTCTGTTCTCCAGACTTGTAGGATTAGAGATCTCACTATTAATGCTGCGATAAACATATATTCCTCATGTGCGCTGCGAATAGAAGAGCAGCCCAAAAACAGCAATGGATACATCGAGTGAAATGAGGGGATCTATTGTAACTCTAAGATATTTCTTGATCTCCTCCCACAAACTCTGGATTTTTGGGCATTCCCAGATATATGTCCAGGTGCCTTTCTGTGCACAGCGAAAGCATTTATATTCTATTTGCGGGTATATTTTATGAAGAAAAGAAGGTGTTCTATAAATCAACCATTTCAAATAGTATTGCATACGTTTAAAATTTGCCCCTCTGAATATCACTGCATTATGCTTATTAAGCCTACTCCAGGTTGGTTTAAGAATCTGTATGTCTTCCCTTTTTTTCCATCTATCCCTAACTTTTTCATATAATGAAAGGGACTTATTCTCATCAAAGATTTTAATCCAGTTACTAATCTTCCGTTGTATGGGGCGCTTAAGGGCTTCACTAATATTGGTTTTATAACACAGGTTTTTCATATCTAGCTTTTCAAATATCTGTTTTAATCTGATAAATGACCATTTTAAAATTATATTGGAGTGCTGGAGCCCCATTTCAATCTCCGCCCAAGTTTTCCAACCGTTCCCCTTGATAAAATCCAGGATCTGAACATACCCGTTTTCTTCCCACAACCTTAATATGTTGTTCTCCAAAATACCTGTTTCCCCTGTGGATATATTCGAAAGCCTGGTTGGTTGAAATATTAATTCTTAAAATATCGTAGTGTGCTAAAAGCTGGGTTTTTTGTTTAAATAACCACTGTAGAGTCTCATAACGAACTTTCTTAGGGTACTTTGTGACTCTTGTAGTGTCTACAATGTTATATTCCCTTACGATCTAGTTCATAAAGAAATTGTCTGCCTCTTGCGCATCTAAAAAGAAAAATCTAAAACTGTGATGTGCAAATGTCGCATAATAATAATTTCTAATATTCTGAAGAGATAATCCTCCTTCTGCGACCGAATAGTATAAAGTGCTGAGTGCCAGCCAATCTTGGTACCTTATTTTCCCATAGAAAAGAAGAGAACATACTGTCTATTTGTTTAAAAAAAGAATTCTGTATTGCACAGGGAGCTGCACTAAAAAGGAAATTAAACAATAGAAGAATAGACATTCGGATTAACACAACTCGTCCTATTATTGATAACTGGAGCTGATTCCATTGTGTTAACTAAGAGTGTACCTTTTTCAACAATGGAGTATAATTTAAGGAAAAAAGGTCTTCTACTCTATCGGTTATATAGTTCCCTAAATACCTCTTTTGGGCGAGTGTTATATGTCTGTCTAAATTCTGGTAAAAGAGAATTCACACCACAGTTACATAATATGATTTCTGTTTTGGTCCTATTGATTTTATATCCTCCTATTTTTTCAAAGTCTGCAAAAACTCTCATAACTTCCATCTGAGTGTCTATTCTTGAGTCCAGGAAGAGAACAATATCGTTGGTGTATAATTTTATGTTTGTCATTCCTTGAACTGGGACTGTATGGGCTTTTTTCCCCTGATTGCAATTGCTAATGGCCTCTATAAATATAGCAAATAAAATTGGGATGAGGGCACAATCCTGCCTGGTACCTCTATTTATTTTGCATGTCCCTACATTAACGGAGTTGATTAAAATTTGTGCCTGTGGATTTTTATAGGTTGTTTTAATAAAAATACAAACTCATTTGGGAAACTAAACTTTTCTAAAATCATAAAAAAAACAATTCCAAGAAACAAGATAAAATGCATTTTTGGCATCTAAAAACCAGATCTGGGCCTCAATTTTATTGATATTCAAAAAATCCAGTGCCTCTAGTAAAAAAATTGTATTAATAAAAAGTTGTCTCCCTGCTACAAAACCGCACTGATCTGACCCAATAGGTGATCCTACCATCTTATTTAACCTGTTAGCAAGATGTTTAGTGAAGATTTTATAGTCCGTATTTAACAGGCTTATTGGCCTGTATGAATTCACATTTTCCTTATCTTTATTTTTTTTAACCCATTCGATGCTTGTGACGGAACCATTCCGTCATCAGTCACGGTTGAGCTGTGCTGATGACGGAATGGTTCGGTCATGACCGCACCCTGTTCTGGAATGTCCAGCACCGGGGGGGAATCGGCGCCGCACGGAAGCGGTTAAATACTGACCACTTCTGCAATGCGAAAAGATACTGGCGGATCTCCTCCTTGTAATAGATAGTTTGCAAGTCTTAAAAATTCAGGACAAAGAATTGTGAAAAATGCTTTAAAAAAATCTGCGGGAATGCCATCCTCTCGGGTAGTTTTACAGTTAGGCAAGGAGGTGATAACCATGTTTAGCTCTTCATTCGTGAATTCAGCTAACAGCTCCTTAAAATTATTTCCCACGGTTGGAAGTGGCAATTCCTGTAGGAATTCGTTAATTGTTTCTAGGGAGGCCTGGTGAGCTGCCTGATGGATATCTTTATAATGTTTAAGGAACACCTCACCTATTAGTGACGTAGTCTTTACGCAAGTTTTAGTCACTTTATCCTGAACCATTCGACTCTGTTTCGAACTTGCCTCTCCTTTGCTTGATAAGCTAGCAATCTTCCCATATATTCACTATCTTCATGGCTTGTCTGAAGATATAACCTGCTTGCCATGTCCCCTAGCTCATAGTAAAACTCCCTCATTTTTAGGTCTCGCCTACGGCATTGCTTTAGCAATACTTGTTTGGCGGGATTATAGTAAGGCTTTCAAAAGTCTACCCAAACTGCGGATCGGGTACAGTGCATGTCATGTGACCACAACCACGTGCGCGTGGGCCGTGCTCCACCTCTACTGACACTTCAGCTCACAAGGCTGCTCGCCCCCTCACTCTCCATGTGCTCGCTCGCGCGCCTTTCCTTTGATCCCACAGGCTCCACTCCCCCGCATCAGACTTGAAAGGAATGCGCTCCCCTGCCCCGCCACAGCAATGCCGAGAGCTTGTTTTAATCTCTTCTTTGTTGTATCTTCAGTTGCAGGCACACAATAGCTACTTACTTCCCCAACCCCACCAACCCCGTTCTTTCAATTTTGGGTGAGTTTTGTTATGCTTTTATTTGCATTAGCATGCGCTGTGCCATGAATGCGAGTGCAAGGCAACATTATATAAATTTTTTTGCTTGATCTTAAACAACGACTTGTTGTGCACCAAACGACCAACTCAATGTTTCTTTTATCCATATTCAACAATGGCAGCCACGCATCATTTTGTACGCGGCTCGCCCCCAACTCAAAGATTTTTTTTTTAACATCTTCAACAATACCAGCTGCGTGTCTTTAACTATTGCCACTCGCCCCAATTCAAATTTCTTTTTTTTTTTTTACATCTTCAACAATGGCAGCAGCACGTCTTGGTGCAAGGCATATATACATTTTTTTGCTTGATCTTAAACAACGACTTGTTGTGCACAAAACACCCAACTCAATGTTTCTTTTTACAATATTCAACAATGGCAGCCACGCATCATTTTGTACGCGGCTCGCCCCAACTCAAAGATTTTTTTTAACATCTTCAACAATACCAGCTGCGTTTCTTTAACTATTGCCACTCGCCCCAACTCAAATAGTTTTTTTAACATCTTCAACAATGGCAGCAGCACGTCTTGTTGTCATTGTTGCGCCGGACACCCTGAGCTGTGTTCTTTAAATATGGTGGCCACACTTTGCTTAGTTAACACTGCCCTTGACAGGTTTTTTCTGTGGAGCGCTACTTTTGTTTTGTTGTGTTTGTTTAAACAACAATGTTCACTTCCGCTTTCCGCTAGCAGCTGCCCCCTCCCCCTCTCTCTTTCTTCCAGGTATTCCTCTCCTATTTAGGTGACTCACTATCCACACACATTAGCGCCACTTTACAGAGGTTGCCAGTAAAGCGCTACTTTCGTTTTTTCCTCTTTCTTAAAACAACATTGTTTTCCATGGACGAGGAAGTGCACCATTTCTAGAGGTACTGCAATGCCTGGTGCAACTTGGGCCAAGAGAAAAAAAGTTAAAAAGACAGACAGCAGAGGGGATCCTTCTCAGCTTTATTTGGCATACATATTGACACTAATGGTGGATTTTTCAAACACTGCTAATTAAGCTAGGCTAATAGGATTCTCTCCTAGCCCCCTCTCTCTTCAGTCTATCTCTCGCCCATCCAGACACAATTCTTGTTTTATATCCCAATCTCTGCTCAAACACTACCTCTTTAATCCCCATCTGCATCCAACACTCACCCCCTCCCTCACAAGTATTTCCTTGCTGTCCCCATATCCCTCCTTCACATCGCACACCATTTGGCTTCGAGGCTGGCCGCATGCCTAATTTACCAACCTGTGTTTTTATTGCCTTTCTTTGTAATGCGATCCAAACACATTATGCTTCGTTTCATTTGCAACATCCACTGGCGAGCCATGGGCATGCTGCAGCTCCCGATTTATGTAACTGCTGCTTTCAACCTTGTGAACAGAAGCTGCTCGGTTGCAAGTTAAATGATAATTCAACCCCCACACACACAACCCCACACACACACAACTCCTCACAAGCACACAACCCCCCACACACACAATCCCAAACACACACCCACACACACACACCCCACACACACACCACACACCCACACCCCCACACACAACCCCACACACAACTCCCCCACACACACACAACCCCAGCACACACACACAACCCCCCCACACACACACAACCCCCCCACACATACAACCCCCCACACACACAACCCCCCACATACACACAACCCCACCCCCCCACAAACACAACCCCCCCACACACACAACCCCCAACACACAACTCCCACACACACACAACCCCCCACACACAACTATCTATCTATCGATATATCGCCATCTATCGATCTGTCTATCGCCCTCGCTCTATCTGTCTATCGCCCTCCCTCTATCCCCCTCCCTCTATCTATCCCCCTCCCTCTATCTATCCCCCTCACTCTCTCTATCGCATCACCACAGCATCACTCAGCACCACCACAGCATCACTCAGGGGCACCACAACATCACTATGCGCTACCACCGCATCATTGAACACCACAGCATCACTCGTCGTCACCACAACATCACTCAGCGCCACCACAGCATCAATCTGTGCAACCATTCAACAACAACTGGTTCAAATATGTTCTCTTAATGTTTCAAGCTTTATTACAAATGTCACAAAAAGATGTTAATATTTCACTTCTGTTCTAGGATTTTCGTCACAATAAAATACACTGAACATTATCTTCACAAAAGTTTTTTACAAAAGTTTGAGCTATTGCCATTATAAATTACAATAACTTTGATTTGTTTAATTATTTATAAAAATTAAAAGCCATTGTTATGTGTAATAGCAATACATCTAAGTCACATAAATACAAGACATATTGCATTACAAATGCTATAGGTGTCACATTTGCGAAAGTTATAACTATTGGCATTGTAAATGACAAAGCTATTAATTTAGCTATTTTCAAACCAACACGTAAATAAAAAAAATTGTCATTTACAATACCAATAGCTCAAACTTTCCTAATGCGAGACCTATTGCATTGCAAATGCTTGTTGTTTTTGCATTTATTACTTCTTGCCTGGTGTCGGGAGTCATATTTCTAAAATACTCTTGATTCGCATCGGCCCGACTATTTTCTATCGCTATTCTCTCCTCCTTTCAAGCCGTCTCTTTTGCTATCTCTTTTGAAGTGATTATGCCTCTCAACGTAGCCTTGAAAGCATCCCAAATTATATTAATTGAGTCCTTATTCATATTAAAAAAGAAACGAATCTCCTTCTCTATTTCTGCACACCACTGTTTGTCTGCTAAATTAAGTTTGTTAAAATAATATCTTCTTGATGTTTCCTCTTCTGTCTTCCCTAAAAGGGTTTCCATCTTGATGACGGCATGATCTGAGAAGGCAGTCACTATATGCTCATATTTACTAACTTCCAGATTATGCAAAGTTAAAAAAAGTCTAGCCTAGATGATGAATCGTATTTTGCCGAATAACAGGAGTACTCATGTTTATTCGGATGGTTGAGCCGCCAGTTATCCAAAATATCTAAATCTGTCTTACAACTCTGTAGAGCAACGGCTACTTGTGGTTTATTTTGTCTTCGGTCTTTTTTAGTTGAATCAACCGCGGGATTTTGCATAAAATTAAAATCACTACCCCATATTATCTGACCCGGTATGCCTGAAAGACCTTGCTTTAACTGTAAAATTGGGAGCGGGTTATCCATGACTGGTGCATAGATTGTAGCAAGTATCAGATTTATCTGGTTTATTTCCCATGTAGGAATGTCCATCTTCCACTCGTGTCTGAATGTGATGCATCCACATGGAATTGGACATGCTTGCCTATGAATATGCTCCCACCCCTCTGAGCTGTCCCCGACACAGAAGAACAACAGAAACCTGCCCAATTTTTAAACATTTTACTAGCATCTGTTGGTGTTGACTTTTTAGCCAGCTCTCTATTGCACAAGTTTTACATCTATTGTTCAAGCCATTAGCGTTCAGAGACCGGATTAATAACTTATTCATATTCATGATGTAAAAAACGGGGAGAAATAGCTTGTTTTGTCCATAGCCTACGACACATACAGACTAAGATGTAATTTGTGCTAAATGTGGAAATTGCATTTCTAAAGTGAAGTTAGTACAAAGGTGCAGAATATATGGATGGGAAACGAATTAAATAGATTTATCTTTTTTTTCCCCAATAAGCCAATAGCAGACTGTGTTACGCACTAAAAAACGAATCATTTCAATTGTGCAAACTGCGCAAACACTGCCACATCTATTATGACAATTGTGCAAATCATACAACTGTAAGAGCAATATGCTACAGTACAATTGATAACAATTGTGCAAAAACTGTTTAAAGTGCAAATCGCGCAGCTACTAGGACAATTAGACCAAAATACTACAGCACATATTATATCAATTGTGCAAAAACATGCCTTAAAGTGCAATGTTCAATGTGCAAATATATCGGAAACTGTGCTGACAATTGTGTCAGGCAGTATCCATGGAAGCAATACATATCCTCTACTTTAACTCATTCAACTACCAGAACCAGAAAACAAAATGTTCATCTATGAACTCTCTTTTTCAAACTGCTTCACCCCCACCACCGCCCCCCACTCCATCCCACCCCGAAGAAGGGAAAACCCAGAATATCCCACTATCTTTCCCTCCTTCTCCCACTTCTTACTGGATGCCAATTTGTTGCATCCTGTTACATCCCCTGAGTCGCCTCACGACCCCCCCTCAAATAAAAAAAACTTTAAAGTAATTCTCATGTCTCTGCTCAAATACAACTCATTATTATTCAGGACAGAGTTATAGCCATGGAGTTTCCATTTCGTCATGCAGAATTAAGACCTTCCAAAAGACTTTGGGCTTCTGATATGTCCGTAAAGATGAAGAATTTTCCTTTGGCTATGACTTTTAATTTAGATTGTTGCACAATCATCGCCTGCGCTCCTTTGGCCTTAAAATAGTGAATCATTTTGATAAAATCCTTTCGTCTGTTGGCAGAAGCTGCTGACATATCAGAAAATATTTTGAAGTTTTTAATTTCGTCGGTAGAAAAATATCTCTTTGATATTGCTGCATTTAAGATTTGCTCTTTGATTCTATAATCTGAAAAATGTATTAAGATGGTTTGTGGATACTTAGGATTCGCGGGTTTATGTGCTGGGACCCTGTGCGCTCTGGTGATTGTAAGATCTCCTTTTAATTCAGGTATTGCTTTTTCAACAGAGACTTAGTCCATTTTACCATTTCTACACTCTCCATGCCCTCCGATATTCCCACAAGGCGCAGGTTGGATCTCCTATTATAGTTCTCCAAGTCTTGCAGTTTTCATTCCATCTGGGACTAATTTTTGTTCAGCAAATGGAGGTCCTTCTGCATGGTAGTGATGGTATCTTCCAGGGCTGAGACACGAGCCTCCGCCTCTGTGACCCTTCTGGGAAGATTACCTAGACTTTCCTCCATCTTTGTTAATCTGTTGTGCCGCTGTGATATTTCGAATGCTTGTGATACCTTCAGATCTCTTAGTTCTTGCAAAATAGCAATAAGCATTTCTCGTACTGAAGTATCCTGTTCAGCTCTTTTGTTTCCAAGGTTTTCATCGTGACTGAGGGATATTTCTTTTTCTGAATCTAGCTCGGGTGCAGAGTCAAGCTTATCCATCAAGATTCCTTTGCCATCTTCCTTCTGCGGTGTCTGTAACGGTATCTGGGCCTCTTGAATTAGCAGCTGGCTGATAGGGGTGTCTTCCCATGGATAGCAGTATTTATTTCTACTGGATCTGGCGCTTAGTGCGATTTCGATTGGAGCTGTGGATTTGTGGCTTGGGCTGACTGGGCGTGAGTAGGGGTGAGAAATACTATCTGGCCTTGTTATCCTGTAGATCTTCCAGGCCTGTTTGATCTTTCGCCTTCTGCACCTCCCTGTTCGATTGTGGAGTGCTAGTTAGTTTACCCCGTGTTGCCAGGGGCTTACTGAAAAGGGGATACTGCTTAGAGTTCACTAGTGTATCACCCTCCTTGTTCGGTGTATCCACTACTCCGCCCCCCTCACCTCCTCCTTCTTCTTCTTCTTCGCCACCTACAGCCAACATACTTAAATCCGCTGAGAGTTCAGAGAGTGCCTCCTCTTCCTCCTCCTCCAAGGTTTTATCAGAGGCATTCTGATCCTTCTGTTTATATTTTTTCTGCCAATGCCATCGCCTTAGCTTTTAAGTCCATTCTTTGTTGGGCATTTCTCCTCCCTCTTGCGGCTCCTTTGGACACTAATACAGGTGGTGATTGGCCAGTTTTTAAAAACTCTTTTCCTGTCCCTGCTTTAGACTGTTTATTTCACAATTTTGCTGCTGCTTTTAGAACTGCCGGCATCTTAGGTTACAAAATCATAAACTGCCTGAGCGATTGATTACGGGGAAAGTGTTGTGCCAATTGGACCCTCCAGCAGTGGACAGCCTAGAACGAACGAAACAGACTAGACCAGAATCGTGAACAGAGCACGGACAGATACACGGAGATCATAGGGGGCACTACACCGTAGCGACCTGAAGAGATGTCCATTGAGGTCTCCCAGTCAATCTTTATTTTTAGAGCCTTGAAGCCTTATAGGCACCTTAATGCTTTACATAGTCCTTCAAGAGACACACAGCTTTATGTATTTTTTGAGCTTAAAAAGCCTCAAGCTGTTCCACAAAACTGTCACTCAGCAATACAGAGGCACCCTTCTTTCCCCCCCCCCAAGGTACAACTCAGTTTTATACGCAGGATTCCTGCCTAATACCACACTGCCACGCTGCACTGTATCTCCTCTGATGACTGCCGCAGCGTCAGCATTTCCTTCAGTGCCTCCCTCGCTGTCAGTGACCGGGCCCAGGCGTCAGTGCAGCGCAGAGCGCCCAAAGCTCAGCACCTTACTGCAACTCCTCCCGCCGCCGGCCCTCTCACCACCGTCGTCCTCACAGCAGAGCCGGCCGCAGGGGCGGCCTTAGGCATGTGCAAGCTGTGCACCTGCACAGGGCCACCAAACCCCAGGGGCCACCACGCCAATATATATCCTGAATATAATAATCCTCTGAGGATGGATATATATTTGCGTGGCGGCCCCTGGCAGGGATTTGGCGGCCTCCGGCTCTGTTCCACTTCCAAACACCCTGAGCCCCCACTTTTCAATGGCCTGCTCGCTCGGCCCCGCCCGGACCCCCTCTTCCAGGGCCCCATACCTACGCTCCCTGCCCTGGGCCACCATGAGCCTAGAGCCGCCCCTGCCGGCCGTGCAAAGGAAAATGTAAGGGCAGTCACGAAGGACCAACGGGTACCGCACCATACCACAAAGAATCAGCGAGCACACAAGTGGGGAAGAACTCAAGGGCCGTGATGATTCACAAAGCGGAGTCAGCGTGGGCAGCAGTAGTGGCCATCATGCCGCAGCTCCTCTCGAGGGCGGGGCCCCGGCAGATCAGGGGATGCTACGGCAACGTGCATGGGTCACATTCGCTGCATCGCCACCGAAAGTTTTTTTATTGGTAACTTATGTCATAATCCTTATGGTTAATTCCATTTGCAGGATCACTAGTTATATTAAAGTTATGCCTAACATTTTACAGAGCGTGATTATAAACTGATGAAAACTTAATATTCACTTCTCAGTTCTTGTTAAAGGAAAAGCAAAAAAATTCAAAATCAAAGTCAAGTTCACAAAAAATGTTGCCGTCTGTATGTGTGCTTTTTTTTCAGTCTTTGAGCAAAATTATCAGCAATGTTGTGAGTTTCATCTAAATTATGTATTTCAAAGACTCTTTTTCACCTTCAAAGTAGTGGTTCTTCTGAATCAGTCTCTAGTTCTGGGTCTGTCTCGTAGTTATTGCACCTGTTGAGAGATAAGTAATCTTTTTCATTTGTGTTATTATCTGAGATTTTAGCTAGAGACACACACACACTGGCACACCACCACATCAGAGGATTGTAGTACAAAACTGCAATGGAATCTTTGCTTGATCTCAAAAGCTGTACATATTATGAGTAGCACCTTATGTTTTTTAAGTGAGTGCCACGATCAGTTTCAACAGAAGTAAAGAGGCCGCATCGTGGTATCCATTCACTCTACAGAAATGTGGCTCCTGAAAGGCGATCTGCTCTCTTAGTGGGAAAGGTCTCGACCCATTAAGGGAACAAGCAGACCATTACCAAAATGTATTTATGGTCATTGCAAAGTGGCATCTAAATAAAGTGTGCTTGGCAATCTCATATATAGGCCCTCCGATTTGCCAATGGGATTCATGACCGTAACATTCTTTTTAGCTTGATTGCTTATTTGACAAACTAGATAGCGGTCCCATACATTTTTTGCAACATTTTGAAATACTGTATTTTCCAAAGTTCCTTTTCAAAAGCCTAATCAGGCTATTTGTCACTGCATGAACTTGATTATGCAAGTATTTTCACATGGGCTGTAACATCGAGTCAGATAGAATATCCTTTTGATCTTTATTTACATGAAAATGCTGATAATTCTTTTTGTCATCCAATTTCATCCATTTTAACTTTTCATCAGCAACAGCATCTTCCTGTAGATCTCTCACCTTGCTCAAAGAAGTCTGCAATGAGTCCATAAAGAAACAGTTTACATTGTTTGAACACTCTCATTATCATTTGCGAAAATCTCATCTTAATTTTTGTGAATCACTGTCCCTTTCTGCAAGGCTCAATATCTTGCCATTTGGTCAACAAACTTATTTCATAATGTGACTAAATCCTTGCTAGCCTATTGGACTTAACACTGTACAACTGCCACTTCTTTTGGTTTCTAAATTATGTCCAAGAAATCCAATATGTGCATACTATTTTTAATTGAAGAACCTAAAGATATCATGAACCCTCTTTGTAACCAGAGTTGGTCGTAATCATGCACAAAACAACCATACTGGCTATTTGTATAGATTGTCGCTTTTAAATTCTTTGACAAGTAGCAAGCCTTCATTGAAGCAATTAATTCCACTAGTTATGCCGATGTCACATTTGGTAAGGAGGATGCCTCCAATGTTTCCGCAACAGAATACACTGCATAAGCAGCTCTCAATCCTCCATATGGATCTCTCGGACAGGAACCATCAAAAGTCCTTTAGTGGCATTTCCTTAATATCTGAGCTTGGCGTTTTTAATAATTCAGTTGCCTCAATGCAGTCAAGCTCCAATTTATCATCAACAATATTTCCTTTGCCTTCACATTTGTCTGAAATTGGAGGCAGTGTAGCTGGGTTCAGGATATTCCACCTTCGAACTGAAATATTTTGTGCTCCAAGTATTACTTGTTCATAACGTGTCAACCTTGATAATCTTGTTAAAAGAATTTCAACAGCGTATGGAACATACACAATTAAAGTAAGGCCATCACAATTCCTTCAGTCCCTTTGTTCTATTTCCAGACAAACTGCTGCAACCGACTTTAGACTTCCTGGAAGTCTTACAGGAACTGGATCCAACACTCCTGAAAGATAAGCAATTGGGAGCATGAGCCCTCCATGTTTCTGAGCCCAAGTGTTGAGAGTGCACGCCCACCTTTTTCATGACAGAGCAAATACAAAATCATATTATAGTCCAGCATCCTGAGTGCAGGCAAATGACTCAAACTCTTGAGTTTCTTAACCGCATCGCTGCGGCGGTTATTTTTACGCTACACGGCTTTTTTCCAAAAGCCCCGTTACATGACGAGCTCAGCTTGTCATCCGCACACGACCACCGTGGCTGATGACGAGCTGAGCTCATCATCAGCATCGAAGGAGTTAAATGATTCAAAGCACTTGCCATCAAATGGTGCAGGATCTTGAACATCATTACATGTCAGTCCTACTAAAGGGTTTACAATCTGTGAAAAATTTGAAATCTATGTACAGTGACCATCAATTCCCAGAAACATCCGAACCTCATTTTGAGTGTAGGGGATTCAGTTTCAGAATTGAAGAAATGCTTTCTTTTGAGACGTTTTGTACACCCTTTTCAATATGGTGTCAGGGTTAGGTAACTTTCTTCTCACAGTGCAGCATTTTTGTTGGGGGAGTTTATGCCCATTGTCCGTCAAATGATTTAACAAGAGATCATCTATGTACTGGACCAGGAACAAAATTATATGGTAATCTCACCCTTTCAAAATCCTTTTTAAGAATTTGAAAGAAAATTGAAGGAGTCTCTATATACCCCTGTGGGATTCTACACCGCACAAGAACTTTATTAAAAAATTGAAATTTAAAAGGGAACTGTGAATCCTCATTCAATGATATTGAAAAGAATGGTTGGCACAAGTCAATCACTGTGTACCATTCTACCTCTGCTGGAATTTGGAACAGTATTACAAATGGATTTGTGACCAGAGGGCAACAAGGAACCGTAATTTTTTAATAATCTTTCGGAGTTCTTGAAAAGTTCTTCGTTTCCCACTCGGTTTCTTAATTCCTATTCTAGGATAATTGCATGGACTGCCAAGAATCTCTTGAAGGATTCCTTGTTCAATCATTTTCTCATTCACTGGTTTCTTTCCCTCTTCAGCCTCTTTAGTTAACCTGTACTGTCTAGTGCTGGGGGATAATGCATCTGCGTTCACCTTTATTTTAACTGGTTCTGCTGTTTTTACCAATCCAACTTCTTTCCCTGAAAATGTCCATTACTCCTCTCTGACGGTGAGTCTTAAATCTGGATGGAGTTCTTCTTTTGTCAAATCTGGGCACATCTGAACTCTGGAGTGATCTCCACTAATTTTAAAAAGAGAGTCCTCCTCTTGTGTTTCTATTGCAACACCATCCGGTGTGCAGTAATGAACTCAATTCATGTTGCGAAGAAGATCCCTTCCAAGCAAGTACACTGGGCTCAAATCAATGTGGCCTAACGGCCAAGGTGGTGCACCTCGAATCCGGGGACCCGGGTTCGAGTCTCAGCAGGGTCGCTCAACATTCTGTGATTCTGGGCAAATCACGTAATCTCCCTGTGCCTAGCAAAATGAATGTGTCCTTGTGTAACAAAACTGGTGCTAATGTAAAGCGCTCCGATACCTGATGTCTTCGGGTCTAGTTCGCACTATATAAAACTCTTTTTTAAAAAAACAAAAAAACAAAAAGAAAATGTGTCCGTCTGTAACGTAACTGGTGCTTATGTAAAGCGCTCTGATACCTTCGGGTCTAGTTTGCGCTATATAAAACTCCACAAAAAAACAAACTGATGTTTATTCTGCATGTTTTCTATTTTGACTGGTTCATCTGCTGAAACCTGATTAACAATAAGTTTATTGTTGATCCCTACAACGTGGACTACATCACTAGGAGCTGTAGCTACTATCATTTGAAAAGTTTTCTGACTTAGCATGTTCTGCGTTTTTGACATTGCATTATTTTTCTGCACCTGCTGATTTTGTTGTATATTATTTTAATTTTTTTCTGGATTCTGTCTACATTCTCTCTTCCAACGCCCAATTTGCCCACAAAAATGACACGTTGTAGTCCAGTTCAGTTCAGTTCATTAAACTTTATTTCAATTCGTCAGCCGAATCATAAAAGTATACAATTTTTTAAAAATCAGGTTTACACAGAATTATCTAAATTCCATATTACAATGTTACAGTCAATCAAAGGAAAGAGAAGGCCATACACAATTAAAAATGAAAAAGTGCTTGTGCTATTAAACAGCAGGGACTAAGTACAACACATTAGCTCTGCAAAGTTTAACAATCAACATTAACTACTACATTTGTAGACAAAATCATCTGCTGCTTTAGTTATCAAAATAGGCATACACGATTTCCATTAATACTGCTCAATATCGTCTTCTAATAGTGAGTTGTAGCCCAATAAAACTAAGCACAGCACCGCATATAGCTGCAGTGGACAATGACATCAAATACTCATATCCCTCCTTGTAATCACATGGTCGAAAATCCAGCAAAACAGGTTTAAAAAACCGATTTCTTGGTTCCTTATACAAAGTACAAAAAAGAACAAGATGCAGGGTGCATTGTGAAACCTTATTATTACAAGGACAAGTGGGTAGCCTCTCACACCAACCCCCTTGTTTTGGAAATGCGAACAGAAAATGCAATGTATTTAAACGAAATCCTGTCAAATAAAAGCTCCGTTGGGTGTGCATAGTGAAGGATAAATAAAACTGATGCTGCAATTTACCCCTATTATATGATGCTTGTTCAGTTTCTTTTAGCATGCCCAGGGTAATACGATAAGCATTTTTAATTGTCGACTTTATATATTTCTGAATAGATTCTGGGTTTTCATAAATATGTCCCAGGCCAATCTTATGGAAAGTTTCCCTCACATATAGCAGCCATGGGATCTGCATGGCATGTTCAAGTTTAGTACAGTCTTGTAAGATTTCTTTTGAAAGTTGTAAATCTTCAGACTGCCAAATTTTCCCCGATAAAAGTAAAGAGGAAACGTGAATGATGTCACTCACAAATTCTATACCCATCTCTGAATGACAAAAAATATTTGATGAACCGGATGGAATTGATAAAAGACGCTTTAGGAACTTATTTTCCATAATTTAGATCTTGGTGCATTTATGTATACCCCACACCCGCGCCCCATATGTTGCAACGGGCACACATTTGGCTTTATACATGGTCTTTAATTCAGCCATAGGTTTTTGGCCCAACTTGCTGGAAAAACGAAAAAGGGCCTCTATAGATAGAGTTGTCTTCTGCACACGTGCTGATATTAAAGGGTCCCAACTCAGAGTTCTATTAAATAAATTTCCCAGATAATTAAAGTTATCAACTTTTTCAATGGTCACAGTATTTACCACATACCTGCGAGTTTTTGTACCTTTCGGGCCACAAACCATCGCAAAGGACTTTGTGAAGTTGACCCTAAGATCTAAGTCCGACATGAAATCATTAAAAGCTTTTAAACAAGCTTGCATGCTATTTGCAGTAAGGGTCATTAACACGGTATCGTCCGCGTAGGATAGCATAGGTATCCGTTTGCCATTTACTTTAGGGAAATCTGAGCAGTTTTCCAACAAATAATTTTCCAACCCATTTGTGTAAACTAAAAACAAGAAAGGAGCCAGAATACAGCCCTGGCATACCCCTTCAGTAGATGGAATGTGTTTTGTCTTCTCGCCCCCGGGCCAAATCTAATCCTCACAGTAGTGGCAGCATGCAATCGACGAAGCAGGGTAACCTGCGGCTCCTCAAACCCTATGGACTCCATCATCCGCCATAGCTTATCTCTGCAGACAGTGTCAAAGGCACTGGATAAGTCCATGAAGGCCAGGTGAATACAAGCTCCCCTGGCCATCATGTACTTACCCATAATTAAAGCCAAATTTAGACACTGCTCCGTAGTCCCCTTACCTCGTCTGAAACCATACTGTGAGTCCACAATAATACCAGATGATTCAGCCCATGCTTCCAGGCTGGCCAGTATAACCCTACCCATCAGCTTACATGATGCATCTATTAACTAAATTGGCCTATAACAGCACGGGTCACTTTTATTACCCTTCTTAAAAATCGGTACAACTACCGCTTCTTTCCATGAAATTGGGATGCGCCCTATCGCTCAAAATACATTGAGTAACAAAGGTGCCCACACCTCAACATTATATTTAAAAAGATCTAAAGGGACTGCATCCGGCCCTGGGGCCTTTAACGAGATGCCTTTCCTTAAAGCTTCCACGATCTCAGGAAGAGAGAGTGAAAGACTAAATGTTAATGCTGAATCTAAATGAAGATCACTATTCTCCTCAGTAACAGGTCTCAAACAAATCCCTTTTGGATTAAACATGTTTGCATAATGTGCCTCCCAAATATCTCCTGGTATATGTGTCACCATGTTGCCTTTTTCCTCACTATTAAGGAAGGGACGGTTTATTACTTCCCAGAATAGCCTACTATCCCTCAAATCTGCGGCTTTTTCCAGGTCATCCCAGGTCTTTTTTTTTAAATCTAGTTTACGCCTATCAATAGAGTCCCTATACAATTTCCTTGCGTTTTTAACCGACTCCTTATCCCGTGGTACTTGGTGTAATGCCTTTGTTAAAATTGTTTGAGCTGCAGAACATTCAGCCTCAAACCATTTACACTCTCTTAATTTTTTCTTGCCCATGGTTTTAAGGAGATGCAGTTCCACATTACCACAAAGTGCCTCAAAGTTCTTAATTACAATTTCAGGCTCAGAAGAGGGAGTTAAACAAATTTCTATCAATGCGCTATTTTCTCTAAAAATCTTTCTCCAATTTTCGTGCATCGACCTTGTCCCACTTAAGGCTTACCCCTTGATTCTGACTATATCTTATTGGCTGTTCGAAGGTTTGAATCTTCTCCGTCATGGGGATTAAGTACAGGACTAGAGGGTTATGATCACTAACAGGATTCGCTTCCACCAGAAAATTATTGACAAAATGGATATACCTGTTAGAGACCAAGATGAAGTTAATTACACTCGTTTGGCCCCCCCATCCCTTGAAAAGTCGGTATTTCCAGCGATTTAGAGAAAGTTGGCATATCCAATACACAAAGATCATTTATCACGATGATATTATTCAAGGCGTCACCTTGCGGTGAGTGCTTAAAGTGCGCCATTGGTTGATCATTAGGATCTACCACACCACAAGCCCTAGACCCACTAAACTTACACAAGGCACAATTGAAGTCCCCTACCCATATAATAAACAGTGAGGAGGAGGTATTAGTCACCTTAGCTATCTCCTCCTGCAATTTATCGATAGCAGATGTGGCATGGGGGGTCGAAGATATTATAGTACCAGTTGATTAAAAGCAGAGGCACTGGAAACAAATCTGTAATCAGGAGCAATTGGAACCAAGGGGAATCCGTCAACATCAGTGTCTTAACGATGGCATACTTTACAGAAATAGCGGTTAGTATACCACCCTTAGCCCTTCCAGCTTGTGAGGGCTCAGCATACACGTTAAAGGATTGATAACCATCTAAGATTTGGTCCTCTCTGCTCCAGGTTTCCTGGAGACAGATTATGTGAAAGGTTTCTATATATTTTAACCATAACTCATCCTGTAACGTACGAGCAAGGCCTGCTATATTCCAGGAAATCAAACTAAAAGGACACCCTCCTAGTTGGCTATTTAGTGAAACTAAATGTGTGACTTCTACACACGATGAAATCCTTAATTCCAATTGGGTATCATCTCCTCCCCCACCCTGGTCAACATCTGCATGAGCCATCAGTGTAGTAACATCTAAATTTGTATGACTGATGGACTCCATCCCATCTAAGGACCGTTCCCTCTCTCTCCATATCCTTACAGAGCTACCAACCGGTGCCCCACCCATTTCTTCCTCTACAATATTCCGGACAGGGGATTCCGGGAGTCAGTCCACCCCCTCCAACCCCATCAGTGGATCAAATCTGTTTCTCAATGGCAAGTACTGTACTGCCCAATCCAGTTGAGTCTCACCAAAATGCCCTCCCCTACTGTGATTATGTAATGGGTGAGGAGCGCAAGGTTCACATATGGATAAAAATAATCTAAGCCTAAAGATTGGATATCGCCTATTCTAGCAAACCTTGCCTCTCGTCTGATGTAATCTACAACCCATGGATTTCTAAAATTAATGATGATACAATCACCCTCAAGATCCTTGGAGCTCCGGCCAGCCAGGCCACCCTTCTTACATTTAAGATCTCTATATTAGAACCAGGGGGTAGTCTCCAATTTTTATTAAGCCAAAAAATTACTTCATTCTTCAGCTCTCTGTGTGATTCCAATGATTCTAGCCTAACACCCGGTACTCCTGTCAATATGATTGTGAATGGTGCAAATTCCGGGGGAAGATTGACACATGGGAGCCTTTTACCAGAAGCTTCTCTACCCTATGGAACATTGCCCATTGGTTGTTTAACCACTGGTTTTAAATGGGATGCTTGCTGGGAAGCAGCCACCACCCCTGCCTCGAACCCCCGTTACTTGTGGTTACTACAAGATTACCTTCTGTAGCTGTTTTTGGGTTCTGAATTGCAGGGGTCACTTTGGTAACCAGTTGCACACCTCTAGTAGGCTTTGTAGTTCCAGGCGCTGCAATAGCAGGGGTTTTAGCACTTTTATTCTACATCAAGTGTGGCGGTATTCCCTGTTACCAACAGTTCCAATTGATCCTTTTTTGCATTCATTATTTTCGTTCTTTCCACCAGGGGCAATAACAAGGACCTCGCTAGTATTTCCATTTTACCAAGAAGTTCCTCATTTAGGTTTAAAGGAATCGATAGTCAAGCAGCTTCAGAAAGTGCACCACTTAAGCTAGGAGACTGGGCTCTAACTGGTGGATCCTCGTTCATAATGAGTTTTTGTCAATTTTGCACAACCACCCTTCCTATGTCCACCCCCTCTTTTCCTTTTACTTGATTTCGATGTCACTGTAGGATGTTTACCTACCCCCGGTACAAAGTTTTGTTCTTTAAGGGGAGGAGGAATTTGTGTCATACTAAGGCTACTAGAGAGACACAAATATATAATGAGAGCTTTAGGTTGAACCTGAAGGAATCCGTAACTTCATGATCATAGCAACATGAGGGAATATATGTAGTATAAAACACAAACGCCTATAAAGGAGATTCCTCAAATGCTGGAGCAGATATCTTCTGATGTGCACCTGTAAAGCTTCGTTCATAGTATTAATTACAAAAGCAAATACACCGTATATGTTTCTGGAAGAGCTTAGGTTGATAGAAGCTGTTGATCTAAGGGACAAACTGGCTTAGATCTCAAACTCCCGAACACTAATGCTTAGTCCTGGCCACATTGTTTTATCTCTCTGCGCTTCAGGGCTTTAATGGCCTGATCAACCCAAAGTTTTAGCTGTTGGAGAAGATGGATAGGGTGTATGAGAGGAGAACAGGATGTGTACACAACTCATTGTCAGTTCAGAGTTCAAAGCTAAAACTTATATTTAATATTTTCTTTGTAGAGGGTTCAATTTTACGTACAATAAGCTGAAGCCCTGACAAAACGTTAATTATGCTGGTGCGATTTTGTGGATTTCACTTTATGCTATTTAAGCGAAATTCCCACAGTTATGTCACTTTGCATAATTACTCAGCCAAACACTGCAAAATGATAGCACGGTAGAGCAGTGGCAATGCCAGAAAGCAGGCGGCTGCTGTTCCTGGCCATTGTGTTTTTGTGGGGGTTTTTTTGTTTAGTTTTTTAGTGCGAAATGTTCGAAGAGTTGTCGTGAGAATGTATTTCACCCTAAAACTTAGCACTAAATTATGGATTTGCTTTTCACATTACAAATATTTTCAAACAATGTTTCTGAAATTTTGCTTTATTACACCAAAGCTAATTGCACAGATTTCGCACCCCTCCCAAACAAGACGTTTTCTTTCAGTCAACCCCCATTCCTAGCACCTGTAGATTTAAATAAGGGCATATATATATATATATATATATATATATATATATATATCTTCCGTTGCAGTGCCTTATTTTGGGGACATCCTTTTCGCACGGTGATGTCCTCTGCATGGTATACCGGCCTGTTCTCCTGCCATGATTGACCACCTGCATGTGAAACTGGTATCCTGACATTTATTACCCTGGTGCCACACTATTCTAGCATGTGCGCAGAGGCCGAGACCTGTTCTGTGATCGGGAGCGGCACACCAAGTGCGCCCTCAAAGAAGACACGTGTCTTTGTCTGGGTGTGTCACGTTAGTGGTAGTGGCCGCGTATTTGTTTCTTGAATCTATAATATGTAAGACAGGGTGCAGTTTATTGACTCCTCTAGTGTAAAGTTCCAAGGTGTCAACATAGGAACAGAAGGGAGAGGATGTAGCTTTATGGCTAGAGCGGTCGACCTCGAAGCTGGGGAACCGGTTCGAGTCTCGACAATGACGCACAACATCCTGTGATTCTGGGCAAATCACTTAATCTCCTGTGCCTAACAAAAATGAATGTGTCCGTCTGTAATGAAACTGGTGCTCATGTAAAGCGCTCTGATACCCGATGTCTCGGGTCTAGTTCGTGCTGTATAAAATAAAACAAAAAAAAATACATAAATTGTTTGCTCTACCCCCAAGTCGTAAAACAAGTACGCAAAAATATAGTTATTTTGTAACAGCTAATTAAGACACAGCATTTATCTCATCCTAAGGAAAACCTAAGCAAAACTTCGATTTATGTAGTGCAGGCAGCACAATGAAAATGTGGATGTTAACCAAATAAAATATTGTGTTGCAGAGGATTGTACATTCCATCTAGACTACTATATGATATGGTTCAGGAAATCAGAGTCACTCTACGACACATACAGTGGCTAGTATACATGTGGGGGTAATTGTCAATGTTTCAACCCTTAAAAGACTCAGTCAATGGGTCTTAGTACACACGCTGTCTGGTTGTGTCGAAGATAATGGTATGTCCACATTTGTAAGTGTAAAGGGATCCAGTATATCACTAATTATATGCTATTTATCCCAATGGGTCTTAAAATTGTGATAAAGGTCCAAGGCCAACAAGTCCCCATTGTTGACTGATAGTTCAGAAGTCTATAAACAGTGTCTACGGCTGAACTTAATCAGCAAGTCATCATGAAAAGTGCACATTGTGCATGCTTACTGTAACTAACCGCGCTAGCTCATGTGAGTTAAGTTTGGGGAATGTACTATGATCATCAGTTAGTTTTTTTGATAACCAACTTCCACAAGGAGTATGCTTACGGTTGATGAGCCTTACTCTATTTATTGTAGGGACAGAGTTGTCCCTCGTACTCACCCTGTCTCCTTTATGAGGTAATTCCTGGATAACACATAAACCAGGAACATTACCTGTTCCTATTTTTGCAAATCCTTCAACCACAACAATACAGTTCTTGTATGCTTTGAATACTAAGCGAGGTTTAAGATATTTGTTATGGAAAATATGAGATGTCATATTCAGAAGAGACTTTGGTCCAATGCCCTTCCTTGTGTTGGGACCTTATATCCAAACATAGGATTGAATGTATAGATAATTTTAAGCATTTTCCTAGGATATTTAATCTCCAGTATCCAGGGAGACATGGAGCTCCCTCATCTAGTGGAATAAGCAGCTGTTGTAGTCTCGTAGGGAACATTCCCATAAATAATAATAGTGCTGCTACATCGAGATCGCTCCACACACTACTAAATAGGTTTTCTGATGCCAAAATAGATTCTTTTGTAGGGTTGATACCTCTTAAGATCCTGTTGTGTTAAATCATGTTCTTTTTTTTCTCCTTACCCTCCGAACATATGTGCACATTAAACAGTAAATATCCCATGAAGTGTAAGGGTATGGCTTGTATGGCTTCTTATCTTTAATTGCAGTCCTCAATCATGGACATCTTATTATTTGTGATGAAACAGTTCGCCAAGGTCGTAAAAAGCTTTGTGTTTTTAGGGCGCATCATGTAGAACTGACAACCTTGACCAGAGCAGGTTACTGCAGTGCCTCCTCTCTGCTGGCCATGAAGAGGCAACATCTAATTTTCTAAACAAACTGTGTTTCTTGGACTTATTTTATATGAAGATTGAATATTCTTTTTCACTTTTAAACATTTTGCCTTAAAATATTTATTTTAAAGAGTTCCAGGATGAAGCTGGGCCTTCCGAAATATCCGAATCATCATTAATTATGGAACACGTCAATTAGAGGTAAGGAACTCTACCTTACTTTGCACATTGAGGTAATGTGCTTGTTTTTTGCCTTCTTGAAAGGAGAGATGGGAGAAGTAGTGTTCTGTATTTAGGTCCAGCCAGGTTGCTGGGTCTTTTATTATTGTTCTCCTCGCAACATGTGGATGATTTGATACATTTAATCAGGGCACAAATAAGGTGGGTTAGTGTTCCAGCACACTGGATAGTGCGGGAATTCTTAAGCAAAGAAGTTGCTAGATCTCCAGTGGAGCATGTTGGCACCCTATAAATCTTAGGCAGTTGAATGTGATGTCCTGGAAGTAGCTTTGGGCTTTGAATCATGAACCATATCTAGATTCATTTGATTTGCATCCTCTTTCCTTCTGGTGGTTGAATCTGGAATATATCAGAGTTTTGACTAGCAAACCTGTGGCCACCAACAGATGCAGGAGACAAAAACTAAAGCTTCCCTCATTTAACAGCATTTCCATATTTTTTCAATCATCTACACTTTTGGTCAAGTCTGAGCAGCTCCTAATATTTTCTCTTCTTTAGAGGTTTCCGTGATAGACTCATTTCATGATGAATTAAGACTGTGATGAACATGGACAAGTCATATAGTTTAAAGTATGTTCTTTATCTCTACTGCAGTTCTCAGAATAATGGTGAACACAGTGTCTTATCTTTTACTCTTAATTTTTTTAAATTATTATTATTATTTTATTTTTTCAGAGTGTTTTATACAGCGCGAACTAGACCAGAGACATCGGGTATCTGAGCGCTTTACATGAGCACCAGTTTCATTACAGACGGACACATTCATTTTTCTTAGGCACAGGGAGATTAAGTGATTTGCCCAGAATCACATGATGTTGTGCGTCATTGTCGAGACTCGAACCGGTTCCCCAGCTTCGAGGTCGACCGCTCTAGCCATAAAGCTACATCCTCTCCCTTCTGTTCCTATGTTGACACCTTGGAACTTTACACTAGAGGAGTCAATAAACTGCACCCTGTCTTACATATTATAGATTCAAGAAACAAATACGCCGCCACTACCACTAACGTGACACACCCAGACAAAGACACGTGTCTTCTTTGAGGGCGCACTTGGTGTGCCGCTCCCGATCACAGAACAGGTCTCGGCCTCTGCGCACATGCTAGAATAGTGTGACATCAGGGTAATAAATGTCAGGGTACCAGTTTCACATGCAGGTGGTCAATCATGGCAGGAGAACATGCCGGTATACCATGCAGAGGACATCACCGTTCAAAAATGGATGTCACCAATATATATATATATATATATATATATATATATATATATCTCGTTTGGGGTGTGCGAATTCTGTGCAATTAGCTTTGGTGTAATAAAGCAACGTTTCAGGATCATTGTTTGAAATTATTTGCCATCTCCAGGTTTAAACAGCAGTAATAACTACATATTAATTTATTAATATTTTTATTATTAATATTATGTGAGCAGTATAAGAAAGCCTGTGGCTAGTTCTATTCCCTGATTCTCAGAAAACAGAGAAATATAAGAATGGAAGTGAGGGTTTGAAAGCACAACCATTGATGTACACTAATGTAGAGGTTTTCAATAAATTCCTTGCCTACCTATTTCAAAGGAGCTGCTGAATGTGACTCATGAATAGGCTTCAGTGGGATAGGGTCTTTGCCTCCAGTTGCTCGGGCTATGCACTGCTGGTGAAGCTCACTATCGCCTAGTGAGAGCAACATACAGAAATTAACTAGACTAGAGTAAATTTGGCAGTCTAAACCGGTATGTTAAGATTTGATCTGAGTTCATAACAGAAAACTATTCTTAGTGCAGAAAGAGGTGAAAAGGGTATGTTTTTACCAGTTTCCTGAGTGCAGGTGAAGTGACATAATTTTAGCGATACACTGGTAGTTCCACAACTCAGTAGCATGTCTCTGATGCACAGATCTCGGACTCCCAAACTCATTCCCTGTTTACTGAAAATCTACAAAACCTTCATTCTTGACTACTGTTATTTTTATGTCCAGTGGCAACCCGTAATAACAGCATGTGTTCAAAAGCATTGAGTGCTGAATCTTTTAGAGTTACAGATATATTTTCAGATAGGCCAGGTTACTGCAACACGTTTGTAGTGGCAGTAAAAACACTTTGGTGCAAAAAGAACTTTGACCTCACTTGGCTTGCTAAATAGTATAATTGCAAACTATGAGGGCCTAGATCACTGATGATAAAGGAAGGACGGGTCCAGGAATGGCTGATATCCAGGACTCGGAACTTCATCACCCTTTGAAGAACAAGCAATGCTTGGTTGGCCTTCAACACCTGAAGAAATATTAGCTTAGTAAAGCAACATACAGTAGTGTCTCAGTAGGTGTCCTTACAATGTGAGGTGTTCTCATAAAGAAATTCTTTCAAATTCAGGGCAGACCCGGTAAGCAACAGGCATCTGGGTAGATAAAGTCACACATAAAGCAAATGATGCCTAGGACACTAGTAGCAGAATCTATAGTAATCGGTGAGATAGCTCAATTGTCTCCCCCTACGACAAATATATTATCTTGAACAAGATCAATTTTTGTATTTATTTTTGTGAAGTTTCCCACCTCCACAGAGAGAACACTAAATACTGATTTTCTTATTTTTTTTCACTTTAATTGAAAAAGAATTGGATTGGGGCTTGTGTAATTTGTACGCCCATTTAAAACGAATGAACAAAGAAACATATATATTTACACATCACTTTGTACATAAAAATATACAAACACATATATATACATTGATCCAAAGGTATATCCTTATTCAAATATTGTAGCCCAATGTTCTTTCCAAAAGGATGCTCGCTATATGTACAGACTTGGCATTCCTCTAAAGTAAGCTTCACCAGACCTAACACAAAGAGTATAAATAGTCCATATCTTTTTAGGCCTATCTTCAATCCTTTTACTCCTTGTAAACAATGTTTTCTACAGCTTAAGGTACTTTGGCTGGGGTCTTCTTTAAACAAAATGTCGACGCGTTTCAGCCCTCATAGTACGGGCCTCATCAGGACTCGGGCTAATAACCAATTCCGTCTAAGGGATCAGAAAATCATGTACAACTATACATCCAATATTGAATAAATATGTTCAAAAAGTCAGGGGTCTATATAAAAAATTACATATATACACGTCCAGTTACTCAAATACCTAGAAGTGGTCAGACTGGAAATACACCCTTAGTGAAATAATTATAAGGCGTGTATAGACACAGTGCTGTTCATCCTTAAAACACCTTTCTAAATATATTTCAAAAGTGAGTGAACAGAAACACCCTGTGTAGTGTTAGTAAAGAAAACTATCGGTAGAACGCCACCTTTGTGCACCTAAGGTCAAACTGTGAAAATAAACCTAATTACCGTTATTTAAATGCCTTCAAAGATAAATATATCCTCTTTGGAATGGCGTGTCTGAAAACCGCTTATTTTCCATCGTTGATGGCTACAAAGGAACCAGGAACACTAGTAAGAAATAGTATGAGTCCTTGTCCACTCGTGATGGCCATGACTATTCAACTGGGCTCACCTGTTTTGTCAGCGATGGTGAACTCCTGTAAGATCACAGATGGCCGTCCTTACATATCTTGTGGGAAAGCGCGCTCGCCACTCTCTTTTATGGGACCCTTCAATTGTTTCCCGGGTTCTCATATGCAAACTACACTCTGTTGTACAAAAAGAAGCCTGTAGGGGGAGACAATTGAGCTATCTCACCGATTACTATAGATTCTGCTACTAGTGTCCTAGGCATCATTTGCTTTATGTGTGACTTTATCTACCCAGATGCCTGTGGCTTACCGAGTCTGCCCTGACTTTGAAAGAATATTTTGTTACACTTAGTCAAGTGTGATGTTGTGCAGTTTATACTGCTCTACTTGAGTCCTATTGGATTCAATAATACCAGAGGAAACGTGCTTTGGTTACTTATTTTCCCAGGTTCCTAAAAGAGTACACTACCATAAAAGTATATATGTCTGAGATTTGCTTGTTTTATATGTGATATATGTTTACGGTCAGGGACTTATATACCGTTTTGAATATAATTTCTGTATATATTTGTTTATTAATTCTTAGAATTTGTTGACTGTTTTAGTCTCAATTTAAATCATTACAATATCTCTATGCAATGTCAGAACCAGTAACAGTAAGTTATAGTTCTGATGAAAGTGATGCTATTCTACTAAAGACACCATCACTTCTAAGTGGTAATCAAGTTATTGCACAAACTACTAATTTGGACAAAATAGAAAAGTTGAAACAATTAAAAAAGAAAAACATTAGAACTCAATTGCACGCTAAGGTTATGTCCGAACATTTTAAAAAAAGGATATATTCATATTTGAAGGCATTTAAATAACGGTAATTAGGTTTATTTTCACAGTTTGACCTTTGGTGCACAAAGGTGGCGTTCTACTGATAGTTTTCTTTACTAACACTACACAGGGTGTTTCTGTTCACTCACTTTTAAAATATATTTAGAAAGGTGTTTTAAGGATGAACAGCACGGTGTCTATACATGCTTTGTAGTAATTTCACTAAGGGTTTATTTCTAGTCTGACCACTTCTAGGTATTTGAGTAACTGGACGTGTATATATGTAATTTTTGAATATAGACCCCTGACTTTTTGAACATATTTATTCAATATTGGATGTATAGTTATACATGATTTTCTGATCCCTTAGACGGAATTGGTTATTAGCCCGAGTCCTGATGAGGCAGTGCTATGAGGGCTGAAACGCGTCGACATTTTGTTTAAAGAAGACCCCAGCCAAAGTACCTTAAGCTGTAAAAAACATTGTTTGCAAGGAGTAAAAGAATTGAAGATAGGCATAAAAAGAAATGGACTATTTATACTCTTTGTGTTAGGTCTGGTGGAGCTTACTTTAGAGGAATGCTGAGTCTGTACATACAGCGAGCATCCTTTTGGAAAGAAAATTGGGCTACAATATTTGAATAAGGATATACCTTTGGATCAATGTATATATATGTGTTTGTATATTTTTATGTAAAAAGTGAGGTGTAAATATATATGTTTCTTTGTTCATTCGTTTTAAATGGGCGTACAAATTACACAAGCCCCAATCCAATTCTTTTTCAATTAAAGTAAAAAACAAATAAGAAAATCTGTATTTAGTGTTCTCTCTATGGGGGTGGGAAACTTCACAAAAACAAATACAAAAATTGATCTTGTTCAAGATAATATATTTGTCATAGGGGGAGACAATTGAGCTATCTCACCGATTACAATAGATTCTGCTACTAGTGTCCTAGGCATCATTTGCTTTATGTGTGACTCATAAAGAAATTGCCATCTCCAAAACTGGCCTCTCTGTTTACAAAGTCATCACGTCCTGGATGATCAGCTCAGACCTTTGGAGCACTCCTACAGTCAAGACACCAGGAGGCTAGAGACGAAGAGATACAAAATACTGAATACCAAGGCAAAAGACCTTCTTCATCTTTGTATCAAGAATCTAGGACAAAATTCCTTTACCCATAAGACTGCCCCAACCCAACTCTGATTTAGAAAAGAGCTAGAGATGCACCTCTTTAAAGAACTGTACATCGCAATGCATTGACAGTCCACTTCTGCTCAAGACTTAGCTACCCTTCCATTTACTTGTTGGCTATGTTTTTGCCGTCGAGTTGAAAGGCAGTGCATAGTGCTGCAATGCCTTTCAGTTGTTATCAGATAGATACAGATTTATGTCCATAAATCAGAGCTTGTGGGTGCTTGTAATTTATTGCCTCTGCCAATGATTGATAATGTTTTGGTGCTAACATACTTTTTTATCTCTGCCTAAAGAAGAGGGGTGACTCTAGGGCTAGTTAAAAAATACAGCACAAAAGAAAGAGCATCCACAAACATTCCACCACAATCCTTGCTGTAATCCAATATAGAGCTACTGAGGCTAGTAAGAGATATGGGCCAATAATGTGAAACAAAATGTGTGTACCCACTATCGCTACAGATAAAAGCATATAATTTACAAACCAAGGAAACACGGACTGGTCATTGCCTTAGTAAAATAATTCTCATTGAAATGTTTATTATTTTTAATAACAATTAAAAGATTCAGTGTAGCTCATACCTGTAATATGTTAACTTTTAGTATCAGCTTATTGAAGGGGTCGTTAGAGACCCCAGGGCAAGACGGCTGCACTTTAATGTGAGGGGGCCAGAAACCAACACTCGCTGTTACCAATGTAAAACCAGGCTCCTGAATTAGAGACAAAACTATGGTGGTTAATAGCTGCGCTGGTGGCCACCTGGGACTGTGAAGAGAAACCAAGAGTATCCCTTGCCCCCCTCCTGTATGCAGGGCGACTGAAATCACTTGGTGCCATAAACAACTGAGCGTCGCTCTGCCCGCCCATCCCCTGAACCCTGCAGAGGGTGTGACCGTTCGCATTATGTGTATTTCTGGTCAGAGCCTGTCCTGTCTCATATTTGAGGCAAAAGATCCACCAAACCTCAAGCTTCAGCACCATGGGGGAAAATCTGAGGTCTGAGATAGCCGACAAGACTCCAGGTGAAACAGACTTAATATCACTGCTATGAGCCATGCAGTAAGTATTGACCCAGTATCAGCCAAACTAGATAAGCAAGTCAGCCACATTGCCACAGCGTACTAGCGGATCTCTGACTTAAAGAATGATCTAAAGCAAGTCTCCGCCAAATGCTTGAATATCGAAAAAGTACTGACGGTGCTCCAAGCTAAAAATGGAGACCTTGAAGAGCGATTGCACCACAACAACGTGCTCATTATTGGGATCCTGGAGTTCACAAAAAATGGCTAAATGAAGCTCTCTGTGTAAAAGATGTTGGTGTCACTGTTTGAAGCTCGCAACCTTTTCAGTCTGCTTGTGATGGAGCGGGCGCACTGAACTTTGGTGAAGTGGCATCCATCGGTTTTCCATCTGTGCCCCGCCATTCTAAAGCTCCTAAATTACAGGGAACGCAATACAGTGCTCAGGTTTACCAGAGATAAAAAAAGAGCTTAACTACCAAGCTAATGGCATCGCCTTTTTCTCCAGATTTTACGATTGCCGTACATTCGCCACGAAGGGAGTGCCTCCCATTAAACAACAGCTACAAAAGGCAGGGATAAACTATGCTGTGCTATACACAGCACACTTATGAATTGACCATGAAGGCCAACAAAAAGTCTTCAATGCCAAAGTGGCATTGGTGTACTTGAAAACCCTCCCTAAACGACGCAACAAGACACAGGTTTCGGATCCAGATGACAAAAAAAATTAAATGGCTGCATATTGCAGCAGCCAAACCCTTGAGACTTGTTTCATGACTTTACTAGGAACTGCTGAGCTCTTTGCTTCTAACGCCTTTGGATGCTTAACAACTAGATAGATCCTTGTCCCGAGACAGTTTCACCAATAGTGACTTAACCCAATCTCCCTGACCACATCCGCCAGTTCGGAGGTTTTTGTGGATGTTCCAATCACCTCCCATAGAAAATACCCACATGTCGACAGATGTTTGGTAGTTAGGGGTTACCTGCTTCAAAGCTGGGTTTATTTTTTGGGATAGGTTTCTGAGTGGAATGGCTGTAGATTACTGGCCAGTTGGGGTAAGCCATTGTGGGTGGGGAGGGGAAGTATCTCCAGCTGGAACTACTAAATGAGCCATGTACACCCATGATAAAAGTTGATTGCACCCCCACAGAGTTCTGTGAAGAGCTCTCATTGCAGGAATATGCACATCAACGTACACTTTTGTGTTCCCACGCATCACCCACCCCATGTAGGCTGATGCCAACCTGAGATGCCTCACATGGAATGTCAGAGAACTTAACAACCCTTGCAAGACTAAGACGGTTCTGGGCAGACTTGGTACAACACAATATGGTAGTAGCCCTATTTCAAGTAAACCTTCTCACACACCTATCTGAAATCCAACGCTATGCAAAATGTGTTTGCACCTCTATTTTTCCTCATAGTTTGCGTACTCTAGGGGCGTGGCACTTCTGATATGACAGGAGACAGTTTTGTTACATATGTAGTGTCAGACTCGGAAGGCCAATGCATCATTGTGCACAGTGTCTTGCAAGGGCACCACATTACTATAGTGTGCACCCTCAAATTTTATATCCATTGTACAAGATTACACATTAATATAAATCTGATGTACTAGACATGGGGAAACATGCTAAGGTCCATTTATTTCCTTGATACATGCCACGTCGTCCAAACTTGATTTGTGGTGTGTGTTTGCTGATGTTAGCATGTGGACCACTGAGGTGGACCACCTGGGACACAACCTTTCTGATCCCTTGCCAGTTCTGCTACTGCTTGACATCCCGGGAAGCCAGGGTTGCCGCCCCGCCAGGTGTATGTCCCAAGGTACCCTGAAATATGTTCTGTTGCCGAGATAAACTGGAATGCTCTAAAATAAATTATGGTTCATTGGTTGACAAGGGTACGATTTGGAATGCATTTAGGGTGGTCATTATGAGGCATTCTATTTCTAAATGTCACAGAATACTAAAATCTATTTGCCACCAGCTAAAACTGTTGGAGTGCAACATTGGCACACTGGAATGTGAATGGCATAACACATCTAACTCAGCTACGTTAGCTGAAATCAAACTAAAAGTGTCCGAGTATATTGACTATGCAGATCAAAACAAATGTCTGACTAGGCATGCCACGCCCAGTAGATATAGCGAAAGGTAGAGTCCTGGTAGGACTCTGGTGATCTTGCTCCCTGTGCGGTAGACAATATACCAAGTATTGTAGACAAGGAAAGGGAGAGTTACAAATAAGGGAGATGCATTTTCAACAACTTTGACAAGTACTAAGCTGCAGGACTAAATTTATAGGGGTATGTTGATTCCAGCTGGAGTTTGAGGTACTTTGTGAGGTGCCGAAAAGGTGGTGGCCACTAAGTAAGTAAGAAAGTAAATTCTTTATTGCTCGGTTAATTAAAACCATTAAAATGTGTAACATTCGGCGGCATTTAAAACAACTATTAGGAAATGAGGAAGGAATAATAAATAGGAAAAGGGGAGGGGAAGAGAATTTAAAAGACGAACATGAAAACTATGTCACAAACAGGCTGTCACTGGTTTCAGTGAACATTGCTGGGGCACAAATTTGTCTTTCAATTGGTGTTCTTAGGTCTCAACGAGGATCGGGCCTATGGCTGTGGGCCTCGTTTTTTTCACAAAACTGTCCAGAAATTTTACTGATCGGCAGATCAGTTGAGGGTCCGCTGAACATAGAATCTGGACTATCGCGGATCGACAGGTGCAGACTCCTTCCTCGTTAAATTTGTCTTTAAGCCAGTGCTGCCGACCTTGATGCATGGCAGGACAGATGCAAACAATGTGTATAATGTCTTGTTTACCTGCACCACAAAGATCGCATTCTGATGTTTCTTGCGGTCGCCATTTAGGTTGATCTAGTTTTGTGGGCAGAATGCCCAGCCGTAAATGGAGGAATTTATGTTTAAATGTCAACGAGAATGCGGTGTCTAGGTAAGGTGCTGGGGCAGGCCTTGTGTACGATTTAATTGTCATCCAGGCGTGGGTTCGGGTGCTAAAAGTTGTTTTGTCAATGAGGAACGAGTGTTTCTTAGCAATCCTTTTAACCACCTGGTTAAACAAAGGAACTGGCAGTTTTGTTTCCAGCAAGGTTCCCAGCTCGGTTGCCTCTAGTGAAAGTTTTAGGTACTTAGAATAGTCAGAGTTCGGGCTAGTCTTGATTGCGTCCCAGAGTGCGACGTTCATTATGTTCTCCTTGTTCCTCCAGACATTGTACCAGAATTTGATGGCTTCGTATTTTTTCAGTAAAACTTGAGATTGTAGTCCGAATTCAAGTCTAACTTGCGCTGGCGTGGAACTATTTGGTAGCGCAAAAACTTGTTTGTAGACTTTGGTTTATATTTTGTCCAGGAGGGTGGCGCTTTTCCCGTGGTGCAAAACGCTGCCGTATGCTATTGTGGGCAGTAATTCTGCTTTTATTGCAATTAGCAGAGGGGATACGAGAGGACCCTTTAGCTCTATTGCCAGTCTGCGAAAGGCATGCAGTAGGGTGGCCCCCTTGTTTTCTACGACTTTAAAGTGCTCTTGGAAGTTTAGGCGCTTATCTAGGTGGACCCCCAGGTATTTGTAGCTATTTATGGCTTCCAGATGATCATTATTTATTCGGAAGGTTGGCTGATTTTTGCGACGTCGTGTTATGAGCAATGTCTTTGTTTTCCTGATGTTTATTGTTAGCAGGTTCCTTTTTGTGTAGCTGAACAGGTCGTGTAGCAGGCGTTGAAGGCCGATTCTTGTCTGGCTCAACAGTACCACGTCGTCCGCGTATGATAAGTGCGTTAGACGAAGGGTGCCTAGCCTGGGAGGGTGTGCATTGACCTTGTCTAAGCTTTCTGTCAGATCACTCAGAAATAAGTTAAATAAGTGTGGAGCCAAGACGCAGCCTTGCTTTAGTCCATCGACGGTGTAGATCTTCCTGGTCAAGTGGCGCCCGTTGTCGATTTTTATTTGCATCCATATTCCGGTATGTAGGTTGATGATGGGCAAGAGAATTGAATCCGGTAGGCCCTGATGTTTTAGTTTTGCCCATAGCGTTTGCCTGTTGACACGGTCAAAAGCCGCCTTGAAGTCCACGAAACACGCGTAAAGCTCCTGGGAATTCTGTAGACTTTTCTCGGCGATCAGGCATAGGGCCATGGCATTCGTCATTGTTCCCATGCCGCGGCGAAATCCGGTCTGGTTCAGTGGTATTTTAAATTTCGTTTCAGACCATTCGATCAGATCTGCTAGTATCAATGAAGCGTAGTATTTGGATTCTGCGTCAAGGACGGCGATCAGACGGTCTCCTCCTTTGTAAATGGGAGTTATGATCGCCCCCCTCCAGCTCTCGGGGATGCCGCCTGTGTTGGTTACCGATCGAAACAGTAGGTTAAATTTGCTAGCCCAGTACTGTGGGTCCTCCATGTAGATGGCTTGCGGAACGCCGTTTGGGCCTGGGGCGCTGTCTTGTCGACTTTTTCCGATTATTTTTTAAATGCTTTGTACGTCAACTTGCCTGAGGCATGGTGCGGTTGCTCCGGAAGCCTTTGCGCAGTTCCCTTGGTGAGCTCGGGCGGTGTCGTCCCGCTCGTGGTTTTCTGTTGTTCCCATATTCAGGGGGGTGGCTCTGCTCGAGTTGTTGATTGAGAATGTGTCCGTTATATGTTTGGACCATTCAGACTCAGTTATGCAGGCCATGCTTGTTGGGTGGGCTGTCCGATTTACGGAGTTAACTTGTAGCCAGAAGGCCCGCGAGTCCCCTCTCTTTATATTGTGCAGTAGTTTGGACCAGAACTCATTTTGGAGATTTTGTTTCTCGATCCATATTAATTTCTTATATTGGGTCCAGGTCTTGCGTACTGCTGCCCAGACACTGGCGTGTTGGGTTTGGCCACGTGCTTGGTGTGTTAGTTTGTTCAGATGCCTTTTTAATAGTAGTACTGATCTATTGAGTACGATGTTAGGTTTAAAAGGAATTCTTGTTTTATTGGTTAAGTTTGTCCTTGGAAGTTGCTTCAAGTAGTTGTTCCAGGTGTCTGGGCTCAAGGCGTTCTCTGTCAGGACCTCTTCTAATAAGTTTTTGGCGTTGTTTGCTATCCGAGGGAGAGATTCACTTGTCCACTTAAGCCGCCTCAGGTTGATGGTTGTGACATTACCTGATAGCATAGGAGCAGATGCGTATTTCGGTATGTCCGTCATGATCTCAAAGTGTTGTTTAGAATGGTCGCTGTCCAAGGAGCAGATGATGTGGAAGTCTTGTATTCGTATAAGTGTGACAAATGTGTAGTCCAGTACAGAGCAGGAGTTGTGGCCTACGTAAGTCATGGAAGGGGGGTTGTCTTGATTGGTTATTCCGTTTAATGCTCTTAGGCCTAGGTTTTCAAGGTCCCACATGAGTTGTTGGCCCTCCTTGTCGTTCTTCCTTCCCTGGGGGATCACCTGCGGCGAAACATTCCAGATTTCATTTGCGGCATTGATGTTGACCTCGTCCTCCGGTTCTTGCAGAAGGTTTGAATTGAAGTCACCGTGAGAATTATCTCCCAGTCTGGATGTTCCAAACGCGTGTTTGAGATCACAGAAGTAATACGTTGGAACAGTATTTTTTTGGGAGATTTTTTTGGGTTTGCGTATATATTTAATAAGATCAGGGTTTTGGTAGTGACCATTGTTATGCTCTCTAATTTTAGAATTTGCATGTCCGTAGTTGAGTCAAGAAGTTGTGTTGTTCTGATCTTTAGAGCTGTTGATATATAGACGGAAAGGCCCCCACGGGCTCACCCAAAACGCTGTAAGCGAGTCGCACTTACGTGATAACACAAACTACCTGGTATGTCGATTGGATCAGTTAGCCACGTTTCCTGTAACGCTATTATTGCGTATGGGTCCCAAGCGGCGGCTTTGCCGTTTTTGTTCACAACCTCTTTAGCACCCGCAATGTTCCAGGAGAGGATTTTTATGACGTGGCTTTCAGTGTTGACTGATATGTCGGGCGTTCAATTTGAGAGTGACAGTTGCGGCTGTGGGTGCTCATTGACTGAGATTTGGGCTCCCCTGGCTCCTTGAAGGACCGAGCGCGCTGGTTGGTTCCTCAGTACTAAGTTTGCACTCTTGGTGTGCCTTCTTAGGAGCGGAGACGGATATGCTGGCTTGACCATTTCCTTCAAAAGAATTCTCCATTCCTTAAATTTGGCCGTTTCTGAGAGGATGTGGGTCGCTATTCCGGTCTCCCTCCATGTCGTGACTGTGCACTCTTTCTTTGACTCGTCGTTCGTGGTTATAAACTCAACCGACAGGAGGTCAGCTGAAGTAAGATAACCAAGGCTGGGGATGGCTGATGTTAAGCGAAGTATGTTCCCACGGTTTAGGTAGTCTTGCAGGCCTTGTTGCTCATATTCAGGAATGAAAAGAAGTTTCCCCACATTGGGGGCGTCCTCCTTGTCCATTGGTGGATTGTCACAAATTCTGACGATTTGGCGTTGGATCATTCGATTGTGGCTTCCAGAATCTTTCACGTTGACGGCGTGGCAGTTTCCAGAAGGGGATGAACTTAATGTGTGGAATGCTTAATGGCTTTTCTTCGTGTTCTGAGCTTGTCGCATGCCTTGTTGCTGGTAAGCGGTCGTTTACGTTGACCAGATTCACCGAGCGGCGACTTTCCCCGACTTCCCTACTTGTTTCCGGGTTTGCACACTTTTTGTAAGTTGGGAAGGTTACTTTAATGAGGTCAAGGTTATTCCTAGTCGAATTTGTTGCCACTTATCTGTCGGGATCTGTGGCCACACTGCAAATGGTGATTAAAATTGGAGGTGCTGTGTCATTAGTGGCTATCTTTTTTGCAACTTCTCTGTTGGGCATGTGTTTTCCGAACTTATCGCTAGTTGGTTCTTTCTCAATTGTTGTGAACTGATTGTGCTTGTTCTGTGAGCTTGGGATCTGTTTGGGGAATGATTCGGGTTTACCCGATACGGGTAGATTAGTTACGGGTGGCTTGTTGGACTGACCATCAAGAGTGTCTTCTTGGTCAGTAATGACGTTTGATCCCGTTAAGTCACAGAGATCTGTGCCCGGGGAGTTCCCTGTACCCAAGGCTTTTGGCGGGGTAACTCCTGCTGGGTGTGGTGTTCTGTTTGCCGAATTTATTTGAGGGTACCTGTTTTGGGGGTCTATTCTCACGGCGTGTGCCTCAGTTGTTACTGACATCCTCTGATCCATGGTATTTTTGTCTTTCGGCGTTGTCGTCCGGGGTGAGTCAGTAATTTTGGCACTCCTGATTTTTGCTTTGGCTTGGTCCAAGATGGGGAAGTTTGGGGCCCTCTGCCTATGGTTAAATTCCTGCCTGGGACGTTGGTTTTTATTTTTTCTAGCCCTTTTTTTCTGACGTTTGGTGAGTCTTGTGCCGAAGTCAAGGTCAGGGGGTTGGTCGGTAGTAGGAGGTTTAGTGCTGCTCCGCTGGTTAATCACGCCGATGTCAGGTTTTGGATTTAACTTTTCTGAGTGGTTGGTTATGGTAAAGGTCTGATTGATGCGTTTGTCATTTCCTTCTATCAGCTGTTGGCAGGGGACAGCTGTGTTGGCTGCCTCTATGTTCTTGGGCTTGCATTCGTGGCTTGCTTGGATCTCTTTGTGATCGAAGGAAATCAAATCGTCACTCAGTTGAATACAGGCGGCGGTTAAGTTGGTCTGCTTGCATTCCTGCAGGATGTCCTTCAGAATAAGTGGCAAGTCCTGAAGTTTTTCCAATATGGGATGACAAGTGCAGGAGGGCATTGGCTTGCTTAAGCAGACTTGTTCTGTTAGGAAGTTAAATGTGCCTGCCATTGCGTCAAGTTTTTTATTTATGCCAGCTATGTGTTCCGCTATTGTGCCGATTAAGTATATTTGTACGTCTAGTTTGTCCAACAGCATGTTTAAGGTTTTTATCGATGTTTCCAGTATGTGACCCAGCGCCTGGTGTAGCGTGAATATGGATTCTAGGTTGCTTTTTACGTCTATTTCAACTTCTAATTGTTTGCTATATTCTTTGTTATGAATAGTAGCCGGTTCCGGGTCGGTCTGACCACTTGATAATGTTGTGTGTTTTGATTCGTGGGTTAACTGTTTGGTGTTGGGATTTCTTTCGATGATTGCTATGTCTGGTGTTAAGGTACTTGAAATTTCTAATATGGACTCTGACTTTGAGTTGTCCTTGCCGCGGTTGCTTGCTTGTGTAAGTAGTGCATTTTCTTGTGTCAGTTCTTGTCCGGTTTTGTTCCACTGAGGGTCATTGCCTGGCTGGTGCTCAGAGGACCTGTAATTGGTGAAATGGGTAAGTTTGCTGACTGTGTGTCGTGAATCGTTATTACCGAATCCTCCAGTGCAGCAAGCAGTGATTTGTCGTTTATGGTGGGTTGCTCCGTTTCACTTCCAGTTATGTTAGTGTGCGGACAACCCCTGTGCCTTGTGGACTTGTCGTTGTTGGCTATTGTGGATGTTTCGGGGTTCCATGCCTGATTTGAGTCTGTTGTGTTAGCTGTCCTCAGTTTTTGATTTTCGTTTGAGCGTGGAACCGTTCTGGGGGTTGAATGATTGTTGGGGTGAACCTTGTCTGCTGGGTCGCTCAGATGAATTTTAAAAGGATTGTCCCTTTTACTAACTGGTCGCTGGTTATTAGGCGCGACAGAATTAGGTTCCTGGTTTTTTGATGTTACATTACGTATGCGACCTTCAAGCGAGATTTCCAGTGCTGTGTTTGAGTCTCGCGATGTTGCGATTTTTTTCTCTGCGTCGGTTCCTGTTACTGGTTCGTGCGTGTTGTTGTCCCTGTGAACTAGGGCATGACATTGCATTGTGCGTTTCGTTGACTCATAAGCTTGTTCCGTGCAGTTGTGAGCCTGCTCTGTTCCGTTCGATGTTGTGGGTATGACTAGTTGGTCTGGTTGGGCTATCGACGGTTCCTTTTTCTCCATCATTATACTACAGATATTTGGAGTCATTGGCTTCTGTAAGCCGTTTGGGGTTGTCGGCATTGAGTAGATTACTGACATCGGGTCCTTCATGAATGTGAATTTCCCAGAGGGTTTCGCTGTTCCAAAGATTGAGTAGGTGGGGGATATTAGATTGGGGGGTTGGTCGACTGGCTGGGTGTGGGCAGGCGATTTGGTCTTGGCCTTGGCCTTCTTCCTGATGTTTCTTGGTGGGTTTACTCTCGGCCTCCCCAATCTCATCTTTCCACTCAATTGGACCCGGGTGGTTTGCTTTATTGTTTTGTAGTTTAGTTGTTGTTTTTCTTGTTTCTCGTGTTTTCTCGCCACTGGTTCGAGTGCTGGCTGGAATACTTGCAAGAATCAGTGGCGGCCTGTGCCTTTGTCGACACTGGTACTCTCGGTCCCTATCTGGCCTGCATGCCTTGTTTCTGTTTTGGCTGTTTAGGGCTTGTCGCCGTTGTCGTTTGCGCTGATTACGTGGCGGTGGTTGAGATTAGCGAAGCGGCGTTTGAAGTGTATGCAGGAGTGTTGTTGTCACAGCGCTTCTCTTCTGGTTCTGCTTCCAGCGCTCACACTACCTGCGGCCGCTAGCCTGCTGTTTTTATGGCAGTGATTGGTGGTGGTTGAGGTGAGGGAAGCGGCGTTTGGGGTATGTGCAGGAGTGCTGTTATCACAGCGCTTCTCCTCTGCTTCTGCTTCCTGCACTCACACTGCCTGCTGCCACTGACCTGCTGACAAGACGTCGTTTTGGGAGTGTGTGCAGGAGTGTTGTTATTACAGCGCTATTCCCTTACCAGCGCTCACACTACCTGCTGCCGCTAGCCCACAGCCCGCACTCCCTCTGTCCAGGGGCTTAATTGGTCAGCGAGGCTCGGTGATGACTGCTTCCAGTATCCCCAAGGGGGGGTCCCCAGGGGGTTTACTGTCCAACCAAGACGATCCGCTAAACAGCTGCGGGGCAAAGCTAAGGGTTACAAGCTGCGGGACAAAGCTGAGCAAAGCTGATAGACCGGGGGGTGGGGGGGAGCCCACGCCCGCTTATGCCTGCACCTGCTCTTCCAGCCTACACCTACTCCTACTCCCGACCGCCGGGGCCGCGGCGGGTAGGCAGGCAGGCAGCAGGTAAGAAAAGGAAGGTGAGCGTTCCCCTGATCACCGTCACCGTCTTTATTCTTTCTTCCCTCTTCCTTGGTCTCCCGCGGACCCCGCAGCTTCCCACGTAGCCGCAGCCACCTCCTACCTCCTTGGAGCTCTCTCGGCCCGATCTCTCAGCCCTCTCGGCTCGGGCTGCTCGGGCCCCTCGTCCTCTGGACCTTTTCTCGGGAGGAGAGCGCGCCGGGGTTCCTCTCAGCGCGGTGTGTGGCGTCCTCTGGCCGTTAGCCGTGCTGCTCGCCACTGCTCGCCACTGACCTCTACTGGAACTGCCACTAGGCATCGATTAGAGCAGGACCTGCTGAAGAGAAACATGAGTTGACCGGTTTACAGCAATGCACATGTGACGCAACAGATAAGAGCACGGAGCCGCTTGATGCTCAGGGTAGAATACCGGAGCTCTGGGTTAGACTGGACTGCCACACGAGGTGGGAGTAAGCAGGGCATTACGTGGGATAAAAAAAAATTGTTGGGGGGGGTCTCAAAGGGTCGTGGCCATTATAAAAAAGGGCGTAACTTAAAACACACACTACAAATATGCGCTTAGCATAGTGTGCCCCCCAACTTGTATTTTGCGGTTTCTGTCACTGCATCCAGATGTATGATACAAGTAACATCATACCTACAAGTCAGGACTGTTGGCGTTGTCAATGGTTGTTAGTTGCATAGGATAAATAAGCAGCAACTATGGCTTGTTTATGATACTGAAAAAGCTTCCACTTAAAGCCCCGGTGACACTAGGACGATGTTGCTGCTGCTGAGTTTCGAGAAGGGAAATCCAGAGAGAAAATGACTCTATTGAAAGGATTTCCCTTCCCCTATAACACTTACCTGGCATGACGTCATGCCGTAATTTCTCCACTAGTGAGAAGTGAGCAGTCTGAGCACGCGCACATCAATGTGCCTTCTGTCACTGCAGTCCGGAAAAAAACTGGCCACATGTGCCAGGGCCCAAAACAGAGCCCAATAGAGACTCGTTTTGAGGCCCCCTTTAAAAAAGCTGCCGGTGCTCAGCACGGATGAGACCCTGCCCCCTTAAAGCCCTGGGAGTATGGATAGTGGCTTCACAGGTAGGGGGACAGATCATGCAAGCTGTTGGTCTAGCTGCTTAAAAGGGAAGACCACCCCCACTGAATGATCCAGACGGAACCATTGCTGCGGGCCAATGTGGGATAAATTCCTTTTTGAGGGAACACCTGGCAGGAGTGTACGGGGAGCCCGCATCTGATTCGCTAGGTGAAACGATGGCCTTCTTGGACCAGGTTGCTGGTCCCAGGCTTACGGTAGCCCAGAGGAACTAATTGGAGGGGGAGGTACGAGTGGAGGAAGTGTCGGCAGCCATACATGATATGGCGTGCGTTAGATGCCCTGACCCTGGGGTACTCCCGGAGAACTATCATTAGGCCTACTCTACTTATCCCTCCTACTGAAGACGTCGCTGGAGACTAGGCGTTGGGGTGAATTACCTCCGTCTGTGCGAGATGCCCTAACTGTAATGATCCCTAAGGCTAACAAAGACCCGAGGGTCCCGGGGTCCTTTCGTTTAGAAGATCGTTGTTATTGTTGGGAGTCGACCCGAAAATACTCTTGAAGATGCTAGTGACACAGCACGGCTAAGGCGGCTTGTAACTCACCTGGTTAATGAGGACCTTTCACATATGCGTTCACATTTATATTTTCGTTAAAAATTGGAACTCGTGTTGCTCAAGCATTGTCTGCATTATAGGCAGGGATTTAAGTGGGCTGTGTCTTACCGGTGCTGAGTACCGGCAGTTTTTAGGTCTCGCCTAAGCAATCCCGTTAGGGATGCTTGGCGAGATATAAAGTAAGGGCTCTGAAAAATACACCCAAAGGCGGATTGCCTACAGTGCATGTGAGCCGGGCGCGTGCACATAACACACCAGTGAGCCTCGGCATCAGACTTCATAGGAATCCGCTTCCCCGCCACGCAATGCCGAGCGCTTTTTAAAGGAGCCGCTACTCCTGCAAGCTCTTAAACACAAGGAATCCGCTCCCCGCCATGCAATGCCAAGAGCTTGTTTTCTTTGAGAGAGCTTTTCACGATTAAGGTCTTGTTCCCTGCCATAAAGGTACATCACACAAAATAGCTGCAGCATTTTTTTTTTCTTAGCCACGTCTCTGGCCCACTCCAATTTCGCTCAGTTTCACAATGAACATACTTTTTTTATGCACTGAAGGCGCTGTGGCTGGCCTGGTCATTCTTTTGGTTACTTCCTCACATCTCTTTGGAAGAACTGGAATGCTCACATGGTAAAGGGAAGGAGACAACACGGCCAGCTGTTTCATGCAAAACACAGCAGGCAAGCAACAGGAGAATATTTTGGTTATTGAATTATATTTGTGTCAGCGTTTCACCTTTCATCATTTTCAATAAACAGAACATTGCATTTCTAAAGTGCAGAGGAGGAAGTACCCATTTTAAAATAAGTTTCTTCATTATCGGGAGATTGTTAAAAACTAAATGTTTTTAAAATATTTAATTTGGCGTTTCTTTCAGACAACGTTCTCTTTCCTAAATGCTCCATCTCTGAACTTAATTAAGTTGTCCTCCAATTAGCAGTACAGTACGCATCGTAACAGTAAGATTTACGCTTTGGAAACACTTATTTCAAAGATTCAACTAATTTTGTTAAATTTCATTTTCAGCAGCTCAGGAAATAAAAATAACATGTTTACACGCGTTTACTTGCCTGTTTCCAAACTCTACTTTCAGCTCCATCAAAATTATCAAGTTTCTGCTCAAATCATAGCTCCTCTACCCCTTGGGAAGGTATGCTAACAAGCTGCTGTTTATACCTTAAGGCAAACACACCTAGGCACAGCGAATACAGCAAAACCACACACAGCACCTCGGAAGCCATGTCTGCACTGAACAGGAAAAGCAGAGAACAGGTCATATGACTTACTGTTAGCTGACAGGCATGTGTGGCAAAGTTACACTCTCCTTATTTGTCTATTTTTTTTTTTAAAAGCTCCGGACAGATCGAAGTTCTCTTAAACTGAAACTAAGGAAGTTTCTAAAGCTCTTGAGCTTTCCAGTTTTAGGAGTGAGTACCTCATTCATTCTTGTATTTCCTTTGATATCTAGGACATGTAACATCTGGTTAACTACGACCACAAATCCCAGCATGCAACGATAACGAATTTAGCTGGGCGAGTTACGCATAGAACTGGGACACTTGAGAATTCTGAAGAAGTGGAAAAGAACAGGAAATTACATGCAAGAAAATGCATCATTGTATTTTGAATGGAAGCAGAGATATTACACACCATGCTCAGGGCTTTAAGTGGGCCGGGTCTCACCAGTGCTCACCGGCAGTATTTTTTAAAGGAGGCCTCGAAATGGTTGCTCCATCGGGCTCTGTTTGGTTCCCTGGCTGGCACAGCCAGTCCCAACCCCACACACACAAACCCACACACACACAAACCCACACACACACAACCCCACACACACGACCCCACACACACACAACCCCACACACACAACCCCACACACACAACACCCCACAGACACACCCTCCACACACACACCCTCCCACACACACCCCCACACACACACACACACCCCCACACCCCCCCACACACACCCCCCACACACACCCCCCACACACACCCCCCACACACACCCCACACACACACCCCACACACACACCCCACACACACACCCCACACACACACCCCACACACACAACCACACAAAACCCCACACAACAACCCACACACACACACAGACCCTCCCACACACCCAGACCCTCCCACATACCCAACCACCCCCCACACAACCCCACAGACACACACAACCCCACGCACGCACACAACCCCACGCACGCACACAACCCCACGCACGCACACAACCCCACACATGCACACAACCCCCACACACGCCACATCCCCCCACACACACACCCCACACACCACCCCACACACACACACACACCCGCACACACTCACACCCCCACACACCCCCCCACACTCACAACCCCACACACATATACAACTCCACACACACAACCCCCCACACACAACCCCACACACACACACACACACAACCCCCACACACAACCCCACACACAACCCCCCCACACAACCTCACACACAACCCCCTATCTATTTATCTATCGGCCTCACTCTATCTATCACCCCTCAGTCTATCGATCTATCTATCGATCGCCCTCACTCTATCTATCTATCGCCCTCACTCTATCTATCTATCGCCCTCACTCTATCTATCTATCGCCCTCACTCTATCTATCTATCGCCCTCACTATCTATCGCCCTCACTCTATCTATCGCCCTCACTCTATCTATCGCCCTCACTCTATCTATCTATCGCCCTCACTCTATCTATCTATCGCCCTCACTATCTATCGCCCTCACTCTATCTATCGCCCTCACTCTGTCTATTGCCCTCACTCTATCTATCTCTCTTCCTCACTCTATCTAGGTCTATCGCCCTCACTCTATCTATATGTCGATCACCCTCACTCTATCTATCGCCCTCACTCTATCTATATGTCTATCTATCTCTCTTCCTCACTCTATCTAGGTCTATCGCCCTCACTCTATCTATATGTCTATCTATCTATCTCCCTCACTCCATTTGTCTATCTATTGCACTCACTCTATCGCCCTCACTCTATCTATATGTCTATCGCCCTCACTCTATCTATCGCCCTCACTCTAGCTATATGTCTATCCATCTCTCTTCCTCACTCTATCTAGATCTATCGCCATCACTCTATCGATCGCCATCACTTTATCTATCGCCCTCACTCTATCCATATATCTATCGATCGCCCTCACTCTATCTATCAATCACCCTCACTCTATCTGTCTATCTATCGCCTTCACTCTATCTATCGCCCTCACTCTATCTATCGCCCTCCCTCTATCGCCCTCTCTCTATCTATCTTTCGCCCTCTATCTATCACACTCACTCTATCTATATGCCTATCTATCTATCGCCCTCACTCTATCTATCGCCCTCACTCTATCGCCCTCCCTCTATCTTTCACCCTCTCTGTCTATCACACTCACTCTATCTATGTCTATCTATCTATCGCCCTCCCTATATCTATCGCCCTCCCTCTATGTATCTTTCGCCCTCACTCTATCACACTCACTCTATATGTCTATCGCCCTCACTCTATCCATATGTCTATCTTTCGCCCTCAATCTATCTATCTATCATACTCACTCTATCTATATGTCTATCTATCTATCGCCCTCTATCTATATGCCTATCTATCTATCGCCCTCACTCTATCTATCGCCCTCACTCTATCGCCCTCCCTCTATCTTTCACCCTCTCTGTCTATCACACTCACTCTATCTATGTCTATCTATCTATCGCCCTCCCTATATCTATCGCCCTCCCTCTATGTATCTTTCGCCCTCACTCTATCACACTCACTCTATATGTCTATCTATCGCCCTCACTCTATCCATATGTCTATCTTGCGCCCTCAATCTATCTATCTATCATACTCACTCTATCTATATGTCTATCTATCTATCGCCCTCTATCTATATGTCTATCTATCTATCGCCCTCACTCTATCGCCCTCACTCTATCTATCGCCCTCTCTATCTATCGCCCTCACTCTATCTATATGTCTATCTATCACCCTCACCCCATCTGTCTATCTATCGCACTCACTCTATCGCCCTCCCTCTATCTATCTTTCTCCCTCCCTCTATCTATCTTTCGCCCTCACTCTATAGATCTATCTATCGCCCTCACTCTTGGAGTGGTGTGGCTCACTGGTTAGAGGCGGCAGACGGGGAAGCAGAGAACGGCCCGGGACCAGGGTTCAATTCCCGACGCGGCAGGGTCGTGGACCAGGGTCAGCGGACTCGATAATTCTCGCCTCGGTGCCTACTCTAACCAGGGATCACACTCGGCAACTCTGGGCATTAGCTTGCCTCATCTCTACAACGGCCCCCACATTCGCCGGGGATGCCTGGTTTCACCTTGGAGATACCCAGTAGGGACCATCTCACAGGGATAGCCAGGACGTGTTCCCCAGCGGTCTACAGCGCCACGATGCCTCAGGGCAGCAGTGCGCTTTACAAGACACATACATTAACTCTTTCTATCGCCCTCACTCTGTCTATCAATCACCCTCACTCTATCTGTCTATCTATCTATCGCCTTCACTCTATCTTTCGCCCTCCCTCTATCTATCTATCGCCCTCCCTCTATCTATCGCCCTCCCTCTATCTATCGCCCTCCCTCTATCTATCGCCCTCCCTCTATCTATCGCCCTCCCTCTATCTTTCGCCCTCTCTCTATCTTTCGCCCTCACTCTATCTATCACACTCACTCTATCGCCCTCCCTCTATCTATCACCCTCACTCTATCACACTCACTCTATATGTCTATCTATCACCCTCACTCTATCCATATGTCTATCTTTCGCCCTCAATCTATCTATCTATCACACTCACTCCATCTATATGTCTATCTATCTATCGCCCTCACTCTATCTATCGCCCTCTATCTATCTATCGCCCTCTATCTATCTATCGCCCTCTATCTATATGTCTATCTATCTATCACACTCACTCTATCGCCCTCCCTTTATCGCCCTCTCTCTAGCTATCTTTCGCCCTCACTCTATCTATCACACTCACTCTATTGCCCTCACTCTATCTATCGCCCTCCCTCTATCTTTCACCCTCACTCTATCACACTCACTCTATATGTCTATCTATCACCCTCACTCTATCCATATGTCTATCTATCTATCGACCTCACTCTATCTATCGCCCTCTCTATCTATCTATCGCCCTCACTCTATCTATATGTCTATCTATCGCCCTCACTCCATCTGTCTATCTATCGCACTCACTCTTGGAGTGGTGTGGCTCACTGGTTAGAGGTGGCAGACCCGGAAGCAGAGAACGGCCCGGGACCAGGGTTAAATTCCCTACGCGGCAGGGTCGTGGACCAGGGTCAGCAGACTCGATAATTCTCGCCTCGGTGCCTACTCTAACCAGGGATCACACTCGGCAACTCTGGGCATTAGCTTGCCTCATCTCTACAACGGCCCCCCACATTCGCCGGCGATGCCTGGTTTCACCTTGGAGATTCTCAGTAGGGACCATCTCACAGGGATAGCCAGGACGGGTTCCCCAGCGGTCTACAGCGCCACGACGCCTCAGGGCAGCAGTGCGCTTTACAAGACACATACATTAACTCTATCTATCGCTCTCACTCTATCTATCGCCCTCACTCTGTCTATCAATCGCCCTCACTCTATCTGTCTATCTATCTATCGCCTTCACTCTATCTATCACCCTCACTCTATCTATCTATCGCCCTCTCTCTATCTATCGCCCTCACTCTATCTATATGCCTATCTATCTATCGCCCTCACTCAATCTATCGCCCTCACTCTATCTATATGTCTATCTATCTATCGCCCTCCCTCTATCTATCACACACTCTATCTATCTATCTATCTATCTATCTATCTATCTATCTATCTATCTATCGCACCACCACAGCATCACTCAGCACCACCACAGCATCACTCAGCACCACTACAGCATCACTCAGGGGCAACACAACATCACTATGCGCTACCACAGCATCACTGAACGCCACAGCATCACTTGTCGCCACCACAACATCACTCAGCGCCACAAGAGTATCAATTTGTGCAACTATTCAACAACAACTGGTTCAAATATGTTCTCTCAGTGTTTCAAGCTTTATTACAAATGTCACAAAAAGATGTTAATATTTCACTTCTGTTCTTGGATTTTCGTCACAATAAAATACACTGAACATAATCTTCACAAAAGTTATTTACAAAAGTTTAAGCTATTGCCATTATAAATTACAATAACTTTTATTTAAGTATTAATTATTTAAAACAATTAAAAGCCATTGTTACTTGTAATATCAATACATCTAAGTCACGTAAATACAACACATATTGCATTACAAATTCTATAGGTGTCACATTTGGGAAAGTTAAAACTATTGGCATTGTAAATGACAAAGCTATTAATTTCACTATTTTCAAAACCAACACATAAATAAAATATTTGTCATTTACAATACCAATATCTCAAACTTTCCTAATGCGAGACCTATTGCATTGCAAATGCTTGTTTAGAGGGGGCCTCGAAACGTGTCTCTGTCGGGCTCTGTTTTGTGCCCTTGAACAGGGGGTCCGTTGTTTTCTGGGCTGCAGTGACAGCAAGCACATCGATGTGCGCTGCTCACTTTACACTAGTGGAGAAGAAAGGGCATGAAGTCATGCCACGTGAGCATCTTAGGGGCAGGGAAATCCTTTAAATAGTCATTTTGCCTCTGGATTTCCCTTCTCTTTTTGAAACTCAAGAGCAGCAACATTGTTGTGGTGTCACCAGGGCTTTAAGTGGAAGCTTTTTCAATATAATATACAAGCCATACTTGCTGCCTATTTATCTTATGCAACTAACAACCATTGACAAAGCAATAGTCCTGGCTTGTTGTAGGTGTAATGTTACTTTTATTATATATCTAGATTCAATGACAGAAACAGCAAAATACAAGTGGGGCGGCCCACTATGCTAACCACCGATTTTTAGCTTATGTGTTTTTAAGTCCCACCCTTAATAATGTCGGCCACGCCCCTTTGAGAGACCTCTCCCCAGTTTTTTCATCCCACTTAAAGCCCTGAGTATAGACGTAGCGTTTCAAGAGATATACAGTTTTGATTTTAAAAATTATTGTTCCGTCCTAATCTCTCACCTAGACACAGAAAAATATATTTTGAACTATAACACGGACAACATTCATAGGCCACAGGAGTGAGAATGTACATGATCAGAAGTGATCGACCAATTGGCACCTTCAATAATGATGGTCTTTCACTTGTAATGGGTATTACAAATGGCAATTCGACATTCATTAGGAATAAAGAAGTATCAAGTACCCCCGCAAATTTGGTTTGGGTAGCTTCTTGCAGTATCATTTTTGCCAAGAGCCCGTTTGAACCACCTTTAACATATCTTCCGTTCCCATTACCCCATGGATGACCTACAATTACATTTCTCTTAAGAATGCCCAGATATATTAGTGAGGTATGGCTCTATGTATACGTTCCTATATACTGAAATTGTACACAATTTATGCCCATGCCTTCCCATTGCATGGGCAGTGAATTGTTCATGGTGTTTGGGATCCTGACAATATTTCACATGCAACTAACATGGGTTGACGTTGTTGACATTGTGTGACTGTGTGATTATATAATTAATGTGATTACAGTGTAATCTAGCAACAGTACTCCGACAGATCACTGTGTTTAAAAAAAGCCATTACATACACAAAAGCTTAGTACACCATGCTTATATCAGATTCAAGCTGCATAAAATGTAGAGCTTCTTGCTAGTTGTGCATTCACATGTCCCACCCAATCTCAGTGTAACAAGTGCTTCCTGAATTCATGTTAGCTGTGCAGTGGGTCTTATTGTACACTCTCCACGTCCATGCTCCACATTCTTGTGTCTGGTAATGACAACCTACCTTTATATAACACTTCACATCAGTATTGCTGGCTCTGTGCATTGTAAAATATGCCAACCTCATGAGTGTGGATGGCTGGTCTGTTCCTGGTTGCAGGTCACAGCAGCTGTCGTAGCGGCAGTTCTATTCCAGATCTCTCAGGTGGCGGGGGAAGCATCTGAATCTGCACCTAACATCAAGCTGCAAAGCTATTGTTTGTTGAAATAGTTTATCCTTAGTATGCAGGAGGTTATTTCTGTAAACAGAGTGCTTTGTTTTACATACTGTCCTTGGCAAAAGGCCATGTTTTGTCTCTAGTATGGTGAAATTGAAATACAGACCATATTTCTTCCTTGTGGCGTTACAAGGAGTGAGCATGGTATTTCAATAACAAGTCAGTAACCTTTTTTTTCTTCCTCCTTTTAAAGGCGGCGGGTGTTGCCAGCTTGTTCCTGGGGTGACTATGGGTGAGAAGAAGCCAGAGTCCCTGGATTTCGTGAAGGATTTCCAGGAATACCTGACACAGCAGACCCACCATGTGAACATGATCTCTGGTGCAGTCAGCGGTGAGAAGGAGGCGGAGCCGTTGCAGGGAGGTGTGTTATGGCAACACATATGGTACATTGGGGTTGGGCTCCTTCAAAATTGGTTAAGGGCAGTGCATGGGGGGCACGTTCCAATACTACAATGGGAGCCAGCGGGGTTGCGGCTGCTACCTGCTAACAACTCACTGCCCGATCATGGAATGATTCAGGCACAAATATTACAGCAGGAACTGCTAATAAGCCTACAAAAGCTGGCAATATATTTCAGGGGTCTGTGATGCAGGTCAGGGGGGTGGGGGGGGGGGGAGCAAAAAGTGTCATGTTCCTTCCAACTTGAACCATCCCCTCCTACTACTGCCTGCCACAGCCAACTAAAATCCACTGCTCAACAACCTACCTGCTAGTTAAGTGAACTGCTGTAGGCAGGGGATTGTGATAATTCCATGCTTAACCACTGGTTAATGTGTATATGAAGGGAAATGTGCAGAGCTATGTCTACCCTGAATCATACTACAATGTGATGGGAGCAAGCTCTTTAACTCTGGGATAGACGTCACTGCACTAGCAGTGCCAATACTGATATTGTTTCCTCTTCGTTGGGATTCTGTCTGTAGCATTCCTAGCTTCCTGACAGAGTGTGGAGCATTGTGATGCCCTCTAAGACTTTTACAGGTTTGACCATCATCATCAGCATCCATTTTTTTCTTCTTTTTTTTTTTAATATATCTTTATTTGCATTTTTCCAATTATAAACAGTAGAGGGAAGGAAGAAAAGGAGACACAATACATGAGGGATAATGGCAAGACAAATACTGGTAAATGAATAGGCATTCCTTGTGTATATTGTCAGCATTCATGCAGTGTGATGCAATTGCGTTCCCTTTATGTTAAGACTGACTGGGCCAGTGTTCCCAGTTTCTAAATGGGTGGTGTGGTGTTAGGGTGCACTGCGTCCTCCGACTCGGTTGCTAACCTTGGTTGCGTTGCTCTGCTGACAGCTGGGACAGACAGTGATCACAACGGGCTGGATCACCCGTCCGTTGAAGTTTCCCTCGATGAGCACTCCGGAGTGTTAGTGGACGGGTTCGAGAGGACGTTTGACGGGAAACTAAAATGTCGCTACTGCACCTACGCCAGCAAAGGGACTGCCCGCCTGATCGAGCATATCCGAATCCACACAGGTGGGAGAGTTATTCCGCACTTTACTGGCGCTGCTGCGGTCGTGATGTGCAGCTTGCTTGTTCTAGGCTCTGCTTGTGCATGCAGTCAGGCTATTTGTGTTACTGAATGTGTGTGCCTCATGATCTCATTATGCCTCGCTGTGTACTGCCTGTATTTCTGTTTTTGACTTGTGGTCTTGAGGAGAACAATGCTTTTCCAGCATGAATCTGATCACCGATTCACATGCTTTCCATAATAATGCTACTTTGTTTTTAAATCCAGGATCGTGGTCAAATATATGATTAAAATAAGAAAAAAATACTAAATGGGGTTGGTTAGATTTAAGGTGAGGCCGCTTCTATGAATGGCACAATTCTATTGTATGGATTCGAACCCTCCAGAGGTGTTCACCTCAGTGCCCTCTTAAAGATTGATTTATTTGGCATCATATTTACTTTTCAGAATTCATTAGCTCTCATAAATGTGAGAAAAAGGCCGTATTTTGGTTTGAGACTGTAGGCTTGGTTATCTATTGAATCTGAGCGTGGTGGTGAAGTGCTCTTGGGAAAGCTTGTCAAACGTTAGGACTCCTCAAAAAAGAGCATTTTGACAGGTTATTGGTCCACAGAAATGGCAAAAGAACAGTACTTGTGATGACATTTAGTGATGGCAAACATTAATGACAGAACCCAAGAATACATGATTACTGTTTTCTTCGTTTCTAAACCAACTGCCACAAGCATTGCCATCTGCCTCAAAATATTTAAATATGTGCCTTTGGGGAGCCCCGTGGGAACCTCAAAATGCCACAAGGTGCACTGAAACCATGTTGGACATTGTGTACATCATCAAAATAAGGCTTGTGTCATGACAGTTTCAATCCTGAAATCAGTGTTATATCCAAAAGAAGAGTCAGTACAAATAAATTCCAGATTGAAGATTGACCTTATCCTTTCTAGTTAGAAGCCAACAAAAGTAGATGACACAGAATTGTTAACATAAACATGTGAATGGCAGTAGAACAGACTAAACTGTTGCTGGTAGAATACTGATGGCGGTTTTGATATAAGCAGACCTGTCACAGAGCAGCCCTCTGTGTGTCAGCTGCATCCATTTTGATTTCTTGCTCTTAACGGCAGAGGCAAATTACACTCCAGGACAAAGATTCTGGAAGTCATCTAGAAATCCCTCCGTTGTTTACCATGCCTCGACGTAACAGCCTTGCATTCAGGGTTCCAGCGTTAGGCAGTTGGGATTGGGCTTTTAGAAGTGAGGTAATTTACACAAGATGCTGGCTGCTTCCTTGATGATCGCCCTACAGTGACAGGTTAAGCAATGCTTAGTCAGGGTCCTAATCACTAAATGTTCCCTGTGAGAGGCATTACTCCTGCAAAGCTTCCTCCACCTTCACTGCCACCAACAATGGCAGTTCCGCTGCAACCTCTTCCCCAGGATCATCGTTGGGGAGAGGAGGCAGATAATATGAGCCCAATACCTTTGTAAATATAGATATTGATGCAGGGAATGGTGTACTCTACAGGGACCTCTACACTTGCCTTTGATCCTGTACACACTCTGCTGCTTTTTGGATTGGTTAATGTAGTACCACATACATACACAGAAACAGACAGTTTCATGGAACTAATTCCTTGACGTTCATTGTTCTTCATTTGAAATAGTGGTGCAACAAAAACTGGAGTCGATCTACTTTCCAACAGTACTATAGAAAAACTGATCATGCTGGTCAAGTTTGTTTATAGAAAGTTCCAATTTCCAGGGCACAAACATTCTGTACATCCTTTTACTCATCAGCTCACTTATGCTATGTCTTTTTGTCTCCAGGTGAAGGAAAGACATGCCCAAGCTTGGTCACCCCTGTAGAAACAAGCGATGGCAAAGCCAGTCTGTCTGAGGTTGGCTTCCAGCCTTTAGATTTTTGTCAATGTTAGTTTTGTCATAGTTTTTATAATACATTGTTGTTAGAAGCAGACGGGCCCTGGCCAATAATTGAAAATTAATGGAGGAAAAAACAAAACATTTTGGTCTCAAGAAGTACATATTGCAATAGTAGTCCCTGGTACTGAATGGAATTACTTTGGGTGTGGATGTGCTCCCTGTGAAAGAACTCCCCCTTCAAGGAAAGTTAGTTAATATCTGAAATGGGCTGACACATTGTGCCGTGCTGTATGCTGTAGTGTGTATAAATAAAATGTGAATGACCTAACAGACCAGTGGAGGAAGAAGGCTGGTTGAAAGCCCTTATCAATGAATACAATATATATCATTTTACAAAAATCTAAAAATCTTGGCTAATGTCAGATCTAAAAAATGCAATATGCGCATAACTTCCTGCATCTAAGAAAGATCGCTCAACAGGAAACAGTCCTATGATCGGACTGTATTGACACCATGCCCTAAGAAAATGTGTAAGAGCTATTGATCTCAAAGACTACCACCTGCCACAGTCCCCTAAAATCCTCAAACCCATCTTGACTATCTGTTTCGGGAGACCTTTCTGAGCCATCCGAATCCTCTGAATCATCTGATTCAAGATAGGTCTGTAGAAGTTCAAGGAGAATCCAGAAGAACTGAAACCATACTTGCATCCTCCAAAACTGGCACCCCCAAATTATGAACAAACTCCCTTGACCACGTTGTGATAATTGTGAAAGGGATGGGATGACATAACACACCACCTGATGCCAATCCGACAGGAATGCATCTTTTGCGACTGCGTCCTGTTGAGACCCCCCCCCCATCAGCACTTAACGTTGAGCATTTAGTTGGGATGGGAACAGATCTGTGCAAAAAGGACCTAACTTGCACATCATTGTGTGAAAAACCTCTAGTGCAAGCTTCCACTTGCTAAGGTTTGTCCAATATGTGCATGTCTGTGCACTATCAAGTTTGAGGTTCAGGGCTATACTCTGCAGTCATAGACATGTGACAATCTAGGCAATGATGAGTGAAGAATTTCAGCCAGCTCCGGCAAGAGTGTGGGCCTGGTATGGCCTAAAAGGTTTATACATCTATAGACAAATGTATTTATTAGTTTTGTGGGCAGGAGCTTTACGAACAATCCAAATGGTACTAAAACAAAATAATGTTTTTAATTCCTATAAATGCCATCTACAACCTATTTGAAAATAATTAGGATCATTCCCAAGTCCAAGCCATGGTAATAAAACAGCTGAGTGAGATAGCTGGTGGTGAGCATAAGAGCATGTGGAGTTTTAAAAATAACTGACAGTCTGCCACCGAGAAACAGGGGACAATGTAGTAAAATATCAACCACACTAAAAACAAAATTCATCGAAGGTACACACTCGCCTTTGTTTGCTACCACAAATGACATTCCCTTTAATCACCACACCGCATTTACCCTGATCCTCCAATTCTGTTGTTCATTGCACATTCTAAACTCTGGAGCATCTGATATATATATATTCCGAAGACAATTTAGTGCCCAAATAATCTTTAGTTAACATAACAGTGGGTAGTTCTCTGTATGCAACTGATCAAGATCTTGCCTGTTCAGAAATATTGCTTCTTTGCTCAACGAATGTACGAGAAAAGAGGTTAATTGAGCCTAGGGGCCTGAAGCTTTGTTACTCGACCCAGCTAAAGCTAAGATGCGCACACAAGACTGTTTTCCCTTAGTAGGATTCATGGATGTTTCTAAGAAAACGAATAGTCTATCTAATAGCCAAGTGTTGCCAAGAGCACTGAAGATTCGGGGCTGATGGCTTGCAACAGTCAATATTTAGGCATCCTTGGGGCCAATTTGATAACTCAATTAAACATAAATTGATCATTCTGTTAAACACTAAAATTTCACTCCTGTAGAGAGCAGTAGGGGCTGGTATGATGATATTAGCATTAATTAAAACGTGAATTGAAAGCGCTCCATATAATTGTTTGAATATCATTAACAAGTGCTGATGACTCCGATTTTTTTTGCCATTGTGGAACTCATGATGATGTTGTATTGACGGTTATTCTTAATATCTGTATTCCAGCCTGTTTTGCAATGCTTTTTTCCAAACAACAAAAGATTTATGTATTTGACGTTGAAAGCCTGTTTACTGGCAAGTTAGTATGCAGAAAAAGCATCGATCTGGCCTTGCAGCCAGCATCACATTCAGTGCTGCAAGGTGATCAGCACACAATAATCTCCCCACATGTACTCTTCCAACTTTGGGGAAGGATAATTCATGAGGCAGCAGTCGGCAGATCAGCAACGAATAGGTTAAATAACACTTTACCTAACAAACAGTCTTGTTTCACCCTATTATTAATCAATATGGTTTCGACATGCGCCTTATTACTAAGCGATAAAAGTTGGCTAATCAACAGCAATCCACACTGGTATTCCATGATTGTAGCTTAGTCCACAGGATCTTACTGTAGAAGTATTGCCTGCCTGCAACAGGATAGAGCATTTTGACTTGTCCCTTGTCAAGGACCTTATTACAACTGACCCTGCTAACCACTCAAACAATTGATGTGGAGTCTCAGCCAAGCGTATTGGCGTCTAGCTTCTTTTTTTCCAATTTGTGAAGCCACCAGAGGAGCTCTGTCCGGGCCTTGTGTGACAAGGTCACTGTATCTGTTTAAGACATGCCTTATTTTATATTCAGTCTCTTCAGTATACTGTAAAGCAGAAACCCTGGAAAAGTGGCCCTTGTTCAGTCTGCTTATAACTGCAGTGCCCTTTCCAGAAGGCATAGCGGCATGATGTCTGCTTGCAAAACATTGCATAGCTCCTCTTAAAACCTGCTTTCTTGCAGATCAAGAAGTGCAAGGACGTCATAACTAAGTCCTTTACTAGAAACCTTGGGAAGTCTGTTCTCTTCATAACTGGATCGTATTTCTTGTCATTGATTGGAACACCCAGACTCTGCAGAAGATAGCCATTCTCTGTTAATCCTTCAACTCTCCAGAATTTGAGCCTTATATCATTCCAATAAATGATAAGCCTGCACCCTCTCACTCAGCAGCATACTTTACCTACTTGCTGAAGCAATTGGGTGTACATACATTAATGTATACCTAGTTCCCACATGGTGAACTGCTGGCATCTCCTGTGTGAAGTAAATTCGGTACTGTGCTATACCCATTCTTTAGGCCCAGACATGACATCTAATACAATCAAAAGACAAGTTCTCTACCTGTATAACTCTATTCGTGCAACTAGTCACTGATAACTAGAACACTAACAACACAGGCCAAAATGGTGATCACAACACACTTAGATATAAAGTATCACAAAAGATTATTATTATTAATTATTTCTTTGTCAGATGAGATTTTCGGAGATACATATGCAAGTAAAATGTTCACTGACCACATCCCACAACACATTCACTCAACCACATCATACATCCCTATTCATAAACACACATACCCACACGTCAAACAATGTCATACATCCAATAATACAATATTTATATATATTTTGATTTGAGAGTTGCACAGAAGGTATTGTCCACCTTACAGGAAGGACGGTGTAACACAATGAGTAATGAAAAATAAGGGCAAGTAAAACAGCTGATCAGTCAAATAATAAATGCAATTTGTATCAATAAAGCGATGGACATTTCTAAAAAAAACGGGGGATTTTTCAATCAAAATGCTCCAAGTTGTTAATCCAACGCTGACGTGCGTTTCGGTGTTAGCCCCCGCTTTGGGTCTCACCTTCTTCAGGGTGCATTGACCAACTGAATTACTGGTGGGACGTGCCTGAAATTACAGACTGGTACATAAAAGGTAACCCAGGAGGGCCACCGAGAACACAATAGTAGTCTGGCCATGCAACACACTTAGCGGCCTGAATCTATAAGTTTCACAATCTGACGGAGGGAACCCTACGCGTCCGAAAGAAGTCTGTAATTGCTTAGTATCAAACACACGAAAGTAAAGGTCATGCGGAGGATCGAAGAGACAATCAGGAATCCCCGGCGTTAACAGACAATAATGGAACAAGTGAAGCGTCAAAGCGTATCGCGTGAGAGGTTCCCTTAATTAAGGGACGACCCTCGTCAGCAGTAGCGTTACAGCCATAAACGTGGATTCAACCGAATCTGATGCATGGATCAAAGCGGGTGCATGCCCAATACAGGCGCTCCAAAGCCTTGAAAGAAAGTACATCAACGTTCAGCAGGGGTGCCGATAAGAGGTCGCTGGTTCCGATGCGTAACATCTAGTCAGCATTGCAAAACATCTGTTAAAAGATGAATACACTTCATATTGAAGTGTCAACACACTCACCAAACATTTATTTTGCACAGGTTTATCACAGATATGAACTCTTTGTCTTTCTTTCAACAAGAAAGACATTGCTCAGGAATAGGTATTGTGTAGAGTGGTGTACCACATCATGCCCTCGCACTCCATCTCCTCTAACTTCACTGTTATCAGCTCCTGTACCTGAATGATAAAGCAGATCAGGCTAGAGTCTGCTGTACACCAGAGTGCCAGAAATTCTAGATGAAAACCCTGCACTATCTGCAAGACCCAAGTGGCCTTATAAGAGCTTGTCCATTTACCAGAAATTGTCTTACTCTGCCTCCAATTCTACATGTGGCAAAATGTATCGGGCCCATATGCTGTACCCCAGAAGTGGCCCCTCTGAAAATTACCATGGCTGGTTCTGATTCCCCTAAATCTTCACTGGCCCGTACATAGCATCCGCATCAGAGCCCTGATACTTGTAAGAACCCTGGTCCTGAAATCTGCTGTGTAAATACCCCAGCCACGTCCAGCCCTATCCAAAATGCTGGAACTGAAAACTGTCTAAATTGAGATCGCTGTGCCTTAATCTAGACGTTCATCCTGTGCCACAGGCACCACGCCCGCTGGCACTAAATCTGCTTATTTACTTACTGTCTCGCCTGAACCGCATACATATATTACGTTGAGCCAAACTCAGTAGGGCCTCCAGATCCACTTTGGTACACTAGATGCTTCCAACATCTTAATTGCCTTCATGAGGAAGGCCTACAAGTGTCTAGCAGCTTATCTTGAAAAGTTGGAAAACATTCCAAATCACCTTCCTCACAGTCTTGGCCCCCTTGACCTCCATCAAAGGACAAGGGTGATCAGTTGTACTCAGCTCAGCTTTCCAATGCTCAGCTTTCCAATCCTGTGTTGCTCATAACATGCCATTTTCTCAGAACGTTCCCCCTCTGTTGATCTGAGACAATAGAGATCATCTGGATTGAAAAGCCGAACCTGCCTTTCCCTACTTTCTTTCACAGTTGGGTCAAACTCTGACTCGTAGATCTCAAGAGGAAATTGCGAGCCACTTCCATGTCTTTTCAACCTTTGCTGGGGCCTCAAAGGATTTGTCCCCCTTAGCTTCCCTGAGTTTGAAAAGTCATGCCCCTGGACAAACTCCGGCTCTCCATGGGATCCATCTTTCCAATTCTCATGCACTTTCGCTGCCCCCAAATAAGGACTGTGGGTTATGGTAAATGAGGTAAGTGCTCTTATAATGCCGCATCAAAGCCAAGATGAGCAACATGCCCTATACTATCTTCAGCATTATGGTCTTTCTGGGCACTTTTCTTGCCCTTGAGCATGGTAGCTTGTGCCAACTTAGACTCGTCTTCCCTGAGGCTCATCTTCCCTCTCAACGAGGGCTGGGAGATTTGATAGGTAACTCTTAGTTTTTCCCTTACCTCATTGTATCAAGCTGGCCACCACTTTTATATCGATTGATACGTCCGTAACCTGTTAGGCCTTCTGTAGATGCCAACAAGGTGTTTTCTTTGTACATATTATTAACTTGTAATAAGGAATATGTATGCAGGCCTCCAAAATTCGTTAAACTGCCGGTCTAGTGACTTGTATAATCTCCTTTACCTCACTGTAATGCACTCGACCCATAAAATGGTCTCAAATTGTGATTCTAGGCAAATATTTTGTTTCACAGTTGCTTTTTCCTCTCATTATCAAATATGAGAGTAACTAAAAATATGTGAGTTCAGCAGGTTTACTGGAGAAAAAAAACTGTCTTTGATTTATAGACTAAAGTTGTGCTCCATGTATAATAAGAATCTAGCCTACATACAGGCTGAACACATGTCCGCTGACCACCTTACCATCAGGGTAGGTGCAGGAATGATTCTTAGTTCATGTTTAAAAACTCATAATTGTAATATTAGTCAAACAAGGTGTGGTAGCGCACACTCACTTACAGGGAGCGCGGTTTCCATTTAAATGACCACAAACTTTCCCACTGAGGTGTAGTTTAAAAAAAAATCTATACAGCATACAGCTAATAATGTGTGGAAATCAGGTTTAAGCAAATATGTATGTTTTAATTTGTTTTGATCCTATTAAAATATTTTCTTTCATCTCGCGTCAGACTTTCAAAACTTGTAATTTCCTTACAACTGATATGTTTAAATTATTTATGTAGTTCATGTGCAAGCTATTTAAATGTTATTCATTTCACACACCCTGTACCCAAGCACGATTGTCAGACAGTTCACTTTACAATATCCTTGAACTTTGCAGTCCGAGAAATATAAGTAAACCCCAGTCACCAGGATAAAGTAAGCAGCAGCTTGTAAGAAGACATAAGCTTACATTTGGCCTCTGTCTTTGAGTCTTCAGCAAAAGTGTGAAGATTTAAAGGCATCTTTATCGCTCATTCGGTCTTTGTCACCAGAACAGGCAGGTAGAGTGTAGAAATAGCTCTCCCTGATAAAATCTAACTCGCTGTAGCGAGTGGGTGAGAAAATGTTTGAAAGCCTGGTATGTGTATGTATGGTATTTCTGTAGCACAAACCTAGCCAAACGGCAGCAGTGTACGGTACAGGATCGAAGACAAACATATAGTCAGCGAATGATAGGATAAGTTGCTGGATTATGGACATTTAATGTATTGTGATGTGCTTTTTAAAGAGGTGAGTTTTCAACACCTTCCTAAATTGGAGAAGCGTTGGAGCGGTCCTGGTGTATATTGGGATGCAATGTTTCAAGCGCTTGTATCACAGCCAAAATATGATTCCTTAACACTTTTACTCGCTAACACCTGTGGGTAAACTATAGGCACGTAGCTATTGGTGTGCGACATACACACCTCCTCGTGTACACCAAAGGGGGGGGAAACCATAGGTCCCTCTGTACATGGCACAGACCAAAACATCCTCTAAAACATCACACAGTCCGATCAGCAGTTCTTGCTTCTCTCCCCCACCTGCACTATACAGAATGGCAAAGCCGAGCACCACCGTTGCAGGGTAGCAGAAAAAGCCTGCCACAAACCCCTGTGTGCCCCTTGGCTCTCGGACCTTTGGTTCTGGCTTGATACCACTGGAGCTTTGCGAGGCATAGTGGGTCACTGCTTGCAGTCACTGTACAGGCAGTCCAAACAGGCTGTGGCTGGCTACCAGCAGCAGGCCTACCTCTCCACTTCATCCATGCTCATATGTAGGCCTGTGAATTGTTCCGGTTGTACGTACAAGAGCTACAAGACTTGTCAACGAAAAGGCAACATAAGGGAAAAGCCAGAGTCCAGTAAGAGAACACCTTTCACATTTTCCACATAACATTAAGTATGCAGGTACAACTAGTGGAAAACACTTGGGCTACAAAGAAAGGTTGCGTTTAATGTGTACATGGAATTTGGTGGAGCAGCTTGATTTCCACCAGCAAAAGAAGTATTGCAATGAAATAAAATAGCTTTCTTGTTGAATTTGACATTTTTTGGGGCGTGGGCATTCTAAAACATATATATAGATCATGGTGTGCATAGTAGGGTTCTCTTCGAGACCTGGAAATGCATGTGTAGATTGCATTTGCAAGTGGAATAGAAGTAATACAAGGTTGAAAAAATAGAGTTAAATTAATGGGGTGCATCACTTACTTTGGCACTACTTACTAATGCTACTGTACAGTACAAACACACTTTTGGGGTTCTTTAATTTCTTTGTTTGCCTGTGTGTTTATTTCATCACTGTTTGTCTTTGTCAACATCTGTGTCTTTTATATGTATTTCTGGTTTTATCTTGCTGTGTTTTCACTTGCTTGCATCTGACTTTGAGTTATTGCCTGTATTTTTATGAGTTTGCCTACTTAAATCTGTCTGTGTTTGTCTTTATATCGGTCTGTGTGATTGTCTGCTTTTATATATGTTTTGTTTATACGTACATTTGTATTTAGTACCTGGCTGTGTTTGTAAGCATTGTTAAACTGGGCTTTACTATTCACTTCGTTCTGTCAATGTTCATATTACCGTGGATCTGTGACTCTACAGAGCGTTCTATCCATTTATGTCTGATTTCTGTATGTCTGATGATTATCGTATCTTTTTATGATGTTTTTATTGGTCTATTTATATTTTTGGTTTATAGTTTTGCATTCACTTTTAGATGTATTTATATTTGTCTGTTTAAATGTGTGCTGTTATTTTCAGGGTGTATATCTAAACAAAACTATTGTATAGCTTATACCATAAGATCTGTGTGGTAATGGAAAATCATTTCATGGATCGTTTTCAGCTTTTCACTCGGGTCATGATTCTGCGAGACATCTTCTAATATAAATATGCATGCATGAAACCTTGACCAGCCCCTGAAATACTTTACAGGATCAAAAGGCAGTATGGATGGAAGGGTATCCAGGGCAAAATCATAGGATGGGATCTGCCCCAAAAGTTTTATTTCCTCTTCAGTCAAGCATAGCGCAACGTACCAATGGACAGATTCACATGAAACGTGGACAGTTGTGGGTCTCCTAACAATGATTACTTGGGGGCGGGGGGACTCAAAAGAGCTGTGGAAATGTGCTAGTTATACCAATGGACCACTCTGCATTTGAGCTGTCCATTTTAATTGTGGACGCTAGCTGTATGTGCTTTGCCATATATTTTTAAGTCTAGTATGTGTCCTACAAACTCTGCCTAAAAAGGAGTTCTGGGGCTCCGAGGAGAACAATGGGTGAGCACACCCCGCCTCCACAGAGTAACAGGGTGTGCATCCCAGAGTTTTGGAAAATGTCCCCTAAGTAGTGTGGCTGCTCAGTCTGCAGAGCATATATACCAGTTATGTGACACTCTTTCGGCCTGCAGAAACAAAATGGAACAAACCTTCCATCAATCCAGCATATTTGTATCAGCTAAAAAATACATGAGGAGACCACACTAGAAACCTGGCCTTAAAGTTGTGACAGTTGATTTTAACACTTGAGGAAGGAACAGGGTGAAGACCATGTTCCAGTGTCAGAAGAGTGGAATGCCACATGGAAGTACTTCCCTGAGTTAAGTTTCTCTGCCTAATTGCCCCCAAGTAGCCATCAGGCAGTTACGCAGACTTTCCTCATTTGATCAGCCATCGAGTCCATAAAAAATTAGAGTTTTGTCAGTGTTGATAAAAGCTGAAGGCCATGAGCGCAAATAAGCGCAGACAGTGGCCAAACTTACGCATTGAAAAGATGTGGGGTCTAAGAAGATCGCTGTGATTCTCCACGTTAAGAAGTGATATTGTTGGAACTGAAGTCCTCAGTCTGATTTCTTGGAGATTAGGCAAGAGAAAAGAAACGTTAAGTTTAACGAAGTGTACAGAGAACTGAAGAGGACTAGGATCAGACCGTGATATACTGAGTTACAATGTAAAATAAGCTTGTTTAGGAGTGACCGAGCCATGGGTTCAAATTGTATCCATTTTCAGCGTCGGGGTCCGAAGACAAGGACGGAGATAGTGTGCCATTGTAAAAATCTTCAGACAATGTGCCAGAAGATTGGGAGAACAGAACAATACAATCACGAGTTGATATTTTCCTACAAAATAAGTAGCCTGTTCGTTACAAAAAGGTTTGGGCGGTGGCACTACTAGGGAAAGGTGCTCACAAAAAGTCAGCTCGTTTAGTATTTTGAAAACCTCTTTTTGATTGTTATTAGCCAACACAGTAGAATATCTGTACCGGGTTTTCAGGTTTTGACAGATTATGGGGTGATCATTTCAGATATATGTTTGTGTCATTGGCATAGTTGGGTAACTAAACACCACGAGTTCTGCAAGGGGTACAGGTACAAACAACATCAGGGTTAAAGAAGATGAGCCCGAAAGGGTCGTATCCTGAGGCATTTTGAGATTTTTCCAAGGGTGTGTGTTGGGGTGGCATGTTTATTTACCAACATTGATAAAGCACTGGTGTAGATCGTAGGATTACTTAGTCAGTGGGCACCTGTAGTCCTTGACTCTGCCCTCGTCAGCAGGTTCTCTCCTTAATGAGTACTGCCACCCCCGGCCATCGTGCTCATGTAAGGGCTGTGCCTCTCCATCCCAGGGTTGGATAGCCTCGGCAGTACACTTGAGTTCAGTCAGCTGCGGTGGTTTTCCCTTCCCAGGGGACTGTTATTCCATTAACTCCACTCCCACCCAGGAACATGTTACATTGTGCTTTCTGCTCGTTGCACTGTTACACTAGTAGCCCTCTCCCCTAGCAGATAGGTGCCATTTTCGGAACACTACAAGGCCCTGTCTCCTTCAGGGAGCGTCAGTGCTGGCTTTGTGTCCTAGCAAGACTCCTAGTTCGTTCACTCCTTCCTGGCTACCTCCTTCGTAGGCAGCACGCCAACCCTGTGTCATAAGTCACAGTAGGAGCAGCACTTGCCTCCCACTCTACCTCCTTCATAGGCAGTACTCCAGCCCTGTGTCATAAGTCACAGTTGGAGCAATTCTTGCCTCCCACTCTACCTCCTTCGTAGGCAGCACTCCAGCCCTGTGTCTAATAGGGACTGTGCACTTAGTTTTTTGTCCAGGAGAGGGAGTAAAGTTTTATACAAACACTATTGTCAGGGAACAAGTTAGGCCCTTCCCTGCAGAAGTCCAAAGTGTGGATTGAGCCTGTCTGTTTCCTAGGAGATTCTGAACAAGAGAAGCAGCTCCTCAGTCCCAGCCCTCACTCCCAGGCCAGCAGACCTAGGACTGGTGATTGGCTATTCAGCTCCCAGGCAACTCTGAGCTCTACCCTCACACCTGCCCATACCCCTAGACCCCTTAAGGCTTTGCAGGGTTCACCCCAAATCATTCTCCTCCATCTTGTGAGTTGCAGCCTACCTGTGCCCCAGTTGCAGTGAGCAGAGTCCAGGAAGTGGTAAGGAGGCAGACTAGTGCTGTCTCTTTACTAAAAAAGGTAAAAAACGATTTTCCCTTTCTGTGATTACTGTCCTTGCCTGTGGTTGTAACAGTTTAAAATTGTAGTTTTTAACCTGCCCATGATTGCATATTTAATCACCTGTTTTGTGTTCAAACTTGTGGTTTTTCCTGCCCATGATTGCTTCCATTTAGCGTGTTGAATTGTGGGATTTGCAGTCCTAAATCTCTGTACTTTTTCCCTCTCATTCCTGGTGACAATCAGTTTTCCCTCCAAATTTCCCCTTGTCTCTGTGCTAAGACCTGTATGTTAAGCAGTGCACCCCCAGCCACCATTTTGTGTTAACAAGTCAGTGAACCCAGCCCCTCCTCCACCCCCTCCAGCAACAGGGATATTCTACATCAGAGGGTGCTTTGAGGCAGCAGTGATCTTCTGTGTGCTGTTTAAACTGTGTTTAATAGGGACTGTGCACTTTGTTTTTTGGCCAGGAGAGGGAGTGTAGTTTTATACAAACACTATTGTAAGGGGAAAAGTTAGGCCCTCACCTGCAGAAGTCCAAAGTGTGGATTGAGCTTGTCTGTCTCCTAGGAGATTCTGAACAAGAGGAGCAGCTCCCAACTCCCTAGCCAGCAAACCTTGTCCGAGGTCGCTGGGACCTTATATAGTCTGCTAGTGGTTGGTACATGTATACACTGATTGGTGGTTGTGTTGGATGTTTCTATTGGATTAGGTTTAGTGTCCTCATTGGTTGGGTATTTGAGGGTTCTGATTGGTTTCTGGGTCTGTAATTCAATCAATGTAGGGTTGGGGCTAGGGTTAGGATTTCTATTGGAAGTAGGGACTAGGGCTTCCTGTTGTTGTTGGTTGTTGGGACTAGGGTGGGACTAGGGCTAGGATAAGGCCTTTAATTGGAAGTAGCGATTAGGGCTTCTGGTATGATTGGTTGTTGGAATAGGTGTGGGTCTAAGAGTAGGGTTAGGCTTTCTATTGGAAGTAGGGACTAGGGCTTCCTGTGCCATTGGTTGCTTGGACTTGGGTTGGGATGACTGGTAGGGCTAGGGCCTCTATTGGACATAGAGATCAGGGATTTTCAAAGTTAGTGGATGCTTTTTACTAGGGCTGAGATTGGTTGTAAAGTTCTTGTCTCCTATTGGTTCTAGATTTTAGGGCTATTTTTGTGTTTGGATAGGGTTAGGGCTCCCATTGGCTGAAGGGGTCACTTGATTTCTTGGGCTATAAAAGGCCGAGGCTTAGGGCATCTCAGCCCGGGCGTCGAGGCTAGGGGTGGAGAGGACAAGGGCAATTACCTGTTTGAGCCTGTTAGAGAATGGTCTGGACTAGGGCCAGAAATGCTGCCCATGTTCACATTCAGTAATAGCTATCCCACACCATCCACAAACATAGTAACACATTCACAGCAAATGTACACCACACACAACTCTATGCACGGACCAATATACCAGCATACACTACAAACACAACCAAACCTGATCTATACACCCTTCTATCCCAACTACCACACATACCCACCATCACCTACAAACAGTACACAACTCTATCCTATACCAATAACCAATCCACTCATCACTAACACAACGTCATTCAACACCATACATAACTACATCCCATCCAGACACATGCTCCCTGCTCTAATTACACCTAACAGACCACCTTTATTCATCCTTCCATCATTTGTCCAACCAACACCCTCCTCTCCCTACTACCATAATAATACTAACGCACGGCACACACACACTGTACACCACCACACTTTTTAACTCTTGCAACAAACCAGTCTAAGACAATCACTCTTACCTCTACTTCATTCCCTCCTACACTACACACAACATACACTCTACTCATAAACACATCACCACCCCCTCTACCTCACAACCTCCTCTCCCAAACAATACTATACAACAAAATCCATTGCATGAAACAAATACACCAGCACCTCTTGTCACTACTACTTAAAAACAAAACCTTTCACACACACCAGCACAACAAGATCTTCAAAGCGCAACATGTCAAAATACTTATCACAAAATACAAACATTCACCCACCTTTCAAACCACACAAAGGAAAAAACTCCAATGCCAAGCTCTCTCTCTTCCACCACACCTAACACAGATACAGCAACACAGCAACTCTCTTCTAAACGCCTCTGATCCATTGAACAATTTAGAAACTTACTACATGACCCACATGCTGCACCACCACCCCTGACTCATACACCTTCTGCCATAAGCACACGCAAACAACATAAGCGAAGTGCCACACCTCACAACTTTTCTTCCCATGTCTACTGCACAACAATGTTACACCACGAAAACAACGCAGCACACCAACTCACTCTCAAACACCATCTCCACTACTTCCACACGCAGACCCATCAAAATGCCTTCTTAGCATGCTGGATGAGGAACATGATACAGAACAGCTACACAATTGCGATCCTAATACAGCTAATGCCAGAACTAAAAACACACCTGCTACAAACACACACAATACTGTTCACTCTACTACAAAACAAAGTCTTACTATCACCAAAGGCGTTCTCTAAACTGTCTACTTATAAATACTCGATCCCTCTCTAAACTCAAACATCAAATCTATGATCTTCTCACAGATGCAAAACCAGACATACTATTCATAAGTGAATCATGTTTGGGAGATGATATGGCTCCAGTCCTGCATGAAGCCATTCCTGTAGGTTATCAAACAATAACCCAAAATCTATAGGCAAAAAAGGAGGTGGTCTAGCTATTGTGTTCAGGCAAACATTACATATCACTAAAGTTGATGACATCTCCATAAAGAATTGTGAGGCTCTTCTAACAAGATGCAATACTACACCGTCTTCATCCTGTAACTTCCTGCTCCTTTACAGACCTCCACCTAGCAAGGCGACATTCCCAGACGCACTTCTAGACCGTTTCAAACCTGATAACAATACAATCCAACTTATGCATTCTGGGTGACCTCAACATTTGGTTTGACAAACCCAATATGACCCATCCAAAAAAAAACACTGGCCTAGACGCACTGAACCTGCATCAGATTGTCTACAAACCCACACGCATCGCTGGACATATCCTAGACATACATTTTGCTATTACTGAACTAGTTACCTTTCAAACTATAAATCCAGTCACATGGTCAGACCACCTCTTGCTTGCTCTCCAACATAAAACAACACTAAGGAACTCACCTAAATAGCCTACATCCTTCCACCTAACAGCCGTTGAACAAACTCAATTTGGAACACTTATAAACTCAACTAACATCAAGTGCAAATCTGGAAACAATAACTTTCGGTTCAAAATCTATATGAGTGGCTACAGGAAGCTTTTGACATCCGGATACCACTCACAACCACACAACACCACAAAAGAAAAAGCATTGAAAAGGCATTAGGTCTTGTCTTTGATTAAGTTAAAGCCATTTGCTTTGCTAATGGTATTGTATAGCAAAGCAAATGGCTTTAACTTAATAAAAGGCGAGACCTGTTGCATTTTCAATGCTTGTTTGTTTGTGGGTTTAATTACCGTCCCTTCCTACTATCCGGGAATCTTCCTGTCAGGAAGATTTCATGAAAAAGGATGTGAAGCTGGCTGGACCACCAGGTGATATTTGCTTTTATTTTTACAGCATATAAATTATCTAGTGCAGCTGCACCTGTAAGTTTTAGCATTTCAATTGTTTTCTTAATTGCTGATACAGAAAAGCTCTCCTTTTTTTCTTCATTATCAAGAAATATTATCGGGCCCTGGGTTACTATACTATCATTGTTATAGGTCTCTTCCAGAAACTTCAAATCCGCAAAATTGTTTAACTGTGTCTGATTTTTTCTGCACTCTGGGACTTAAATGCCCTGTAAAAACACTACATTTTCCAGTGCACAATTTCTGCGTTGTACCTATCTTATGCATTTGCTCACTGCTACACCCGATTTTAAAGTTGTATCTTATCTCCTGAAGGGGTGACCACAATGGGCAAGATCATTTTATGGCTTAGGCAGCACCTTTGTGTCTGCACTCGTCGTCGCACTTAGCCCGTACATATCTGTCCTGTTATTTCAATAAATGATCTCGATTCTGAACCTGGCCTGGCCTCGATGTCACACATATTCTGGGTTCTTTACCTGCCTTTCATGTAACTAAGTTCACAGTGAAGCACCTCGTTAAAGCACCACACTTATGGCATACTAGCAGCCCGCCCCAGCGTTGCCTGGGGCAGAAGGGGGCTGCATTTTTACCCCGGGGCAGAAGGTGGCTGGGGCAGCATGTTCTCGAGGGTTGCACCCGCCGACTCCCTCCCGCCCCGCCTCCCGCCCGGACTCCAGCAACATCCTTATGAAGTTAATTAGCAGCCACCCCCCCGCCTCCCGCCCGGACTCCATCAGTTTTAAGGTAGGTTGCAGCCCGCGCGGTGCACCCGCCGACTCCCTCCCGCCACCCGCCTCCCGCCCCAGCAACCAGCAACGTACCTCTCACTGCCACTGCTCGTTAAGTTGCAGCCCCGCCCGCCCGCCTCCCGCCTGGACTCCATCAACATCAGTTTTAAGTTAGGTAGCACTCCCTCCCGCCTCCCGCCCCAGCAACCAGCAACGTACCTCTCACTGCCACTGCTCCTCCGGTTCTCGCAGCTCCTACCGGCGCTGTTGTCCTCCGCTCTTCCTGGTTCTGCCGCTCCTCCCCTCACGCAGACGTCGCTCATGTCGTCTGCTCTTCCTGATTCTGGTGAACGCCGCTCCTCCCCTCACGCAGACGTCGCGGCCGGCGCTAGTTGCAAGGGACTATTTTTTAAATTTAATAATATTTTCAAAAACGTTTTATTTTTATTTTTATGTAGCCTATGTCCTTCTGCTTGCCCTGAGGTTTTCTAAAATGTCTTGGGTGTGTAGATTGGCGCTGTAGTGCCCGAGATTACCTTGCCCACAGGTGCAAGTTCTCTCTTTATAATAGTAGTATAGATGAATACCCATCGAAATGGAACCTCCTCACCCCTGCACTTATTTGCCTCGACCCCGAAACCCGTCCCCAACCCTAAACTTACCGCTGGTGTTTGTTTCCCTCAGCCACAGGCGGGGTCTGCCTTGTTGCTCAGAGATCCGGAACCCCAGGACCAGTTCATCCTCCTCCAGGGGAGCGCATCAGCACCTGAGCAAGGCTGCCAGTCCCCCACCCGAGACTGTCAGCGGTTTCAGGGGAGACTGGGGAAGCACAGGCAGCTCGAAGGATGAGCGGCTGCAGCACCGGGGGAAAGGAACGTGGGACGTGGGTAGTCAGCCCGGAGCACCTCACCCCTCCCCCGGCTCACCAGTCACCGACGGCGGTGGCAGAAACAGCAGGGCCTGTTCACGGGCCCTTGCGAGAATACAGCAAGCACCGCCAGGCAAAGCAGCCAAGTACCGAGCTACAGCGTCTCTTCTTCCCCTCAGGCTGCTTAAGTGCGTCCACAGCGCTAGGTTTACCAATTCATCAGTCGAACCAACGTTTCGATGCCTAACGTCAGACAAGAAACAAGTGACCACCTCCCCCATCCAGGTTGCTGTGAAGCCAGGCCCTTGCCCCACAGGCCTACCTTTTTGGGTCAAGGAAGAAGTTCAATGAAATATCTTAAGATTGTCTAACGACTGTGAACTGTCAGGGAAAGGTCACACACAAAGAGCCATTTTGAGAACTGCTGCTATTTTCCGAGCAATGTTTTTGGCTGTGCTAGCTGATGGTACAACTCACTCCAATAAGTTTTATAAAAGGCTAAATCTGCGGACATAACTATTTTGCAATTAAATTATTAGAGACTGTTTTGCGCATCACCAGTAGCCTGATGTAATGACTTTACTGCGTGCCACGCGCTGGGTGGCCCACGCTCCTCGAGCTGCGTTTTCAGTGGCGTTTGGCACGCGCCCTGATATGTGATCCCTCCTCGCATCTGCACATTAATAGCAACTAGGAAACGCGCGCTTTTCTCCCAGAACGCTGTAATTGCTAATTTGTCGGTGTAGGGACTGGTTCGGGGACGCGCCCGTGGGGGCGGGTGACATGCTGCTGCCCCTGCCGCCGCTCTCACACGCCGGGCTGCAGGTAGCCACCACAGCATGGTATCGAGTGCTGCGGCTCCCGGAGACGACGTAGGAGGATTGGTTATCGATCGCCGAGCCATCACATCGTGTCTGCGCGTGGGGGGTGAAGGATTCCGTCTGCTGACTCTGAGCGTGCTGCTGCGCCGCGGCCCCACAGCCGTCCTCCTCAGTGGTGCACGGCGACTCAGTCCTTTTGAGGAATCCACCTTCGCACCGGTATCTTCCACTGCACAAGGTCAGATACGCCTCGAGGATGCGATGTACAGAGTCCGATTTAGACATATTTTACATTGTAGCAAGATTGAACAAGCGCCCGCCTGCCATCACGTAGACTTTCCTCTTTTTTCCGTCCCACTTGGACGGGCATCGCTTGACTTCCTTGTGGCATAAAAGGTTTATTATCTTCTTTATGGGGCCATCTGTTTGGACCCATAATGAAGATAACAAACCTTTTACGCTAGCAGGAAGTCAGGGGAGCCAGTCCATGTGGGACGGCTCTAAAAGAGAAAAGTGTACATCACTGGAAGCTCTTTTCCAATGGCTGGCCACTGTTTAGCATGAACGGTCATGCCATCCAATGGAAAAGAGCGGCGGGGCTTAAAGCCAGCTAGTGAATCTCCCCAATATCACTAAATCTCGCCAGGGAGACTGTCACGCTAGGCCTCGACCTAAAAAAAGCACCTTCGAGAAACTTCAAAATAAAAGGCATAAAACAACAAATAAGAAAGCTGCAACATACCTGGCTGAAAACAAACGCCAAACAAAACAAACTTCACCTACAAAAAATGAACAGATTATACAAGTCAGCTATCAAAAAAGCTAAAAAAAAAGGTACTATTCAGACAGATTTGAAAATGCTAAATGTGCAAATCAAGAATTCTATAAAATACTCAATGAATTCCACAAACCAAATCGCCTAGAAGGAACTCATCCTGTTACTCAAGATTTCACAGACAAACTGGCAAATCATTACACAGACAAAGCAGACAAATTGGACTCGTACTTAAAACAGAAACAGAGCACCAGCACTAACCCCTGTACAAAACGACAATCTAAGAATACTCTAACCCAGCCTCTCTGTTTCTTCCTACACATCTCACACAACATTTATGGACCTGGTCAAAGCAAGCAGGCCTGCCGGCAGCCCTTCTGACCCCTGTCCACCACAAACTTTCAAGACAATTCTTTTTAACAACCTCTGCTGCCACTCCAGTAAGAAGAATCTTCAACGATTCCTTAACTACCGGAATATTTCCAGAAGAACTAACAAAATCACGCATACACCCTTTATTGAAGAAAAGAAACTTGGACCCACTGAACCCTGACAACTACAGACCCATTACAAATGGACCTTTCCTGGGCAAACTGATAGAAAGAGCAGTGTTCGCCCAGATGTCACAATTCATTGAAGAGAATGACATACTCTGACTTCCAAACAGGATTCCGTCTGGGAAGAGGCACTGAATCTGCCCTCCTTGCCATCTGGGAAGACCTGAAGAATACAGTTGACCGCAACTGGGTTGCTGCACTACTCCTCTTGGACCTCTCGGCTACCTTTGACGCAGTTGACCATGACACTCCGAAACAAAGACTCTATGAAACCGGCATAAAGGGAACCTTCAAAACCGAACTAATGTCATCCATACCCCACCTTTCTCGTCCAAACCATACTCCACAAAAGCAGGGGTCCTTCAAAGTTCTATCATCGTGCCCATGCTTTTCAACATCTACATGAAGTCATTACCGGTACTGATCAATCAATTTCACCTCACGTGCTATAACTATGCAGATGACACGCAAATACACCTTCAACTGGAATGCCCTAAAGACATTTCAAAATCCCCAATTTTCAGTTGTCTCAGAGCCGTGGATCAGTGGATGACTTGGAGCCATCTCAAATTGAATGCTTCAAAAACGGAAATACTCACGTGTGGCGATTGGAAACATTACGACCCGTTTGCCGCCTTGCCTGATGTACTGGGATCACCACCTAAAGTATCGAAGTAAGTAAGAAACCTCAGAATGACCATGGACTCCAAGCTATCGATGAATGCCCAAGTGGATAAACTAGCAAGATCAAGCTTTGTCACTCCTTTGTTCTGTCCAAACTTGATTACGCCAGTATCCTCTACCACCGATCACCTTTAGCGACCATCAAAAGACTACATTCAGAACTCGGCTGCCAGACTACTCTTGCCTATCAAACTGCTAGACCACATCTCACCTGCCTTGAAAGTCCTGCATTGGTTACCGGTTGCCAGAAGATCCACGTTCAAGCTACTTTGTATCACCCACAAAGCAATACACGGAATGGGACCGTTCTTCAACAGGAATAAAATCACCAAACACATTCAACAAAGGAACCTACGCTCTAAAGGGGCATCTTGCCTCAAAATCCCAAGATACAAGAAAAAAACCATGGATGGCACATCCTTCTCTGTTCAAGCAGCCACACTATGGAACTCTTTGCCCCAACACACGATCCACCTACAACCACCTTATCTTCAGAAAACTACCCAATAATTGGCTCTTCCTCACATAAGCACCATAAGCAAACAGAAATTTACTGCATATTCCTCTGTATATAAGCATTTATTTTCACTATAGATATGTACCTATCTTTGTGTATTGCTTTGTATAAACATGTAGAATAATTATGTTGTAAAGAAAGAAAAATCTTCTTTGGTCTACATGTACTTACTTCCATTGTGCATCTATGTACCTTCCATGTTCTTGGATCTGTATGTCTGTTACCTTTCTCCTGAAAAGCCTATCCAATGCACTACCCTATTTCTCATCCTGTACCTCTATCAATATCTTTAATCTATATATACTTACCTCCTCTATGCATCTATATACTTTCAATGTACTTGTGGATCTATATATTTATCACTTTCTTCTAATTTAGCATTTCAAATGCACTCCCCTATTTCTCAGCCTATACTTCAATCAATATATCCTCTGGCCCAAACTTCTGACTCATCTCAAACTTCTTTTACTACTCTTTCCAATGCACTACCCTATCTCCCACCCTATACATCTATCAATATATCCTCTACATCTACTCTCTCATTTATTCCAAACCCCATACCACTACTATGATCCCCAAATTAACCCTTTCTAGACTCTCTCCTACTCTACCCCTCCTTGCATCACCTGACACCTCTTTATACTATACCCATCCCCTAAAACAAACCTTTATAAACTCTTCCCCTCAAAAACCCATTTTACATATCCAAAAGCCTCCTCCTGCTATGACCTAAAAAAAAACAAATCTCACTCATCTGTCCCTCCACTTTCCTTTTCAATCCAATTAACAGACTAACATGTTCACTTCTCAATTTCCATATTCCACTATACTAGTTCACCACTAATCCTTTATGGGTTCCAGAGTAGCGTGCTACTCGCCAATGAAGTGTCTCAAAACCCCATCAAGGGGTAGCAAGCGCTATATAAATACAAAACTCTTTCCCTCTAGTATCCTGCAACCTACCCTTCTCTATCCAAATAACTCAATAACATATCCACCACTCAAATTACTTCATACTTCACTATACTAATTTTCAACACTAATTCTTTATGGGTTCCAGAGTAGGGTCCTACTCGCCAGAAAAGCGCTTCTTCACCCGTCAGGGGTAACAGGTGCTACATGAATGCACACCTTTCTTCCCTTTTATCCCTCCGCTACCCTTCTCACTCCAAATAACTGACTAATATCCACCACTCAAATTACTTTCATATTTCACCATACTAATTCAGCACTAATCCTTTATCGGTTTCAGGATTAGTGTGCTTCAACGCCCCATCAGGGGATTAACAAGCGCTATATAAATACAAACCTTTTTTCCTCTTCTATCCTTTTGCTGTCTTTCTGAATCCAAATACCTGCCTAACCTATCCACTGCTTTACATTTACTTGCATGTTTCACTATACTAATTCAACACTAATCCTCAATGGGTCCCCGAGTAGCATGCGTGAATCCAAATAACTGCCTAACCTATCCACTGCTTTACATTTACTTGCATGTTTCACTACACTAATTTAACACTAATCCTCTATGGGTCCCGTAGTAGCGTGCTACTCGCCGAAAAAGCGCTTTGACGCCTCGACAGGGGTAGTAAGCGCTATAAAAATGCAATTACAATACAATAAGTCACAGTAGGAGCAGTACTTGCCTCTCGTTTTCTTAGATTCTATCGTTGCCTACCCTGAGCCATCCACAGATTCTCTGCTCTGGCCATAGCTGTCAGATACTTGGACAGTATTTACTTAAGTGGCCACACTTCAGAGGGTGCTTTTCAGCATTGTTTCTTTTTCTGTGCATACGAGTGTAGGTGGATCCTCAAGGGCACTGTGCTGTAAAAGAAATGCTTCCTTCTCTTACTTAGAGCAGGTGACCCTTGCACAGTAAGGAGATGGGTGTAAGGACATCTTTACACCACTTTTATTTATTTATAAAGTTTAATACAGAGCAAACAAGATCCCGAAGGATATCAGAGCGCTTTACAAAAGGATGGAAGGAAAGACATAAATGCAATATCGACATCAAGTAAGAATACAAAACAGGAATACACACATAATTAGAAGACAAATGAGTCCAGATGAGTAATACAATAAACAGGTATATAGTGGGTTACAAGGGGGCCCACTATGTGGTAAAGAGCAGCATCAAAATGGTGGTACAATGGTTGTGGGATAAATGACTTCTAGCAAAGTGAGCCTAGTCTAATTAAGGTAAGAATTTATTCCTAAGGAATCTTTTAGCTTCCAGTTTGAAAGCAGCGGTGAGGAGATTCTGCGTACTTCCGGTGGAAGAGTTCCATATCTTTAGGGCAGCGTCGGACAAGGCTCGGTGACAAGTTCTCTTTTTGCTAAGGATGAGTGGTTTCAAGAGGAAAGTGTTAGCGCTTCTTGAGGCTCTACCACCACAGAATAATTCAAGCTTTTGCGCTAGATACCGGGGAGTTTTGAAATGCAGGATTTTGGGCGTCAGAACGGCAGTCTTTAACTGAATTCGAGCTTCGTAGGGCAACCATGAGATTTAATACTGGGGATAAGTGCTCATTTCGTTTGGTACCTGTAAACAGTCTAGCTGCCGCGTTCAGTGATGCCCTTAGTGGAGCCAGGGTATATTTGGGAAGGCCACAGAGCTTAGCACTGCCGTAGTCTAGCCTCTGCAAGACAAGTGATTGGACCACCTGCTTGAAGCCAGATTGTGGAAGAAATGGTTTGCTATTACTAAGTGTCCTCATCAAGCGATTAGCCCCTTACACACATTGCTGATTTTTCATATTCAGGTGCTTGCCCAGGGTGATTCTGAGAGATTTGGCTGAGTCTATGATGAGAGGGGTGTAGTTGAAAGCAGCGAGGTGATTCAGCCAAAGGTCTGGTTTGGGGATGTGGTTCGGAGGCGAGATGAGAAGGAATTCAGTTTTGGAGGTATTGAGCAGGCGATGGTTCTCAATTAACCAATTTTGAGTAAATGTTATGGTAGTGTTGAGTGAGATGATGTTATCCGGAGATGAGAGTTGTGAGTGTAAGCACTCTGACCTTACTTGCTTCTCTATTCCAGTATGTGGGAATGTACTGCATAAATGTGTTCACAACTGTCTTCCATCTCCTAGTGTGTGTTTTCTCCATAATCACATTCTCAAGTTTTGTTAATCAGACTTTTACAGTGTTTTCTGAGCTCAGACTTACTTCCGTATTCCCCTCTGATTGCATACGTTGTTGGCCCAGACTGACTGTGTTCTATATTGTCTTTTGGTTGAAAGTTCATAGCGTTTAAAGAGTATGGGTTACTTCTCTTCCATGATACGTTTTCCTTTCTTTTCTGTACAGGTGAAAAGCCACACCGGTGCCACCTCTGTCCCTTCGCCTCAGCCTATGAGCGACACTTGGAGGCGCACATGCGATCACACACTGGAGAGAAGCCGTACAAGTGCGAGCTTTGTTCCTTCCGCTGCAGTGACCGCAGCAACCTTTCACACCACCGTCGGCGCAAGCACAAGATGGTGCCCATCAAGGGCACGCGATCATCCCTCAGCAACAAGAAGATGTGGGGGGTGCTGCAGAAAAAGACCGGTGTCCTTGGCTACCGAAGGACTCTCATAAACCTTAGCCCACCTACCATGGTGGTTCATAAACCAGACTACTTGAATGACTTCAGCCATGAGATCCCAAACATACAGACTGAGGCTTACGAAAGATCCAGCCAGAGTAGTGGACTGCCTCGGGACCCACAAGACCTCATGGTAGACAATCCACTTAACCAGCTGTCCACGTTGGCAGGCCAGCTTGCCAGTCTGCCCCCAGACTCTCATAATCCTCCATCTCCTGATGTGGTGTCCTGTCATGATGAAAAGCCATTCATGTTGCAGCAGCCTTCAGCAGCAAACGCCATCTGCTCAGTGTCTACCAGCATGGCCCAAAGCTCATCTCCCACCAGCCCTGACCACCGGCCCTCACAGCGGAACTATAGCCCAGTGGCAGGGCCAAGCAGTGAGCGTAGTGCCCATACCAGCACCCCCAGCATCAGTAACAGTCAGCCTAGCACCCCTGCCCCTACCCTTCCGGTGCAGGACCCCCAGCTCCTGCATCACTGCCAGCACTGTGATATGTACTTTGCAGACAACATTCTTTATACGATTCACATGGGCTGCCATGGCTTTGAGAACCCTTTCCAGTGCAACATCTGTGGCTGCAAGTGCAAAAACAAGTATGACTTTGCCTGCCATTTTGCTAGAGGCCAGCACAGCCATCACTGATCTCTAGCCTTTTATGCACTTTTGCAAATTCATCTTTTTAAATTTTTTTAAAGGTCTGCACTAGTTTCTGGGCACCAATGGACAGTTTTCCCTCTACCCGAAAGCTTCATGGTGCCAAGTGGACTCTTTCCTCTTCCAGCAGACAAGAGGTGGTGCCTTGAGACATCCGGAAGTGTTCCCAGGATAGATTGGGTGGAAGGTGATGGCCTATCAGCTTTGTTGTGTTCCCATTCAGCAGGAGTTGAGTTGTAACGCCGGTGACGTGGCTCAGACTCGTCCTCCAGAACAAACATGTCGGAAATTAATTACTGCGTTAATAGAATGTTGGAGGACGGGGAAGTTGTCCTACATCAGAAGGGCGCCTAATCCAGCAGTAACATTACAATAACACATTCATTGTACTCCGATTCATCGTTGCCTTTCTAAAAATCCAAATTTGTGCCATGGTCTTTCCTCCTTGTTCTTTTCATGTACTACTACCTTCAGAATGAAGTGTTTACATCGATCATGTCAGTGTAGCCGAAAGTAACGTCCTTGCATATCAGTCCGGCTGTAAGAAAGTTATTGTAATTTTGACAGGAAGTGATAATGTTGAAACTCGGGCTGACAGGAAGTGATATCGTTGCATGTCAGACAGGACATTTTAAGCGAATGTCACTGCATGTCAGCATGGTTAGATCAATGGCACTGCTTCGCGGCAGGAAGTAGTTAAAATAATGTAACTGCATTGTTTTATGATGGGCAGGAAATACAGTGAGCCGTATGTCAATCTGGCAAGAAATGGTTAAAACAGTGATGGCACAGCATGTTACTGTGGCTTGAAACTAAACCAGTGTGGCAAAACGTGGTTCAATCAGTAACATCGCACGTCAGCATGATGAGAAGTGGTTCTGTGTCTGTCTCATCAAGAACGTTTGACAGAAAGTGGTTTAATAATCTCGGCTTTCAGGAAGCATTAAAAAAGTTACTGCTTTTATATATGGTGAAAAGTTGTACTGATCATGCCACCCAATGAATGTCTTGGGAAGACGCTTCTAGATTTTATCAGTCTGTACTGGAATTGTCAAAACTGTTGATGTTGCTGTTTGTGAGTCTGGAGCTTGAATCACTGTAGCTTGTGTGTGTCTTAAGTAGATTGCTTTCTCGTCCCTTGTAAAATGCACTTTTATGTTCTCCATCTGTATAAAACAAAAAGGAGTCTGTTCGGATACCTGTGTGTTCCTCATTTGTTTATGCAATCAACACTTTGGGTTCCATGTGCACTGGCATCATTAGCAGAGATACGGACATCTCATTTGAATTCGGATCATTGAATAAAACTTGACAGCAAATTATTGTGTTAAAGAATCCACCAGTGAAAAAGGGGGAATATGCTCAAAGGCTGATATAGGTACTTTTGGGAGCTGAATCTCCATCTATGAGTCGTCTTGATTTTAGGTCCCCGAGCTTCTAAATAAAACCTTTGGATCCGAGGGGACCTCTAATCAAGTTATGTCTTGCGGATTCGTTCCTGATTGTTTTCTCGACCCCTTTCTGGGGTCTGCTGCTACTCCGGAGCTGGTGGACACATCAACACCACATACAGTGCAGAGACTGGCGCCGTTCCCTGTGTATCAACACTAGCAGGAATGACAGAAAAGGAGCCAATATTCCTTTAGTCTTTGAGGCAAGTCCACCATGACTTCATTTGAATCCCCCTCACGCCAACTGCAAAACAGCAAAGGTGATAAGTTCTCGGGTATTTTATATATATATATATATGATAATGATTTTTCTTGATTTTTACGAGACCAGTGGCCTAGATTCATCCCCAAACATTGGTCTGAATTCTCCTTCTGGCCCTTCCACTGAAGAATTGGCCTCCTTTATGATGGTTATCAGTAGAGTGGCAGAAGTACTAGACTTACAATTTCCATCAGTGGAAGTAAAAACAAATATCCTTAGAGGTCCTGTAACTGGAGGAGACTTGGCATGAACTCCTCTTTCCCTTCACTGAGGCATTGACAGACTCACTCCTGGGCACTTGGGTGAAAGCTAGAATCTTACCGTTCAGTAAATCAGCAAATAGCCAGAAGACATAGGCCAGCTCCAATGAACCCACCGTGCTGCAGCACCAACACGCCATGTAATTCAAGCCACAACCAGCAGACAAAATCCCAACTCGTTTCCAGCTACACCGCTGACAGGGAGTCGAAACCATGCAAGCTTTTGGCAATTGTATGTTTTCATCTGCAAGCCTTATCATCAGATCCATAAACTCAAATTGGCTCCTAGGGTATTATTCGCATGCATTGTGGGACATGTTGATAGATATCTTGCCAGCAGTCCCTGAGGATCTTCGTGCCAACCTTCAGCAGATAATTCAGAATGTAGCAAAATACATGATACGCTCAGACCTGGACACCACTTACTGCTTGAGTAGGGCAGTTGGCACTAGCGTGGCGCTTTGGCGCACGCTCAGATTAATTTCATGAGATTTACAAGTGTTGTTCAGTAATCGCTGATGGATATGCCTTTTTGATTGCACCTAACTCCTAGGAGACCAGCATACTTGGCCCTAGAGCGCTTTAAGGAGAGTACAGCAATGCCCATGTGGCACTTTACCCAAGATTGTTTCCCTTTCGAGGTTTTTGAAAGGGATTTCAGAATATACCACAGCAAACCCTCCCTCAGCGACAGACTTCCGAGGTCTTTCAAGGCAGAGTTGGGGTATTCGCCTGTCAGCGTGCAGACTGTAAGGGGCTATTAACAACCCAATCCTTCGTCGCCCTTAACCTCAAATCACTGCTGTTACAAAACCACTTTAAATTTCCCTCAGCTGCAAACTCTTACCTGGTTGGAGACGGGACAAGCTTTTACCTCCACAGTTGGCAGAGCATCACTCTGGGGTGATACAAATCCTTCAAGATGGTTTTGCCCTACTCTTCGTTTCTACTCCTCAAAGTATGCCACCAAAACTGCAACAGGTTCTTGAGGACCACTTGTGCATTCTCCAAAGGGACGTTCAGACTCTGTTCTAGAAAGGAACAATAGAGAGGGTACCAGTATCCGAGAACGGGACTGGCTGCTGCTCCCAATACATTCTGGTGCCAAAGATGTACAGAGGCCTCTGTCTCATTCTTGATCCCCACCCTCTGAACGTCTAAGAAGACAGTGTAAAAATGCTCACTCTGGCCCAAGTTCTATCTGCCCTGGATCCAGGAGACTGGGTGGTGGCATTTTCAGGACACCTATGTTCACAACCCTGTCACTCAATCCCTTAGACGCTACCTGCAGTTTCAGGTAGGCTGCAAACACTTAGTTTTCAATGCTCTCCGTTGGTCTTACCAGTGCCCTTCGGGTGTTTCACAAAAATGATGGTGGTGGTTGCTACCCATCTGGGGAAGTTGGGAAAACCAGTCTTCTCATACCTCAATGAGGGATTGTTGAAGGCAGGCTCACCCCAAACAGTTTTAAACTCCATCCAGACCTATTAACATGTCTGGAATTTCCCATGAACGCGCCAGAGTCACATCTGACTTTCACAGAGGCTCCCTTTCATTGCAGTTATCTTGGCTACGGTGCTGTTCAGAGCCTTCCCTTCTGCCTCAACGAGTCCAGGATATTCAGACCATGAGCCCGATGTTTCCGCCATTGACCTGAGTTGCTGTGAGTGCTTGGCCACTTGTCCTCCTGCATCCTGCCAATGAACCATGCAAGGTGGCACAGATTTTCAGTTGGGATCTGAAGTCTTAGTGGACTCAGCACTGAGGAAACCTTTTGGTTTCCATCCGGGTGACAAAGGAGATCTGCAGGGGTGGCTGCTGGACCAGAAGTGGTTCCGTGGCAGACATCTCTCCCTGCTCCTGCCAGAGCTGATGGTTCTGATGGATCCATTGTTGCTGGGTTGGGTAGGTCATCCGGGAGAGGTAGGGATCAGAGGACTCTGGTCTCTAGTGAACCCCCCTCCACATCAACCTGTTGGGGCGGCTGGCTATTCGCTAGGCATTGAGGCCTTCCTCTCATCTCTAAAAGAGAAACAGGTGCAGGTCCTCATGGAGAACACCACCACCACGTGAATTGCAACAAGCAGTGTGAAGTGGGGTAATGGACTCGTTACTAGGAGGCTGTATGCCTCTGGGGCTGGCTGGGTCATCAGGGCATCTCCCTGGATATACAGTACCTGGCATGATCGTAAAATGCCAGAACGGATGAACTCAGCTGTGATTGCCTAGTGGATCACGAATGGCGGCTGCACTTCAAGGTGGTACAGGGTGTCATCCAACAATGGGTAGAGCTCTGCCTCAATCTCTTATCCACTACTGAGAACACACAGTGTCCCAACTTTTGCACTTTTGAGTTCCCAAGGTAATTCTCACTCGGAGACACCTTTTACCTGGATTGGAGCTCGGGACTCCTTGCAATGGTACCTCTCCTACCCAAAGTTCAGAGGAAGATCAGGAATGACCGGGCCTACGTCATAGTCATAGGCAATGTTATTGCACGATTTCAAACCTTTGCAAGCAAGCAAAGCAATTAAAAGTACTCAACACACAAAGTTAAAAAACGACATTATAAGAACAAACAACGCTAAGTTCAGGACAGAAAAGATTCAGCTGAGCTGAATTTTTAGAAGATAAAAACAAGTAAAAAAGCGAAGGGAAGAACAGCTCTGTCTTTTTCTGATCGATGCCACGTAAAACAAGACTAATCGTTTGACTTAGTTTAAGGAACAATATGCAAAACGCGCAAAGCAAGATCCAATTGTATGGCAGACAGATCTGCAATCGACAATAGGAAGAGACAATTCACAGAATTATCTTGCTCACAGACTGACCCAATACAGGACCAAACAGTGCAATATAGAGAATTCCAGTGCAAAGAGTGGTTGTGAACGATGGCATATTGTAACAAGCATTTGCAATGCAATGGTCTCGGCATCATTAAAGGTAGAGCTTTTGGCATTGCTCATGACATTTTTTTTCTTTAAATCAAAAATAAATGGGCATTGTCATTAACATTGCCAATACACAGCACTCTGCACTCAACAGCACACAATGCTCTGCACTCACTGCTCTGCACACTCACTCTGCACACTCACTACTCTGCACACTCACTACTCTGCACACTCACTACTCTGCACACTCACCACTCTGCACACTCACCACTCTGCACACTCACCACTCTGCACACTCACCACTCTGCACACTCACCACTCTGCACACTCACCACTCTGCACACTCACCACTCTGCCCTCACCACTCTGCCCTCACCACTCTGCACTCACCACTCTGCCCTCACCACCACTCTGCACTCACCACCACTCTGCACTCACCACCACTCTGCACTCACCACCACTCTGCACTCACCACCACTCTGCACTCACCACCACTCTGCACTCACCACCACTCTGCACTCACCACCACTCTGCACTCACCACTCTGCACTCACCACTCTGCCCTCACCACTCTGCCCTCACCACTCTGCCCTCACCACTCTGCCCTCACCACTCTGCCCTCACCACTCTGCACTCACCACCACTGCACTCACCACCACTCTGCACTCACCACCACTCTGCACTCACCACTCACCACTCTGCACTCACCACTCTGCACTCACCACTCTGCACTCACCACCACTCTGCACTCACCACCACTCTGCACTCACCACTCTGCACTCACCACTCTGCACTCACCACTCTGCACTCACCACTCTGCACTCACCACTCTGCACTCACCACTCTGCACTCACTACTCTGCACTCACCACTCTGCACTCACCACTCTGCACTCACCACTCTGCACTCACCACCACTCTGCACTCACCACCACTCTGCACTCACCACCACTCTGCACTCACCACCACTCTGCACTCACCACCACTCTGCACTCACCACCACTCTGCACTCACCACTCTGCCCTCACCACTCTGCACTCACCACTCTGCACTCACCACTCTGCACTCACCACTCTGCACTCACCACTCTGCACTCACCACTCTGCCCTCACCACTCTGCCCTCACCACTCTGCCCTCACCACTCTGCCCTCACCACTCTGCACTCACCACTCTGCACTCAGCACTCACCACTCTGCCCTCACCACTCTGCCCTCACCACTCTGCCCTCACCACTCTGCCCTCACCACTCTGCACTCACCACTCACCACTCTGCACCACTCACCACTCTGCACCACTCACCACTCTGCCCTCACCACTCTGCACTCACCACTCTGCACTCACCACTCTGCACTCACCACTCTGCACTCACCACTCTGCACTCACCACTCTGCACTCACCACTCTGCACTCACCACTCTGCACTCACCACTCACCACTCACCACTCTGCCCTCGCCACTCTGCCCTCGCCACTCTGCCCTCGCCACTCTGCACTCACCACTCTGCACTCACCACTCTGCACTCACCACTCACCACTCACCACTCTGCACCACTCACCACTCTGCACCACTCACCACTCTGCACCACTCACCACCACTCTGCACTCACCACCACTCTGCACTCACCACTCTGCACTCACCACCACTCTGCACTCACCACTCTGCACTCACCACTCTGCACTCACCACTCTGCACTTACCACCACTCTGCCCTCACCACTCTGCCCTCACCACTCTGCCCTCACCACTCTGCCCTCACCACTCTGCCCTCACCACTCTGCCCTCACCACTCTGCACTCACCACTCTGCACTCACCACTCTGCACTCACCACTCTGCACTCACCACTCTGCACCACTCACCACCACTCAGCACCACTCACCACTCTGCACCACTCACCACTCTGCACTCACCACTCTGCACTCACCACTCTGCACTCACCACTCTGCACTCACCACTCTGCACTCACCACTCTGCACTCACCACTCTGCACTCACTACTCTGCACTCACCACTCTGCACTCACCACTCACCACTCTGCACTCCCCACTCTGCACTCACCACTCTGCACTCACCACTCTGCACTTACCACTCTGCACTCACCACTCACCACCAGGTAGAGATAATACTAGCACCCTAGCCCGCTCACTGCCTTTTGTATCTGAAACCTGCAGGGACTTTTGTACAGGCTGCATGCAAAGCTTGACATACATACATCTTGGAGCACCTTGGAAGTGTTGCAGCAGAAAGAGCAGTCGTTTTAATTTAAGTAGACTTAGGTCATTTAATATTTTGAAAATGGTTGTACGTCCTGAAGTTGAAGCAAAGATGCTTTTCATTTGCATCAGTTAATGTAGTAGATTCTGCCTGTGCAATGTACCAGCGTGTTTGTGATTGGGTTATTTGCTGTTGTGGGTCTCCAATCACGCTCCTACATAGTTTCTGAAAAAGCTTTCTCAGTATCGCGGCCGCCCCGGAAGTCAGGCACGGTCGCCTGTGACGGGGGCGGGGCCACGTTCACACCGGAAGAGGAGGCAGGCGGAGTCGTAGCGTCTCGCGGCCCGGGGCTCCTGTGAGCGGTGTAGAGCCCCGGGGCAGCGCCAGCAGGAGGTTGGGCGCCGCGTGCTGAGGTAAGGTAAGTTCCAAAAGGCTGGAGCGCGATTGGTGCACTTGTGTGTGTGTATGCTCGTGTGTGTGTGTGTATGTATGTGTGCGACGGTGACGGTGGGGGAGGGGGAGGGGGAGGGGGGGCCTCGGTGCACTTGTGTGTGTGCGCGCGTGTGTGTATGAGTCAGGGGTGGTGTCTCTGTATGTATGTATGTATGTGCGTGCGTGCATGGGCGCTTGTGTGTGTGTGTATGCGCATGCGTGTGTGGTTCTTGCGCTTCCCAGGAGACAGCGCCTGGCCACAGCGCGCGTTCCAGTTACAAATCGCCTGGAAGGATGCGCGTGGCCTGGACTGTCTCCTGGGAAGCATAGTCCCTGACAAAAGATCTCCGGCGGAGACGCGCTTCCGCGCGTTAACGCCGAGACCTAAAAATGCTAGTCAACACCCAGTGCCAAGAAATAGACAAGCAGCTTTGGTTGTTTAGAAAATTTGCAAAAACGCAATTATGGCAATGGGAAACTAGGTAGTAAGCAGCATGAATAGCCACTAAAGTGCAATGTGCAAAATGTGCCTGAAGCATGCCTAAACCCAGCCCTTTTGCACCGAACTGTGCTGACAGTGATGTAATTAATCCTAGAACTGTAGCGTAAAGGGCATAACATTTTTGGCGGGCTCAACCCGGCCCGATATTGGAGATGCAATGATAACTAGCACAAATGTTTTATAAAAAATAAAAAAAGAGTGCACAGTAGAAAACGAACAGAAAAAGTAAAATCACCGCCTTTGGCAGCATGTTACCACAGCACTGGTAGAATTGACATTCTGCAGTTTGGTCGCAACCATCTTGAGAAACTTTACAGTTCTGACATTTAGTAAGAGGTTAAAAGGATTCAGGGTAGCAATAACTGCCTGCCGGCAGGTAAGAGCTCGGAGTCAAATGAAGTCGGGACAGAGAAGGATTCTCCTTTGCTGCAGCAATGAAGGGCAGATACATAGAAAATGATTTGAGTTTCTTTTCCTTGGCCTCAAAGATGGCATCTTGTGTCATGGGGTGCTGAGCAATGCCATGTTGGAAGGTAAGCACGTAGATTCCACTTGATTTACCAGTCTTAATGCCACAAGTCTAGCCTTAATCCACAAAGATTAAGTACAAATGATATAGTTCTGCTGCTTGCTGGAGGAATATGAATTAATAACTGGCCATGCATGAGAGCACTAACATAGTTCTGCAAATTTCTCCTGTTTTGACAGTTTTATTGCCCTATATGTTTTATAATGCTGTACTTGAGTCTCACTTGCGCTGATGACACTCTCTTTGGAAGGCAGAGAGCAGCGTTGTAAATTCTGATAATCTGCTTGTCTACTGTCCTAGCCTCCCTGCTGAGGGTAATTTCACTCCTTTAGGTTGGTGCAGGGATGACCTTTGCTTTCATCATCTGGAGAAGATGGGGTCAAGGCTTGGTCCTTGTTGCTTCAGGGTTACAGCTTAAAGAGCAAACATTAAGCTAGAGCCTCTGTTATTTATAGAGCGCAGGTGAGAATTGAATGATTTACTGTCTAAGAGGATGCCCAGATATTTGTAATCCTTGTTGAGGTGGAGCCATGTGCCATTAAGCTGCCACCTGCAACGACAGGTTAATTTTGGGCTGAATGTGACTGTCCTAGTTTTTGTTTAATTTTTAACCCGTTCCTAACAGTAAAGGTGTTTCTGATGGATACATCTGCCTGTGGATTCCTCACCTTATGAATATCCCCTGCGCCAGCATTCTGTGGGAATTTTTTCCTAGCTCTCTACGCCGACGAGGACGTCACAGTGCCACGGCTCCGCTCACGACTCCGCATGACATCACCGGAGCTATAAGAGAGCCTTGTCGGTGCATAACTGGTTTCTGGTTCGCTCAATACTGTTAGGATACTTTGTTGTTGATTCTATCTTTAGACTGTTGCTGTTAGGATGTCGTCTTCGAGGAAGTCTGGATTCAAGCCCTGCAGAGAGTATGGGGGTCACATGTCCATCACTGCCCCCCATGAAGACTGCTTATGGTGTTTGTCGTCTGTTCACGACATGGAGAACTGTTCCAGTTGTAGGAAGATGAACCCTAAGGCTCTTAAAGAAAGGGAAGCTAAGCTATTTATGGTGAAGAAGGAAGGAATAGGCTGAAAAAGAGCTAAGTAAAAGTCGTCGGCTTTGCATTTGTCAAAGTCGAGGAAACAAAAAAAGAAGAGAAGAACTGGATCTCAGCACCGTTCGTCGAAGGGTAATGCTTCGAGGTCACCTTCACCAGTCCCTCGACATTGTCAAAAAGAACTTGTCTCCTTCGCCTTCCCCTCAAGTGACTCCGAAGAGATCTCCATCTCTAAAAGGCACACCGGCGGAGTCTCCGGCACGAGGAGTTCGCCAGATTCGGAAGAGTTACCACTCCAGATTGTGGCTACTCCTGTGCACGAGGTCGAGCCTGTGCCTCTGGTGGATCCAGCTGTTCCGACTCCGTGTGCTCCTCATTTGGATTATGGGTCTAATCCATTTCTGCAATTTCCAACTCCGGGATCAGATCCTACACATTTTTTTAATGCTATGTACGGAGTCTTTGCTAAGGCAGCCTTCCCCTCCGGAGCACCTTCGGGTCCCGTGGGTCGGCTAGCCTTCAACTTGGGTGTGCCTGAGCACTATGCCCAGGCACCCTTTGTGCCATTCATGCCGAATGCGCCGTCATGGCACTTTCAGGCTCCGAGGGTTTCAACACCAGTCATGGAGTTCCCGGTGCCGTCTGGTAGACCTTCCTCTCTGCCTCGTGCGGCGCTGATTCCTCCTACGGATCCGCCTTAGACGCCGGCACCACGTGTAGCGCCGCCGATTCCTAGATATCGATCAAGGAGAGAGGCGCAGAGACTGCTGGAGGAAGAGCAGTATCAAAGGCAGGAGGTTGAAGAGGGTGAAATAGAAGAATCAGTGGATGATTTTGAAGGTATACATGATGGAAGTGGGCTGGACACTTTTCCTGAGTGGGAGCTTTCTTCCACAAGGGCTTCTCCACCTCAAGAGGTAGCTTCATGAGCAGCCGTCCAGAATGGCCGCCGCCTGAATCAGCTCCCATTTCCCCAATGCCTATCCTGCCCTAACCTGTGCCATCCAAGGTAGTAAGCAATTCTACAACGATCGTACCTCATTCCTGACCCCCCAGGAGAAATCTGGATACACCAGCGGACTGTGGGCTGGCTCATATCGTCTTATCTGGTGCCTCATCTCGAGTGGGGATGGCGGCTCCTTAGCACGGACTAGAAGACGGAGCATCCTCCGAGACGGGAAGAAGATTATACCTGCTGCACTCCAGTGTTCGTTGGTGGGGTCCCCCTGCGCAGGGGGTGGATTGGTGTTGCCTCCGGTAGCAACTGCGGAGGGCAGCAACCTGCATTGAGGCTAGTGGCGGGGAGCCCTGGTGGGTGCTGAGACCAACAGAGGCCCCGGCTTCGGGCCTGGACATTTAACTGCGTTGCGGTCTTTGCAGCCCGGCAGCGACGGAGGTGTGCTGCCTCCGGCCTGTGTACTAGGCGGGTGCCGAAGTGTTCTGCTGACCCTGGCTGGGCTAATTAGATGCTTCTGGCTGCTGCGACGGAGGTTGGCGGCACGCCGGTGAACAAGAGCGCCGAGGTCCACCAGGCGCTGGACTAGGCGTAGCGGGCCGGAATGAGGCCCCCGCTTCCAGCCTACACAAGTGCGCATTTAGTCTCGGGCGCCATAGCAGGGGAGATGAATATCGAGGCTACTGTCCTGCTGGTTGGTGCAGGACACCCAGAGTTAACTGCTGAATAGAACCTTGTGGTCTAGTACCAACTGGCCACCCTGAGTGAGTACAGCCTGGCATCTCTGTTGCGCACGCCGCCCTGTGGACCTGCTGAAGTGGTGAAGGGGGTGTCTGAGGCGGAATCCTAGGCCTGCTTATGCAGGGGTGGCTGTGACTGGGTGACCCGCTGACCGTACATTCTACGATTTAGAAAAGGGGGTGGTGATGAACAGAGTGTCTGAATTGAGCAGACCACTCTTACCCAGTCCAAAGATCAGGGCTTGATCCATCACCGTTATTTATCTCACTGCCCCACCCCGGCTCAGAACCTGGCTATATGCAAATCAGTCTGTCCCTGGCCCAGTGCATCATGGGAACAGGGCAGACTAAACTACCAAGCCAATTCTTCACCAGAAAGGAGACAAGCTACCGGGGACCGGTTTCTGGCATTTCAGCCGTCTTCGGCCCGGCTTGCTTGAATCCTGATGGAGCAGTGAGAAAGGGACTCATGTCTGAGTATACCCTGCCACACCTATAGTGGCCAAAAACGATTTAGAAAAGGGGGTGGTGATGAACAGAGTGTCTGAATTGAGCAGACCACTCTTACCCAGTCCAAAGATCAGGGCTTGATCCATCACCGTTATTTATCTCACTGCCCCACCCCGGCTCAGAACCTGGCTATATGCAGATCAGTCTGTCCCTGGCCCAGTGCATCATGGGAACAGGGCAGACTAAACTACCAAGCCAATTCTTCACCAGAAAGGAGACAAGCTACCGGGGACCGGTTTCTAGCATTTCAGCCGTCTTCGGCCCGGCTTGCTTGAATTCTGATGGAGCAGTGAGAAAGGGACTCATGTCTGAGTATACCCTGCCACACCTATAGTGGCCAAAAACGATTTAGAAAAGGGGGTGGTGATGAACAGAGTGTCTGAATTGAGCAGACCACTCTTACCCAGTCCAAAGATCAGGGCTTGATCCATCACCGTTATTTATCTCACTGCCCCACCCCGGCTCAGAACCTGGCTATATGCAAAACTGTCTGTCCCTGGCCCAGTGCATCATGGGAACAGGGCAGACTAAACTACCAAGCCAATTCTTCACCAGAAAGGAGACAAGCTACCGGGGACCGGTTTCTGGCATTTCAGCCGTCTTCGGCCCGGCTTGCTTGAATCCTGATGGAGCAGTGAGAAAGGGACTCATGTCTGAGTATACCCTGCCACACCTATAGTGGCCAAAAACGATTTAGAAAAGGGGGTGGTGATGAACAGAGTGTCTGAATTGAGCAGACCACTCTTACCCAGTCCAAAGATCAGGGCTTGATCCATCACCGTTATTTATCTCACTGCCCCACCCCGGCTCAGAACCTGGCTATATGCAAATCAGTCTGTCCCTGGCCCAGTGCATCATGGGAACAGGGCAGACTAAACTACCAAGCCAATTCTTCACCAGAAAGGAGACAAGCTACCGGGGACCGGTTTCTGGCATTTCAGCCGTCTTCGGCCCGGCTTGCTTGAATCCTGATGGAGCAGTGAGAAAGGGACTCATGTCTGAGTATACCCTGCCACACCTATAGTGGCCAAAAGCGATTTAGAAAAGGGGGTGGTGATGAACAGAGTGTCTGAATTGAGCAGACCACTCTTACCCAGTCCAAAGATCAGGGCTTGATCCATCACCGTTATTTATCTCACTGCCCCACCCCGGCTCAGAACCTGGCTATATGCAAATCAGTCTGTCCCTGGCCCAGTGCATCATGGGAACAGGGCAGACTAAACTACCAAGCCAATTCTTCACCAGAAAGGAGACAAGCTACCGGGGACCGGTTTCTGGCATTTCAGCCGTCTTCGGCCCGGCTTGCTTGAATCCTGATGGAGCAGTGAGAAAGGGACTCATGTCTGAGTATACCCTGCCACACTTATAGTGGCCAAAAACGATTTAGAAAAGGGGGTGGTGGTGAACAGAGTGTCTGAATTGAGCAGACCACTCTTACCCAGTCCAAAGATCAGGGCTTGATCCATCACCGTTATTTATCTCACTGCCCCACCCCGGCTCAGAACCTGGCTATATGCAAATCAGTCTGTCCCTGGCCCAGTGCATCATGGGAACAGGGCAGACTAAACTACCAAGCCAATTCTTCACCAGAAAGGAGACAAGCTACCGGGGACCGGTTTCTGGCATTTCAGCCGTCTTCGGCCCGGCTTGCTTGAATCCTGATGGAGCAGTGAGAAAGGGACTCATGTCTGAGTATACCCTGCCACACCTATAGTGGCCAAAAACGATTTAGAAAAGGGGGTGGTGATGAACAGAGTGTCTGAATTGAGCAGACCACTCTTACCCAGTCCAAAGATCAGGGCTTGATCCATCACCGTTATTTATCTCACTGCCCCACCCCGGCTCAGAACCTGGCTATATGCAAATCAGTCTGTCCCTGGCCCAGTGCATCATGGGAACAGGGCAGACTAAACTACCAAGCCAATTCTTCACCAGAAAGGAGACAAGCTACCGGGGACCGGTTTCTGGCATTTCAGCCGTCTTCGGCCCGGCTTGCTTGAATCCTGATGGAGCAGTGAGAAAGGGACTCATGTCTGAGTATACCCTGCCACACCTATAGTGGCCAAAAGCGATTTAGAAGAGGGGGTGGTGATGAACAGAGTGTCTGAATTGAGCAGACCACTCTTACCCAGTCCAAAGATCAGGGCTTGATCCATCACCGTTATTTATCTCACTGCCCCACCCCGGCTCAGAACCTGGCTATATGCAAATCAGTCTGTCCCTGGCCCAGTGCATCATGGGAACAGGGCAGACTAAACTACCAAGCCAATTCTTCACCAGAAAGGAGACAAGCTACCGGGGACCGGTTTCTGGCATTTCAGCCGTCTTCGGCCCGGCTTGCTTGAATCCTGATGGAGCAGTGAGAAAGGGACTCGTGTCTGAGTAAAGGGACTCGTGTCTGAGTATACCCTGCCACACCTATAGTGGCCAAAAGCGATTTAGAAAAGGGGGTGGTGATGAACAGAGTGTCTGAATTGAGCAGACCACTCTTACCCAGTCCAAAGATCAGGGCTTGATCCATCACCGTTATTTATCTCACTGCCCCACCCCGGCTCAGAACCTGGCTATATGCAAATCAGTCTGTCCCTGGCCCAGTGCATCATGGGAACAGGGCAGACTAAACTACCAAGCCAATTCTTCACCAGAAAGGAGACAAGCTACCGGGGACCGGTTTCTGGCATTTCAGCCGTCTTCGGCCCGGCTTGCTTGAATCCTGATGGAGCAGTGAGAAAGGGACTCATGTCTGAGTATACCCTGCCACACCTATAGTGGCCAAAAACGATTTAGAAAAGGGGGTGGTGATGAACAGAGTGTCTGAATTGAGCAGACCACTCTTACCCAGTCCAAAGATCAGGGCTTGATCCATCACCGTTATTTATCTCACTGCCCCACCCCGGCTCAGAACCTGACTATATGCAAATCAGTCTGTCCCTGGCCCAGTGCATCATGGGAACAGGGCAGACTAAACTACCAAGCCAATTCTTCACCAGAAAGGAGACAAGCTACCGGGGACCGGTTTCTGGCATTTCAGCCGTCTTCGGCCCGGCTTGCTTGAATCCTGATGGAGCAGTGAGAAAGGGACTCATGTCTGAGTATACCCTGCCACACCTATAGTGGCCAAAAGCGATTTAGAAGAGGGGGTGGTGATGAACAGAGTGTCTGAATTGAGCAGACCACTCTTACCCAGTCCAAAGATCAGGGCTTGATCCATCACCGTTATTTATCTCACTGCCCCACCCCGGCTCAGAACCTGGCTATATGCAAATCAGTCTGTCCCTGGCCCAGTGCATCATGGGAACAGGGCAGACTAAACTACCAAGCCAATTCTTCACCAGAAAGGAGACAAGCTACCGGGGACCGGTTTCTGGCATTTCAGCCGTCTTCGGCCCGGCTTGCTTGAATCCTGATGGAGCAGTGAGAAAGGGACTCATGTCTGAGTATACCCTGCCACACCTATAGTGGCCAAAAGCGATTTAGAAAAGGGGGTGGTGATGAACAGAGTGTCTGAATTGAGCAGACCACTCTTACCCAGTCCAAAGATCAGGGCTTGATCCATCACCGTTATTTATCTCACTGCCCCACCCCGGCTCAGAACCTGGCTATATGCAAATCAGTCTGTCCCTGGCCCAGTGCATCATGGGAACAGGGCAGACTAAACTACCAAGCCAATTCTTCACCAGAAAGGAGACAAGCTACCGGGGACCGGTTTCTGGCATTTCAGCCGTCTTCGGCCCGGCTTGCTTGAATCCTGATGGAGCAGTGAGAAAGGGACTCATGTCTGAGTATACCCTGCCACACCTATAGTGGCCAAAAACGATTTAGAAAAGGGGGTGGTGATGAACAGAGTGTCTGAATTGAGCAGACCACTCTTACCCAGTCCAAAGATCAGGGCTTGATCCATCACCGTTATTTATCTCACTGCCCCACCCCGGCTCAGAACCTGGCTATATGCAAATCAGTCTGTCCCTGGCCCAGTGCATCATGGGAACAGGGCAGACTAAACTACCAAGCCAATTCTTCACCAGAAAGGAGACAAGCTACCGGGGACCGGTTTCTGGCATTTCAGCCGTCTTCGGCCCGGCTTGCTTGAATCCTGATGGAGCAGTGAGAAAGGGACTCATGTCTGAGTATACCCTGCCACACCTATAGTGGCCAAAAACGATTTAGAAAAGGGGGTGGTGATGAACAGAGTGTCTGAATTGAGCAGACCACTCTTACCCAGTCCAAAGATCAGGGCTTGATCCATCACCGTTATTTATCTCACTGCCCCACCCCGGCTCAGAACCTGGCTATATGCAAATCAGTCTGTCCCTGGCCCAGTGCATCATGGGAACAGGGCAGACTAAACTACCAAGCCAATTCTTCACCAGAAAGGAGACAAGCTACCGGGGACCGGTTTCTGGCATTTTAGCCGTCTTCGGCCCGGCTTGCTTGAATCCTGATGGAGCAGTGAGAAAGGGACTCATGTCTGAGTATACCCTGCCACACCTATAGTGGCCAAAAACGATTTAGAAAAGGGGGTGGTGATGAACAGAGTGTCTGAATTGAGCAGACCACTCTTACCCAGTCCAAAGATCAGGGCTTGATCCATCACCGTTATTTATCTCACTGCCCCACCCCGGCTCAGAACCTGGCTATATGCAAATCAGTCTGTCCCTGGCCCAGTGCATCATGGGAACAGGGCAGACTAAACTACCAAGCCAATTCTTCACCAGAAAGGAGACAAGCTACCGGGGACCGGTTTCTGGCATTTCAGCCGTCTTCGGCCCGGCTTGCTTGAATCCTGATGGAGCAGTGAGAAAGGGACTCATGTCTGAGTATACCCTGCCACACCTATAGTGGCCAAAAACGATTTAGAAAAGGGGGTGGTGATGAACAGAGTGTCTGAATTGAGCAGACCACTCTTACCCAGTCCAAAGATCAGGGCTTGATCCATCACCGTTATTTATCTCACTGCCCCACCCCGGCTCAGAACCTGGCTATATGCAAATAAGTCTGTCCCTGGCCCAGTGCATCATGGGAACAGGGCAGACTAAACTACCAAGCCAATTCTTCACCAGAAAGGAGACAAGCTACCGGGGACCGGTTTCTGGCATTTCAGCCGTCTTCGGCCCGGCTTGCTTGAATCCTGATGGAGCAGTGAGAAAGGGACTCATGTCTGAGTATACCCTGCCACACCTATAGTGGCCAAAAACGATTTAGAAAAGGGGGTGGTGATGAACAGAGTGTCTGAATTGAGCAGACCACTCTTACCCAGTCCAAAGATCAGGGCTTGATCCATCACCGTTATTTATCTCACTGCCCCACCCCGGCTCAGAACCTGGCTATATGCAAATCAGTCTGTCCCTGGCCCAGTGCATCATGGGAACAGGGCAGACTAAACTACCAAGCCAATTCTTCACCAGAAAGGAGACAAGCTACCGGGGACCGGTTTCTGGCATTTCAGCCGTCTTCGGCCCGGCTTGCTTGAATCCTGATGGAGCAGTGAGAAAGGGACTCATGTCTGAGTATACCCTGCCACACCTATAGTGGCCAAAAACGATTTAGAAAAGGGGGTGGTGATGAACAGAGTGTCTGAATTGAGCAGACCACTCTTACCCAGTCCAAAGATCAGGGCTTGATCCATCACCGTTATTTATCTCACTGCCCCACCCCGGCTCAGAACCTGGCTATATGCAAATCAGTCTGTCCCTGGCCCAGTGCATCATGGGAACAGGGCAGACTAAACTACCAAGCCAATTCTTCACCAGAAAGGAGACAAGCTACCGGGGACCGGTTTCTGGCATTTTAGCCGTCTTCGGCCCGGCTTGCTTGAATCCTGATGGAGCAGTGAGAAAGGGACTCATGTCTGAGTATACCCTGCCACACCTATAGTGGCCAAAAACGATTTAGAAAAGGGGGTGGTGATGAACAGAGTGTCTGAATTGAGCAGACCACTCTTACCCAGTCCAAAGATCAGGGCTTGATCCATCACCGTTATTTATCTCACTGCCCCACCCCGGCTCAGAACCTGGCTATATGCAAATCAGTCTGTCCCTGGCCCAGTGCATCATGGGAACAGGGCAGACTAAACTACCAAGCCAATTCTTCACCAGAAAGGAGACAAGCTACCGGGGACCGGTTTCTGGCATTTCAGCCGTCTTCGGCCCGGCTTGCTTGAATCCTGATGGAGCAGTGAGAAAGGGACTCATGTCTGAGTATACCCTGCCACACCTATAGTGGCCAAAAACGATTTAGAAAAGGGGGTGGTGATGAACAGAGTGTCTGAATTGAGCAGACCACTCTTACCCAGTCCAAAGATCAGGGCTTGATCCATCACCGTTATTTATCTCACTGCCCCACCCCGGCTCAGAACCTGGCTATATGCAAATCAGTCTGTCCCTGGCCCAGTGCATCATGGGAACAGGGCAGACTAAACTACCAAGCCAATTCTTCACCAGAAAGGAGACAAGCTACCGGGGACCGGTTTCTGGCATTTCAGCCGTCTTCGGCCCGGCTTGCTTGAATCCTGATGGAGCAGTGAGAAAGGGACTCATGTCTGAGTATACCCTGCCACACCTATAGTGGCCAAAAACGATTTAGAAAAGGGGGTGGTGATGAACAGAGTGTCTGAATTGAGCAGACCACTCTTACCCAGTCCAAAGATCAGGGCTTGATCCATCACCGTTATTTATCTCACTGCCCCACCCCGGCTCAGAACCTGGCTATATGCAAATCAGTCTGTCCCTGGCCCAGTGCATCATGGGAACAGGGCAGACTAAACTACCAAGCCAATTCTTCACCAGAAAGGAGACAAGCTACCGGGGACCGGTTTCTGGCATTTCAGCCATCTTCGGCCCGGCTTGCTTGAATCCTGATGGAGCAGTGAGAAAGGGACTCATGTCTGAGTATACCCTGCCACACCTATAGTGGCCAAAAACGATTTAGAAAAGGGGGGTGGTGATGAACAGAGTGTCTGAATTGAGCAGACCACTCTTACCCAGTCCAAAGATCAGGGCTTGATCCATCACCGTTATTTATCTCACTGCCCCACCCCGGCTCAGAACCTGGCTATATGCAAATCAGTCTGTCCCTGGCCCAGTGCATCATGGGAACAGGGCAGACTAAACTACCAAGCCAATTCTTCACCAGAAAGGAGACAAGCTACCGGGGACCGGTTTCTGGCATTTCAGCCGTCTTCGGCCCGGCTTGCTTGAATCCTGATGGAGCAGTGAGAAAGGGACTCATGTCTGAGTATACCCTGCCACACCTATAGTGGCCAAAAACGATTTAGAAAAGGGGGTGGTGATGAACAGAGTGTCTGAATTGAGCAGACCACTCTTACCCAGTCCAAAGATCAGGGCTTGATCCATCACCGTTATTTATCTCACTGCCCCACCCCGGCTCAGAACCTGGCTATATGCAAATCAGTCTGTCCCTGGCCCAGTGCATCATGGGAACAGGGCAGACTAAACTACCAAGCCAATTCTTCACCAGAAAGGAGACAAGCTACCGGGGACCGGTTTCTGGCATTACAGCCGTCTTCGGCCCGGCTTGCTTGAATCCTGATGGAGCAGTGAGAAAGGGACTCATGTCTGAGTATACCCTGCCACACCTATAGTGGCCAAAAACGATTTAGAAAAGGGGGTGGTGATGAACAGAGTGTCTGAATTGAGCAGACCACTCTTACCCAGTCCAAAGATCAGGGCTTGATCCATCACCGTTATTTATCTCACTGCCCCACCCCGGCTCAGAACCTGGCTATATGCAAATCAGTCTGTCCCTGGCCCAGTGCATCATGGGAACAGGGCAGACTAAACTACCAAGCCAATTCTTCACCAGAAAGGAGACAAGCTACCGGGGACCGGTTTCTGGCATTTCAGCCGTCTTCGGCCCGGCTTGCTTGAATCCTGATGGAGCAGTGAGAAAGGGACTCATGTCTGAGTATACCCTGCCACACCTATAGTGGCCAAAAACGATTTAGAAAAGGGGGTGGTGATGAACAGAGTGTCTGAATTGAGCAGACCACTCTTACCCAGTCCAAAGATCAGGGCTTGATCCATCACCGTTATTTATCTCACTGCCCCACCCCGGCTCAGAACCTGGCTATATGCAAATCAGTCTGTCCCTGGCCCAGTGCATCATGGGAACAGGGCAGACTAAACTACCAAGCCAATTCTTCACCAGAAAGGAGACAAGCTACCGGGGACCGGTTTCTGGCATTTCAGCCGTCTTCGGCCCAGCTTGCTTGAATCCTGATGGAGCAGTGAGAAAGGGACTCATGTCTGAGTATACCCTGCCACACCTATAGTGGCCAAAAACGATTTAGAAAAGGGGGTGGTCATGAACAGAGTGTCTGAATTGAGCAGACCACTCTTACCCAGTCCAAAGATCAGGGCTTGATCCATCACCGTTATTTATCTCACTGCCCCACCCCGGCTCAGAACCTGGCTATATGCAAATCAGTCTGTCCCTGGCCCAGTGCATCATGGGAACAGGGCAGACTAAACTACCAAGCCAATTCTTCACCAGAAAGGAGACAAGCTACCGGGGACCGGTTTCTGGCATTTCAGCCGTCTTCGGCCCGGCTTGCTTGAATCCTGATGGAGCAGTGAGAAAGGGACTCATGTCTGAGTATACCCTGCCACACCTATAGTGGCCAAAAACGATTTAGAAAAGGGGGTGGTGATGAACAGAGTGTCTGAATTGAGCAGACCACTCTTACCCAGTCCAAAGATCAGGGCTTGATCCATCACCGTTATTTATCTCACTGCCCCACCCCGGCTCAGAACCTGGCTATATGCAAATCAGTCTGTCCCTGGCCCAGTGCATCATGGGAACAGGGCAGACTAAACTACCAAGCCAATTCTTCACCAGAAAGGAGACAAGCTACCGGGGACCGGTTTCTGGCATTTCAGCCGTCTTCGGCCCGGCTTGCTTGAATCCTGATGGAGCAGTGAGAAAGGGACTCATGTCTGAGTATACCCTGCCACACCTATAGTGGCCAAAAACGATTTAGAAAAGGGGGTGGTGATGAACAGAGTGTCTGAATTGAGCAGACCACTCTTACCCAGTCCAAAGATCAGGGCTTGATCCATCACCGTTATTTATCTCACTGCCCCACCCCGGCTCAGAACCTGGCTATATGCAAATCAGTCTGTCCCTGGCCCAGTGCATCATGGGAACAGGGCAGACTAAACTACCAAGCCAATTCTTCACCAGAAAGGAGACAAGCTACCGGGGACCGGTTTCTGGCATTTCAGCCGTCTTCGGCCCGGCTTGCTTGAATCCTGATGGAGCAGTGAGAAAGGGACTCATGTCTGAGTATACCCTGCAACACCTATAGTGGCCAAAAACGATTTAGAAAAGGGGGTGGTGATGAACAGAGTGTCTGAATTGAGCAGACCACTCTTACCCAGTCCAAAGATCAGGGCTTGATCCATCACCGTTATTTATCTCACTGCCCCACCCCGGCTCAGAACCTGGCTATATGCAAATCAGTCTGTCCCTGGCCCAGTGCATCATGGGAACAGGGCAGACTAAACTACCAAGCCAATTCTTCACCAGAAAGGAGACAAGCTACCGGGGACCGGTTTCTGGCATTTCAGCCGTCTTCGGCCCGGCTTGCTTGAATCCTGATGGAGCAGTGAGAAAGGGACTCATGTCTGAGTATACCCTGCCACACCTATAGTGGCCAAAAACGATTTAGAAAAGGGGGTGGTGATGAACAGAGTGTCTGAATTGAGCAGACCACTCTTACCCAGTCCAAAGATCAGGGCTTGATCCATCACCGTTATTTATCTCACTGCCCCACCCCGGCTCAGAACCTGGCTATATGCAAATCAGTCTGTCCCTGGCCCAGTGCATCATGGGAACAGGGCAGACTAAACTACCAAGCCAATTCTTCACCAGAAAGGAGACAAGCTACCGGGGACCGGTTTCTGGCATTTCAGCCGTCTTCGGCCCGGCTTGCTTGAATCCTGATGGAGCAGTGAGAAAGGGACTGATGTCTGAGTATACCCTGCCACACCTATAGTGGCCAAAAACGATTTAGAAAAGGGGGTGGTGATGAACAGAGTGTCTGAATTAAGCAGACCACTCTTACCCAGTCCAAAGATCAGGGCTTGATCCATCACCGTTATTTATCTGGAGTGGGATTCATAGCAGCGACTGGAAATATGGTTCAGGCCAACTGCGATACATAGAAGTGACTCTGGGGGCATTCACTGGGCGTAGAGCCTTGATGAGAGGAGGCAGTTGCTGGCAAAGTGGGGTGCTTGAAGCCGGAGGTGGTCAGACCGGACTACTCCCTAACACTGGACTGTACTGGTCGGTGGGTCACTGATATCTCCTGCAGGGTCAAAGTCCCGGCAACACACATGACACAGTTGATCTTGAGAGGGGGCGCAGTGACTCTTGGTACCCTCCCAAACTGATCACAGACAAGTTGGGGCTGCGGGGACTGAAGCTGGGGCCTTAGAGGTGTTCTGACCCCGGGCTGAAATGTCGGAGTGAGGTGCTAAAAGCTCCAGTCCCGGAGGGGATAACGTAATAGGGTAACACGGACAGAGTGCGGAGATGCCTCCGGATAAGAGCTGGCAGAGGCTACTACACCATATTGACGAAAGTTGTGCAGAGTCCAGCCAGGATGCGCTGTGTGTTGGGGCCGCGGTAGCCAGGCAGCAACTCCAGCAGTGAAACACACAAGCCTAGTCACTCACGCCAACGCTTTGCGGCTGCTTTTCCGGTGCGGCCCGTCTTCTCACCTGGGGGGCTAGCTACCAATACACTTCCATGGTGACCGGAGGATAGGGACCTAAGGCAAATGCCGAAAAGCAGCTGGCCAAATTCGCTTGGTCCAAAGCGGGAGAGAAAGGTGATTCTCCAGTATTGTGGTGTCTTTCATAGATTCACATGCCTGAACCATTCCCGCTCGTCGAGTGGGAGTCCCACGGTACATAAAAAAGCAATAATATGCCTATAGAAAAACCAAAACCGTGGTAATAACAAACCAGGAAGTAAAGTAACCCTAAGCTAAAGTGTACAAAACTTCCACACATGACTATCCTAGCCATTTTGTATAGACCAAACTGCAAAAAAACAGAACGTAAAGGAGGATCTAAAGGGGAAGTGTATTTAAAGACCTATTTGCATCCTATCCCCCAATCTAACTAGCTACAAATACACGAGGGATGCTAACGGTCTAAGCATGACTATATCTACTTGTTAGAAAGTGAGTGCATGTAAAAGCAAAGTCAGGTGAGAAATTGTGTGGGAATATAGTGTGAAAATATACCCATCAGCCCACCAGGTGGCGGAAACTTCATCATCTGGGATTTTGATCAAGCTGGTATCTGCTAGGTTACTCACAAAAGACAAGTGCATGCACATACAATTTTAAACATGCAATTTTGAACAAATTGAGGCCTTTAATAAGGACTTCATTCATCCTTGTGTTCCATGTTTTTGAAAAAAAGGGGAAAAACTCACCCAAAAGTTTGATGGGGAAAAGCCTCACCTTGCCTGGCACTCGCTGAGGTTATAGAAGCCCTGCTCTATAAAGATAGAGAAAAGGGAGAGAAGGGAGAAAAACATTCATTTCATCCATCGTGTTGGTAAACGCAACTCATATGTTTAACAATCTCTCCTTGGCGATCTTTAGTGTACGATGGACATGGTGGAATGGCGATCTCAGCAGACCAATGGAACTGATGGTCGACTATGATTAATTCTCTCAATTGTGGATTGAAATTAAAATTGAACTAGTCTTGATATAGATTTCCCAACTGGCACTAAACAAGTCAAAGATGTAAAAATTGTGCCGTCGGGGAGGTACTATCCAAATCACAATGGAAAGAAAACAGTAGCCTCTAGGTAACAGAGACTCTCCAGGTAGATAAAGAATCTCCGGATGGAAAGAGGAAATCCATGCTGCACAAGTGGGGATGCAAAAGGATTCCCCCAGAGGAGCAAAATCAAACCGGCATTCTTCCAATGTTCACAGACGCGAATGGAAACGCCACCCACCTATCCGTCGGTACCTCCGGCTGTAACTGAGCTGAGGGGAAGGTATCGGCGTAGGTGGTGTGGCGGAAATAAAACAAGAGACTGCGGACCAGAGAGGAGACAAAGCTCCTCTTATATGATTGGTTGGCCACTAAACCGGAAGTTTTCCAAAAACATGGAACACAAGGATGAATGAAGTCCTGATTAAAGGCCTCAATTTGTTCAAAATTGCATGTTTAAAATTGTATGTGCATGCATTTGTGTCACCTTTCGGTCACAAGAAGGGAAGGAGCCAAGACTAGAGGGCGACTGTTTATCTATTTTATTGCGGTTTACAGACTGTAGAACAACAAAACAAAGTCTTTAAGTCAGACACGGGGTCGGTGGTAGGTTTGTAGTCCTGGGTCGGGGTCCGGGACACTCCAGCACATGGAAGAAAAAGAAAAGAAAGTGGCTTTTAGTGTTTTGTTCCGATAACTAGAAACTCTCGGAATAGGGAGGGTGTGAGGGATAAAGCAAGGACCACCACCACATTCAGTGAGTTATACACGGCTGTGCTAAAACGAGGTGCCCCGATGCTTGCACGGTCCCCTATCCGGTCCCTCCCTTCTTAAAGTTCAACAAAGTACACAAACGAGCACGCACCTGGGAAAGCCACGCGTCCTCCTTCGCGTGGCTGGGCGAAACGCGGTGTCGTTGGCCTCCTGGCTTTACAGCTGCCTCCGTCCGCTCCTCCTCGGTTACCGGTCCGGCACCTTCTCTGCTTCTGGTGTCGTCGACATCCAAGGACTCCGTCTCCACGGTGCTTTCCGCCTTCCCGGTCGCGTGGTTCTCCTGGCGTCTCACTTCTTCCTCCCACGACGGAGACACGGCGTCTTCCGGGTCTCTCCTCATATAGTGAGAGGCCACTCCTGATAGGCCCGAAAAGTCAGGTGGTCCAGATGCGAAGCCTTCGTCACGAACACAAAGGCTATCCTTAAAGGGCCCGTAGTAATCCGCCTGTTGAGGAGACGGACAATCAGTTAGCCCTGCCGGGGCTGAGCATGGGTCCCCCTGACAAACCCCTCCCCTAGACTTTTCCCGGTCGGGGGAAAGTGGATAGCTGGACAAGTAGTCAGCATTCGTTTGAGCCGTACCCTGACGGTGACATACGTCAAAGTCGTACGGTTGTAAGGACAGAAACCAACGGAGGATGCGCTCATTGCGTCCCTTGTTCCGCTGAAGCCACTGCAAAGGGGCATGGTCAGAGTACAGAGTAAAACGCCGACCATCCAGATAATAATTAAGCTTTTCAATGCTCCATTTCACTGCAAGGCACTCCTTTTCGATTGTGGAATAGACCGTCTCTCTGGGGAAAAGTTTCCTGCTTAGGTACAGAATAGGACGTTCCCTCCCCTCCTAATCCAACTGAGACAGAACAGCCCCCAGTCCCACCCCGGAAGCATCCGTTTGTAGATAGAAAGGTTTGCCAAAGTCAGGTGTAATCAGGCCTGGAGACGAGGAGAGAACATCTTTTAGTGCCTGAAAAGCGGTCTGAGCTTGGGAAGAGGGTTGCTTGAACGGAACAGAAGAGGCAGTTTTCTTTAACATATCCGTCAAAGGGGCTGAAAGCGTGGCAAAGTGTGGTATAAACCGTCGGTAGTAACCAACCAAACCAAGAAAGGCACGGAGATCTCGCCTATTTTTAGGAAACTCCTGTTGTTGTATAGCCTTCACTTTTTCTTGTTGTGGAAACAACTGGCCGTTACCCAGCATGTACCCAAGGTACTTCACTTGGGAAAAGGCAAAGCGTGACTTCTTCGCATTTATGTGTAGTCCTGCCTTTTCCAAAGCCATAAGGATTTGACTCAAGTGTTGTAAATGGGTCTGCCAATCCGAACTATGGATGACAATGTCGTCTATGTAAGCTGCCGCAAAGTGTCTATATGGGGCCAACACTGTGTCCATAAGACGTTGGAAGGTAGCAGGGGCCCCATGAAGTCCAAAGGGCAAGACAGTGAAGTGAAACAGACCATCAGGGGTGGTGAACGCTGTCTTTTCCTGATCTTTTGGAGAAAGAGGCACCTGCCAATAACCTTTGGTGAGGTCAATGGTTGTTATGTATTGAGCCTCACCAAGGCGTTCTATCAGCTCATCTACCCTTGGCAAAGGATATCCGTCTTGTTTTGACACCTTGTTCACTGCTCTGAAGTCAATGCAAAATCTCTTACTTCCGTCAGGCTTTGGCACCAATACCACTGGGGAAGACCAATTGCTTTTAGAGGGTACTATGATCCCTGCTTCTAACATTTTCTGTACCTCCTCTTTTATCACTGATCTTCGTGCTTCGGGAACCCGATACGGTTTCTGTTTTACAACTACCCCCGGAGCTGTCGGAATATGGTGTTCAGCCAATGTGGTTCAACCTGGCTGATCCGAGAATATGGCCTGATGTGTTAGCATCAGCTCCTTCAATTCACTTTTCTTAAGATCTGTAAGGTCGGAATTTACCACAGCATGCTCGATGGTATGAGCAGGCGGTGTCGCTAATGACACTGAAACATGAGGTTTCGGAGGGGCACCCAGCCACTTCTTCAAGATGTTAATGTGGTAAATCTGGGTTCGGGAAGGAGATAGTTTCAGCGCATATGTGGTCCTACCTATTTTCCTGACGACCTGGAAAGGTCCTTGCCACTCCTTCCGAAGTTTGTGTGTGGAAGTAGGAAGAAGGACCAAAGCCCAATCACCTATGTCCAACTCTCTCCACTTCTTGCCTTTATCATAAAAGGTCTTTTGTCTGTCTTGAGCTTTTTCTAGGGTTTCATAGGACAGGGTCCGTAGCTTGTGTAACCGGGATTTCAACTGCTGGGAATAGTCCAACAATTCTTCAGCATCTTTTGAGCTTGTCTTTTCCCAACTATCCCTGGTTATTTCTAACAATGTACGGGGTTTCCTACCAAACAGTAACTCGAAGGGGGAAGTTCCTAAACTGCTTTGGAACTGGCTTCTTAACACATAAAGTGCCAACGGTAGAAGTTGGTCCCACTGTTTACCGTCTCCTGTCAAAAGTTTCTTTAGAGTGGTTTTTATTAACCCGTTGTAGCGTTCAACCAGACCATCGGTTTGTGGATGGTACACCGAGGTCCGAAGATGTTTCACATTGAGGAGGTTATACACTTGTTTCATGAGGCGAGACACGAACGGTGTCCCTTGGTCGGTTATAAGATCTTTAGGGAATCCCATCCGTGCAAACAATTCGACCAATTTTTGGGAAATGGCGCTAGTGGTAGCTGCTCGTAATGGGAACGCCTCTGGATAACGAGTCGCATAGTCCACTATTACCATAACGTATTGGTAACCTCTATGTGACTTCAGTAAAGGGCCTATGATGTCTACCCCTATCCTTTCAAAAGGCTTCCCTATGATTGGAAGTGGAACAAGGGGAACCTTCGGTGGGATGTACGGGTTCCTCTTCTGACAAATCTGGCATTCCTGGCAGTATTTCTTCACTTGTGCATACACCCCGGGCCAATAGAAATGCTCAATGATGGAATTAGTGGTCTTTTCGGCACCAGAATGACCTGCTAAAAGATGTGCATGAGCATAAAACATTACTTGCTCACGGAACAGGGTAGGTACTATTAGCTGTGGAGTGGCCTGACTCTGCCCTACTCTATACAGAAGACCGTTTTGTTCAATAAAACAAGGATAAGTAGGGGGGTTCTGATTCTTATTGTCCTGTGTGTTTTGCCAGGCAGAGGCCAATGAGGCATCATTTAGTTGAGCAGCCCTAAAGTTGGTATCGGTAGACCAAGGCTCTTCCACTAACAGACCCTCCCTGACCCTACTCCTACCTTGTTTCTCTAAAACTTCTGTCATCAGAGTAGAAAACCACTTATTGTCTGTACCTATAATGAGTGGTTCGGGTAGATTAGGAAGGATTCCTACTTCACACTGTACTTGGGTTCCTTTTTCTGTTGTTATCGTGACCCTAGCTAGGGAGTAAGTACGTATGTCCCCGTGTACACATTTTATCCTTACACTACGGTCCAAGAGCAAGGAGGAACTGTTCAGGGCGTTTTTCTGTATCACCGAATGGCGACACCCAGAGTCCAACAGGGCACGGGTTTTCTTACCGTCTACCAAGACACTTACATAAAAGGCTGGACCAGTCTCTTGTGCATACAAGAGGGCACGCAGAGCATACCCCACCTCCATGGGCTCTTCCTCCTTCTCTTTCTTTTTACGGCAGTACTTGGCAATATGTCCCCATTCGCCGCATTCATAACACTGAGGACTTGTAAAGACCGGCGGTTCGGGCTTCAAAGGTCTAGGTTTTATAAGAGGAGGCTCACTTTGAGGTTTGTACGTTTTTTTCTCGGGTTTCGTAAGGTTTTTGTTAACAACAGGTTTTTCGGATTCTCGGAAGACAGGCCTGGTTTGGGCTCTCGCATAAGAATTAGCCATTTCAATGGCGTGCTCTAGAGTCAACCCTGCGAGCCACCGTTGTGTGCCATAGGGTAACGCTTCAAGAAATTGTTCCAAATAAATCTTATTCATTACATTATCGATATTCCCCTCTTGTGGTTTCAACCACCTATATGCTGCATCTTTCAGCTTATAGAAAAGAGTTTTGGGAGCATCGGTTGGGGTTCCCTTCTCCTGTCGAAACTGTAAACGATGAGTCTCATCATCGACTCCCAGTCTATCAAGGATTATTTGTTTCACATGTCCATAGGCCGCAGTACCGTCCTTATTGGCCAACTGATAAGCTGCCTGGGCTTCTCCTGTAAGGAGAGGAGCTACATAAAAGGGCCATCTCTCTCCCGGCCAGGCACTAGCGCGGGCTGCCCTTTCAAAATTTAGGAAGAAGGAAACCGGGTCGTCTCCAGGAACATATTTTTGGAGCGGCACGACTGCCATGGGTGGGTGTGCGGCTCGACTTTGTCCCAAAACAGCCAACAGCTGCGTTTGTCCCTCTGAGAGTTTAGTAAGGTGATCAGCCTGTGTCTGTATGGACGCCGTGAACGTAGCTCTATCACTGTCCGCTTGTTCGTTAGACCGGTTAATTGCCCACTCTAGCTTGGACTGGCCTTCACTCAATTGATTTAGTAAGGTCTCCATCTTGTTTAACTCAGATGGAATGTCTCCTGGTTGGCTCGCCACTTGTCACCTTTCGGTCACAAGAAGGGAAGGAGCCAAGACTAGAGGGCGACTGTTGATCTATTTTATTGCGGTTTACAGACTGTAGAACAACAAAACAAAGTCTTTAAGTCAGACACGGGGTCGGTGGTAGGTTTGTAGTCCTCGGGCACTTCCTGGGTCGGGGTCCGGGACACTCCAGCACATGGAAGAAAAAGAAAAGAACGTGGCTTTTAGTGTTTTGTTCCGTTAACTAGAAACTCTCGGAATAGGGAGGGTGTGAGGGATAAAGCAAGGACCACCACCACATTCAGTGAGTTATACACGGCTGTGCTAAAACGAGGTGCCCGATGCTTGCACGGTCCCCTATCCGGTCCCTCCCTTCTTAAAGTTCAACAAAGTACCCAAACGAGCACGCACCTGGGAAAGCCACGCGTCCTCCTTCGCGTAGCTGGGCGAAACGCGGTGTCGTTGGCCTCCTGGCTGTACAGCTGCCTCCGTCCGCTCCTCCTCGGTTACCGGTCCGGCATCTTCTCTGCTTCTGGTGTCGTCGACGTCCAAGGACTCCGTCTCCACGGTGCTTTCCGCCTTCCCGGTCGCGTGGTTCTCCTGGCGTCTCACTTCTTCCTCCCACGACAGAGACACGGCGTCTTCCGGGTCTCTCCTCATATGGTGAGAGGCCACTCCTGATAGGCCCGAAAAGTCAGGTGGTCCAGATGCGAAGCCTTCGTCACGAACACAAAGGCTATCCTTAAAGGGCCCGTATTAATCCGCCTGTTGAGGAGACGGACAATCAGTTAGCCCTGCCGGGGCTGAGCATGGGACCCCCTGACAATTTGTCTTTTTACAGGTGAGAATTTGGGTGACCATGTCTTCATTGCCTTACCGTTAAATACCATATATACGGTAGGTTATACTTACATGGTACATTTTGTTTCGCGGATAGATAACATTTATCCTGTCCTCACTTGTTGCAGTAGTGTTTAAATATTATTAGGTCCTGAAGAAAGCCATTTTTTGACTGAAACATGTCGACCAGTTCCACCTTTTGATAGTAGTATTTGTTGGCACTATCCACACTCTGCTTTTAACCTTGCCATTGTGGTGGCTCTCTCAATAAAGTTACTTCTTGGCACCACACTAGGCAATTTTAAGTCACATCCTTTTTTGGTTTACACTTTTTTGAGCACTGCAACTTCTTTTTCAATTCCAGCACCTGCACCACAACTTCGTGGCCTCCATCACTGGTGGATCTACTTCAGGATCTCTCACTATATCTGAAGTGAGTAACCTAGCAGATACCAGCTTGATCAAAATCCCAGATGATGAGTTTCTGCCACCTGGTGGTCTGGTGGGTATATTTTCACACTATATTCGCACACAATTTCTCACCTGACTTTGCTTTTACATGCACTCACTTTCTAACAAGTAGATATAGTCATGATTAGACCGTTAGCATCCCTTGTGTATTTGTAGACCAAACTGCAGCCAATCAGGTGACAGCACCCACCAGAATGTTCTCCTCAGATGCTCAGGCTCTCAGATTTTCTACCGCACGTCGTGTGAAGGGAGTCTCCCTGAGCTCTGCTCAGTTTCTTCTTACTTTGGTTGGGTTTTTACCTTCTAAAGATGTCTACTTCAAGATCCCTCTTTAGGGCTTTTGATTCTTGTTGGAAGCTGAGGCTTTTTAAGGAGGATCCTAACAAGACGTGCATATATTGTTTATATCCAGGTCATGAGGTAAAGGAGTGTAAAATCTGCAGAACCTTTCCTCAGAAAACCCTCAGGGACAGAGAGGGTCGTCTTCTCCTGTGGCTCCAAAAGATCAAGGACCAGGATAACCCAGTTTCTGAGGTAGGGAGTATAGCCTCGGGGTCTACTCTAGAAAGCGGAAGGCTGAGGTTGAGAAGGCTTTTCCTGGGGCAAAGGTGTTGAAGAAAGCCAAATCCTCTCAGGATCCTGGCGTGCCTTCTACTTCAAAAAAGGCTTCTCCACCTGTTAAATCTGGTCCTGGTACGCCCCAAGGAAAACTGGAAAATCATCATCTTCCAAGACAGCTTCTCATAAATTTTTACCTCCGAGTAAGACTTTGTCCACTTCAGCGTCGACGACAGCTCCACCGTCGACATCTCCTCACGTCAGCGCTTCTTCAACATCTACGGTGACATTCTCCTCACCAAGACCAGCTATGGTGATGTCTTCAGCCTCCTCACCGTCGACGCTGGTTCACGTATCAATTCGTCCCATCTCGTCGATGAAGATTGTGCCATTGATCGTCTACGCTCCTCCAGCGACGAAGATCCTAAAGGTACCGTCTATGAGTACTTAGTCGACGACACAGGCGTCGACGACTGTCATACCGTCGATGAGCTAATAGTCGACGAAGATCACCCACCCATCGACGTCATCCTGCTTCGAGGAGGATTACCCTGCCATCGACGACATCGTCGAAGAAGAAATCGCTCCCGTCGACGACGTTACTGTCGACGAAGAAAATACTCCCGTCGATGACATCGTCGAAAACACTCCCGTCGGCGGCGACATCGTCGACGAAGATGAAGACACTCCCGTCGACGACGTCCTCATCGACGAAGATGGTATCGTCAACAGCCACACGGTCGATGAATGTTGCTGTTCCACAGACGGATACTGGTTTTTCTCCGTCCACGACAACGACGGTGGCACCGTCGACGCCTCCACTGTCAGCTTGTACAGAACTGCAAGTGTGGTCAGCCAAGCCGTCTAAAATTCCTTTTCCTTCACCGTCTACCACAGCTTCATTGCTAGAAAGACGTGGATCATCCCTAACAGCTCTATCTCCATTAAAATTACCAGAGCAGTTGTTAGACTCTGAGGAGGAAGAGGAGGAATCCTACGAGGATGAAAGTTTTCGTGCAGCCAGAAGCCCATCTGAGCTGCTTATAAAATACCAGGATGTAGAACCCGAAGAAGAGGAACAATTCCTTGAGCCTTCTGGTCGGGCTCCTGTGTCTCTGCCTTCCGCGCAGATGCCATTGGATCTACCAAATAACCTTCAGTATATGTTGAGTGATTATTACCGCCGATTCCCACCTTCAGAATCAGGTGATTCACGCCTCTCAACGCCTATGCCACAAACATCTACGGCACTATTAAGACCACCAAGACAATCTTCTCCGCTGCCAACTTCGGAGACACAACCTACAATACCTCCCTCGCCAGTACCATCTCATCACACCCAGGATGATGTTACTTCTGATGAGGAAAGAGAAGAAGGCGAGGTAGACGACAAGTCCGTACAGTCGGAGTGGGACGACTATCAAGTGCAAACTCCTTCTCCAGCTGGTCCACCTAGGGCGGACTCTCCGCCGGTAGGCAATGCGACTTTTCATCAAATTATGGACAGGGCAACGAAAAGGTTTCTTATCACCATGGAGGCTAAACCGGATGAATACTTCCTATATGATTTTAAAGATCTACCACAAAAACAAGTGAAGACCATCCCAATAATTGACTTTATTTGGAAGGAGGGTTTGAAGATAATGGCCACGCCAAACTTTCTGCCCGCAGTTCTACCTCGAGTAGATAAAAAATATAAGGCGCCTCTCACTTCACCGGCATGCCTTATTGGTCAGGCTAAAGCAAATTCAGTTGTTGCCCAGGCGGCTCAGAGGAGGGCCAGAAATCCTTCTCCGCAAATCACTGCTCCCCCTGATAGGGAGGGAAGACGTCTCGATTCAATAGGCAAGAAGGTCTCGACTATAGCGGCAACTACTGTCCGTGCAGGGAACGCCCTAGCAATACTTGGGAGGTATGACAGGCAGATGTGGTCAGACATAGCGTCTTACATTGAGAAGCTTTCGGAGCCTGAGAAGTCTGAAGCCAAAAAGATTTTGCACGAAGGTGAATGTACATCTGCTGAAATAATTGATGCTGCAGTGGACGTGGCGGCTTCAGGTTTCAGACAGCTGGCGGGTGCAGCTGTTCTGAGAAGGCAAGGGTGGCTAAAATCTACATCCTTTCCTTTCGCTGGGAGGTCCAGTCTAAGATCATGGACATGGCCTATGATGGAGAGTTCCTTTTCGGGCAACACGTGGATGAGGCTTTACAAGCCATAAAGAAGGACACGGAAACAGCACGATCATTAGGAACCCTGCAATTCCGTAAGTCTTCCTTTTGTGGTGCAAAAGGAATAGGCAATTTCTCAAACAGAGGTGGTTACTCACAGCAGCGTTCATATAACACGCAGGGTAACCAAAGATACCAACCGTACAGACAACAGATGTACGGTCAGAAAGGAAATAATTATTCCCAGACAAGAAGAAAATCCTCTTATCGAGGAAGAGACACCAACAAGAGCAAATGAGACGTACAACCTGCCACCACCTCTACCCAAGCCAAATTTACAAATTGGAGGAAGAATATCCCACTACTTATCAAATTGGTCCAAGATTACTACGGACAGATGGGTCCTGGACGTTGTATCCAGGGGCCACATTCCAGAATTTGTCAAAGCCGCTCCGAATTCTCACCCAAAGGGTCCACCGCCAGCTCACCGCAAAGAGCTGTTCTCCCAAATATATGCCATGATTCGAAAAGGAGCAATCGAAAAGGTACCTCGATTGCAAAGAGGGAAAAGATTTTATTCGAGATTTTTCCTATTTCGCAAGAAGTTGGGGGAATGGTGTCATGTGCTTATCTAGGTTCCTGATCGATACTGTGACCTTATGCCCCTATTCGGCTATAAAGCCCTTTATTCCCTATATTGGCATAACCGTTCAAGTGCGATTTTCTGAAAAGTCATCTCTGGCCTCACACGAGCAGAGCCACAGAGCCACATTCCAGCATGACTCTCTGCTACTTCCTTTGCGACCAATTAGTGCAATGACAGAGCAGCAGTCACTATCTGATATTCCTAGATAACACTCCGAGTTCTTCAACAAGATAAAAACTTAGCAAACCTGGAAATCCCCGCTTGCTATGTTTTGATTAGTAATGGAACTCTAATGAGCAACTGATAACTATCACTTCCTAGTGACATCTTTAATTGACGTCTTATGTCCAGCAAACTTGCGTCAAACCCGGCACCTGTCAGGTATAAATATTACCAACGTTGCCTTAAGCAATGAGCGTTGCCTGTTGCTGATGCCAGCTGCCTGCATGACCCCGTGTTGGTAAAAACTAGCACTCTGTCGCTGCAGCCTGCTATCCTGTGGTGGTGAAGCTACTGATTACCATTATCGCCGCTACAGCGCGAACTGTGGTTCAGTACGCTTGAGGAGCCGTGCAGCCGTCCTCTGCGAAGACATCCAGCCCAGCTGCCCGCGGACGCTGTCACCCCTCCTTCCTCGACGCGCTGAGAGAAGCCGCTGCATTTCTCGTGCAGAGAAATCCAGTCCCGGCGCTTCCGGTTTACCCTCGCAGGTGACTGGGATATCGAGAGAGACCCCTGAAGGAGATACCAATCCTCCATCATTCTATTCAGAGGTATGGTGTTGACTAAACCCTTAGACGAGAATTCTTGAAACAAACCTTGGCAAAACCAACTTAACTTAAGCTACTTACTTACTCCCCCTTTTCACGTGTTAGGCTTAGGTCAGGCACACCGGGGTAGGCTTAGTTAGAAGCACCAGTTGAGTATGTTAGCCTAATGTATATATGACTGTATATATGTTTTATTACTTTTAAACCATTGTATGGCTAAGAAACCATATCAATGCTTTTACAGTTCTATTTCGCAATTCTTATCTTACTGTACGTACTTTTTATAATAACAGTTATTGCAATTGTGGCAATACATTTCTCTTGTACGAGAAGAAAGACTGTTCAATAAATGTTACCCTTTATTGATACACGCCCGTCTCTCTATTCTCTACATATTGTGAAAGTAAACTGCACTAGACTGACTGAGTGAAATCTATGTCTATTGTTTCACACGACCCTAGAGATCGACTCTTGATCTGAGGAGCAAAGTTGTCATGTTGCACGGTTGTTGGAAAACTGAATCCCTTCTTGTCTGTGCCAGGGAAGCTCATCACTTCCTATGCAGAGAAGAAAGTTTCCAGTGACCTCTGAGCTAGTTGGTAACACAACCCAATTAAGTTTAGCATAGTCAGTGGAGGCCTGGAATATCCGCAGTTCCACGTCGATACTACTGTTTATGTTATTCCAATGCGCAGGGCCTAGTGGGAAACTAGGAACTACACTACATGGCGCCCAACGTTTGGTAAGGCGATAAACTAACGCAAGACTTATAGAGTAACTCAGTCGTGCATATTTCACACCCCTTTCTCCCGTAAATACTCCAATAGACGTCTGGAGTGGGTGAAAGGTTAAAATCCGCCCGACCTTAGTAGGAAGAGATTCCTATGTAAAGCTCCGGTTTATTCAACGTTGAAGGATACAGTGTTCCAAAATATTGTGCATCTAATCTTTGTCTCCTTGGAGACCTACTCTGCAAACCTGCATTTTTAAAAAAAAATGTCAGTAGAAAACAACGGAACCTCTGGGGCCGCAGTAGATGCGACTCAGCAAGGTCCCGAACAAGCAGACCCGGATGCTATTATCATCCCGGTCCAGTTAAGAAGATCTATAACTTTAAAACTTATAGATAACGGACTGCCACCTCAAGGTGGTACAGTAATTTTCGTGATAGAGGCTCACGAGTATCGGCAGACAGAGGTATTCTATTCATGGATAAACTTTCCAGCGGTAAACGCTATAACACGAGTTTCACTATTACAAAATAGAGGAACCTCCGGATGAGTACGCCCCTTTCGAGGAGGTTGAAATTCCACTTAAATTTCAAGAGCACCTGCTCTGGTTTAATGGCGCCCTAAAACACAATGATCACATTACCAGGCTCGGTCCACTAGGTAGACCAGGAGCCACGTGGCCGGTTCTAGCCAGCTACACACCACATCCTGACATTGCAAGAATGTCTAAAGAAGAGCTGTTAGCACAGCTAAACACATTAATAAAAATACATAGGCAATTAGTCCAATATGTAATACGGACTGCAACAGTCCAGCCAGCTGTTAATACACCACAGCTGACCCCTCATCAGGGGAACACAAATAAAATTACACCACAGAACATACAGTCATGTCTTGGTAAAACACCCGTAAAACGGGAACAAATTCCTTTCTGGTTAGCCCAGAAAATCACTCAAATAGAGGCAGTGTTTCCTGATACTACCCCTATTGAGAAACACAGAATCTTGACCATTTGCCTTCCTATGGGAATCGCACCACACGTGGAGGACTGCGACACTTGGGGTACAGTCTTTGCTTCCATTTACACAAAAACACACGGTGTTCCGTCTATGGCGGTAATACCAGACGTGCTAAAACAGATTCAAAATGAATTCGGTCCAGAGCCCGCTTTAAATCTAGGTATGAAATTACTGAAAGATTTCAAGCAGGTCACGGCTATATTATTAGCCAACGTAAAGGGAGAAGCAGCATCTGTGGCGATTCGCCAGAAGTTGAGGGAAACAGATATAAAAGATCCTGTTGAGCTAGCAAAAATCATAGAAAAATGCTATGAGGAATTAGGTAGAGACAGCTTGGGTGGGAAACCAGTAAAACCCCAACTGCTCGAAAGTCCTGAAAAATTATTTATCAAAAATAATTTAAATACTCCTAAAAAGAGCTGGGATGGAAATAAACAATCCACTCCCAAGGAAAAAGTTTTCCAGTCCAGAGGAAGGTCTCCTCGGCGGAGGGAAAGAACTCCGACTCGAGAACGCCAGTCTCCCCAACGGGAGCCCTCTGAGAAAAGATATAACCTTAGAAATAGGGATAATATAAAAAGACCTGATAGATATCAAAGTATTGATACACGTCCCTCTCGATCTCTTCCACAGAATTCGGAAAGAAGAGGACGGTCAGACCCAGGAGAGCACACCAAGTCCAAAGACAAGGAACCTGCTCAAAATAAGAAATCTCAATTTCAGAAAAAGAAGGTAGACAGTATTAGAGTAATCAACCATGCCGAGAATACTGAGGACACAGTTGAAAAACGGGGAGTGGGCATTGACAATGTTGGACAGTGCAGCAGAGATCAGTATAGCGCGCAAGAACTTGATGAGTCATCTGGAGACAGTGGACACGAATGAATACATTCAGGTTGAAACTGCCGACACCAGACTTAGCGAGCCCCATAAAATATACGAAATAACATTGCGTATGGAGGGTGATAAGACTAGGAAAATTAAGGGTCTATTTTGGGATAAGCTCTCAAAAGGCTATGATATTCTGTTAGCTGAAAAAGATTGGCCTCCGGAGTTTGTCAGGGAGTGCCCTCGTGGCGAAGAAGTGATTATGCCTGCCTTCTCGAATCACATACCGATTCACAAAAAATATACATATGCCAGGAAATGGGCAGTAGCCCAGGCACCTGCATTGTATAAAAATCATGTAGGATGGGATGAGGATTCACCGCCTCACAAAATCCAGCTAAAAAGTGAACCAACTGCCCAACGGCAGTATCCCATAAAGCAAGAAGCTAAAAAACAGGTCAGGGAGATCTTAGATCAACTTGAATACCAGGGGGTGATTGAAACATGCACCTCTCAAATGAACAATCCTTTGTTTCCTGTCTCCAAGCCAGACAATTCATATCGTCTAGTTTTGGACTACAGACATCTTAATACATGTTGCAAAACTTTTGCAGTACAAAACTCGCATAGTGCAGCCCTAATGAATAACATAGTTAGGAAAAAATATAAAACGACATTAGACATTTCTAATGGTTTCTTTTGTCAAAACATTGCACCAGAAAGCAGATACTTGACCGCTTTCTCCGCATTTGGGTCGCAGAAAAAATTCTGTCGACTCCCACAGGGGTTCAAGAACAGCCCAGGACTATTCTCAGCTAGGGTAACAGAGTTACTACAAATCTATGATGATGAAGCATTGTCTTACGTAGATGATATTTATCTCACAGACGACGACTTGGACACTCACTTGAAGAGGGTGAACACCATCATACTTGGGTTCGCAGCAGAGGGTTACAAATTCAACTTTAAAAAGTCCCGAATTGCCCATCTGACAGTACTGTTTTTAGGGTACGAATTATCAAGTGAAGGGAAAAGCCTAGCGGACAACTTCTTAGAGAAGTGCGCTGTACTCCAAGCTCCAAAAACGCTGAAGAATTTACAGTCAATACTAGGTTTTCTGAATTTCGGAAGAACTTACATCCTAAATTACGCAGAGAGGGTTAAACCTCTCTACGAACTAATTAAACCTGATTTAAAACAAATCAATTGGACTCAAAAATACACAGAAATTTTGAGATCACTGCAAACAGACATGTTAGCAAAAACAAAATTAGATACACGTGACAACTCGATCGATCTTGTAATCCGAGTCATCCCAGGAAGATGCGGATTCACGTACCTAACCTCTAATGAGGGAGAAAAGGTACCAATTTCAATTAAGTCTCACTTGTACACACAAGCAGAAAAAACATTCAGTCGCACAGAAAGAACTGTGAAAGCAGTGCAAATCGCACTAGCAAATGAACGAGAACTAGCACACGGCAAACGGATTAATATCCTCACAGCGGAATCCGCCTTCGAGGCGCTATTCAGCCCAGTAAACCTGCCTACAGTGTCACTGGATCCAAAATGGATACAGTGTATAGATTCTCTAGGAGCGGAAGACGTGAAATACTATTTCGCCCCGCAATACGAAGAACTGAATGATTTAGAATATGAAGAAGAATATCCTCTGCCAATCAAAATCCTGCCTCTCCCACAATACGCCTGTATAATCTATACAGATAGCTTTGTACAGCATTTCAACGTAGAGAGCAAATCCTACAATGCAGCATGTGCGATCATTAAAGGTCGTTGGCTGTGCGGTAAATTCAGACCGAAAGTAACAAAAACTGAATCAGTAAAGTACTGTTCTGTTCAAAGAACTGAGATCAGATCTTTAAAGATGGCGCTCGAAAATGCAGAACGCGAATTCCCCACACTTATAGTGTGCGATTCTCATTTTTGCGTCAATTCTTACAATAACAAACTGCAGAGTTGGATCGAAAACGACTACAAAAATGACACAGGTGCCACAATAAAGCATAAATTGCTTTGGGAACAAGTAGCTCTTTTACACAAAGAACTACAAAAGACTCACGTGATTCACGCACAGAGTCTTCAACGTGATGGCGTTCACGTTGCAGGGAATTCATTGGCTAATACAGCCACCGGGGAAGCAACTAACCCGGCTTCCGTAGCCACAAAAAAGCGTACAGATAAGTATATAGACGGGGAAACCATGCTGGCAGTAAGAACGACCGTAAAAGGCGACTGCGCAGCACTACCCGTAAACTATCCACTCAATTATGCATACATAATCGATGCAAACTCCGTTCCTTTTGCTCGAATCCCTGGAGTGGGGGATAGAGTAATTCCAAACAGGAGCAGGAGAGGCTTCCTATTACTGGAAGCACACATGGGGTTGGGTCTGAAACACCAAACAATCAAAGCCTCTCTGAAAGAATTACAATCAGAGTACTGGTGGCCAGGAATGAGTATAGATATTCAATGTTTTGCTCAAAATTGTGAAGACTGCAACAGAGATCGCAGTAATGAACAGGCCAGTGTAGTTTCAGGATCCCTTCTAGACAGCATAAGGCGGTCTATCTGCGCAATCAAAGAAGAGAAGCGCGTCCCAGTGTACACCATTTAAGATGAAAAGCACTTAAAAAATGAGGCCACCAGCACTCGGCTGACGCCTAGAACTGTTATAAAAGATTAGCGAGTCCATATCGGCATATACGCAATTACCACGTTCCATTCTGACCAGGGTCCTGCTTTTAGCTCTCGAGCTTATGGGGAGGCCATGGCTAGCATGGGAATTGGGTTGTGGTATTCTTGTCAGTCATACAAAAGTGTGATAGAAAGAAAAAACCGGGGCATAAAGCAATCTATAACAGCGAAGGTATTAGGTTCAGGCGCTGGGTGGGTCAAACATTTAATAAGTGTCCAGACTAGTCTTAACAACATGCCAAGAAATTCTCTAAAAGGTTTCAGCCCATACGAACTATTGTTCGGAATAAGAATGAACGTTCAGGACCTCGATAGTCAGATGTCAGTGGTACAAAAAGAAACAAAGCACTTTGATGTAAAAGACCGTTTGGCTGTTTTACAGGAACTGAATGAAACAAGAAAATCATTAAGCAACATAAAGTTAAAGCAACAGCCAAGTACCACTGACGAGGCACCACCCGCAACAGCCCCAGCAAGGCCTGTCTGGATTCCAAAGATTGGGGATCTAGTCAGAGAAAAGATCGCGGTTAAGAAGGAATTTGGGCCTTCTTACAGAAAAGCAGTACCTGTCTTGGCAGTCACCGGAACAAGATCAGTTGTGCTACCGCCCCTTGCTGGTATAAAGGAGAACAGAATCGTGTCCATCGATCTGGTAAAACCACAAGCATGTGGCCTATAATCAACAGTAGGCCCAGTGGACTCCCAAGAAACAACAGAATACCCAAACTTGCAACAATCCAAGAGGTTCAAACTGAAAGACTAATCACATTCGATCAGCCTGCAGTGCACAATGAAGGACTATGCAATAATGCCATGGAACTCGTGCCTCTTGAAACACAGATTGAAACAGTTCGTCAGGAAACAACACCAGTCTACAATGATGTGGCATCAGAAAGTGCTACCGAGAGACAGATTGAAAGAACAATCCCATCAATTGACAGAACTGCCTCTGGTTATTTCATCAACTTCGACAACTTCTCTGAAGATTTTAACGACCCCGAAGTGATGCCAGAAACAAAAAAGTCTTTTAAAGAAAAAGCAACGGAACTCTTTCATCAACTGAAGGAAATCTACCTTGTTTCCCCTTGGTTAGAGTTCTGGTTCGGTCTAGGTGTATTTTTCCTCCTGCTTTGGCTCATCATGGTACTGTGTTTGGGAAAATTCATTGAAGGAAAATATATTACAATGGACACAGCAAGTCAGAACATCAACCTAGTCCTGAAACCACACAGATCATCCCACGTGAAGAAAAGAGAACTGTCAACAGTAAATGTCACAGCAATTCCAATACCTGGTGGGGTAGTATGGGAGAAAACAGACTATGAGATCTATGGTCCGGTCGAAATCCTGAAGTATCCTCATCAACTAAAGGTTTCCTTAAGTGACTTTGTTACACCTAGTACATTCTCTGATGATTGGGACTTTAACAGTATTAATGACATGATGTCTGATTTAGTTATGTCAGCTAGATTCACAGATCATGATTATTTACAAGGTTCATCTAGTTATGAGCAGTTATTCTGTTACACCCACTATGGGGATCATTACTTGCATAAATCTGCACAGCCTAGAAATGTTTTTATGTATAATCAATGGGAACATTGTTCTACACCACCTAAAAGCAGTTCTAAAGCATTTTTTGAGAAATTCAAATACTTTTCAGGTTTTAACACAAGTGATGCAGAAACGTTTTATTATAAACTGTTAGATAAAACAGGAATGAAAACGATGCTGACAAATTCTAAATTGATATATTCAGAAGCATTTTATGACAAAATGATGACATTTGGTTTTGATTATTGGAAAAATAATATTGAAACGAAAACAATTTGGGGTACAAAAGATTGGCAGGTGCAAGGCTTAGAAGCACTGTTTAGAACCTGCATGATACCTGAGCAAATGTTATTTTTAAATGACACTGTACACCAAACTTCTTGTCTTGGCCTAGCTAAGATCAAAGAAATGAAAACACCGTCTATACCAAAGCCAATAGCTGAGAATGCAACTGCAGATAATGAGTTAGACGTGTCACACATTTTACATTTCAACAGAACACATCCTGATTGGAAAAAGTGGTTAATCTGGCCTACAGACACAAATAGCTGTCTAGATAGGTTCCTGAATAAAACACAGGGGTTAAAGATGACCAGATTAGACTCAAGATATTCCCAGAGACAACATCCAGGAATAATAACAACATACAGTGTAGGGAAACTCTGCCTAGAATGGCTAACTACATCCACACTGGCTGAAATTAAGCAACACTTGTCTTTATTAAAAGATGGTGCTGATTTGCGCGATTTCATTCTTGGACCACGCAAACAGCGTCAAAAGCGTTTCATAGCGACCAGCATCTATGCTTCATACAACGAGGCTTGGAAAGTAAAGCAAATTGAAACTGCTGAAAAGATACGAGAAATTGATCGTATTAATTTGGAGAAATCACTTTCTGTAGTAGACAATGGGTTAATGACTCTGTCTTCCAGAATATATTCGTTGGACAATATTGTATCATCTGCCTTTGATGTGATAGACAGAGATTTGCTTATGTTACAACATGGCCAGTCTCAATTACGCTCTATTATAGAATTAGGCTGGACGCTGCAAAATCTTCGTTCAGGCTATGTGCCTTGGCGTTTAATCAACACAACGTCATTGTTTTCCATTTTTAACCTTACTGATAAACAGATCAGTTTGGCACAGAAAGGAGCAGACTATACAATCTTGAGCATCGAGAAACTCGAGCGATTACCATTGACAATGTCAGAGAGTCCTGTCATTGAATGGATAATACACGGGATTATCACAATTCCGATAACAACTTTCCGATTTCATAAGTGCCTTGAGTACATACCTGCCGGCCAGTATGAACAATTGGGTAAGGGATATATAAAATCCGAATGGAAATTACCATACACTCATTCTTGCTATAGTGACAGCGACAAAAATGTATTTCTTAGTGGTGAGAACTGTAAACACTCACTAAGCGGTATACTTTTGTGTCAGGGTATTAATTTACACGGAGCATGTGATGGAAATTCAAACAACCTCTCATGCCACCAGCTAGTCACACCTGCAACTCAGATAGAGCCCTTCTTTATGCAACTCGCAAACGGGAGTTACATTCTAAGAACGGATCACAGGTGCTGTGGCCTCGCGCCCGGACTAAGTTATCTAGTAGAAGTAACGTCCATGGTCAAATGCTGTATGCAAGCATTGTTCCCGAGCGGGCCTCCAGACATAGTGACTCCCATCTGGCCTCGTCTGAATCTCTATTCTATACGAATTGATACATTAAGCAAAATGAAATCTGTGCTTTTACAGACAACAGTGCCTATAACGTCATCTAAAGAGACGTATGATCTTCTAGTCGCAAGGACGGCTACTGAGGTTCATGACCTTTTATCAACAAATTGCCCCGTGCATTTCGTACAAATGCTCGACCAACTCCTTAACATGTCTAGTGCTACAAGCATCCCAGGCATATTTAAGACAGTCTTTACGGGACTGCTAACACCCTTCCAGGCAATTTTGGGAATCTTTCCTAATTTTGTGCACTCCATCTTTGGTGGTATTCCACTATTTTTGGGACTCATCGCAGGGATTCTATTTTTGACCCTCCTGCTACGTTATGGCAAGCCTCAGCTCAGACATAGCTCCCATGGGAATGGAAGAGACAATCCTAGCAATGCGCTACAGGGACAGGATAACTAACGTCCTCGGATTGGCCAGGCTGAGAGATCTAAACATGACCTGGTTCCTTTCATTCAGACCGATATGGCAAAATTGCATTTTACCTGTGCTACGGTGTATGCTTTGCGGCGAGGAATGCGTGTTGGACATCTGTCTTTCACTTCCATCAGCAGTACCAATGGACGTCGATACTTTGCTAAGTCCAATAACGGCTCACGCATTGTGTTGTCCCCAGCGGCTACCAATCCTGATGACGGCATTCGTGGAGACTCCTGTACTACAGCCAAGTGGTAACAGTGGAGCGAGTGACAAAAGCAACATCATCCAGGTACAACGTTCTGTGAGCAGGGCTGGTCCTGTCTTCGATGACAGCAATCATTCTCACACCTGCCAAGTTACAGCGCTATCTAATTTGGTTGAACTATCACCTGATTTTGTAGACCAATTCTTTGCGAGCCTGTCTGATACGATGTTCTCACCCACAGAGAAACAATAACTTTTTGAAAAGCTTTCCGACACACAGCGTTCCTATGAACTCTGGATTCGGCCTTCAGTTTTGATCAACAAAAAACTGCCAGGAGCTTTGGTAAACTGATTTTTCTTTGAATTGGACAATTTTTAAAATATTGACCTTTTTCTTCTTTTTGGCACGAACAATTCTTTGCTTAACGTAAAAACTATTCTTAGAGAACAGAAGCTTCACACTTCTATTTCTAAACACATCTAGAGACATAACAACATTACACCAGCCTCTAGCACACATGTTATTACAATGCATTTTTATGTGATGATTTATCTCGCATTTCTTCTGTCAGAGATACTTCATGTGTAATTCTTTTTGCATAATCGTTCATTGATTTTATATGCAATACCTTTTGAATGATTACTATGCTTTAAAACTACGTACAGTACCTAAATTCCATGTATTACAAGTACGCCTATTTCGAATGCATTTATGTATTTTGGGGTGGGCTATGTTACACAATGTTACACATGCATCTAATTGCTTAGTTTTAGTAATTTTGATGGACATGAATTCGTGGAGTGGGTGTCATGTGCTTATCTAGGTTCCTGATCGATACTGTGACCTTATGCCCCTATTCGGCTATAAAGCCCTTTATTCCCTATATTGGCATAACCGTTCAAGTGCGATTTTCTGAAAAGTCATCTCTGGCCTCACACGAGCAGAGCCACAGAGCCACATTCCAGCATGACTCTCTGCTACTTCCTTTGCGACCAATTAGTGCAATGACAGAGCAGCAGTCACTATCTGATATTCCTAGATAACACTCCGAGTTCTTCAACAAGATAAAAACTTAGCAAACCTGGAAATCCCCGCTTGCTATGTTTTGATTAGTAATGGAACTCTAATGAGCAACTGATAACTATCACTTCCTAGTGACATCTTTAATTTACGTCTTATGTCCAGCAAACTTGCGTCAAACCCGGCACCTGTCAGGTATAAATATTACCAACGTTGCCTTAAGCAATGAGCGTTGCCTGTTGCTGATGCCAGCTGCCTGCATGACCCCGTGTTGGTAAAAACTAGCACTCTGTCGCTGCAGCCTGCTATCCTGTGGTGGTGAAGCTACTGATTACCATTATCGCCGCTACAGCGCGAACTGTGGTTCAGTACGCTTGAGGAGCCGTGCAGCCGTCCTCTGCGAAGACATCCAGCCCAGCTGCCCGCGGACGCTGTCACCCCTCCTTCCTCGACGCGCTGAGAGAAGCCGCTGCATTTCTCGTGCAGAGAAATCCAGTCCCGGCGCTTCCGGTTTACCCTCGCAGGTGACTGGGATATCGAGAGAGACCCCTGAAGGAGATACCAATCCTCCATCATTCTATTCAGAGGTATGGTGTTGACTAAACCCTTAGACGAGAATTCTTGAAACAAACCTTGGCAAAACCAACTTAACTTAAGCTACTTACTTACTCCCCCTTTTCACGTGTTAGGCTTAGGTCAGGCACACCGGGGTAGGCTTAGTTAGAAGCACCAGTTGAGTATGTTAGCCTAATGTATATATGACTGTATATATGTTTTATTACTTTTAAACCATTGTATGGCTAAGAAACCATATCAATGCTTTTACAGTTCTATTTCGCAATTCTTATCTTACTGTACGTACTTTTTATAATAACAGTTATTGCAATTGTGGCAATACATTTCTCTTGTACGAGAAGAAAGACTGTTCAATAAATGTTACCCTTTATTGATACACGCCCGTCTCTCTATTCTCTACATATTGTGAAAGTAAACTGCACTAGACTGACTGAGTGAAATCTATGTCTATTGTTTCACACGACCCTAGAGATCGACTCTTGATCTGAGGAGCAAAGTTGTCATGTTGCACGGTTGTTGGAAAACTGAATCCCTTCTTGTCTGTGCCAGGGAAGCTCATCACTTCCTATGCAGAGAAGAAAGTTTCCAGTGACCTCTGAGCTAGTTGGTAACACAACCCAATTAAGTTTAGCATAGTCAGTGGAGGCCTGGAATATCCGCAGTTCCACGTCGATACTACTGTTTATGTTATTCCAATGCGCAGGGCCTAGTGGGAAACTAGGAACTACACTACAATGGTGCCCCATCCTCGACCCGCGTGCCCTCAACAAATACCTAAAAAAAATTGTCCTTCCTCCAGTTTCTCTCAGAAGGGGATCACATGGCAACACTCGACCTTCAGGACGCATACTTCCATGTTACCATTCTTCCCAGACACAGGAAGTTTTTAAGGTTCAGAGTGGCTGGCAGGGACTTTCAGTTCAAAGTTCTCCCTTTTGGACTGCGTTCAGCCCCCAGAGTTTTTACAAAGATATTAGCTCCGTTAGCAGCTCATCTTCGATTGGAAGGAATTCAAATGTACCCATATTTGGACGACTGCCTTATCAAGGCCAGTTCTCTAGTCACCGTAGAAGCTCACGTTCAATGGTGCCTGTCATTTTTCCAGAGTCTGGGTTTCTCAGTAAATTTCGAAAAGTTTCATCTGACTCCATCCCAAAGGAAGTGTTTCTTGGTTTCTTGGGAGCAACGTTGGACACGCAACTCGCCAGAGTGTTTGTTTCAAAAGAAAGACAGATAAAGATCCACAGGATGGCTTCCATATTGCTGAAAAAAGAGTGCGTTTCTGTTCGGAAGTTCAAGTCTTTCCTAGGGATGATCTCGTCCTGTATCCCTCTCATCCCCAACTGTCGCCTAAGGATGAGGCCCTTCCAGGAAGAACTCAGTCTTCAGTGGGTGCAGGTGGTAGGATCATTCGAGGACGTAATCAACATAACTCCTCGGATGAGGAACTCCATTCAATGGTGGATGCAAACGTGCAACCTGCAAGTAGGATGTGCATTCCTGACAGAGGTGCCCAGATTCATCGTTACCACGGATGCTTCTCTGGAGGGCTGGGGCGCACACGTCCAGGGAATGACAATCAACGGGAAATGGAACGTACAACAGAATAAGTGGCACATGAACCTACGAGCCATCTTTCTCGCTCTGAAGTCCTTTAAAAAAATCATCAAGGGTTCCACGGTTCTAATTGGAACAGACAATACGACCAGCATGCATTACCTGAACAAACAGGGAGGCACAAGGTCGGCCCGGTTATCTCGTCAAGCACAAGAGATTTGGAATTGGGCTCTGGATCACATCAATCTTTCAGCGATCCATGTTCCAGGGGTTTCCAATGTGCTAGCAGACTCCCTCAGCAGGTCTGCTGTATCCAATCACGAATGGGAGATCCATCAGCCAACCCTGGATCGAGTATTCCGAGAGTGGGGTCACCCGGACCTGGATTTGTTTGCAACGAATCAGAACCGGAAATGCCCACGCTTTGCAAGCTGGATTCCCCACAAGAACTCATGCGGAGATGCCCTTTCGATGAACTGGTTTCGGATATTTGCATACGCCTTTCCACCAATTCCTTTAATCCCCAAGGTCATCAGGAAGATGAAGAGACAACCATGTCGTCTAATCCTGATCGCTCCAAGGTGGCCCCGACCGTATTGGTTCACCGAACTTCTCCTCTCGGAGTGCAGTCCTATTCAACTGCCACAAATACTGAATCTCCTGACCATTCAAGGGGGCCAAGTGTGCCATCCGGACCCAGCTTCCTTGAAATTATCAGCTTGGCTCTTCAACACAATGAGTTCACCCACTTAGACATCCTGGCAGATTGTCAAGAAGTTCTGGCCAATGCTAGAGCGCCAGCCACGATTAAAACCTACAAGCTCAAATGGAAGCGTTTTTGTGTCTGGTGTCGCTCTGATGATCTGCATCCCATCCATTCTAGACCAGAACAGATCTTGACTTTCTTCCTTCATCTGGCTAGATCAGGTTTATCGCATTCAACTCTAAAAGTATTTTGGCAGCCATTTCCAGATTCCGTCAGGACGGATCAAACTCTCTTTTTTCTTCAAAGGTAATTCAGCCAATTTTTTAAAGGACTATTCCGTATGTTTCCTCCAATTCGACATCCACCTCCATCTTGGCATTTGAATGTGGTGCTCAACTCATGCGTCGCCCCTTTGAACCCATTCATAAAATTGATCTCAAATTCCTTTCATGGAAGGTCTCTTTACTCTTGGCATTGACGTCAGCTAGAAGAGTCAGTGACATTCAGGTATTCACTTCAAAATCTCCTTTCTTGCAATTTACTTCAGATTCTGTGGTGCTACGTACTAATCCTAGGTACATGTCCAAAGTTCCATCTGAATTTCATCTTAATGAGCCAGTGATTCTCAAGAAATGTTTTCCAAATCCACAATCAGCGGCTGAAAGAGCTTTACACTCTTTAGACATCAGGAGATGTCTCAAGTTCTACCTTCGAAGAACAGCCACTATTCGCAAGACAGACAACTGTTTGTGGCCTATGGAAGACTGCGCCAGGGATGCGCGGTATCCAAACAGACTATAGCCCGATGGGTTTCCTCAGCAATTGGACTCTGTCATCAACAAGCAGGAAGACCCTTGTAGTCTTTACCAAGAGCGCATTCTAAAAGAGCGGTATCCTCTTCCACCGCTCTTTTCGCGGGTGTGCCTCTTCTTCAGATCTGCAGAGCTGCAACTTGGTCCAGCAGGCACACTTTTACCAGACACTACTGTTTGGACTCGGCCAGTGATGCTGATGCTTCGGTGGGAAGAGCAGTTCTTCGCAATCTTTTCAAATAGGTGAGCCTCTGTTCTCCCTCCTCCTCTAAGCTCTTTTTAGACGCTTCTAACATGTTATTATTGTTTGGCTATTCATGCATCTATCCTATGATACAATAAGCGTCTAATGAGCATGATGTTCTTTTGTACTGCTATCTACTCTGATACAGGCATGTGAATCTATAAAAGACACCCCAATACTGGAGAAGAACAATAGTTACTTACCTGTAATCTGTGGTTCTTCAGTATTGGTGTCTTTCATAGATTCACATGCTGCCACCCACCTCCCCTCAGAGGCTCCCTCAGGCAATTATTTTGGTTTCACTCCTGTGCGAGAAAATCTGAGAGCCTGAGCCTCTGAAGAGAACATTCTGGTGGGTGCTGTCGCCTGATTGGCTGCAGTTTGATCTATACAAAATGACTAGGATAGTCATGAGTGTGGAAGTTTTGTACACTGTAGCTTAGGGCTACTTTACTTCCTGGTTTGTTATTACCAAGGTTTTGGTTTTTCTATAGGCATATTATTGCTTTTTTTATGTACTTTGGAACTCCCACTCCGACGACTGGGAATGATTCAGTCATATAAATCTATGAAAGACACCAATACTGGCGAACCACAGATTACAGGTAAGTAACTATTGTTCTTCACTGCAGTCGGAGAAAGAATTGTGGGGCGTCCGCCTCCAAGCAGGGACCGGAGCCAACCCTACACAACGTCATGGCGGCTATTAACCGAGTGCGTGCTTCAGTGGACTCGGTCACGGTGGAGGTCTCTCTAATCAGGGCAGACTTCCGGAAGATTGGCGAGAAAGTCAGAGCTCAAGATAGTCACTAGCGCCCTACAGACAGACACGTCAGAACTTCAAACGCAAATGCTTGAAATGCAGAAGAAGCAGGAGAGGATGTCACAGCAGCTCGATGATTACGAAGGCCGGACTCGCCGGAACAATGTCCCTATTGTAGGGGTTCCGGAAAAAACGTAGGGGCCAGCAGCTGACTTGTATGTAGAAGACCTCATCACGAAGCACCTAAAGCCCTAGACTCTGTCCAGCTACTTTTCCTATGAAAGACCCCACAGAGTGACAGGAGGTAGACCTAAACGGGGAGCGACCCCGAGGCCCCTAATTGCTCGAGTGTTCAATTATCGAGATAGGGACATTATCATGCAGACAGCGAGATCCAACCCCGCTGAAAATAGATAACTATGAGTTGGCTTTCTTTCCTGATTTCACGGCCAAGGTCCATGCTTAATGTCGCAGTTTTCAGGTGGTGAAGAGGGAACTGCGAGACCGGGAGGTGAAGTACGTGATACTCTTTCCTACACGGCTGAGGGTGGAGTCGGATGGCAAATCGTGGTTTTTCGACTCGCCGGAGGCAGTCTGGGACTGGATGGCAGGCTCGAACATGGTGGGGAGCCAAAGACGAGCTTGCTCTGGGAGGCCTCACCAATACAGAGGCAGCCGAGTGGACACAGGGAAAAATGGCTCAGCGGAAGAAGAGGGTCAGCCGAAGAAGCAGGAGTGATGACCTTTGGCTGTACTGATGGAGAGCTGGTGCCCAACTGAAAGCGCAAGTAGGGGGGGATTGGGTGAGGGGTTGCTATACCCATCAGTGCGAGACTTACGAATGGGAACTTACTGCAAAAGTTCAGTTTCGATGGGTTCAAATGAAGTGAGCTCACTGAGACCATATAATTCGAATTGTGGATGGATAAAATATAAGTTTATTGTGATGTGTGTAGGCAGGGATGGTAGTTGGGCACCCCGTGCATGTTCAGCATTTTGCGGGGGGGGCAGGGACTCTGCCATGTACGGGAATGGGTAGTTCTAAATCCACGGGCATGGAGGGGGGCGGAGGTTGAGGGATGTGGGGGACGGGCAGTGTTTGTCAGTACATTGTTCTATGGATGAGGGGGAGGGGACCGGTGGGTCTGGAAATTTGGGATGTTTCTTTCTTGATTGTTTTATTGGTAAGCACTGTGAAACTGAGATTCGGAAGCGTGAAGTAGCCATATTGAACACTAGACGGCAATTGTTGGTGGGCAAAAGTTTTTTCTCCATTAGCGACAATCCGAGTACTAGGGAATTGTGTGATGCATAGATATGGGGGGATAGGGACCGAACGCTTTCTATACTGACCTGGAATGTTAATGGTGTTGGATATAAGATTAAACGAAGGATTGTGCAACAGTACCTAAAAAGTCACTCACCTCATGTAGTCTTGCTGCAGGAAACGCATCTCGTAGGTCAGAAATCCAAGGCCCTCACTAGGTGGGGATACAGACTTATAGTGCAAGCGGACTACACCAAGGGCTCGAGGGGGACGGCCATATTGGTTAAAAAAAGTACTTCCCTTATTGTTCATAACACATGGACGGATGCGTGGGCTGTTTCGCAGGGGTGGAGGCCTAGTGGGATGGCAGAGACATCAACATAATCTCAGTATATTTACCGCCCGTATTGGGTAAGGTAGCACTGGAGGACCTGGGAAGTAGGCTCACGGGACTCCAGGACGGCACACTAATAATGGGGGGAGACTATAACATGACGTTAGATGACACTGTCGCTCGACACCCACTGAAAACTAGGGAGAAAGCTAACGACCTAATGACTGATTTTGCAACGGCAATAGGTTTAACTGATGTAGGTCGTGCAATTCATCCAACTGGCAAATTGTTCTCATACTTCTCTAATGTCCACCGTACTTTATCACGTATTGATTACTTCCTCACACACCTATCCTCGTTAGGTAACTTCGCCCAGTATAAAGGCTTACCCAGAGGCATATCGGACCATTCCCCGGTCTGGATGGAATATACTCATTGGGAACGACACTATTGTTCTTAACCCGTGGCTCCTACACGTACCAGATATAAGAGAGGAATTCCGCACAATATCAGAAAACTCTTTTACTGAAAACGTGTGCCCGGTGGACTCCGCACAAACAATCTGGGAAGCCTACAATGTAGTTCTCAAGGGGCAAGCTTTGTCATTGAAGACGGGCTATATCGCCAAAAAGCGTGAACTTCTGGTCCAGGTGGAGTCTGACCTCCTTGAACTAGAAAAGGGGGCACGTACATAATCCCTCACCAGAAACAAGTCATAGACTTTTATTGAAGCAAGATGAATACAGGATGAAAACCAAGGAGCACATGGTGGCTAAATACCGTGCCACCCAGCACAGACTCTACGAACTGGGGGATAGGGCCGGCAGGACATTGGCATGGTTAGAAAGACGAGAGCAGGGATCCAGATGGGTGCACAAATTGACGACACCGGGGGGTGGCACAGTGACACATCCACAGGAAATAGCAGAGGAGTTTGCTGATTATTTCGAAAGGGTGTACTCCCCCTCTACACATTACACGGCAGAGGACTCCCATCAGCTCCAGCAGGACAGTGATGTGCCGGGCCTCTCAGATAAGGATAGGGAGACCTTGGAGGCAGACCTCTCGAACGATGAAATACGCAAGGTCCTGGGACAGATTAAGTCCGGAAAGGCAATGGGTCCTAACAGCATTCCAGTAGAATTTTTGAAAGCCACAGCCTCTCTGACTGTGCCGCACTTGAAAGCCATGTATGAAGAGAGCCTGGAAGTGGATAGGCTACCAGAGGATCAGCGACTAGCCACCATTGTAGTCATCCACAAGCAGGGTAAACCAGTGCATAATTATGGCGCCTATAGACTGATCTTGTTGATAAACGTGGAGGCAAAGGTGTTGGCAAAAGTCCTGGTGAATATATTGGGGACAGTTATTACATCACAAGTCCACCCGGACCAATCTGGCTTTATGCTGGGCAGGAATACGGCCCTTAATAGGCAGCACCTGCACAATGTGATGGCGCGTAGGAAATATATTAAGGAGGACGCAGCGATGTTATCTCTCGATGCCTCAATGGGATTCGACTCTATTGAATGGCCGTATCTGTTTGAGGTCCTCAAAAAGGTGGGACTGGTCCCTAAATTCATTGCCTGGGTAAGGCTTCTATACACCGGTGTGCTGGGTCAGGTGAGGGTCAACAATTATACCTCCCGGACATTCGAGGTATGGAGAGGTATTCGTCAGGGATGCCCGCTAATATTTTCTTTTATGCTGGAGCCTCTTGCGGCCTTGGTGCGCAGGGTTGTGATGGTGCGACAGATGCGCTTGGCGGCTGAAGTGGAGGATAGCATATCCCTGTATGTGGACGATATATGTTATATCTAGCATCCCCATACAAATCGATCAGAGTAGTGTTGGACATATTCACGAATTTTGGCAAATATTCGGGATGTGCGATTCACTGGCACAAGTCCGTATTGTATATGTTAAGGGGCCAAGTCCCCTGACTTCCGGCGGACTGCACTATATTGGTAGCGACGGAGGGGTTCCGCTATCTGTGGATCTTCGTCACATCAGACCCAACCTGTTTTTACTGCTCTAATCTGGCCCTTCCGTTGGCTAGGCTATGACCAGATGTGAAGCACTGGAGGGCTCTGCCTCTGACACTGTTGGGCCGGGCTGCACTCTCTAAAATGCTGGCACTTCCACGTTTTCTTTACCTACTACATAACTGTCTGCATAGAGTGCCAGATTCGTATTTCAGAGCAGTTGTAGGGGAGATGGGAGAGCTTCCAGGATCGCACTGCAAAAACTGACAAAAGACTGGTACGCCGGAGGCATAGCACTCCCTGACCTACAGCGTTACTATTGGGCGGCGCAACTGGTGACTGTCAACCACTGAAATGAAATGAAATGAAATGAAATGAAATGAAGAAAGTTCTTAATAAAGCGCACTGTGACCAAGCGGCTTCCTGGCGCTGGGGATAGAAGCTAAAAAGGATGGAGGATGCCAAGAGGAGATCAGCCGGAGTACGCTATGGAGAATAGATGTCTTTAGGGCTTTACGAATATGGAGGAAGGTTGGGATGGACCTGATAGATAAGGGGAGGCTATTCCAGAAGCGGGGGGCTAGTACCGAAAATCTGGTGCCTCCTGTTTTTGATTTACGAAACCGCGGGACACTAAGAAGGAATTGGTTGGAAGAACGAAGGGCACGGATGGGAGTATAAGGGATGATGAGTGAATTAATGAAGGCTGGGGCAATACGCGCGCGGGCCATGAAGGCCAAGCATCCCATTTTAAAGAAAGATCTCTGGCAGATGGGAAGCCAGTGAAGAGATTTCAAGACAGGTGTAATGTGGGAAGATTTGGGCAGGTGGTGAATAATTGGGGCAGCCTGGTTCTGGATGGCTTGTAGTCGGCGTAGTTCATAAGCCGGAATGCCCACGTAGAGACTATTTCCGTAATCAATGCGGGAAAGAATCATAGCTAGCATGATAAGTTTGAGAGCATCGGTGGAAAAGAAATGGGACACTTTCCGAATAATACGGAGGGAGAGGAAACATGAGGAGACAACGGAGCCAATCTGGGCATGCATGGAGAGGTCTCCGCTGACTTTAATGCCCAAGGTCTTTGCATAGGCCGCTGGTATGGGCGAAGGTCCAAAGGTGAAGGGCCAGAAGGCACACAACCAAGGGGAGATGGGATGGCCAGTCAGGACCAACTCCGTCTTGTCCAGATTAAGCTTCAGTTGGTTGCAATTCATCCACTCCGAGATGAAAATAAGAGTGGAATGAAATTTAGGTAGAGAGTGCAGGGGGGAAGAGAGATCAATGACAAGCTGGAGGTCATCCGCATAATTATATACGGAGACCCCCATGTCAAGAAGAGAAAGAATAAGGGGACGAATATAAAGATTAAAAAGAAGAGGGGACAGGGAGGAACCTTGGGGGACCCCACAAGGGACCAGGCGGGTTGGTGCAATATGGCCGGACAGGTGAACGGCCTGTGTCCGCCCTTTAAGAAAGGAGGCGAGCCAAGAGAGAGCGGTGCCCCGAACGCCCGCCGCGCCGACACGGTCGAGAAGTATGGAATGGTCGACCGTGTCAAACGCAGCGGACAGATCAAGGAGCACCAGGGCTTGAGGCAGGTTGGAATCCGCCTTACTCTTGAGCTCGTCTAGGACGGACAGGACCACTGACTCAGTAGAGTGAACTGGGCGGAAACCCGCTTGGTGGGAGGCCAAGAGATGGTTATCCTCAATGAAGGAGGAGAGACAAGAAGTAGTATAGCTCTCCAACAGCTTTCCAAGGTAAGGGAGATGGGTCTGAAATTGGAAGGAAGGGAGGGGTCTGCACCAAGCTTTTTTAGGATGGGGCGAACTATAGCAGATTTGAAAAATTGCGGAACTAGACCAGAGGAAATAGAGGAGTTAAGGAGGAAAAGAAAGGGATCAGGACAATGAGTGAGAAGCTCCCTTAGAATATGAGCTGGAGCACAATCAGCTGGAGAGCCTGACTTTACTTTCCGGAGTAGAGCCAGAAAGGTATTTAGAGAAATGGGTGGAAACTGCTCAAGGAAAAAAGAGGGCAAAGGTGGTACGGGAGAAGGAGGGGGAGAGGGGGTGAATTTGTTGGAGGAATATTAGATTTGATCTTCGCAATCTTTTCTAAAAAGAAATCGTTAAGAGACAGACAAAGGGCTTGAGAGGGGACGGGATTGGAGTTGACTCTGTCCGAGGCAACTAAGTTGCGGACTATGGAAAAAATTTCCTTAGGTTTATTAGCTGATAGAGATATTCTCTCAGAAAAATACGTGGTTTTGGCCGAGAGAATAGCCTTCTTGTAATTCATCAAAAGAAGCTTATATTTGGCTCGCAAAGAAGGACAGTAATTGCGTCTCCAATGGCGTTCGGACCGTCTAAGGTCTAATTTAAGGGTTTTCAAATCATCTGTGAACCATTTTTGGGCGTCATGGGGGCGGCAGATTATGACTTTTCTAAGGGGGGGCAACGCGATCACAGGCGGAGGACAACCACTGATTCACAGCGTCTACTTGAAGATCAAGAGAGAGGGTCCCTAGGTCCGGGGGAGAAGCACTTAGAGAGGAACAAAGAAGGTTGAGATCAACCAGATTCCAGTTGCGAGCTGTAACATTCTTAGATAAAAGGGGTTTTTTTGGGCTCCAAGCTCAATGAGAAATGAAATCAAAAAATGGTTAGACCAGGTGCAGGGGACGACAGTAGGGGAAAGAATAGTGCAGCTGACTGACCATACCTGATCTAAGGTGTGGCCGTGAATATGGGTAGGGGAGTGGAGGTGAGAGAGAAAATTGAGACACTGAAGAGTAGCTGAGAAATCTTTTGAGGGCAAGTCCTCTCTAGGATCACCTGGCCAGTAATTAAAGTCTCCAAGGAGGAGCACTGAGGAGTTATTAACCACAAGTGTGGCCAGTAATTCTTGTAAGATAGGCACAAAACTAGGCATATTCTGAGGGGGACGATACATTAGAACTATTGTGCTAGGAGCTAAAAGGTTAACTAAGTGAGCAACCAAGAAATCTATATCCGGTATGGGTGAATGGGGGAGAAGCTGAAACTGCAGATGGGAGCGAATGATCATCGCCACTCCCCCACCGGCCTTACCAGCTGGGCGATCCGCCCTAAGGGCGTAGTACGAATCGGGGAGGGCGGACAACAGATCGGAAAGAGAATCAGCAGCAAACCAAGTCTCAGTGAGAAACAAGAGGTCTGGAGCGTCAGTGTCCAGTAGGTTAAAAATCTCGTACTGGTGCTTGCCTGCTGATCTAGTATTTAGCAGGCAGGCTGTGGCCATAGTGGGCGAAGAGGAAGAAGGGGAAACTGGGAGAGGGGAAGTCTGTAACCGGGGAGAGGGTAATACAGGTTCAGACAGGGGAACGGAAAGGACAGAAATGCCCAAAGCCGCAATGTGCTTAAACAGGGATGGAGTGATGGACAGGGCAGAGTTCAGGGGAAGAAGTTGAGCTGGGGTGTAGGTGAGGGCCAGGGCAGCATCCGTGGCCCCTGGTCCCTGTCGGTCGCGGACGGGCTCAGATGGGCTTGCCTTTGGCGCGCTTACGGCGCGCCCGCTGCACCCGTCCAATGCGCGTACGGGAAAGGCACATTATTTACAGGAAGAGAGGCGGGCGTGGCCGATAGATGGTGGGCGTGGCCAGTGGCCTCAAGGGAATGGCGGCAAATAAGGTGTAGCCCGCTGCAGCTATGTAATCTGCTGCGCGGGAATGCCCAGTGGATGTATAACCCCCCCCCCCCTGGCTGACCTAGCATATGCTCTTGATTGTTACCAAACTGATCGCTCTGGATATCTGGGGGCCCTGTACACTACTGATAGGAAGAATAGGGGGAGGTTCTTCGGACCTACCCAACATACACTGGAAATGTGGCATATAGTCAATTCCCGGTTGGGGTGGACGGGCGTTCTCTCGCAGGCCACACCGTTGTGGTTCGCCCCGAAGCTGGGCATGCTGTGCTATCAGCCCGGGTTCGATAAGTGGGACCTTATCGGGATCTCTGCGGTGAAAGACCTGGTTCGGAAGGGAGCACTACTTACATTAGATAAACTCCAGAGGCAATACCATCTGGCGCAAGGAGAAGTGTATAGGTATTTGCAAATTAGTCATGCGGTACGGGCGGCGTTCCCATCAGATATACCAGAATCGTCGCCACTGGAAGACCGTCTACTAGACAGGCCTCCTAACTCAAAGGCTATATCTCTAACTTACAAGAAGTTGAGCAATAACCTACCAGACACCTTTCTGAAGCTCAGGGAGCGGTGGCAAGACGACTAAGGCACTATAGATGATGAGGACTGGCAAACGTCTCTTATGTCCCCTCGAGAAGCGGGCATCACATAGAGACTCAGGCTGATTCAGCTTAAGATACTCCACCGATCATACATTACTGGGAAAGTGTTGGCGAGAATAGGAGCTAAACCTGATGACCTGTGTATGAAGGGGTGCGGACTACAAGCCACATTTTATCATACCCTGCGGAGTTGCCCAAAGATACGTGCCCTATGGGAGGGAGCCTCAGAACGCATGCAAACAGCCCCGGGAAAGGACATAGTATTAACACCACAACTGGGACTGTTGAACATATGGGAGGCGACTGACCTTACGGAAACTGAACAGCAATTTACAACACTGGGATACACATTGGTCAAACAAGAGTTGGCTAGAGGATGGGGGAACGAACCCACCACTCGTCACCATGTGGGCTAAAGAAATGGATAGATGCATGCTGGCAGAGACCGAAGTTTTTAAGGCTCGGGGTGCCCCAATAAATGGGATAGGATGTGGTCACATTGGAATGCATATCGAGGGGATCCCTGTGTGTCGCCTACTGTTGAAATGGAGATGCATAGACAAGCGGGACATGAAGGAAATGTTTAATATGTAATGAGAATTAATGTCTGCTCAGTTATTATATTGACTATCCTGCACATGTCGTGCAATCATGTATGTATGGCTGTGCTTGAAACCAATAAACAAATTTAAATAGGAGGTAGCTCCATACCATACTGTTATAAGAAAGGTGGCAGAGCTTTTGGATTTGAGTACAGGCCAAATTTGCTCACTGAGGTTTTACAATCGCCTTCTTTAATAGTTGAGCCCTTGTTACCTTTTTATGAAACCTTGACTGAGCCTATTTTTGAGGTATGGCAGAAACCACTCTCTTTTCCTGCTGTGTCTAAATCGGTGGCAAGAGGTATGGGTCTGCTCCAGGGGATCCTCTCTTTCTGTCTTCTCATCCTTCTCCAGAAAGTTTGGTGGTACAGGCATCCTGCTCTTATAAGTCTTCGGGTGCTTTTCCCCAGGCTCCTGCTGACCGAGACTAAAAAACTGAAGCAGTCGGCTAAGAAAGTCTTTTCATCTTCAAGCATGGCTCTTAAATCTACCAATGCTACCTGTTTGTTGGGCTGTTATATATATGCCTTGATAAACTCAGCTAAGCAATTGGCTCCAAAGTTACCGATGAGGAGCTGGGTAATTTTATGGAGGTTCTGTCAGATGCTCAGGCTGCTGCTAGACAGGTTATTCAATCTGGCCTGGATACAGCTGATTCAGTGGCCAGGGTTATGGGTTTCTCCATTGCTACTAGGAGGCAAGCTTGGCTTCGGTCCTCTTGTTTTTCTCTGGATGTTCAAGCTACACTGGTTGATTTGCCTTTTGATGGATCAAATATTTTTGGCGAGAAGGCGGATTCTGCCCTGCGAAGGTTTAAAGACAGTAGAGCTACGGCGAAGTCTTTGAGTCTGCAAACCCAGTCAAGGGGTTTTGGATATAAAAAATAAGTCTTCCTTTCGTATCTTGCGACAACCTCAGCAGCAGCAGCAAAATCCCCTCTATAAGTCTTATAGAGGATGAGCCAAGGCTCGCCAACGTGGATCTAACCACAATATTTCCTCCTCCTCTTCTACCTCCCCTGCTCCACCCTGTAATGCAGGAAAGCAGCCCTAGATCCCCCATCCAGGATCATGTAGGTCCTGTAGGGGGTCGGTTGTCTAATTTTCTACAGGGTTGGAAATTCGGTCACGTCAGACCTTTGGGTTTTAAACCTTGTAGAGATTGGGTACGTCCTTCCCTTTCGGGAATTTTCTCTGCCTTACCCTCCTTGCCAAGGTTTTTGTTCAGAGCACCATTACTACTTCTTCAAAAGGAAGTCCTTGTGCTCTTACAGAAAGGTGCAATAGAGGTGGTTCCAGAGCAGGAAAGGGGCTGGGAATGCTACTCCCGGTATTTCCTGATCCCCAAGAAGGATGGCAGGTTACGTCCGATCCTGGACCTCAGAATCTTGAATTTTTACCTCAAACAGGAGAAATTCAAGATGCTGACCCTTGCGCAGGTTCTTTTGGTGCTGTAGCATGAGGACTGGATGGTGTTGATCGATTTACAGGATGCGTATTTTCACATTCCCATCCTGAAGTCCCATAGGAAGTGTCTATGTTTTACGGTGGGTTTGCAGCACTACCAGTTTGCGGTCCTGCGGTTTGGTCTTACTACTGCACTTCGAGTCTTCATAAAGGTGATGGCAGTGGTGGCAGCTCATCTTAGAAGATCAGGGATCCCAGTGTTCCCTTATCTGGACGACTGGCTGCTCAAAGCGGAGTCACCAGTTATGGTGAATCATCTGCATGTAACAACTCATCTGTTGTTCAACTTGGGTTTTTCAATAAATGTGCCCAAATCTCACCTGGTGCCCTCTCAGCGCAACCTGTTCATTGGGGCTGTACTGGATACTACTGTGTGTCAAACTTTTCCTCCTCCTCAAAGAATTCTTGACATTCAGGAGATGATTACTTTGTTTCACAATGGAGCGGTTGTTCCGGTCCTGAAGGTCCTTCGCCTGCTCGGTCTGTTCCCTTCCTGTACACTGTTGGTGAGTCATGCATGCTGGCACATGAGGGCACTCCAGTGGTATCAACACAACGGAGATCTCAGGGAGTCAGTCAGGATCTCCAGAGAAGCTACAGTGGAGCTGATGTGGTGGAGTGTGCAGGGCAACCTGATTCAAGGGAAGCCCTTTCAGTCTCCTCCTCAAGTAGCCACAGTAATCACTGATGCCTCCACTCTGGGTGTTGGGGCGCTCATCTGAAGGATCTGGAGGTCAAAGGTCTTTGGTCTCCAGAAGAAAGGTTGCTTCACATCAACCTTCTGGAATTGCGGGCTATACGTTTAGCATTAAAGGCTTTCCTTCCTTCCCTTCGCGGTCATTCGGGTCAGGTCCTGATGGACAACACTACCGCAATGTGGTACATCAACAAGCAGGGAAGTGTAGGATCGTACAGTCTCTGTCGAGAAGCTCTGCGACTCTGGTCCTGGGCACAGAACCATCAGATTTCTGTGTTTGCAAATCATCTAGCTTGTATGCTAAATGTTCGTACGGACAGTCTCAGTCGGCATTACTCGGCCGATCATGAGTGGAGGCTTCATCCGGAGGTGGTTCTTCATATCTTTCAGATGTGGGGTATTCCACGGTTGGACCCGTTTGCCACTCAAGAGCGTGCACTGCCGCCTTCAGTATTCGGTGCAGGGAGCGTTGGGGGACGCATTTCAATTGAATTGGAGCTCACATCTCCTTTATGTGTTTCCTCCCATACCCTTGATTCCTCGGGTTCTGAGGAAGATTCTCCAAGACCGGGCCCAAGTTATATTGGATGCCCCGGATTGGCCAAGAAGGGTATGGTACACAGATCTACTTCACCTCTCATCGCACCCGCCGCTCCGTCTCCCGCTCAGGGCAGACCTCCTCTCGCAGTCTCAGGGGCAAGTTCCACACCCCCACCTCAGAGCCTGCACCTTCATGCCTGGAGATTGAACGGGGCAACCTGAGTTCCTTCTCTCTCCCACCGGATGTAGTGGATGTTAACTTATCGTCCAGGCGACACTCCACTAAGTCTGTTTACTCTAATAGTTGGTCAATATTGTTAAATGGGGTGGAGAGTGTTCCATTGATCCTTTAAAGTCCCACTTGTCGAATGTTCTTCAGTTTTCACTTTTCTTGGCTCAGCAGGGATGTTCTGTAGCCACTGTTAAAGGCTATTTGTCGGCTCTTTCTGCCTTTCTTTGTTTGCCGGATCAGCCGTCTTTATTTAAATCTCCCATTGTTTTGAGGTTTATTAAAGGCCTCACTAATCGGTTTCACTCACACCCTTTGTTATGCCTCAATGGGATTTGAATCTTGTTTTAACTTTCTTGATGGGTTCCCCGTTTGAACCCTTACATAGTTGTCCTTTGAGACTTTTGTCTTTTAAGCGGGTCTTTCTTGTGGCTATTACCTCAGCAAGGAGGGTGAGTGAGCTTCAGGCTCTCAGTTCAAAACCCCCGTTTTTAACCATACATGTATTAGGACCAGGGCTGCTTTTCTGCCTAATGGTGACTCCTTTCCATCTAGGGCAGTCCATAACTCTTACTGGGTTCTATCCTCCCCCTCACCCTTCCAATGAGGAGGAGAGATTTCATCGCCTGGATCCTAAAAGAGCGGTGAGCTTTTATTTGGACAGAACCAAGGACTTGCGAGTGGACAATCAGCTATTTGTGGGCTACTGTGAGAAAGTGAGCACCCGAACCGGACTTTTACCTGAGAATAAGGAATCCCGATACAGACACGCTACTTCTATAGGAGCCGGCTGCCCAAAAGTTGATGATACGAAGGCGGAAATAAGGCAACAAAACACACCCTCCTCTCCTATTTCCCTACAGCGGGACCAAGAGTTGAACCCGGAAGTAGGAGGAGATAACCCCGGAAGGTGTTACACAGGTCCAATGAAAGAGGAGCATCTCGAAGGAAGTTTGTCTTGGACCAACAACGGAGGGGTGAACAGCGTGAAGCAGGACGATAAAGAACGGAAAGGTGAAGACGACCACCACGTGGAGGAGGAGCCGCGGGACGAGGACGTCTGTAGAGAAGACGAGGATCCTGACGAGCGGTGGAGTGAGGAGTGGTGGTATTCACCGGAGGAGACTGGAGAGCGGCCGCAACTCAGGAGAGTTGCGGCGGAGCCGGTGAGTAACTGCGTCTCTGGGGTCAGTACGGGAGGGTTTGAGGGCAGTGGGAGGTGGGTGAGTTAGCGGATATGGGGAATAAGGGGAGACATTTCAGTATCGAATCTTCGTGTGGGCACAATCTCCATTCTATTCCTTGATGCACCTTGTATTATTTGTGAGCACCGGCTATCCTTCTTTGTTAACACTGACCCTGCTGGACTACTCGAGTATTGGCTTCCACATACTCCTTTCCGTTGGTTTTCCCCTACCATCCATATTATTTTTGTTAAAGAGCCGCCCACATCTACGTGTTCTGAACATAGAAACCGCAACACATCGGCTGTGGTGACGGGTATATGTATAAATCACACTATCCCCTCCTCACAGCAGTGACTGACGGCTGTCTTCCCTCCTCTCTTATGAGCCTCCGGGGTAACACCAAGGAGTCAGAAGAACTGGATCCATCCACCTATGATCCCCAACCCAGCTCATCGGGCCCGGCCCAAAGTGAAGAAGAAGAGACCATCGCCGTAACATCAACTCCTACAATCATTAATGATAAAAAGTGCATATTTAGAAAATATATTCAGCCTCCGCGTCTGTTTATCCAACCTGCCCTCCCACAGCTACGTTGGATGCATAAAGGGCAAGGCTGTGCACAAGCGGACTCTATCCAGGTGGATTATCGTGCATCAAGATCTGCTACGCCCTGGCTAGTAAGGAGGCTCCTGAAGGTATTAGGGCTCATTCTACCAGAGCCAAATTGTCAACTTCTGCTTTGGCCAGAGGTGTACCTCTAGTGGACATTTGTAAGGCAGCGACTTGGGCCTCCCTCCACACTTTCGCAAAGCATTATTGCTTGGATTCCGAAATGAGGAGGGAGGGCCACTTTGTGCGCTCTGTCCTACAGGCCTTTGTGGTATCGAAGGGTGGACACCCTCCTCCGGGAGTCTGTGGGAATCTATTCATAAGGTGAGGAATCCACAGGCAGATGTATCCATCAAAAGAACAAGTTACTTACCTTCAGTAACGCTTTTTCTGGAGGATACAGTATCTACCTGTGGATTCCTCACTGACCCAAACTCCTCCCAGATGTCCACCCTTATATACCTTAAAGGTGTTTTTGCTTAACATGATTGTTTAATATTTGATGTATCACTTTGCATTGTGTGGTGAATAGGAAATGTTGTTGCTCTTTGGCTTTCCTTTTGAATTTACACTATGTGTGGTTGTTAAATATATTGTACTGTGTATACTTTCAATATGTTGTCAATTCACCCTTTCGCCTCAGTGGCACGGAAAAAATGGGTGGAACTGATGTCATCACGCCGACGAGGCTCTCTTATGACTCTGGTGACGTCATGCGGAGTCGCGATTGCAGCCATGGCATTGTGACATCCTCGTTGGCGTAGAGAGCTAGGAAAAAATTCTGCAGAATGCTGGCGCAGGGAATATTCATAAGGTGAGGAATCCACAGGCAGATACTGTATCCACCGGAAAAAGCGTTTCCGAAGGTAAGTAACTTGTTCGTAGGGTGGAAAGTTGTAACTGAAGGCCGATCTTTGGCTGGCTGAGGAGCATGAGATCATCTGCATATAGCAAGTGGGTCATGCTTTGGCCTCCAAGTTTGGGTGTGGAAATCGCAGAAATTACGGTTAGCATAAGCTGAAGCTGTTTTTGTTTGTGGCATTCATTTGTGTTAGCCATGTGATTCTGCCATCTTCACTGTTGCCTGCCTTTCTATTCTGCTTGAGTCCTCCACTTTAGTTAACTCCTTCTATTCTAAGCTAGGGCAATGTATGAGCTCAGAAAGGCATGTAGCTGCTAGAATGCACCTGTTTTAGGAATGTAACTGTCGGGCTATTCCAACAGAAGTAAGCAGTTGTTTCCCTCCAACTTTGTTAGTTAATACCTATTCCTATATATGCCTGTCACTGAGTCTCCATGCTTACACAGCAACAAATCGGGTATATAAGCACCATGGTTTCTGTATTCCTTGTACTGCCTCATAGTGCCTAAGGGCGTTGTATTGATGTAGTCCCACTTATGAGTGTTAATAAACTTGTTTTCTTGATATTCCAGTTTCCGTGCCAATCTCTATTTTGTTGGTTTAAGGACTAGTGGACAGATAAGGGTGAACCTCTGCACCAGTGGGCCCCTAAAAAGGTTCATTTCCACAAATCGGCGCCCGAACAGGAACTAATCGGAGACACGGCCATCCTAAGGAGCAGGTCTTGGCAGAGGGTAGGAATCCACTGAGGAGGTACACTGCACGAGGAGACCCTTTGTCTTTGCAGACCAACGTGTTTCTCCGGTTTTCCCGATCTGACCCTCCAGGTGATGGCCGGTCGGGACTGAGATCTCCTTTGGTGTAAGTTTCTTAAGAAGACCGTTAGGTCAACCCAGAGCGTGGCAAGTGGAGGTTGGAGACTTTGGTTTGGTAAGGTCGCTGCAGAGACACTCTTGTTTTGGATTTGCTTGGCCAAGATTCTGGTTCTGTTTTAGTTTGTCTATTGCAATATACAAAGGCAGGTAATGAGGAGATTTTTTTGTCTCCATTGTTTTATACTTGGATTAGATACTATTTGATTATAATATTATATTGTTATAATATTTTTTGCCTGCCTGCTCCTAGCGCACTGCCTTGAATTTGTTGCTGTCTTGGAGGTATCGATATGGATCTAGAAAGTAGTCAGCCAGCTCCCCTAGAGGGGACACCTTATAGGTTTTTGTATATTAAATACAGTATTTCTTTCATAATGTATAGTACCCTGTGGAACAAATATACGAAAAAGGATCCTGATCTACAATGGCCAGTAAATGGGTAATTTGACTTTAAAAAGATTCAGTATGTCGAGCAGTGTTTATTAAAGAGAAAGAGTCAACAAGCTATGTTTGATTGTGTACGAATGTGGGTAAAAGAGGTGAATGAGATAGTAAGGAGAGAAGAAGCTATAGCAGAAAAAGAACAGCGTAGGACTATTCACCAGAAGGCATTGGAACTGAAAAATAAATAGATGAGGGAAACTAAAGAGAAAGAAGAGAGGGAGCGTCATTTAGAGGTAACTGGCCAGTACCCTATTAGGCGCCCCGTTTATCCTATGCTTAATAGACCACAAGATGATTCTATTTCGTTAGATAGACCCCCGCCCCCTTATAAATTTCCTAACGCCCTTGAGAATGAAGATTGTGATGATGGGCATCTTTCTATAGATGAAAAAATATGATGCTAAGCAAACTGGGCGGACAACTCGCTCTACTTTAACCACGGAGCATAAAGCAGCTAATGGGCATGACTCTCTTTCAGAGATTCTAGTAATGAGCAGGTATATTTTTCAGAGACATTTACTTGTGAAGTAGTGACCAGATTTATAAAATATTCCGATGCTCTGAGCCTGCTGATATAAATTCTGATTATAAACAGTTATATGATGGCACTTTTCTTCCCTCACTGGTGTCTTATCAAATTAGGCGAGTGGTTAAACTGCGTGGTGAGGCGTTCTAACTATGGGAAATATGCTGCTAAGCAAACTGGGCGGACAACTCGCTCTACTTTAACCACGGAGCATAAAGCAGCTAATGGGCATGAGTCTCTTTCAGAGATTCTAGTAATGAGCAGGTATATTTTTCAGAGACATTTACTTGTGAAGTAGTGACCAGATTTATAAAATATTCCGATGCTCTAGAGCCTGCTGATATAAATTCTGATTATAAACAGTTATATGATGGCACCTTTCTTCCCTCACTGGTGTCTTATCAAATTAGGCGAGTGGTTAAACTGCGTGGTGAGGCGTTCTAATTATGGGAAAAGAAAAAGGCAGCTGATAAGGCTACAGCTGAACAAGCAGTTCAGTCTCCGGCGCAACAAGGAGTTACAGGGACAGATACAGACACTTGTAATCCTGTCGTTACTGTGAAACCAATGCGTGAAGCTGCGCCTTTGTATGTTCCTCCAAAAGGAGCTGGAACAAGTGACTATAAAAATTCAGATAATGCGAAGGGATATTTTATTTATAAATGGGTCTATACCCCTTGGAGTAGAGCAGATGTTATGGCTCTTAAAGCTGCTTTGCCTGATCCATGAAAAAATCCAGCCGCTTTTTATGAAGAAGTAGAAGGAGCTATTAGTTCCAGTACGCCTCTGCACGTCTGATTCTCAACATCCCCTGCCACAGCCACATCACACCCCACCTGAGAGAGCTGTACTGGCTCCTCGTCAATAGGAGCATAACCTTTAAGCTCCTCACCCACGCACACAAAGCACTCCATAACACCGGACCAGCATACCTCAACAGATACCTCAGCTTCTACACCCCCACCGGCCAGCTCCGCTCCGCCAGCCTCACCCTCGCCGCAGTCCCCCACATCCAAAGAACGACTGCAGGCAGTAGATCTTTCTCCCACCTCGTCGCCAAGACCTGGAACACCCCACCCACCCACCTAAGGCAGACCCAAGACCTGCCGGCCTTCAGAAGACTCCTCAAGACCTGGCTCTTCTAACAGTAGCTGTACCCCCCTCCCCCAGCCCCTTGAGACCCTCCCGGTAAGTAGTGTGCTTTACAAGTGACTGATTGATTGATTAGTTCATGCACTATGACATTGCCTGATATTGACATGTTCTTTGGGCTTATTTTACCACCTGATATGTGCAGAGCAATTCGGAAGGTAGATGATAATGTAGCTTATGGTAATATTTGGGTACATTTATAGAGTATAGATGCTGATAGAGAGCCTGCGCAGAAACCACAACAGTTGATATTAGATCTTCCCAAAGCTCTTGTAACTAAGTTAAAAACTCTTATACCCCCTAAGGAAATAGATTTGACAATATTAGCTTCTTAGAAGTAGAAAGTGGATGAGTCCGTTTCTGATTTCTTTACACGATTCGAAGAGACATTCCATGACTTTAGTGGACAGCCTTTTGACAGATGACACTGGTAAGCATCTGTTCGTTGACAAATTTGTTGCTAACATGTTGCCAGAAATAGCTAGTCGCCTAAAGGCTAGCAAGAGTTCATGGACTACGTCCTCCCCTGTCTCCTTTTTGACTATGGCCCAGTAATATGAGCGTCAGGAATTGGAAGCAAAAGGCAAGGAGGATAAAAAAAGTTAAAGATTTAAAAACAAAAGTTATGTTGGCTCAAGTCTACGGTCCATCATTTAGAGTTAGTGTTAAAGGTGGACGTGCAATGTATCGCCCTGGTGTACCTCTTTCCCTCAAACAACTTTGTCTTCTGATCTATGTGCGTATTGTAAGGATATTGGACATTGGCGTTGACATACAGCAGTATCAGCGGGGTATAGTTAGTATGAGAGGCCGCCCAGGAAACACAGGAAATAGGGAAGGCATGGATAATCGTACTAGATTTGAGGCAGTTGAAACCAACCCAACTTCTTTTAATACCTTTGACAGACGAAACCAATACCAAATGTCTGAATGCTTGGCTGATGGCCCTAAGGATTCTGATTATGCATACGAAAGCTTAGGATGGGGTAAGGAACCGGTTGAGGTCCCACTAGATCAGAGGGGTGTTGATGCGAACGTCTTTGATTCTACTGATCGCTTTCTGGTTGATACAGGAGCTACTCATAGTGCTCTGTCTAAACAATTGTTCCTAGGGCTCCCCTGTCTGGCGCAATGATAACATCAATACGATTCGATGGGACTCCTTCCCTTAGCCCACTGTCACAGCCACTTGCATTTAGTCTTGATACATTCACTGCAGCATGTCCATTACTGCTTTTCCCTAACACACGGATAATTTTGAGGGTATCGATATGCTCAAACATTTTCGTGCTACAATACCTTGTTTCTCAGAAGGTGTGCGTGTTTTTTTAAATGACAACTATCCGATGGTTGAAAAGTCTTGTCTCATTAAAGAGGATGTTGCTCTAGCACCATTACCTGGAACCCTTGTGGGTTACATCAGATACTGATGTGGGACAAATGGTTATCCCACCAGTACATATTCGAGTGGGGGTTGTGGAAGAAGTCCCCTACAATACCTGTAATAGTCCTATTCCTCCCATTTTCAAAAAGGACACTGATACTAAGGTCTATAGATTAATTATTGACCTGTGAGAGATAAACAAGATAATCGTACCTCAATTTCCAGTAGTCCCTGACCTCACAACACTTCTTTCTATGGTTCCTCCTAATGCAACTACATTCAGTGTGATCGATACCAATTCATCCTGACAGCTGTTGCTTATTCGTCTTCACTTTGAATATTCGATCTTTCAGATTTTGTAAGCTCCACAAGGGTATACAGATAGTCCTAGCATTTATAGCCAGGCATTGAAAAGACAGCTTGATTCTTTCCATGTACCAAAAGGTGGGCTCTTATTCAAAATGCCGCTGACATCTTGTTGGCTGCTGATACCCCTGAACAGTGTGAAAAAGGAACATTGTCATTACTCTCATTTCTTGCATCTCATTGTCTCTTGGAAGACATTGCAGTATTATAGACAGCAGGTTACCTACTTAGGTCACCTCCTGTCTAAGGATGGACGTGCACTCACACCAGATCGCATTCAAATTATTTTGGACATGCCTGTGCCCTGTACGCAGAAGGATTTTTGTGCACTGATTAGCATTACTTCTTTCTGTAGGCAGTGGATCCCTGGCTTTTCCTACATTGTTAAGCCTGTGTTAGCCCTTTTGACTAAAGACACTCCGATGCCTCTCCCATGGACTATTGAATGTCAGAATGCTTTCCAGCAGTTATGTCAAGCTCTTTGTTCTGCACAAGTATTAGGAACTCCAGACTACACTAAGGCCTTCACACTCTATGTACACGAGAGGGACGGTTGTGCTCTCTCAGTCCTAACCGACACACGGTGATGAGCAGCGTCCTTGTGCCTATTTTTCAGCTGTCCTTGATCCAGTCGCTCGTGCGTAGTCTAAATGTTTTTTAGCGGCAGCTGTGTCCATACGTGAGGGAATAGTCTTGTCACACAGATTGCTTGTGTTGGTGCCCCATTCAGTTGACGCCCTTTTAAACCAAACAAAAATACAACATTTGACTAGTGCTCGCTTGACAGGTTATGAATTGACACTTTTGGTACCTCCTGTCACATTGAAAAGATGTTCGACTTTAAATCCTGCTACACTATTGCCATTTCCAGCTACTCATCCTCTGTCACAAGAGTCCAATGACTGTATATCCCTTACTGAAGAACAAACAAAGGGTTGTGTTGACTTACAAGATACGCCCCTTTCTAGTGTTGACGGGGAACTGTGGGTTGACGGGTCCTGCTTGAAATTGCCCGATGGCACGACATCTGCTGCCTATGCAATTACAACACTTCAGACTAGTTGAGACAGCTCGCATCTCACAGAAGTCAGCTCAGGCAGCTGAGTTGATAGCGCTAACAAGAGCATGTAAGCTTAGCACTGATCTGTTTGTTAACATCTATACCAATAGCTGATATGCTTTTGGAGTACCTCATGATTTTGGGCTATTTTGGAAGGAAAGAGGCTTCCTTTCATCACACAGGTCACAAATAGTGCACGGGGAATTAGTGCATAATCTTCATACTGCTTTGACATATCCTAAGAAAGTAGTGATTGTGAAGTGTAGCGAACACAAGAAAGTGACTGATCAAATAGGACAGGGCAATGCCTTTGCGGATCACACAGCTTGTGAGACTGCAATGCAACGAAGCACTACATCTATGTACGTGGCTAAGTCACAAGCTGAATGTTGGCATGATTCCAGGCAAGAAGTACTGGACATGCGACGATCTGCCTCTGCTGATGAATTAGACCAATGGTCTAAGGAGGGAACATTGGATTATGAGGGCTGGTGGCGGAATAAAGACATGATCAAGTGGAGAGCCTACTTACATCCCATGATTCACACGGCAAATGGGCCAGCACATGTTGGAACATCCTCAATAGCAAAGCTACTTATGCAAGTTTGGGACCGTCCAGATATTGCCGTCAGAGCTAAAAAGATAGTCCAGTCTTGTCTGATTTGTCTCCAGTATAATCCTCGAAAAAGAACACAAACTCCAACAGGAGGATTTGCGATTCCAACTGCACCTTTTGAGGTTCTGCAAATGGAATACATCCAGCTAGAACGCTGGTGTCTGAAATGAGGTAGTTGCCAAGCAGTGTTTAAACAGGGTTCAGAATGCAGGGTCAGATGTAAAAGAAAAGCACCCTCAATACATCCTGCATTTGGATGTATCAAGGATAGTTGAAGAACCGGCTTTAGGTGGTTCCGTTACTGGCATTTTTGTAGCCTTCAGAGTAACGGGGAAATCACTTGGCAAACTGCAAGAGGGTACTGTGGGTAGACTTTCGGCATGTGATGAAAAATGAACCGTCAGACTTGAGACCCAGGCAGTTTCAGTGATATTTGCATTGGTGCCCCTTTTATTTCCTATTGTGACTTGATTGATCAATAACCGGAATCTCTTTTTGTTCTTTTCCTTACTTGCGAGCAACAGTTGGGTCCAAAAGTCCTCTTTTCTTTTATTTTTAGCATGCCAGATTACTCTCCTGAAGAGGGACCTTGATTTACTTAAATTGTTTTTCTCAATTAGTAAAGAGGGCTGCTTGACAAGGATTTGTATTTCGCGGTTTACTTTGCTTTTCAAAGCCTTCAGAGATTCCGTCAGTTTGAATTTAGAAGAAGGAAAGTCGGGTGGCTTGGTGCATGGTGGAAGATTAACTTGAAGTTTCTGAAGGATTTGACCAATGAAGAGCACCTGCTATCTGATGGGAGAGATGCATTGGGCTGTGGATGCATTAAATGGTTCTCTTATCCATGGCAGAGCTTCCCGGCTAATTTCATTGTCCCATTTTAGTTATTTTAGGTTTTCGGTCCGCACCCCAGTGCTGGTGGAAGGATCAGCTTCCACTTTTGATGTTTTTGATTGATGTTCTGTGGTCTATCGTCACTGTCAGAACAAGATCCTAGGGCGAAATCTTCAATGTAGTTAAAGAATCCCACAGTCCAGAGGGTGAAGTAAATATAAGAAATAGGCTGTACTGCAGCCCTTGTCGATCCGGGAGGTATGTCGCAACTGAGGCACCCATTGAGGAGCCTGAGGGCTAAGAAAAACTCAGCAAATTTACACCGACGATTAGCTACCGGAAAGCTTTGAAAGGAAGGTCGTACTCTCTGACTCCCAGGATGTTAACCTCATGACCTGTTTCCCCCCCAAAATAGATTGGTTTTAAAGTCACTAGATAGCAGTATGTTTGTTGGCGGAAATTTTAGTTTAAGGTCAGTTCGAATTGTTACTAACTTTTTGAGTTTCTCCTTCTTCCTTACCTTGGTGGGGTTGATGTAGACATTGATAATCAGAAGTAAATGATTTCCAATGGCGTGAGGTATGCTAAGATGGATTATTTGGCCCAAGGTACTTTCAATGTCATCTCTTCCACCGAGTAGTGCAGTGATGTAGAAATATAAACTGTTAGGTTACCCATTGGACAACCCTATTTGTTGTAATGGCTGGTTTCTGGAACTAGGGATAGCCGGTCAGAGGGACAGTTGATTGAGCCCAAGATTCTTGAAGCGTAAGGAGATCAAAGTCTTGCCCAAAAGTTGCGCCTTTGTTGTCTTCCATTTTTTGCATGAGATCATGAGTATTGCAGGGGCATAGGTTGAGTCTGGTTCTGCGTAGGCGCTGACTGGCATGGCTTAGGTTACTTTGTTACACGGTATTCCGTGCCTGAAGAGCAGTTGACAGCCAGTTCCAATCTGAATGCTGCATCTCTGCCTTCCTAAAGCCTTGTGTTCCATGCGCTTTTTTTTGCCACCGGCGGGCCTGGTCAGGGAACTCGTGCAAGTTAGCAAGATAGAGATTTTAGAGCCTTGAATTCCTTGAATGTGTTTTAGAAATGGAATAAGTTATAGGATTGTGCTAGTGCAAGTGCACAGTTGGATTTCCTGTGACCCTCATTCTCAAGTTATATGCCCCAACCTTCAAAGCAGGGGCGGCCTTAGGCATGTGCACGCTGTGCACCCAGTGGCGTCACTAGGGTTGGTGTCACCCAGTGCGGGTAACTCATGGTGTCACCCCCTCATGACTTACATCATGAATCCATGATGCCCCCCAGATACCCTTACACAGCTTTACAAAGGGACTAAAATGCACATTGCACCCACGTGTCATGTGCAGCTACACACATGTCCTGGACAGTACAGGACACACACACTACGCATGGCCCCAGTCTACCCATGCCCAGTTAGACACAGGTTTACTGGCGGCACAAGAACCCTACATGCCCGTTCAGGGCTACACTGTTTCCGGGCATAGCATGTTACATCTGCACGGACTCAGAAAGATGCACACAGTAACTTATGGAAACATGACACCCATGTGCAACTTATAGCCAGTGGGCAGTACGTTACACTTTCACACAATAGCGCAACTACAGACCAAAGCAGTTTACTGGGTATATCGCACGCTCAGACACAAGGAGCACAGGTTGTAATTCTCAAAGGGCATACTTTCAAACACAGCGAAGGGAAGAATGGGGGTGCCACTTACCAGCTGCAGAGGAAGACAAGCGTGCACCTGGCGCTGCAAAACCCTGGTTCACTTCCCTGGGTCGGTTAGCCAGAGTTCAGCCTCCAGGGTCTTCTTTTTCCTTTTGGTTTTCCTGAAATTATTCCTCTTGCCCGCATCGCAAGATGAATCTCAGGGGCGGAATCCATCCTCCCCTTTCTTGGTGTTGGGTTGGGTAAGATTTTTGAGACCTTGGAGTGTTTAGCATGCCACTTTTCTCTTGTAGCACACTGTTTGCTACCTCTCACATTTTGTTTGCTTTAGATACTTGCACAAGTGCCACCATTGCCTACGTAACGTTTGTTCTTGTGCTTGAGTGTCTGCCAGATTATGCAGTATTATACCTCTAATTGTACTGTATTCTCTTGTAACCTGTACACACTTTTTCCTCCTGTATTGCACCGTTTGCTACCAACCTCATGTATTTTGTTTGCTCACAATTGTCACTTTTGCCACATGTAACTTAACGTTTGCGTTTGTAATTTGTTCACTTGTTATTTTCTAATTATCATGTAACAGAGTTGCTATTGTGAATCTCTCTGACGCCTTCGGGTAAAGTCCGTGCTATATAAAAAACAATAAATAAACTTTTTGGGGCTCGAGGGTCGCTACTGCAGGAAGGGTTGGGGGAGGGGTTGTCTCACCCTGGAGCGTTAGGAGAGGCAGGCAGGACTCGGAGAAAGCCATTCGTCACTGTGGAGACAGGCATGGGCAGTGCTGCCTCTGCTTCAGCATTCCGCCTCCCAGAATAATATGCTGGCTCGGCATACATTGTCAATAGAGCCGTGGGACCCATGAAGCGGATTTTATAATAATCGCTGTAAGATAGTCACAGTCAACTATACTAAGAGTAACAAGCATTGGAAATGCAATAGGTCTCGCATTAGAAAAGTTGGAGTTATTGGTATTGTAAATGACATATGTTATTTATTTGTTGGTTTTTAAAATTGCTAAATTGATGGCTTTGTCATTTACAATGCCAATAGTTATAACTTTTGCGAATGTGACACCTATAGCATTTGGAATGCAACATATTTTGTATTTACGTGACTTAGATGGCAGCTCTTGTCGTTAGGCCACATCTCTAGAGAGCAGGAGAGTGCAGCAGGGGAGAGAAGCACAGCAATGCAATAGGTCTTGCATTAGGAAAGTTTGAGCTATTGGTATTGTAAAGGACACATTTTTTATTTATGTGCTTGTTTTGAAAATAGCGAATTAATAGCTTTGTTATTTACAATGCCAATAGTTTTATCTTTTGCAAATGTGACACCTATTGTAACACAATATGTGTTGTGAGGGTGAGTGAGGGTGAGGGTGAGGGGTTGAGGGTGAGGTGTTGAGGGTGAGTGAGGGTGAGGTGTTGAGGGTGAGTGAGGGTGAGGTGTTGAGGGTGAGTGAGGCTGAGTGAGGGTGAGGGGTTAAGGGGGAGGGGTCGAGGGTGAGGGGTTGAGGGTGAGGGAGGGTGAGGGGTTGAGGGTGAGGGAGGGTGAGGGGTTGAGGGTGAGTGAGGGTGAGGTGTTGAGGGTGAGTGAGGGTGAGGGTGGGTGAGGGGTTGAGAGTGAGTGAGGGTGAGTGAGGGTGAGGTGAGGTGTTGAGGGTGGGTGAGGGTGAGGGTGAGGCTGAGGGGTTGAGGTTGAGTGAGGGTGAGTGAGAGTGAGGGTGAGTGAGGGGTTGAGGGTGAGGGGTTGAGGGTGAGTGAGGGTGAGGGGTTGAGGGTGAGTGAGGGTGAGGTGTTGAGGGTGAGAGAGGGTGAGGGTGAGTGAGGGTGAGGGGTTGAGAGTGAGTGAGGGTGAGTGAGGGTGAGGTGTTGAGGGTGAGTGAGGGTGAGGGTGAGGCTGAGGGGTTGAGGGTGAGTGAGGGTGAGTGAGGGTGAGTGAGGGTGAGGGGTTGAGGGTGAGTGAGGGTGAGGTGTTGAGGGTGAGAGGGTGAGGGTGAGTGAGGGTGAGTGAGGGTGAGTGAGTGAGGGTGAGTGAGGGTGAGTGAGGGTGAGTGAGGGTGGGTGAGGGTGAGTGATGGTGAGGGTGAGGGGTTGAGGGTGAGTGAGGGTGAGGGGTTGAGGGTGAGTGAGGGTGAGTGAGGGTGAGGGATTGAGGGTGAGGGTGAGTGAGGGTGAGGTGTTGAGGGTGAGTGAGGGTGAGGTGTTGAGGGTGAGTGTGGATGAGGGTGAGTGAGGATGAGGGGTTGAGGGTGAGTGAGGGTGAGGGTGAGTGAGGGTGAGGGTGAGGGTGAGTGAGGGTGAGTGAGGGTGAGGGTGAGGGTGAGTGAGGGTGAGTGAGGGTGAGGGTGAATGTGAGTGAGGGTGAGTGAGGGTGAGGGAGGGTGAGTGAGGGTGAGGGTGAGTGAGGGTGAGTGAGGGTGAGGGTGAATGTGAGTGAGGGTGAGTGAGGGTGAGGATGAGGGGTTGAGGGTGAGGGGGTTGAGGGTGAGGTGAGGGTGAGGGGTTGAGGTGAGTGAGGGTGAGTGAGGGTGAGGGTGAGTGAGGATGAGGGGTTGAGGGTGGGTGAGGGTGAGTGAGGTTGAGGGTGAGTGAGGTTGAGGGTGAGTGAGGGTGTGGGTGAGTGAGGGTGGTGAGGGTGGTGGGGTTGAGGGGTGAGGGTGAGTGGGTGAGGGTGAGGGTGAGTGAGGGGTGAGGGGTGTGGTGTGTGAGGGTGAGTGGGTGTAGGGTGAGGGGTTGAGGGTGGGTGAGGGTGAGTGAGGGTGAGGTGTTGAGGGTGAGTGAGGGGTGAGTTGAGTGAGGGTGAGTGAGGGGTTGAGGGTGAGGTGTTGAGGGTGAGTGAGGGTGAGGCATTGAGGGTGAGTGAGGGGTGAGGTGTTGAGGGTGAGGTGAGGGTGGGGTGAGTGAGGGTGAGTGAGGGTGAGTGAGGGCGAGTGAGGGTGAGTGAGGGTGAGTGAGTGATGGTGTGGGTGAGGGGTTGAGGGTGAGTGGGGTGAGGGGGTTGAGGGTGGTGAGGTGAGGGGTGAGGGTGAGGGTGGTGAGGGTGGGACTGAGGGTGAGGGATTGAGGGTGAGAGTTGAGGGTGAGGGGTTGAGGGTGAGTGAGGGTGAGTGGGGTTGAGGGTGAGTGAGGGGTGAGGGGTTGAGGGTGAGTGAGGGTGAGGGTGAGTGAGGATGAGGGGTTGAGGGTGGGTGAGGGTGAGTGAGGTGAGGGTGAGTGAGGGTGTGGGTGAGTGAGGGTGAGGGTGAGTGAGGGTGAGTGAGGGCGTGTGAGGGCGAGTGAGGGCGTGTGAGGGCGAGTGAGGGCGAGTGAGGGTGAGTGAGGGTGAGTGAGGGTGTGATGGTGTGGGTGAGGGGTTGAGGGTGAGTGAGGGGTGAGGGGTTGAGGGTGAGTGAGGGTGAGGGTGAGTGAGGGTGAGGTATTGAGGGTGAGGGGTGGGTTGAGTGGTGGTGAGGGGGTGAGGGTGAGGGGGTTGAGGGTGAGTGAGGGTGAGGGGTTGAGGGTGGTGGTGGGGTGAGGGTGAGTGAGGATGAGGGGTTGAGGGTGGGTGAGGGTGAGTGAGGTTGAGGGTGAGTGAGGGTGAGGGTGAGTGAGGGGTGAGGGTGAGTGAGGGTGAGTGAGGGCGTGTGAGGGCGAGTGAGGGCGTGTGAGGGCGAGTGAGGGCGAGTGAGGGTGAGGGAGGGTGAGGGGTTGAGGGTGAGTGAGGGTGAGGGTGAGTTAGGGTGAGGGGTTGAGGGTGGGTGAGGGTGAGTGAGGGTGAGGGGTTGAGGGTGAGTGAGGGTGAGGGGTTGAGGGTGAGTGAGGGTGAGGGTGAGTGAGGATGAGGGGTTGAGGGTGGGTGAGGGTGAGTGAGGTTGAGGGTGAGTGAGGGTGAGGGTGAGTGAGGGTGAGGGTGAGTGAGGGTGAGTGAGGGCGTGTGAGGGCGAGTGAGGGCGTGTGAGGGCGAGTGAGGGCGAGTGAGGGTGAGTGAGGGTGAGTGAGGGTGAGTGATGGTGTGGGTGAGGGGTTGAGGGTGAGTGAGGGTGAGGGGTTGAGGGTGAGTGAGGGTGAGGGTGAGTGAGGGTGAGGTATTGAGGGTGAGGGGTTGAGGTTGAGTGAGGGTGAGGGTGAGGGTGAGGGGTTGAGGGTGAGTGAGGGTGAGGGGTTGAGGGTGAGTGAGGGTGAGGGTGAGTGAGGATGAGGGGTTGAGGGTGGGTGAGGGTGAGTGAGGGTTGAGGGTGAGTGAGGGTGAGGGTGTGGTGAGGTGAGGGTGGTGAGGGTGAGTGTGAGTGAGGGTGAGGGGTTGAGGGTGAGTGAGGGTGAGGGTTGAGGGTGAGTGAGGTGTGAGGGAGGGTGAGGGGTTGAGGGTGAGTGAGGGTGAGGGTGAGTTAGGGTGAGGGGTTGAGGGTGGGTGAGGGTGAGTGAGGGTGAGGGGTTGAGGGTGAGTGTGGATGAGTGGAGTGAGGGTGTGTGAGGGGTGAGGGGGTGAGGGTGAGGGTGAGGGGTTGAGGGTGAGTGAGGGTGAGGGGTTGAGGGTGGTGAGGGTGAGGGTGAGTGAGGGTGAGTGGTTGAGGGTGAGTGAGGGTGAGTGAGGGTGAGGGTGGTGAGGGTGAGTGCGGGTGAGTGAGGGTGAGGGTGAGTGAGGGTGAGGGTGAGGTGTTGAGGGTGGTGGGGTGAGGGGTGAGGGTGGTGGGGGAGTGGTGTGGGTGAGTGAGGGTGAGTGGGGTATGTATGTGTTGGTTGGGGTGAGTGGGGTGTGGTGTTGGGGTGAGTGAGGGTGAGTGTGGGTGAGGGGTGTGGGTGAGTGTGGGTGAGTGTGGGTGTGGGGGTGAGGGTGAGGGTGAGTGAGGGTGGGTGAGGGTGAGGGGTTGAGGGTGTGTGAGGGTGGGTGTGGGGTGTGGTGGGTGGGGTGAGGGTGGGTGAGGGGTGGTGGGGTGTGTGGGGTGGGGGTTGTGGGTGTGTGGGGGTGAGGGGTGTGGGAGGAGGTGGGTTGAGGGTGGTGGGGTGGTGAGGGTGAGGGGTGAGGTGGTGAGGGTGAGGGTGAGGGTGAGGGTGAGGGTGGTGAGGGTGAGGGGTGGGGTGGGTGAGGGGTGAGGGTGGGGTGAGGGGTGGGGTGTGAGGGGTTGAGGTGTGTGTGGGTGTGTGGGTGAGGGTGTGGGGTGAGGGGTGGGGTGAGGGGTGGGGTGAGTGGGGTGGGGGTTGAGGGTGTGTGAGGGTGGGTGGGGTGGGGTGGGTGGGTGGGTGGGGTGGGGTGAGGTGGTTGAGGGTGGGTGGGTGTGGGTGGGTGGTGAGGGTGGGGTGTGGGTGAGGTGAGGGGTGGTGAGGGTGGGTGAGGGGTTGAGGGTGAGTGGGGTTGAGGGTGAGTGAGGTTGTGAGGGTGGTGAGGGGTGGGTGTGAGGGGTGAGGTGAGGGTGGTGTGGTGTGGGGGTGAGTGGGTGGGTGAGGGTGGTGGGGTGAGGGTGGGGTGGTGTGGTGGGTTGTGGGGTGAGTGGGGTGAGGGTGTGGGGGTGAGGGTGAGGTGAGGGTGAGGGTGGGTGAGGGTGGAGGTGAGGGTGAGGGTGAGGGGTGAGGGTGAGTGAGGGTGGGGGTGGTGAGGGTGAGGGTGAGTGGTTGAGGGTGAGTGTGGGTGAGGGTGAGGGTGTGGGGGTGAGGGTGTGGTGAGGGTGGTGAGGGTGGGGTGGGTGAGGGGTTGAGGGTGTGGGGTGGTGGGTGTGGTGGGGTGAGGGGTTGGGTGAGGAGGGTGGTGAGGGGTGAGGGTGAGGGTGAGGGTGAGGGTGAGTGGGGGTGAGGGGTGAGGTGGTGGGGTGAGGGGTTGAGGGTGAGTGAGGGTGAGGGTGGTGGGGTGAGGGGTGAGGGGTGGGGTGGTGGGTGAGGGTGAGGTGTGTGAGGGTGGTTGAGGGTGAGGGGTGAGGGGTGAGGGTGAGGGGGTGAGTGGTGGGTGGGTGAGGGTGAGGTGAGGGGGTGAGGTGTTGAGGTGAGGGGTGAGGGTGAGTGAGGGTGAGGGTTGAGGGTGAGGGTGAGGGTGAGGGTGAGGGGTTGAGGGTGAGTGAGGGTGAGGGTGGGTGAGGGTGAGGGGTTGAGGGTGAGTGAGGGTGAGGGTGTGGTGAGTGGTGGTTGAGTGAGGTGAGGGGTGTGGTGAGGGTGAGGGTTGAGGGTGAGTGAGGGTGAGGTTGGAGTGAGGGTGAGTGAGGGTGAGGTGTGGTGTGAGGGGTGAGGGTGGGTGGGTGAGGGTGAGTGAGGGTGAGGGTGGGGTGAGGGTGGTAGGGTGAGGGTGAGTGAGGGTGAGGGGTTGAGGGTGAGGGTGAGGGTGAGTGAGGGTGAGGGTGAGGTGAGTGAGGGTGGGGTTGAGGGTGAGTGAGGGTGAGGGGTTGAGGGTGAGGGTGAGTGAGTGTGAGGTGAGTGTGTGGGTGAGGGTGGGGGTGGGTGAGGGTGAGTGAGGGGGGTGAGGGTGTGGGTGAGGGTGAGTGGGGTGAGGTGTGAGGGTGAGTGAGTGAGGGGGTGAGGGTGGGGGTGAGTGAGGTGTGGGTGAGGGTGAGGGTGTTGAGGGTGAGGGGTGTGGGGGTGAGGGTGAGGGTGAGGGTGAGGGGGTTGAGGGTGAGTGAGGGTGAGGTTGAGGGTGAGTGAGGGTGAGGGTGTTGAGGGTGAGTGTGAGGGTGGGTTGAGGGGGTTGAGGGTGAGGGTGAGGGTGAGTGGTTGAGGGTGAGGTGAGGGGTTGAGGGTGAGTGAGGGTGTGGTGTTTGTGGGTGAGTGGTTGAGGGTGAGTGAGGGTGTGGGTTGAGGTGTGTGAGGGTGAGTGTGGGTGAGTGAGGGAGTGAGGGTGAGGGTGAGGTGTTGAGGGTGA